>NC_071288.1:82032970-83492970 GCF_943734705.1 Anopheles coustani | reverse complement strand
AACCGACAACACGCTGTCGTACATACAGTTCCACAGGGTGGGGCCAAGGATGGACCCCTGTGGAACCCCCGCCGACAACGGCCTTTCAACCGCGCCATGATCGGTGTCAAAGACTAACTGACGATCCTGGAGCCAACTCTGCAGTATTCGCGTGATCGGAGTTGGGACTTCCCTCTCATGCAGGGCCTTGGCAATCTCCAACCAGCTAGCAGAGTTAAAGGCATTTCGAACGTCCAAAGAAACGACCATTAGACATCGATCTGCATTCCTGCTCGTTGCATGGTGAGATCTCGCAAGCTTTCCTGCGTCTACCACCCGCTGAATGGCCTGCACAGTCGAGCGTCCTCGGCGAAACCCGTACTGGTTGGGGGACAGGCGAGGTGTCTCCACGTCTTCCAGGTGCTCGTTCAGCCGATCAACAATCAATCGTTCCAGCAGCTTTCCTGCTCCATCCAGCATTCCCAGGGGGCGGAAGGAAGAAGACTCGCCAGGAGGTTTGCCGGGTTTCTGAAGCAGTACCAGGCGCTGTCGCTTCCAAGGGGCGGGGAAAAAACCCCGGTCGAAGCATTCCTGATATATGTCGCGGAAGATTCCAGCATGCTCCCTAATTGCCACTTTGAGTGCCGCGTTGGATATGCCGTCCAAGCCTGGCGCTTTCCTGGAGGGCAAGTTAGTAGCGATGGCACGAATCTCTTCCTCGGTGACCGCCCGTACGGTGGCCTCCATTACGGCAGCCTGCGGTGTGGGCCACTCGAACGATCCGTGCTCCGGGAACAGGTCATCTACAATCCTCTCCAGCACAGCTCGGTCTCTCTCGGGTGGCACACGGTAACCTCTCAGGCGAGTCATCACTACTCGGTACCCGGACCCGAAAACATTCTCCTGGACATCTTCGATGAGCTGATTGAATTGATCGTCCTTGCTGGCCTTTATGGAGCGATTCAGCTGCTTCCTTAGCTCTTTATGGTGATCAGTGGCGATGGCTCTTTGTACAGGGTCTGTGAGAGAGAGTAGGCGCTCGCTGGCCGCTAGACATTCCTCGCGAAGCCTACCGATCTCTGGGGTCCACCAGAACATTTGTGGCCTGATGTGAAAGCCAGAAAGGTTGTTACGCTCCATTATCTCATCACATGCTCGCATAAGACCCTCCACGAGTCCCTCAGGGGAGTCCGCTGTCACCGGGAAGTTAGTGACCTCCAGCGCCAACTTGTACGCCTCTGGCTGAAATTGACGCATCTTCCACCGGTTACCTGACGTTCGTTGTCTGCTGTATGCTGGTTGTACATGTTGGTGTGGAGGGCCTGCAGTCGCTGAGACGCTAGGCACGTCGAAACGTACGTACCGGTGGTCGCTGTACGAGTATCGATCGACTACTACGTACCAAGTTTCCGGGAGCGCCAATAGGTTTCTAGCGAAGGTGACGTCGACTACACTTGATCTCGCCGCTCCGTTTCCGCAGAAGGTCGGGGTGTTTCCGCGGTTGAGCGTGATAAGTCCGAGGTGGTCAACCAACGCCAGCAACTCCTCTCCTTTCGGTTTGGTACGCGAGCTGCCCCACTGCTGATGCCACGCGTTAAAGTCGCCAGCTAGCACTATGTTTTGGTGTGCCCGAGCCTCGATTTCCACGGCCCGAAGGAACGATTGGAAACCGGTGATGGTCAAGCTCGGGGACGCGTAGCAACTCACAAATACCACGCCGCCAATTTGTGCTGCCACTATCCCGGGGGCATCACTCCAAACTCGCTGAATCGGGTGTGTTCCAGTAGCAATGATTGCAGCTTTGCCTGTGGTATCGACCGACCAGTTGCCATTGTTACCCGGGTAGCGGTAGATTTCGCAAGCCACCACTACGTCCACGCTCATATCTCTCGCTGTCTGTAGGAGCAGATCTTGTGCTGTCCTACTGCGGGCTAGATTGATCTGCAGCACCCTCAATCTAGCCGCGGGTCGCTGTCTGCCGTCTGCGTTTAGGGGGAGCATGGTGATGGTCCAGATGCACAGACTGGATCCCCCGTGATGTGGGATCGGCCGCAATCTTGGCACTTCGGTGGCGCTGTACAAGTCCGAGCCTTGTGCGCTGTTGAGCCGCAGCGAAGGCACAGGTTCGTCCTGTCAACTTTGCTTGTACAGCTCCTTGCTTGGTGGCCTCGATGATGGCATCTCACGCAGCGCTGCTCACTGACTGGAACTGGCGGCAGCTCTTTTACTACGCAACGCGTTAGTCCAATCGTCACGTATTCGTTTCGGATGTTTTCCATCGTTGCAGTGGGCACGCTAATCCTGGCACGTTGAAGACCGCTAGGGCTGCGCCACTGCGCAATGTCCTCAGGCAGAACCGTCACACCAAACACCTCAGCCATGGCAGTCATCGTGTCCTCGGGCGTTGCGAGCATGTCTATCCCGGAAACAACCGCCACTGTCCTAGGGACCTGCAGTCTGGCTTGACCCGCTTCCCCAAGTGCCTTCCGCACAATGCCCAGTGCTGTTGAGCCATCCGAGTTTCTCTTTAGGCTTATCCTGAGGACGTTATCTGATGCCCTGGTTGCCTTCAACACATGCTCGTTGATGAGCGGATCGCTACGAATCTGTTTGTACATATCCAAATAGGTTCTACCCTCAGGGACCGTTACTTTTATTTGAACGGGCCGAGTTTGCTGCTTCGACTTGCTGCTGTTCACAGCATGTTTCTGCTGCTGGTGCGAGGGCTGTTGCTGCTGCTGTTGCTGCTGCCGGTGTTCCTGCTGTTGCTGTTGCTGCTGACAGTGCTGTTGCTGCTGCTGTTGGTCTTGCTGCTGCGACTGCTCCTGGAGCTGGGAATCCACACCGCGCGGCTCCCCCGCAGCCGGGGGGGAATTTTCCCCTTGTTTTCGGTTTCGGTTTCGTCTCCCTCGTCTACCACGGGATCTCCCAGTTTCTTTTCCTGCCTGGGGAAGGCTCTCCGCGATCATCCTCTGTATCGCCGCCGTCGATTCGGTTATCAGTTCCCCCACGTTTAGGTTCTCTCTCCCTCTAAGCAATGCCTCCAACGACTGCCGGCATTGCCGCTCATGATCTAACTCCTTGGCCAGGAGTTCCACCCTCTCGCTCAGCCCATCTATTCTCTTAGTCAAAGAAGAGATTATATCTGCTGTGGGGGAGATTTCGGCTGCCTCTACATTCTCTTGGCTGCTCTTTGCCGGCGAAGAAACTGGCGGTGTGGCCGAATGTGCCTCTATACTCCCGGTCGGCGCTGCGGAGGACATCGGGTCCGTCAACCCAGCTTTATTAACCACTCGCGTGGGGCGCACCGGCAGCTTGCTTGTCGGCGGGTTGCCTGGTGGTTTCCCTGCCAGGCGGGTCGAGTATCGCGTCGCTTGTTGTGTAGCTGCCATTCAAATCCGCTCTCAACTTGGGCCCTCAGCAACGCCAGCACACTATTCCAGTCTGGGGAATTTCCGTTGGTGCAGATGTTCGCCTGCCACGCGCACACAAGCACACACACTCGCACTATACCAGACTGGGACTCGTGATTCCTCAGTCAAACACGATCAAACACGATCGAACACGCCGCTGAGTATGGCCTCGCTCGTGGCGCACTCGGTTTTTTTTTTTTTCGGTTATTCTCTGTTTCTCTGATCTTTCGTACGGGAGCTCCGTCAGAACACTCGGTTTTTTTTTCGGTTATTCTCTGTTTCTCTGTTCTTTCGTACGGGAGCTCCGTCAGAACACGTCCGCTCGGTTCGAAAGCTCGACTGCGACTCACCCACTCGGCACTGGTAGTCTTGTCTACCGGTTTGCGGTACGTTGTTTTTGTGGCCATCACCTACCAGCTTGGCCACCTCGGGAAGCCTTCCGGAAGAGCTGGCACAGGAAGATCATTAGTTAGTCGTGGCTACCGGTAGATAAATAGTATCCATTAGAGCGCAGCCCGGACTGCCAACGCTACGAACACCTTATCAGAGGCGGGGTTGCAATATTCTTCCGCAAAAAGTTAGTCCTCCACCACAAAGCGAACACCAAGTGGTAGAAAAATTGAAAGTAAAAATAGAACCTCCTCATCCCTGTCAGGAGATGTGACACTGTGGAAACTCTCGCACTGCTGCGTCGTTGGATGGGGGTTTGTGCTGCAACTTCGCCCTGGGCTCATCGTGGGCTCCCTACCGCGGGATGTGGAGGAGGCCGTCGAGTCATAATGCGTTCCTTGGGAGAGAAACACTTGAGCCGCTATCATACCGGGGATCCCGGACTCTCCAGAGGGTAGCCTGTAACGATTTCTCCAGCAATTCTCGACGTTTTCCTCGGAAAGTTGGTGTCACCGTTTCGGCTGATCCTCCCGATCCCGTTGCGGACCCGTTCCCGGCGACGGCCTTCTTCGTTTTCCCGTTGCCCGGGACCAACTTGCCAACAGGTGAACCATATTGGATATGACACTCCAAGGGAAACCCAAACGACCGTGGCAAGCGACGACCGAAATCAACCTAATTTGCTGTCAGGATATTATCTTATTTCATTTCCCACATGAGCAGTGCATCATAGTCCATTATGGAACCGGTGTGGTACACTAACGTTTTACGAGTCCCTGGCAACGGCGAGCCAGCGTGCGCTTGCAGGAGTCTTTGGTGTTGTGTTTGTGCACGATTCCTGGACGATCCGTTTTGTTCAGGCTAAAGTTATCTTCCTTTCAGAAAAATTGAATCAGAGGTTGGTACCTTGTTACCTCCTACATTTTTATAGCGAAAAAACAACAAAATGGATAGTTTTAAATGAAGTTGAATGTTCATATTAATTATTGCGTATCAAATCTTGTGATCTGATAATCGAAATTGCGTTTTCAAGAAAACTACTTCCCAATTATAAATGTGTGTTTGATCAAAGAAAGATTTGTTTTATTTTACCATAGTTTGAAATTTATGGCGTTCATTTCGTTTTTATTGAATATTTTTTCGATGAAAACGCGTGAATTCACCGAAATAGTTGCCAAGTTGTATGGTCGTCCCTTTTTAGGCCAAATTTTAAGGCAATGAGTCCAAACACCTTAATCCTGCGTCCATCCAGCCGGCGCCGGAAGTGGTCCCTTTTCCAGAGGTGTTAATCATCTCATTTCAATTAAGTTTGGCGTTGAAGCGAAATAAGGCGACTGCCTGGCGAAGAATGGGTAGGAAAATAAAAACTCGTGTCAAGGTCCTTTTCCCTATTCTCGTTTTACGCAGGAAAACATCGAAGGATAAGGGATAACAAAAAAGGTAAATGGATAGAAATTGCGGCACCAGAAGAAACCTCAGCAAAGCCAATAATAATAGGTCAGCTTCGACCGGATGGGAGCTTCTTATCCGGGGTCACCTTCTGCGTTTTGTCACGATCGCTTTTCATCGGAGGGAATCGTTGAAAAGTTCCCTTCCTTTTGCTTCCCCGGCTGGAGCCGACATAAACCTTTCCAGGATCGTCCCGCTGAGGCGCCGGGGCAAAGTTTTTGGCGGCCAAAGTTTCTGCGCACCGGTGCTTTGTTGCAGATACGGCTTGGTCTGGAAATTACGGAGGCACAAGGTGCAGGAGTTTGTATCGGCCAAAAGTTGGTTAACCGGTGGCGTTAAATCATCACGGGGCTAATAATTCTCCCTTCTTCAAACTGTCACTTTACGTTTACGGTGAAACTTTCCATCCTTCGGCAGACGTCGTCGGGAATCTACACCGGGTCGGGGCTACTGTGAGGGAAGGTGGACGCCTGGTTTCAACGTTGACACGCTCAATGATTCATTTGGTCGAACGGAACCGCATCGCTGTTGCACCAGTTCTAGCCCGGGGCAGAAAGGGGGGGGGGGGGATACTTTTGACCCTATCCAGAGACGACGGTGCTGACGAAATACTCAGCTCCGAAAAGGACTGTGTCATCCCAGCATCGTGAACCTGGAATGGTACGTATCGCGCATCCCAGACCGCTCGAGACGGGCCAATTTGGAAGTGTCAACTCGTGTCTCGTGTTGCGGTTCCAATTAAAGTCGTCTTCTCATTACGACCGAGTTGGACCGAGTGGACTCGGTCGACTCAAGCTGTCGAAGGGTTCGAGACACATCCGTTCAATGGATTCTTTGCAACCATTCCGAATGGTTAAGGAATAGTTTATTTTCTACCTTTTTATTTGTTATCCCAACGATTAAAGTTTTGGATGGACATTGAAATTCTATCACCATTCAGATAAAGTTAAGCCCCAAAATGATGGTCGTTTACAATCGTATTTCTGCTGAGATTTAGAAGTATCGTTTTGATAACGCCGGTTGAATCTTCGTGGATGACGTGCTGTCCTTTTGTTTAACTCCATTTTCACCAGTTGGATTGAAGTTATCTTTAAGAAAACAATTAATAAATTTTGGAGGCCAATGGTCCATGACGCCTTTTATAATTTGATATGGCTTATTCAATACACCATATTATTCCATATCTAGTTTTATTGCTTTTGTATCAGTAAATCAGTCTATAACTCTAAATAATAGATTTGAAAGGTTGATGATAACAAGTATAACTGTCAAATTTAATTTCAAAGCCAGTTCTTGATGGAGAGAAGGTTCGAATCATCGAATGTGGTTTTGAAAAATCAAGACAGCCCTGTGATAAAAAATAAGCATCGGAAAATTGTATTCCATTCCATTCCCTTCTGGTGATATTCTCAACTAGATTGAAATATACATCTCAGAAACAGAAAAAAACGGTTTCTGAGGATGAGTATCTCGGCTGCAAATAAATATTCGTATCTTTAGCAGAAATCGAGATATGCAATCCGTCTGATCGGCTCCACAAAAAGCCGCAAATCTATTTTCCATGTTCATCGTGAAATTGCAAATATTGAGCTTTCACTCACCAACTGCATCCATGGAGCGTTCTCTGGAAATCAACCCTAATGTCGTCCCACCATCGGTAACACCTTTTTATTTTTCACACAAAAAAATTAAATAAGCTGTTCCAGCCCAGAAAACGTACAGCCGCTAGCACTCTGCTGCGGTGTTGGACAAAAAATGTAAAAGGCAAATGGGGGCAACGAGCGGAAGGATTGAGCATACTGAAAGATGTAGAAAATAGAGTATGAAAGAAAAAATTAAAACATCACATGTATAACTGAATCTCCCGATGCTCATCGCGTGGGAATGTTGTCCAACCCTGGCTGAACTGTATGAATATTTCCATATCGGAGGAAGTACCACAAACACATGACGGATTTCGACAACATATTCAATTGACTATTAACAGCTGCATCATAAAAGTGCCATCTCATGTTCCGGTACGATATGACGGTTCGGAATTTGTGTAAATAAAATATTCAGTCGATTTTGACATCATTATATCATATCTCATAATCAAAACTTGATTAGTATTTTATTTGTAGTGCCAAGATGGTCAAATCATCTATCAGTTTATATTTTTTTTATATTTTGTTAAATCTCGAATCCGAATTTCGTAATGCCAAATATCGAATCACGAACGTAAATCTCGAACATTAAGATTGTTTCTATAATTAACGAATTGAATATTTGTCTTTCATGAAACTTGAAATTTATAAAAGTATAAAAGTTTTATAACCTGATATGCTTTAACATAAGTCTTTTGTTATACATGGTTGTTATATCAGAAGAAAATATTAACAAATAGTTTAGTTATGTGAGTTTGATATAGTGTTTATTACAATAGTGTGCATTTCACATTTTTGAGAAATTACTGCACAGCAAATGCCAATAAAATGTATAAATGGTTTATAAATAATCGGATCGTCAAACCATTCGATAAAAACTTATTTGGCGACTTATCTTGTCAGAATCAGCTCAGAAAAATAATTTATGAAAAATGATCTGACCGAAAAATTTCATTAAAGATAATCCTCTCTGGTTTCTTGGCCATGTTTCTCTGGAGTTTCTTGCTAAAACCAACCCTATGTACACCTATAAAAGTCAATTCCGAGATGCTACCGGGGCTTGATGTACCGCAAACCAGCGAAGTGTTTCGATACAACCGTCGAAAGAAAGCCCAAGGCCGAAGCATCACAAGGTGAATGTTGCAGTGTGCAAAGCCATTGCTTCGCATGCCGAAGATATTCTCATTGCAACCTCGACCGTCGATGCAACACTTCCGTCAAACCCTTTGTCGGGCCATTGTCGAAGATGCCGGAAGCATGAATGAACACTCTTTATACACTTATAACTTTTTTATGAGCTGAACCAAAGGAATCTACTAGTTCCGAGGTGCTATACTCGTATGGTAAAAGTCTCCGGGGATGTTCGCACGTATTCGCAGTTGGGTGTGGGTTTAGTATTGTGTGGATGTGTATGTAGGAAGGCATGGTGGCATGTGATTTTGTGTTCGATTTTCGCATTATTCACGATATAGATTTTTCTCCCACTCTCGAAGGCAACATTTTCGTAAGCATCAGAAGATGGAAAATGATATTAATACTATGGTATATACAATTTATTATTTGAAAAATATTTTCGTGTATACAGTAAAGAGAATAAAAAGGGAGATTTCCTACATTTGTGAAATCTTTTTTCAAATTTGAAGTTTACAGGAAAAAAAATCAGAACTTCTCCCACTGTGCATTATATTCTGTTTCGGTCGAGAAATCTATACCAAGGATAGAGAAAAATTGAAATTTTGATCACAAAACATTCAATTTTTCCTCTTTTACACTTACTTCTGGAGGCAAGAGGGGTCAAATATTCGTGCATGCTTCTTTTCCGGTTACCAGCGGCGCCGTGTGCGCCAAGGAAAGACAACCGGAAACATCGACCCGCAGGCCGCCGCGGCATGTTGGCAACCAAATCCCAACCCTGTCGCCCTATACGTTCCATTAGCATGCTTTACGCTTCTTCGGCAGCGTTCTCCATCATTTTCGCCACCACCATTTTATTCCCCGCGTGATCATCTCTTGCTTCATCATCGTCATCATCAGCATCACCATCATGGTAGGAACGGACCCCGACGACACAACATGGCCTTCGAGGTACGCGAGTGTGTACATGATTTGGATGGTTGATTTGATGCTTTGCTCACTGGCATTATTTCAAAATCTATCGAGATCCTTTCTGGTCCGCGCTGGTGCGATGTTTTGCGTCCCCTTTTCACCCTTTGAGTATTTGGCGTGAGGAGAAAAATACGTAGAAAAGTATTTGCACAACATACCCCATCGCTCCACCGTGTGGAAGAAAACGCCCTTTCCGTTCCGCCAAGACGTGCAAAGTCGAACGGGTTTCCTTTATTCTCTGTATGTGGTCCCGTTGTTTTTTTTATTATTTTCTTACATTCTCTTTCAAAAACACATTTTTTATCCGCTGCAAATCAGCGAATTGCGAATCGTAGCCACTCCCAATCCGTCACCGACATCCTCATGTGCGTTGCGGAAACGTGACCGGTACAAATTGGGGAATTTGAAGCTTATTAGCAAGTTCGGTCCGAGAAGAACGTGAACGAACGATTTCAGCTACAGTCGCTTTGTTTGCGTGTGTTGCCAGTCTAGGGTTGAGGTGCCGTACCATGTACCTCCATGTATCCGTTTTCCGCTCACGGTGATCATCGTATTCAATTGTACCGACAATTCCATCTCGCTTCTTGCGTTCAGCCGATGGTGAACCACGTGAAGGATTGTGAAACAGGCAATTGAATTTCCCTGGAGTGTCGAATTGGACGTGACGAAATTTATTTTTTCAACTTACTTCAACGCTAGAAGAGTTGAAAAGATAAGTTTACAACGAATAAAACCAATGATATCGTTGGGAAGAAGTTCAAGATTTTTTTTGCATTGTTGTAACATTTCTGTGTGAGTTTTTGCTTCTGGGATTGCATTTTTGCTTATGTTTTTGGTATGGAAGAATGTGGGTTTATGAGAAAAAGCAACTATAAATATTTGAAATCATTAATTGAGCAAGAGTTTTACTAAATTCACAAATTGTGGTGTGGTTTAGGGTATGCGATTTGTGATTTTTTTATGGTAAGATCGTCAATAAAAGTTAAGGTAGTATACGGCATTAGTATAAAAAACTTTTCCCCTTTTTGGGTTTTTAAAGCATTCCTTTACACTAGAATACGTTGCTTTGGAAACTTGCCCGAATACATTTTAGGTTCCATTTTGACCCCTATTTTTAAAACGCTATAGCTTCAATATTTTTGAAGATTTTTCAAATTCTGTTACTTTTCAGTATATTTATTGTCTATTTTTTGGCGTTTTTAATTTTTAGATGTACCATTTCATCATTCTGCTAGCTTGGTGTATAGGTATAGCAAAGCTTGGTGTATAGCAAAAAAGATCGATATGAGACGAATTTTAATCCTTTTCAACTTTTATTCTTTCAAAATGTATCATGTAAATTCAGAAAAAAAGTGTGCGATATAATGGTTATGTATTGGGTCACCTTCAAAAAATAATTCAATGTTTGTAAATTACAAATGATTTTATTTTTGAAATGTTGCTCAACATGCTATTTTTCTAGCACACACTGTTTTTTTGGATTTAAATTATGGACTTTGAATACCTAAAAGCCAAAACAAACCGTTAAGTTTCGACCGTTTTTGCTTTACACAAAGCTCGCGGAATGATGAAAAAAACCATCGAAAAAATAACCTCAAAAGATAGTCAACAAATATACTAAAAAGGAACAGTTTGTGGATTTCAAAAATCTTCAAAAGTAGTTAAGTTATAGTGTTTTAAAAACACGGGTCAAAATGACGCCTTAAAATCGTTCTAGGGATAGTCAAGTTGGTTCTCGGAACTGGTCGAACAGAAAAATCTGAACTTTTTTTTGTTGTAGATGTAGCTTTGGATTTTAAGAAAAGCTTTTTTTTGTAATAAAAATTCAGCCGTTTTCGAGATATTCAAATCGAAAATATATGCTAGTGGTAAAGTTTGTAATTTCTTCACAATTTAAACATTTGTTTATCATTTCTACCTGACACAATTTTTCTACAGCATCTACATAATATCTAAAAATTTAAATTAAATTTATAAGGAACCAAATTAAATGGTAAGCAACTAAAAGTATGTGCTAGAAACTCGCCTAGCATTAGAACAATTGATGAAAATTGTTCGTGAAGAAATAATAGTATTTAAAAAATAAACAAAACCGAGCCGAAACGATGTCTCGGTGCAATCGTTTCGGTTTCATTGATGCAATAGAACGTTTCTCTCAATCTGCCGCTACGAGGCGGGAAGCGATAAAAAAGGCTCACGGGTATTTATATGCAAAACGATTAAAAGTATTACGCTACCACTTTCTCGAGCCCCAATTGCTTCGTATGCTGCTCCGAGCACCCTTTCACGGCGCGACTTCAGACTCGCCCGGGTAAACGGGCACGTTGGCGGGCAAGTTACAGTCACTTTTCAGTTTTCCATTTTGGAGCCCCACGGTGCAGCATGGAAAATTGGAAAGAGAGGAAACCGTGAGCCGCAGGTGTGAGAAAATTGCAGGAAACATACACCGACACCTTGATGAACGAAATCCTTGGCACAGAAACTTGCCCCGAGTGGATGGATCGCTACCCGGATGAGAAACGGCCCTAGGACCGGAATGATGCAGGGCAAAGCGGTTACAGGACAGGGAGGATGGCATCAAGCACGCCATCCGGTAGCTACATCGTCTTAGGATCGTCACTGCATGTTGTTTATCGTGTTTTTTTTTCCTTCACCATGGTACTACCCGAGCCGCTTACGGATTCTTCAGGTGTTTTCAATTTGTAATTTTAATGTCGGAATTCTCGTTTTATTTCGCCTTCGACCCGAGCTTTCTCTTTCGGAATAGTGATATAGTTGGTCGTTCGTCTCGCGTTTCATTTGCAAACGATTTTACCGTCTCCCTGTTGGTGCAAAATAAGTGCCATATTGAAGAGTTCGGCTCGAGAGAAAAAAAACGAGGCTTTGGAAAAAGGGAACCGATCGTCGTTTGAAATTGGGAAAAAACGCTTGCTCATACTGCGGAAGCTTACCCTTGAGTTGTTGGCATTGAGCAGAAGGTTTCTCCCGTTGCTTCAGCTCCAACCGGTTGGCTCCCGATGTATGTATGTGAGGGAGGAAAAATATGTACAACGGGCCCTAATTTCCCGTTACTGCAGCATCCCCGGTTCGGTTTGGTTTCCTTGAGCACGAATTGGGCAGGCGAAAGAAAATCAAAAAATTGGAAAACGAAAGAAATGGTAAATCCTTTGCCGGTGAACTGAATGGATTGACCGGTGGTCCAGCGATTACCTTTCGGTTCGGCGCAGTAGACCTGCCGCGCGAAGAATAGAACGAAGAGATGGAAGAATGGAGAGGTGGAAGGAGAAGATCGTCCCAGCGGCCGGTAAAGAACCTGCACCTCGGGTTAGGCGGGAAGGGATTTAAAAGCGATTCGTTTTAATGGTTGATTGAATTTGCCGGTTTCGAATGAGGGTCTTAAGAAGATGAGCATAAGCGCCGGGCGACCGTTTCCCTCCCAAAAAACCCTCCCACCAGCCCGGGAAACGGGAATCGAAATCTATGTGAGCTGCATAAAAATCATTTCGCCCAGGAATGGATGGTGCGATCGGGTTCGTGAATGCTTCATGGGATTCGTCGATCGTTTGAAGTAGTTTGCCGAGTCAGCGTGAAGCGGGAGGAGTTTTACTAAAATTGCCCTTTTTTATAATCGAACCAAGGAAAACTAAAATGAAGCACAAAAAAAAGAAAGAAAATGAGCTATGGTAATTGTATGGCGTCTGAGAAATAACTTATTGAAATTGAGATAAGATGTTGTTTCGGATTTTATTTAATTCTATTTGATGGGTATTGCTTCTCTCCGTGATGGTAAGGAAAATAGTTTTCTATGTAAAATTTCAAATAAATTTTAACCTCTCTTTGAAAACCAACCTCTAAGGAAACAGATGAGTTGGAATATTACAAATTTAATCACATGATTTATTTTTTTTTATTCGTTCAAATGTACAAAACCCGTCCATTAACTGATTAATACTAATTCCTACCAAGATCATTAT
This sequence comes from Anopheles coustani, assembly GCF_943734705.1. Lineage (NCBI taxonomy): Eukaryota > Metazoa > Arthropoda > Insecta > Diptera > Culicidae > Anopheles > Anopheles coustani. Next base: position 83,480,013 of record NC_071288.1, on the reverse strand, counting down.
AATGACTATATCAAGAAATCACCTTCTCGTTCTAAGTCGCTTTGATTAATCCATCTCTCATTTGGCAAATTTCGTTCTACACTCAATAAATCTCTTTTCTTTTTTGTCTCTGCCCAAACCAGCATCCGCTAAACTTATTCGATCGGCAGTAACACAGACAGGCAGGATTAATTAATTTGTCTTGCCCTTGTTGTTGTGTTTTTTTTTGGTTCTTTACTCTCCTGCGTTCGCCACCTTCCGGGTGGAAATTTTCCACGAAAATCTAATGCTCGAATGGTTTCTTTGGCGCGTGTTCGTTCGAAGGCTGAGCGACTACGCTTGTAATGCTCTTATCCAACTTTCAACCGTGTTCCGCATCAGCTCTCGTGGCGCAACATTTCGCCCGGTTTGCACACAATCGCACCTGTCGGTAAGTGGAGTGGAGGAAAAAAACGGAGACAGGACACCGGCCCGGTTGGGCCATATTTCCGGCGAAGGCTGGCGAAATGAATCCTCCCCATTCGTTCTCTGCTTCACGTTCGAACTTCGAAGCGTATCAAATCCGATCAACGTAATCAAAGGAAAGTTTTAATCTGCGCTGTACACACTGCACTAGCGTGGTCTTAGATTTTCTACATTCACCGGTGAGCTGAAGGGAGTTTAGAGTCGTTTCGAAAAATTTGGTTTAGAAGAAGATAATATGAACAAAAAATGTTACATCTCTTCTTAAGTAAAAAAACTCCTGCAAACAATTGTTCATGAAACATAGAAAAGCCACATGTAAAAATATCCCATAGTTGAATGAAGAAGAACATAGAAAATACAGTCAAATTAAACCTCCCACAAGCATTTACCTTCCAACAAAATTTGAAAACTTACCGTAAAGTTGACGTAACCTTGCAGCGCTTCATCAAACCAGAGCCGGGAAAAGGAAACAAAATGCATGGGAAATGAGCAATGCGGCCAACCCTGTTGCACGCTGCATGTGCCATCAACCGGACCAAAGCTGATGAGCGACATTGGAAGCGACACATCGTTTCGACGTCGTTTTCCGTATGCCACCATTTTACCGCGAGTCTGTACCGAGGGAAAGTAAAAGCTTCCTCGGTGGAAGGAAAAAGGGCGGTACTGACGCCCAACGTCCCAAATGCTCCCCACGACACCAAACGCGCTGCACCACGTCCCGCTTTTCTTCGCTCAAACCTTAGGTGCTTAGGGCGGGCCCATACAATCCACACCGTTACTGTTGCACTTGGCTGCTAAACTGCTTATGTTTCAATTAGGAAATTTCATAATATTTTCACCCGGTGCCATTCGCCGACGCTCAAATTAAGCAGTTAAGCCGATTAAAGTTTTGTAGCGGGGAGTTTATTTCTGCATATATTTGGTGCAAGTTTCGCTGTCGTGCCGAAGGGACATCGTTTCCCCTTGTTGTTTTCTCTTCCTATCCACACAGACACACCATTTTAAATCGTTTTTTCTTTTATTTTCAATCGAAAATGTTAAAGTTTGTTGATGGAAGCCACACGGAAGTTTCGCAGAATTTCAGTGACACTTTGGAAGGACATCTTTTTTTTATTCTATCTATTGCTGCAAAAGAGATCCCTCGGTTTCATGCGGCTTTTCATCTTCCCTCGAGAAAGGCGCTTGAACCGAGGGGGTGGGTGGTTGCGGGTTTGCCATGTTTGCCCAAATGTTTTTCCGGCTCGTTTGACTCGAACGCAGTCGGGCACGAGATGATGATAATGATGTCGACTGATGGCGAATCGCGGGGGCCGAGCGGTTATCGCAGGCAAACGCGACTGGAGCCACCGATTGCCGGCCAGGATTGCGGTTTGGACGGCGCTGAATTGGGTCCGGGTTGGATTATAAATCAATTAAAATCATTCATCGAAGCGATAAATAAGATCAATAATTGGTTGCATTTAATGCCGCCCAGGCCAAGCCGGTGGAAGCTGCCAGCACCAGCGTGGATTACATTGTGGATCGAACGGTGCGTTCGGTTTGCTTTCGGTGGATTTAGATTAAGAATATTGCTTATTTTAAAGCCTGAAAGTGGCCGTTTAGCGTCTATAGAGGACTGATAGTATAACTGCGAGGAAAATAAAATAAATAAATTGGAAACGATGGTTATCGGTATGCACTATTAAGGCCTCTCACATTTTTCTTCTGAAAAATATTGAAAAAGAATAGTTTTCTGCCTGGTTTTTGTTTAGTCAGCAGTAAAAGTGTTCAAAGAAAGGAATCAAATATTCGTAATTTTTAAATGGTGTTTTAACAAGAATGAGCAATATGTATACCGAGCAAAAGTCATTAACTTTCCAACTATTTTACAATTTTGGTGTTGTGTAAAAAAAATAAAAATTTAGTACTACAAACGAAAATTCTATCCCAATCCTTATCGAATTTATTCACGATGTTTGTTTTTCCCAAAAATGTATCTTGAAATTGTTGAACACGGTATTCAAAATTATTTGCGCGGTATTTTTATACTTTTTCTATTTGCGATCATTGTAAAACTTGCTAGTCTCATGAATAGCGTTAAAAATAGATGTGCAATAACTTGATTACTTTGAATCCAAAATAGGTACTGCATTCATGGAAAACAATGCTCAACCCCATGATAAAATAAAATATTGATCGCAATATCGAAAACTTCTCGAAACTGAGTTATTGGTAAAAAAGTTTAACGGTATTGAAATCTACCGTTTACGGATACATTATCTTGTACCACTCTTTGTTATTTTACTGTTTGGAAATTTCAAACTCTATTCTAAAGGGTTTAATATAACTTTAAAAACAATAATTCATCGTTTAAGGTATCCGGGCCCGCACTTTTGAGTTCTTTTTCATCATGTGACCCTTTTATGAAATGTATGCAGACCCCTGAATTATGTTATTGCCAACCACCAATTCTTTGTGAATGAATTGAAAATGAACGAACATACCCAAATTATTTGTTTTATATAATTACAATTACAACTTAAATAGTCACCAGTATGAATATAATAAACAACTAGAAAAACTAAGTCGAACACTTTTGTAGTCCAAATAATGCGAAGAGTTCTTACAGACCTTGATTAGCTGCAGTTTATAGAACGTGATGGAACTATGCACTTGCACTAGGAAACACACGGACGCACCACGAACAATTGGCAAGTCAACGTCATGTGGCATGTGGCCACAATCAACCGTTGAAAGTGAACAACGAAATTGCTGCTTCACATTTGTTGATTGCTGGGGAAAACGTCCGCCTTTTTTGCGCTCGGCTTGACGGTGCGGTATTGGTTTGTCCCCGCCCCGTCGTGGACGCTGTCGAGTTCTTGGGAAAAACTTAGCAACTCAAAACACTCGCTTCGAGTTGAAAGTTTGGCTCCTGATGCTGCGAACCGATAACGATGCATCGGAAGGATTGAACGGAAACAACGTGGCGCCCGGTTGGAATGCTTCGGTGTAATGGTGCTAATGGTAAGGGAGCCGGATTCGCACACCGCTTAGTTAAACGTCAGTTTCAGCTAGGAATGCTGCACCGGATTGCTGCAACACTCCGGCTTCACCATGCCTTTTTGTCCAATCGACATGGCGTTGCAAAGCGCACCAAGACGCCATCACATTCGGTAATCCCGGAAAAACGGGAATATTTGCCCGAACGTAGAACTCGTTCACTTTCCGTGCGGGGTCGCTTCCTTGGCCGTCTCCTTGGGGCGCAATCATCACCGGTGCGAGGCCATCGGATGGAAAGTAGCTCCACCCTGTCGTCCCGGTCGAACAACGTGAGGGCCCTTATTTTCGGTGCTCGTTTAAATCGTTTCCAAACAACTTCCCAAATTGCTCTCCCCTGGTATGCTTTTTGTCGTTTTTGGAGTGGCGGGCTTGAGGCTGCACTCTCGCATCGATTTGAATTTTCTTTTTCCGTCGGCACCAAACAATTGGAAAATTTTTGCACGTTAACGATACGCTTTTCTTTTGCATGCTGCACATCAACCAGTTCGGCGAGGTCCGAAGCAGGCGAAAGTCCCGCTTTTTAGTCGGGAAAGACAGGAGAAAGAAATCACACCGTTGTCGAGTGAATTTTTAGTCCAATCTCTTGCTATGAGGTACCCTGGGCCACCTCCGACTGAATTTGCGTTAACTGAAAGGGAGAAAATTGGATAAAGAGCATCATACCACATGACGATCGTTCACATACACGCCGGAGGAACGGATTATTTTTGCTTATTTATCTCCAGTGTCGATCTCGGCGGATCGTTTGTTTTGTTAAGATTTGTTGATACTGTTGAAAGGAAAAGATTTCAATAAACGTTGCTTTCAATTTCATCAGAGTATATTTTTGCGGTACATATTCATATGAACAGCATAATGATAAATTAAATAAATTGATAAATTGGGAATGAGGTGAAATTTCTTTGTGATAAAGTCGTTTACAATCCGATGTTGCTAACTCCATCATTCTTTCATTATATTTCTTTAGGGATAATGGATTGCTTCTGTTACCCAAACCCTTTTCTTATTTGTAAAAACTTGCGTTCCTTATTCTGAACTTGAAGTTGAAAACTGTGGTATTTATTTTTAATGTACTTTTTTTTATAAATGATGAGCTGAAAAGCGTTTCAACCACACATATCCCCTATATGCAAAAGTTCAAGGTGAACTAGATAGCTTCGGAGCAATTTTCCTATAAAACGTTTCAATAAAAAATCTTCGACCTGAAAATAAAATAAAATCCCTACTCCTATGGAAAACATAACATCCTCTGGCCACCGACCTGCTCTTGAGAAACCCACAAGGTGGTGTAATCTCTTATCATTTTCATCGGTCGTTCCACGATTATCATATCCTACCGGCTGAAAAAAGGTCAATCGAAAGGACTCTAGTGGATAATGGTAGGGATCTGTAATCTTAAGCCGTTAGTGAGTTTCTTCGTGTGGGAAACAACCCGGTCGACGGGCAAATCCTCACTGTTCATTGCTATTCCACTCTCTCCGAATCGATTTCAATTTCATGCAAATGACGGTTTGGTTTTTAAGTGTAGTGAAAACATTCGCCTTTTCCGAACGGACGGCTCTGCTTCCGCTGGGAGCTTAACCGTGTGCTTCGAAGTGATATGTGTGTGTGTTATGGGAGAATAATTAATACTTTAACCCGCCGACACATCGAGGACATCGAGCGTCGATGAGCCAATTTATCCTGATTGCCAGCAGTAAAACGGGCATCGGACCGGTAAAAACGGGTTCATTTCGCAGATTATCGCCCGACCAATCGGATGTAGCTTGTAGGTTCTTTATTCTTTATCACTTTCGAGCCAGCTTACGGTAATGTAAAAAGTTCAAACGATACCCGCGCGATACTGTTTGGGTTTCGCTCAGCTCAGCTGTCCAACATTACGATGGCGGGATTCATTCCCAACTGGCAGAACTATCAACTCGCCGGTGCTCGCGCTAATGAACACCGTGGCTCACCGGCTGTCAATTAGTGCGAGTGACGGGCTCGCATGGAACGTGCCGTATTTTTGTGGCACACGAGTGTCTTCCCCACCCCCCCCCCCCCCCCCCACCATCTCCTCTGCTCCCTCGCATGCGACCAATGAATATCGTGGTTCCCGTGGATGCGAATCTTATTTCCGAACTGCATAATCGTCTAAGCGATGCACGATCAGCACTTTTCTGTCAGCTTTCTTTCCCCCGCTTTGGAGTGGCACGGCATGGTGGACGTAAAAGCGTCGCCATCGGGCTGTCATCCACGCCAAAAGGGAGGGTGAACATTTTATGTCACATTTTATTCGCCGTCGAAAAAGATCACGTTTCCTAGCGTCGCCGGCAGCGATGGAGGGTTTTTGTTAGCCTCCGAGACGGTTCCCCCGAGCGCTGGGACGGTTTACGTGAGATTTGCTACGCGAGTGCAGCTATCAGGATAGTTAAAATCATATTTCGAACATTTGGAGAAAACTGTCACCGAGCGTTTTGGTCTGAGAGTGACGCTGCCCGCTCGAGAAAACTGCAGGCCAGTGTATGGCATAATGAAATATGATCGGCGTCACTCTGATGGCAAAGCATTTTTCCAAGCCAAGCACTAAAACCAAAGATTCATTGGAATGAAACTTCCCTGATGGTGAAGTTTATTTCATTTAAAAACACCTGAGTCGAATGAAAATATATTTCACCGAAGGATATTTTCAAAATACATTAGGTTGGGGTCGTACACATTCTAATAAACCTTAAGCTACTAGTATTCATTAGATAAAGCTTGGTTCAGCAATAAATTTGTAGAATGAAGTACTTGGATTTCAAAACAATTATAAACTCAAATTAATCTTACAGTTTGTAGAATAATTGGCTATGGAAGACAATCTGAACCCATTCCGATCTAAAGAAGATAACAATTGTGTCCGGACGTGGATAAATTACGTACCTCTCATCCGAATAAAAGAATTAACTCTTCGAATCTATGTGAATGTAAACGTATTGTTCTGGAAATGGCCGGCATAAAGCAAATCCTTTCTCTGTGCCCAGCAAACGCAACCGTATATGTCCCCATGCCCTCCTACAATTCGACACTCTAGAAAAGACTCGACGAAGCCGACAGTGGTCAGGATAATGGACCCCGACTCAGAGGTAAGGGCTCCTGTCCAATGTAACGTGGCAAATCCGGTCGGATTAACTTTGCATTTTGCGGATCATTTCATTTCACCGACACTGACGCCGTCACCGGTTTCGGGACGGAGAGTTTCGATTTCCCGCCTGGACCGGCCATTTGCAGCAATTAATTGATTGTATCAGCAAAAATGTGTTCGAATGTCGGCCGACCGCTTGGTCGGACTTTGGACTTTGAACGAACAAGGACGAACCGGTGCCGCTTCCGGCCATTGGAGAGACATTTATCATTCGCTTCGGGAGGCAGTGGCCTTGTCTTAGAACCCGCTCGGCGGTGTTGGTGGTGATAGTGGCGGTGGCTTTGGAATAGTTTTGCCGATGCCGATAGCCCGACACTTTTCGGGTTTTGGGTAATAGCTGGAGCGTGTCGCTCTGTGCGCCTGTAGACACGTCCCCGGGTAACTGACAGATCGAAATCCCATTGACTTTCGACGTAGTAGCACCGCATAGTAGACATTTCGAATCGTCTTCTCAGTGGTGAGCCGTATCTAGTTTTGTCTTCCATTGCACATTGTGGTTATTGGTAAAAGATTGTCGTTCTTGGCTCTTGGGCAGAATGTACCGGGAAGTGTGCCTCGAGCTCCTCGTGCAAGGACAGAAGACAGCTGTCCCTCGACTAGCAGGGGGAAAAGTTATATAGTATCACTTTAGCTGACAGCTTATGAGTCGTCAGAATGCATCGTTTATTAATTGGCAGCTTTTGCTTGCTCTATTCTCTCCTTCACTAGTTTATGCGAAACCAAACGATAAACGATCGACCGGACTTGACAGCACCCGGTTCGTCGGGAGCAAAGGCTGTCAAACCGCCATCGGTTGAGCAAGTGACCTGCGGTGACTTATTACTTTCGTCTCGGCTGGAGGCGACCCATCAAGGCAACGGTCTCCTGCCGAACCCGAACCGGGACCGGGTTTGTTACGCGCAAATCGAGCGACATCATCATCTCTACCAATGTGCCATCAGTCACCGGAACCGTTGGACCCATGCTGGAAACCGCTACCCACTGGTGACCACGGGCAGATAATTTGTTGGACTTACCTCGCCCTTTCCACGATTGATTGGTTTCGCGCTCCATCTGCGGCTGACAGGAGCCGGACTCATATGCAAAGGAATTGACTCCTGTCGCTCTCCCCGCATGCGATACAGAGTAGGAGATGCGATCGGGGAAGTATGGCTCCAGCAGGCTTTGATTACCGAAGGAATCAAAACGAAGCCCGGTCTGATGTTGACGTTGACGTATAATAATTAATTTGGAGCATGTGGCGGAATGTCAAACTTCTGCACGCTTCGAATTTTCTCTCTCTTCATACAGTTGTTTTTGTGTGTGAAAAAGTTGAGTTAAATAAAAAATAAAAAAAAATTTTAACTTTTTTATTGCCAGGCCGTCTTTTCTGATAAATAAATAAATAAAAACATATCATATATCAATCATTCAAAAGATACTTTTAACCATCCACGCCATCAAAAGCATCAATAAGGCTTAATCATTTCCTAGACAAATTCATATTTAACTAACCCAAATAAATCGGCTCAAAGTATTATTTTCAAAATATATTTCAAATGTAAAATAAACCGCTTAATAATACTTTTTGAACTACCCGGATAAACTTGATTCATTTTTCATTTTCGTTCATAATTTGTAACAGCTTTGCTTTAGAAAATTTATATGATTATCACTTTTTCAAAAAAAAAAAAAAAAAATTCTGTAACACAAATGTATTGACGTATTGGGTTGTAACGCTATGTTTTCAAATGCTAACTCAAAATCCGTTGATTTTTTGCAAGTTTTTTAAGCTTTGATGAACATTTTATTTTATTGTTTTTTGCGAACTTCTACAAAATTTAGTTTTGGTCTTTTATATAAAAAACTACTTTAGTTAATTGTTTATACCATCATCACCACAATTGTTTATACCATCATGTCAAAATATTTTTGACATGATTTACTTTTGCAATTCTAATTAAAGAGATTTCTTGCATGCATCAACTATCATTCATCTTAGTTAATGGTTTTCAACATAATTAATTCTATTCATGAGACTCACAGTGAGCACCGATTCTCTTGAATCCTTTCGATCGCATAAATAACTCCACAAGTCACGCCTTGTTTCTCCCTAACTCCTGGTTCCATTAATCCATTATCTACTTTCGCAAAAACCGGGGGCGGTATGACCCCTCCGGATGCATTAACCAAATGACACCGATCTTCCGGACTGCGATAGTACAATCACAGTCTAAATGCAGTCGTTGCAATCGTGAATTAACTGCTGCACTTGTCGGATAAAATGATGTAACTCGCAATTTTTGCAACCACCCGAACCGTTCGAACGTTGACTCCATTGGGCACTATTGTGCGCTATTGTGCACCCTTATCACCCGACGGTTTCCATCTGCTATCCATCGCTCCGGCACCGATGAACCGTGACGTATCTTTATCGTTCACTTTTGTTCCGGTGCGTTTGACTGAGGGATGGTTTTTCTACTCTAAATGTTATTTTACTCTCATTGGAAAAGGGCAGGAAAATGACCCATGAGGGTTTGTGTGTGTGTGCATGAAAGAGAGGGGGGAAGGGGGGATTAGAGAAATGAACACATCCAACGTGCATCCGGTCATCACCTCTCAAACCCTGCCTCCCCAGGCGCCTCCTCAGCGAAGTGGAAAGCGTAAAGCAATCGAGTGAAAAGTTTTCCACTTTCAGCAAAATTACTTAAGCGAAAAACTTCATTCCGGGCCCGCGCCATTTTGTACCGCTTTCAACGACCTCATCAGAATTTCAGAATTCTCATTCTTCATTCAGAATCTCCCCTCCACATTCCCTCATCCCCCCGGTTCACCGGGTAAAACGTTACATCTTAAGAAAACCCAAGCCAGGCGCGTTGAAGCGAGCGGCGAGCAAGCGAAAGAGATTCCCACGAAGAATGTCCAATGCGCCCCGAAGGATTTTTTGCTCCATTCAAGCGTAGAGTGGACAATAAAAATGACAAATTTAGATACCGGGATGGATGTCTAAATCTGCCCGCCACCTCCCAACCCACCCTAGGTCGGGTGGTGGGAAAACGTAAACTCAAGGAGGAATTCGGGCTTTGGCCCTTCTTTACGGGCGGGCCGGTTTTGTCCGCGACACGCTTTCTTACCCACGTCGACGGTCACGATCAGCGCCCCGAGGATGGCTTTTTACTTTGTGCAGAAATCACCCGTAAGTTTTCCCACTGCATCCAGGGGGTGGTGGTCCAGAAGTTGTGACCTTTTCTTACACCGACGGCCATGCGACGGGTGACGCGGTGTCGATGAATCAATAATCAAAGCTTCGATCGAGATGAAAAACGTAGTGGTAATATTTTATGCACTACCATCACCAAGAACCGTTCGATTCAAACATCGTTCGCAACGAGGAAACAACAGGGAAAGGGAAAAACTTATGCAAAAAAGCTGCCTTACGAAGATATCTTTCCATCTCTCTACAGCTTTTGTCCATAGAACATTTTTTACTGCATGTTGATTAAAGATTACGCTGTAGATTATTTTTATTACAATCTGCATTTTTGGGATATGAACACAAAAGGTTCGAAACACTATAACGTTTGCATTACAAAAAAAGGCAAATTTTCATCGGTGATAAGAAAAAAGTTAACTCAGGCCGTCCAAATATATGAAAAAAGGAAAAAAGTTAACCAAAGTCATTGAATGAAGAAATTTTATTGTAAAGTTACGTTTTTAAGTACTTTAAAATAATACTCCGACGGCCAGTAAGCCGGTCTTACGGTCCTTGGCCGAAATTTTAACCATAACCGGAAACGTTAGTATCCGAAAATAACATATAGACATGTTTATAATTTTTTTTCTAAAACTGTATTGGTCCTGGAATGTAACAATGTTTTAAAAAATAATTTATTCAAAGCACTAAATATTACTCCTTTTTTGCGTAAAAAAAATATGATAAACGATCCAACCCTAGAAGATATTTCATAGTTAACGATCAAAGTTTGCTTTCGGACTAATGAAGTACTTTATTGAACCGGTGCCAATACGAATAATGGCCAGTTAGGTAGAAGACGTATCGCACCTTCATGGGGTTAAAGTTTGGACCAAAAAACCAAGGGATAAAAAACCTAAAGATGATTTATCTCCTAGGAATAACCATACTGCTACAAATCAAACGTAATCAAACTCCCATCCCGCATAATGAACGATATCAATTCCGGTGTCAATTTTCGACGCTCCCATTAGACGCCATTGTCATGCTTGGGCAGAAGTCAATGTTTGTCGAGTGATCAAACTTATGTCACCCGTTCGAGAGGGACACACACACGAGAAGAAGTAAGGAAAAAACCCAATCACTTTCAAAATGGGTTGCAGAGAGGGCTCAGCTTATCGTCGTATAACGCTTGGAAAAATCGAAGGATGAACGACGAAGCCCTACTATTTTCCGCACGCATCCATGCATTTCCATCACGGGCTGCCCGGGTTGGGAGGGGTTTGTGAATTTTCCCCAGCGAACCCAGGCGAACCCGGTTCGGTACGACGCCGCTTGGTCAGGAAATTAGGGAAACGGATGCGGCACCGGTGTTCCACGCCGGTGCGGAATCCCGCTGGAATATTAATGGTCAACACATAAAGCTCGCTGGTGGGGCGGGGTGCGGTTGTTTGGGGGCGGGCTCGGCATGCGAATCGGAAGGCCGGATTACGGACGCACATGCAGTGATATATTGGAGCCATCAAAAAATTCGTCCACAACTCCCCGGGAAGCAGTCAATTCGTCTTGCCCTGTCATACGCTCGGTGGAGCTTCACCGGTGGCCAAGGATATTGTTGCAGGGCTAGAATACACACACACACCCTCATACACACACAAAAACCACACATGGATTGCCGTAGAGCTTGGTTTCGCAGGGAAGCTTATTGTGCACGCGGTGGACGGTGTCGTTTTTGATGGCTCGGAATGGTTGATTTTCCCCCGAATCCATTTGGGGCCGGTGGAAAACAGGAAATCGGCAACCGTAGCCGTTCTATCGTTGCCGAAGAAAAGTGTAGTGGGGTGTGAGTTGATCTTAGGATTATTATTTTTTCTCCACTCGTTTCCCTACCCCTCGTTCCTTCGGGAGGCAGGTGATTGCGTACTGCTCATGGGCACAGTGAAATCGATCAGTGCACTCTGGTGGACAAAAACAATTTTACAACGCACACGAGAAGGTAAACTGCTCGGCTAAGCAAAGGGAATGTCTTTTGCCTGGGGAATATTTTTTATAACAAAATGTGCTTGCTGGTTTTTTAATTTCAAGCTCTGACTATTTTTTTCAATTTTGGGAATAAAACATGATTATTGTTTAAAAATAATTTTGCGGACACTTTATATCTGTTCTATTTCAATGATACTTTGAACAAATGTTGATTTTGACATTTTATTGAAATTGATATCAATTTCATAATTATTAATAGTTTTTAATGGTTTACTATGGAGTTTTACATGGAATAATTCAGTTTGCTTTAAAAAAGGGCCAATAGATTACATCATCATTAGAAAACAATGTCACGAAATTGAAGTCCATAACTTTTCTTAAAACACACACTGTGGTACGCATGTGTTCGAATGTTGATGATGATGGCATAAAGTGGATCGGGGATAAATGGATGATTGTGGTGAAGCTTTGACCGGTGAAAAGAAGACATCTACCGCAAACGGTTGGTGGTGCAGACGAAGATTACGGTTAGCGAGCAACAACGACAACGAAGATGATGATGCTGATGATAATGATGATGTTATTGCGGATGTGTTACTTTGGTCAGCACGCTCAACTTCGACCCAGTCCGGACATTGGCGTTCGTTCTGCTAATTTCGCTTCCCGCTCTTTTTTCCAAAACGGTTGTTTAGTATTCGATTCGGCGCTCCCTCAAAACGGAAGGACATGGGACGCACGAGACCGTGCAAACGGGAAAATTCGCTACGAAAGGAAAAACGCATGGTTGCGTTTCTTAATGCCTTCGCGATCCGAGGTATTGCCTTGCGCTTCGTAAAAATCACATCTCCCCCGGCTCACCGCCAACCCCGAAATCTCCCACGGGAGGGATTGAGTACGCTGGGCGCCACATCTTGGCCGCCACATCCCATCGCCGATGCGGGCGTATTTATCTGTTCCGCTATTTGGCACGCATTCGTGATGGATTGGTTTATTATTTTACATTCAGCTCGCCCGATGGTCGGCGACGCCTTCCCGCCCACCCGGTGGTCGTCATAAATCGTGGCAAAAATCAACAGAGAAGTAATTTGTCATCTACCGATGCATGACAACGTGGCAGCAAGCGGGGATTTCGTTTTTTTCCTCCCGCTTCCCGAGGAAGGAGCCGAAGGCACGGAAAATCATCCATATTCGAGTGCGTTCTTTTGGGAAACATCAGGGTAAGGGGGTGGGGAGTGGGGGGGAGACTCTTTGGGCTAGAGTGAAACACCATTGTTGCTATTGATGGACATTCTGTCAGATAGTTACGATTCGATGATATCATCAATTCGAACGTTAGGCGCCAACGGGCTGTGATTTGTCGCCAGAGTTTCCCATTCCGGGCTGTTTTGTCAACTGGTTTGTCAGTTTAAAGCTCCGCTTGGTGTGTGTTCGTATAGTATTAAAGCTGAATGTCCATTAGCCCCGATGAGCGCTTATTTCACGCGACAATAAACGATACTCTAGCGATACCAACACCGGAAGTTTATGATAGTGCCACACGATAAGGACGATCGGCAACATAATTGCAATGGTTGCGTTGGGCTGAAATGTGGGTTTAGATATCGTTGACGTGCTGTGCGGGGTGTGTAATTTGAAACCCTCCGGGACATGCAAAATGCAATTTGAACATTTGATTTTGAAATGCTGATGAAACATGTAAATATTTGACTATTGTATCTCTTTGATGATACATTTTTCCATGAGATCATTGTGTTATATGTTTACCAAGCAAATATAGTATCTGACGTGAAAGGTATACACGTGCTGTAAATTTGTTCAACGGATGCTTTATTCAAAATCAATCCATTGATATTTAATGCCAATAGTCTCGTTATTATGATTTTTTGAAAAAAATTGATATATTTTAATGTTGAGAATTTAAGAACACATGATTTCATGTTAATGTATAGAACACTGGATTTCAGAAAAAATCGTTATTTTCTTGGTAATTTCAAATTTTTATATTACTACCTATCGAGAAAGGTAGAAATAGATTTAAAGAAAATTTAAAATGCATCTTCTGAAAAATGCAATAAGTTAACTCTCTTTTAAAGCTTTATTTAAACATTATTTATTGGTTGCATTTTACTATTTATCATTACACTTTTCATTCCTTCAACCCAAACATATTTCTAGCGTCAAACTCCATTCTTTGAATTCAACGTTGATGATTTAATCTCTCAAACGAGTTATAGGACCCTATCACTTTTCATTTCACTTCTATAAAATGCGAAATTTGTCTAATCGGTCACTCTTTTTATTGCATATTTTCCACAAATTTGAGGGTTTCGATTATCAAACGACATTAATCTGTAAAATTGCGGATGCTTTTCGAAGCTCCTGGCATTGTTCCCATTGTCCAGAGTATTTGCGACCTCAAGCATGTCAGAGTCTAAATACAAGGATAGTAACAATAGTAAAATTTGAAAAGAACTTTGATTAATCATTCTCACATCGCTTGGTGATGATTTCGATTGCTTTGTTTGAAGTAGTTGTCTACAGAAAAGGCTTACCTCTCAACTAAACGAAGAAATAAATCCAACGGGACATTGTCGAGCACCGACTACGCTCCTACAAATCGAAGGATAATAACAAGTTAGACAAATACTAATTGCTACCAAATGACGCTGGTGGCCGATCCGCTGGCCGGTTGGCAAATGAACCCCTCGCAGTCGCTCACCCAACCCATCGCATTGCCGAACGGCGATGGGAAAAATGGCAGAGAAAACGTTCAAGGAAAGTTGAACCATAAATACTACTGCCGCGCCGCGTGTCTGGCCGCATACTTTCTTTGTTGTCGCATCGGGCGAGCTTCCGAAATTGCAACTAATTGCGAAACGAAGCGGAAGCAAAGTACAAATTTGAATAATGAAGAAACGCTGGGGACCACCGAGTCGGGAGCGAAATAATCTGCTGCGGAGAGTCGCTTTGTCCGAAACGACCGTGCTTTAGCGGGAAGTAGCGGCAGGGGGCAGGAAACAGTGTCCGAAATTAAGGAAAAGAGAGGGAGCGAGAAAAACTAGCATCCCCGTTAAGCGATCCTGCAATCCTCTTCAAATCTAGTTATTTTTCTGCGACAAAAAGGAAGGGAACGGGTGTGCTTCAATTACGGGTTCGATCTTTGAAGGGGCTCGTACTATTCCAGTTGTCATCGATGGAGGAAATCGTACAGCCTTTCGGGGTAAAAGAGGCGCGAAGCAAAAACGGACTGCCGGAAAAGTTTTTCCAGTCCCAAACCGTTGTCGAAACATTCTACGGTGCCACAAACCCAGGTGGAACATTTCGATGAACGAGCAGCTTTTACGTTTTACTTCGCCCACAAGTCATTTGCAATTTTCACCCCCAACCCAACCAGGCAGCGGGAAAACCAGGAAGGGAGCCGGCATCGACCAATCGGCATTGTTGAATCCTCAAACGTAAAAAGCAAAATAAAACGCCATTCCAACTCGATTGAACAACGACACTCGCGGGTTCATTTGCTTTTTCCCACCAATCGTTTGCGCGGATTTTTGTCTCGAAATTTGTCTCAAGGACCTCATTATAATTTTCGTACACTATTGTCAAACTTCTTTGGCCACGGGAAGCAGCGAGCCAAATTTCCGGTGCCGGTGGCGCATTTCCACCCTCGCGCACGAGGATGCGTTTTTCTCGCGAAAATTTCGTCCATTTGGCGCAACGAAGCAGGACTTAGGAAATGTAATCATATCCAAGCATTTCGGCATGCGGACGTAGGACGGGACACGAGGGTAGGTTTGCGAAAAATGTTTTTTACCATACTTTCACTCATTTTCCTATTTGCTGCCTCCAACACCATCCGAGCCCTTTCCGGTAGCATTTTCAACTCTCTGAACGTCGGGAGGAACGAGTCATTTTCTTCGAGCCAAAGGAAACAGATCCACCCAGCCTGTTCCGAAACGCTTTCGCAAGATGACAATTCAATAAGAGGCAAGATGGTGACAAAAATTGTAGTGGAAAACAACAGCAACAACAACTACTACGATGGCAGGCGGGCAGAAAATATGGTTCACGAGGAATTCCCATGGCTTACGCGCCGGGTTTCGCCATCCTCGCTGGGTGGATTGTGCTTTATCTCATTGTCTTCGGTATGGATATGTTTGGGCATGTTTCGGTTCTACTTTCTTTTTCTTTAGCTATCATTACTGCCAAGGATCCAGCATGCGAGCGTCTTGGCTTGCGTTCTATCGTACATACTCCGGGTTTCTTTTTTCTTGAGTATGCGATATTCCAAGCCAGCAAAAGGACCCGTTCTGGTGCGCGATTTTGATGCGAAGCTGGTGGTGGTGGATTTTGCATAAAAGGAAGTTTTCCTCGCATAACTTTGCCGCTTGCAATGAGCGTATACCGTGCGCATTTTGAAAACTTCGAGGACGGAAGAAGGAGGGAACAAGAAACTAAGAATGCAACACGAGAAGCACACGAAACAAAATGCTGATAAAACACACACAATAAACATCCATCGTTACGAGGGTTTCGTTAGCATTGAATTGGAAAGCAAATAAGAGCAAATCTCACAAAAATGCATGCCGTAATGAGGTGTACTGCTTAAGTCGAACATGTTTTTGTACGACTGGTTGTTTATGTTGCCTAGCAGACGTACATGTTGGAAGTATGAGTATTAACACTCAAATTATCGTAATCAGATTATTAATTAGTAAGTTAAGGGAAGTTAAATAGAAAAACATTACATCTAGACTCGCGATGTTATTCATGATTCTACTTTGGAGTCATTATTCTTACCATTTAATAAATATAAATTGAATATAAAACATAACTGGGATTTATTATTTATTCGTCTAAACCAGTGATGTCAAACTCGTTTCACCTCGCGGGCCGCATTTCCTCCCAAAATAGGTTCGCGGGCCGCATTTTCTCCCAAAATAGGTTCGCGGGCCAAAACATATAATTGATTGCATTGATGAAAATATGTTCTTATCAATATGGTTTTATCTTTACAGTCAATCATGTTTTACATTTTCACATTTTTTCATATTATATTACTTCTTATAAAATATACATATTTCGAGTAAAAGAGAGGGTTTGTCGCTCAATCGTTTTCCAAATTTTAACGAATTCAAATCAAGTTTATTGAAATATATGTCGCAGTTCAACACTATTGTGTATTTCGGTAAAGATTTTAGAAAAGTAAAGGTATATAATTACAATACCTTACTTATTGCTCCGCATCTATTATTTTGTTTGGAATGGTCTTGTAGTTTATAACGTTTGTTTTCTATAAACACTATTTATCCACTTGTCTAGAAAAATCTGTGTAAAACCTATGCTGTTGTCAACCGCTATATGTCGGCGTGATGTGGATCAAAGTTGCATATCACTTTCTTATTGAAATTGTTTAAATTGACATTCGTTCAGTTCTCTTGCAATTCACAGTTCGTGAAGCGATTTACATGAAATATTTTGCTATTGAAAGGAAAGTCAATACTCAAGGATCCAGACTTTCGATGTATTGTTTCAAAGGGGTCGCGGGCCGCACCCAATGTTCTTGCGGCCGCATGTGGCCCGCGGGCCGCATGTTTGACATCCCTGGTCTAAACCTTCCTAACCAATACAGAGCAAAACCACGAATTAAATATTACTATCTTAAATTTGGGCTTTATACAAGATTGATCAAATAGTAACGTAAATTTGTGCATGTATGTGAGTTGAGTGAAAAGCAATCAAGTTAACATTGAAGTAAGAAAGATATAAGGATATAAAAAGGAGTGGTGAACAGCAGGAAGTAAAGTTGAATTCAGAGAGAGGAAGGAAAAGGTTGTATAATGTAGAAATTATCCAGAGAAGAACTAATATAGAAAACCTTACATGTGTGTAATTTTTTCCAATTTATTTTATTTGACGTTTACTTTGCTTGAAGTGTTTATAAAACAGTGTTTATTAAATGCTTTAACTTCAATGTAACCGGGGCATTTAAAATTCAAACGAAGCAATCAGTTTTAACTGACATCTTCTCTATGGTAAGCACTCATAATAAACAGACCAGAGACGCACGCGGTCTACCGACCCACTGACTTGTTCGCTCGCCAACTCCTCGGTGTCGCTCGAAACGAAACATGCATGCTTTAGCAGTTTTCAGCACAAATCCCATGTCACGCTCGAACCACACGAGTATGACGATAAGTCAGAAAGGCACAGGCAAACTAATTTTCATCCCGTGATTCAACTGTCAACGGGATGAGCTGACCTTTTGCCCGTCGCAGCGAGGTGTATCCCGTCGTCCATTATAACTTCACCCGGTGGAGCGGCTGGGAAGAGGATGCGAAGGAAAGAAAATAACGGAGAACACACGATTCCTCACATAAGTAATACGTCACGTGCAGGGACAATGGCCGTTGCCAACTGTAACATCGGGATGCGGGTGCTTTCCGTTTTCACCAAGGTAAGGAGCAGCGGTTCGAGGAGTAAAGCAGAGGTAAAACAAATAAACACGGGACATCTCTCGGGCTGGTGGCTTCATGACTTGAGTGAGGTTCATAAAAAAGGATGACTGAAATTAATTTTTATCCAAGAGAATTATATTTTCACCTACGCTTCCACTCGATGCTCGAATAGTCGGACGACCTCTCAGGGACGGTTTCCCGTTGGTTCCCGGCCCGGTGACCAAAGCTGGTAGCAACACCGAGTTCCTGGGAAGGATCAGGGAAAACACGGTGAGAAGGGTCAAACAGCAAAGGTAGAAAAGTGACACCTGACGGCTGTTAACCCTGGAAAAAAGGCCCGCCCAACCTTACAACGATGGACACAAATTATGATACTTAATCCCTGTTGGTCCGCCAGCAGCCAGGGTCCACCGGCGTTGTGGTTGTCTGTTGATCTGTTTTCAATTATGAGAGGGATCTATCCTTTTCTTTTGCCTTCGGGGCAGTTCTGTATTTATGCTAAGCCGTACTAAAGGTGGTGGTTACTAGAGGAAAAAGACAATATACCTGGCTGCTTATATTTATGGACAGTTATTTTGTTTCAAGTATAGCCAGATTACAAATGTTATAATTTGTGCGTATCTTATATACAGCATGCCGCTAGCGTTAAATAACATTATTTTTTCGATGTTGAATGAGTACAGCTCCTCCAAAATTACGGTGTGAATAGTTTAGAATTTAAAATGTTTCCTTTCTCATACTTAGTTATTTTGGTTATGTGATCCATTTTATCAATGTCTACTATGAATTACTATAGCATACAAAATATATCTTGTACATTCCACAATCCACTACCTAATTAGCTTTTTTATATAAAATATAAACTATGTATTTTATTAATAGTGAAGGTTTTACAAACAAATTCTCTTATACTCTAGCATCATATATACAGTGCACACTTAAGGACATTTACGATTAGAATAGTTAAGAATTTAAAATCGATCCTTTCTTATTCTTAGGTTTGGTCATGTGATCCATCCTTTGAAGTACTACAGCATACAAAACATAATTTAGACATTCCAGAATCCACTACCTAATTAGCTTTGGTGAAGAAAAATCATCATTTCCGGGAAATTGAATTTTCCAACACGAAAAAGAAACTGATCCACCTAAGAAACGATCGACGTTCAAACCCATCCGGACTTTTATTCGAGTCTCCGAACCGTACTTCTCACCCGGTTCTGCCATGGGAACATACATTTCCATCGGAAAAAAAAACTTCACAATCACCTCCAGAAGCCTTGCCTTCTACCCTCCCCCCCAAATGGGGTTAAAGCTTTTCACCTCCTTCATCGAATTTGGGAAAAGCGTCGGGTAAATTCGCGCTTCAATCTCGGAATCCTTCTTCGAAGAACCCTCCCGGCTTTACAGCGAAGCGGAGTTTCCGATAGGAAGTGCCGCACCGATTCCCGGAGTTCATGGCCGGCCGGCCGGCCGGAAGTTAACGGCGGAAGAGGGATCAAATTTTTCGGGCCCCCAGCCCGGTGATGTCAAAGAGGAAAAACTTTGAATAAACAATTTGCATACATTTCGCTTGAGCCGTGTGAGCTGGGGGAAAACGATGCGATTGTGATGTTCTGTGTGTTCTTGCGGGAGGAGTTGTGCCATCCACCGGAAACGACGTTCGCCTACGCGTCCCTTTGTGTGCGGGTGAGTGGGAATTAGCCGTCTTGTTCGCCCCCGTGCGAGATTGTTGTCAGCTTCGATGACGATGTTCTTCTGCGGCGTGGATGTTTGTCTTCGTGAAGCGTGTAAGGGGGTCGGTACGAGTAAGAACGCGGCTGTAAGTGAGCTGATGGCTGTCACTCTCAATTGAAGTCTCTGTCAATGCGACAAACAAAGTCTGCCGAATTTTCATGATAAAACAATTCAGAGATAATTCTTTGGCTATTGTATTCGTAATAAGCAGCAAAACGTATGTATTAAAACATTCCTCCGTAGTTTAGACTGACAGGAAAAAACACTTCCATAGTTCGGAATACATTTGTCACGAGTTTCACTTAACCTAAATATCTTCAATTCTATAGATCCCTCACAATGTATTTGACTAGCCGTCAACCGTTTACTTTTCCACCGCCTTCGGCTCAGCTTAATCTGAATAAATCCCCTCGCTACGACGACATTCCAGCTTCCAGCGCCATTCCTCAAGAAGAAGATGGAGGTGATCCAGGAAGAACGTAGTCGTTTCTTTTAAAATTCGATACACTGGAGAGTTAAATGAAGTGAGTGAATTTCGATTAGGCCGGCGAAGTCCATCCGGCGTGCTGGACCGACCATGGTTGAACGAAAATGCGTGCACGTAGCCTTGCGTAGTTGGTGGAAAATTCCCAGCATGCCCGAACCACAATGTCGTCGACCGAGTGGAACTACGCCGCGCCAAGTCTGTTCCGTGGGTATCCTAGGAATTGACTCCCTGCCTCCTCACCGTCCCGACACTATGGTGAGAAAATTTACCGTTCCAAGAAGAAACGAGCTTCATCTCCAATCCATCCGACTAACCTCACGTTCAGAATGGAGGCGCCTGGTGGCTGGAGGCGGGAAAGGGGATTTGGCGCCGTGCGGCAAAACGTTGCTTATTTCCAAAATGCTCTCCATTGTTATTCTTTGTGATTTCAATTTGAATAATATTATATTTCTGTGGATGTCGTTTTGTCGCCAAATGTCGCGCGCTTCTGGGAGTTTCCACTTCGTTTTTTTTCTTCTATTTTTCTCCTATTTCAGCCCATTTCACTTAGGCGTGTGATATTTTTCTCTCTTTCCTCGTTTGCTTATTTGCGTGCACATCCCGGTGGTTTGGTACGCTGATGCGTTCGTTTCTCTGTTCCATCCTCCCGTTGGCCTATTGCCCCGGGTCTGCTTGAGATTCGGTGGTTGTGTTTTTCTTTCTTTTGCACTGTTCCACTTCTGCTTTTTTGGCATTTTAACTCTCCGCACAATGCTGGGTTTTTTTTTGTAACTCCATTCCCCGTGGGACTCGTTCGGTGTTTTCTGGGGAAATCTTCATTCACTTTTCCCCCCAATCCGCGTGAGGACTATGACGCACCTCGGGCCACTCCTAAACGTTCCCCCACTGTTGGCAACATTGCAATGGGACTGGATGCTGTCAGTTTTGCAGCATAGATTTTGATGCTGAGGGGAAAAACACAACCACGATGGGATGGGGTAATCATGCTCCCGAGAGCGTGCTCCCCTCCCTCGTGCGATTGATAGCGTAAGGGGGAAAATGGGAAATTTATGCTGATTTTATGTAATTGTTAATTTGGGTAAACATATTGAAAAATCGCCTCGAAATCGAAACAATTGTACTGAAAGGAACCAGCACTTGGTGGAGGGAAGAGGAGAGCGAATCGCGAGGGGCCGGATTTGCTGACTGGCCGGTATAGACGTCTACGCTTTTCTTTTCCGTTTCTTTACTACGTGGCAGTTCGTTTGGACGTGTTTCTTCTCTTTTTTGTTGGGAAGTAATTAGGATGAACACCGTGGCCACAATTTAAACCGAGCAGATCTAATTTCCCTATGGAAAACCAATTGTTGTAGTGGTTGACAGGAAAATTGGAAGGCATGCCGAAATGCGCCTTCCAAGTGAAAATGTTTTCAAATGGAATTTAGTGAATGATTCTGAGACAATTGCGTTTCGGTTTTAGGGCAGTACCGTGTATAGTCCAATTTATTTAAACTTATTTTCTAAAAATCTAAATAGAAATGACGTAATGCAACTGTGAACAATTATAGAATCATAAAGTAACGCTTTTCAACGTAAGTAAAAATGTGAGTGGCGTTTGTTGTTTTTTTTTATTATCGCACGTATATTTCAACGATGCGAACAAATGCAATTTTTTTTATTGAATTTAAAACGTGAATAAAAATCGTTGTCTTCCATTTGATATTCATTGTTGATCCTTTTAAGTACGTCATTAAAGCGATTAAATAGAAGACCTACCTTACACTAAGTTACTTACCTTACATAAGGGGCTTAGTTGTGTTCAGAACGATTTTTAATCATAAATTTGAAATTTCTAATATGCACAAGCTTTTCTGTTTTTCTGAGCAGAAACTATCAGAAATCAATAAACTAAAATCTTCAAAATACGCCAATCATAAAAATTAAATAATAATACTATAGTTTTTCTATATTACATGATTCTATAGAGTTAAGTTTGGATTCTATGTATAGCTGAACCAGCGCTGATGATTGGCGTCGTTAACTGAATCTAAAAATAGAAACGTCAACCGTTTCTTCTACGCCATTCATTCAGAGTGTACTTTTTCTCAGCCATTCTTACCGAACCACTCCATGGAAACTCATGTACTGTCCCCGTATTTTTCAAGTTCAATTAATCCTGTCAAGAGTCTGTAGCTGTCGACATGTTCTTTTTTTCTGCAACTTTCCCCACCACGATCCACCCCAATAGGTCAAGTAATTTTCTATACCGCTATTCGCTTAGCGAAACGGGCATCCACGATGTTGGACGGAACGCCTCGACGCAACCCGTAACGCGTGTCGTCTGCTTTCGTATCCGTTTGGCACCCAGCCAGAGGAAATTCCATACGGTGTGTTGAACGCTGCCCGCTGCTTGCTGGGATGTACGCGTTCGATCTGAGCCCCTGCTACGGAAGCCGTGCAAAGGATACAACGGACTAGTACCCAACAGCTCGTCCAAGCCGCTGCAAATGCTGTCCCCTGATTCGGGATAGGTTTCCGTTCCGCCGGAGGAAGTTGTTTTTCACTGGCGGTGCGTGGAAACGACACGAGCTTTGACATTTCCGGTACATGCGCAGTATTTTCCCGGGCTTGCTCGAAGCACCTCGGCCGGAACGAAGGAAAATCGGGACGTTCTCTCCCGTCCCGAACAGGTGTATGTCGACTCGCTCACCTGCTGGGCCTCTCCATGTCGACACGGTGGGGAAGGAGAAGTTCACCCGAAGCCGGGGAAAAACATCCGAAATCCACTGGGCAACATCCCGGTCGATGCTCGGTCCTAGAGCAATGCCAACAGCAGCTGCCCGGTCAGGGTTTGCATCGCACGGAAGCCGGCAAAGTGCACTTTGTTTGCTCTCAGGCTCTCAGAGTAAGTGTGCGAAAGGTCACGCAGGTTGCTAAATACTCCGCAGGAGCCGCGAACGAGCACATTGTCAGACGAGCGACGTCCTTTCTTGTCAATAATCCCGGGGAAAAACGCGTTCGGTTTGAAACGGTCGCACGGTGGTGAATTCGGTTACTCACCACTGGTAGATGAGACGAGTGCCGTTCGGTGATGCTGCAACGCCGGGTTTGGCTGCTGTGTATCCGTCGGCGGATTATGGTGAATAGCACTTGGATCAAAACATTGCTCCGATATCGATGGCAGAGGAGAGAACTGCTGAGAAAGAGCACGGTTTCGGTTTGGTTGTGATGCAGCTGCAAAGCGGAGAGACCTCACGGATCCCTGAGGCTGCGTTACGACGAGCCCATCTCTCGGCTTGCTGCTGCATCGCGCGTTCGTAACGCCCAGAGCAGGCACTGGACGGCGACGAGCAACTGTCAAATCATCCAAGTAAACCATGTCCTCGGTGTGGAAGCTAGTCTGTTTGCAGATTCGGTGCGATTTGGACGTGTGTGCGGGTGCATTTCCTTATACTGCGGGCGCGTTTTCCTACGACGGTGCATAAATCGCCACGGACGGTCGCGTGCGAGTTTTTTAATCGAACTTTTCACGGTTAAAAAGTGAAGTCAAGTAAAATGCGGTTTGAAATCGAAAGACAGTTGAGCAATATGTGAGAAAAACAAAAGTGTGGTGAACAACTATTCCCAAAGGGAAAAGAGTTAACCCCAGGAACGTACGAGAACTGGTGCCACAAACCACCTCAGCTGAGATAGTCCCCCCCGAACAGGGACTCGTAAGCCCCGCAGGGTGGTTTCCAGTGGAATTACGGAGCCTGTGGCGCGCTTGCACAAATCGTAATCGTGGCAACCAACTTTCGCCCAATCTCCCCCGGGGATCCGGTTTGCCGAAATTGATTTTCCTTGTTTCGCTGCCCCCCAAAACTGTCAACAACAATTCCGCCAAGCGGTAAGGCCCGGTGGCGCGGAGGTAGAGGTGAGGGCACCACGACGAAGCGTTAATTCCCCCCGGTGCGGTGGCTGAGAAATAAGCGGGAATAGAATATACTCAGGTGACTACGTTTTAACCGTGACGATATTGGTGAAATAGCAAAACAACGTCTCTAGTCGAAGGTACATAATCCTACCTCGACGTTGGTTGGACGAAAAGAGTACGTAATTGGGTAGCAGCGTATCGTCCACAATTGTAGTTCGTTTCGCAGCTTACTGAGAAAGTTAGTTTTCCCTCGAGCAACCGTCACGGTCCGTGTTTCTATAGCGCCGGTAATTGTGCGTGTGGTGAAAGTTTCCGTGACGACTGCCAAGGAATGATCTGACCGAACGGACACAGCACCGGTGGTCTTCTTGGCATGGCGTAACATTTTGCTTCTAAAGCTAGAGTTTCTGTATGTATCTCGCAAGGAAAAAAGCTTAATCTCGAACTTAATCTCAGCCCCCATTCCAACGTTGTGCGCTGTGGTCCGGGCCGGAATCGCTACCAAAGTGACTGCAGCTTCGACCGCTGATACCGGATTTTCCTACTTCCGAGCCCCGGAGTTCGACGATGAGTTCGGTGAAGCAAACGGAACCCACAGTGAAAGACTCGTCAAGCGTAAAAACGGCAAACGGTTAAATCGCTTTACGTTTACGCCGGATTTGCTTTGATGCCGTTGTGAATGTGGTGGAATTAGATTACGGACGTTTCGTGTCTTCGCCAACGGCCGTTTACTGTTGGCCGCACCTGGTCGTAAGAAGCAGTACTCGTTCCGGTAGGTTCGCACGATGGATCAACTGGAGGATAAAGAAAATGTGTGAACGCTTCCTGCTTCATCGGTGCACCGAGTCGGTGCCTACTCAGTCGAACCGGTTCACAACCGGTTAGGGAGTAGTAAAACCTCCTTCCAACCTATTCGACGCTTACCGGGAAACATCCTCACAGGACGCATAGTCATTGACACCTCCTCAGCCAACCGTTGCATGTTTCTACGTTCCGTCACGCAGAACCATCTCCGGGAAGACGGTTTGAGGTTGTGCTTTTCGAACACCGTGTGCAGAGGGCCCCGTGCCTGTGGTTTCGTGAGTGCGCGTTGATTCAATTTTCTTTCGGTGAAAAAGCAAATATTATTTTCTCCGCTCACGTGCAGCGAAAGTGAAATTATCGCGCAGTGGATTTGGCAGACGCCGAAACGTGACGAGGGGGTGCCTGTTTCCTGGCTGTGTCGCGCCGTCGCCAGAGCCAAAGATTTCCAAAGAAAACAGGCCTCACGAGCCGTGCGGTTACCGTGTGCTACCGTGGATAACACCAAATCCTGGTGCCTTGATCCGGCACCGGATAAGTGGATCTTCCTTGAGCGCGAAGTAAAAGAAAAGAAAAACAACCTCAGACGTGGTTCTTGTGTGTTGGTGAAGAAAAAAATAACAAAAGCGGGAGGAAGTGACGTGCACACCTTTCACACAGCTCGACGGAACGTGCAGTGACGTGCCTCCCGTTCGGTCCGTGATGATGGTGAAATTTTAAATCTTATCTGGGCAGAAAAAAAGGGAAAGCAGACGTAAAAAGTGACATTGCTGATGCAAACGGTGATTCGGTGCGCGTGGAAAAACACCTAACCCACGAGGAGTTGGAAATTCAAGAAAAGAGCATCGTAAGTGGTCGCGGTGTAATGTAAAGTAATAACAAAAACACACACACACACGAAGCAGTGAAGTGTACACGAAGAAGAGCGAGAAGAGCAGTGTTGTGAGAAAAAAAGTGAAGAAATACATCAACAGCACCGGAAGTATCCGGGAGTTTTCTGGTAGTCACCATCAAGTAACGTGTCGAAGTCGGCGACAACTAGAGGACACTTCGCGGAACCCTCCGTCTGCAAGGTGTTTAAGATTCCGGTAAGCACAGTTTTCATCTGTTATTTACTTTTCCAAGAGGATGCTCGTGTGTTCCGGTGCCTTCGGTGGTACGCTGTTTTTCCGCGGATTTCTGTTTTATTTTTACATCCGCTGTCACCTGGCTCATGTTTCTGTTTGCACAGCTAAAGCCAACCTTGACATCCATCCGCGGTGTGCTGCCGTTTCGTTTGTCGCCCTATAAAAAAGGATGCTGCAAAGGGTTTTACATGTTTCGATTCTAAATGTGCTCAGTAAAGGGGACGAGTGAAGAACTCCGGCGAGGGGAGCACAATCCTGTTGAGCTACAACAACAACGGTATTGACGTTGTGGAGGACGTTGGGTTTTGGTTCTGGCGTGGAAACGTGCCTTTGGAAGTCGGAACGTGCCCGAACTTACTGGCTGCCCGGTTTGTTTGTGTGTCGGGTTTGTTCTTTGTTTTCACCGGCGCCATCCATCCATTACCATGCGGAAGATTTTGTTTTATTTTCTGCATCACACACATCCCACGGTTCTGGCTGGTTTATTTTCTTCCTTTCCGAAACGCTCCGTAGCGAGTCGGTGCCAGGCTCTATCGATTAATCATTTCGGTCTCTTCCGGCGCGCTGTCGAAGCGCTGGCGTCGACAGAAGCCCTCGGCCACGTACCGATGACACGGGACCGCACCGAATTCCCACTGGGTGTAAAGTTCATTTACCATTTTCTAGCACCCGGGCGGACGTGTAACGGTGGCGAAGTACAGCCAGCTCCGTGCTCCGTGCATCGATTCCGCCGTGCCAGGCCGTGTTGGTGATAAAATATTCAGCGAAGTTAGCTGTAGCTTTTTCGTTAGTTAAAATTTTATGGCCCCGAGACGAGTCGTTCGGCTGCTGGAAAGTTAAATATGGAACACCTGAACCAGTCTGTGCCAGTGCCTGGGCAGATGACATTGACGGCAGATATGTCGATATTTTTATTTTTAGGCCGCGGAGGAACAAATTGATTACATTTCTTGCGAACAACGATTGTGACGTTGAGTATTTGATTAATTAAATAAACTTTTCTAGACATGTAGAATACATTCTAAAGGGCATTTATGTAATACATTAGCTTACATTTTCTATTTGTCTCATATGTTCCTCACTGATTTCTCAATCGCTGAAACAACTTAAGTGTGTTCTAATCTTGTGGTTATATTATGCAAACCATACAAACTGAGATTAGCAAACTGCGTCGTATTCAAAAAGTCCCCATCCAAAGTGAGAACTTTAGTCTTTCCAACTTTTCTCATCAACTGAACACATCACATTTGCTTGGGTCCCGGATTTCTGCCTCGATACACCGGCATTGTAACTTCTCCACAAGAAAAAAAGAACATATTACCTGCTTCATTACAGCCGAGCACCATTTTCGCACCTTGATTTCGTTGCAAAACGCACGGGAAGCAATTTTCACGGCAGCAGTGAACGTGACGGGAAGGTAAAAGTTTCCTGTTTGCCTCCCTACAGGAGTCAGATGGCTTTGGTTTGCGTCCGTCGTTCAATCGTGAACAGAGTATCACTTGATTTCGACAGCACAAGTTTAGCCCCGTCGCCTTTTTCCTTTTCCCGCGCTAACCCATGTGAAAATATTGACCGTGGGCACCGTTTGGACCCGACCGTTGAGCAGGGCAAAACTTTTCATCCCGGGTTTATCACTTATTGGCAGCGGAGCAGAGGAATATACTGGTTTATTTTTCACGGGTTCCGAGTGGTTCCTTCACATAGTTTCTTTTTATTATTGTGCCTTACATCCGCCTTGGAATGTGTCTTGAACCAGAGCTGTCGTATGCTTGCTTTCCGCAATCCGCAAGTAAATCGATCGACAAACGACAGGCCACACTCCAACCCCTCATCTCTACACCACACACATTCTTGGCTGCCAGGTTTGGGGTCGGCGAGATTCCTCCGGCGCATAGCCGGAAGTGTTGAAATATTTTGCATTTTCTCCCCACCACATCCGTTCGGGGGAAGAATGTGAAAAATAAAATGCATTCCTTACATACTTTACGACACCGGAAAGGTGGTTGGATGTCTTGTTTGCTACAATCACAGATGGTTCGGTCCGATCGTCGCAGCAAGTATTGAAGCGCTTGTACCTAAATTCTGTAGATTGTAAATCAAGTTGTTGGGAAAGGTCCAAAGTATGTTGAAAAGGCCAGCAAAACATCGATTTTATTTAGTCTAAGATAATCTTTTCCCTACGAAAAATGACTCATTTGAAAGTTAAGACGAAGTATGGTTTACATTTTTGTGTCTTTAAGAAAATCAATCACATTCCAGCAACAGTTTCCTCAGTCAGTGTGAGAGGGTTTTATTCGTAAAATAATTTAAAGCAAAAGGATGAAACGGAACCAAGCAGAAAGCTGAAAACAATATTCTCCAACGACCGCAACATTTTCACACACCAAATTTTTACCGCATCAACGCAGCAGTATGGCATGTTTATTTACTCTCCATTTGTTTTTCCTCCGTTTGTGAGCAAATTTTAATTACAGGTATAGAAACAGAGCAACTCTTTCTGACTGGCAAAGTTTCTCAATTCCTTGCCGTTTGTTTTGTTTTGCAAAATAATTGAGTGAATTTTTCGCTGCTTCGTTTCATTTCGCTCCTACCCCTTCTCGAGACAACTTAAGCCACCGTGGAACCATTTCGCCGCGTAAACAATGTGGGATTTTTGCCATACCGGGGACCGGTTCCGGGCTCTCACCGGAGCTCGGTTAACCACCGGGTTCGGTTTGCTTCTGGCGGTGCCGCAGCGCAGGCAAAGGTAGTGGCGTACTTATTATGCAGCGTTTGTATGCACGCGGTTCGTGTTTTGAAACCGTGGAGTTTGTATTTGTGCGCGACGGGTATGCAAAACTGTGTCAGGGGGATGCAAATTTGCTACAAGAAAAACATAATTTCCCGGGGAGCCAAGCGCAAGGGGGTAGGAAGTTAGGGGGAAGAAAAACACGACGCAATGAAAAAGACTAACACCGACCAACGAAGAGTTACTAAGTTATTCGTTCGTTTGCGACGTTTGCCCGTCTGCCTTTGCCAATGCAATTCCATTTTCAATTCAGGTAATAGAAAAACCTGTGGCAGGAAATGGAACTAGCAAGGATGAGGGAAGGTGCAATTCCGGGACGGTGAGTGAAGGGTTGAGGTTTGAAAAACTGTACCACAACGACGAGAAAGCAATTCATGGGGGACAAAAGTGAGAAAAAAAGTACATAAACTCCGGAAACGAAGTTGTATTGACCATTTTTCATGCCACACTTCGAGCTGCGCTCCTTCCTGTCCTTGTGTCTGGCCCGCCGAGTCTAGTTGGTGGTCAGGTGATGCGAGTTTTGTTTCCGGCAGCTTCCACAGCTACCGCCTTGTGACGGTAACTGCAACTACGCCCGACGCTGCTGTATTTTGCTGTCACGCGCGACAGGAAATGGAATTGAATTTCAAGGTTGAAAGCGGAAGTGACGCACGGCGGCCAACTGGGACAGCGTTGAGATGGGTTTGTTTGAGGCTAGCGTCTGTGTGAGTGTTTGCTAGTATGCTTGGGAGCAAGTACTTGATACATTTTAAATAGAGCAATCATTTTGATTCACTTCAGCTAGGAAATGCAATGAACAAAAGATGTCCTAGAAACATTGTTTGACAAATTTAAATTCAAGTCACAAAATAACAAACTTATTAAAGAGTACAATGTAAAGGTTTTTAATTTAAACATTTTTCAACAAGCTAGTTCAGGAGAAAAAGGAATCAACTCAATATCACCTCTACCGGTCTGCCAAGAACGCCATTTTACTAGAATGGCATCGGAGATGGATGAAAAGATTGTTGATCCTTTTAAGTATGACAGCGCGCACCTTTTCAACCGTTTGCCTTCCTAGCTTTTGATAACTTAATTTAAGTTTCACGACTAGCCCGACGATATCGCCTCGGGCCGAAGGGAAGATAAAATTAAAATGATAAAACAAAAAAATCCTAACCTTAAATTTTGATCAAGTTTGTCAACACGGCTCACGCAGCACCTCAAGAGCATCCCCAAAGCGAATGCTCCGCTGCCGGATGGATCCGCATCCGTAATTAAGTTGAAATATTCATGAAGTACCGGGCGTCTCCATCGGGCAGCTCCACCGGGCGTCTCCATCGGCCCGGAAACAATGGGACGCTGGTTGCCGAGGAGCGCCGCTTCGGTTGTCGTTTGCAAAATTTATCGAAACACAATTTATGAACTCCAAGCAAGGGGTCGTATGTTAATTAAAGCAAATGTTTCCAACCGTGGATCCGACTTCCATCCCGCACTAAATGGCGAGTTGGTGGAAATGTTTCCAAACGTGTAGCATAAATCCGATCCGTTTGCCACAAAGACGATCGACCTTCGTAAACATTCGAGTATAATGATAAAAACAACATTAAACCGTTTGTCTGTTGGATGGCATTATGGTTCTGTATAAATGTTATTCGGGAGGAAAACGTGTCCCGTTTTACGACGATTAATTATGCTTTTAAATATTTCAAATTTCATTCATACCCGCTCGTGCACCGTGCTGATGGGGCAGAAACAAAATGAATGCTTTACCGTTCCATCCCTTGCCGACATTTTACAACGTTATCACCATTAACGATAATCAATCGGAATGCTTTCAACGCGACACATCGTCACGATTCGAGGACGGTTCAATGGACCGCTTCCGATGCATACGTGACGTCGATGCCGATATGAAGCAAGTTAATGGCTGTATTGTAACAAGCGCCAATGAGCCTCCAAGCTTCAAACCACACCGATTGAAAACCAG
This sequence comes from Anopheles coustani, assembly GCF_943734705.1. Lineage (NCBI taxonomy): Eukaryota > Metazoa > Arthropoda > Insecta > Diptera > Culicidae > Anopheles > Anopheles coustani. Next base: position 83,448,953 of record NC_071288.1, on the reverse strand, counting down.
CGAATATCGCCTGTTGGCAGGAAATTGATAAAATACGCTTCCCGCCTATTACGCATCAGATTCTCGCGACGAAAACGAAACATGTGGAAAAAACCCTCCCCGAAGTTTTTAGCGACGATCGATCTGTAAAGAGTTCCATCTCTTCAAATGACACTAAAATAATAAAACTGCAAACAACCATTCACATATCTAGAAACATACAGGAGGGCACCTTATTGGAGCTAGTATTTGTAATCGATTCCGTATCGTAACGTGCTTCCGGGGTGGGTTTTCTTTCGGTGGAAGTCGATGAACGGGCGGTTTTGGCCGCCTTTCGATTTCGGACCGGCTCCGAACCGAAGTCACATCGCATCGTGTCCCTACGATCTCATAAATATAAATGAACAATTTAGAGCCACCTTTTCTTTCCCGAGCCCTCCGGAACGCTCCCTGGGCTGTGGAAACTGCGGGAAAAGCGTTCCGATTTGCCGCGCGCGCAGGATGCGCTTTCTCCCAGGCTTCCCTGCGAGGCTGTTTTTCCATGTTTTCCACCACGTGCCTCCACTGCCTCAAATGGAGGGGGCTTAGGGGGAACGAAAGGGGACGGTGCTGGCTTTAAATTACCATCATCAGCTATTTAATGCTTTCCAGCTGGAGTGCTATCCCGCTTGCGCCGCAGCGGAAGCCCGATTGTCGACACTTTTCCAGCAAGCGTGGCCAGCTCGAGACCGGGATGTCGCATTACTGCCTCGATGCCGCACAAACAACATATGGTCGGGAAAGTCATTCACTTCTTTGCGCACCATCCTTCCCGTTCTAACTTCAGCGCATTCCTCTTGTCCCCTTCTTTATGAAAACTTTGCAACGTTTACCGTACGTTCCGATTGAGGGAAAATATCGTCATTTGCTAGCACCAGCACAAAAACGCACACATACTCACACAGACACACACATACACGTAGCTACGGACAGTTTAAGCTCGGACTGAGGTCGCACTGAGCCCCGAAAATGTCATGGAATCGTTTAAGGACTTTTTTTTCAATATATGTAGGCCCTATCTTGTGACCTCACTCGTTATGGGACACTTCCAAACCATCACTCATGGCCGTGTGAGTGTTCCTGTGTGCGAGAGAGACCGTGTGTCCTAGTGAGACTGTGTTTATCTGTGTCGTTAGTGATAAGTGCGACGGTTATATATTCAACATTATTTTCCTTTTGCTTTTCTTCCAGATTTTGTTGGTGCAAGGGTCCTTGTTTTCTTTCGCCAGTTTTTTGTATTGTTGATTGTTGGTTATGACATAAACATAGCTCAAATTATTCTTCAAAACGCTCATTTCCTGTTTCTCCCGAAACATTCGAACCACCCGTGTTTGTAAGCTAAAACAATAAAATTCTCTGGAAAACGTGAAACACGTAATTTAGTTTCATTATTAATCATTTAGGAGGACTGATGAGGATTGTTATATTGTACGCTTGTTCTCTGTACGGGAACATGCCTTCTGATAGGTTTTGATGGTTTCACAAAACGGGTGCTAAGTGTTTAGTAATAATTACACTGTACAATCAGACAACCGAAGAAATGGAGCATTCCGTTGCATATAATTTCAACTATCCGAGGTCCTTCGTTTTCCAGCCGTTTTCTTTCAAAATCGTATAAGAGGAGCCATTACCGCTTTTAGAAAATAATGCTTGGCTTTCGTTTGTTTGGTATTGAGATTTTCTCCCTCACTTTGTGAAGTGGTTTTGTAACACCCTTTTTTTTTAGTAATGAAGCCTTTGACCGACATTTTATCAAATTATCTGTGAACTCTCCTTTTTGCTCAGTTTATTTCTGTGTAATTGAGAAAATTAGCTGTTTGTAGTTCGAGATAGGGATCTGTTTGATGTACTGTGGAAAATTGTGAAAATTGAAAAGTGCTGAAGAAATCAGTTTTTGTCCCTTCACTTTGAAATATAATTATCTTTATATTCGACCATAAATATGTATAGATTACAAAATGTTTATAAAATTGTTTCTCGATGCCTGTAAATCATAAATAAATGGTTCATTTGATTTTTTAGTGATAATATCTGTTTTAGCAGTGGTTTTCATGTAGAGGAACGATTTAATTTTAACTTAAAAATAGTTAGCAAACCGACGCGATAGAATCTCCCCAATAAGCGCAACAACGCTGTACTTTTATGGCTGTGGAATAGCTTTGAAGCATGCGTTAACTACCGAATAAAAGTCAATGAAAAAAAATTGTACAACCAACACCACCTATCTTCCTCGGTACAACTTTCCCATTCAACTAACAACCGCAAACCCATGTACCTGTGTCGGGGTTCGTGCCAAAGGATAATCGGGCGCCATTTTGACTTTTATAAATCATAAAAGTGAAAAACTTTACCGGCGTTAACCTTGCCCCCCTAGCACTACCATCCATCGGCTCCACAGAGAGTATGAAAACTTGTGATAATGACTTTCGCCGGTACGAACCGTTGCGCTCGATTAAGGCTCACGATCTGTGCACTCTCTTGTAGTGTTGCTGGGAAAGTTAGTTTTCGCCAGTTTTGGGCAGAACTTTTGGGTCACTCGTGCGCTAGAGTTAATAGTTTGAGAGAGATGTAGAAAGAGAGAAAATGTGATTTTTGCAAGCTTGGCTAAGTCAGATACGCAGTAGTAGTGCACAAAACTATTTTGAGGGACCATAAATTTACTTAAGGAGTTTAGATATTACTGTTAGAAATAGAAATTTGTAAAACTATTATATTAATTTCGATTAAACTTTTTTAATCTACATGCACATTTTAAATCAAATATTTTAAATTGCTTTATCAAGCAATTCACTTCTCAAACTCAATGTTATAAAATTGACTGAGCTCGAGTTGATGAGAATTTCTCTGCTCGGTGTCAAAGTTTCAGAACTGCTTTTTTAACAATTTGCAGAAAAGTCCCTGCATGCAGCATGGTATTCGGATTTTAATTGAATACAAATGAAAACCTCTAGCTTGGATGTTGTCATTCGTCGTGTTTTGTCCTCTTCATGCACGAAACAAGATGTTGGCAAGGAACCGCAACGGATTCTAAATGAGCAATCCGCTTTGGAATTTTTCATTTCCGGAAAGGTTCCATTTTTTTTTGGTTGTGCTTTATACTGCTTCTCTCGTTTTTCGTCCATTTTTCCTAACCAACCGTCCAATTCAACAGAGAACGAAGGGAACTTTGTTTTTTCAATTCGAGCCGCACTGCAATCAAGTGGTTTTGTTTCTGTACGGTTTGTGAAAAATTGAGAGCCAAAGTGGAAGACAAACTATTTCAATTTTCTCTGGGACAAACCAGGAAGTTCTGTTTGTTTGTATTCGTGTGCCGATGTGTGCGGGCGCGTGTGTGCTGCTGAGGGTAGAAAATAGCAACAGTAGCATACCCAGCCGACCAATCTTTCGCATCGTTCGACTATATCCAATATCAATAAAACCGAGCTCGCATTGGCCCCACTCAAGCGGTTCCACCTGAAGGATAGCTGCAGTTAGCAACGGTATAGCAATCCGGACAACCTGAGGACACATGCTTGTCCTCTCCCTCGAGCTCTCGCTTCTAGCACCTATCCCTGAGCTTTGCCTGCTGTGTCGTAGCATACCTTTCCTTACAATAAACAAAGCCACAATCAAACAGACAAAAATAAACAGCACATATCTGCGCCGTAGTGATACCGTCCGTGAATTCTCGGTCCTTATGAGCTACCGGAATAGCCATGCACTTCGTTTTTCTTACGCCTGGGGTACAACTCAACGTGCTGGAAGCATAAGGGAAAATTCTTCAATGAAAATTGTGAATCAAAGGCTTCTGTTTCAATTTTCAATCCAGTTGAAGGGGAGTGATCCAACCAAGATACTGTAACTCATGCCGGTGGGCTCAAATAAACATTACTCATCTCGTGCAATATGCAATCGGGGGGGTAAATACGTACGAAAACATTGAGTTATATCATTGAGGAGGCTATGTGGGATGATATTCCAATAAAGGCTTTCTATTAAATCATTTTAAGATTAAAACCAGGATGGAAAGTTATTTCCAATCTTGTGTCTACAGTATGAGGTAGGAGGACTAAAATTAGCTATATGGTTCAAAATAAGTTTTTCGTTTAAATTAAATTCATAAGTAAATCCTAAATCCCTAAAGACAATATTTTCAATTTTTCATATTTACATTCAAATTCAATCTTGGCCAGTTTGTTCAAATCTTCTCCAGTATCTGTATACTTGACTATATCTTATTTATAACTATAGCTCACAATTGCTCAAACTTCAAATTTTGTTAAACAAGCAAGCGAAACTTTCCTGCTTTTAAAAATGTTGTGATTTAAAACAGCTTTTTTGAATATTCCAAATTATTTCTGGCATTTAAAAGGAAAGATTGCTTAAGTTTTAATGAAACCTTAATAGTGATCTCAGAAGCGGTTTTTGACTTTCCCTTCGTGCGCAGATGGATGCCAAGCAAGTGCAAATTTTTTATAACAGTCAACAAAGTTTCTAACTTTAATAAAGCTTCATTTGCACAAATGAAACACTCCTTCACCTGACGATCTGCCAATGGATTCATCGTTGTGCTCAGCAGCATCCCTCGTACAAGCACGCATACACATACAAACACCCTAGTAGTGAAGGTGCAGTGACAACGCACTAGAAAACTTTGCTAATCAAGTGAAAATGTTGTTCGAAAAGTTTATCTACTCACACTACTATTGGTTTCCTCGGTTCCAAGCCAGTGTGACATGGTCTGCTGCCAAAAAATTTAACAAAGATTTTACTCATTTCACAAGCTAGCTTGCACGTTTTCGCTTGAATGTTTACGGTTGAACAACCACTATAAAGTCTGCTGGCATTGTGTAGAGTAAATCAGGCAATCTTTACACTTGTTTCCGGACACGAGTTGATGGATGTTACACATACATGATTACTCTTTGTTACAGCTACCAGCACTTGCCTTATTTTGTGTTATGAGAAAGCGAAACAATCTTTAAGCGTGTTAGATTTTTTTGTATTTTCTGTAGTTACTATATTAATGAATACATTCTATAGCATTGAGTAAAAATGGATCATCATTCTAAATGCGTACAGTTCACTAAAACGCACAAGTGTTACGTTCGTAATCAGATTTCCTGCAGTTTATCGTTAACACTACTATGATAATACTCTTAAGTAGATTGTCATTGTTCTGTTCTACCATCCCATGATTTTCCTGTATAAGAGAGTTGAGTTCAATTGTCCTTCTATCGTTTTGCTCCGTAATCAGAAGGACAACTTTTGCACAAATGATAAACCTTACCATTTCCATTCCGGAAGTCAAACGAGTCGAGCGGAAAAACAGTGGCTACCAGAGCTACAGAGTTCTACCCATGATCACGAATCTACCCACCATTGCGGAGGGCTACAGTTCATGGCGAGTTATCCAACAGCACATCAAAGATTTCCTGCTGGCTGCAATGGGTCTTAACACCAGTCTAATGAGTCGGGGCAGGGAGTGTGAGATAGATACGTACCACACCATCTTTTGTTTAACATTACAAATTGAGAACAAAGCTTAAAAGAGCATTGGGTTTTCTGCCTTAATTAGCTTAAATACTTGACTAGTTTCGTAAAACATTTCTTAAAGCAGGCTTATCGTTTTTCTCAGTTGTAGGTTGAGTCAATGCTGGAGAAAGCTGACAGATTTACCGTCCTATTTATAGTTCTACTTGCACAATGAAAGAATCAAAATAAATCATTTGTTATTGTTTGCCCTAAAGAATGGGAGAAACATGTGCAGAATTGTGTATTACTTTGAAAGGAGAAAGGAAACAGCACCATTCAGGCTGGACCAGTTCTCCAAGTCCTTTCCGTGGCGCATTGCTTCGGTTCCCGCGTTAAAGGCTCTTCGTTTGCTCATTGCTATTCCCAACGGGTGCACAAATCTCGCGCGCCGGATTTTCCCTCGGCAATGGTTTTCCGAAGCCAGAACGCGTGGACTTAAAAGGAAGGCTTGGAAAAGTCGCCTGTTGCAAAACGAGTTCCGGCTGCCGGTTGGAAGAACCTCTTACCAGCACGAGCACCGTCGGTCTGCATTTCAACTGGCAACGGGCACTTTTTTAATTATGTGTTCCAAACAACGAACCCTTGGGGTTTGGCATTTGACCCGTATTAAACCGCGCGTCTCTAAAGTGCACTGTAGGAAAATTCTCCAGGGGTGAAGTGAGTTGTTTTCTTGTCCGGTTTTATTTCTCAATGACCTCGGAAGTAAATCCCAGGCACCGATGGAAGCACTTTACAAGCAGCAATGTTTATGTTCGCCACAACAGTAAACGAACTTTTCTCGAATGCCAAATGAGGAGATTTGTTCACGTTATACTGGATCCTGCAGTCACACTGCAATGTGCAATGAACTTTTTGAGCCATAACATTCTTTGAACAAGAGCACAAACAAGATAAAATGCAGGCACTTGCAATCACCCTTCCATGGCTTAAGATTTTTCGAAATAAGAACGGAATAGGATAAGATACAAGAATTTCTAAAAGTGGTTCATGTTATGCCTGCTGCCGCTCATCCCATGCCTTTTTGAGATGCCTTTCGAAAGGATTTCCGAATGGATTAATTTTGATAAACTTAAAGGATTTCCCACCTCTTTCCTTCTCCCACTTCCATAGTTGCTCTTCATTTCAGTATAAAACATTTTTTATTCGCTAGCTTCCATCTTTGCTCCGGGGCTAATGAAATGGAAGTCTTTTCCGGAAGCCCCGTCCCTCGTGGGAGACGAATGGGAAGCGATTTTCATTAAACAAATCGATGAACAGAGCTATTCACTTTTGAATTTTCACCCCCCTCCCTGATCTACCGTTTTGCCTGCTCGCACCGTGCCAAGGTTTGCAGCGCAGACAAAAAAGGCCGGATCGGATTTATTATCTTTCTTTGATGAGATTCTTCGGATGATTGGAATTTCAGTGCTGGACTTTATTAAAACGAGCCAGGCCGACGTGTTTCTCTGCGAGCACAAATATTATGAGCTTCTCTTCTCTTAAACAAACACACACTTACAAGCTTTAATAAAAACTTGTCCAAACAATGCTTTCGAGGATTGCATTTTTGAAGTATTTGAATGAAATCACCGTTAACCTAAGTTTTATACAATTATTACACATAAAAATAGTAATACATTATTTGAAAAGAAGGATTTCAATTTGTATGCACTATTCATACCCTCATGAATGAAATGCTGTTTTTATAAAACCTATTGAAAAATTATACCTGTTATGGTTTTACAATTTTGGCCACATTCTAATTTCACATTTTAATGTCATATTAGGCCTCTACTTTGAACGAAGACTAGCGAAGCTTTGAATTATCTTGCTGAGACTACCGATAAGATATGTCTTGATTTTATAGATTAACTAAACAAAAGTGTGTGGAGCTGAATTTACGAGAGCGCCTAGATAAAAAAAAACCAATGCCCATTACTAAACATTTGTCTCTTATTAATGCTTGTCGTTGGCGTTGGTAATCGGGAATTGTGTAATCGGATGTATTACGGGCTATTAGATTACATAGTTCATACATCTATTACGAACGAGATTTCCTCAAGTCACCAAGTATTAGCCGTTTTTGTAGTGTTGTGAACATTGTCGGCGTTTGGGTGATTCTAAAAGTAAATAAATGTGTTATTATCTTAAATACGTGAACACGTAGATGAAATATTAACAACAAACCTGTTTTTTGTAAAATCATTATTCAGGCGCATATTGATCTCATGTATGTCAAGAGTTCGGTCACATGATTTTAGCAGTGAAAGAAAATGTTGCATAAAGAAGGTTCCGGTCTTCTCATTACGGTACGAAACGGTGCCTGTAATTATAAAGAAGTTATTAGGTTAAGAACAATTTCTTGCCCCAAGCAAAGCCTACAACGGCCGTCCATTTTTACCTTCATATGTACTTTGGAAAGTCACAATGTCCTTTTTGTCGCTTATAATTTTTCTAGTTGAGTCAGTTTGAATCTCGGCGCCCCCTCGACATGCTTGTATTACAAATATCTTGGGCTTTCCCTTGAGTGTTGCATTCATCGTACATTTTTCCACGACATCGTTGTGGAAAGAGTACATATCTCCATCGTAAGCCATGATGGTGTCGTGTGTATATCCGTGACTCATGATAAACACAATTAAGCAGCTATTCTTGCTAAAATCTTTGGTACTAACTGTTTCCAGAGGAAGGGAAATGTTAAACATTGAAAATTCATGGACAATCAGGTGTTGAAGTTGCTTACCTCCATCCATTGCTTGTCGTACCGATAGCAATGATAAGTTGGAATGGATTTTCAAAGCATCCGTACGGAAGTCGGATAATACTTTTTCGATTTGCTCCATATCTTTCATGCTCCCGGAGCGGTTATGATCTTTGTTTTTGAACTTATAATGATGCAATACTAGTACATACGCTTTCTTCGACAGGTCATACTTTTCACTCGACGACGAACTGCTGATTTCACTACGGGACGAAATTGATAAAGAAAACAATATTTTTTATTCTCGTAACTTTCCTTTGTTTAACCAGTGTTGTTGTATGACTCATACCCTGCCGGAGGTGAGGCTTCGATCTGTAATGCAACGTTCGGTTTTAACGACGGCCTTCTATAAACGGGGGAATAACGAGGTGATCCAGTCAAAGGTCCTGACGAAACCATCGATGTGGACGTGCGCATAGACCGCTGAACTTGCGTTTGTTCTCGATGCACTTGGAACGTTCTTGTGGTACTGGCAAAGCTTGATACCGGCTGGGTGGCGTATTTTTGATATGGTACAGCATCACGGGCCGGATCGAATCGTGAAACTGCACTGGAGCGCGATGACTCACTTTTCTGCTTAGTTTTAGAAAACATTGAACCCATTTTTGTAAGAAACGCTCTTTACTCTTTTCGTCTGGACGATAAACTTGACAGTTCGCGATACACTGCTGAATTGTATGTGCCAGCTTCGATGTAGTAGAGGAAAGGTTGACGTTTCACGGAGCAGATAAGCGCGTCTGATAAGATAGCGTTGGTTCGATTGCTGCACCTGGTTATCAAATGCCAACATTGATTCAACTGGTTTGAAATTCGTTATAAGTGCCTAATGGGTTGTTTCTGTAAAAACGCGACTGTTCCAGAAACATAAAATAAACCGGTAAAAAAATTTAAAAAATACGTTGATTTTTTAGGTCTGACATTTTATATGTACTGTTTTGATTTGGAGTTAAGCCAGCGATTGAAATATACTTGGTTAGATGGGTTTTAGCATGATATTTTCAATATCAAATTGAACAATAAATATATCAAACAGAGTTTGAAACAATAGGCTGACATTTACTTTCTTTAAACTTAAAAGCGGTTCGTGCCATTCGTGTTACCACTCCTGCAACGTTTGCTAAACTATAATGATAGGTTTGTGTATATTTCATATGTTAGGATTTATAAACACTTACGGACGAAAACTATTTAAGGTACAATCCAGAATGATAAGTAACCAACTCTTTCAACCTTAGTCCACACCTGAATCCTCTAGATGTGCTTTCCCCTCTGCAAAATGTATCATTAGGAAATGTTTCGAAACATTGAAAAACAAACAAGGATTGTTTAGTTCTAAATTGAACGGTTTGTGTTTTAATATAAATTTCGTTGAGGGATGCATTTGAAGAAAATGATGTTCAAACTGTAAAAGAAGCAATTGATTGCAGTAAAGAAATAGCAATCGGTTTCGAACATTTCTTGTTTGAAGTTGTTTTTGCTAAGTAGAACCTCCTTGAAATGGACAAAATGGTGGTGTTGATAATCACGTTTTTCACACAGGGAACAAGCCTTTGAAATCGAATAGATTTTTTCCAGTTGCTGTTTTCGCTTTTCAATGTGCTTTTCAATTTAATGGCATATTCAATTTGCTTTGATTACTATATTATTTTTTTGCGGGGTTATTCAAAGTTTTTGATCGAAATCACATACAGATAAAAATATACCGGTATGAACCTTTCGAACGGGTTTCTACACTTCTCAGGTTTATTTTTATGAAATGATTTTATTTCAAGAACAAAACTTGTTAAGTAATTTATAACAAAAAAAATTATAAATGGATTTTGAATACATGTAGAAAGAGAAATTTTACTCTTGTACTCGCTTAAATGAAGATTTCATGAGGATTTCTTATAAATTTAACTGTCAGAGCAGCTACTGATTGTTCATTCACTAACAAAAACATCTATTAAACTTAAGTTCGTATTCGTTCGTGACTGTTTTGTTGTTTTAGTTATTTAGCTTAAGCGGATAAGTGTTTGAAACATTTTTTACCGTAAACTTGAGCTGAACTTAATTTCTCTACGATGCTTACGTATAGCAACCTTCAATGCAGCTCGTTTTCAAAAATCTTCTCGCCCAGGTTTTTGTGGGAAAAATCTGACAAGCGTCAATACACGTTTAACCATGGCGGGAAGAAAAATCTATCGAAGCGAACACAACAGCCACACCTGAAGCAGAGATGAAAGTTTCACATTTTGTCAGCAACCGAATGATGCTGGGTGGGGTTCCGGTTGCGGTCGGTGTAGGGAAAGTGGAGCGAAAGAAAAGCGAATCAAAGTCTTCCCCGATAAAGAAACCCACGTGTGTGGGCCGGGCGTTCACGGGAGAGTAGTTCCAGCGCCGTTTCCGGCTGGCAGTTCGCTGTAATGTGTTCCTTTTTATGCCACTTCAAGATGTCTCGATTGAAATACGGCATCGGATCGTACCGCAGCATATCTGCAGTGTCGTGCTCGAGCACTCGGGATTGCGCCGCTGGGAGAAGGCCGGAATGTCCCGGATCCTGCATCCCGACGTTCCGGACTCCCGGACTGCGAACCGGAACACCAAACGACCGACCGACCGACCGACCGGTACGGCAGGTGTGAATCAATCTTTGCAGCGCACAATTTATATGTCCCCATTGCTCCATCGGTTGCGCCATCCGCGCACTTCGACGAATCCGGCTGATGGATTCTGGAGATTTTTATGGCTTCGGAATTAGACGACACACCGTGTTGGGGAGTGAAAATTCGTTCCATTTTCCTTGCGAGCTGGTTTTACTCAGCGCCACCGACGAAGCTCATAAAATGAAGAAAAATTCGTTCTTCAATGAATCACCCGCCTCGAGCTTTGAGGGCTCGTGGCGCAGGGATAACGACACCGCCGCTTCGGGCCGTCTTTGTCAGTGTCGCAATGGAACGGAAAGCAAAAAAAGCGCTATTTGTTGGGCAAGCTTCCTTCTAATGTCGTGGCATGGAAGTAATTTCTAACGTAACCTTTTCAAGAAATCATGCAACGTCATAAATCTCCTTTTTGTGTGGTTCAAGTGTAATATTTAAGCAAGTAGCTGACTTAATCTCTTTGAGTTGATTGTTTTTCAGTAGTTATGGCTATCTTTCAACGCAGTCCCGACTGCCAGCAATCAGCCGATATTTGAAAACATCTTTTGATTGCTTTCTGAAGATTATTTGAATATTTTTCTCGGAGAGGGGTTTGTTTCATTTCATTTAGTGGTACATATGGTAATGTTTCTAAATCCGATATTACCGTAATGCACGGTACGCCTGACACGTAAACATCGATTCGGTCCATCGGTTTGCCATCGAATCGTTCCCCAGCCAAACGGTTGCTACTTTTGTCGCAATCCAATCAAAGGCAGTCGCAGAAAGTGGCTAGTGTTTGCCTCGCCATCAAACAGAATCGGTAGCCGAAATGGTTCGTCGAAACCTCGTATCTTCCAATTCCGGTGACTCACGTTCGGGTGCTTGAATAACGCCGAAATTGGCGAGTCCCAATAGACGCCCATCATCAATACGCCGGGTTGGCATTGTACGGGACCTGTCCTGGACCTAGCTGACGTGGTAATTACAGTCAGATTTGGCAAATCCCTTCATTTCGTCCCGGGGAATGTCGCCGGGAAAGCCGACGGGAATGGCTACCGACCCCAGGCCGCCAGCTGGCTGACATATGTAAGCCGTACAGTAATTCCGCTTGATTCCAATTTTGACTTTACGATCGGGAGGGGGGAGGGGGGGAGGAGGGTTTGCCGGGTACGAAGGGTTTGATAGCAATGTTGATAGCATCTAATGTGTTTGTGTGCCTGAACGTCGTCCGCCCCAAGCCCAAAGGACAACCCTCCCGGGACATTATCTTATTGTGCCCTGTCCACCTCGAAGGATGCGTCTTCCGGCTGTGAGCTTCCCAAGAACGCTCCCGGTATCCGGTGTTGTCAAACGTGTTTCTCGACGTGTAGTAGGCTTTGTCGTACCGTTCAGCCTTCCACCCTATCACGCATCCCCGTTCTTCAAAGGTCACCGAAAAATCGGTGCCTCGAACGAAAAGGAAACGGCAACCCGGAGCGTCGGCCAATGGGAGCGTCTTGGCGAAAGGGCAATTTCCAGGGCCGAGAAAAACCCACAAGCCCTCGGCCGGGAGATAAAATTATCACTTTATTGTTGTTTGATGATGTTTTTTCGGAGCCCCTAGTGGGCCCCGGTCGGGTGTTTCAAGCGCTGCCGCACCGTACCGGGAAGTCAATTTCATGGCTAAGACATTTGTCGGCGCCCCGAAGATTGGTCCGGCCTAGGAATGCTGCTAACCCGGTACGCGGGCGAAGGACGAAAGTTTTCCGGCAAACAGACACAATGGTGCATTAAGAACAAGGGTGCAAACAGCTCTCGACATGCTTGTTACGGATGGTAATTGATCATTACCATAAATTTTGGCACCATCTTCGCCTGATCGCAGGCCGTGTCCCGCTCTGACTCTCTTTCGCCGGACGACACCGGAAGTCCGTTCCAGAGGTTGACCTTTCGAGCCGGGGCTACGATGACGTCTTTTCCACCCCCGGAACGGATGTTCTGGCTCCTTTCAAAACCATCCATCCGGTGTGTGTCACTTCGATTTGCAATTTTCGACTCGATTCCATCACAGCACAAATGGAAATATTGGTCGCTCCGAAGCGACCGGAGTTGTCTTTCTTTCCTGGTGGTTCCTGAAATTTAATTTCCGGTGTTACAAATCAAACCCAAAGCGATTTTAACTTTCTCGTTCCGCTGTCGAGGTGGATGGCGAGTGTCAACAGAGGCGTCGGTATGCGTCTGTTCGATTTTCCCTGACCTACTTCTCTGCACATGTCCGAACCGGGTTGTGTTGTGTTCAAAGTAGGAGGGGTTTTGGGCAATATTTAACCGAACATTACTTGTTTTCCTTTAGTTTTTAAACGATAAAGCTAATATTTTTAACACCTAACAGCTGCTTCTTGTTTATGTGATGAGCAATCCAGTTGAATCGCGTTCCGGTGTTAAATTTATACAGCGTTCTGTAAGAATCGAGAATAAACAGTCTGGACGTTTCAGACTTTTCCATGTATACATATTCCAGAAACATCTATCGACTTAAAGTACTATTTTTCACCTTTTGTTTTTGTAAATACTAGTTTTTAGCTGACATTTTGAACATCAAGAACCCTACTGAAATCACTTTCGAAATTCTTTGTATTAGTTTATTCAAATCTTTCTGATAGTTCAACGATCTATTATTGTATAAATGTTGTTGTAAATCGGTGAGCGGAGGTGGAATTATTTTTTACACATATTTGAATAACGTCAAATAAATCAAACAACATTTCGGAGCCAGATTTACCCACCCGATCGGTCGGTGAAGGATGCACTCCCTGTTCACAACTACCTTTCCTTGCGTTTCGTTATGGAGCGAATTTTGACCGTACATTCATAAATATTTCACAATTTTCCAAAGGGCACACCCGCGGAAGCTGGCCCCGGTTGGCGGCATCCATGAACCCAACGTTCGTGCACGCAGCGTGTGCCGAAAATCGTTTGTTCTTGCCAACTGTTTCGGGATGGGGAGAAATTATTCATTCAATTTATGGTTTTTATTCATGAATTATCGAGTTACAGAATGCCACCCACCGATGACCTCCGGTCAGTGTATGGCACCCATAAATCTATTTTTTCTCTCCATTTTACTCCGTCGGTTCCCGTTGCTTTGTTGGAAATTTCCCTAAATGTTTTTATTCCTCGATTTGAATTTATTTATTTCGATTTATTTCGTGCAGTAATGCAATCGTTTCGTTTGTTTGGGATGCATTTCCTTTTGGATATGCATTTCCGATTGACGCCCCCGGTTCCGGGATTGACCTACCACAATACTCCTACCCCAACGTATCCACAAACAAAGAACTTTGAACAATGACGTCCTTGTTTGCCAAACGTCCTTTCCACTTACACGCGCAACGGTGAACGATGATCGTAAATCAAAATAGATATCTAGTTTCAACAGAACAACGAATGTAACGCATACCAATGGCATCCGCAGTGAGCGGATGAATGAAACTGATACTTATTTGATATCTTTTCAAAGATATGTTGTATAGTTTTTGCTCAAATGGAATTTATTTTAAACATGTTTTGAGTCTACATACCTAATTGATTATAAACAACCGAATTTATCTTCTTTATGCTGATTTTTTGTGCTTTAAATGCCTTATTCATTGAATTATGATTGCGCCGGAAGCAATTTTGTACATAAATATACATATGAAAGCCGTGCACTTAGAGCGCACCATACAGAATTAAAGAATGGTTTTCATTTCAATGATATAAAATCCGAAACATCGATACTTGCCTGGAATCCGGGAAAGCTTCCCTTACGGGGTGCGAAAAATGATGCAATCAGTTTTATTTATCACCACCGGATGATGGAACACCCGGGCGGAAGATGCTCCCCCTAGTATGCACTTCGCGTCCAATGACGTTGTGGAAGGTATTTCTGCGGAACACCGTGTGTCCTCTTGCCATCTATCAGGAGCATAAATTCCAATCAACACTCACCCGCAAAGCATACAACTCCCGAAAGTCAACATATGCGCTCCGTCTAGCCGGTTGGTAGTGACTAAAAGCACTCTCGAATGCAGACATTTCTGCATCGATCCCACGTTGGCCGGGAATTCGGGCAACCGCAGCACCAGCGGTCTGTATCTGATATCCCTGCTTTCCGCGAGACATCAAGCGAAGGATTCACCACAATCTGTGAGCTTCTGCGAGGATACGTCGGAACATTGGTGAGGCAATGGGAGCGTGCTATGGTACGAATGTTTACTTTATCAATAAAGTACACAAAAACGAAATCTGAAATTTATATAAATATTTTAACGTTATTTTCGTCCCTTTTTTTGTCTCTATTCGCTGGCGATGGTTATTTTCCTTACTCTTCCCTACCACCATTCTCAGCTAGAACTACTATCAAATTGGGTAAAGTTTCCCGAAGCATGTTGATGCACAAGTTTAATATAAAACCAAAAGTGTTTAACCTAAAAAGGGATATAAATTGTCTATGGTGTATAACTATACAACCTTAAATATATATAATTTTATTCCGAGGTTACCTACTTACGTCTACTATGCATGACCGCAACCATCACGAATAGTCAAAAGATGTTCAAATGTAAAAGGGTAGACTATTTACGTCTGAATAGTTGTTGATTTCGGATTATAAACGGTCCTATCCTATCCGCTGTGACTAGCTAAATTAGCCCTTAATTTGTGAAAACAACTCAACCACAGTTAGTTGAGTTACCAGCTTTAATATAAAATAACTCGAGGCCAACCTGCTGGATGCGATCTACACTGACATAAAGGCTGCTTTGAACAGCATGCAGTATGAGATCCTCCTCACCAAACTCACGACAACTGTACCCTTTTCTCGATAGTATTCTTTATATTATTTTGCCCATTATCCTTGTAGCGGAGCAGCTTTCTTCTTTTAAATCTTATTACGATCATTGATTATCACATCTTATATACCAAAGCTAATTTTCGTTTAAAGGCTTATTTAAATTACCATGGGTTTTTATTAAACAGCATGTTTCTCTTTTTATATATAATATTTTATATTAACTGCAATGAACTTATTTTTTGTCTTACATGGATTGTGTTATCTACCTTGCGAAATTCGAAATAGCGGTTGAGGGAGAGTTATAACCGTTTCAAAGCTATTAGATTCACTTTATGAAATGCTATCGTTCTTTACCGATATAAATATTGGATTGGTCGAACATACCACACACACTTCATTGAAATCCAAGCTCATGCAGTAATACAATAGGTTTTTATTTCATGTTGGAAAAAGCTATTTAGCTAGAGCTTAATTGCATGTGACACGGTCGCCAACTAGGCAGTTTTGTATTTGCGGATGAAAAATGTGATACTGCGGACACTCGGAAAGTGAGTTTAAAATATGGGTACACACAAAAAACTGATAACAATTGCAAGGATGTATAAAAACTCCAGTTTTCCCTATACAAAATTCATCCGGGTGAACAGTAGCTTCCGTAGGACAATCAGGGATTATAGGGGGTACGATGTCTTCAGTGCTAGGAGTGGTACCTGTGAAAGAAGATTAAATAGTTCTTGTAGGAATTGGTTTAGCAGTGGTTGTTATATCAGGTGTACTTGTGTCATCAGGTGTAGCTGGCTCATCAGGTGTAGCTGGCTCATCAGGTATAATACAAGGACCAACTTCACAACGACTCGTTTGTGGGTTAAAGTATTCGTTTTCATTGCAGTTTCTAAAATGCGGAAAACCATTCACACATTCATAATACGATGTACAACTTCTTGGATTTTTAACGTTTTCGATCCGATCTACACTGCAATGCACTTCCGGAATGCTACAGGCCGAGTTTTGAGGATAAGTGCACGTCCCGGATTCTAGATCAAAGTACAGGTTGCTAGGGCAAATTTTGGGGATTTGATCTCCTTGAAAGCACAGATAGTATCTAAAAATATCAACAAGAAAAACCCAAATTAATCCGAGAGGTCGAAATCACGGGTAATCTTCTGTCTTGAATACCTGGCACAGTCCTCCATTCTTGCATCCGGAAGCCACACGGGATTCAGGAGATCATCGACCTTCGGGCAGCTGTATCCACATACCACGTTAAGGGAGATGTCACACATTCCCAGTTCAGTGTTAAAAAATAGTCCTTCATCACAAGCATACACGTTTGGAACTGCACCATAGCAGATAATGTACTGGGAGCAGTTTGCTGGGTCTGGAAAAATTTCTATTTCGTTTGGATTCGTGCACAACTCTTCGAATCGTTCAGAGGCTTCAACCGTTACTGCTTGCGCATTCAGATGACTCAAAATACGTATCTCGCACTCTACACTGCCGGAACAAATCGAGTTTTTGTTACTAAACCTAAGACTCGGTAGACCTGTTCCCATGGAACGATATGCTTGAGCCAAGGAATGTTGGAAACTCTCTGCTGCGGAAACGACCGCTAACGAGAGTAGTACTACAACCACCGCATAATTAATCTTCTTCATTCTATTCGAATTGATTTAACACTGATCAGACCTAAACAAAAGCTTCGATAATACTGACATGGTGAGGTCATAACGTCCCACATTTATACCTTAAGATGTCCGGTTCGAAATGCCTGTACACCATAGAGATAAGCTGTTCCGGGATATTTGCGACTGTCGCATTTTCACTCTAATCTCTCTGATGATTGATTTTGTGTTGTGTCCACTCGTGAATTGATGTAATAATTATGTCATTGATACGGGTAGACACAAAACAATTGAAAGTTATACCGAGCTAACGAAGTGATATGGGAAACTTTCCTTAGACAACCTAAAACAAAAATTAGTAAGTTTTACCGAGAGAATGCAGTTATCAATTATCGCAAATCCGGCAGTGGCTTATCTGGATGTGAAACAGTTCTTTTGTCCGGTATGTGCTATAAATTCATAACCGTTGGATTGGAATAGTTCAGTATTCTTCGGACAGCAGTGTTATTTGGACGAAATCAATTTGAATAGAGTACAACGATGTTTCGTTATATAGTTTCCGCAGTATTGCTCCTAACAGTGATCGCTTCCTCAGCTGGAACGGTATTGCGTTGCTCAGAGCAATCGTTCAACTTATTGGGTGGAGCTCTACCAAGTCCCACATCCAAAACCAAATATTCGATTTGCTCCGACGGTGTAGTGCAAGAAATTAGTTGTCCGGATGGCCACTTTTTTGATTATTCTTCCCAAACCTGTACCTCAGCGCTTGTTTCTGAACAAATTACGGCCATGAAAACTTTCAGATCTTTTGAGGAATTATGCACGAATCCAGACGAAATGGATATTATACCACACCCAACAAACTGCGCCCAGTATATTGTCTGTTTTGGTTTGGTAGGGATTGAGTTGACCTGTAGTGAAGGCCTTTTTTTCAACCCAGAGCTGAGTACGTGCGACATCCCGAGCAATGTTGTTTGTGGCACCAGCTGTCCAAAAGTCGATGATCCTAACAATCCCGTTTGGCTACCGGACACAAATATGGAAGATTGCGCCAGGTAAAAGATCTCTGAAGCAAATCAACGTTTCTGAAAGCGGCCTTCTAATTCTAATTTTATATATATTATGTTAGGCACTACGTGTGTTTCCAAGGAGAGAAGTACTTATTCATTTGTCCAAGCAATCTGTACTTTGATATGGAGTTGCGAACGTGCACGCATCCTCCGAACTCATCATGCAGAATTCTGGGAGTACGCTGTGATGCCAATCGCAACGAGAACATTGAAAACCCGAGAAGCTGTTTATCGTATTACGAGTGTTTGGACGGATTTCCGCACTTTAGGAGCTGCGCACAAGGTGAATACTTTTATGCCCCAGTGGGTCGTTGTATCCTAGGATCGTGTCCATCAACGACAACACCAACTGAACCTACACCTGAAACTGGTTCATCAGAAAATCCAGATACAACACCCGAGTCACCAACAGAACCAGTAGAAGCTTAAACTACAAGTGTTGAACCGGCAGAGTCATGTATTGATGATCTAAATGGAGTTCAACCACATCCTTCAAATTATCACCAGTTTATTTTATGTTTCAATGGCAATGGGTACTTCTAAGATTGTGCGGGAAACGAATTGTTCGACAGCACTGAGTTAAAATGTATCGAGGCAGTGACACATGTCCCATATTTTGAAAGCCTCGCTAATTCAACTTTTGTCAACAGACTGTAAAAGTCTACAAATTTTTAATAATGTAACAATAAATACTGCAGCATATAGCAAATATATTGTGTTAAATTCGTTCAGTTCCCTTGAATTATTATTATTATTAATTAAGTTATGATGTTATGTAATATTGTTCTCCAGATACAGCTTTACTAACTGAAGTCATACCAAATTTCATTTTAAACCATTAATATGCAAACATGATCTTCTACTTGGCGTAAACGATCTTGTTGGTAATGCCCGTCCGTACGAGACGTGAATTGTCAGTCTTCTCGTACAGGGGAGGGACCGTTCTCGGTTGGGATTCGAACCCACGCCGTCCAGGTGGTGAACCTTGGCGCTCATGGGCCGATTTTCTAACCGGCGCTACCGCTCGACTGTCACGGACCCCCAACATAAAAACATGATCCTAGCGGTTTATAGTAAGTATATTATTATTATTATCATTATTAATATTATTATTATTATTAATTTATATATTTATTTATGAGTATGTGTTCATAAATTTCGATTCAATACCTTTTTGTTTGTTTTTTCCAGTAAATATACAAATTTTCATGTTTCATACCATAACCGTAAAAACGATTATCTAAACCAGGGGTCGGCAAAGTCCGGCCCGCCAATTGATTTTATCCGTTAAGAAAATTTTAGTGATTCATACAAAAAACCTTTCTCAATTTTTAACGGAATTCTCACGTGGTCAGGCTTGTTTTCTTCACAAAAATGAAGATTGAAATTGAACGAGGTGATCCTGTTATATGTTGTAAAAGTATGACTTATGGAAATAAGTACGACATTGTTTAAAAATGTTCAACGATAAAAATTCTAATTGTTTATTGGGTGTGAGTGACTGTTGACGGTGCAGTGCGCGTTTTTACGTAGCTCTGTGTTTTTGATATTTTTGCTTGGTCGGAAGCAGATTTAACGTTTGTTTTCGCTGGGCAAATGTGTCCGAAGTGTCGGTTTAGTGTTTAGTGTAGTTTGTTTTAATCGTGGTGCATCGTCCGGTATTTGCGGTTGGTTTTTGTTTTCGGCGGCCTCGCTTATCACTGACGCTGGCGGGAGCGGTTTTCATATCGCTTGTTATCGGCGGTGTATTCGTATTGGTCTAAGCCAGTGGTCTCCAAACTTTTTTTTAACGCGGGCCGCATTGGGTGGAATAACCGTAGCGTTAGGCCACATTTACCCAAGGAGGAGAGGGTCTCCCGCGGGTCGTAGTTTGGAGACCCCTGGTCTAAGCGGCCAACCGACCAATTTGTGTTTTGGGTGGTTGAAGCCGGCAGCGTGTATAGCGGTACGTATAGTGTTTTTTACTTGCGAACGTTTTTGCTCGGATTTGTTTGAACGGCCATGGAGTGTAAAAAGTGTTCCGTGGTCGTTTCATGTAGCGATGACTCGGTCATCTGCAACGATTGCGGCGGTTATTTTCACTTCACTGTGCGCCGATCTTACTAAATTGGTCGCACGGGCGATTAAGAAATCGACGAATGTGTTGTTTATGTGCGATACTTGTATCGCTAGCACAAGGAACCGGGGGTGCAAGATGTAGTGGTGGAAGAAAGCTAACCGTCAAGCGGAGGGCAATCTTAAACCCTACAAGCAGTAGAGTTGAAAATGTGCGCACTGATTGAAAGTGTAATGAAAAAATGACTAAAGGAGATAAAAGAAGAAGTGTGTGTGGAGGTAGAGCGCCAAGTTAAGTTAACTTTGCGCGATGCTAACACCACAACTTTGAGAGCCCTTACTGTGCCGAAGGTTATCGTTGAGAAACCTTCACCGGTGAGTACCAAAGATAAGGGGAGTGAGAGCTTTGCTACAGTAGTGGCCAAAAAAGGGCGAAGAATATTTTGGACAATAACGTTCACAATATTACTAGCAATTTGGACGTGGGAAGAGCAGTCACCAAGCCCGTAGCAACCAAGAGTGCTAAGGAGGGGCTGGCTCTGAGCCTAACATTGGTAAAAAGGACGTGGCGAGAGTAGCGGATCAAAAGCTCTCCAAGTCCTTGGTAATAGTACCGAAGGTGGATTAATCTTGCGACAAGACAAGAGTCAATCTACGCGCCCGGTTGGATCCGAGGAGGAAGCAGGTGTCGGACTTCCGCAATGGTAAGAAAGGTCAGGTTTTTGTGCAGTGTACTGCAGTCGCGTTAGATGAGGTTAGGAAGGAAGTGCAGTCCAAACTCGGGGATGCTTATTTCGTTCGTTTGCCGTTGTCCAGAGTAAGGATAATGAGAATGACGGAGAAGTTCTCTGACGAGGAAGTGATTGCACTTCTGAAAGAACAGAATGCAGAATGCGTTCACGATACTGGAGCTTGTTGGAATGTACGAAAGTAGGTTCTACAAGTACCAGAAGTACAATGTCGTGATCGATGAGGACAGGGAATCGGCACAATGTCTATAGGACCTCAAAAAGGTCAAAATATGTTTTGACAGTTGTGCGATAAGCACTTCTATTCATGTATTGCGGTGTTTTCGGTGCGGGAAGTTTGGGCACAAGAGCACCGAGTGCAATAAGGAGGAAGCCTGCAGTAGTGCACACAGGACGTCGGAATGTAAGTGAACTGCGTGAACCTTAAAATCTGTGAACTGCGTGTTGGCAGGTTCAAGGGGGAGCACGGAACATGCTGCTTTTAGTAGCGAGTGCCCCATATACAAGAAACAGGTATCAAGGATTGCTAAGCATTCCCAATAGCAGAGATTGCTGGGGATAGAACAGCGATATGAAATCATGTATTGCACTGTCGCTGGCCTATCGTCAAGCTATGTTCTGTTACGCGACTCGGTAGAAAGAATGGAACCTGCGTTGGTCCTTCTATCTGAGACGCATATAACGGAGTGCGAAGCATTTGATCAGTTTAGTATACCGGGGTACAGGGCCGTGTCCTGTTTGTGCCACTCACGACACACAGGAGGGGTTACAGTTTATGCTGGAAACTCGGTTGTCTTGAAGGTGATTCTAAACGAATCATTGGAAGGCAACTGGTTTTTGGGGTTTACTGTGACTCAAGGCATGGCGGCTGCAAACTATGGCGTGCTGTATCACTCACCTAGTTCAAGTGACTCACGATTTGTCGAAATTCTGGAGGACTGGTTAGACAGATTTCTAGATTTTGGCAAGCGTAATGTCTTGGTTGGGGACTTCAACATTGATTGGTTCAATGATGTGAGGTCCGAAAAATTGAAGAAACTTATGGACTCGGTGTGCCTGAAGCAGAAGGTTAGTGCAGCTACTCGTAATACGAATAATAATTACGAATAATAGCAGGACATTGATTGACCATGTGTACTGCAACACCGACTCAATTAGCGTGGTAACAGATGCTTGTGCTAAAATATCTGATCATGAAACTTTGCTTTTAAACTTGAATGATGAACGTTTCAGGACAGTTCAAAAACAAGTTAAATGCTGGAATAGGTACTCTAAAGAGGGTCTTTGTCAGGCGATCACATTGGGACTACAGAGGGAAACTACAAGTTTCCATGAAGCTGCAGATCTACTGAAGAATACACTAGAGAGTGCTATGAATAGTTTAGTTTATGAAAGGACCGTGGAGACTAGATACTCTGGCAGATGGTATACGTTGGCTCTTTGGCTAATCTGGCTTTACATTAGTGCGAGTACACTAAACTAAGAAACGAGTACAGTAGGTCTTTAAAAACTACTCGTGAGGAATAATTCAGTAGGGAAATTAGCAAGCATCAGGGCAATAGTAAGGAACTTTGGAAGTTTCTTGTTGCATGTTGAAACCCGACGAGAATCCACTTCATCCACCCGACCACTTCATGCGTGAAATTCGATAACTGTTTCGAATCCGATGAGGCGGTGATCGCAGGAAGGTTCGACAACTTTTTTGTGAATAGCGTCATGCTTGTTAACAGCAACATTCCGACGGTAGACGAACCAGTCGAGCTGAGACAAGTTGATACTCCCAGGCAAAGATTTTCTTTTCAACCAATAGACATGAGCAAGCTTAGGCAGATATGTTTTGACCTAACCAAAACGGCAGGAATAGGAAAAGTAAATGCAAAAACATTGCAGGATTGCTTTCATGTGACTGGGGAGACGCTCCTGGACTTGATTAATCAATCGATGGAGAGGGGTGTTTTTCCGAATACGAGGGCTGACAATAAAGTAAGATCTCCAATTTTTTTTCATAGTTCATAGTGATCCGGCGAAGTTGCAGCGTTGGAGACCTTACTTTATTGTCAGCCCTCGTATAACAGCGTGCCTAGAGAGATTGCCAAGGTTGCAAACGTTCGCGAGTTCAAGCGCTTGTGTGCCTTGTACATTAAGCATTTGTCATCACGATCTCACAGATGATTCGGTTCCACGATTCCTGTCTTTTGGAAGTTGTGCTAACCGCTGTATGCATGGAAAAGACAGCTGACTGGTCTTTTTCGTGAAGGGTCACTTTGATCGCACCACTTCGTGATTTGCCTTGGCTACGATTCAAATATCTTATAGTTATCATAACCCATTCTCAAACCTGTTTTGGGGTAAGAGATGGGACTCATCATCATCATCATCATCATCTTTAACACTTTTTATGTAATTTTTTTTTCTGTGGCACGACAACCGCTAGTGAAACTAGGCTTTTCGTTTAAGAGAGTTTCTGTGACCGAGAGACGGTACATTATAGATCGGTGGTCAGTCTTTCGTAATACCGGAGGGTGCCGGACTCGAGACTTTTATGTAACTTTACTATTTAGAAAGTTGATACTCCGTTGAAAAGGGTACTACTTTGAAAATATAAAATAATCGTTTAAGGTATCACACCCGCGCTTTCGGTATACTTTTAATCATCTGGCACTTTCAAGGAAATATATACCGACCCCGTATTTGTCAACATGGTCTTTGAGTATGGTGATGCTAAGTAAAAAAATGAACGGGGACTTTTTATTTTTTTTTATTTGATTTAACTTAATTACATAAATGAAAGAGTTTACATAGTTTTGAGACACGCGCACATAAATTAAGAAAATGGATGGACATGGATGTACGAAAAGAAGTAGTAGTATCTACAGATATCGCAGTAGTTGGATCCCTTTGTTTTCTTGATAGCGCCATCACATTATCGAGTATTGGTCATTGTCGGGCGGAACTACAAACAGAGCAAAAATACTATTTTACACACCGGTTATGCATCGTTAACCTTTGGGATACTCGGCGATTATACCGAGCTAAAAGTTAACGGATTCAAAAAAAATATTCAAAAATAGAGAAGTTGTAGCGTCTCAACAAGAGCGGTTAAAATCACTGCTAAAAAATAACATCGCATGATTCCAAAGCAATATACTCTAGTGCTAACCATTTGATGTATTAAATTCTATTGAGAAGTCCATCCTGCAAATGATGATAAGAAATTCAAAACTATCTATTCAGCAAACCATACGCAATCATTTAGAAATAATTAAATTTTATTTTTAAATTCTTGTTTTAAAACGTCTTCGGTGTCCCCACGGTCGTAGTGTATAACCTTTAGGCGCACATGATTTTAGAAGCTAATTGCAACAATGCTAGTCAATCTACTTGTCAGTAAAGTAAGATTGGACCATGTGTACCACTTAGGCAAAAATAATAGTTTTCTTTACAATTATCTAAGGCACACGAGCAATTTTTCACGTGTCGAATAAAGTTGCTTGTTTTCTTGCGAATTTAAAGAATTTTATAACAACATAAATGAAATTTTTATCATATTTTTGAATAGGAGATGTCCAAAATGTATGTAAAATCAATGAATTATGAACGACGAACATGTCAATCATGCCACCTTGAATTAATTAAGATTGATAAGAACCATAAGTGGAAAACTAAAATATTTGAAAGGCTTGTTTGTCGGCTGCACAACAGAAGAAGCATCTACAACAGAAACTGCATTATTTCAGTTGTAAATGTAGTTTCTGTTGTAGATGCTTCTGTTGAAACTGGAACCTTCCGTAGTGGTACTGTTGTGAAAACAACGGTCCGATAGGTGCCAGTTGAAATTGAACCGGTTGGAGCCGTCAACAGATGGCAGTAGTTGTGGTGAGGAGCCGCGTCCGCTAGCTGGTCCAGATCCGTAGGGTCTATTATCCGGAAGAAAGA
Organism: Anopheles coustani; assembly: GCF_943734705.1. Taxonomy (NCBI): domain Eukaryota; kingdom Metazoa; phylum Arthropoda; class Insecta; order Diptera; family Culicidae; genus Anopheles; species Anopheles coustani. The sequence goes on along the minus strand of NC_071288.1, from coordinate 83,423,815 downwards.
GACGACCAGCTGACCGCCGTGGCTGATAACATGATAAAAGGGGCTCCAGTCGAAACAATGTATTTTTTCGGTTCAGAAGCAAACACGTGTAAATTTTTTAAACGTGTTGAATAGAAATAAATTGAAAGAAAGTACGAATCGGACCGAAAACTGTTGCAGGCCGCAACAAGTACTGATAGTTATTTCAGGTGTTGTGACAGTCGAAGACTCTATCGTTGGCGTTACTACAGTTGTGAACGGATCTTCTGTCGTAGTATTTATAGTTACTTCGATGGTACTGCCAGGTTCTGTTGTAGATGGTAGAGTAATAGTTGGTACACTTTCAGTAGTGGAGATAAATTCCAAGCTCAGCTTACTCACCTACTGACCTTGCTCACCTACTGAGCTTGCTCACCTACTGAGCTTGCTCACCTACTGAGCTTGCTCACCTACTGAGCTTGCTCACCTACTGAGCTTGCTCGCCTACTGAACTTGCTCACCTACTGAGGTGGCTCAGCAAACTCAGTTGTGCGGTGGCTCAGTAAACTCACTTGTGCTGGTGGCTCATCAAACTCAGTTGTACGGGTGGTTCAGTAAACACAGTATGTCCATGAACCGGCAGTTGAGTAACACGAGTTTAGATTGTAAAATTGATAAGTTAGACGCGTTAACCGCCATGTCAGGGACTGACGGTGAAGTTTCCGTTCACGTCACGTCGGTCCCTTGGGACTGACAAATCCATGAGTCGTGTTGGTCGATCAGTGTCGGTCCGCCAGTGAAAGAGATAGCGACATACGCTCTTAGGCAAAGTTGAACGGTACGATTTTCCCCTTCGTGACCTCCTTTTTGTCTTTTTTTTTGACGAGGGTTCAGATTGTACGTTGCCCTGTAAGACTACGACCAACCATACTCCCTCCTCTTGCCCTTCGCCGTTCATCACGCTATGCACCTTCACGGTAGAAGCAATGACGGAAGAGGCATCTGTCCTAAGGTTAAAATCTCAGTTTACGGACGCTGTGGCACGCAACTAAGTCCTGAAGGGTGAAAGCGCGTGTTGCTAAAGGTCTAACAGGTATTACCCTGACTACCAGGGGCTATTTCCTAAGCCTAAACAACGGACTCGGTGCAGTGCAAACTTGAGCGGCTCAGAAGATCGATCCGACAGCTGACTTATCTGACACCACTACCTCCTAAAAACCCGTAAGTGGACTCGCGGTAGGTTTTGACACCTCTTGATCGTCGGCCCGCAAAACTAAGCTCCTGCCTAGTCTACGTGCCGGGTTCTCCAGTATCTAACACCTTTGATCTTAATCGTTGGCCTGCAAAATCAAGCTCCTGCTCGGTCTACGTGCCGTTTGTCCACGTACTGCACCTGCTGGTGCTTTCCTTTGGTCTGGCTGGTCTTGTGCCAGGCCCTGAACACGACTGGTGTCCAAGATGATGATCCGCGAAGGCTTAGTGCCGCAATTGGCAGGTGCTGTCAACCCCCGGTGCATCCCTCCCCAAAGCATCACAAACATCAAGTAACCGGTCTGTTCCTCTTCCTCGTGCTGAAACCAGTCCGCAAAATCACGCTCCTGCGCAATCTACGTCTGGCTTCATTCCTGGGCTCGTCCGACGTCTGAATTGGATCAGACATGGACGGCTTAGTACCACGTTGGCGGGACCCCCGCTCCACCTCCGCTTCCCTCACCAACCAATCCCTTATCGCTTCATTTTCTGACTTGCCTTCTTTCGCTTGACCTGGCTGCTGTTACGCCAGGCCCTTGATAGGACAGGTTTCTGGTTTGACATGGTCATCGTCAGATAGGTACCACCTTGGTGCGGCGCTCACCGGTGCATCCCCCACCGACAAGTCTCAAGTCGCCCTTACAGCCTGCCCTGTCTTACTTCCTCATTGCGCTTGCGCGCCTGCACTAAGCGTGCTCGCTTGTGCCACGAGCGACCTTCCGTTCTGCTGCTGGTCAAGACTTTCGATGGTTGGCAGGTCCATCCTACTCGCCTAACCAGCAACCCCAGGATTTGAACCAGGCTCCTTCGTATCCGGACGTCCACTCATGGCTCGCTCATCAGTCTTGGTCCAGTGCTCCGGGGAGCACAGAGCACATCCTGACCTTCGACTTCTGCGACTTGTTGTGAATCTTCCAGGAGTGTGACACCCTACGTCTTCGCGGTCCTGTCCGCTGACAACATCCTAACCTCCGGAGAGGCTAAACAGACCAGAGGGCTAGATATCTAAAACCAAGATTAAAGATACCTTACAAGGCCCGTTCCGTATGCGGCACACTACCATAACCCTGGCCCATCAGGGCATCACTCTGGTAGTGTGCGGGAGGTCGGGTTCCCCTCCCACCCAGATCTCTATTGGTCACCCCTGTTGCCAGGGGGTCCAGTGGCGCCACGAGGAGGCTAGTATTCCAGGCGTTCACGCCGTCACACCGTTTGACCGGAACGACCCCACATCGACTGCGGGCCCACCTCCTTCTTGTCTCGTCCTTAGTTTTTGCAGGCTGTTTGCTCGGAGCGAGGCGCAGATATCGCACTATCCAGATAAGCTGTTTCGGGATATTTGCGACTGTCGCATTTTCACTCTAATCTCTCTCATGATTGATTTTGTGTTGTGTTTACACGAGCATTGATGTAATAATTATGTGATTGATACGGGCAGGCATAAAACAATGGAAGACAAAACAATTGAAAGTTATACCGAGCTAACGAAGGGATATGGAAAGTTTCTTAAACAACCTAAAACACAAATGAGTAAGTTTTACCGAAAGAATGCAATACAATCAATCATCGCAAATCTGGCTTATCTGGATGTAAAACAGTTCTTTTGTGCTGTATGTTGTGCTATAAATTCATTGCCATTAGATTAGAATAGTTCAGTATTCTTCGGACAGCAGTGTTATTTGGACGAAATCAATTCGAACAGAGTACAACGATGTTTCGTTATATAGTTTCCGCAGTATTGCTCCTAACAGTGATCGCTTCCTCAGCTGGAACGGTATTGCGTTGCTCAGAGCAATCGTTCAACTTATTGGGTGGAGCTCTACCAAGTCCCACATCCAAAACCAAATATTCGATTTGCTCCGACGGTGTAGTGCAAGAAATTAGTTGTCCGGATGGCCACTTTTTTGATTATTCTTCCCAAACCTGTACCTCAGCGCTTGTTCCTGAACAAATTACGGCCATGAAAACTTTCAGATCTTTTGAGGAATTATGCACGATTCCAGACAAATTGGATTTTGTACCACACCCAACAAACTGCGCCCAGTATATTGTCTGTTTTGGTTTAGTAGGGATTGAGTTGACCTGTAGTGAAGGCCTATTTTTCAACCCCGAGCTGAGTACGTGCGACATCCCGATCAATGTTGTTTGTGGCACCAGCTGTCCAAAAGTCGATGATCCCAACAATCCCGTTTGGCTACCGGATACAAATATGGAAGATTGCGCCAGGTAATAGATCTCTGAAGCAAATCAACGTTTCTGAAAGCGGCCTTCTAATTCTAATTTTATATATATTGTGTCAGGCACTACGTGTGTTTCCAAGGAGAGAAGAACTTATTCATTTGTCCAAGCAATCTGTACTTTGATATGGAGTTGCGAACGTGCACGCATCCTCTGAACTCATCATGCAGAATTCTGGGAGTACGCTGTGATGCCAATCGCAACGAGAACATTGAAAACCCGAGAAGCTGTTTATCGTATTACGAGTGTTTGGACGGATTTCCGCACTTTAGGAGTTGCGCACAAGGTGAATACTTTTATGCCCCAGTGGGTCGTTGTATCCTAGGATCGTGTCCATCAATGACAACTCCCATTCCTGGAACGCCAACTGAACCTACACCTGCATCTGGTTCATAAGAAAATCCAGATACAACAACAGAGTCATCTACAGAAATAGAAGAAGCTTAAACTACAACTATTGAACCAGCAGAATCATGTATAGTTGATCTAAATGGAATTCAACTACATCCTTAAAATTGTCACCAGTTTATTTTATGTTTCAATGGCAATGGGTACTTGTAAGATTGTGCGGGGAACGAATTGTGCAACCGCACTGAGTTAAAATATATCGAGGCAGTGACACATTTTGAAAGCCTCGCTAATTCAACTTTTGCTAATAGATTGTAAACAGTCTACTATTTTTAAATATTGCAACAATAAATACTGCAGCAAATAGCAAATATATTGTGTTAGATTCATTCAGTTCCCTTGAATTATTATTATTAATTAAGTTATGATGTTATGTAATATTGTTCTACAGATACAGCTTTACTAACTGAAGTCATACCAAATTTCATTTTAAACCATTAATATGCAAACATGATCCTAGTTATTATTATTATTATTATTTATCTTTTTTTCTTTTTGTGAGTTTTAGTATGAGTTCGTAAATTTCGATTCAATGCCTTTTTGTTTGTTTTTTCCAGTAAATATACAAATTTTCATATTTCATACCATAACCGTAAAAAACGATTATCTAAACCAGGGGTCGGCAAAGACCACCCCGCCAACTGATTTTATTCGTTAAGGAAATTTTAGTGCTTCCTAAAAGGTTAGGTTCCTTCCTTTTTTAGCTTTTAGAAAAAACCTTTCTCAATTTTTAACGGAATTCTCACGTGGTCAGGCTTGTTTTCTTCACCAAAATGGAGATTGAAATTGTTGAACGAGGTGATCCTGTTATATGTTGTAAAAGTGTGACTTACTAAAATAAGTAAGAAATTGTTTAAAAATGTTCAACGATAAAAATTCAAATTGTTTATTTATCTTTGGACACTTTTTATGTAATTCTTTTTTTCTGTGGCACGACAACCACTAGTGAAATTAGGCTTCTCTTTAAAGAGAGTTTCTGTGACCGAGAGACGGTATATTATACATCGGTGGTCAGTCGTTCGTAATACCGAAGGGTGCCGGACTCGAGACTTTTATGTAACTTTACTATTTAGAAAGTTGATACTCCGTTGAAAAGGGAAGGGTACTACTTTGAAAACATAAAATAATCGTTTAAGATATCAGGCCCGCGCTTTCGGTATCCTTTTAATCATCTGGCACTTTCAAGGAAATATATACCGACCCCGTATTTGTCAACATGGTATTTGAGTATGGTGATGCTACTTTACTAAAAAAATTAACGGGGACTTTTTATTTTTATTATTTGATTTAACTTAATTGAATGAAAGAGTTTACATAGTTTTGAGTCACGCGCACATAAATTAGGAAAATGATGGACAAGGATGTACGAAAAGAAGTAGTAGTATCTACAGATATCGCAGTAGTTGGATCTCATTGTTTTCTTGATAGCGCCATCACATTATCGAGTATTGGTAATTGTCGGTGGTAACTACAAACAGAGCAAAAATACCATTTTACACACTGGTGATGCATCGTTAACCTTTGGGATACTCGGCGATTATACCGAGCTAAAAGTTAACGGATTCAAAAGAAAATATTCAAAAATGAATGGTTGGTTGTAGCGTCTCAACAAGAGCGGTTGAAATCACTGCTAAAAAGTAACATCGCACGATTACAAAGCAATATACTCTAGTGTTAACCATTTGATGTATTAAATTATATTGAGAAGTCCATCCTCAAATGATAATAAGAAATTCAAAACTATCTATTCAGCAAACCATACGCAATCGTTAAGAAATACAGTCGACTCTCGATAATTCGAAGTTGGAGGGACCCAGAAAAAAGTTCGATTTATCGAGATTTCGAATTATCAAGAGTGGTAGGAAATAAGCAGCTACGGTTTTCGCTAACTGTTTTTTCTTCACTTTTCTTTGTGCACCTTCCTACAAAGCAGTTGTGCCCCAAATATGTCCGTCCACCCGTCTACACCATGTAGTCTAATTCGGACGAACATTTTCGTATCCATTCAACACAGTGTTACAGGGCACCCACAATGTGACGCGTTCTACCACGTTTCAACTTGCTCAGAACTTCGAATTGTTGCGAGTTGAGTGGGTACAGCTTCGAATTACCGCGTGAAGAGAGCAAACTAGCTTTGAATTTTGCTTCGAATTATCGAGTGTACCAAATCGTATTGTTTTTATTCGAAATAGTGAGAGTTTTCCAAGGGACTACTGATATACTTCGAATTATCGAGAGTTTCGAATTATCGAACGTTTGAATTATCGAGAGTCGACTGTAATTAAATATTATTTTTAAATTCTTGTTTTAAAACGTCTTCGGTGTCCCCACGGCCGTAGTGTATAACTTTTAGGCGCACATGATCTTAGAAGCTAACTGCAACAATGCTGGTCAATCTATTTGTCAGTAAAGTAAGATTGGACCATGTGTACTACTTAGGCGAAAACAACAGTTTCTTGCAGTTATTTAAAGCACACGAGCAATTTTTCACGTGTCAAATAAATTTGCTAGTTTTATTGCGAGTTTAATTAATTTTATTACAACAACATTTTTATCATATTTTTGAATAGGAGATGTACAAAATGTATGTAAAATTAATGAATTATGAACGATGAACATGTCAATCATGACCCCTTTAATTGATTTAGATTGATAAGAAACATAAGTGGAAAACTAAAATATTTGAAAGCGCGCGGCTTGTTTGTCGCCTGCACTAAATTATGATGTTGCTCAATGCTAATTGGGCAAGGGTTTTTATATTGAAGGTCAGAGGAAGAAGCAGTATGTATAGAAAACTAATTGAAAAGATTCTTGAACTTTTCTCGAATAAAATTTGCTTCTAGTTTGAGCTCCATAAACTGTTCAATCCCTCATTACATTCCTCTAGAAACAAATAAAAGATATATAGTCAATTCTTTATTAATATTTGGTTCTTGAAACTGGTTCGATCATTTTGAAAAGAAGTAATTCAAGTCAATTTTGTTTTGGTGGCCTTTATAGGAAGGAGCAGGTGCTTCGATCACCAGGAACGCAAACTCGCTGAGTTGCATTAAAAATTTGGTTCTCGGCACACTCAGATATAATGCCGGAACCGTTGAGGCACAATATATATTGGTAACAGTTTCCAGGGTACGGGAACGCTCCATTGCCGGATCCTTGGCAGAACTCAGACGGATCAATGGTAGTTGTTGGTAAAGTGGTTGTAGTAATTTCAGCTTCTGTTGTTGTAGAAGATTCTACTGTTGGCGTTTCTTCAGTTGTAAATGTAGTTTCTGTTGTAGATGCTTCTGTTGTAGTTGGATCTTCTGTAGTGGTACTGATAGTTACTTCGGGTGTTGTACCAACTTCTGTTGCAGTCGAAGATTCTACTGTTGGCGTTACTTCAGTTGTAAATGTAGTTTCTGTTGTAGATGCTTCTGTTGTAGTTGGATCTTCCGTAGTGGTACTGATAGTTACTTCGGGTGTTGTACCAACTTCTGTTGTAGTCGAAGATTCTACTGTTGGTGTTACTTCAGTAGTGAAAGTAGTTTCTGTTGTAGTTGGATCTTCCGTAGTGGTACTGATAGTTACCTCGGCTGTAGTACCAGCATCTGTTGCAGTCGAAGATTCTACTGTTGGTGTTACTTCAGTAGTGAAAGTAGTTTCTGTTGTAGTTGGATCTTCCGTAGTGGTACTGATAGTTATTTCGGGTGTGGTACCAACTTCTGTTGCAGTCGAAGACTCTATCGTTGGCGTTACTACAGTTGTGAACGGATCTTCTGTAGTAGTACTTATAGTTACTTCGATGGTACTGCCAGATTCTGTTGTAGATGGTAGAGTAATAGTTGGTACACTTACAGTAGTGGAGATAAATTCAGTAGATGTCACATCTCCTGTAGTGAGGGGGATTTCAGAAGTTGAAGCAGTTGTACCATCTTCTGTAGTTGTTATGGATACATCTGATGTTGAACCAGACTCAGTTGTTGTTGTACTAGCTTCCGTCGAAGAAACTGTACTATCCAAGGTAGTGTCCAATGTTGTAGAAAGTACCTCAACAGTTGTAGAGCCTGCATCAACGGTCGTTACTGCAGGAGTTGTTTCCCCTCCTGGGGTAGTCATCGTTGGTGTAGGAAATTCCGTCGTTATTTCCGTACTCGTTATGATTGGAGTCGATAGTGTGGGATTAGAAGATAATTCTGTGGTCGATTGTTCAGTCGAAATTACGGTGGAAGTAAAGCTGGTCGTGCTTGTACTGATATCTGTAGTAGACGTAAAGCTGGTAGTACTTGTATTCAAATCAATAGTAGAAGTTATACCGGTTGGTGTCGTCGGCAACGGTTGTGTTGTCGTTTCAACCTGTGGCGGGCATGAACCGACGACACAACGACCCATTTCTGTCGAAAAGTATTCATCGTTGGCGCAGCTCTTGAAATGTGGAAATCCTTCCAGACAGGTGTAGTACGACGTACAGCTCCTGGGATTTTCAATGTTTTCGGTACGAAGCGCATCACAGTACACTCCCGGAATACTGCAAGCGGAATACTGTGGATAGGTGCACGTATTTGAAATCACATCAAAGTATAGATTATTCTGACAAAAGAATTGAATCGGATTTCCTTGAAAACACAGATAATGCCTGCGGGTGATAAGAAAAGTTCAGTTAGGCACGTTGCGAGACCATTTGCTATTGAATCAGCTGAATCATTTTCACGGCCATTACCTTGAGCAATCTTCCAATCTTGCATCCGGTAGCCACACTGGATTTTCGGGATCATCGACCCTTGGGCAGCTGTATCCACATACCACGTTGCTGGGGATGTCACACAATCCTAGCTCGGGGTTGAAAAGTAGACCATATTCACAGCTTTGCTGGATTGCCACCAGACCGTAGCAGATAATGTACTGAGTACAGTTCGTAGGGTTTGGTAGAAACTGCACCTCGTTTGGGTTCGTGCACAACTCTTCGAATTCGAAATAAGATTCCATTACTGCCTGTTGCTCAAACTCGTGACTCGTGATACACTTTTGAGAAGCCGAATCAAAATGATCTCCATGAGGACAAGCTATTTCGTGCACTACACCGTCCGAACATATGGAGTATTTGGATTTTGATAAACCACTGGGCAGGACACCGCCAAATGCGTCAAAAGATTGCTCCGAGCAACGCAATAACGTTGCAGTGGTGGAAGCAATTACCACTGAGAGTAGAAATACTAACATAGAAGTATTCATCCTTATGGTCGGCTGCTACCAATAAATGGTAAACGATTCACAGTCACCAAAATACTACTAAGCTCCGGTTGGCACAAGTCTTCAGTATATACGATCCAGCTGCCATATATCTAATCTCACTGATAAGCCTATGCAAGATTGGATTGTCGTTAAGCTCACTTGGTGTGATTTTCAACAGTCAATAATTCAGCTACTTGTATTACATCATGTTGATGATAGGGTGATACGTGAATGGTGTACTCTGTGACTAATCTCTTTTCCTCCTACCATTCAGATGGATCATTCAATGTTTTTATTTTTTGCTTTTTTTACTCAGATAACAAAAAAGTGGGTTTTTAACACTTTGTTAATGTAACACTCCCACTCACACACGGTTAAAGAGTATCCTGTTATCATTGTTTCGATCTGATTGTTTTTTGAGCGTTATTTTGCCCATTTGAAACACAATCACCCAAGGTTGTTCAGACACTAAGGTATACTTTGTTTTTCATCACGGCATCAAATAATCTTTTGAGTAATTTTAGTATCCATTTGTGACAGAACTCATACTTTATTTAGCTATTAAAAAAGTAAAAAAGCCTCAATAAGCAAACCAGCAGACAACGCCACGGCATGTGAGCAAAAATATCTCTCTAACAATTGCATTCCGAATCAAACACACCATAATTGGCATCTATTTTGATCTTCTCGATGAATTGAAATCGAAAACTAACTATACCTGAGCGCCGTTGCATTGTGGCGCTGTTGTTGTTGCGAGTTATATACACCGTTGCCGTTGCTTGGCCCGATTGGATTGCGTATTGGCTGCAGCAGCTGCTATTGCTGCTGCTGTTGCCGGTACTGTCGGCTTCGCCAGCTCGACAAAATGTATTTTAATTAAATTTCCTCCGCCAAATTTGCGTGACGGAATAATGGATTTTTATTCATTTCCACGACGGGCATCCGGTGAGCGTATTTTCCCCAATTCGGTGCGAACGGCACATGACAAGGCGGAAACTGGTGAAAATTGGAAAACTACTACCACTTTCCGCCCTTCGACACTTGTCCTTGGTCCCCGTCGTCCGGAGATATCCTTTATTCGGACTAAGCTAGACTCGAATAGCACTCGACAACGGTATCGCTGTGCGGCACTATCATTTTCACGGATAGGGAGTTTTGATAAATGAATGGTTATAAAATTATAAAACTATCGGCTCAGCGCATTTCACCAGTGAATGAGGATCTGTGGGTACGCAAGAGGGTCTTGTTTTCGATATCTATTTTGTTCAGTTGGGAAACTACGTTCATCCCTACGAGACACAGTCTCGCGTCAATAGTGTAGTTAAAATATCAGAGATTGTATAATGATAATCATCGGTTGAAATTTAACATTAATATATTTTATACACTGTTACTGTGAGCCATTGCACAAGGGGACACACTTCATTTAAACAGAGCATGAAAGAACAGTTGAAAAATATAAATTATGTATAGTTCTTTCAAATCTTAAAATTTACCCAAAATTATAGTAAATAATTACTTTAAATATGTAAAGAACACACTTTTTCTTCTGCGTGATATTTGCTGTCTCTTGTTGATGATAAATGCCTTCTGCTAACCTCATTTTAACCGGTCTAGAGCCATCGTTTTATTGCATTAAACTTCATTTTGTTCAATTTTCCCTCTGCGGAATGATAAAACCCTGCACTCGACCGTTCGACTGATTTGTTCAAATTGCACTCCTTCAGCTTATGCTGACCTTCGTCTTATCCCGAAGCTCACGACCCAGCATTTGCCCAGCTAGCCGGGCATTTCAGTCATTTCTGGAGAATCACTCCGTCGGAAGCATTGTTTGCACGGAAAATTGTGAATCCAGCTGCCAACGCTATTCTGAAAAGTGGGTAAAATAATTGTGCAGCGAGCAATTGCACGAATCAATTTTTTCGCAATCCAATAAAGGTGGAAAAAATTGACCGTTGTTTGACGAACAAAGACACACTTTTCGAACCATTCCCGCTGGCAAGATGAAGTGTCAACACCGTTTCCTTCGTTCCATTTTATTTTCCGTGTCCTGTAGTACTTTTCCTTTATGATCGATTTCTTGGACAAGGTCCTTGGAAAAAGCTCTTCCAAGTTTTTTTTAAGTACGTTTTAATATTTTGACAAACTCCACTGAGTTGTTTGAAACCAGCATTCTGTTAACTAATTTCTATATTTACCCAATACTACAATGTTGTTTTTTGTTTGTACTAAATTTACATTTGAACTTCAAAACAGATTAAACATAAGAACGTATTAAAATATTTTTAAATAATTAATACAAGATGCGATCGATGTGATAGTTATTTTCAAATACTCTAAATTTTAACTTTAAATTAAGGTACTTAGTATAATAAGCAAATTCAAAAATACATTTTTATCCCCCTTCGATAGAAATTCAACAATAAAAATCTAATAATACACTTTTAATCTCGTGTCACAACATTTATTCAGTCACAGTGTGTATAGAAACGTTAATGCTTTAATTTGCGTTGAAAATTTGCAATCGATAGGCTAGGTGATCCTAGCAAAGTTTCTCTCATACTATCACTGCATGATGTTTCACGAATTTTCTGACGAGACGTGCCAATCATCGAAAATATTGCGAACGTTTTTCCACCGGCGATGCCGTAAGCTTTCGCAATTTGATTTCAATACTGGACCGACAATGAAAAGCGCACACATTTGTGCACGAATCAACGAGACGCAAATATAAATAAAAAAGGATGCTCGAAAGGGTTTGGGTGACGCTGTACAATGCGCTCGACAACCAAGGTAATAACGACTGAAGAACGCCAAACAGACATGCATCAGCGTACGGCGTGCATGGTGACGGATAGGAAAAACTGCCCCTGATAAAATAACGTCTATCGATTTCAATTCAATTAAGTTAATCAAGTTATTTCCACTTCAATAAAACTCAATCCGGGACCACTTTGGGCTGGCGCTGATTTTCACCTACGTCCTACCGCTGGGAATGGGCGGTTTTGTGTGCAACGGTAACGATGGCCGGCGGCAATCAGAGGACACCGGGAGCGTAAACGGTGGACGCCGGTTCGCGGACGTCGATGGTCAGCAAACACAGACGATCGTTCCGCTTGACAGCCGGAGTGACGTTTTCGATGATAAGTGATGGACTCTCAGCGATGCCACTGCAACCGAAGGGGGATGAGAAAATGGAGAAAATAGGATGCATCACAACATGAAAGATGCAGAACGCCGGACAACTGGCAAGGCCTGTCGGGTGTGATTTTCCCCCGTCCTTTTGCCTCCAGCGGCGCCGGAAAAAAGAGCGCTCTGAAGGACGCAATCAAACACGCCCGTCATTCGGCGATGGACTACGGGAGCTCGGGCCTCCGATTCCTCGGCAGCCGGGATACACCAACGGATTGGAAATTCGATTGCAAAACTAGCCCGCTCGACCGCCCGTCAGCTCGTCAGAAGCATAACGGTTCACGGATGGCACAATGACCGTCGTTTTGGAGCCATTTTACATCATGAATATTAATTAGTTTAACGAGCAGTTTCTCTGCTTTCCATGCTTTCCCAGTCGTCATTCTTGGACGTTTTTCCTCCGGCTGTCGAACGCAAACCGAGCCAAATTGGCATGGACTGTGACGTACGAGCAGCTTTTCCCATGACAGCACAAACGATTGCTGCTGCCTTTGCCTTTGGTTGGCTCGTGTAACGCAGGCCACCGACAAGATCGGAATGAATTGTAACTGCATCAAGGAAAAAGAAAAGGAAAATTGTCGGTACTGAGCCGGTAACGAGCTTATCTGGATTGAAGTCCTATTTAGGAATACTTCGGAGTACCAGGAATGTCACGGTCACCCCACGACGTACTGCAAATTGAGAAGTATATGAGATTTGACTAAGTCCAACGCACTCCAGCAAGTTTAATGCTGTTTTCATCCGGAGGCAACGCACTGAGCCACAGATTAAATTTTGTACATTCCAACAGATGTTTATCTTCCAAGCATTTTCTTTTTCAGAAAACAACACACTGTAAAACAATGTTTTACAAAGGTCATTCTTATTCAAGACATACTATTTTGAAAGACTTATTTTTTATAAGAGATGTATTTTTATATTATTCTAAAAGTATTCTATAGAACCAACTAATATTGTACGACATGTCACGCTTTGCTTGTTTAACAGTCATTTAAACCAAGAAAAAACTATCAAAATATTACAAAATTAAAAATAAAACAAAATGATATACTTAAACAAACAAATATTGCTTCCGCTAAAGAGATTTCCACATGACTTTACAATGCAAGTAAGAAAACATAATTGAAAATAATTGATATGTCTTTTATCTTACATCTAAATGAATCTACTGCCAAATTGATCAAAAACAATAATAAAGGAGAAAGTGTTTAATATGATTTAGGGAGTATTTGAGGTATGCTGAAGCGCTTGAGCCAGTTGCACAATCCAAATAATTTCAAACGTAACCTTAGATGGAAACTCCGCTTGACCTACACAGCAAAAGTTAAAAAAAAGGAAACGCTAAAAACTGGAACTCGGCCAAATCACACCCTCTACCCCACCTCCGATACCTTTCGAATGGAAAACAATCAAACTTTTGGCGAAAGATTAATTGATTCCGTTGTGTGACTCGAGGCCCACTCGAAAGCCTTTTCCGTTCGATCGCCTCCACTTTTTCCCGGCGGTTTGTGTTTCCTTTTTCTTCGGTTCCGGAGTTGCTTCATTTGCAGGGGGGTTTGTTGAAAGGGTGCGAGCTCGTCCGAGCGTTCATTAATTTGGAAAATTTCTCCAAAACTCGTTCATCGGATCGAAACTTTGTGCCATTGTGCAAACCCGCGAATCGCTGCTGGGCCTCTAGGCGACAAAAGGTACGATTCTTTTTTCCAACTCTCATTTTCATTTGCGAGGAGTTTGGTTTGTTTCAAAAGAAAACTTTTCCTTTTTGCCTCAAAGTATTGAATTGGTTTAAAGGAAATATGAGTTAAATTTAACAACAATAACTCAAGCAGTGAAGAACAATGTTCATTGGTTGTTTTATTTTCTTTTTTGTTCACTGGTTAAGTATGATTATTCCTTTTGCTCTTAAATATTTTTATGAAAGCAATTGCAACAGACTGTGCATCTTTGTTGCACATGTATGTATTTTTTACAAATCTTAAGGGATTGGTGTCGTTAATCATCGTTTAACTGCCTCAAAGCCCTTTCGTTATCGATGTTTCCCCACCAAAAGCATGTGCTTGAAGATGCATCAGAATAATATAACATTGTGTTTAGGATTGTATCAAAAATAGTTTGTGTTTTTCCCGAAAGAAAATGAAAGACACAAGTAGTTTCGCTATTTCCTCACCCGACGGTATGCACAGCTTAACATCGAGAAGACCGGGAGGAGCAAACAAATAAATTTGCTACTTCGACATTTTCCCCAACAATCTCCTTCACTGATAACACTGCTCCATTGATTTATATCGCTACCATTAGTCTTCCCTGAGACTGGCTGGTATTTGCCTGTCTGCGCCTGATGGCAGATCATGGTGCGGTCAGTGTGCGGCCTGCAGTCCGGAGCAGAGACTGGTGGGAAGAAAGTAAAGAAAAAAACACTCTTTTTATGTCGTACCTCGGATTTTCCTCCACCATTAGAGAGACTCTTCAACAAATAGCTTGTTTGTCTGCTGGATGGGGAAAAGAAAAAAACATGTTCTCGTCGAAATCAATACACTCTAACCAGACATGAAGCCCTGCTGCTGACACAACGCATCAAGCATGGAGAAAAAAGACACATACACCCACCCACACACACACACCCACACGCACACAAGGGACCTACTCTTGATTGTCGTCCTGTTGCGTTCGCTCGAAGGAACGAACGACTGCTTCTTAAGCGGCGAGAAAAGTGTTTACCTTAGTCGCATCGCTCTTTTCGCCGGAGCGGAAGTCGATCAGGAGCTGTCGACGCTTTGGTTTCGCCGTTTGCCGGCCCGGGATTATTGTTTGGCTTGCGAATTGATACCCCTGCTTGTCGTCCGTCTTATCGATTACGGCTGCAAACGGTCGTGGCCGGCTTGATGGCAACTATTTCCTCCCCGCTTTGGAGTCGATCCGCGCTCCGTATCGTGGCGCGGGAAAAGACCGACGATCTTACTGCGACGCCGTTCGATAATCACCTCATTTTTCTCTGTTTTCTTTCAGACTTTCCATTTTACTCGGTGGAGCAGTGAAAAACGCTAGTCGGACGAAACGAACGCTTGAGTGAATATAGTTCAACGCACGAACCAGAGCGCTGTTTGCTTTCCACCGGCATGTCAGTTGGCATGAAGCAGTAAATACAACAAGGTAAGGCACATTTATATCACGAACGAAATAATCAATGATTCTATTCCAAAACCATCCCGTAGCGAGGATCCTCGTTACAATTAGCTTATTGGTAGTGTTTACTTCAGTGGTGTCAAACGCAGTTGACCTCGCGGGCCCCATTTCCTCCCAAAATAGGTTTTGGTTTTGATAAATTAGTTGGATTTATGAAAATAGGTGGATGAAACCATTATAATTTACACTTTTACATCTTTGGTGCATTATAATACTTCTTACCCATTTTCTGTGAATCATATCCCCCTTTTCTTTATCACGACGATATGAAGATTTTTTGAGACAAGCAAATAAATAATGTACATGGAGAACATTTATCCTGAGTATTTTTTTACAAATGAATGAAAACTAAGATAACGGATAAATAACGATCTTATTTGTTGTATCGAACTCAGACCGAATATTAAAAAAGGGAACTTTGAATTGGTATCACTTGCACGTTGCATTTTAAACAAATGCGGACTTTACTCTGCGTTACAACAGTAGTAAAAAAAGAAACAGTTTCCTCTGCGGGGTTGGGTTTCACATTAATTAATAAAATGTAGTTGTCAGGTTTGGACAATTCAAAAAACATTCTCTAGATCTTGTTTTGAACCATCTGTAATTTCATTGAAAAAGCTCTTGTAGTTCATCTGGTTAATTCGCTTGTGTAAAAAAACTGTTATAAATCCTTGCGCATGTCTTCCACCATATGTCGGCATAGTGTAGATCAAGGATGAGTTTTTTATAGAAATTGTTTAAACGGTGTACGGCGGTTTTGTCCTAATGCTCGAATGAAATTTGTTGAACCACGTTAAAATTTTTTTGCAATTTCAGCGAAAGCCAATACTAAAGGTACTAACTTTCCATGTATTGTTTCCGAGGGGTCGCGGGCCGCATTGAACGTTCTTGTGGAACGCATGTTTGACACCCCTGGTTTGCTTTGATGATAGCTATGATAGGAACATTTCTTCATTTAACCACTTGTAACAGAACACAGCGAGCAATTAGCAATTAGCAAACATTAACTGTTGAATTGATTCAAATACTGCTCGCATTCATTCAGGTTTCCTGCAAAGGGATGACGATGATTGAATAATATGCAAACATTTTAAACATGACTGGACACTACATATTTTCAATCAAAGCATGCCATTCAATTTGCAAACGATGGCAAACACTTCGCTTCGTTTTATGTCTACTTTTACAATGAACCCTCTGAACCGCTCGGTGGTTTTAATGAAGTTCCATAAATCAAACGGACCGGGTGCACTGCCACAACCACCTACCAAGCACTAATGATCTCGTTCGACGTTCCCAAAGCCCACATTGGGTCGGGGCGCATCACGCATTAACGATAATATCGCTGCACGCTGGGGCACGTCGTGTTCTCGTGGCCGAATAAAATGAGCACAATAGAGGGAGAGCCGGCAAACAAAACCCCGTTTCGGGACCGACCTTCCCGGAACGAGTCTCCTCTTCGGGCAGTTAATTAATTAATTTTCCTAACGTTCCGTTCGTACCGACTCGCTCGCATCACTGCGGCCCAAAAACTAATGCGCCGGTGAGATAGTGCGTTCCGGCGTTCAGTTCATTTGCCACCGATGCAGCGCAAGGTCCTAGACCACGGCTTCAGTCGGTTTGTTCTTGCCTTCAAAAGGATCCTATCACTTCCAACGGTGGTAGTGGTGGTGGTGGTGGTAGTGATGATGGATCTGCCGATAGCCCTCCGGAGTACGCTTTATTTAGCACCACGCTATGCAACGCCCAAAGGACTTTCGATTTGGCCACGACCGGTTTCCACTGTGGCGTAAGGCAAAGCTCCTCCTGAATGTTCATCAGCTTGTACACACTCACACACACACGATTCTGGGGCACGATTTTCCAATGGGTCCCTTTATCCGGTGCCATCACCCACC
The DNA here is from genome assembly GCF_943734705.1 of Anopheles coustani. NCBI lineage: Eukaryota > Metazoa > Arthropoda > Insecta > Diptera > Culicidae > Anopheles > Anopheles coustani. Next base: position 83,406,476 of record NC_071288.1, on the reverse strand, counting down.
GCCCAACAAGTGGTAAGTTGGAGTCCGCTTAACTCCGCACACGACTATTACTTTTCCATCGCACGCCACCTTTGGCCGGCTGTTGCATGTTTGATATCCGGGGCTCAGACCATTGTCGGTATCTGATTTCATTTGCAAGGCCTCCTTCATCCTTCAGCTGCAACTCCTTTCATCTTCGGTCCAAAGGAGAAGGTTGCGCACACACAATTGGCACAAGAAATGGACGCCTCGTCGAAGCAGAGGATCGCCACATGTGCGATGGCGTTTGGAATCAGTTACATTTTACTCCTGCAACGAAGCGAAGATTGAAACGGGTTGCAGTGGAATGATCCAAATATATGGCAATTCAATTTACTTCAGATAAGGCTGCCCGTTAATCAAGTCGAGCGTCATTAGCCTCTTAAGCCGGGAATGTGCTGAAAGATGGCCTAATAAATAAATCCCTGGGTAGAACAGTGATAGAGCTCAATTTTTAACGATCCCAAGATGTTGGCCATTACCTTTACTTTCGTGCATAATTGTGGAGGTAAATTTATTATAATTACTGCTTACAAATTTACCATTTACGTTTGATTGGATAAGATGTTGGTTGTGTTAAAGACAATCGTCTTTAACGAGGCTCTAGGCGGTACGAAGATAAAAAAAAGAAAGCAACCAGCTTTTCTTGCCTATGCGAAACTTTATTAAAACTACAAAAGCCAAAAAAATCGTCTGGCTTTCTCGTTTACGTTTTACCAAGAGGACGAAGGCGCATCCTTCGATCACTTTTATACATTTACAAAAACATCGCCGTCGCGGCGACGTTTCCGTTCGGACAGCTTCGTTGGACCGATACATTACAACGGTTCCAACAGGTTGATTGTTTGATAGTCGAAAGAATGGTGGTAGTACTAAAATGTGTATACTGCAGAGTTGTGAACTTCCGTTTTAGATTCATGAATCTGAATGATTCTTGGCATAGTTTTCAAGGTTCATGAATCTTTTACCGATAAATTCAGGAATTCAAAAGACTGAGGAATTTCAAAAGAACAGAAAAGAAAAGTTCAAAAAATTAGTAGAGAGACACCAATTTTCTTTTTCCTAGTCGTTTGATCCACGCCAATGCAAGAATCATGAAGATTCGTGATAAAACCCATGAAAGATTCAATAGAGTTTCGAAAGATGCATCAATGTTTTAAGATTTGAACCCCCGAAAGATTCAGGAATCAATCTGAATGATTTTTAAGTGAAAAATTTATATGAATGAATATCGCTGTGCTTCTTCTATGAAAATTTCAAATTCTATATAAATTTTCCGTTAGAATTTTTTTTTTCTCATGTTTCAGTGAATGACTGAAACCATGCAAAACCTGCTTCATGCTGACATCTACCTGAGTTTGTTCCCCATTGCGTCCGCCAGATTGGTGAAGGAGCACGTTCCGGAGAAAAATTAATGATACAACTAGTCCAACTTTAGCTGGGGCTCATCTTGAAAAGCTGGAAAACTCCTATCCGCCATCGGCAACTCCGAAACCGGATCGGATCGCTGGCTTTTGTGTGCCGCTAATGGTTATTACAATCGATGTCATAATATTTGCATTCATGCTTGTTTTATTTCTTAACGATGAATTCGCTTTGCATATATCCCTTCGCAAATATCCCCGGAGCGTGTTTCGAGTGGATTTCAACCGCCACGAAGAAAACGAGGTGATCCCGTGCGAGGTTGGCTTTTCATTTCCACCCCTTGCGCCATTATGAAACCCCTCTTTGTTGGTTTTTTCCTCCTCCCCCCTTTCCCCCCGGTAGGTCGAATTTCCAAGTGCCCAGTGAGCGTGGACTGTGAAAAGCACCACGGGTGGTTCATATTTTAATAAAAATTTCGAACACAATGCGAGCTCCCTCTCGGCAAGCCGACGAACCCGCACCGGAATCCGACTCTCTGATTTTTCCCACTCCGCCCAGGGCCGGTTGGAAACGGTCACCATAGTGGCGCCCAGCTGGGTGGTGGAAAAACAGCTCTGATACGGGGTGGAAAAACAGCCCGCCTCCCTCCCGGAAGCATACATGCACCATCCGATAACGATACTCCGCTGCCGTGGGATAACTTTTGACAACGATTGTTTTGGTCGCGTGTAAACTCCCGTTTCACGTTCGCCATGGGATACCCGACCGCCCGATACCGAAAGGGTGCGATTTCCCGCCGCCCGTCGGTCGAGAGGCCCTTACGGAAATTGTGAAACATTTCGCGCTTCCACCACGCAGCAGATCCTTGAACTTGAAAACGGTCGGCGAGGTGCTGGGTACAAGGCGCTTCGGGGTGGGAGCAGAGGGGAGAAACGGAGGATTGTCTTTTATGAATGCAAAACGATCCTAGCTCGCACCAAACTAACTTGTTTCGCTTCCGGTTGGAAATCCGTGGGAAAATTATCTTCTCGCTTGAATAAGTACAAGGTGGACATGGTTTTTGTCACACTTTTGCTTTTGAACTGGCTCTTTCTTTATATTTACCATGCATTATTCAATACTAAACCTACATTATCAATTCTTCCCAGTTCTTTATTATAATCCGAAATAAATTGAGTTGAACTAGAGTAATTAAAGCTAATTATTGTGCATGTTCTTGAGTTACTTTTACGTAGAATTTACCAATTTCAAATGCTATGTGATATTTTATTCCTATTGCTTATAGGAGTAGAAAGATTATAAATATGTTAATGTTTTAACAGGGGTCCGCGACAGCCGAGCGGTAGCGCCGGTTAGAAAATCGGCCCATGAGCGCCGGGGCTCACCACCTCGACGGCGTGGGTTCGAATCCCAACCGAGACCGGACCCTCCCCTGTACGAGAGGACTGACTATCCACGTACAACAGGGAAACAAGTCTCGTAAGCCCTTAACGGGGGCAGGCATGACCAAGAGGTCGTTACGCCAAGAAGAAGAATGTTTTAAATTTCAAATATTTCTATTATCCTATCATAATTAGTGATGAGAATAGTAACTCTTTTTAAAAATTTGAATCAGAATTAACAATCATCACGATGAATCGAATCTTTAAATCACTCTTTTGTGATTCAAAACGTTTAAAATGGTTTATTAGTCGTCGAGGAGATTTTAATCCTTAACAGGGAAAAAAGTTAATGAGTGAGTGAATCCCAAGTAGGGGTTCGAGTTCCAAATAAGGATTCGATTCCCAGTTTGAGATACGACTCTCGGCAACTCTTGAGGTGGCGATTGGCAACTCTTTAACTCACTCTTGGGATTCGAATCCTTATTTTGGATTCTCTACTTGGGATTCGCATTTTTATGACAACTAGCTACTATAGCTGGAACTCGAATCCCTGTTAAAGACTCAAATAGAAAAGGAGTAACAAAAACTATCCGTTCAGTTTTAAATGAATAATTCATTACTAAAATTCAACTAAATCATCCATTCTTACTCAGTACGCACGTCACTAATTATAATTTAATCCATTGCTCACTTACGCACATAAGTAACGTTTGACTACCATACTAATAAAAATCCTTGACATGAAAAATGTTTATTCTCCAATTTTGCGCTACGGAAACTCTAGCACTAATTAAGCCGCATTGTGGAGTGTTGCCTGAGTTTCAGGCAGCGAATGAACACTGGCATTATTTTCCTCGGCTATAATAAACATTTAACCAAATGCACTTCGCATTCGGCGAAACGGTCGATGCAGCGCAGTGCAAATAATAAAACCTGCCTCACTTACCATTTTTCGTTGGTGCAACGAAACGGAACAACAGCTTCATCGAGCAGAATCGAACAGCAAACACTTCACGGCTGCACACGTGTGTGTGTTGTTTGTTGGTTGCATTTTCCACTTTTGCATTTCCTTGTTGTTTTGTTTTTAATTGTGCTATTAAATGTTGATGAGATTTATGTTCCCTCGTACCGGATGCTGTTTGAGGTCCGACGGTCCGTCAGCAACCGAGTGATCGTGCTGTGCGATAATCATTATAATAATGTGATTGTAAAGTTAACTATCAAACACTGCCGCGAATTTTTCCGCCCACACAAATCCGGCCACCATCACTCGGCCGCAGGCACTAATTTCCACTCCGTCGAGCCGTCCAGCATTTTATTGCCAACCGACCGAGTGCGATCGATTCCTGGAAATGGTTCCGCACGGTTCGGAATCCATCAAACGCAAAACAACAGTCGGTCGCATTTTTGCACCCCGTTCATCATCCGCCGCCGGTCTGTAATTGGTTTTTCAATCTGAAAATTGATTAAATGTAAACATTTTCGAATGATTAACGGAGATTGTTCGGTGAACCGTGCCGGAAAACACACACAGGACCATATAAACATTCGTATTGGCGTGTGTTCGAAATCCCGCCCGTCCTGTCGGTACGCTCCCTGCAGGAAAGAACATTAAAGACGAGCTGTCTCTGCCCTCCCCCCCCCCCCCAGCTGGCCCACCGAGCGGGGGTGTTCTAAGTAAGCTGTCGAATAAAATTTAATTCTCACCAAGTGCTTCACGGCGAAACACACGAAAAACCTTAATGATCCGCTTTTCCGATCTCAATCCAAGCGGCGCACAGTCAGCATACACGCTCTACGATTCGCTTTGATCTCGCCGATAGAGAAGTTGTGTTTCTTTGGTGTGGGAAACCTATGTTCTGTTTGTTCAGCTTTATCGGCTGCCTTTCCTGAAAATCGCACCCATACCGATGATTGGCTTTTCCACGCGTCAAAATCCTGGCACCATCGCAGCTCAAGTTTGCGACGTTGGGCTTTGCCTTTCCGCTCAGTAGTTCTTCGAAACATAATTATGCTTTCCTTTACGCCTGATGAAATAAGGTAACTGTTTGCTGTTCGATTCGGTGATCTGAAGCATAGTATCCTGAGTTCGCTGAGGCTTTCGTTCATTTTCCGTTTGCTCTATGCGAAACAGTTGAACTATGTTTCAAACTGCTACTGATTTTATTATTTTATTGATATCTAATTTCATTATGAAGTTTAAATCAGTTAAAATTATTTTAAAAAATTCTCAACCATATTACTTCATATCATTTCTTCTTCTTGGCGTAACGACCTCTTGGTCATGCCTGCCCGTTAAGGGCTTACGAGACTTGTTTCCCTGTTGTACGTGGATAGTCAGTCCTCTCGTACAGGGGAGGGTCCGGTCACGGTTGGGATTCGAAACGAACCCATATCATTTACCTTTACTTATTGGATCTAACACGGATCACAAAAATATTCAGACTAAACTCATGTCCTCATGCGGCACAAGACACACATTACACATTTTCTTAGTCAGTAGTAAAATTTCAAAATCTCTTCTTAGTAATGAAATTTCCACATCTCTTCTGTGAAAAAGCTTCTACAAAACATATTATTTCATCATTGGAGATTATTGTACCTTAAAATCGTGGACTAATGTGATTCAATTAACATGAACAATTTACTTTCAATTTGGCCAGAAATAGCTAAAGAAAACAATCAGCATGCAAATGATGAAAGCTGTGACCTTATTATTCAGGATATAGTTAAAAAATGATGAAATACTTAACTGAAGTTAAAAGTAATTTTAAAATTTCCTGCAAAAAATGGTTTAGGAAAAGATTATTCTTTGATTAAAATAACACAACTGCATAAGCAGATTAGTGAATCGTTTGAAAATGTTTTTTAAAACAAAATGGCTGCACAATCGCATTAAAATTTTCGATTTTTTACAAAAACGTTATACCACATGCAAAATTAAACTCACAATACAATTATAACGAAACTTTGAAATCTGCACAATCTTTGCATGGTCTGGCGGACCGGGCTAAGCATCTAAATAATGTACGTCTCCCGATTAGAGCACAGACTCCTCCTAATCATCCAAGCATCGTTCTAATAAATCCATTTCCAATAAATTCCATACGCTTTCCCCGGTGCGCTTTCCCCCAAAATGTGAAGTTACGTCAGCGCCAAGCGGAAAACTGATCAATCCCACCGGCACTCCGGCCCCTGCGCGGAAAACCACTCTCTCTCTCTCTCTCTCTCTCTCTCTCTCTCTCTCCCTTTCTCCTCCCGGGGGGAGTAGAGTTTACAAATTGGCTTATCGCATCCCGACGGGGGCGGACTGGATTTGGCGAGTGCCGGACGAGGTGGCTTACAATTTTTCGCTTCATTTCAGCGTTGCATACGCTTTCGAGGTCGCTCGAACGCTGCAAATGTGGTCCGAGTCGGATGGAACCGACAAGAACGGATCCTTTTGGTTCGGATCCTCGGTCCAAGGATGCCAGCGTTAACCGGCGAGGTCCATCGCTCGGAAAAACTATGCGTATGAGCGTGTGTGTGCGTGTGTGTGGTACGATCAGTCCTGCGTTGGTCGGAGGGGGTTTTGGCCGATCGAAATAATGAAAATTTCCACTCGATTTCCAACAATACACCGCAATCAGCCCATGTTGCCGGGGTTGCAAATTCACACCCCCGTTTTCGGGTCCCTCCTTCTTTTCCCCTCTGCCTGGTAACAGTTCCACGGGGATCGAAAACCGAATTCCAACGGCAAACCTCCGATGCACGCCCATAAACTTAGTCCGGGGAGGGGGTCCACCTTTCAGCACGATATTATGGCGCCTATAAATAGTAGCCGTATCTCGATGCACCCTTTGCTGAGGCGAAAACAGATCGCCCCGGAGAGGGGAACGGGGGATGAAAAGCCGGGACGACGGTTCGGTGATGTTTTCATTTACGCGTGTCTATCACATTTTCGGACACAACGCCCTGGTAAGCAGCCCACGCAATTGCAAAACCGACGCCGGCCCGAATCCTTTTGTTGCCCGGGCACAATATTCTAATAAACAATTTATCCTCGACTCCAGCAACCCCACCCCCACCCAGGGGGTGCCACCGGGACACAAAGGGTTCGTGTTTCGGCGCACAATCGATCCGCTGACAGGACACGCGGTGCAGGTAAACCACGAACGACTGGCGATGGAGCAAACAAAATTGTTAGCACTAGAGACAGAGGGTGGGGGATGGTTCTACCAGCGGGGCTTGCACAATTGTATATTTCAACATTATACCGTACGCAGCTCACAAAGCTCCATTTTCTCACTTTGCTCGCGAGCTCGGTGCATAATCCACCCAGTTCCCGCGGGGAAATAGAATTTGCACACATTTTTAAACACGATCCTATTACGAGCGCTCGGCTTGGTTAAGGGAGTGAACATTACGCCGTGTACATGTTCTGATTGCGTGGTGCAATGTAGCTGGTTGCTGGTTATGTTCGCAATTCCCAGCAAAGCAGCCGGTTGGGTGGGACTTTTTTTTCCAACAAGTCCGTTGTCCGCCATTAAAATTTAGTAATGGAGCAGGGCCTATCGAAGGATTCAGCAGATTGCACTTCGATCAAATGCGGGGCAGTTGAATGGGCAGTTGTTTATTGGATTTTTAGAGATTCATTACCACTCCCAATAGTCATTATTTGTGGTAGGATCGTGGTAAAGACTCACTTTCCAATGCTGGTTTTTGGCTATGGTGAGAAATTCCCGGCTGGCGTGAAATTTGATTACTGGTAAATGTTGGATCTCGACAGGTGTTTCCAGGTGAAACTGATATTATGGACAATGCCCTTCAGAATGAACCATTGTTACGCCAAATCAATTTGCCATTCGATATTTTCATACTTGTTTTTAAATTTTACATACCAGTGATGGACCCGTAATTGATCAATAGGAAAATGTTGAATAAACTATGTTGACAAGGACGATTTTGGTATACGATTTAGTATTTCAAGTTTCATAGTATTTTAACTTCATTTTTCCACAACTAATAACATTTAAACACTAAAAAAAAGTACTATTTTTGGAGGAAACAAAAAGGGCTCCACTCTTTTTTTGCCAATATTTTTTAAATTTCCATAAAATTGGAGAAAATAAAAAACCAAAGTGGTGCTATTTTTATTTCCTCTCCATTTTCATGAATTTAAGCCAAATATTAAACGTTATTATTACACATTAAAACGATCATAATTAACAGGAAAGTCATGAAACTGATTGTAATAACGATCCAAACTGGAAAAAGTTACAATGTTATTGAATTTATAAAATATTGGCAAAAAGCAGGGTGGTGCTATGCTTGTTTCCTTCAGTGTTAGTCGAAAACAGTCACATTTTCTTGTGAACGAAAACGCTTTTGACTATTCAAAGAAAGTCTAAAAATTAAACTTATTAAACAATAAAAACGATGTGTTTACTATTTTTGATTACTCTCAAAACCTGCCACCATACATTTTGTCTTGCAAGTTGCTGCCGGTTGGAAAAACAAAGCGCAATTGGCAGTGTCTGATGTTTGCCAGTTTGTTATATGAATCTTTGTATGAATCGATGCTATTAATATTTTCGAGAAACTCAAATAATTATGAGTAAAATCTGAATTGTAGATGGGGAACCTCATTAATAAAAGACAAAAAGGAATTTCAAAAAAGCAAACAAATGAAAAAATTAAGAACAAAGCGATCCGCCAGATGAAATGATTTTTTCCATTAACATCGTAGTGTGCACCGACTTCGAAAACCAGCCCCGAATTCCATAGCTTTAACGACTGAATAATGGCTTTTTATCTTACCGCTCTTTGTGAAAACAAAAATTAAAGCGTTAACATCTGCGTTAAATGAATGGGAAAAGAGAGAACACTTAGTCCAACCCCACCACAGGAAGCGCCCAACACTGATGCTCGAAAAAAGGAAAAAAAAGGTTCCACTTCGCCTGGAACAAGTATGCGATCGATTTATTTATTAATTCCCATCGATCACTGATGCGTTTGCTGGTGGGACTTTTTTTTCCCCCAAACCTCCGCAAAAGCATCCATTATGCATGCCGTGCGCTTTATAACGTACGCACATATTTACCTAGCCCGCCTTTCACACAATTATTTCATCCACCCGGCATGTTTCGCAACAACCGGTCAACAACGTTTTCGCCCAGCGGAAGCCAAGTAAGCCAATCAATGGCAATAACAAAAAAATCGAAAAATATTCGCCCGCAAGCAAAACACTCCACACGTCGGTGTGTGTTGGTTTAATTCGCGAGGGAAGTACGGAAATCGTACTCATAAATTTTATTTGCCAAGCCATGTAATATCGCCCCGACCGCGCTCGCTTGGGAAAGGCAGGATTATTATTGCTTCGCGCAGTTCGCTCAAGCGCGATTATCCGATTTCAAATTTTTACAATTGTATTATTCCTCGTACGTTGTTACATTTTCGATACAGAGAGTCATTTTGTCGCTTTAAATTTTTAAATGCAGAGCTTTACAAAACGTGCCTGTTAGCATTAAAATCAACTTCCGGGCTTTACGTTAAAAACATGATCTAACAAAATGATTTCTTCTCTAGAAATAACTCACAGAGCTTTCAAACGGTCTCGAACAAGAACTGTAAATTATCTTTTCATCAATGACATTTTAAACGCAGACCCTTCGGATGTTGCATGTTAGGCTTGTAAATGAAACTTCCATTTCCTGCTTGGGACGTGCAATAGGTTCAGACCTCAGCAGCGTTTGAGGCGTTCCCCTAGCGGAAATGGGTAACATGTACAGATCGCCCAACCGGACCGGGGTGCGTAACAATGACAGACTTCCGTTCCGGGGCACTAGCTAAACACCGACCGTACTCTCTACTCTGGACCGAAGCGAGCGTTGACCATGTCCAGCTTTCCACCGCAAAAGGACCAATCTTTATGCCGCTAGAGACAGAGTGCGAGTAAAGCCAACACAGTGGTGGCGAATGTCCATCATTTTGTTCTATGACAGAACGGAAGATACCGTCTTCAGAGGCACGCGCTGTCACTGAAAGGACTATATTTCATGCGATCACACTGGTGGATGTCCGTTGTCCGCCCATCCCAAGGGTCTCTTTGTTCCATTTGGTTTCTTTTATTTGCCAAACCGTCCACTCGGCGCACTGTCCGTCCGGTGGAGTTCAAATTTTCATCTCCAATCCCTTGTAATTGTCATAGTTTTATAATTCTGTCAACAATCCTTCAGTCCTAGGAAAACAAATGACTTCGGTGATTGTAGCGTCCAGTTTGCACAGAACGCAGAGGTACAGTGGGAATGGTTTCATAACAACAGTGTCCAAATTTGTGATGATTAGTTAAAAAATCAGTTGGAAAACAATTTGAAATGAAAATTTTTTTTACAGGACAGGATTTTTAAAACTGCAAAATTGAATTCATTGTATCAGTTGCTCCCCAACTATACTTGTCAAATGACAAACAAACATTGGGTGAACATAAATTATAGACTTCAATTATCCACATAGTAAATCAGTTATGATAAATAATTTAATGAACTTCACTAGCGAAACAGACCCAGAGAAAGTTATATAATTTAACAATTGTTAAACACTAGAAATTAACTGCATTTTATTTCAAACTCTCTTCAATAATTTTCGTTAGGTGTTGTTTACATAAAAATTTATAAAAATAATATTCGTTAATAGGCTACACTGATCCTCAACTTATTATAAGGGGAAAGAATTCATAAAATTAAAATCACTTGAAACCTTTCAAGCCAAAGAACAAGCAGGAATAAAATGTGTTTGAAATCTAAGGCTTGAAGCACTTCAAAGCAATATTACAATAAACAACAAACAAATCCAAAATAGTCTCTTGGAAATAAAATGTTAATTCCACATTACAAATCGCCTAATGCTGACCACTATGTTCCTCCGCTGGATTCCAATGTTCAAATAAACATATTTTCCCACTCTCGAAAGAAAAGCCCCCGTCCTTTGCTAGTCTGTCAACTTGAAGGGCCCGAAAAGCAGCAAATTACTTTTGCTTTATCTATTTTAATAATTCGCCAGAAGAGCCATAAATTTGCCCAACGGTCGTGTCCAGTCTGTCACATGCCGCTACATGCCCGGCGGTCGTTTGGCGAACCAGAAGCCCGACAACCAGCTCACCGGGATCGATTACACAAACACACACACGCGCGCGGGGGGACAATCGAAATTCTTTGCTTCTCCCAATCTACTCCGGCCCGAGTGGGGTTGGTTTGCCAAACTTATCAACTTCGAAAAACGATATAAATAATGTTCTTAGAAACTAATTTCTCTTCTTCCCTGCCGCACACGCACACGCACAACAGTCCAAACAGTCTTGACAGTTGTCCCCGCTCCCGAGGCGCCCACCGTTCTGGGCTCGTCGACGGCCGAAAGTTTCCCGGGCTACCAGAGAGATAACAAGAATCGCGCCGAACGAATGGAGCTCGCCTGGGAAAAACCAAAAGTTCGGATCACTTAGAGCTACTGGAGGGGGGAGGGAATTGGGTCGCCAAACCGGTCGGGCGCCCCTTCCCCTCCCTGGGTAAACCGGTCGGCGGCACTCGGTCGATTTGCACTGGCTAACTTATTTGTTTTCTTCCAAAACGGTCCAACTTGTCCGGCAGGTTTCGGTGCTGGAGTTTTCCCCGGAATGGGAAAGACACGAGATGTATGAGTGATTAATGGGAATCTAGATTATCGCACCAGGAGAGTACATATTTTACGGCCGATTGGTGATCCTGCTGCCCGAGAGCACACATACACACACACACCCACACACACCAGAAGGAGCATCAATTTTTGATCCTAGTGTCTCTTTCGCACATTGTTCAACGCTTTTCCGTGCTACGGAATCTACACGTCCTTGTAAAGTGGTGGCTGGAGACTGCGAGACGCAACACCCCCTTCGGCTTACACGTCCTCTTTGACGATGTCGTTTTTCTGTAGAATCCTCCACCCCACACTCCCACCTTTGCCCATCCGGCAAACCATTTTTTTTGCTTTGTTTGAATATCATAATTTAAGCCATCATAATCAGTTCAGCTGCTGTGGGCATCATCTGGCATGGCGGGGGGTGGTGGGCGGTTTTTCCCCAAAAGGGGTGCCTATTAAAGGTTTGCGAGAAAATTTATGATCCCAAGGCCGGGCGTGCCTACCCCGTGTCTCGCAGTGATTGCATGGGGGAGTAATTTGGTGTTTGCGGAGCGGTCAATCTGTCGTCCGATGGGGACGGGGTGGGAAGGGTTTGTGCACACATGAGGCATCGTGTACGTGGGACTCTCTGGTAGGTGTGCGTAGATAGATGGATGGATGAAGTGCCGCGACCGCAAGGATATCTCCCTAGCATAGCATAATTAATTACCGTAATTATAACACCGTCGCCATCATTCCTGCAAACCCGGGTGGTGGGGGTGTTGATGAATGGGTTAAGAGCTGGAACAGCAATGGGTCGATCGCTTCAGCTTTCCCTCGAATGTCCCCTTTTCGCGTAAAACGATATGTGTTTTGTTACCATATGTTTTATTCCTTAGGGAAGGCAAATATTTATGAGTAATAAGTTTAAAATACAATTTTCTCCCAGAAAAACAATTTTTAGCAAATAAATATACACCATCAGTTCTTCAAAACATTATATCATTGAATGCTTTTTTCATTACATATACAAAAAATCTCAAGCGTCATTTTGCTTTGTTTGAAGAGTTCACATTTAATTGAGCATTTAAAAATTGAACCACATGACAATATTCTTAAAAGTTATAGCTAATGGTACTGGTGTTTAGAAATTAATAATAAATCATTGTTTCTTGTTTTGGATTATTGTTCCTTATTTATAATACAACTTGTGGAAATCAAAGAAGTTATAAATTATCCAGGAAAGCTTAATGAAAACGTCTGTCGTTGAAATTAACCAGCAAACATTTAAATTTGATCAAAACGCATTAATACCTCATAGCAACTATCACAATGCGTGGCACCATACGGATTGTAGACTAAACAAATAAAAGCTGCTGGAGTCCTCAAGCTTTCGAGGGACCCATAAGTTTAGCCCATTTTTCGAATTTTAATGTTGGAATTATTTATATTATTATGTTGTCAAAATTATTAAAAAAAAAAAAATTAAGTTGCAAACAAAAGCAGAATGAGTTAGTGGCTTAACTTCTGAATGAAAGTTAAGAAAGCATGGTAATCAGTGCGAATGATGCAGTAACGTATATTTCCAAAATTATTTTACGGAATTTATCCAAGCAGAGAATAATGGGCTCTCGCACTTTTACAACTACTGAAAACATGCATACATTTGAGTAGACGTTTTCTTTTGACATTTAAAAAACAATAGTTGATGCCAGAACCCGTAACTGTGAATTTTTAGTTTGAAATTATCCTTATATTTTTTCAATCTAAATTATATCCTGTTGTGAAAAGCGAAATGGACTTTCTCTATTTGTTTCTTGGTTTATTCATAAATACAGATGGCCATAGCAGATACTTTGCTCGGTTGAAATATCCCTTTGCAATCGGTTTATGCTAGCAATAGACAAATAACCATCAAATCCTGATCACTTTCCAATCCGTTTGCTCCGATAAAACTTCCCCCGCGATCAAAGTATCGCTTTACTTGTACGAACGCTTATTTAAAACTGTTTCAAATTCCTACGAAGCAAACCGCGGAACGCGCGCCTCTAACTGAATGTGACCGGAACACTCCATCGGAAACCCGGGTGCGAAATGGTGATCGTTAAACTTTACCACACCCACTCAAGACGCTTCGTTTTTCCACTAATTTCCCGCCAGCGCCAGCCAAAGCACTCGGGAAAGTTCCAGCAGTTTCCATCCGTTGTCGGATGAAATTGCCAGGATGGATTACAGGGCGAGAGCAAAACATACGAAAATACCTTCGAAATAAAATTTTACGATGCACTTCTAGCAGTTGGGTTTGTTCGGGCTCGTTCACCGAATGTTCGCTTACCTTGAACCGGAGCGAAATGCAGCTGAAAAAAAAAGCGCAGATAAACTTATCAAATGCAATCATTTCTTTGGAGTTTAACTATTTCCGGGTTTATTGCGATGACCATATCATAAAACAGCTTGTTCGCTCCCGTTTCGAATCGGGATCGTATAAAGGCGCTCGGGAAAAAGGCGTACACTCCCTGTACACTCCCCATTCCACCTCCTTCGTCCAAAGACGAAGACGGTGCCGGACCTGAGGACGAACTTTATCTCTTAATCTCGATGTATCCTGCTTCTGTCTGCGCCCGTTCCGGCTCGACAGCTCGCTCTCACCGGCGGTTCCGGGAAAATGCCTAAGGGGTTTTCAACATTCCGCCCATTAAAACGACCGCCATCGCTGCCCTTCGGCCGCGTGACCATCGTTCCGAAAATCCTTTGCTGCACATAGGTGCATTGCTTCCGGTGGTGCACAAAACGATCGGTGTGCCGTTAAACTTTTCCCTATTTGTTCACCCACCCCCAGCCACTGGTCCCGGTGGAAAAAAGGCAATATATGCTACCGCCTCTTACCTACCTTAAGGCAGGTGTACTTTCCCCCCTCCACCGGAGTGTGCCGATATCAAGTTTTCCGTATCAATTTCGGAAATTTTAACCCGAAGCTATAACTATCGAGCAAAACCGGATAAAGAAACCCGAAAGCACTTTCCCATTGAACGGCAGAGAAGAGATAAGATGGGGAGTGGAAGAAAAAAAACACTAGTTTCTTTGGAGTTTTTAAGCAGCTCATCCTGGAGCGGCGCATCGTTTTCGAGCCGGATGTTTCTTTCTTACTGCGAACATGAACCGAACGAGCAAAATGCGTCGATCGGAAAAGGTATGCACATGGGAAGGGAATCGAGGGGAAGGACGTAAAATTTTCCATAATGCTCGCCGCATTTTCCGGTGGCCAGCCACCAAACGCTGACCGAAGGGACGTTAAACGGTGAACATGATCCCATTTGGAGCTCGTAAGACCGGATGAGCCTTCGGTCGACGTGAGCCGTGTGTTGGTGCGTCCAACTGGCCCGTGTTTGAGTGCGTGCGATGTTGTGGAGTCTTTATGAGAGAGCAAAAAGTATGATTTTCCTTTCTACCAAGTAACATTTAGTTGGCTCAAATGATGGTTTCTATAAACGAAAATCATGTTTCGAAGGTTATTTGTTTTTTAACTTGTTGAAAAATTTTAAAAGGGAAGATAATTACATGAGCAGCATGTTTTCCAACGATTGAACATCCTAGTTGCTTTTTTAACAAAAGCAAAACAATAAATTATGATAAAAAAAAACGTGCGAACTATAAAAAATCGTACAGAACGTAAAAAGCACCAACATTGCCATTGAGCACCAACATTCCATTGTAAAAGCACCAACATTGAGGGGATTGCCAGGAACAGATTTACTTAAAAGTTTGATCGGATGGAAAAGTTTTACTTGTCTACTTTTTCATTGCTGCAGCACGGATGAATTGTCAGAAGTGAACGTCTGCATCGGATGTTGCCCAGCAAATGGGCATACCGGAATAAATAATTCAAAAATCAATTTTACCGGTAAGCTTCCCTCTGTCGACGCCGAGTGCGGCAGGAATCTGTTAAATTGTAAACTATACCGGGGGCCGGCTTACATATGCTTATGCCTCGACTGATGGACGGAAGGGAAACCCGAGATTTCCGGCAAACAATGCTAAGCCGGAGCTTGCAGCCGGTTGCACACGATGGAGCATTTTCTACGTCGACCCGTGTCGCTCTCCTTTATCGATGGGGCTAACTGTACAGCAGGCACACTCACCCAGGCACAAATACACAGCCCGATGCTTCGCATTCTTTGCCGCTTGCTCCGCAGTGAAACCGGAAGATGCATGATCCTCGGCAAATCACAAAGAATGCTTGCCGTGTATGCTTCCGGTGTGGCTGCATGCAGTAGCATTAGCTCCTCCATCCTCGCACCGTATCGCAGCGACGGGTAATAAACGAGAACAGACACACGCATACACAAACAGGACACAGGGCCCACGTGAGGTCTTGCCCGGTGCCTTGGTTTTATATTCAAAAGCAATTTTACGCCAGAGTAGTCTGTAAATATTTATGCATAATAATCTTCCTCTATCCTTTTTCCTCCGTTTAAGTGTGTGCGCGGGTGGATGGATGGGAGTCAGAAAAGGATGAAAGAAGTCCAAGAGAATGTGAAAGGGGAGAGAATGAAAGTGGGTGTCCGCGGCAACAGCAGCAGCAGCAGCAGCATAAGTAACAGTGGTGTTGTAACTAATTTGAATGTACAAGTGCCGATGATGTTCTGCCATTTTTGCCAATTCGTTCGGCCCGTGGCAGGCAAGGATCGCTTCCCTCGGTGGGCTTAAGGTTGAGTGGCATGTGTGCAGACGTTCCGGGTTGGTAAGCTTCCGGAAAACAAGATCCTTTTTCGCACGATCAGGTAGCTCCCGTTGCAGGCTAAATGTCGATGCATGGTTCCGTTAGAGAGATGGGACTGCATTCGTTACACGAGCTGCAGCAAACGTCATAAGGTACTAACGAACTGTGGCGCTAAAGGCGGGTGGTGTTGGGACATTCGCTATTGGACAGTATAAGTACTGCAAGCCACGAGAAAGTGCATAACTAAATTTACAAATAATTCTTACATTCAAATAATTTCTTCTTCTAATTAACCATAATTGTTTTCAACAAATAACATCGGTTCTAAGCATTTAAAAATCACATCGAAAAACTATTGTTTTTTTTTCAGCCTGATTTCAATTTAAAAAAAAGTAAAAGCCCAAAAATGTCCGGGAATTTTAATTTTTTAAATCTTTTTTAATGATTTTTCGAATCCGTTTTTTTACCAGATTAACTATATTTTTGCAACAAAATACACAGCTCGACAGTGTTACAAACGAAAACTAAGAAAAAAAATTACAACCAGAAGAAATAACACGTATCTAAAACAATTAACCTTACTTTAACGAAGACAAGCAAAGCTAAAGGATAATCAAAAACAAGCAAGCGACATATGAGATATACAATTTTCAAACTGAGTTGTTAGATATACAAACCAAGAAGCATTTTTTTAAATTGTAAATATTTCAAAACACGTTACTAAATTATTTATTTGTAAAATGTAATGTGACAATTATTGCTAGCATTTTGGTATGGCGTGTTTCCCACCGTGGGGCGTTCATGCGAGGAAAAATGACCTTTTTGCACGAGGGGCTTTCCCCGCACCGCATACAGAAACAACGACCACCGAACGCATCTACATCGCAACCCTAGGACTCTCTCTTGTGGTCTCATCTTTCTTCCCGCTAGTGTATGTTTGCCTAAACACTCCACCACTAACCTACAGACCTCCCCACAGTACTTCCGGCATCGGCGCCGGAAAATCGAGCAGTCGACGACGAGATGAACGCACCGCCCGGAGTGTACCCTTTCGGTGTCGTCCAGGTCGGTTTCACCGCAGATGCGTTTGTGTGCGGCGTTGAGAGAAAGTTGGGGACCGTCACCAGCGAGCACCAGCTGCAGGCGTGCACTTTTGTGGGTGAATAATTTATGGCAAGTGGTGTGGCGGAAGCCATTCGGATCCATCTGGCGCAGCGCCTGCAAACGGAGTGTCGATCGTTTAGTAACTTTGCAGGATATTTTTACAACTCACCCCTCGGGCGGAACGGTGTGCCAATGGGGGAGGGGGGAGGGAAAAAGACACACAAATAGAAGATGGCGGCTGGCATCGGTTACATGCCTAATTGGGTCAACCATTGTCGTACGTTCCAATCATCCAGTTCTCGATGAAAGGGATGCACTTTCCGAAGAAGCGGAACCAGGAATGCACTGCAGGTGCTACACATACATTCTCCCCGTCGATAGCTACTAACGTTTTTACAGGAATTTAATATCGGGATAACGGTCCTGCGGTTTTACGATGACGTTTGTCGATGACAAATCAAACAATTAAAAGCACCACAAAATGAATTATTTTCATTGCATCGGTTGGTGAACCGATTTATATAATTGTGGATTGTTTGTATGGAATTCTTTCTAATGCCTTACTATAAAGTTCAAAGTTCGCAATAATCAAACGTCAAATTTTGTTCATAAATTTTCTATTTTATCTTTATGTTGTACATGTTTCTGAGTTAAAAATAGGCAAACGAGTGAAAAATCATAGTTTCTTCTTGATTCAGAACTACCATAGTTTAAGATTTGATCAGCCTGATTCTATGTAACTGCAAAAACAGTGTTACTTCTCGCAGGTATTTTGTAGTACAATGTTGAATCAAATTGAGACACATATTGTACAAATTGAACGCGAAGCGAGCAGCATTCCAAGAACATGATGTAATCGTAGCCACAGGTCCATCCTGAGCTGATCGAACTGATCGAAAGTTGCGGTTACTAACCCATTGCCGTTCTCCAACCCATCCCCTTGTCCGCCCTCGCCCGAGTATGATCAATATCCTTGCTGGCTTCAAAACCGAGGAAATATACGTGCCTCGGTTCCGATTCACCCTTAGCCTCGAGCGTGCCGGTAATGCGGCCAACGATTGCATTCCGACCAGATGAAGATGTAACGACGCGCTGTCAATGCCGGTTGTGGCCCAGGTGCTACGTCTTCCTCGGTTCCCAGTCGGCAGCAGTTCGATTCAAACGCCACTTTTCTTGCCGTCTCTCGTGGCATAATGATGATTTCCCCTAGATGTCTGTCTGTGTGTGTCTGTGTTGGACCGTTCAGTACGGCCACCGGTAATGAGCAATAGGGAATTCGTACGTTTGCCGGAAACGAACCATCATCATCTTTTTTTGTACCATTCTTAACAAGTTCAATCGGGGAACATCTTGGTGGCCAAAGTGTGTTGATCCGGCAACGAGAACCGGGACCTTCTACCTGTTGCTGAAACGATGCCTGATGACGAGAAGAAGGTAGGGAAGTGAAATAAATTTCCATCCAATCACTAAAGCTCGACCCGTCAATCTGCCACAGTCATCGAGGTAAACTAGGTAACGAGACCACGTTACGCTCGTTTTTCTATCTTCCTTTTTCGCCCTGTGTTGTTTTCCTCTGTCGTAGGATGAAGTTGCGAAAAGCCGCCGGATCGTACGCCCTCGGTTGTGGTTGAGTGAGGTGCTGCTGTAAGGATAAAGCAAAGGGACACGTAAAAGACAGGTCTTCAGTTTTTTTTCCCTCCCCAAGGCATCAGTGTTAATGCAGGGATTACACGGGTGCAATCCTGGTCGCGATTGACACATTTTAAGCCGCTTCCCCGTCGGCAATCAAAGTGCACAGTTACGCGAAAGCATAGGTCGGCGCGATGCAAATTGCAACCCGTGGCAAACGGGAGTTCGGGAAAACTGAACCGACACCAATCACCAGCGGCAGTTTTCCGACCGTCTATTAGTGGCCTTAGGTTGTCGATTCCATCCGTCGACGTTTTCTTCCGCTGCGCAGCGTGTTGGCAAAGGGAAAAAGATTGCAGATAATTGCCCAACTATCACAACACACGGTGCACCGTCCTGCTCGGGAACCGGTCCCGGTGCATGGCTCTCGAAGCCACTTGGGAAAACGTGTCCATGACACCGCTGACACACGCCCTGAAGATCGATTTCAGTGTCTGCTACCGGGGCAAACGTTCCCGGCGTGCGGCAAATCCCGTCTCATTACTAACGATTTAAGTTCGCCCTCGTTCGCCCGTTGAATCTTGCAGCTTGCCGAGCTTTCCTTCCGAAGCAGCCAGCTCCCCGGGTTCGGGGCGCTTGTCTTGGCGTAATTGGCAGTTTCACATCGCGTCGTATCATCTTTTCGGGTGCTTTGTGAAGCTTGTTGGACCGTCCTTAGGGCAGACTGCAGTTGATCTACCAAAGTCTGTATACATGGAGAGCTGATTACTGTTTTCCAAACAGTTCCCCAATCGACACCCTCGGTTAATTAATTCAATTGTTTTTCTTATCTTCTCTCCTTGATCTTTGTAGGTAAGGCACACACTCTACGGAAAACTGTTTTCCTACATCTGATGGTCTCATGGGGTTCGGCATCGAGTAAGTGGTTCACAGTATTTCTCTATAAATATATTTCCAAAGAAGGTGAATGTGCTTCACATTTTTTAAGTGCACTTGCTAAGTTAAGAAATTTCATTGCTTTTGATATCCAACCTTATCAATGGATTGTTTGCCAAACGTATTCTCTTTCTTCTTTTTCTTCATCGACCGTCTTGGTCATTGTCTGTCCGTATATGTTACTCAATCTAATTTCACTTGATCGCTTTTCTAAAGATGAATCAAGACTTGGAAAAAAGATTAGTTAACAACAAGTGAACAACCTTGTAAATGTGAAGGTCAATTCACTAATGGTATGTGAGAGCTTCGGCGTACTATAAAGAGCCCATTACTAAATTGCACACATAATACAGCACTAATGTTGCTTGCTATGAACGCTTTTGCCTTTTTGCTACAAATGCAGCACGAAGAAAGCAATCAATGACCTCGGGATATTGTACCCGTGTGAATTATAGCTTTTTAATTGGCCACTTAAAACCGTTTCAAGAAGGTGTAGAACGCAAGGCAAAAGTTATGACCCGTGAAGGTTTGCTCGTAGTCACCCTGCAAAGGTTTAAAGTTCATTTTGCTTGGAAGAACGTTATGTGGAGTAGCAACATTCAGCGGGAACGCTGTTACTGATGCCCTTTTTGCATGCAGGTAATACCTTCGCTGGTTGGGCGTAAACGAGCAATCGGTAGTCCTTTTTCAGTAGTGTTAACCCATCTTGCGACTAACAAAGTATTTTTAAGATAAAGTCTAACATTCACGATTGCTCCAAATACAAACATATTTAGTTCCTTCAATAACAAACATACTTTCCACACGTGCGCCATGCTGTGCTATGATTCGTTTCTCTTTTTATAGCCACTTAACGCTAGACACTTAGTCGCTTTGCGGTTTGCTAGACTGACTCCAATTACGCCAACATATATCACCCAGCAACGACCTGAACCCCTGAGACACATTCAACTTGCGGATGACGCCCGACAGTAAACTTGCCCGTTCAACGACCGAGCCCATCGGAAAGGAAAGGGCCACGCCCAGCACACGACTTGATTGTCACTCATTAAATCTAAGATTTCAGCCTCATTAAAGCGTTAACGTCTTTCAATAATGATTGTTTTCTTGTTTATGACGCCTGAACCGGGGTTGGCGGTAGTTGGCCACCAGTCGGACGACGGGCTCATGCGAAGACGCTCGATTGCACCTGTCAAAGACCGAGCCATGCCCAACCGACCAAGAGGAGCCGAGCCGATGTCGCCTTCCGCTTGCAAATGAGGAAATTGGCATTTCAGCAGACATGCGTTTACCGCTTCCGAGCACAAAGAGCTGACTGACGCATTGCCGGAACCGGCACTAATACATGCTGTTCCGGCACTAACGACCGGGGATGGAGAGGCAGGGGGAGTTTGTGTCTACAGTTGCCAGGCAAAAGCGATCCGATGGGGCGGCGAATACCGTGGATAGGTTTCGTACGGTAAGAACGTAGTGTCTGGTTCGCAATATTGCTGCTTCCGATAGGTTGCAGTCCTCGCCATGCCCCAGGGACGACGAGACGCGTACCCACACTGGTACCTAGTGCAAGTCTCACAACACGCCACCAGTAATATTAGGTCATGATTTGTCCGCTACCAACTCGTCCCCTCCAGCCAGGACAACTAAAGCAACGTGTGCAAGCTCCGGTTCGTTTGGCGAGCAACCGAGCAAAAGGACACCGTCTCAGCAACACCGTAGTCGGTGCTTCCGTTGCGTGCCGGTCCCGGGCCACTATTGCCACGGTGTTTTATTTTACGACACCATATCCTTAATTAATTTAGTTTAGAAATTCTATAAATCCTCTCGTTAAACTCAATTTAATTACTGACTCCACAATCGTTAAAACCGGAAACAGGTGAATTCGAAAGTGCCGACGGACGTACGGACCCGAAGGTCGAGGGACGATGGAACACGATCCACCCCCTTCGAGACGACCCGGAAGGTCGCACCGAGCTCCTTCCCTCCCTGTACTGACCTCGCAATCATCTTCTTTTTCTCCTCTTTCACCTACTTTTCACATTCGGTCCGGACGGTGCGTTGGCAGCAGCAGCAGCAGCAGCAGATGGCAAGTGTCCCAGTTTGCCGGGGCGGCAGCTCTTAACCTTTGCGTGATCCGGGACGGTTATCACCTGCAGTCAAACGGAGCACCGAGGAAAGACAGTCGGGTGTTTTTCAAACCAAGGCGTCACGTGTGGTGGAGGGGGTGTGGAAGAACGATTCACTCGTTTGGAATTGTTTGTTGCTAATTTGCGACCGTTTGCTTGGTGTCGAAGGTACTGTCCCGCCCGGGGACATACCGGATCCCGGTGGGACACTGTGTACCTATAATCACACGGAACCACAGCAAAGTTTGCGTTCCGCAGTCGGGATCTTGTCGCCTGAATTATGTGTCAATAGTGCAATGATGCTGCGGACAACTGCGCCGTGTGTTTTGCAAACTCGGCAAAGCGTCTTCCGCATCGTTCCTGATTATTTGCTGCAACAGGGATAGCTAAACTTGATAATCTAATACTTCGGATAAACGAATAACGCTTCTTTGAAAGTTCTTTTTTAGTTATTTAGTACACTTTTGTATTTCATCGCTAATATTCGGGTGGAAATACAATGTTTAAAAATCGTCTCCTCATACTGGAGGAGACTTTCTTATTCAATTCGACCTCTCTTGGCTAGATTATATCGAAGTTAACGAACTTCAGAAATCTTAGGAGTGATGTGCATCGTCCTGACTCTTCTCGTATACTCTAAAATATTTCTACTTTTTAATCTTTACAATCGTTGTGCTTACTATGTAAAATGTGGTGTTGATTTGCGTAAATGAAAAGTGAAGCACATGATAGAACAATGTGGAAATTGAAAAATAAAAAAACAAATGTATACTTTTACTAATGGAATTAGAAATAACGTGATGGACGGATTGAACTTAAAGTAAGAAATACAAAATAAAAAGAAACCGATGCTACATGCTCATTTCGACAGGGACGTGAGAAAACCGTGGGATGACATCGTGAGATTTCGTAAAACAGTACCGACCGGAAGCGAGCTACGTTTATTTTCCTCCGGAGGCGACTACTTTTTCATTTTTGGTGCTCGCTTTTACCGGAGCGCTCCCGTCGATGACCGGACGATTGTCTTCGCCCGAATTGTGACGCGCTTGGGTTGTGGCCGACGTCGGTGCCATCTCACCTTCGGCCACGGCGCCCGCTCCACCCTGCTGTACGTACAGAATTTCCGCGTACTCTGTCGATTCGTTCGAAGCCGGTGGTTTGTTCACGAACGAAATTTCCGCCGGCTTTAGCTCCAATTCCGCGTAGACAAGCGTTTGGTCGTCCTGAGCGTTAAAGAAGAAGGCGACATCATTAATCGATTTGGGGGATTTTTTTTCCGCCCCAGCTTTGCCAATCGAATCAAATCATACCTTTGACGCCTTCTGTGGACTCTGTTCCTCTTGTTTACCGTCCTGTTCGTCCACCACCTCTGGCGCCGGGCCATCCACAGCCCGCTCCGTTCCGCCACTGCGTGGGCCACGTTGAGTGAAAATGTTCATGAAACGTTGCGTTTTCGATACCGGTTGCTTCATCTCGGCGCTTTCGGTGTCGCTTCTGTGTTCGGTGGGATAGAAAAAGGGCGGAATGACCATGAACCTAACGTATGGGCTAACTCGTGGCTTACTCACAACTGCTGCGGTGTTTTGTTTAGGAAACTCTGGACGGAGTATTTTTTTGACAGAACAAAATCAGCTCCAAGTCCAAGAATTAAAAGGTGCAACAAGGAAGCTACGGAAGATCTACGTTTAACAACGTTTATTTCTTGATTTACAACACACCGAAAGACAAAAATAAACACATCGAAAGAGTGAGAGAGCGAGAAAAAGCCAGAAAAAAGTAGAAAGATAAAAGAAATAAACAAGCGTACACTACACCCAGCTATAAAACACTCTTTAGAAGGGTTTAAATTTTATAGTTTTAATAGAAATATTAAAAACAACACCTAAGGACTCGATACAGTAACACGATTAGAAGTTAATTTAATAGATTTATTGAGGCATCCGTTTTATTGTGATTCTTTTCTCCTCTACTGCGCTCAGGATTCTCCTCCTAGCGTCAAATAAATAAAAGCGTTATCTGTACAATAATACAGGAAATGGTCGATAAGGTATTAGAAAGGCATCTATGTAACATTAATCTATTCTTTACATTAGCATACGTTTTTGTGTTGTATCTATAAATCTCCATTTGTGTCACCAATGGCATCGGTCAATACAGCGCTAAAACTAAACGACACGTACGTAGTTAAAAACCCATTAGCCGAGCGAGGAACGGGAGTCGTTAGCGATTTTTTAATTATGTTGCTTTTCCGTGTTTGTTTTTCCTTTTTACTTTTTAGTTTCACCATTAGAATCTTATAGATTCTCTCCACCATTTGGGGAACATGTTCGGGAGCAGAGTCGTGTTTGTTTTAATATTCGTAGGGGTGATGATGCTTGTTGGTTTAGAGAATTTCCGTTTCTCGCTTGCGCTTGATGGCCGCACCGGAGAGTAGCAGCTGGGCCTGTTTCTCAAGCAGTTCCCGCTGCTGGTGCGGGATCCAGCGCTTCTGTCCACCGGCCGTCGGAGGAGGCAGGCCGACCTGGTTTGGGTCTCCCACGACTCCGTACGCACCGACTGTTGAGGACGAATCCGACAGTACGCTCGCGTTATCAAAGTTGCTACTGTTGACCGAGTACTGCGGTTCACGGGGTGTCGGTCCCGCAAAGTAGAGCGTTCCGTCGAGCGGGTTGTTGCGTAAGTTGACGGGACGCAGGATCGAACCGCCAGCGTCCTGCGGCTGTTGACGGTCAACGACGACTTCCGACGGCGTTCCGGTGTTCCTTCCGTTCGCTGCAGTGGCCGTGCTTCCGGCCGACGGCAGCGGTAACATTGTTTCACCTACACCATTGTCTGTGGTATCACTGGATTAGTTTGAACCAGCCCGCAAAAGGACAACAACGGGGTGGATCACAACGTTTATAGAGAGAGAAAATGAGGGGAAATATTTATACACCAGTCAAACTAAAAAAGGTAACACGAGGGGGTGTAAAACAACTACTTCACATTCACTGTGGATGAGGGCAGTGTGACTACATGGGACTGTGTGGGTGAAACTCGCGAGTTATGGGTCGGGCGATACGGTGAAGGGAAGCAACAATGACACCGAGAAAAGCAAGCGATCAACTACTCCACAAGATGTTACATTAGATACTCTACCGTATGCTGTTAGCTACACAACACACACGCATGCAGATGTTACTCGGCCTAACTTGTACTTACGTTTCACCAATTTTTGCCGCACTGGTGGACGTCGAGCTGCCTTTGCCTGGGGAATAAAAATACATAGGAACAAAAACAGAACATTAGTGGTCCGTATTCGAAACATACAATGATGGTAACTGTTGTTAGATTTTAGTACGTGCCCACACGACAAATGCTATTACAAACGAGGATAAATCGAACACGTGCAACTGTTTCGGTAACGTTCAATCCATGAGGACAAGGAGAGCGGCAAAGAGGTTTATTTTCCAGATTTTTATTCGTTCGAAATATATACATTTGATATAAAAAAAATACGACAGAGGTTTAAAAATGTTCCTTTCGCTGGAGATTGTTACATATTCGATTCGACTACGCCTCGTAAATATTTAAACTGACATATGCTAAAAAGAAGGTTGGTGGTGATGCGCATGCCGTACGTAGGTACTCCGCATCTTGCCGTTGCTATTTTAAGTATTCCTGCCTCGTATGTATTAAGTAATTCGGCCAAGTAAGACATGGTGTAAAAAGTGTAAAAGATTGTTCAAGGTGTGCGACTATTATCGCTTTTATACTGTTTGTTTGTTTTCCGCGGAAATATAGCGATTGCCACCTAACGTTAATGAAGATTCTATTTCTACCGCACGTGCTCAGTACACAGGCAGTCCACACAGAGTGTTGAGATTCTTATACGATAAAAAAAGAAACATAAAAAAGGAATACAACAAAAGGAAACTGAAGTTGTGATAAAGAAAAGATAAAAGTATAAAATTAACGTACACCTAAGGCTTCCTGAATATGGACACTTTGTGCAAAGTTAACCCTACAGAACGGTTAGGCTCTTATGAAATAGATGCATCGCTAACTATTAAATAGGGTTTCGATCAGTTGCGAACTGCACCGAAACCGGATTCCTAACGCCTCAAACTAAATATAAACCACCTGCGCTAGTAGCTGGTGAAAAGTGTTGGCCTTCCTTCACTGACTGACGGGAACAGCACTTGCTTTGCCAGTGGATTTGCGAAATATATTTTTTTCTCACTTGCAGACGAACGAACTCCATCTGTGTGTGTTTGTCTAATTTAGCTCGATTTAAAGGAGCCTGATTTATTTTTTTTACTGCAAAGGAACCAATCATGGATGGAATTTGTTTAACGCTTTGAACTTTGCTTCAGCGTTTGCTCGATGAGTGTTTTTTGTTGTCTGTTTTCTTTTTACTTAACTTCTTATGATAGGACCTCTCTATTTTTAAGATAATTTTCTTGTGCTTTTCCTATTTTAAATGCTTTTATAAACTTCATTTTAAGGGTAAGTATATTTGTTTATCAAATGAAGATTCAATTTCTATTCGAACAGCTTGGATTTAAAATGTGTTACTAACGATGTAAATCAGTTTTCAAAAACGCAATCAACGATTCCTTCTGTAATTTCACTGCTTGACGTATACTTTTCATTCACGCTACAAATTGCGGTTTGCATTTTGCCTACTTTATATGTCTTTCGCACTTCTATCTTCTCAGTTTACTTTACCCAAAATTGTGAGTTACCCTTGGGAGGACAAAAATGGAATTTGAAAATCGTAAGGAAAATAAAATTGGTCCATTTTCTTTCGCCTTGCTCTAAGTACCACAAAAATTTTTAAAACAAAAAAGAATGCTACCCCGCATTCCTACAAACAAGCCACTCGTTTGTTCGTTTTACATCTTACTGCTCCTTCGTATCGGACAACGATGATTTGATTATTTCTATCATTATGTTTTTAAGCGTAAGCCAAGAGAAAACAAACAAACAAACCAATTCATTGCAAGAGCGACCCTCTTACGCAATCGTCCCATCCGCTCATTTCTTCGTTTTGCATTAATCACCAACTTAATCAGGTCCAATCATGGCAACAAGAGCTCACTCGAGCAACTCGTTACGCCTCCACTTGCGATGGATGAGTTTTCCAGGACGGAACTGGTTTTTTCCTTTCTTTTTCCTTAGTAGTATACCGATTTTTCCTATGGGTTTGTAGCGTAGCAGCCTTTCATTGCAGTTCAAACATCTATCGGTTGTTTCTGCTTTAGTAGCATTCGAGAAATGGCTGGGTTCTGGTGAATGAGATTTTGTTTTCTTGCTGATGCTAGGCGTGCTTTTGTGTGTCGTGTTGTGTGTGTGTCGCTCTGAGTTCTTCACTTTGTTTTTGCAGCCTTATGCCGAATGGCTAATTTTTGCGTTTCGTCTCGTTAATTAGTGTCCATATTTCGCGGTCGACGATTCCTTTGTTCTCAACGCACTTCGAAGCAGTTCTTCTTAGAATTCCTACTGGATGCGCAATCGCGCGGATTTCGCCTTCGTTGTTGCTCGTTGCCAATTCCACATTCCTAACAATAGCCATCCAAGTTATTTGCTACCCAGCGTCTCCGCTCCCCGCAGCGTCCACCATCGGCACGAGGAACACCACGGTGGTCGTCGGTTTGGGAATCTACACGGATGTGTTCGTTTTGCTCTCGGTTTTGCCGTTTTCCTGCTTGCCGGCGGCACCCGCCGGTACGGTCGGGGGTTGCGGCTTTGTTTGCTTTCCATTCTCGTGCTTCCCATTAGTGGCCGGGTGCTTCTCGTCACCTTCGTGGACGAAGTGGGCGGCCGGGTCCTGCGTCTGCAGCTTCTCGTCGATCTCGTCGTCGTGCGGGTGTGGCGTGATCTGCGCCTCCGAGTCGGGATTGATATCGGTATTGAGCGAAGCGCCTGCAAAAACAACCAAGAAACAGAATCAGGACAAGGGTTTTCTATGCTTTTTGTTTTTGTTGTTGCTGTTTAGGGTGGATTGTTTCGTTCGCAACCACGTTAATTGGTTTTTGTTTGTTGGATTTTTGGAGATAGCGGATTGACTAACTACAGATTTACTGACCGTGTCATTTGGAAGAATGGTCGAGAAAAGATTGAGCCACTCCGACACAGATTGCCACACAAGTATGGAAGGTTTGTCTTCCCGCTGCTGTGCTTTCGCCACACAAGCAAAGTAACATAGAGTAATTTTTAGATTTCAGCAAACAGGATTTTGCTTCATTTGTTTAATGTTTTATATCCAAATTGTTACGCATGAAGCATTAGTAAACAGAGATAGCCATGAAGAAAAATTTGGTAAGAAGATAAAAAAGGAATATTAAAACTTGTTGAATTTGGTTTATATGTTGCCCAATGTGCTGCATCAATTCAGCTAAATTACTTTAGCATATTTGCTTCTAATTAACAAGTTAATCGATTGCAAGATTCATGCAATCTTTCATCTAAAGCTGTTCGTTAGCAATCTCCAGTGGTACGCATTACGAATTATATCGAGCAGTCCCTACCTTTCTGTTTCTTGATTGTGAAGCGCAGGCTCACTTCAGGCCCGGTTGTTAGTATAATATTTTTCCATTTTTTTATTGATTTGTTTTTCGTCCCAAGCGGCTATGTTTTCGTTTCGGATTCAGTTGCGATCGGGTTGGCTAAATTGGTTGTACCGGTAATGATGGCACTTGAAAGTAGTGCCTAGTTTCTTCGACTTTCGTCCTCCAGGGGAGGTGCTCACGATGGCTTGTTCCGCAATTCAAATGCAGCACAACATTTATTCACCGGCGCTTGATTACTTGTTTTGCTTCGCTTAAAAGCTTCGAAGATGAAAGGAAAACGGATTGCTGAGCGTTAAGTATGTACTGCACACACGAGTACTCTTCTTCGGAAGTCATCGACAAGTTCTAACAAATCCCTTACGCAAAGGAGAAGTATCCAGTCCCCATACAGTTCTCTATTGCTTTCGTTCTGTGTTTTAAATTTAAATATTAAGTACCTTTCTTCTTTGATGTACCAACACGCACGCACACGCGATATAAACAGAGAGCAAAAGAACAGTTTTAATGGAACAAGATTCTTAAGCGAGCAAGCAAGCAAATGCAATTGCTTTTAAAACGATTCAATTCACCAGTTTCTAGACGTACTGTGCAGTGATGACACAGAAGAAGAGAGCTAATTATCATACGAATGAATTTCAAAACAGTTTGGCCTTTGCCTGCGAAACTTTCCACAGCTTCCCTGCAACTCCTCCCGAAATAGTCGGAATAAATTAACTTAAGCTTATAATAATGTCTTTCTTTTCGTAGTATCCAACTCGTTAAAGGTACATAGGTTTGCCTGTTACTTTAATTACTTTAGATCTATCCTTCTCATTCATTTCTAGCAGCGGTCTGTGAAATGATTTTTTTTTTCGATTTAAATAGTAAACGAAATTAGCATAGCTTTCTTTGTACCGTGGCAGTTTCTTAAGATCTATATCATCATCTTTTGATCGTGTTGTTTCATTGAGTTATTTTCTTCCGAGTTATGTCCACACTTTTACTCTCGTTATGCCTACCTCAGTTAACTAACTTACATCTTACATCCAACACACATCCAGAAAATGAACACTTCGGCCATTTAAGAAACTTATTTGTGCACTGTAGCTCAAACTAGTTCTATTACATTTTTTTAACATTTACCCATTTTTAATGCTAACATTTTGTATACATTTGCTTTTGAAAGAGAAAGAACGACTGTTTCAAATTGTATCGCATTCGCGCAACTATTGATATAAGCTGACTGAAAGAGAGAATAAGAACGGACAGAAAGAAAAAGAAACGAAAAGACACGGTAGGGAAAGCGGGGAAAGGGAAGAAAGAGAAAAGAATTAAGAATCCGTTCCTCGACACGCAAATCATGTATTCGTGTGAATAAAACCAACATGTATCAAAACTACAACAAACTAATGCAAAGTGGATGAAAAGGACATTTTTTAAGTATAGGTATTGAAATGAGCGTTGCGGCAAGGAATGGTGACACGTGTAAGCTGGGGAGTTTTGTGGGGTGTTTTGAAGAGCGCACTATTTTGAGATTCCATGGATGCCAATTTGGAAAAATTCACATCTAACTATTGGTTTGCATTTGCGGTGTATACTTTTAAGCCAACATTTTCAGGATGTATGTGTGTGTGTGCGTGCGAGCGTGGAATTCGTTCGTGTGTTTCGATATGGCAACGAATGTTTTTTGTTTTGTGAACTGCCGATTTTTAAAGCATAATTTTTTTTAATTTTTTCCTCCGAAGCTTTAAGTGTTGTATCCTATATGTCGTTTTAATTTTTTCAAGCTCAAGGTGGAACAAATACAAGCTTCCGAATTGAGCTTCAGCAAAGAAACAAATGAGTTTTACAAGGTTTGGTTGCTTCAAAACTAACCTTCCAATCGCTTTTTTCTGACTACACGGGTACTTAACGCTCTCCTAGAGGTTGACATGGTGCGTAGTGAATGCAAAACGACCGATAAAGTTGAACGGTTTCGATCACCCAAACCAGAAAGTGCATTTTAATTGGTTAGTGGTTCATTTTATGTTGCATACATTAGAGATTGGGGTAAGCTAACCGTCAAAACCCACACCTTTTGCATGGTTTGCTTGTGGCGACTCACCTCGGAAGCACCATCTGCCGGTAGCGCGGGCCACCAGAATCAGGGCCACGGCGGTCAGCACGATCAGTACTGCTAGCACCAAACCGACGATCTCACCAATGCCGACACCGCTTGACTCGTTGATAACTTCGTCCTGCGAGCGCAACATCACCCGATAATCTTCCGCACCGAAGCTGTTCGACGCACGCAGCGTGTACGTCTTCGACAGGTCCTCCAGGGTCAGGCCGGCGATCGTCAGCGACACATTGTAGCGATTGTTACCCTACGGGGCACGAAAGTGAAGAATATAATTGACCGAACTGGTGCGATAAAACTGCATTATCAGCGGCTCTTACCAAAGCTTCCGGGTTAGGAACGGCATACCGGCCGTTCTCGCTACCCTGGTGGTGGTCAATACCGTCAATGTTCCACATGATCCTCGGTGGGGGGTTCGCCTTGATAACCAAACTGGCCGTGGCGGTGCGTCCCAACTGCAGTCCATAGATGGTCTGATCGGGCAAGGCCTGCGGTTGGACTGCGGGAGTGCGAAAAGAAGAAGATTTCATTATTTCTCTATAACAACGTTCTCGGCTCTGGACTAACTTACAGTTGACATTCAAGACAAGGTCGGTACGCGAAACGCCATCCGGATAGGCTAGATGCTCGGCCTGGCAAGTCAACCGTTTGCCATTGTCTTCCGCGCGGACTGTGTGGCTCAGAGTGGACACGGCAGTGAAGTGTCGTTTTCCTGACGCTTCGTCAAAGTTTTCCTCTGGCTCGATCGGGCGCACACCTTGGTAAATTTGTTCGTTGTCTGTTAAAAAAGGAAAATAGAAAAAAGATTTTCAAATTAGAATGCTCAGTGCGTACGCAAAACTTGGCAAAACTTACCCAAGAACCACGAAATGTTTGCTGCCGGATTTCCCTGAGCAGCAACGCACTCGAATTCCAGCCTGCTGTCCACCTGCACCTGGTCCAGGTTACCTGACTTGACTTCAATTTGTGGCGGAACCGGCGGGACTGTGGAGTTAATAAAGCGTACAAGTTGTTATCAATCGAATCTGCTGTGTACCACAATCGAGTTCTACTTACATGCGACCACAATTTCGATGGAGCCTGTCAGGGTCCCACCTCCACCACCAGTGGGAAGCAGAACGCAAGTCATGTTACCGGCGTTGTCCACGGTAACGCGCTCGATGGTCACGCCGCACGAGCCGCGTTCGTACCCTTCACCGTAGTACTTCAAGCCCGGGTGCTGAGTTGCATCGTTGGGTGACAGCGAAAACTGTCCATATCCGGGTACTTGTATACTAAAAATGAAAAGCGCAGAACAAATAGGTACAAAGAGATTATATTGTGAAGCAGTTTAAAAAAGACCTAAAAAAAGTGAACTTACAGGCATAAACCGGTAGGGCGACCTATCCGACAGTGGAGATTTACATTTTCCTGGTTTTCTACCACTGTTACCATTCGCGGATCGATATCTACGACTTGCGCGGATGCAAATGCTGGAAATACAAGAAGAGAAAATATTTGATCAATTATCGGTTCCCAGTAGAACACTTAAAAAAAAAGGCCAACAACACATCAATATCAAACTTTCAAAGCAAAAAACGGAAGATATAAAGTTTCTCGTACTGTTTTAGAATCTCTTCTTTTTTGGAATTCATTGTTATGGCTTCTGGCTACTAATTAATCTAATCAGAGTATTTCGATCAGAATTGGGAAGGTCCGCTTCAGCAGGAATGAAAATGAGCAAAAGGGAAAATAACCCAA
Source organism: Anopheles coustani (assembly GCF_943734705.1). NCBI lineage: Eukaryota > Metazoa > Arthropoda > Insecta > Diptera > Culicidae > Anopheles > Anopheles coustani. The sequence continues at coordinate 83,374,176 of NC_071288.1, read as the reverse complement.
TTTCAACAATCCCCCTCCCCCTCATTCCATCCAACCACCGCCATGAATCCCTGTTCCACTTCGCGAACTATGACTTCCCGCTCGCTTTGAAGGATGGATGATTCATCGCTAGATAAGTGAGTGTTTCATCATCATTTTCCCCTAATTTTTCCACGAGTAATAATGACGGCGGCGGAACGAACTCCCCCACCATCGTCATCATCCTTTCGGCAGCAAATTCGTGCACCGTTGTTCTCGTGCGCTTAAAGTCACCCACAAAAATTAAATCATGGTTTTCAGCCTTAATGGAAAAGCTTTTGTAAGCGTCACGGAACGACAGCGAGGGTACACTTTTTCCAGCCAGGAAAAAACCCCCAAACCTTTCGGGAGCGTTCAGTCGAAAATTGTTATCATTAGAGAGCTCGGGATTGATTAGTTAATTAAAGCTTTTGTTCCGGACCGAGCAGCAGCGAACATAGTGGACGGGTTTTGGTTGCATCAAATACACAATTGCATAATTCGACAGGATAGAAATTAGCAGGCAATTCATAGACCATCGTCATTGTTTCATTTTAAAGGCACGGTTGGTTTTGATGGTATTTTCGCGGCTGAAACAAGAATAAACCACTCATCAATGAGCAGGGTTAGATGGAAATTGCAAGCCACAAACAAACAAAGATTTCACAAAATTTGCTATCAACCAATACTATCATTTTATACGTTTATGGCAGTTTTTTATAGAAAGCTTTTTCAACGTTCAACATTGTCATTTAGAACACGGTTAAAATTATTATTCTGAAAATGTATACATGTTATGTACTTTTAACTTGTTAAATTAGAACAATTTTCAAAACAGATCAATCTACCAATTTTTATGCAATAAATTCAAATGATAAAGGCATGCAGACCGATAGCTTGTATAAATTTGAATTAACTCTTAACCATACAACCTTAAATGAATAAATATCACAGCTCTATTTCTAATTCAAATAATTTCAAATTCTAGTAGAAGTTCTATCTATTAGAAAACAAAAGTATTTTTTCAAAAGAAAACAAAATCAGCCAAACTTGATAAACACATCTGATCGAGGCTTTTTGAATATTTCAACACAAAAACCGAGAGACTAAATCGAGGCAGAAGGAAATTTAGCATCACAAAGAAATAAAGTAGCTCTCACACACAACCATTAGTAAGTTTCATGTACTCTGCAACTATGCAATAGAATCGTTGCCCGTGGCGAAGGTTCTACATTTGCATGCATAAACGATCGATGTCGATTTCGGAGTGACCCTCGCCAGAAGAATGGCAGACCGCTGGGCACTCTCCTTGCGTCACGATCGCCATTTTCCCATCAAAGGCGGAATGTACCTCCGACAAGGATGGAAAGGGAGGAAAAAGAGGGTTGAAAAAACGAGATAAACCTTCACAGATGCAATGCAATACCCCAAATTGGAATGCAGTTACCATCGGAATGACCTACAAAGGAGAGGCGTGTGTCCATCGCGGCATTTGTTCGACGACCGTGGCATCCATTAAGTCCTGTTCACATCTTCCGTCCACAGGATTGCAACTAGTTTTTATGTTTTGTTTTGCACGAATTGGCGCTGGTCCTGGGCACCGTTTCCCTCTCGGTGGTCCGGTGTTTTAAGCGACCTTACCATGTTTTCCGTTTTTTGTGTTTGCCCCTACAACGATTGTTTGTGCTAACATGACTACATTTTCATCCTGGCGAATGTGGTGGCGTCCGCGTTCCAGGATCGATCTCGTGTGATGTCCGTGGCATTTGGGTGGTGGTAAAAGCGGAGCCGTTTTCCTCCGACCACCGGAAGCTTTTTCGCTGGCTACCCACAACATCAGCTCGGTCCGGCAGATCCCGGAAGGGTTGATGGAAAATGGGAAACGACATCGACAGTGGACCACACTTCGGGCCCAACTACTAAGCTTTCTTTGACGACCTCTGACGAGCGGCTTTGGTCGAAGGAGAAAAAAACCTTGTTACCTTTTTTAGTTTCTTTGGAGTGCATTCGGTTCGTTGTTTCCTTTTTGTTTTGACCAATACAGCCTCTCTCGTTGCCATCAGATGCAGCATATTCGTGTAGTTTGATTTTTTGCGCTCGAAAGAAACACACACAAAACCTATAAGTCTTTCCAACTGCTGATCGAACGGATCCGGATGGTTCGGAAGGCCGGAACGATTTTTATCCCTTCGCTCTGCCGCGACCCGGAACAAGCGGGCACCCTCTGACACCGGATGGTCTCCGGGACTAAGACCGCAATCGGTATGCTCGTCGCGTAAGCTTTGTTTTTCTATCCTGTAAAGCCCCTTCTTGTGCCACACTTTGCGAGGACGGGCAGGGAAAACAGCGTCGTTGTCCGCGTCGCCGAGCCCTTTGTTTTAGTTTCGTTTTTATTTGCGCGAAGCTTTCTCATTTGGCGTTCCGTTTGTTCTTTTCGGCATTGTTTACTCCGCGCTGTCAAGACTGCAGGTCCACGGGCGCCAACTAGTTTATTTCCAACGGAGTTTTTTTTTCCTTCTTCTATGTTCACCCTTTTCCTGAAGGACTTCCGCACCACCGAAGGCGATGGTTATTGGCGATCGACAGAGGCAACGAAGTACAGGAACCATTTTCGTTGAACCATTTGTTTGAACAACCTGCAACACCGCGGACGAACTCCTGCCGTTTGATGAAATTGGAAAACGAGATCCTGTGTAACGAATGGCTTTTTCTCACTTTTGCCGGAGGAGGTATTCGAATGTGCAACCGATTTTTGCAGGAAGCGAAAGGAAACCGATGGAAAATGCAACGACTTTATTGTGTTTCCGGGTGTGCATCCTACTCCTTGCGAAGGGTGCTGCTTTCATTTCGCTCGCACGTCAAGCTGTTTTCCAATGAGCCAGGCGTCTGAAACTATATTTGGTTGCCATAGGCTTCGCCCGATGATGATGCTGGGAAATGCTGGCAACACTCCATCGCAATATCAATCGATTTTCGAACAACATCGTTGCCATTCTACATACTCATTTTGGTGTTACTTCTTTTCATCGAGTACAAAAAAGATACTGTTAACACACAAACACACACACGCCTGAGGGGACTCTTATTGCTTCCGCTTTGTTTCGTGCGACTGGAAATTGACCCCAGTTCGGGAGCGCGTTTCCGTTCAGAGGCTACTCAAGGACTAAAAAAGAAAAGGGAAAGTTTTTCTCACTCCTTTTAAGAGCATCCATCTATATGGGTCGGGGTTTTGTCGGTGTATAGCCAATGGAGCGGCAACTTGGCTGGTGGTAGCGAATATTAAGTTCCGGACCGACCCCGACATGCGGCTGAAGTTTTTTCCGAGACCGGATGGATCGCGTGGAAAAATTAAACTTCAAAAGAGTTCTCACGACATATATTAACTTCCATTGTACCTCTTTGACTCTCGATACTCTGCGGTGAGTGTATTGTGGTTATATTGACGAGATGTTTATGATTTTTATCATTTGAAATGAAGTTGTTTGAAATGAAGCACAAAACAACTTCATGCTTAATTAATATGTGTTAAAAAAGTATTGAAAATTTCAAAGAAGTCATTCCAATCTGGTCATTTAAAAGCCAAACTGCTGAATTTCAAATAAATTGTTTGCAACATTCCAAATCTAGTCAACGATTTGAATATACACTTTATTTTTTTACAAGCCTGTTACAGGCTTTACAACTACTAACTTGTTGTTACTTTACAACTAACTGTCTTATATCTTGTTCAATTAGTTAACGCTAGATTTTCTATCACACGATGTTTCATGCATTGTTTGCAGCTGCTTTGCTGTCTATATACATTTCTTTCTTAATTCGTCGTTCATGCATGAGCATTCTGTGAATTCCTACAACTTTCGAAATGTTTTCTGTACTTTTAATGGATAAACTCACGTTGAAATCTATTTAATTTAAATTTTGTTTTAGAATATTAAGCTAAAATAGATTTCCTGAACGAGAGTTTAAACTCGTTTGAAACTATTGAGCCCCTCATCCAATGGAAAATTTTTCACAAAATAAAAACTAAACCTTTATAACACGTAACTTCAAAACGATTGTGCGATTTCCACAATTTTTGATAGTCCTGCGTATTGGATTGTTTACAAAAGTAAAAGTCTAACCAGAACCATCACCTAATTGGAATCGGGAAACCAAATTGGCACTGTACCCAAACTCCTTTTCATAGACTTCTTTTGCAGTGAATCGATTCCACCGAGTTATGCGCGATTGGAATGATTTAGGGCCATCGTTAAAAATAAAGTTTAGTTCTAGTCTCTGTATCGAGAGAGCAGATGGACAAAAGTTTTGCATATGCGATGCGCTGACCTGTTTCGAACCACACACACACACACACACGTACACATTCAAACCGATCGAAAGTTGTGCAATTGGCACCAACTACCGCCAAAACTCGGTGTACCATCGGGAAACCAAACCAAAATGAGCACTCCATGGGGGGGGGAGAAGGGCGATAGAAGCAGAACATGACAAAACCAGGTCTATAGAATCCTACGTGCACTCAAGAAGCCGTAAGGGCGTCGTCTGTTGGCAGTAGAATCGAGGGGATATGATAAAAAAAGGACATCCGAGTCTCGAAAATGGTGCCGAAACATGTTCCGACAGTGGTTCAACATTACACACGAAGCCGCGCGCGCTGTACATGTGACCAGCTCCCGGGCATTTTATCTCCACACAGCTGCCTTTTCCGTAATTTTTTTTTCACCCCCAGTTGGTTACTAGTTATACCGTCTGCCTTTGGGCGGTGCTTTCCGCCCGGGAAACTGTTGCGATGGACACTCCAGTTGGCTCGGACAAACCGGACACCGACAAAGCCTCCCCCGAGAAACCATTCATCGGAGGAGAGTGGGTGGACGAAAGATGAAATATCCTTTCAGTTACACACCTCCCCCAACCTCCAACCTCCGTTGGGAGATAGAGAGAGGACACACACACATATACACACGGTTTTCTCGGTCAGAAAAACCACCCCGCCGCCGGCCGGTGGCCAAAAGTTTCACCGAAAGCGACAGAAATGGGACAATCGCTTGCTCGGGGACCTCGAAAACCGGGTGGTTGGGAAGGGAAGGGGAGGTGTTGGGTCCCAGTGGAGGGAGGCGAGAAACGACCCCCCACGCTGCCGGAGAACAACGTATCATATTTTTGCCGCTGTCATTTGCTGTCAGTTAAATAAAATTTATTGTAGTTCGCGCTCAGCTTTTTCGGCGGAGTTGGTGGTGGGTGGTGTCAAAATGAGGATCGTTCTTATTTTTTCTCCTCCGTCTCTTTTTTTTCTCCCCAAAGTGAAATGGTGGTACCCCATTTGTGTTCATTTTTTTTTTGTTCCTCCACGAGTCCACGTGATACCAGAAGTAGTTAGGAAATCACTGGTCAGCCAGAATACGGCAGGACTCCCGGAACATGGTGAAAGGGGAAAATTCTGGTCGAGTCCTGGGAAAACGTCAGCTCCCTAGATTCGCCTCCGGCGATCAACGGATGGGGCGTGAATCCCTATATTGTTGGCAGCTCCTTCCGCCCGTGCTCCACACAACCCTTTCTCCCCCGTTCCTTCGGATTGACGAACAGAACGATTCCTGGCCGCCTCAGGCATTATTACTCCACACCCGATGGGGAGGGGGGTTTGGATGCAGCCGGTTCTCGGTGCAGCGGGACTACTATCGCAGTATGGAGGAAATTGTCCTCGAGGGGAGATTTTCATGCAACCTAATCCGTCCCAAGCGGTTCTGGTTTCTCTAGGACCTTCTCCTTTTTTCCTCTCTCTCTTTCCTATTTTTTGGTTTTGTTGAGGACATCAACTAGATCATCAAACCAGAATGTAGTGAGGTGCATTCTCCTCCCGCCCCGCGCTTGTGGCTTGATGGAAAGTTTTTCGATGGGAAAACACCACCAGGACCTCTACAACGCTGTCAGGGTGCAACAAAGGAAGCAGGAGAAAAAGAACTTCAACACAGCTCAGTTTCACTTTTTGGCTCACAAAACGCCACCTCTCCTTCCTTTTGGCTGGAAGAATAAAGAAGGTAGAGAACTAACTCACACTATAGAGACCCCCCTAAAAACCTACTCTCCTATCCGATGTGTGTTAGAGGCAAGTGTGGTGTGGTGTGGTTTTTTTATCGCTCCTCCATGGTTGCGGCAACTTTTGAAGCCCACAGGATGCGCTGCGCCGGCGGCCAGGAAAGCGATCTGGTTCGAATTTTCCCATTTGCGCCCAGGCAAACGCCGACAAAGCGAAAAACAACAACGACAAGGAAGGGCGACAGATACACTTCCGCTGCACACTGGGTGTGCAACTAAATTCGCATCGTCGGAGTGGCGAATTGACACTTTTTTCTGAGTGGAGAGGGTGCGTTCTTTGATGGCTGTAACTAGGTAACGACTAACGTTGGAAGATGTAGGAACCTTGGTCTAGATCACTAGCTTCTGCTTCTTCTAAAGGGAAGCCACTTTTCTCTAGCCGTGAAGTGAACTACCACCAACGCCAAAATGGATGAACGCTCAGGTTCCCGGACAGGCGAGGGCGTGGGAAAAGCTCCGGAAACTGTTGTCCTTCCCCCCCCCGAACTTTGCCGAAGGGTGACATTTTACAACGTCAAGCTGATGGAGTTTATTCCTTTTTATTTTTGTTGTCGCCCGTCAGTTCGTTACTGCCAAACCCACGTTTTCTCCTCCCAAACCCTTTGCAAAAGAGTGGAGGAAATTCGGTAAAACGATGTCGTCGTTTCGGGAGACCTGGGGAGCATTGTCACCGACGTAACGATGGCGATGGTGTCGTCACAGATAGCTCCCACAAAGGAAGCGCGTGGCAGTGGAAACAATACCGGAACTAGTTCACCGAACAGTGTCACCGCATCGCCGAGGACAGGACAATATAAAAAGGTTTAAAGGCCACCGTGACACTTACACACACACACACACACACGCAAGTTAGGCTAAGTGAGTGGCTGTACCGGGGCACGTCAGAGTGTCGCCCAAGGGTTCATCCTACAGCGGCCTGGTGCTAACGGGATCTTCAGCTTCATTTGCGTCATTTGTGCGTGACACGCGTCGGCGGTAATGTATATGTGGCTCGGCTCGGGTACGCCACCGTAACGGGTTATTTAATGTATATGTGTACACACGTCCGTGTGTGACGGAGCGATGGAGGCGCATGGTTGGGTTCAACCGATCGCTACCCTTGTGGCAGACCTTTCGGCGAATGATTGACCTCAAATATCTACCACCGACGAAAAACAAATGGACCGAGCAGCGATTACCGTATTTTAACGTCGCTCTTTTTATTCTTTCCCTTGCTACTAAGTCGTTCAAGACACGCTCGCGTTCTTCCTGCTGCCGGTAATGGCCATCGCCATTTGCAATTACGGAATTAACTGTGCCGAACCACACGGCGTCCAAAAGGGGGACGCTTTGCGCTTCAATGCATCCACGCTGTCGGGAAGAATTGTTTGCGTCCAAATCACGATCACGACCACGACCACGACCAAGACGACGACGACGACGCGACATCCATGTTCGCTCAGGCGTCACCCGGAAGAGAAGTGGCTGCGGTGAAAACCGGCGAAGCGTGCCCGACTACCGAACGAAAATCAATTGCCACTATCATTAACATACAAATGCACTGAACTATGCAATCGTGGTCGTATGCGCGCCCACTTACCGCCACGTTCGCTCCCGAGGGATTTATGGGAGGGGTGGGGTCTTTGTCTAAAATCTTACAGAATCGTCGAGGAGGCTGCGGTAAACTGTGTGAGCCAATACGTTTCCAATAAGTTTTCCTTCCAATCGCAATTTTCTCCAGACCACAACAAACTGTTTTTCATGGTCAATTATTACAACGGTGCTCGGAGTTACCACGACGCACCTTGCGAATAGATTATTTAAAAGCTTTCGCTTACAATTTCTCCTTGGAACGATAACCAATGAATCATGAACAGATTTCTAATGAAGCCTTGCGTTGTGCTGACCTAGTGACGTTGCTCATTTTACAACGAAAATATATCCAGCAGCTAGAAAATAAATAGACATTCACTACCAAAGCAGTATTTAGGTACTTTTGGTTACAAGTTTGGAGTACAGTTGAACGTGAAGTTAGTCGTTTGGATTTGAAGTCGATAAATACCAAATCAGTTTTATTATGTTTCGCTATATTTATCAAACTTCACAATATGAAAATCCACACTAATTGTGTAATTCAATTGTCCAACTATATTTGTATTAGAAAGCTAGGATAACGTTTTAAGGGATGTTCTTTTCAGTTTAGCTTTTTAACTTGCTTATATCAATGTTAACTATTCACAAAGCATTGACAGAATTCACACGATAAACTAACATTTGCAATAAAAAAGCGTTGACCATTTTTAAAACATGTTGAACTTTTACCCGTTTTTTTAAAGGCAATTGAGACTTTATTTCGATTGATATATTTACACGCGTAGTGATTATTTTTAACAAGATGACAACTACTAAGAAAATAACTTACATCTCTTAAAGAAATGAAAATTGAACTGATAATGGTTTGGTTGTTGTTTGGAAGCTTTTTTATCACTTCTTACCTTTGTTTTGTGTTGGGCTACGAACTTTGGGTGGAAATTTTAAATGAAATTTAAATTTGTTTTGTCCGCCATATTTGAATTCGATAACAAGAACATAGCAATAGTTAATTCTTGCTTTAAATATTTTTTCTACGTTAGTGTGCTCTTAAAGTTTTTATTCAATGTTATGATCAATTATTGAATTTCAATAGAAAACTTAGCTCCAAGCTTCTCAAAGCTTTTCACAATACATCTGTTTCTTTAATCTTCTTTCTGCAATGGAAAATTTTCTCATGGGTTACCTCACGTACCCCTTTCCCCATCTCTACCAAAACTCAACAAAACAAAAGAAAAGCAACAGTGCAAAATTTCCGTCTTTTCAACGTTCACATCTCCACCTTCGATTGAATGTCACGGCCAGATGTGACGTACCGCATTCGGGGTTCGACGTCGCTTTGACAATTCTTGACGGTTGATCGACCAACAAACCCAACCCGCGCGGTGGCCCGATCTGCCCGCTAGATTGATGGAACCGGGACGGTAACCAACAACGCGCTGATGTGCTCGCCGTCATCGACCATCCTCCACGAGGAAGGACGGCTGGCACAACTTTGTCTAGCGGCGAAATTAGACTGTCGGACGGATTGTTGACGAAGCTGTCGGTTTTTGCTGTCAGCGTGAGACGCCACTGAAGCCACGGAGGGAAATGGCAGGCAAAAACATAATAAAAACGCCAGCCACAACAACAACTGCTTCCAAGCGGGCGCAAAGTGTGATGACACCACTTGAAGATTTTGTTTATTGTCTAACGGTGGAGGCGAACCGCCTTTTTCCCATCATTTCCGATCAGCTTGTGGCGGCGAGGTTCGATGTTGCGAAAGATTATGAACCGTCCATCTTACCGGCGATGGCCCATCACCCCCAACACTTCCCCCCATCTGAGGCCTTGGGACAGATTGTTTCAGGAAGAGGAAAAATCCACCAACGATGAGCACGTGAAAAGTCTGTCACTAGTTGTTTTGGTAGGCCACACGTTTGCATGAAATGAAGTGAAAGGAAAATCATTTTCACTTCAAACCCTCACACCGTCATCTCCTCCAGGGTCGGCAACCTGAATTCGCTATTACGCCCGCGTTGGAAAAGTGAGCTGCGGGAAGAAGTGGAAAAGCAAACACTAGATAAAACCGGTGGTTCGCGCGCCAGATAGCATTGGGGAGGTTTGTTGTTCTTCCGTGCTTCAAAGTCCTTCATCTCTCGACTCTCGACTTTAGTCGCCGTGAGCCAAAGTGAGAATAACATACACAAAACCATCCCCGACACACCGTTGAGGGTTTATTTATTTGCTTTCCCGTTCCCTGCGTTCCCGGGCCTAGGTGTTCGCGGGGGCCATTTCTGGAAAGCCACTTTCGAAAGATGGCTGTGATGCGAAGCGCGAGGGCACATCAGCAAACGAGAAGAGACCCGATCGATTATGATTGAGTGGTGAAACATCGAGAGGGATATAAGTGAGATGGTTGTTGCCACAATTTGCCTCGCCAGCGGCAAGGAAGAAACTGATTGATTGCGGTCGTGGGAATGACAAAATGAAATCAACTGTAAAGGCACCACCACATCGCACGCGGTTGGTTTCGTTTCGTTTCACTTAACGGTGAGATCTATTTGCTTCCATTTTACTTGATTGAGAGAATATTAGGGTTTAAAAGTGGCTCCAGCGGAGTCCGAAATAAATGGAAAATGGCCAACATTAAAACATAAGATATCATTACCCGATGAATACAAACCCGTACAATTAAGTATAAATTGTTTGGCATTTCTATACAACAATAACTACGGCAGAAGAAAAGGAATTTGTAACACTTCAATGAAAGAATTTTAGCTTTTCGAAGGCCATGGCAAATTGGCAATTGAACAAATTCAATAAATTGCATTTACATAATCACAAGAATACTGGATTACATGAAACATCGCAAAACAATACTGTATTTGCTAAATCGTTTGAAGGAAATTTAATGGCCAAGGCATTTTGCCTTTAACCCCTTCACAGTAAGCGGATGGAATTGGTACTGCTTTATTTTGTCTTTTTGGGCACTTTGTTGTCCCACTTTTTGTTTCTTCTTTCGTTGCGCATCGCTTATTTCGAACGCATCTGCTTCGAAAACACGTTCTTATGTGTTTTTAAACTTTTTTTCCACATATTTGACACTAATTGATGCAATAGAACCAAAGCGTTGCTTACTATCGGCTAATTATTGTTAATCACAATCAACATTAATAAATATGCAAATTGACCGTCATTTAAACAAAAAAATCCAAAATTTTTAGGAAAATAATTTTTTCTTCGCTTTTAGATCAAAAACTATACAAAAATGTAAAACAAGCAGTGTAACAATGTTTTGAGGCATTTTTATGACTTGGAAGTTGTAACTCCCTTTGAAAATGCCAGTATATGCGGATTATCTTAGGTTTACCAACTCTCACTTTCCTCTTTTTCTTTATGTTGTAAAATCTTTTAAACGGCAATATAAGAATGAATATGTAAAATTTAACTTAAAACACTAAATACTTAGGTTTCATTTCATTTAGCTGTTCATCTACCGCAAGCAGCTTTGGTTCATGTCATTACCTGCAATTAAAGAAAGGGAAAAGGATGGTCTTAATAACCTGTTCATCAATCAGGTGACATTCACTTGCGTTGTATTGACACCAAGGAGGATGAAATTCAGACTCACGGTAGTGTCAGAGATAGAAAGGCCACATAAAAGGCGTTGATGCTATGTGTTCCTCAGTAATTTTAATTAAACTCTCTGCGGCACAAAAAGCCGGTATTTCTCGATTGCCAATGACATTCATTACCGGGCAACATCGTTTGATGCCGTTGTCCCGTGCGCTTGGCAACCGCTCCCCTGATAGGGACTTTCTTCGCATTCCAACGCATCGGGAAAAGGCCAAAGCAGGGCACATATAAGCCCCCCCACACACACACATATAAGCGCGTGCCAACCTGCTGAGAGTGAGCGACGGGAAGTGATGTGGGCGCCCCGTGCTGCCATGCTGCCATTTGAAAAAATATTTATCTAATGATATCAGCTTCCACTGCCTTGCTCCGGCGTGATTATGTTGTCCTCTTCTCACCTTTACGTTGCCCCCTCCCCTTGGAAGGCCGGTAACCTCCCGTGGCGGCACGGTGTGTAATTAAATCCCTCCTTGTATGGAAGGAACATTTTGTAGTTGGCGCTCGAGTGCCATTCACCGGGCAATCGCTTTGGGAAGGCTCAGATGGCGCCCACAGTTGGCGGCGACGTTCCTTAACACCAGCCGAACATAACTCCACACTTCAATCGGAGAGGACAGGCTGAAGAAAATGTTTTCCCAATCAACGCACAACGCAAAGGTTGGTGATGAACCGAAACTTTAAATGCGTACATCAACACTCGCACCAACTATATTAATTATTCCTTTCCACTTTTGAAGTGATGCAGCTCTTTTTTCCTACAATTCATTTCCAAACTTTATTATTTTTCCGACCGAGTAAGGAAAACACTTTCCTTCCCTCTTCCTGCGTGGATGAAGTGAAAAACTCACTTAATTCAGTTTACACACGTTTGCACGTTCGCGCCACGATGGCGTCAAGTCGCGATGCGACGTCGACGCGCTCCCAAAGACGTTGCGATGTGTCTTTGATGGTCACGGGCGACGATGACGCCGATCCTCACCGTGGCGGGGCGATGATCACCGTGATAACGCGATTGACGACGAGCGTACAAACAAACTTATTGCTCACGAAAAGAAAGACGACGACGGAGATACATAAAAAAAACAGCTTGGCGTGAAAAAATTGAATGATGATGTCGTAAGACTACCAAAGGGGACGGGAGAAAGTTTGACTTTTTAATGAGTTGGAATGTGTTTTCCTTCCGAAGAAAATTATCCGAAGCAGCACAAATTTATGACTAACTTTGTTAGCGACGCGCGGGGCGGTGGGGGGAACGTGGGCGCCGGACGAAAGTGTGACTAAAATATCCGCGCGCAATCATCATCCGAAGACAGACTGACTTCTTCGTGTGTCCATATTAATTATTTAACCCGTCCGGAAGTCCGTTTTGCGCGCCACACCAGGTTTTCCGGTAGCTGTTTTTTTACGCTTTACGCTTTTATCCATTTGTTTACTTTACTTTCCAGAAGTGCAACTTTCTGCTGGGACATTATAATTAAAATGGTTCCCGCGAGCAAAACACAGAAGTCTCACCCGACTGGAGATAAATTTGCATACAACTAGTTTCGAACGAAGCTTTGGAACTTTGCACATACACACACACACACGCATCAAAGAAACATAAGTTCCAACTCGATTTCAATTAGACGCCAAGCGTAAACGATAAGATGAACGCTGCTTCCGTTCCCATAATTTGTACTTCCCATTTCTTTTGTAGAGATAAAGAAAACTTTACTTTATAAAAACACAGTGTTATTAACGCCATCGGTAGATGTAAGTAGAGGGTTTTATTTCGTTTGACAGAAACATACCGCCACTTCCTGCTTACTTTTCCCAGACAATATTCATCTCTATTGCACTGGTTCCAGCGAAAAATTTAATCTAACTAATGCACCATCTAAATCAAAAGCACATAATTAAGCTCTGACAGTTCGTTTAGTGACGTTTCCGAGTAGATTTGTTTTCTCACAGAAAAGGAAGATAGACTTTGCAATAAAGCGTCTTTACTGACTGTATGCTCTGATGGTTTATCCCTCCCTTTTGCAAGCTGCCCTTAACCGTAGAAGCACACCCGATGAGTGGGTCACACTCACTTGAGACTTGCTAGAGAGTGTGCTTTTCCATTTGACCGAAATTAAACTTTGCGTATACACAAACGGTTAACAGTACGAGAAAAAAAGCAAGAGCCCCAAAACAGCCAGACGTGTTTCGCTAGACTCGAGGTGGTGCGCCTTCTGTCGACCACGTAGGGAAAATGTCTCCCCGCCGATAGGTTGAGATGAGAGAGAGAGAGGGAAAGAAAAACCTGCCAAAAGTTTTCGGTGCCCATAAATAACGATTCCGGCATAAACAGCAGCGCGGTTGTAGCATTTCTTGGTCGGAACGATTCGGAACAACAGCGCACCGCCGGGCAATATCGAGAACATCGGCGAGTAACACAACGACATCCGTCCGGTTTCCTTCCGACGACGAGGGGACCGCGCGACGGCGGGCAGGTGAAGGTGGCAGCAAACATTAGAACCGAAGTTGTCCCTTTTGGCGAAGCTGGAAACACTCGAACGTCGAGCAGGACGAGCACACGATCGAGACACGGTTGCCTTTACTTGCACGGTTTCGATGTTCCTAGAGCCTCCGTGCCCTCCTCCCCTATCCCATTCCAAAAACGAAGGACAAAAAACAGACGCAAAGGGGGGGGGGGGGGGGGGGGCACAAGGAGGAGACCCCCAGAAAAGGGTGAAAGAGTAACTGTTTAGTATATTTTTCATTTAAAAGTTCTCCCGAACGGTTTTGCCCTGTTTTTCCGAGGGCTTTTGCTGACGCACTCCCAACTGTTGTTCCCACGCCTCTCTTCCAGTACCTCCACCTCCAAAACACCCCTGCCTTCCTTCGCACCAGCTTGATAATTTAGACTGTTTGGATTTTATATTTGCTTCTGGCTGCCGTTTTTGGCTGCTAACTTTATCCTCACACAAACAGTTGCTCAAACCGCTGTCTGTCTGTCTGGCGGCGTCTTGCGAAACTGTGTGTGTGTGTGAGTATATTTTTGTATGTGTGATAAAGAATTTATGTTCCACTCCAAACCGACACACACATATATACACACACTCCCCGGCTTCAGTGACAGAAATTAAAAACATAAACATTACCCTGTCGGCCAGGATCCTCGTTCCCATTGGTGTTTTATCCCTCCGTCCTATCCTGCATTAATGACTGTGGTACATTTTCACGCAGCTTTCCGGGGCTCGGTCGCAAATACAGGCACACACTCACATACACACGTGTGGCAATATGAGCACATGTGGGGAAATTCAACTTGCAAATGGTGGAAAATGGTGGTCGGTTAGAAATGGAGTTGTATGTTATGAGTGGTTTGCTAGTAGTTCCTCGCTTAGTTCCTTTCCTGCCTAATTTTCAACCCCACGTATGTGTGTGTGCGTGTGTGCGTGCATGCCTGCTCTACCGGATTTTGTACGACAATAAATGCTGTTCAGCTGGAAAAATAAGGGAAACCACTGCATTGGCACAAATGGCAAAATGGTGCCGTTTGGGTCCTAATGTCCCTGCATCATAGGCCGTGTATCCTGGCGTTGAGTGTGTTTGTGTGTGCGTGTGTGATTGAGTCTATAAAAAGCAATGCACTTGCAGGGGTCGTGCAATCGGTGCGGAACATTTTGCGGCCAGAAATAACATACATTCGTACATGACATTCCATGCTCCCCAAACTTCAAACCCTCACCGACACACACACACACGAGAAAGGGAAATTGCAACGCAGTATTTGCGCGGCACCTAATGGAGGAAAACTTCCATATTTCGGGACATCCATTCGGGAAAAGGGTACCGAACGCCATGTGAACGTCCGTCCAACCACGGTATGATTAAATCATGAGCGTTTTCACGCTTTTCGTCGTTCGCGTGCGAGTCGCCGCATACAACACACTCATACACTCACCCAAACGAGCGCTTTTCACTCCGTCAAAAGCAGCACCCAACCCCTAAAATACGAGAGGATGTTTGACCTATTCCTGCCTTTTAGGCTTCTTTTCCTTTTTTCCATTTATTTTTCCTCCCTTTCCGACCTCGGACCGTTTGATGATGATGATGATGATGATCGCGCGCGCACCACTTTGAACGACACGCCAGGAAGAGGTAGACAAAATTAGGTGCTGACCCGTGGGAAATGTTGATTTTAGCATGTCATTTTCATCTACCAACACCGCTGTATGGTGAAAGACACACGAAATGACGAGGCTGTTTAATTTAATCCATAAAACGGGAAACTAACTAACGAGCCACGATCGTGCACTTCCGTTAGATTCTCTAACACATGGCAGGGATATTTAGTAGCTCGACAAGGTAAATGCTGTTTCTTTAATGTTCCCCATATAATAATGTAAAGAGAAAAAAAATAAAAGATAAAATGAGAAGATCAAAATGTTCTTTTAAGATCAAAATAGTCTTTTAAGCATGAATGGTGCGGTTTCTTAACTTAACAATGTTTTTAAATAATATGACTTAACTTAACAATGTTTATAATGATAAAAGCAAGACATAATTGCAAGGCATAGAAAAGATTGATAATTCAAAATAAGTACAAATAATCAATTGTAAATTTGGTCCTTTATTTGAAGCATCCTTTGTGATTGGAGAACTTCAGATCCGTTCGACAATCTTTTAACAAACTCCTTTCGTTGTGCCCAGGATAGAATTCTAAGGTCACATAAATATGCAAGAAAATAAAGGGAATATTTAACAAAGGCAAAGCTCTTTTCAATGAAGCAGAAAACGTGCTGATGGGGACGCACCGGATTGGTTTATGCCCACCATCAGCAAATACTTCAACCATAATTAAGTAGTTTTTGAATGAATTGCACGGCTGGGAGGAGCGCATAGATATCATGAATAATCGAGCGCGCCGGCGAAAGGAAATTGCCCGCGGCGATCCACCGTCATCATCATCGTCATCACCGTCGACGTCGTCATCACGACTCTTATCGTCGCTATTATTATCGTTTTCTTCTGCGGAGACCTCTTCATTTGGTCATTTTTCTTCGACAGTTCTGCAATTGAAAGCCAACAAGGGCGGGCTAATAAATTTCATTTCCCAACCATTGGAAACCGAGTTCAACGGGGGACGGCGAGGCAGTCAGTCAGTGACAGTCACACTTTCCGTTCAGTTAAGTCTTACTCCCACCACCGTGGCAAGCTCGTAAAAGGACATCAACTTTTGACAGCATTACAACAAGGCAGCCATCTTCACTTCCGCCGGTGAAAAGTTAACGAATCCCTCCACACCGGGGAAGGTTCCGGTGGCGGGTCAAACATTTTCTTTCGACTATCGAATGTCACCCGCGGGAGGGAAAAACGCTCGCGGGCCGGTACGCCATACCGATGCACGCAATTAAATTCACTTGGCCCAATGTCATCCTTAACGTCACGGACAGGCAGAATGACACGCGCGGGCGGTGTGAGTGGAAATTCATACTCGTTTTCCCCTAATAAACCCCACCAGCCGTTTGACCAAACGCTGACGCTTTTCACAGCCGAAAACTTTCGGAACAGCTACCCGGCGAAAGAAAGGCAAAAAGGGCAAAAGAGAAAATGACACTGCAAACACACTCCAAAAAAGCCGCAGGATGTACATCCTCGGGCCGATCCGGACACCGGCCGCCTGCAGTGCGCCATATCCTTTCTTTTTTCGCTGGGCCTCCAACAACAACAAAAAAAGGGACACTGGGCAACGAAGCTTGCGGAAAGCTCGATCGTACCACCGCCCGAGGGTGGCGGCTTCCGAATAAAAAATCATTCTCAAACTCCCATTATTCAAAATCACGCGACCACATCGGGGTGGGCGGCTTCGTTTGTGGGGAAAAAAGGGATATCAAAAAAAAGGAACAGGACCAAAAAGAGTCGGGAGAAAAAAGCACCGAACCGCAAAGGGCACGCAGATACGCGCCGGAGTCAGGAAAAATAGGGCACAATTTCCCAACACCCACCACCACCGTCAGAGGGCGCGAGAGGGCGGGGGGGCGCTGGTCAAAAGTGTCAGAAAATGGCTACCGGGGATTCGGATACCCCCACCCACAACCGTAATGGACCCGAGGGTGGAAGCAGAGAAGGTGAGGGATGAGATTGGAGTCCATTGTGGGAAAGTTGTGTGTGTGTGTGCCAGAGTGTGTTTGGTCAGTGCGAACGGAAGCGAAGGAAATGCGCGGAAAAAAAATGAACGAGAAAGGAAAAGTGAAAAAAGTGAAAGAATCGCCAAGCGGAAGCCAACTTCCATTGCGCGTTCGTTCTCGAAATTTTTCATTGCCGATTTTTTCCCGTTTTTTCGGCGTGGAAAACACCCTCACCGCACAACCAATTCATTGATCACCTTTCAGCGTGTAAGTTATGAGCTTAGAAAATGTGAACGCGCCACAAATGGAGCAGTAGAAAAACTCACCCCGCACCAAAAGGAGAAGGGGGAGGGGAAAACGGAAACATTTTCCAGATAAGAGATGCCAATCTCGTGTGCCGAAAGAGATGTAGAGGAGGAAAAAAAACTAGTTGAAGTGACAAAGGAGGAAAGGAAAACTGAGGGATGGTGCGGCAGGTGCAAGGGAGGGGGAGTGGACGGTAGGGTGACGTTGCTTTCCGTTTCAATTTTCTCGATTCATTTATTTTTCGCTCGCCCGCTTTTGTCAAAACTTAAATAATGTTATTAATAAAGATTTTCCCAGCACACGACGGCCCGTCGACAACACCCGCCGAGAAGTTTCCTCGCTGTCTCGTGAAAAGGTGTGTTATGTGTGTTGGTGTGTATACCTTCAGGTGGGAAAGTGTGGTCGCAACGTGTTGGAAACGGCAAATGAATAAAAGCTGGTGCCGGGGACCGTATATTTCCCGGCTGCCAATCTTGCGACCACGATCATATTCTTTTCATGCTGAAACCGCCGGTGCACTGACCACCATTAGGGGGAGGGAATGTGTGTCTGTGTGTGTACATTATACATGTGGGAAAATTGTGACTTTTCCTAAACTTGAAGTGGGAGAGAAGCACAACGGGAACAACCCGGTTCATGTTCGGTAGAGGAAAATCCCCAAACTGGGAAACCGCGCGATGAAACAGAAACCAGTTTTTCCTCAGAAATGCTATTAAAGAAAATCATTAAATTGCTCGACCCGCCGCCACTGCTAGCCCCCCCATACTACCCTAAGCATCCCCCACTCATGTCCCGGGGTTCTTTACTGTTAGCTTTTGTAAAAGTTCCCCCGATGAGATATTTGTGTTTGCCAACTGGCCGTAAGTAAATACTCTTCTTGTTGGACGACTTGGGCTGAAGCCAAAATATCTTATTGATAAAACGTAAATCAATTTATTAACGGAGCCGGAAAATTGGCTTCGGGAACGGCCGGGATACGACGTTTCACAGTGGAGATGTGTAGGGTTGGTGAGGGCGGTGGTGGGTAGGAGCGGGTGTCGTGTAGACACTTTGATGTGAAATCTAATCGCCCAAAGCCATGTCCGCCCGTGTGCCGGAGGAGGAAAACTTTAAATCAAAGTATTTTGCAGTAAGCTTTACGAATGTTCGAACATTAGACAACGCGATTGGCAAAGTTTTTTTTTTTGTTTTGTCCTGCTACTTTCACTTTTCTATCAATTTCATAAGATGTGAGAATTTTCTAATCTGTTGAAGCGCGATTCCAGAGAAATTGTTTAATTAATTCTCCTTCAAAGCCCAGACGCCCTTATACGACCGATCGAACAGATTACCAACTGTTAATTAACTAAAAGCCATAAGCGACTTGCCTCTCCGTTTGGTGGAAAACAACAAACTTAATCTATTGAATAAGATTTAGGTATAGCAGAAAAGCACTTTGGTAATTTTAGAACACTTTTTTTTCTTTTTCCGAGACATTTTTATGTTGAAGTTACAATCATGATTCGATTATGAAAAAATCAGACTTCAATAATTCGGTCAGTTAATATTGCAATTCAGGTTAAAATTAAAATAAATATAAAATAGACTTCCACAACTTATTTCGATGAATGCACAATTCGACCAAGAGTCATAGAATATATTCAAACGATCGATAAAAATTCGATTTTGTAAACCTACTTTCACTTGCAAATAAAATCGTTAATTCTTGTCTTGTTTACCTTTATCTTAATTCTTTAAGGTTTTCTTTCTTTTCTTTAACGACGATTGATAAAAATTTACAAACAATTTATACTTTCAAGTAAATTTAAAATTGTTAGCCATAATTAATGATGGATTGGTTGGGAGTCCCTGGTTTTAAAGAAAGCAATATTTTTAATTCCGAACAAACTCGACCACTAACTACCGATAGTAGCCCATTACAGTCACCACCGTTTTGTGGGACTCCGCTCTTCATTTGGCATTTGGAATGGATGGTGGGAAAACATGAGAAACACGTTGCGAGTCTTCGATCCACAGCGTGTCCTTGGCAGCGCCCGGGAAGGAAAATGGCTTCGGGTGCCGTGCCGTTGGACAACATCCAACAACAGAACGCTCTGGCCACCGAGAGAGCACTGCAGGAATTATTGTGGAAAATGATTGCGCGGTCAAGAGGAGCCCGGACCCTTTTCCCAATCGAAACGAGTATCCTCCTCCCGAAGGGCTGTGGCATACATACACACACAGACACAAACTATCTTCTTTTTGCCACCAGCAGAGGTTCTGCTCCCCCAGCTGTTACAGTCGTTTTCATTATGTTCTGATTTATGGCACTTGAAGATTTGTTTCGCCTGTCGAGAACGCCGCAGGGTGGTGGTGTTGATGGGGTGAGGAGGGAGGGAGGGAGGCAAAGGGAGTGCCGGAAAGGCCGGAAAAGTCCTCGCCACGGTGCTTCGTATGCACGGCTTGCAAATGTTGCGGCCACGCATCTGCAGATAGGTGGCCACTTCAACCGTGGAAGGGGATAGTGACCCCACAGACATATACACTCTCTCACACACACACACACACACCCGGTCGAGTCTGTTCAAACAGCAGTAAATCTTTTTTCGGGGTCGGCTTTTTCGTTGAAAAAAAAAGTTGGAAAATCAGCCGGCCGCGAGTTCATTTTCCCTTATGTACCCCCCACTCTCCCTCCCCCATTTGGTTGTAAATTTTAAGCTCTACAACTGTGGCAAAAGGCTACACGACGCACTGTGGTCGACGGAACTCCAAGCCTCGACCTCCAGTGGGAAACATCCCTCACACACACACACACACACACACACATTATCAAACGGTGGTGAAATTCCGCGTTTCGCATAATTTGTGCAATCGAATTGCGGACCCAAAACTGAGCTCGAGCTGGGTGCGTACATAAATATTGACACCCCCAACAACACGCACCCTTTTCCACCCTTTGTCTTTGGAAGAATACGTGTGTGTGTGTGTGTGTGTGTGTTTGTGACGAACGGCTCACGCATGCAGCAAGGGAAATTTGCGTCTTGTGAAGAAAATTTCTTCACTCCTCAAAAAAGCACGCTGGAATCCGACCGAGGAAAACTGTTAGTGTGGTGACGACAGCGGTGGTGGGAGTAAGGGGGGCGGGGGCTTGAAAAATGAACTGTTCTGTGCCTCGTTCTCAGCGATGCGATGATCGTACCCCGTCGCAGTGCCGCAGCGAACGCTGAAGTCACTGTATTTGACAACGTTTCCAAAAGTTATGCGCGTCCGACATGTTTCCATTCCGCAACCTCATGTGCACCATTGTGTGTTGCGTGCGTTTGTGAGTATGTGTACGCGGGTGGGGAGAATGATTGAGAAAAGCCCACTAAAATTCCACTCCCAGAAGCGACCGCAGCGACAAGACAGCACTCGGTGTTTGAGGATCGTTTCGGCAAAAATTTGACTCCGCTAGCTGCACGCATTTTCCAGCGCAAAGCCGTCAGCATCAGCAGCGATATGACAAGCTATGGGTGGGATTTTAAAATGTTCTCGAGAGCAGCACATCAAGCGTATGATGAGTTGGAATGGATGGAGATCGTAAGAAGAAAAAGAATACACGGTCCCGAATGAGCAAACTTTGTCCTTTTTCCAAGCAAAATTCTTGTCGCACTTGAAGACGCTCACACATTGATGTGAAGATAAGTAAAAAAGGATACTTTTTCATTACTTTTCTTTTTTTCTACAAAGTTGTAGACGTTTTCGTGTCTTCAGAAGGCAGACATTATTCCACCGAATTAAAAAAAAGGATTTTAATATACTTGCACAGCGAACATGTTAACATATCAGAAGAATCCTAAATTAACTGCCATAACCCATTCTAGGTGTGCCATTTGCGGTGGTTGATGGAAAACACGAGCGTGCTTGTTGCGTTAAGCAAAAAAGAATAAAAAATACATTTTGTGTTTTAGAAACCTGAAAGTGCTTTAAAAAACCCGCATAGTACAATCATTATCGTTCCAAAACATTGTTGATAATAAATTTAAAGCTCAGATTTCCGACGGCTAAAATATCGAATTTAAAAAGCATTTAGTTTCACCAACATGACTTGGTGGACTTTAGCATTTCATCGACATTGTTTAAATGCGAATAAAGCTACCGATATGGCCATAATAAATTCGAGCCCTTTTCCCATGCTCCACTTCTCCTCGCCCTACAAACCCGGGGGATTATGATGGGCGCTTTGGTTTTAGTGGTTTTAGTGCAGAGCCTTTAGGTGTACCGAATTTATGCGTGTACCATAAAACACGTAAACTTCACCCAACGAGAGCAACAGGGCCCACCAGCCACCTCCCACCACCCTCTCCCATCACACCGATACACAATTATTGCACCATTCTTACCTCATTTATACCCATTAGCCCTGCGGTCAGCCAACTCTGGTGAGAAAGGCGCAAAAGAAAGCAAAAGAGGGATGAAGTGAAAGTGAGAGAGAAATAGTAGGATGGAAAAGCGATCCATCAAGCCGGTGGCACTGCTTTCCCGAGCCCCATATGATCGCCGGGTAAAAGCTTATCCGGTTACCGGATTGTGTGTTTTTCATCTGTCATTTTCCAGTCCTTGATGCTTGTACACAAAATTTCAATTACACCACTCGGGGGTTTACAGCGTTTAGAAGTGAGAGTAAAGGTTGTAACTCATACTTCACCCCTGAGCGGTGCCTGAAGGGATTTTTATTGGAAATTTGATAATGCCAAGGGGTTTTTATTCGTTTATTTTATCACATCAATCTCGGAACCTTTTCTTTGTAGCACAATAAAACAATGGTGATGCTCCCTGTAGCCTCCGATTATGAAACCCCTTTTTCGGTTGGCATAACTTTATAAAACTGCATTGATTTTTTTATGAACCGCAAAAATATGATCAAAATAAAACGGTATATTTTCGAACGATTACTATTTTGTTGCTCATTTGAAACAATGATGTAAAATGATGCATATTTCCCCTCCCAATCATACTGGTTTAATCGGGTATGTCTAACTAATACCCAATCAACAGACGATCCATCTGCAACAGCATCATCTCGAAACATCCGCAATCAAGAGAAGAAACATAAACCGACGACGCATTACATCACAGTTTGGATTTTCCCTACTCGGAAAACACCACAAAACGAGCACTTATGCCACCGCACGCTGTCAGGGAAAAATCGCATATTTACCGATTCCGTAAATCTCCACGCGGTTTTCACATACTTTTTCCAGCATATTCGGCGCAAAACCACGATTCCGGGGGTAGACACACTCACGTGCTGGTACCGAAATCCCTTGAGAGATAAAATGCCTTCACCAAGAAACACAGGCGGAGTCTTACGAGGGCCTTCTGCACCTTCGCCGGAGCCAAAAAACAAAAATGTGCGCCATTTTGGGAATGAAAGCTTTCCCTTGTTCGGGTAAATCAATCAATCAGCTTTTCGGGAACGAAAGCTGCACAACACGGTAATCGGCCAACGACGGGGCGAACGTTGGCTTTTCGGTGGATTTTTCCCTCCCCCCAGCCTCCCTTCCATCTATTTCCCCTCGCCAACTGGGAGGATTTCGTTTGTTTTTTTCCTTCTTTATCCTCTTCCAATCCATCTTCGCCGGGCGCAACCCGCTGCAGCAGCGGCTCAGAAAGTATACAAATTAAGCTGCTTATGGTTTTTCCTGTTTTCACAACATCAGGGCCCGGAACGTCGGCTCGGTGATTTTAGAAAAAGCTCGGAAAAGTCTAGATCATGAGGTTGTGAGGAAAAGGAAAAATATGTTGAAAGCATTGTTCCAACTCTGGGGCCTTTCTCGTTTGCAGTGAGTTTTAACTTTTAATTCTTTCCACGAAGCATACGTTTTCAATTCTTTCGTTTACCTTGAAAGGTTTTAAAAATACACTCCATTAACTAAAATATACCACCGGCAAAGTAGAGAAGGGATTTTGCAACTACTTAAAAAGACACCCTTCGCCTAGCGAAAGGAAAGCTACTAATCAAAACCACCACCATCCGACACAGTTCGTTTGCTGAATCTTTAATTACTGCCGGTTCGACCGGTGATGAAAACAAAATTATTATGTGTTCGATTACTGCAAAGCAGGAAGCTATATCGATGCTTGGCAGGAACATTTTACGCTTCATTTGACGACCGATTGTTGAAGTAGTTAGGTTTTCAATCTCTCCTCAACACCATTGCCCAAACCATAGCTAATACACACACCTCGGCTCGGCTAGTAGTAGGTTTGCTTTGTCGGTAACATTTTATGCAATCGATGCTATTAGCCTCCATTCTCAAATCGTTTCCACTGGCGTAAACCACCGGCACAAATTTGTCCACCCTTTTACCGGATGGAAAATCGGTTGCCCAACGCCAACATTACACCGGCAACAATTGGTGCGAAATAAAATTATCTCGCTCGACCCCATTTTCCACCCGGTACAACATTATCTTTTTCTCCGGCGCAATCATAACGTCGTCCGCGGAAGAAGAGGTGGTCTTGTCGACGTTGACGATGATGGACTCTCGCCGATGTCCCGACTGACTGACGGACTTTTGGACGCGTCAACGTCAGATGCACGGGGTGAAAGCGCACGAACGACGAAGTCAAAAATGCATCCCGGTCGAGCTGGTCGTTTGCATTTTGTCCGCAGCATTCCACCGCAAGCGATAGAGAAGTGAGCCTGGGTTCTATTATACCGTCTAATACGAAAATCACGTCTAATTACAGTGTAATCAAATTATAATCCCTCGTCGTCCTTTGGCGATGACGAAGGACCTTTTGTTGCCCAGCTGGACGGTGAGTCCCTGGGGCCGTCCCGTTACGGCCCACAACCACACACAAACACATGGACGTTATATTAACGTTGCTTAAAACAGCACGAGTTGTTTTGCGCCACGTAGCGTAGAGCGCTTCGAGTGAAGTAGAGTCCTTTTTTTCCTTTTCCCATAAAAGCTTTCCTTATTCTCCAGAGGGGGCCGTTGGAAAATCCAAGGATGCCCTTAGCGAGTTCGAGGAAAAGTGCATTAAATGTTCCATTCTTCGCGTGCAGCGGATGATGAAGGCCATCACCTTCTTTCCGTGAAGTCCTCCTTGAGCCAAGATTTAATTGAATTTTTCATGGACGGTGAAGTCGACGGTGGGGTGACGAACGAAGTGACTCACGGTGGACGAGCAGATTGTTGGCCGGTTTTTCTCAACAACTCCTTTCCTTCCAAAGTGCTTGAGCTAAGGTTTTCGATTATGTGCAGCATTCAAATCAGTTCCTCCCGTGCCCGCGTTTTTCCACCGGGTGTTTGTGTCGGACTTATGCGCTGCGAGATGAATAGTTTTCCATGAGTTGAACCACATTTTTTGTCCATCCTCAAACCGAAACACGCTTAGCTTAGCGCACGGACGGTACCTAAACAGCCGGCCACGGCGAGATAGGATGAGGATTACACACTTCATCCCAGGGTTGTTGTTTATTTGCTTAAGAATGTTTAGCGAAAGCACGCGACAACTAAATCCCATTTATTGTGGACCGTGCTCGTGTGGTGCGGGGTTTTGTTGTACGTGTGTACGATGTAGGAACCGGTGCCAGCTCAACGATTTAGTGTGATTGCCACGAACTGGACGTGCATGAGGTTTTGGGTGCTCCACGGAGGGAAGAGTTCCCGATGTGATTATCGTGCACTAATTATCGTTCCAATGTGAAACGTCACGTAATTTAATTATGTTATCGCCGTGCTTTACGGTAATAAAGCATTGTCCATGCATAGTAGTGTCAAGCAGTGCATTGTGTGTGTTTGTGGCAAGGAAAACTATTGTTTAGAACAAATGTACAGTGAATTTCAACCGACCCTTTGGCATTTATGGATATCTGTGTCGGTCAAGTTAGTGTTTATTGTAGTTTTGAAACTAAAAAATCGATCCTTCTACATTTTAGCTCAAGTATTTACACTCTTCACACAATGTGTGCTTGTGTCATGAATCTTTTAAAACATACTAAACTTATTCTTGGATCCTGTTAAATATTCCAAAACGAGTGAATTCCAAGCTAATAAATAACGAAGAGCTATAAAGGTCATGAATGCTAACATATTTTGTTTTAATAACGTTGACAATCACAAGAAATGACACTACATTATAATTCATTGGAATCAAAACTGAATTATTTTTCGTTTTTCGTTACAGGTAAGCGTCTCCCCCGTACTCCAGAGCGTTCTCATCGAAATCGTAAAGCGGATACAATTATGTAAGAAATCTACCGAAACAGTAGCACATAAATCATCGCGGTGCGGCCAGGACCAGAGGGTTGCCGCCGCCGCCGCACAGTGTGCAAATGCGATCCCGCTTATCGTAAGCTTTTGGGCAAATTTAATTCACCAGAGACGGCGCACACAAACACACCTACATACAAAATTTCTAGTCGTAAATCTTGCGGAAGTTTGGCCAAAGTTACTCATTTCGAACCCCATTCGGTGCCCCGAGGCCGAAAGGCATCAGAGAGGTTCTCCACTTCGATCGTGGTGTGGTCGAAGATGCTCTGTTAAGCTACTGGCCGAAACCCGACCTGATTATTTCGGCAGGAATGAAAGGCTGGTTGGCTGGCTGGAGGGTGGGGGATGAGTCCTGCAAGGATTTACTACTGTTTGTACGTATCGTAGAACCGGCTGGGGACTGATAACGCTTGCACAAAGCCTGCGTGTTTCGGGCCAGCGCGCTGCCTCGAGCGAAACAGAAGAGTTTATGCTAACTAGCAACGACGGAGCAACAAGTGTGGTGGAAGGCGGTTGCCCAGCATTCTTACAAACTTCCACCCCGAGCCGTATTTACAAAGCAGTCCTCCTTCAGTCGATCACATATATCATTCTTCCTCGTGCAATGATATTCCGGTGCGAACCCTCCAAAAACATAACCGATTCAGGGTCGGTACACACGGTCCTCGCATCCGGTGTATCCTCCACAGATATGTAGTGCATAAAACTATCATAACTCTCGCCATTGGTGTGCAGAGCGTT
The DNA here is from genome assembly GCF_943734705.1 of Anopheles coustani. Taxonomy (NCBI): domain Eukaryota; kingdom Metazoa; phylum Arthropoda; class Insecta; order Diptera; family Culicidae; genus Anopheles; species Anopheles coustani. The sequence goes on along the minus strand of NC_071288.1, from coordinate 83,347,508 downwards.
GGAGTCCCTTCTTCTGCTATCTGCCGTACGCAAGGTTCTCGGTTCTTCATTTTCCCAACTCCAGGGCGTTTTTCCGCAGGGGTGCAGCAATGCGAAAATTTATCTCCATCCTGGGACACGGCCGCCATCGCCCCGGGGAAGTTTACAATTAAACTTTCTGCAAGCGCATCCACCTCGCCCACACACGCTGCTGGACGGAAACGCAAAACCCCCCAGATCCACCGGAACCAGCCTCTCTCCTTCACCGTCATTACGAAACTGTCAATCTTTCCCCTCATTCACCCGCCGTGCAAACAAACGGTTACGCTGGCGTGACTTTATCGACACGCAACCCGGCCCCGAGCGTTTGACGCGTTTCCTGGTTGGGGGGGAGTTTCCCGTACGGCGGGTTCTTCTGCCGGCACCGATATCATGACGATGGCCGAAGGTGACCAAAACTGCAATTTTCGTACAGAACAATAATGCACCGGGCCCGGGCTCTAGGTTCGGAGGAACACTGGTTCGTTTACATTCCTGATTCTCGGACCATCGTCTGGCATTGACTTTGGGAGCAGCTTTACTTCCGTACACCGGATGGTTGTTCTCGTTTGCCTTGTGGAATCCGGTTACAAATAATCGTAAAGTTCGGTAAACCTAAAAATGAAAGTACCTGAAAATAGATAAGAAAAAAAGATTCAAATTACAAAATGGTTCGAGAGTAAAATGTTGTATGTAAGAAGAATAACGGAAATGTCCATCAAACAGTACCGGACTGTTTCACAGTGGAAGACTACTGTTGTTTTCGCTTGACCACGGTCGGCACAAAAATACACACACACACGCGCAGCGTGTCATTTCAAACGAAACACCTCTTGACCGACAGCAGTTCTGCTTTGTTTCAGTATGCCAACTTCACGCTCGGTGCACCTCATCAGCCAAAGATGCAACGCGGGGCTCGCTTCGAACCGGATCGAAACGCTAAAAGATGCACAACGGATGCACGCCGGATCCGGTGCGGCAAAACAGTGCTTGGAACGGTGTAACCCTGTCACGGTAGTTGACGATGTGATGGGTTTTCCAAACATTCGGCGTCTGTTTAAACAAAACCAAACCGAAAACCTTTGGGGCAACCCTTGGCAATGGGGTTCGATCGACACGTCGTTCTATCGTTACCCGAATAAAGGCCGGAATAAACGCCGTGACCGATACCGGTGGACCAGAAATGTTTCAGTGACCCCTCATCAGGCCAGCAATGCAAACACCTGTTTAAATCGAACTCCCTCGAGAGGGAAGGGACGATTGTTTGATTCCGGTTAGGTGACGTGAGCCAACGTGTTCACTTTTATTTATTCAAACACAAGCAGCAGCAGCATCAGTCGCCGAGAGGTGTGAGCTGCATCTCACAAAGCAACTGTTGTTTGACAGTTACAGTTAGCGATTCCAGTTGTTTTTCGTCCGCGTTTTCCCTTTTTCCAAGGGAGTAGAGTAGTTTTTGGATGGCCTCTCTGTGGCCCGAGCCCGTTTCGGAATTGGAAGGTGGTTATTTCTCTGTTTGCGAACATTCGGTCAAACACTTGTCAGCCTGGAACATCCGGGCGTTTATTTGTGTGTTGTGTTTTGAATAGTTAGTTAGCATTACAATGAGCTCCACTTAAACGGTGGCAATCAACATCAACTGCGTACGCGGTGGAATGATTAGAACTCGATTATACAGTTAAAAGCAATTTGGCAAAAAGTTTGTTTTTTCACAAATAAATGCTAAAACTAAGAATAGATTAAAAACAGTCAATTATGTTTAATTTTTTTCTAAATGTGCTGTTTAGGCCTTTATGTTGCATTCGTTAAACATGCAAAAATACATTACGCACGAATATAATCGTGTAATAATATAATTTTATGGTGTATATGAAGTATAAAATGAGACTTCAAATTTTAAAATATCTAAAATAGCTCTTCAAAAGCATAGGAAACTTTTTATTCAATTTCAAATTTATTTGAAATAATTTTTTTTTTCGCCCTATTGAATCTATTAAAAGTGCTTTTATTTGAAATGCTGTGAGTTTGTAAATTTTACGCTATACAGATAGATAAAGTGGGATCAAGTTAGCTGATTTTTCGAAACATTCCAAAGAAAAAATAATGTCAAACTCACGCTTTTTAACTTCAAATTATGCCTTCTGCAACACGTCGGGAGAGCATATTAATCTTGGCTGTCGATTCCCAGGAAAATTAGCCGACGACCAATAAAATCGCTTACCGGCGGACAAAATGCAAAATTAAACCCAACCGGAGATGCGAAACTGATGACGAAAAGGAATCGACTTTCACTGAGGCGCAAATGTAAAAGGGTGCGTCACCTCTTCTTCCCCGGGGACGAAAGCATCAAACATCGAGCATCACATCTCGCAAGCAAACAGTTTTGCATGCAGGAAGGTTGTTTTTTTTCATGACACCCCCTGATGTGTTCCACGAGAAGAAAGCTGTTTCCCTTCTCTCACGCTTTCCGCGAGATGAGGTGTGTGAGTGGGTCTGCCTGTTCCGTATGCAAAGCGAATGTGCTTACACAGAAATAGTGCTTCCGAAAAGGGGGATCACATGGCGCTGGACGACTTTTGTTTCGTCTCGGTTGGACGCCCAAATGCGAGAGGCGGATCCCGCTTGTTGGTATTCGTGGAACGGAGCCATGTTGACCGCGGGCACTTTTGTTTATGTTCCCAGCATCGATTATGCTGCACGCTGCTTCTTCTTATGCAACTCGAGGCGAATTCGCACTACACAACAGGGCGCTCGTTGGAACCGGAGTGTGTGTATGGGTGTGTTTTTGTTGTAAGCATCAAAAGCGCGCACGCTTTGCTATAGAAGCTGTAAGATTGGTACAGCGTGGAGTCCAACTAAGCCGATGCGGTCGGTTTAATTATGTTGCCGTAACAACAGACGCTTCGTTTCATCTCCACCACAACCACCATCATCACCCTGGCGGAGATCAATCCAAAAGCCCCCTTCGGAGTGATGAACTGTGGGAAGCACAGCATCCTACTAAGCCCACCTCCCCCTTTGGATGTGTTAGTGGTGGGTTTGGTGGCAGTTAAAATTAGTATTACTAACATGTGTTCGGGGGCAGCTTTATGCTCTCGACGTTTTACAACACGAAGTGCTTTCGATTTTCAGACGATTTCCCAAATGTACACACACAAACACACACCAGCCACGCGTTTAAGAGAGGAATGATGGTTTGTCGGTAAAGCGCATAAAATATGCTGCCCGTATCTGCAACAGCACACACGTCGAACGGCAGCACGGAGGCTACTCAATCTTTTCCGACGGATGTTTCTTCATTCCAAGCAGCGAGGTTTAGCTTCAACGTCGATGTTTTGCAAGGCCGAACAGGCAATCTTTTTCTGCACAAATGGATCCTTCTTCTCCAAGACGGCTCTCCCCCGGTTTTTTTATGGATGTAATGCACACGAAGCTGAAAAACAAAATCAAACCGATAGAGACTACAAGAACATCGAACCACGGGCTACAACGAGCAGACCCGTTAGTACCAAACCTCACCAACATTCCAACCGCTGACCACAAGGAGGTTAGAAGAGGAAGAAAAACTCGTTCGTGACCTAAATGCTGATCATTATTCAATTCTGCCTCCTCCCCGCGTCGATCGATCTTAGTCAGCCAATAGTCAGTCAGTCAGTCGGACAGACAGACCAGCGCGTTCTGCCAAGATATATTCGACTAATTTCAGTGTTTTATTTCCCCCATAATGCACGTGCAGCCGGTGCAACCCGGTGTTTGCGCTCCAGCCCAACGCCACAAGGGTCGCCCGGCGGCTGCGGTTGAATGCGAAATTTGTTCACGCAGACATACCACGGCCAAGGGGGGAATGTGGTTGGAGGTTGCCTAGGGTGGATTAGCAGGAGCCACAGCATCCGACTATAAACTGTGTCCACTGGTATTGAATAGAATGTACCAACATTGGGTACAGCTTTTGGCCGAGAGTAAACCAGTGCGACACTCTGGCTGACGTCACCTACGAAATGGTGTAACTCCGCCCGGACAAACTCCATCAGACATCCAACTGTGGGGTCGGTACGCAAGCACGTGCACCGGTGTGGATAAATTTAACAATTTAGGTTTGCGGGAAACTGGTCACCAAATCAAACCGCCGAAAACCATCACTTACTTTCCATTCGCTTTCGGACATTGATTGATTTTCCCGTCCGGTTCGGTAGCAAGAACCGGAGGGGTTTTTGGAAAAGTAGGCTTTCGCACCATATCGAGCACACGCACACACAGAGAAAAGTGGTCCAGCACTCGAGAGACGAACGTGACTCCCTCCGGAGAGTGTCCCATCATCAACCCACTCCCGGTGAATCTAACCACCGAAAATTTCCCAGTTCCTGGGCGATTTAATCCGTCGCTCTCGTCTTTTCCTCCTCCTCCCCCAACAACGAATAAAGCACACTTGACGGCTTCCATCAACATGGAGGTGGGAAAAGCTACCACAGGACATGAAGGAAACAAAACACATCGCACCGGCACATGCATTGCAATCACACGCGTGATGCGGACGATACTGGCTTGCTGCTGCAAACCCGTCAACCTCACTGGTCTTTTGTGGTTTTTCGCAATTGAACGATTTCCATCTCGATTACGCTCCTCAATAGTGGGTGTCCGATGGGCGGAAAATCGTTTGCGGCGTGGGACGCTCAAGTCACGGATAGACATGCTCCCCCGGGGGTTGTTTTTGTTTGCTAGAAGGGTTTCGTGTATTTGAGGACTCTGTGAGAACCCGAACGAAAAAAAAAAAATAGACAGGAAAATGGTTGAGTGGAGGAAAATTACAATCGTAAATTGTACGTCAGCGCGGTCAGGTGCAATTTATTTGCACCGGATTGAAAACATATCGAACGATTTGCGGTTAGACATTGAGGCAGTTTCCGTTTGAGTTAGGATAAGGTAAAGAAATTGATACGATTTTTACTGACATTGAAACTTTATAGGATGACATTCTAAATTTCACACCAATTTGTAGGTTTTCTAAGTCTAGGTTAAGAAAATGTTCTTGAAAACCATGGACTGCTAATATTTGACTAATTTATGAATTTCATTGGCAAGCACAATGCAATTGGGCTAAACGTTTTATTTTAAATTTAAATATTTTATTTAATTGATAAGCAAACTTATCTATTCTCCAAAACCAACGTTTCGAAGATGATGATTTTTTTTTTGCTTTGATGGATTTTTTATAAATAACAATATTTCCACCACATTTCAAGGGTTTCACATAATTTACTACAATTTATAATAAACCTTGAGTGATTGTACTGTTTGTTCAAGTTGTCTTTAAATGGGACTTCCACGTGTTGTGGTTTTTATAGTTTTGACAATTCCTCTCCGCATCAAAATGAAGAAGGTGTTCCTTACCACCGGCACCTGTTCTTGGGCAACTCCCGGTTGTAACCAGTTGACACAACAATGCTGCAACTGTTAACTGGTGGCCAGCAAAACTATGAAGTGTAAATGGCTTACGCAAACAGAGAAGGAAAGGGGGAAAGAGAGAGAGAGAGCGCAGGGAAAACTAAGCAAACACAGCTTCGGCACCCTCCCTGCACCCCTCTCGTAACGTTGTTCCCGGGTGGCAAGCGAGTCAGGCTGCTGCCGTTTATTACTGCTCTACATCTCGAATGCATTCGCCTCATAGTAGCTTTTCCCAGAGTGAAACCAGGGAGAAAAACCACCACCAGCACCGTTCCCGCTACGAAATGGTCCAACACACCAAGTGAAAGTGACTGGCCAGAGACTGGTGGGCCCCCGAATGCCTGCCAGCGATACTAAATAAGTAAATAAAAACCTACCATATTGCACATAAAACCACACCCAGCATGACAAACATGTTGCGTCGTCGCTCGTGCGACACATTTTACATCCTTCCATCATTCGGCTCTGCCTTCCTCTGGCATTTGAGCGCTGAAGGAACGGCACACACACATTCGATGATTATGATGATGACGACGATGACGTCGAGCGAAGATGATGCAGAGCTTACCAGGAACAGTTCGAGCCGAAGTGAGGAACCGAAGCCACTGTTTGTGACCATCTTTTCCGGGGCAACCAAGGGAAAACGGAGCCCATGGCCCTTGGAGGAACCAATAAAAAAAAAGCCGGCCGGACGACGGACGGACGAACGAGGAAAAACTTTGGAAAACAGAATAAAATCTTCCTTCCTCCGGCGAGCTTTTCCGGGTACTGTATGTTATGTATCAGCCGGTGGGGTGGGGAAGGGGAGGGGGACCGTGGTTATCACGATCGTAATACTTGCCTCCTACCAAATTACTTGTTCGGAATATGCCCCGAATGGCTTCCAAAACAATTTTACTACTCACGGCGAAACTCTTGCCGACCCATCACACACGCTAATGGGAGTCAAATGGGATGTGTACGGTTTGGTTTAAAAACACACACACACACACACATAGCAAAGAACCAAGTCCACCATATTACTTTGTGTGCGCGAAAAATAATCCACCGCCCAAGTCATGACCCACCCGCTAGCAGTTGGTTAGGAGAGTTCTGGAGTTAAGCACCGAACGGGTGGGGGTGGTGGTTAAGGGGAGGGAGGGCAAATAACTTTCCAAACATACGCCACGGTGCCACGCCGGTATAACCCGTGCGGGGATGGATTGAATCGTATCGTAAACTTTATGCTTATCATTGATTATCACAATTATTGCTTTTTTATGGCACTTTTACGACGCACTGCGATGTACTACAACGCGGCGGTGATAGCGTCTGGTGTGTGTTTGTGTGTCTTTACGGGGCCAGCTTCCGACTCTAATAGAGACTTAGGCAGCTGCCGGGGATTCTTCTTACATTTTTTCCCCCCTCCGCCTGCAAAACCGGTAAACGATCATCAACTGCGGAAAACGAGTAGGATGGACTCGGGGTGATATTATACCCTCACGGCGGAACTAACTCGTGCTAGAGCCAGCCTCTTTCCAGTCAGGTTACTGTCAAATCGGGTAGCCATAATGGCTCCCGACATGAGAAAGAGTTTTTCCATAAAGCCCCAGGAGCTGTGTGTGCTCAACTTTACAACTTCATAAACAGATCGTTTTGCAAGCAAAGTTAATTAAAATTAACCGATGTTCCCATAACGATCAATTGGTTTGAAAAAAAAATCACAGCTCATATCGTTTCCATTCTAGTGGGCCATTATTTACCCTAATGCACCGGTGGTGACAATTAATTGTTCATCCGGGGAGAGAAAAACACGAACGGGAGCTTTTTCTCCTCTAGCCGGAATTAGGATGCACCACACATTTTCAAAAAAACCCTTTCGCTGAAGCAAACATGCACTTTGTGGCGTCCGGCCGTGATTAATATAATGATCCCTTTGATGAAAATGAAGAACGTTGATTGATGTCCGGTGCGGTTGGAACATTGTAAAATCATTAAAACATTTTCCCCGTAGCTCCGGTGACATTCCCTGTTATCGGTTGTTTTTTATTTCTTTTATTCCTCTGGTATGTTCATTACACCTTGTGGGCGTCGTCGTTCGGTGCGTGGAGTTTACCAGCAGGAGCTGTAATTAAAATTGAATTACCATGGGCCGGATTTTTGCGCGGATGCTCTTTGATGGTCGCTGTGTGTGTGTGTTTGCGGGTTCGCCATCCGGGGACCTCCTGGAGGGTCACGCGGGGGTTAACGGAATAAAAAAAAAACAAGGACACCGTCACACATATATGAAGAGAGAATTAAATTAGTGCTCTGCGCTCGCTCGACAAGCCACAGAAGCATCCTATTATTAAATAACATAGATTGCAGCACTTTAGAGGAAAGGATATTACGAACACTGTGTATCGACGACCCCAAGGGATTCGTTGGCAGGAAGAACGTACGGTGTCATCGCTTGCGCTGGATCATCAAATCAAAGCCCTCCAAAGGGGGGAAATAAAATGTGTTTTGATTAATAAGAGCGCAATATGTCGCAGCCAAATGTCCTTTTTATCGCCCTGGCGGAAGATTTATATGTAAATAGCTCGGATAAACGACCGCTGATAATCTCCACACCAATCCAAAAACACACACATACAAACGTGAGCGGAAGAAAATCCCCCCTGATACGGTGGAACGAAACAAACAAATAAACAATTCAACAAGCCCATAAAAATATGCTGCCAAAAAGTCAACAATTTTTGCACGCACCAGGGGAAAAGAGGGAAACGCGAGTTTTTGGGTAAGAGATCAAAGCTAAAGTGCCTCATCGGAAGACGCCACACTGGGTGGAACCTTGACCCGCTTGATTTTATGACGAAATAAGATGAAGTTTCCATCTCCGAGTCAGAGAGAGGGGCAATCGAACGGATAAAAGTTGCCGGTGTGTTTTTTTTTCTTCGAACGAACACTTTCTTTGTTCGGTTGTCATGTCGATTTTTTGCTTTGTTCTCATTTTCAGCTCGGAGCAACGAACAATACTTTCCATTTTCCAGATCTCCAGCCTGTCTCGGCGGAACGGTAGAAACGAAAGAAAATAAGAGTACAAAAACCAACCCGGTGTCCTCAGATAACGAAGTGAAAAGAGTTTGCGTATTAAAAAAAACACACCAGACTCATTCAATCTTAACGACCACAGAAGTCATACCCATCCGTTTTTCCGGGCCTTCCTGATATTAATTAGCTGATATGAATCATATGTTGCTAGCAAATATGTGCGAATGAAGAGTGGAGTGTTTCACAACGTGACCCCAACCGACGAAAACGTTCGCCATATTTCGCACCGAGAACGAAGGGACGCTCGCTTTTGGGAACACCGGTGGGGATTCTATTTGCCTGCAGATGGTCCTCCCCTCATGGCACACATGGTCGGTCCACCCACCCTCGCATGCAGATACACACAATATTGCCACTTGTTTGTCCTCCAAGTTGTACCTCTACGGCAGGCGAATGCCTTTTGATGGTCTGCGGGTGAACCATTTATCTCCCTCGCCACCATTGGGAGGGAACGGACGAACCCGAGAAGAGAGATATTTTTGGGGTTTTCCAACTACCCACCCCACTCAACCACCCCCTCGTTGGAAATGTGTTAGAAACCGATATATTATGAAAATTACCGAAATTTCAGCATTGCGGAAGCGTGTCGGGAGATTTATCATCATTTCCAAGCTCGTTCTAACCAACAAATAAAAAACGCACATACACACACGAAACCATAAGCAGAGATATGAGAACAGGATGTTTGGATGAGAGAAGCTTCCCCATGCGAGGGGCGAAAGGACGACTTTACGGAATAAATAAAGGATGGCGAAATTCGTACTTCAACACGCTACAATTTTTGGTCCACCCGGTCGTAATTACACGTCAATGGTGTTTTGGCAATGCCATCCCTAACCCTGGGCAGGCCTGGCGAAACCCCTGGTGTGGGTGTGATAAATGATGGGACCGGTCGCGCCTTGTTGTTGTCACCCATTCTCTCCGACTCCGGCGAAAAAGCACCTTTTTTATCATTCCACAGCACAGGCAACATTTGTCGTACAAGGAGTTTTCTTCTCATTTCCCTCCAAATGCTCAAAGATATTGAGCCTTTCACTCGTGAACATACTTCTGTAGCCAGTACAATCCGCTTAAATTTTGCCTACAGTTCAGCGGAAGTGTAAGCACGGTCCCGCATACAATCAAAACGGGGGAGTTTTCTGTTCTTCATCCCACCCGGTTTATTTTTAAATCGCTCACTTTTCTTTTTACCTCTAAACAATGAACTGAAATTCAAAGCCGTTCTCGGATTTTGTAACTTCCATTGTACCCTTTTCGCGGAACTCCTTGCGGGTTGTCGGCGGCCTCCAAACGGGATGATAAAATATGAAATAAATAAATATTAAAGAGATTTTACGTCTTGTCGCGATCGTGTCTGATTGCAAAGCCAGAACACGTAAATAAAAGAGTGTGCTACATATGCGACACACTCACCCCAGTTCCCCCCTTTTCCATGGGCCAAACCATTGTATCCCTGTGCCATGCATGGCTTCACTTCTTATCAATTCGATTGAGGAAAGAAGCTGGAATAACCAATTTCCCTCTTCGAAGCGAGCCCAACTTCGCTTTCGGGAGAAAAATAAGTAAACGAAAGAGGATCAGCTGCGCGCGCGCGCGAAGGCGAACTTCTACCAAGGCTGACAAGTTTAATTCAAATAGGATTTAAGTCGTGTTTCAGCATTTTAACGTGCAACAGGGACGCTCGCTTCCTTCCGCGCGCGCTGGAGGAAATGACATTTCCTGATGTGAAGAGAATTGCCGCGTGGGATTCGCTCGTATCGCTTCCCGGTGCGCTTTTTCGCCGACTCGAAGGAAATGCAAAGATACACCCGGCGGTGGGGTTGGTGGGACGTGGAGAGAGATATGCACGTTGATGGGTTTCGGTGACGAGTCCCTCGGTTCCTGCCAGCGCAGCGCTTTAATATTATAGCCAGCAAACAACACAGCCACTCACTCGATTCTGACTTGTTGTGGTTTCCATTCCATGACGAGAGCGGAGCGGGAGCGGGAGGGCTTCGAAGGTGCCGAGGGGGAAAAAGTTCATTTCCTTGCAATCCGACTACAAAACAGCACCCGGCGGATCAAATAAAACTATAGAAATTGGCACCCCGGGAAGGCTCACGGATGCTGCAACAAACGGCGAAAACTCTACGTGGATGCTCTTTAGAGTACAGTGAGGCACAAGTGGATATGAGGCGTTTTAGACAAACAGAACGTTTGAAAATTCCCAATGTAATAAAAAAAACTACTAATCAGTTCTACACAAGGTGGGTCATTAAAATTCGACAATTCAACATTCTATATTGCGCACACTTTGTAGAAAAAAAGCATATTGCTATATTCAAAAAGATTATTATTGAGCTCTATAATGGAGGCTGGCTAGAACCATTGAAAAGGAATGGAAAGTTGTGATTTGAATGGCGAATTTTGATAAAAACAGCAATAGTTAACAAATAAAAACAAAACTAAAGAAGCGTTGTTAACTTCCTTGGAACAGTTACAGTTTGGCAGCGTACCAGCGTGGTTGGTTAGCAATGCACGGGGTTCCTGAAATAGGTTAGCGAGAAGTAAGGTTATCCTGAACGCATGGTTAAAGGCAAGCTGTGACTTCAGTCTGAAAAAATCCCAGCTGTCATACATCTCGTGGTGTTTGAGTCAGTCAAGCTGACAACGAGTTCTTGGGATCTGACAAACGGAAGGAAATATCCCTCCCGTGGACGGCTATAATTCATAGGAGTTCGGAAAGAGTCAGTATGCCTCTGATTACGTGTAAGGGAACACATTCTTCGACTCAGCGTAGGAGGATATACCTCGGCTCGTATAATAGAAGAAGAACTTCTTTCGAATAGGTTGTATAATGTTGCATACACTCCAAGATCCGGCAATAAAACGAAGTATGAACAAGTAACAGGGTGAATAATCAATATTCTGCGTACAATCGACTGCATTTTGCAATTCCTGAATACGATAGCTTTGCTGCACGTTCTAATTCTAAGCTCAAAGTTATTCACGGGCATATTCAACAGATTTCATCCAAAAAGATGTAAATATCACCAACCATTTTTTCCTGCTGGAAAATGAGCACAATTCACGCTAACAAACACCCAAGGTTGGCCATTAGATTTTCAAGCATCAACATCGCATGAACAACGTATCATCGAATGTATCAGGTTCGTAATATATCTTTAAGATACTCAGGTTCGTAATATATCTTTAAGATACTCCCTTTTGCCCCACACTACACTTTTTTCCGTGAGCAAAGCATTTTTAGCGCAGCCACACACTTACGGCCACTTCGCGGAAGGCAGGAAGTTTTCTCTTGCTGACGAGTTTCACAAGCTCACCAACACACATGAGCGGACAAAACGCTGTCCACCAGTGTTAAGACCACCGGTACCGGAGGTCGCTCCTTCTAGCCCATTTAAGCATCATCAGCATGATCATCATCTGCGCGCCGTATCGGCCCCGCCAAGACACCGTGTGTCACACGCAAGCCCGGGAGGACGATTTTCCATGATGGGCGAATTCTTAGGCCCCTCATTGTTGAGCCCGGGTTTCAGCTCCACGGTGGTCGGTGCAGCGTCGAGTTGGGAGGCTTTCTATACTTTATCGCCGACCATTTTCCCGCCGCTCATCAGCAAATGGCGACAACATACTAAAACGCCGTATATGGGAGCGCGCGAATGTGTGTGTGTGTGTGTGTGTGTCTCTCGTGTCGCACCGGATATGCTGATGATGACACGACGGAAAATCTTTCTGGTTCAATCTGCCAACTCCGCATCACCGAGTGCGAGAGAAATGCAGAGCGTCAGTGGGACGTCATGGGGGACACCTTCCGGTTCTTGGCGCGGAGAGAAGGCGTTGTCTGTCGGTCGAGATTTATGCTACCCTTGGCACAAAAGACACCAGGCACAGCGGAGACGCCAAAGACGCAACGGTGTCCCGAAAGTGTCAGCAAAATTTCGCCATCCTGGCCTTGCGAAGCATAGCACACTTTCGTTCGCTGCGGTCGAACTTCCGGTCCTCAGCGCTGCGCGCCACTTTCTTATTTTTTATATAGCCCAAGAAGGACACAGGGACGACAACGACGATGTCTAATGTCAAATGTGAAACAAATTGATGCTGGAGCTGGCAGGCTGGCAAGATTATATCAGCCATCCTTTGGGCCGTCATCCATCGGCGTCAGACGCTTTTTTGGCAGCAGACTTTCTGCCTCTAATAATGGGGCTAATTCGGGGGCCTTTGCACACCCGAATGCGGTCCGTGTGCCTTTTTATGACAGAAAGTGGAGTTCTCGATAGAGAGAAGCAAAACATTCCTTGAAGATTTAATTTCCTCCACCGTGAGCTACTGTTTGGAGGTTCTGGTTGAGGCACTAAGAGAAATATATATTTTAGGATCAGCAGTTGAGTCATTGGACGTGCTCTGTGTGAGCCTGCCCGATGTGTCGTTTGAATTATATCCTAATCCTCACGTCACACTTTCTTTCTATTTCAATTTTTTTTGAGACACTTCCCAGAATACCCGTGTGAGAAAATCTTCTATTCATTGTCACCAATCTCGACGATGGTTATGGACTTCGACACGATCATCGTCCCGGTCCGGAAGAAACCGAAAGCCTACGCAAGCCAGAATTGATCACAGATTCCAACAATCTCCTCAGGGCACTCGGTTGTATCTTTTTTCCATGCTCTCTTTTGGCACGCTGCGAGTATTCTCCATTTAATCTCGGCATTAATAAAAATCCTCCGAGCGATCTGAAACCATCCCGTGCCGTTTGCCAGCCTCAGATATCGTCTTTCGTCGTAATATCCCGCCACTTCAACCACCTCCCCCCCTCCACCCAACGGTAACAACGGGGATCGGGATTATTGCATCAGTCAAAGATAAACAAGATCAAGGGCATCGTTGTCATCGGCTGAGTCAGAGTAACGAGGGAACACACTTCTCCCTTGCGGTGATGACTAATTCCGGCCGGCACTCAGCGCGCACATTGCGTGCCTCACACGACGTCCCGATCCGGAAAGGGCAACGAAAGAGGCTGCAAAAGCAGCAGCAGCAGCACAACCGTCACACTACAAAAGAGGACCATCGTCATCATCATCAGCATGCTGAGACTGTGCTTTAATTAAATTAAACTCAATTACAATTCTCCGGCACACTCTTCCCACGCTTCACCCCTTTGAACCCCCGGGCTGGAGGTGGGAGCTGGGTGGGGGATGGAGTGAACGGAAATGCTTTTGCATCTCCGGTGAGCCCTCCTACGACGGTTGGCACGGGGTGAGAACTTTGGCTGAAGAACTTCATACCGCCCTTCCTTTTTTCCTGCTTCTTCTTCGTCTCTTGCACCGATGGCAGAGATTCTCAAACGGGATGACACATATTTGATTAAAGTTTTGCCATGAAATTGGAAGAATAATCAAAACGTTACACATCACTGAAATTCGTTCATATGCAAACTAAGATGTTTATAGTTCAATATTTAGGTATAAGATGTGTATAGTCCGAATAATTGAGCAAAGTAAGAATTAATTTCATACTTTTCTACTTTCGTATCGTGATCCTTATCCAGAGTATGATTTCTATAAAATAGAGAAAAAAATATTACGCTAAACCAGTTGAGAATCCCTGCACTATAACCAGGGCCATGCTCGTTTAATTCTTTCTCCCGTCTTCTTTCCCTCACTTTCCTAACAAATCACCTCATTCGGAATCAGTTTTGCGTAATTACTTCAATCAATTTTTCCACCATCGCGGGCTTGCAAAAGTTGAGTCGAGGCTCTGCCGTGAAGAGAGAAGCAGTAAATCACTCTCGGAACCACGAGGCGGAAGGGTTTCGCGAGACCACCCGGCGCACAGTTTCCTCCCTGGAAGTTCCCCTTTTTTTCCACCGTCGGGAACCGCAACAAAAAAAAAAATAGAATGAGTTCGGTCGTTAGAGATGGTGCCGGTTGGCTTTTTTATACCTTGTTGTATATTTCACTACTTTGTACTTTTCTTTGTAAATTTGCCTTCTGAATCGTTTTAGTGCTTTTTTGTTGGTTGCAAAAAAATCTGTGACCACCAATAACCCACCATTTTGCGGGAGGGAGAGAGGGAAGTGGAGTGCTGTTTTTTAACTTTTCCTGCTTCGCCGAACCAAGTTCTGCCGAGTGGGACGAAAAGGAAGTTTCCCTTTTTTCCGTTGTTTGGCGTTTGGCGGCTGCGAAGCACGAAGCAGGCAGACACAATTGTCCCCCGAACTTCCGCGCGCAAAGAAACTGATTTTAAAGAACCCCGTTAGGTAGGTTGGCAGGGTAGCGGGAAGTATTGTGCGACCGGAACCGACCACTTCCTGTTGGTCAGCAGCATATTTCGAGTCGCAGCGCACTTCGAGGGGGGGCTAACTTTGAAGGGAAACTTTCTTCCCCATTTCTTCTAGAGCTACCCGAAAGTGGGGCTGGGGGAGTCGTTTTCCATCCCGAGGGCACACGGAGACAAACTTTGAATTAAAACTTCGTCCTTAGCCTCCTCGTTTTTTCGATGTTTATGGTTTATTTCGGTTGAGCGGGGTTTTTCACGAAACACTTTCAACCACCACCCACAAAAGGGAGGGAGAGAAAAACTATAATGAAACACTAAAGCGAGGGAAGCGGTGGTGTGGTGCGTTTGGATCGGAAGGACGGCGCATCCTTTCCGGTTGGCCAGCCGAAAGTGCGGAGGAGGATCTAAACCGGGAAATCAGTTGAATTGCACCCTTGCAATGTCGCCCGAGCGAAAAGCGAAACTTTTGCCGAAGCATTGCTTTTTGCATTTCCAGCAACAAGCGACAAAACTGAAGCATCGGCTCACTTAGGAAACGAAAGTGTTAATTTAATTAGGTTTACGAAAAACACGCACAACTAATTAGAAGGAAGCGAGCGTTTTCCATCCCGCGTCGTATGTTTTCCATGTTCCACCTGTGGGAAAACTGGCCAGTATTATACTGTCCGTGCGGCTTTCGCGTCCTTTGCTCCGGTCATTAGCTGGCGAACGAAAGCCACGCGCTGGAAAAGCGAACCTCTATCGTTCGCGGTCAATTGAGCAAAAGTGTGTACATGTGTGTGTATGTATGCTGCATCAGGTTCGCCGAAGAAAAATCTCATTGTAACACCATGCCCGAGGGTGGAATGGACGAACGAGAAAGCTCCTTCCCTTGTCGGGAGGGAAGGAAAGCATTACCGAACGCTAAACGATCACAACTACTTCCTCGCTTCCGGGTGGGAAAATAATATTTCCCTTCCACGGTATCCATTCGTTGCGCATTGCCAGTCCAGGGCGGGGGTTTTGCTAAAACGAGGACGTATTAAAATAAATTATTATTGAAATTAAATTAATTATAATCAGCTTACATGCAGCGATCGTGTTCCGCCAAAAGAAGCATGAGTCAGGAATGGGAAAGGTTTTTGAAAACACCATTTTGTATCCCTGGTTTAACGCGTACGACGGCGTGTACTGTTAATGCAACATGGCACTTGTTCCCTGTGCAAACACAACATTCTACGACGGACCTTCCCACCATCGCGTGCAGTATTGATTTTGACGGATTTATATCACCTAAATCAGCACAAATCATATTCTCTCCACACTAAACCGATGTTTTTTTCCGAACCATTATGTTTTTCCCATGCCACACAAGCTTGGTGCGTATGTAAATAGCTTAACACCAATTCCCAACGGTGCAACACGACCACGGGGGCCAGCGTTAGGATTAGGTGGATTATTGGCATGTTCGACGCGCATTTGCATTTTAGCACTAATAGGGTAATCGCGTTTGGAAAATGTTCCGAATCAAAATATGGCAGCCTTTTTTCCACCTCGCCCAGAACGCTCGTTGTAGCGGAGCAAAGGTGGAGTAACTTTTCATAATCCAACACCAACTTCTTCCTCCTACTTTCGCGGGTGAAACGGCACACCCCAAACCTCTGCCACCTTTATTGGATCAGACTCGCGAGGGAGTTCCAGTCAACCGTTTACAACATGCTTTTCCAAGTGCTCGCACTTCTGCGTGGCGGGAACAAATCGTTCGGCTCTCGGGGTCGCGCGCGCGCGACAAGCCGTTAGATCGAATGGATTTTGTGAAACCCTTTTTACGCTTGCCCGCCGGACAGGCCGACCACAGGAAATTACGGCACAGTCACACACAGCTGACTCAGTGTCGAACGGGAGAACCTGTTTTTGCGGTGCCTATAATTATTACTGCCCGGGCTACGGCTCGGCGGAAGACATTAAGTGAAACAAAGTGCAGTACAGCTACCAGGGGTTTCTTCTCCTCTCCCGTGCCCAAGCATCACGACACGATGACCAATGTGCAACGCGAAGGAATGGCCGCGTTGATGGTGGAGATAATTTTGTTCTCAGCTTGTTCCGCTTCCCCGTCCTGCGGTGGTTTGCCTTGAAACAAACCTACCCTCTGCTGGTGGTGGCCGCCGATGGCATACGTTCCTCTTCCGTCATTAGCAACACGCGGCCACACGTCGTGGAGCTGAATGCGAAGGCGTGCGCTACCCTCCAGCGAATGGGAGTTTAAATCTGTACCATTATCTCATCGCATCGATCGATTCGAGTCGGCATCATGCGAAACAATTTCAAGGTGTACCCCCTAAGCATATCAGAAGCATATCCATATGGCGTCAGCTCACGACGGGTTGGCTGGTTGGTTTTATGATTTCATCGAGCATCGTGCTGAGGGGTCAGAAGGTTCCTGCTGCAATAAATACACCGTGAACAACTTAAAACGTACCTAAAAAATAGAACAAACGAGAGAGAGAGAGAGAAAAAAGAAAATCAAATTAGTTACTATTCAAACATTCAAACACGATGAGCTCAACAACTGAACGCGGAAGAAGGATCGAGCTGGTGGGGAGAAAAAAACGCGAGGGAATAGAATTGTCATGGATGCAACGCAACGGATTCGTATTAGTCAGCAATTCCCCCACGCAAAACCTGTGTCGATACGCAACGAGATGCAATTCTGGGCAATGACCATGCATGCGTTGCTCTTTCCATATTGATGCATTCTTTCTACGTGCCATTGACGGATTCCAACTCCATGACGGCGTGTGATCTGAATGCAGATGTTAGGTATTGTTGAGAAGAATTGGAATGAACGGCAGTGAATGCCTTCGACCAATACTAGACCCATCAGTGGCACACAAAAAAACACACACACACACACACACACACACATAAAACAACAGGTCGATGAAGCCAATAAAAAAATAAAGATGGAATAGATCCACTACCCCGAGCGGACATATTGTTGCATTCCCGCCATAGCGTGCCAGAGGCTCGTTTATACGTTTTACTGGAGTGAACAATAGAAGGAAAAAAGGAATTGATAACATCAACCTGCAAAGAGCATCAGACTAGAGACGCGTAAAGGTTTTAAATCAAACGAACGGACGGTAGCAACGCTCGGTTGATTCGAAGTCCTGGCTCTGAAGTGAAGCGCTGCTCTATTGGAATTAATCACAACAAACGGCGATGTTGCAAAACCGAACCGCGTTTGATCCTTCCCGTTAGGGGTTGCGCTTTTCCGAAGAATTCAAACATAAACGGTGCGTTAAACTATGCAACACAACTGCACGGCCGATACACCAAAGGGCTCGTAGTACGAGCCCGGCCTCTATGTTGAAGTGCCCACCCGTCCCTAAATCCCGACTTTTCAACTCGCAACTCGTATGGTCGAACCAATGACATGCTTTCAGTTTTCCGACTCGATAGATGCAACACCGCCCGGTGGGTTATCGGGAAAATTGAATTCTTATCTACGTTCGGCTATCGGAAAGGGTCCAGGATCCAACAATATGCCCACACAACACATAAACTCCCTCTTTCGCCGAAGTGACCTGATCAGTCCCCTATAGTTTTCAAGTCTACACAATGGAGCTCCTCTACCCCCAAGCCGGATTTTCCTGAACCGTCTTCTTTTCGATTCTGTTGCCAGCACAAGAATAGCCTGATGCTGTGCAATGTAACACATACAGCCTCCATCATGCCACCGTTGTTCCATAGAGCTAGTTTTACGCGGATGGTGCAACCGATGGATCAGGATCGTGTGTGCAATACTCAAACACGTTCCCAAACAAATTCCCCAGGACCCAAGGCCTCACACAGTCTCACATACCGGGAGGTTCGTTTAGTGTCAGAGAAACCTTCAGCTCACAGTAGTATAAATTTGCACAAAAGA
The DNA here is from genome assembly GCF_943734705.1 of Anopheles coustani. Classification (NCBI taxonomy): domain Eukaryota; kingdom Metazoa; phylum Arthropoda; class Insecta; order Diptera; family Culicidae; genus Anopheles; species Anopheles coustani. Next base: position 83,328,790 of record NC_071288.1, on the reverse strand, counting down.
GCAACTCAACTGGAATATATTTCTCGTGTTTCGAGATTTCCACCGCGTCGCCATCATTACACGCCTCAGCTGCACGCTGCAAAAAGCAAATGGCCGTAAAGTTGGCTGCCGTCATCGTTCGTTCCAGGCAACAAGGTGGCTTGAAAAGCGAGATTGACCAGAGAATTGTCGCTGCGTTTGCAAAAGGATGCACACACATTCTGCGGAACAGCTGAAATGTGTTTGGTTAAATAAACACGAGAGTTAAGACTCTGGTACCTACACCTTGTACACAACCTCATCTAATGAAAACGAGGTTGCGTTGCTTTTAATCAGGCAATAGTGGGACTTAGCGAGGCGAAGAATCGTCGCTTGCAATTAACTTCTGTACATTCTGTCCCGAGATCAGTAAAACAACGAACTGGACAAAAAAGCTAACCTCCCCATTCCACAACAGAAATCTCTCGGTGGGGAGCGAAGCAATTATGCAGCGGCTCAGAAAATTGAAACGAGGAAACACCCAACACCCACCCCGGCGAGTTAAAAAGGGAAATAAGCGTGGTCTTTTGTCGCGTAACGAATTTATTCCTGAAGTTGTCAGCGTACAACAAAAAAGCTCTAAACAAACGGCTTTCTCACGAGGGTAAAAAAAAACTACCATAACCGTCCGCTTCCGTCGCCAAGGTCTTGGATTCTTTATTTAGTGAGACGTAGCTGTATAGCGCCACCTCCGTGTTCTCGCGGATAAATTTGAGCCGCGAAAACATGGCACCAGCGAGATAAAGAGGCCTTTCCATCCCAGACCTCGGCGGCAACAGAGCGACGCAATTTTCGCGGTCTACCGCTCCAGTGTCGGCGACGTCGCCATCCAAAACCGCGTCGGCAATGTCCTTGGGCAAACATAATGTACTTCTCCTCCCCCGTCCTTCCCCCGTTGTTTGCATCTCGTTAATGCAATCTTCAAATGCAAATCGGTTACCCGGGCCGCACAACAATCGGCTTTTGCCCGCTGGCTACTTCACCGGTTCGCCTTGTGTCGGGTTCTTTCCCAGTAATGTGCGCACCGCGAGATGTATTGTTCTGAAGGCGAGCTGTTGGAGCAGTATGGCCCTTTCCTAGAGAGCTTGCCGTTGCCGTGATGCCGTGCTTATCTCCTAGGTTTCGAACCGTGTCACAGTTCTTGCGTGTACAAACGTCGCAACAAAGCTTGTCAGCGGGGAGGATAACACCCGCCTTCTTGAACTGCTCTCCGCAACGGCTTGCTTTTCAACTCTTTCCAGCTAAGCAGCTTCCGCCGTCCAGTCCGGTTTCCTGGTGACGTTAATTTCCATTTTAACAAAACGTTCGCTCCGCCGCACTGAGTTCCCGGACGCTCCTGCTGCTGCTGGGAAACTGTGGACTTCAAACGAACACGGAGAACATAAGACACGCCACGCCGACGAGCTTGGTCTTCGTCGTGCTCGGACCGGTTCGTTTACAGTACACTACATCAGAGGAGGAGCAGCTCTAGGAAGGCGGTTGGGCGTAGAAATCACACGAGTTTGTCAAGTGGAAAATGCCCTCCGTTTCGGAGTCGTTTCGCGCTATGCCCGCGCCCCGCGCGTGGACCACCTTTAGGATCAATTTTCAGGTAGTCTCCGGTAGGTAGGAGGATATTTGACAAGATGCTAGGTACACGAATTCTGTGTGTTTCCGAACTGAAGATCGTATCCCTTGTTCACGGGGAGCTCGCATGGCAGATTCTACACTCCGATGTCCGCTATGCGTCAACCCGAGGTAACCGAACAACGCGGCGCTACGGTCACATTATCGGTCAAGGTACCGACACAATATCCAGAGACGACTTCGGCCGGGCCCTTCTTCTCGTCCTTTCCTCCGCTGCGTTCGCTAATCAGCAGCAATAAACGCCGCATCTCAACGAGCGTAACGGCGGCGTGTTTACCGTACCGAAGGACCGGTCTCGGACACAGTCGCCCGGCTAAGACAATGGAGTCGCATTATTGCGACCACCGTGTACCGCGTTTCGCCGGAGCATAATATACACCACCCCGGTCGTCTTAAAACCCGTCTGTCAACTGCAAACACCGACCGGGCGGTCAGTGGCCCTCCAATGTGTAGAACATATGCAGATATCGATGTGCGACAGCAAACAAGACGCCCTGTTGTTCCCATGAGACAACAACCAAAAGACATACACATCGGACGGCGAATTAGTTCCTGGGATTCGGAAGGCGAACGCTTCCCACTGTGCGCTGCGACCTTTTGTGGCGTTGTGTATGATCAAAGCATGATAATAGGATAAGTACATTGCAAAATGTTATTACTCGGAGCTGGGGAGTGAATATGATAAGAAACACATTAACACTACACATTACTGGCAATAAGTTGTGTCAACTCTTCTCTTTAAACAGTGATTCTGCATTGTTTCTACTGCACAAACATTTATATCGGTTACACATTTTCATTCAATTGAAACTACTTAATGTTTTTATAAACTAATGAATGTTGTATAAACCGCCGTTTAAACACGCCTGGAATTCCAGGTGGCGGGAACGGGAAAAAGTAGCCCAGATTCGACAGAATATCCAGCGGGAACGAGCTTATTCGCCCGATCTGTCAAAGTGAAGCTTTGTTTACGTTTTAGTTTGTTTACGTGATCTAAATTGGCGGCAGGTAAAAGTGGAATTGTGAGTCATTATCAAATATAAAGTTTATGAATGGTGTTGTTGAGTTCCTCCTCCAAAATTTTGCGTCGAAGACTACTCGCATTTTGGTTTCTCTCCAACAACATCGGCCGCATCCATATACGTTGCCCATACCGACGTTGTTGTAGCAAGCGAATGAAACTTTTCATGAAACGTTTCAATTAAGCAAATGCGTCCGTTCCCGCCGGGTCGTAGTTTCGCGTTTTTTAAACATAGCGGGAACGAAATCCGTTTTTTTCATATGGAGTTTCCCGTCGTCCAGCGGGATTTCCGCGGGACGGCGGGAATATTCGTGCGAATACCGCTGTGTCTAGCCGTCGCTTAAGAAGACACACCGTGTTTGTAACTATTAGATTGAAATTGCATGTTTTTTTGTTTTTATAAATTACCTTCTTTGTTATTTTTTTATGTTTTCAACTCGTGATGCATTTTATAGTTTTTTTTTATTCTTTAATATCGGTAAACTTACTAGAGCTGCGGTACAAACCCAGATAAAGTCGGTGATTTTACTAGAATTGCAGCGTCAAATAGAGATGTACCAAGCAAAATGTTTTAGATCTGCTATGTTGTTCATCCTTTAAATCCCAATTCGCTTAAATCAGGTGGAAGATACGATTTCCACATAAAAAACATTGTACATTTTTTTGTGGCAATGCTTAAGATAAATACTTATCAATTAATTATTTCTAGAAGAAGAACTAAACAATCCAATCCAATAAAGCATCCGGAGTTGCCTCAAACCCTAGAGCCTACATCGATTGAGAATCTCTGGCGTAAACCCTAAATAATTGGAATGCTCATGTGACTTTAGCTAATCCTCCAACGCTGCTCAACGGAATACCACAAACTGTGCGCTCCGTTGGATGTCATTGCTGTCCCATTGAAATCGTCAGCCATGAAGCACACGCCAAGGCCCACCACTTATCGGTGTGGGTTGCCTGTGGCCAACGGTTGACAGAGAAGTTCTGGGTGTGGACATCAGTGAACGGTCTAGCAAGGATTACCCCCTGCCCTTTGAATTTCAAGACGCTATCGGCAAGTCGACCGTCGCAAGACTCTCCCCGTCGGGAGACAAAGACCCATCGACACCACTCCTCCTTAAGGCACAGCTTCTCTGTTGTGCTCCCTGTGTTGGCGTGACGAGTAAATCCATGTCGGCTGTAATTAGCGCAACATCGATAATCGCGCGCTGACTGACAGAATGATAGGCTTTTGCTTCTGGAACAAATCACTCATGTCTGACCCTTCCTCCCACGATACCGGTGTGCCCCTCCTCGCCTGGTTTCGGAGAGATTTTCGTGAAAGGTGCAGCAGTAGCAGCAGCCAAGGAGGTATTGACGGTTAATCTGGCCTTCTCCTAATGGACTCAACAGTTCGTCAACTTACGGCGCCACAACGGTGAGGATTTTCAATTGGCACCGCTTTCACTCACTCCCGGTGGTTCGTTGTGTGACGGAAGTGACACGGTTTGTAAACGCAACAGGGAAAACTGGTCAAACACACACACGCATACAAAAATGCACATTTGCGCAACCATTCGCATGTAAATGTTAATGGGTTGATCTGGGAGGCAGAAAGTTTTCGACCGCCCTAAAAGATGGAAAGAAACAAGGGAAACAGAATGGAGCGCGACACGGAACCGTGTCACCGTGAGGGAAATGAAAAATCAACAACTCATGGAAAGTGTGTGGCTGGTGTAAAAAAAGGGTTCGGTAGGAAAAGTGACTTCACTCGTGGTAAATGCCACTGTTTGACAGAAGCGTGTGTTCGGTGTTAGCATAAACATGATAGAGTACCCACATACACCTTCTTTTTCGGATTGACAGTGGGAGAGAGGGCAAAGTTTACTCAGCTCGAAGCACTCTACTTCGTAACTTCGATCGTCGATGGTTACAGAAGTAGATTCATTACGTTATTGATGCATCAGTTCGGTTCAAGTGTATTTCAAACAACAAATAAAACCATCGCAGCAGTCGATCAAATGTGATAGTTGGAAGGGAGAGCTAGGTTTTATTGGAGAAAAACTTGAATAATAAAAAAAAAATAATGGTAGAAAAACCTACCAATAAAAGAGCAGATGCTTCCGTTTTTATAATTCCTCAAAAATGTCAGCGAAGCACAGTTTATTATTCATCGAAAACACTCGAAAAGAAATCTCCGGCTCGATTGCCGCACAGCACAAATAAATCAAACAGCCGTCTGCAGAGAAAATAATAAACTCCCCAGTGCGCACACGGAATGGGTGGAAACTTGACATACACTTTTTTTTTCTAGATATCTTGCTGATCTTTTAAAGCAAAGCTCCGGAAAAGTTTTTGTGCGACGCTATATCGCATTCTTTGCCCGCGGTGTAGGAGCTCTTTGGTCGGCTGCTCTCGAAAGCGCACGATATCAACTTCAGCGAAGGAATTCAATATATTTTGAATAAAACATGCAGATACACACGTACACTCCTCCCGTGGGCCGCAAGGCGACAAACAAGACAATCGTATGCGGTGTGATGTGCTGGGAGTATAACAGCAACGGAAAAGAGATTCACAAAACTTCAAGCCATACACAATACAAAGTGCAGTTTATGCACGCCCAAAATGATTGCTTGCTGGTTGTTGAAAAAGAATGAAGCAATGAGGACTGGAATGGAAAGAGAGTCCTTCTCGGCTTGCTTTGAACCGCGCGAGGATTTGTTTGACTTTTCATATGGATTTTCGTGACGCCCTCGCAAGGAAGCGACACCCACGACCGACATCGAACTCTGCGAGACGATGAAGAAAAGGACGAAGCCAAAAATTATGCGTCAAAATTCTTTCACTTGAGAAGTTCGCCGAGCACAAACTTCTCCTCGGCGAACTCTGACTGTCAAGTATGCGTCACCCATTTTTCGACACCCATTCCAAGCATTCCTCGGGTGTGAAGTGGTGGAAAAGGAACAAGACGAATCCTCTCCAGTGGATGTTAAATCCGTAGCCGTAGCCTGTAACGTGTGCTTGTAACGATGAATGTTTGACAGCGATGCTACAACATCCATTCCATCTTGGCTGGCATGGCTTTAAGAAGAGGGTACACGTACGTCCGCGCGCACGAGAGATTGACGACCCAAACTAACCTCCAGACAACGCGTTGGGGGTTAGACTACGCTTGCTTGCATATGTTTTTGGGAAAGCCACCGGCAAAAGAAGGGAAAAGAAAGATGAACTCCACAAAGACCCTCGAGGGAATGGAAAAAAAAATCACACACACATACACCCGCGCACATTGTACAGGTGACCGCTAGGTGTGCTTGCTGCCAACATTCCAACAGTCCTCGATAGACGTTCCACAAAATCAGCCAAGTGAAACAGAATCATTTCGTCATATTTTCGTGAGTTCCTTCGTGTACCGCCGTTTTCCGTTCCACGTGTACCATTTTCCCCCCCGGTGGGCAGCAGCTGTAAGAAGACGTCCACAACGCCAGATGCCATCCACAGCATTTGCATTCCACACACCTCTTGCCTTGGGCGGTTCCCCCCTCTCTGCCTCCATGAGAGACGGCTCAAATTCGGTTCGGACGGGTTGCTCGGCATCCACAAGCCCGGGTCATTGAACGTCCCGCGCTCGTCCAAGTGGAAGCGGAGAGGCCCGCGCTAATGCGCCAGCGGTACCAAACATAAGAAGCCCGGCGAAGAATAGATACGGTTAATGAACTGCCGCTACCTGCCGATCGTTTCTTCTCCTCACCACCGACATCGAAAGAAATGCGCTTGGAACCGAAAAAGCGGGACGCACGGGTGGAGTTTGGGTAAGACCAACCAGACACCTTCACGTAAGTAGAAGTGCTTTTGCCGGCATCGGTATCGGCACTCCAAACGCAGGCAGGTTGAGACTTAGGGGGTTGGTTGCTGTTTGGGTGATAAAAGTTCCTCCACAGAATAAATTTGGAGGACCTTCAGGGGAACCTCCGTGAGCGACTAGGAAGAAATACGTGACCAATCAGGAAGTGGTGTACTTGAATGGGACCATGAATCTCCGCGTCCCGTGTTAGTTCCTCGAGGTCCACGACTAGAGAGGGAGATCCAAGGAACAATGTAGGGAAAGAATTGAAACCCTCCCGACGCTAATAGATATCTTTAGGCCCAAAAGGGTCGTTAGCACATTTACTCAGCTGGGACCGGTGTTGTGATGACGATTACAGGTTTCCGTCGCCATCTGCACCACGTGGCCACACCCACATTTACACGGTGCTATGATTATGTCTTCTCCGTTGAACCCGATCGGTATCTGGATCTGGTCGCTCCAAAAACATCAGGGTGATGGTACAAGACGATTTTGGGCGACCTGGACCTGGTGTAGACAAAGGTTGGACTTCTTTCCCGGCCCATTTCCCGCCACTCCCTTTCTCTTTGTTGCCGCCGGTACCTTTCCAACCCGCAAAGTGGCACGACGACGGAAGCCTTTCTCTTCGCTGCTCAAATATTTAATAACATTTCCCAGATCGGGACCACGTCCAATCGAACTCCGAGCGGCAACTCCGACAGTCGGTTGATGTCAGGAGCGGGCAAAGAAATAATGTTGGACTTTCTGCAACACACCCCGCAGCAATAGCAACGGTAAGCAACGGCGATGGAAGAAAGCATAGCTGCATCATGCTTATTGCCGACGCCTTCTAAACACGGGTTCGGCGCCACTTGACGCGCGGTTGTTGCTTTGCCTTCTCGGCTGATCGGATTTGGCGCTCATGGATCGGAACAATGGATTCGTCGTCGGATTCGCGCGCTCCTTCGCCTCCTCTCCCCCTTTCCCAAGAAAAATAGGTCTCCCACCTCCAAGCAAAAGTGACTACAGCATCCCAAAACCATGGCGAAAGAAATATGTGGGTTGTACCACCATCGAAAGTTCCTACCGTTGTACACCCGTTTTTTTTTAAGGGGAGTGCGCGCTGATGAAGTGCCGACAGACAGATGGCCAAACCTTGAAGGAAGGCGTCTTTCTCCGCCGCCGAGGAACCGGGAGTCTCTCCCTCCGAAGGGGGACACAAAGCCGAAAATTTTAAAATTGAACATCGCGCTACCGTGCCTCGTAATTATATGGGTGGGTTGGCCCGCAGTCCCCTCCGCCACCGTTTCCCCCTCGCAGGCTAAATGGGGGAGAGAGTTCGAGAAAGTTATTAGCTGTACGGTGGAGTCGAGAAAAATGAACTTTTAACTCCCCGTTCGAACGTCTCTTTTTCCAGCCCTTTTCTCGTCGCGGAAAGACAAATCACGCCGGAAGCTTGGCTGATGACAAATTATCCTTCCGGCGCATAGACCGCTGGAGGAAAATAATATGAAAAAGCAAAAAAACCAACAGCAAACAGAAGAGAAAAAGAGTCAGAAGAGGAGAGCAAAAACTGAACCTAATAATGGGGTAAAATTACACCAAATGAACACGTTTCGGGATGGATGAGGTGATGAAGTGTTTGCTACATTTCAATAAATGCAGCGCACCAGTCATTTTTCGCTTTGGACACTTGGAAGTTGTTCGCGAGTGAAGATGAATAAATCAGCATTTTAATTTCGTACTCACTACATTTGGTGAGCTGATAAAAAAAAAATTGTCTTGAATTGTATTTAAAACAGATAATCTTATACAGAAAATGATTAAATCATGCAAAACATTTTCTTATATAGATATAAAGATAACACAATGTTTCAAATCAAGAATAGATAAAATATCTAATAGTCGTTTCCATCAAACTGATCGTTTATCCGATGGGAACATTGACCCAAATAGCGGGTCCCATTAGAAGGGAGTTCATTTTCCTCCGATAGAGACAACCATTTCACGTTACTGACCGAAAACAATGGTCAATCTAAACAACATACTTGCCACCGCCCTATCTCTTTGTCCCCCCGAATAAACCCTTAAAAACAGTTTCTATCTCAAATCACAACAATGAACTCGAGGATAAAAGCTACATCTAGCGCTATTAACTGAACGGTGCACCGTTATCCAGAAGCCACCGGGCAAGGGGAATCTCCAACCACCTTCTCGTTCCCTCCGAGAAACATGTTGCCGTGTGTGCATCGATGCGCACAAGATTATGTTTATGTTACCAGCATAGGCAAGCATAGGACACCTTCTTACCTTGTTTTAAGGGGAAGAAGGCTGCCAAATTTATGTTTGCTACCTGCTACAAGATTACACCAAACCCCTGTTTTTTTTCCACACCCACAACGAACAATGGCAATGTCTTGCAAAAGAGTTGACTTAAAGCAAGCCTCCCCAAGAACATTAGGCAGTGCCTTCGAGCAGGGTTTAACCTTCCGAAAAATTAACCGTTTGTCACCATCGCTGCACTATGCGCCGTTGCGTTCCTGCACAACATATACATGTGAACCTCAGCAGTGCAATGTAAATTCCCAAGCCACCGAGAGATTGCATGTTGAACACATTTGTGTATCATTTCGTCGGCATGCGTCGGTTTTTCTTTTTTGCGCCATGAAAAGCTGGTGGTTTTGGGGGATTGTATAATTCACTGCGCCAAAACAAAAAACAATCCGAAAAAATACATGTTACACCACAACCACAACATTATAAAAGTATAATCATTATGCACCGTTGCGGACTTTGCGCGGCCGCGTTCCGACCGATGGGAAGCAAATGTGTTGTTAGAAACAATAAAAACTCAGTTAAAAAAACACACACACACACACAGTCAAACCCGCTCGCGATTTGTTTGCGGTTGATGAGGGGAAACAAAATCACCGCGTTGGAAGCGGGGCGGGAGAGATTGGTGATTATGCTGAGTTCATTTTTCGTAGGTTGGCGTAATTGTTTTCAACAAATAAAGAAAGAGCTAGCATAAATTTCAATTGCATAGGTTCAATCAGAACTCACAAAAAATAAACGAACGAACAAACAACAGTAACCAAAACGCATTCCAACATCAAACGTAAAACTCAACACAATCAAAGCTTCACCACAACGCCACGTTATCGGTGTCTGTGTAGGTATTTTGTGGTTTAGGAAACGGTTGTTTTTCTTCTATTTTTATTATTTTTATACAACCGCGATTTTTCTATTACATCATCAGTTGGTCGTTTGGCTTAGGCATTTTTAAATTGAACTGCATTTATACCACGCTTCGCGCCTTCGGTTTTATTGGCTGACCGGGTTCGCGAGATTCAATTGAAATTTGCGTACGCTGTATGGAAATCAGAATTTATCTCCTTGGTAAAAAACAACAATTTAGAACAAATGCCAAACAACTCGAAAGCATTTGCACAACAAATGCAATATATACTGCTTTTTCGCATTTCAAAACGAGCCGGTTATGCAACGGACAAACAGTGCATTTTCCTCCCTACCCACAAAAGCGCAAAATGCATTCAAGAGAAGAATAGCAAAAAAAAAAAGGGCACAGACAATCCATTGAGAAATGGCATGCAAAAATAAGTTTCACAATCAATTTGCCATCGGTACACGACAACATCGAACAGCTTCTCGTCGGTCGTGCGCTTTCGCGTCGTTAAGCATTGATATCTTTATTTGGCAACGACAAACTGCAGCATCCATTTTCGTAAGTGATCTCTCTCTCTGCACTTCACCCCTCACCCCTTCGCGTGTCTTCGTGTTCTATTGACATACATAAAAACACCTCCCGAGGTCACACACGCGATATCGATCCTTTAGAGCGGCGCCGCCGAAAAGGACAAGACGTACGAAGTCGATTGTGACATAAATGGAGGATGGCATTTCACACGCACACAACACAAGGGTTCGCGGGTGGTAAATCAAGAGACAAGAGCGGCCTTCTCCGCTGTCGTGCGCGATTATGAATACTTTATGGAACGAAAGCTGACACTTCGTACACAGAGGAGCATTGCGCATAGCGCCAAGAATGCAATCGAACTGGACGGAACAACGAACGAAATAGTAAACACCACACGGGCGGGAACAAATGGTACCGGTCGCTGGATGAGGGTGGACACCAAGAGGGGTGTGTAATGGATCCTTTCTCCATTTTTGAATTGACACACTTCCAGTTGGTGGCATGCCGAGGTCATCCGGTGTACACTTACGAAAATATAAGAAACAACAAGCTACCGATTGAAAATAAGAAAGATTAACGTTGACACTAATGTTGCTTTGGGAGAGAAGCCAGTAAGGTAAAATTGGCCTTTGTTTTCGTTTTAGGAGGCTGTTTCCCGTTATTTTAATATACTTTGGTAAAGGAATTATAAGAATAATCAGTTTGCTTTTTGCATAACCATCCTGATTCTAATCCGTTTGTACATTATACAATTATCAAGCGTTGAAAACTAATAAACGAAAACAAAGTTAAGTAATTAAACATACTTTGATCATCTTCCTTTTGATCCATTTCGCATATTAAACAGTGTACTAGTGAATGTTTCCACGTTTTCCTTTAAAAACACCGATGAGCTCACCCATCAAAAAGAGGAAAAAATATGACACCCCAAAGGACCGTACAACAAGAGTATTACCGGTTTCCGGTACACTTGCGATCGAAACGCAATAAATCATAATGTTTCCCCATCGTCATCGGTCATCATGAGCGTGTGCCGGCCCTGTTTACCTCTCGCCCTAACATCGGTAAACTCCATGGAGGACGCGCAGCCGAGGTGATGTTTCTCAAAAAAGGACCAACCGAAGGGTTTCGGTAAGGAAAAGCTGGCGGAAAACACTCGTCCACTTTTCTTGTGCCGGGAGGGGAAAAAAAACTGCCAGACCTTTCTTTTTTACTAGTCCTTTACATTCGCTCTCGCGTGGTGAAGTGTAAAGGCCTGCTTTCATGTGGCCTTCCTAGGGTAGCCACGTGATTGATGAAAACGGGAAAAAATAAACTGGTGCTCGTGTCCAAGAGGGGGGTGGAAAACAGAGAAAATGTGTAGGTCCGCTTGCCGAAGCTACCTTGAAAAAGGCATTCCACCTCTAATCGGACCCCTGTGGCGAGACCCCGGGCTTGTGGCATACGCACCCGGGAGTGAGGCCTCACCGTAGCTACGACCGCAAATAGGCTTGATGTAGGAGGAAACACTTCCGGCCTCCCAAGGACTTCTCCCAACGTTCGGCTGCTGCACGGGCTTTGATGATGCGGTGAACCCACGTTGTGGTGGCAGATCATAACACAGGTGCACACATTCGATGGAGTGTACTTACGACTACACGCGCTCCCTCCTCACCGTTAAGTGCTTGTTGGTCGTCTTCATCGATGGAAATTATTACTCCCTAGGACGCGTGTGTGTTTGAGTGTGTGGAACGTACGGTTGGTAGGGAAAAATGAGTTTAACCCGTTTGCTGTAACCAACAAGTGATCCTTTTTATCGAGTAAGCTAGTGATCTACATTCGAGTAAAAAACTTTGCTCCTATGAAGCCACCCGGGAACCTTGGGATCCGTGCGGTTCTCGTCATGGTGGAAAAGTTAAAAAGCTTTTTCCTCCTCTATGCATCCTTGAGCTAACTATCGCGTCAATGCCGTTGAATGCAGACGGGTAAAGAAGTTGCATACTTGTGCTAGGAGAAGTTTCCGGTGCGATTTGCGTCCCGGAACCAGCGGTGGCGAACCAGGATGGCGAACCAGGACAGGCTCGTAGATATTAGCAAAACTATTACTATTCATCTGCAGTTGAACTAAAAAAGGAGAAGAAATCACTTCATCACAAATTGAGAAATCGAAATGTGAGGAAAGGACTTCTTTTACAGTAAAATTAAATAGTCATGTTTGCCCTCACTGCCCTAAACCTTCGCAAGTCTTCATCAATAATGCTCTTGTTTCGGATGCCGCGGCAAAGCCGACCCGATTTTCCACAAGTGGCTTCGTTCGATCGACTAGCAGCAATTGCACTCAGCTTTCAATAACCTTCTCGCTTTCACGCGAAGGAGGAAAATTTATCCTTCTTCTTTCACGGCAGCCATATGTCGAAACTGAAGCGATTTCCGTTTTGCGTTAACGTTGCTGACGCATCGCAAACGTTAGAAGGCTTGTTCTAACACTCTTGATGGTTTTGGGACGATACCACGGTTTTCCCGCCTCGAACTACTTCTTCCGGATGCCCCTCGATTGATTTATGTCAAAACGGCCAATTAGCACGGGGAGATCTCACCTGGAAAAGATAACAAGCAAAGCAAAAGTTTGATTAGTTTCCCGAAGTTTGGCTTTGGAAAGAAAGAATAGGATGATTTGAAGGACTAGAAATTGTTGGAAGACGTATAAGGGAGTAAGGATTTGTTGTTGAGCATTCAGTAGAAGGAGCTTCAAAAAAGAAAACACTTTTTGCACGTAAAAAGACGAGGAAAATTATTCCTTCTAGACTATTTTCGATGATTTTCCTTTTTTACAAACACGTTCGTGAAATTCCTTTGGCCAACATGGAACATTAAGTTCGAGCTATTTCTCGCTGTTCTTTGCTATCTTGAAACCAGAGCCACAAAAAAAAAAGAACTGAAACACGTCCCTCGGCCAAGCAAATCTTCGAGGCAGCGAAATTCACATTCAAAAGCGTAGTGCTGCTCCTCTTTCTGCATCATCATGCTGATGCTTGGCTACCGCTTCCTTTTTCTACATCTTCTCATGTCATTCTTACCGCTCGCCATTATTATCATCTTCTCGCAAGAGGTCAAATGTGAAATTTAGTTTTTTCCAAAACATCGCAAGGAGCTTCACAGGAGTTTGCCAGGCAGGAGGGAAATAAAAAGATAAAAAATCTTGTATCTTGAGAAAAAACTGCTCCAACATAAAACTTCAAACAACTCACTGGCCTGGCTGGCTGGTGCTGCTGCGGTGGCGATGCCTCGGTCCTGGTGGCCACATCCGTGGCGAGCTGTATCATCGCAAGCATACAAAGGCATAGAGCGCAGGAGAACACACCACACGGGATCGGAACAACAAAACCAGAAATGAATGGAAAATTGTTTTGCGGTCATAAATTATTTCCACGCGGCTCGCGTATCTTCCCCTCTTCCGCCTCGGAACTCTCCCAAACATTTGGCTGTGGGAATTCTTGTGTATTTGAATTTGTGTGAGTGTGTGTGTGCTATAAGAAGTTTCCAGTTTGAAATCATGTTTTGCGCAGAGTGTCGTAAAAAATGCACGTTACTAACACTCGTTTTTACTGCCTCCACAACAAACGCCTCCAAAAAAAAATCGGCAGCAGATGAGCAGGACGAAAATGAAATCGTAAAAACACATACAAAAAACAGTTCATCCCACACACGCACCCACACAAACACTCCTGCGCAACCATGGAATAATAACCCATGAGTCAGAGAATAAATATAGCAAGCTAAAGTCTACAGAAACTAAACAAGACTATGACACCCGAGAAATGTTATGCATTTTTTCAGTCATCTATTTATGTGACTTTTCGATACACGCAAATAAAACGAAGATGTAAAAACCAACTCACAAAAAAAAATTACTTGCCCCAGCGTGTGGTTTGCTGATATGATACGAATTCAAACGGGAGGTTTTAAAAATTTCTATGCTGAAACATGTTTATGCCATTACTACTGTTACAACCCCGACTACCGGATTTGGTTTGTTCTCTTCGCCAGTGCCATTTTGTTTTTTTTTTCATCCAACCGGGAGAAAAATGGCGATATTTTATGGCGTTATTGTTATTGGCCTTATTGCTGTATCGCCATATTTCTGGTTTATTTCCCCTCCTCCTTACCAAACGCTCCACATTCGTTAGCTCCCCTTGCTTCTTCCTCGTTCCTCGCGGAGATGGGGATGGTCACTTAAGTAATTGTTTCAACTATTCGCCAAATCCCTTTGTCTTCTCACTCTCGGGAAACCCCTGTCGAAAGTATTTTTCCTTTTTTGGTGCCTTTTTTTTTCGAAAAGCCTCATTACATGGCGCAGAAATATGCTTCCACACAGCCGGTCCCGAATGTTTTTGGAGGCTCTAGGGACACGTTTCTCCCTTGCGAGAAGTGGAAACTATTTTTAATGCCGTCATAAATAAAACACCAGTGTGGCTTTTATTTTGGTTGGTAAAAAAAAGCGGAGCCAAAGCCAACAAAAAACGCGGAAACGAAGCCCACCAGGGGAAGACAAATCGAGAAACATTAGAAATCACGAGTGGCGGCAAGTGTCCGCAGACCGCAAGAGGAAGTAAGGCAAAAGTCATTTCTACAAGGCATCGCCGTACCGTTTTCTTGAGCGGAAAATCTTACCCACCGAAACCCGTTTGGAAAACCGTTTTGCGACAGGCGTTCCCGAGCTCTCTTGACTGTTGTTTGAGGAAAACTACCGGTGCATTTTTCGTGATTCGATGCGGAAGCCAGTTATTTGGGTCACTCCTCAAAGAATACCGCATAAGTTGTGCAGCATTCTTATGCAAAAGCGGTTTGCATTCTTATGCACGGTGCAGCTTTTTGAATTGTGGTTGTTCCTCTGGTGAGAGTGATGGTCGTAACTTTGCTTTTCTTCTTTTCTGCCTAGCCTCGGTGACGTCATTTATATAATAACCTTTTCCGCAATTAAGTTTGTCAAGTAAAATTTTTCAAAGTTTAAAGTCATGACATTCAAGATTTTTCTTTTATAAAATAAGTCCTCTGTAGTTCAACAGGCACACACATTAAATACATTTTACCCAACAAATGGGAGTAGTTAATCTTCTCCCGCGTCGCTTCCCATCGTTGTGCGCCAAAAAGAAAAGGGAACACAAGCCCCGAAACAAATTCGCCAACCGTTCGGAAATGGTTCGGAAAACCGTTGGGCAGTAAATTTTCTTTCCAGTTGCCATCGAATGCCAACACCTTTCCTCCTGCGTGAAGCGAAAGTGAAGCAAATGGGCACCATTTTCCACCCTTTTTTTTCTTCTTCATCGAAACAGCTTCCCCACTCTATTTGGTCAAACGGGTTTTTGTGGCGGCTAATCTGTAAGAATACAAGAGCTACGGTCGTGTTGCATCAAACTAAAGCCCCCCTCGCTCCCAATCCTCCGCGCGCCGGTCATTACGATTTTTGGCCGAAAATAATCGCTCCTTTTGGTCAACTTCACTTCAGTTGGGTACTTTTAAAAAAAGGTATTGGTTTCGGTGTTCGGCTGAGAAATGGCCCGGGAAAATACAACCCATTTGGAGCAATCGTTCTTCTCTCCCTCCTCCCTCTGGCGGAAAAGCAAGTCCCACCGTTTTTTTTTTAAATCGACTGTTAGCGGCAAGCTCCACTTTTCCGCGGTGATCAGTGTGTGGAAAAATTGGCAGTTTGACTGCTAATGGCGAATCATTCCGGTGAATTATGGTGCCACAAATGCGACCAAATGCTTCCTCCTTCTTATCGCGATCTTAATGATGGTGTGAGAAATAAAAAATTAAAAACCCACCGACCAGTTTATTCATCACCAACCGTGAAAAAGGGCGTTCAATCGCACAAGGGAGCGAGAAACACAAAAGAATTGAAACACTTATTATTTAAGCGCGTACTTCAACTGCAAAAGCCTATAATTTGATACCATTTGAAACGGCGAAAGAAGTTGTTATCGTTTTTATTAGAAAGTAGAAATCAAGCTGGACTGCTATCTTGCAAGGATAATCAATCTCTCAATGGCTAGCACCAATTTACAACCCAACACTGCACAGCTCGCTTATGGAAACATAAGCAAATAATAAATGGTTCTTAATGTTTTCCCGCTTACTTTTCTACCACTCCGAACGGCGTGAGCG
Organism: Anopheles coustani; assembly: GCF_943734705.1. Lineage (NCBI taxonomy): Eukaryota > Metazoa > Arthropoda > Insecta > Diptera > Culicidae > Anopheles > Anopheles coustani. Next base: position 83,312,455 of record NC_071288.1, on the reverse strand, counting down.
CACTTTCAAATTTCCCTTTAAAATTTATCACATTTTTCCTACCTCTATGCCGAACGGCGGTCAACTCTGCTATAATCGAAGCGGCCTCGATGAACGACTTCCCTCCATCGAGTTCGAGTTTTCGTAACTTTCGCTTTTCTTTGGTGACTTTTCTTTTATGGTTCTTCTCTGCTAGCGGAAACATTTCCGACGACCTTCTGCTGCGAGATGACAGATTCGTTCGGTGACTCACACGAGGCTTATTTCGCTTAGAACGAAGGAAGAAAAGGTTCCCCAATTGCCACACCGCCCGCTATGGCGACCGCTCAAGAGGCTAGAAGAAGCCGCCTGGCCTGCGGGAACTTTCTAATTCACAATACGATTTATTCCCTTGTTCGATGAATACGCCGCGATTTGGTTTGCAACGGCCCAACCCTCAAACTCCTACTCCGACCTTTTTGCCTCTCTTCACTCGTGGTTTTCTACAACAACGGAGTGTTGCTGCGGTTCGTGTCAGCCCGGGATTAGGGCTGCCCTGCCTTCAAGGAGCGCTGATCCGGAAAGAAATAAAATAAAAATCGACTCGGACACCTGACTACTTTCTCCGAACACATGCGCCCCACACCGGCTCACGACTCTCAATCCATCATATTCTCCAACTCATTAGCCCTTTCGAACTCTCGTGTACCTTGCCAGAGGCCAGCTTCCTCCTTGGGGACCGATAGTTAGTGTACAAACTCATTAAGTTAAGCTAGAGTACAAGAGAACATGACACGCGTTCCGGGAAAATCGTGCTAAAAACAGATGAGAGGATGCGACTCTTCACAACATCGGAAGCGTTTGTTTTTATTCCCGGATGGTGAGTTTTTCCTCTTCTCTTCTTTAATTTAATGAGAAAAGGAACTGAACAAGTGTCAACATAACTCGCAACCCGCAGAGAGACAGATGAGCTGTCCAGTTTTTTTTATTCCGCTTGCAACGTCGTGTGATTGACAGTGGGCATTGTTGCACTTCGAATGCAATTATGATCTTCCCTCGTTAACCCCTCGGGGCCCTGTTCGAAACCATGTTCGAAGTGAAAGACGAGTTGTTCCCTTCTTCTGAGCTCGCGTCGAACCACTTGACGATGCTGATGATGATCAATCAATGAGAAAATCGGAATGTGATGAGCCAGCGAAAACAAACCTAACACACACACAGAAAGTAAAACAAAAAAAAGTAAGACAAATACCAGTCACCGGATGATTAGGCGGACGTGGCACAAGACATTCCCTCCGTCACGAAAAAAAAGGGGAGAAGAAATCGATTTTCCTTCGACAACGCTTCCTTTTTGCTATTCGAAATAACTTGCGCTATATCTCGCTGGCGTTCCACTTGCATTCCGCCATTATCCTCTTGAACTTCCGAAACTACTATTGACTGAATATTATCCGATAAAATCATCGCCGTCGGGGTTGATTTCATCGAACCTCTGGGTCCGAGAAACCCCCTCCCCCCTGGATACTCTCGTTTTCTGCCCGCTTGCCAAAGTTAATTGGAATTACACATTTTACGAATTCTTGCAGCGTTGCGCTACGCGCCACGGATGGGATGAAGTTTGATAAGAGCATTATCCTTCGAAGGTAGGGGAACTATGGACGCGATGGAAGAAGATACAACCGTGCCGGTAGCGAAAATCGCATATTTTATTAAGATTTTTTAAATTAGATATTAATTTAAAATCAGCTCAAATGAAATTCATTGTCCGTTTTTAATATATTTCTTTTTTATATTTATGTTTGTGATAATTCTCTTAAATGTTCAGCTAATTGTCCACTTAATGAATACTGTTTCTGAGATTGTGGCGGAAAAACGCTCAAATTCCAGAAAAGTTCCAAGCATCCGCCTGAAGCCAGTGTGCGCTCCTCGCTTAACGTGAAACTTCTATTTTTTCGCATCCTAAAGATGTTTGCTTTCTTCCTTTAGCTCCCCCCTTACATTCTCCTCCATCGTTCCAGTGAGGCATAAATCCATTAGCTATTTGTCGAACGTACTTTCTCCCATGCATCGGAGCCACGGGATGCTAGTTAGCAAGCTAGTTCAATCCACCCGAGCCGGACCCCTCCGTTCAGCAATCGCTGGCCTTTCTTTTTCCCTCGCGCGAAGACCAAACCAAACTCTGCGAATATAATATTACATCGACCGACCGGGGGGGTGGGAGGCAAAGATGGCGACCTCTTAGACGCTCGACTAGCCGACATTGCCTCGCAAAAAGGATCGAATCGGAAAGGCACAAGTGAACCTCGTCACTGCCTATTAAGATTAACAAAGTGATTACACGTTATTAAAGCAATTAACTCTAGTGATACTATCACTTCGCACAAGGGGGGCTGCTACCGGAGGATGGAGACACACACACAAGTCACTTTCACAAATTGTTATCATCCGAAACCAAACGCGACCACCTTCTTCTCGCCCGTTTTGAGGGAGACGCGATTTGGTGTTTGGGTTTTCGGCAAGCGGGGGAGTGAAGGATAAAACCAAGCTTCCGGTCCGGTCTTTCTGTCAACTTCCGGCCTCGATTCGACAGAAAATTCTCCCACTCAGGGATTGATTTAGTCGTCCGAAAATTGCCCTCGACCAGTGGGGGTGACGGTGAAGCATGCCAAACCTACGATCAATCGAAATAGCTTTTTCCATCCAGAAAAGATTTGGTTTGAGGTTGAGAGGGTATCTTTCGTACGGTGACGATGGTTTCTGATGAGGATTAAATGTTATCTCGAAAAAGGGAACACCACAGATAGTTGATGTTTATTTATTGACAGGTTCGGGTTTACATCGTGATAAAAATCCTGTGTACTACAGTTTAATTCGTTTTACCAAAGTGGTTCTGTATTCGTTTGAAGCATTAAAAACAAACCTCCCCCACCGAACTCGGCCTAATCCAATACACAGTAATCTTCTTACAATCGACAGATCTAATTGAAGTAACCTTAATATCATCAGTTGTTTTTTTTTCTCAAAGAGAAATATGTTTTCCTGTCTATAAAGAAAACCGAATTTTACAGTTTCTCTATTCGTCCTAATCGAGAAGCAACTTCTTAGCACATTATCCGAAATGAAAAGAAATTGAGGAACATGAACACAAGCTTCAGAACACCAATTGTCTTGGCTCACAGCAAGTTGCCTCGGAACTGGATTTCCAATCGAACTGGTGGATTCGTTTTCATCTCGGAGACACTTGCCAACACTTGATCTGCTCTGTGTATTTGCTATTGAAACCGACTAAACCCTCCATCCCCTGGCTGGTGGAGGGGGTGTAAAACAAAACTATAAATGTTTTGTAACCGAACACTTAGCTACCAACGGCGAAAAGCTCGCGTACACGCGTTCAAGATGTGACCTTTTTTCTCCTTCTGGTCTACCGGCTAAATGTTGTCGCCTAAGTAGCGTTGGCGAAACTGGTGGTGGTCGGCGTTGAGTTTCCGATCGCAACATTAGATTTCTGGTTGCGGGAGGAAAGAAGGAAGAGAATGCCGAAGACGGTGGACAAAATGTCGATTGAACGACATTAGGAAAAATGAAACCACCGAATCCAGAAATGGTCACGGGCAGGACCGTCACACCGGAGTACGCCGGACGGTAAGAGGTTAATTGAGCTTGACTCTCGATGACGCCGACGACGATCACGTCGAAGAAACTCGATATTATTCCACCTGCTAGCGAAGGAGTGCACAACGCGAGGCAGTAGCGAATAAATTTTCTGCCATCTTGAGTTTCCTTTCGCTTTCTTCTCACCCCGGAGGTGGCGGCGGGGGTTGGAAATAGTTAGATTGGCTTTGTGTTTCCCACCGGTCTATTGAAGTTATCCGTGGTACAAACAGCGCCCGGAAAGAAAACCTTAAAGAAAAGCTCGAATGGATAATTTTTAATCGAATCAAGATAAACGTGAAGAGAGCGAAAATGGACTTTCTGTCTTTCCCGTCCACGGGGCAGTAGTTAAGCCATTAGTGAAGGGAAGAAGCATTAGCATCAACACCGACCAACTTGCAGTGTATTAGAATTTGTAATTCAATTGCAGCTGCAGCTTGAACGCAAACATGAAAAAAGGAAACCAGTTAATCCAAAGCACACAGACCGCAGCAAAGTGCAAACGGAAAAGAAAAGCATGGAGGCGAATCGGTTTGTATGCCCATGCAGCAAGCAACGCGCGAGGACCAAACTGACGCATGCACCATCTGTTTTCGCCAAAAACCACACGCGGCGATACGATAAATAAAAACTTTTCACAAACCACACACTCCTGCTTCCAGGAGCAAAGGCCAAGGGCTCAAAAAAACGGAAACATAACTGCAGTTAATAATAATTCAAACCAAACCCGTCGTATCACCCGAATCCCAGACCGCTTAATTATGGGTTTTCAGTAACAGCCCACCCGCGAATGTGCATTTATTAACGTCCTGTGTCTGTTTGCTGTCCTCTTCTGCAATGGAAAAACGGGTGCTTTTGTGAAGAGCCTCCCTTGGCCGAATCCCGCGGATAATAACATTTCGTGTACAATATTCCAAATGTTGTTTTTCATCCTCCGAATGACATTCGCCTGGAGTGGAGTGGTTTATTTTTGAGAATAAATAAATCAATTTTCCGACATGCATTTGGATGTAATTAAAAGTTATACTTTTTGGAACCATGTTACAAGTATCCATTTCGTATCGAACGCAGATGAAAGGGAAATGAAAATGTAGTTCCACCTAAATTCAGCGTTCACTTTATTAATAGGACGCAGCTAAATTTTTTTCATCATTAATATCCTAGAAAAGCAATCGTTTTACGAGAAATTATTGAAACAAAGAGAACGTAGCGAAAAACCTATAACTTGCACTACAAATTGCCGCCATTTTTTTAAATTTATAGAAACTGCCCATTTATTTGCAGTTATGCAATAACATTAGAGCTCGTTGTTGCGCAGCAGAAACAATATTGAACATGATAAGTGGCCTAGGGTTATACTGAACAATAAAGTTGTTACTTTGAAAACTGCTATGAACGGAATACTCTACACTCTGCTCCGGAATTTTACGAATGGTAGCGAAATAACACTGGAATACAACCAGGGTGAGAAAAAGGAAAGAGAACCAAGTTTGGTGCTCGAGAGCTGCAGAAAAATCTGTTTAGATCTGCATAAAAAGTAAAACGGCATCGTAAAGGGTAAAATATATGCAAAGTTTTTAAAATTCAACAACCGTTGAGTTTTTAAAGGGAGCGGCAAAACAAAAGAAGAATACGAAGGAGAAAAACACAAATCCATACGTAACACAAACAAAACGGCGACCCAATTCCGGTTCGCATAACCGCCTCTCTTCATCCCAATCAAAAGTGTGTCTTACCAGCAGCGCGCGAAAAGAAAACGCTAGCGCAAAACAATTTCCTCTGAATGGCCAGCCTTTTTACAGCCCTTGTCTGAGCAGCAAAAGCCAGCCAGCGAGCCAAGCCAGCACACACCAACCGACTCCAGCGAGAGGCTGATGTGTGTACACTTTCGCTGAACAGAGGGCGGGTGTGCTGTAAATTGTAGGTTTAAATGTGTATGTTAGTTTTGCAAAGCTCACCGACGAGTGCCTGTCGAGCTGTGGAGCAGTATATACTTCTCATAAATTTATAGCCTCAAGAACCGAGGGTGGAAAAGTGCAGCATCGTCGGCTTGAAAAGTATTTTTGTTTGCCAAAGTGTGTCACATTTTTCAAGCGGCTGGCATAACTTTATATGACTCGATCAAGATTCTTATGCTTTATAAATTTTGTTATGACCGTATCAAAAGGCAAACATGTTAATAATAAAATATACTTCTCAATTGTTTCATAGGAATTTCTAACACAAATTTATTTCTAGATCTTAAAAAAAACCGTTGGATTTATTCAAAAAGTGGTACTAGTTGGAAAAATCGGAACAAGCCAACTGTTCATCAGGGCACAAAAAACCCCATCCACCACCCTCAAAATCCTTTTCTCCATGGCTACCTCGCGAACGAAGTGGTCTTGCCTTTTAAAAGCGCGGAAAAAACAAATACTTTGCAAGCGGCAGTCCGAAAACCGCGCCTCAATTCAGCTCCCGCACACAAACAATCTCCCGCATTCATTCCTTTGCCAGGCGTCCGTTTGTTTTTGTATGCAGCCGTGACCACGGCGACGCCGACCTGTTTTGCTTCCGTCAAAAGTCCGCGAAATGCGTCTCCACCGAAACACCGCACACCCCACTCTTTACCATCCATGCTTTCAGGGCGCGTTACTTTCTCTCGACGGGCAGGCAAACGTTGGATGGAAGCATAGTGCGCGAGGATGTGGACTCATTTCTCTTGCCCATATTTGCCTAAAGAGTGATTATTGTCGCGGAGGGGGTTCGACGGGGAGAGGAGGGAAGGACGGAGGTGGATTTCAAAGCCAACCCAACGCGAGCTCCCACTACGGCTGTATGGTCACCGGGAACTCCCCGCACACTTCGGCCACTTGGCGTCCATAAAAGAGCTCTTTCTTTTTAATTCCACGAGCGAAATTATGTGAAGGGCATCAACATACGCATTTGGAAAATGGTTGATGGGAGAAAAATTGTCAAGTGACATAATTAACGCGATGTGGAACGCGCCACTCTCGTTGAATTTTTAATCCGACCAATGGCATCTATTTGCAAATATGCACTGCGAAAATGTACTCGGAAAAGGAATGGAAAAACATTGCAATATATTTACATTTAACAAAACATTTTAACTTGGAATTAAACAATTCATTCTATCTTAACCTTTTTTTTAATAGTTACAACGCTTGCTCACTTCTTATTTTTCCTTCTATTTTTTCTTTTTAAGGTACGGTCGCACAGTGACATTGCCTAAAGACGTTAGACGATTGCTTTTTGTCATCATGCAAGTTGTATGTGGTAAGACTGCTGATTCTATTGAGAACCATCGCTACTTCCAAATAGTTAGTGATTATTTTAATAAACACAATCATTTGAGTGGGCTATCTTAAATCAACTAAAAATATTACCGTATATCTAAGAATTTGTATATCTGTTTTACGAATTTGTAAATGCAATTGGAACCATCATATAGGAAACTAAAATAAAGCGTTATGATCCACTCTCGTTCCTTTTCAATTGTCCACGAAGTCAATATTTTTTTCCGCAGCGTATCTATACTCACATGTAGTAAAATAATAATGGTATTACATTTTACAACCTTTTGATAATGAGAGAATATAATCAACGCATATTCCATTCATTTATACCCCAAACATCTGAACTGACCCTAATGAAAAGATACATTATAGCAGCTTTGAGTGATGACATATTCTAAACGTGTCAGCCTGTTTAACAAATGACTTTGGTAGATGAAAAGCCCCAGTTTTCCCTATCCCTAAACACAGTGACATCCCCGTGAATGGGCTGCACCTTTTCCACAGTCTAATTTTGAAGTGGAAACCCACGAGCGGCCTTTTCAATAGCATGTAATGGTATTTCTGCTATTTCACATCTGAATGGTGGTGGTTGGAAGGCTCGAAAAAGTAACAACGATGAATTCGGAAAACATTTCGATAATACAACAATATGCGCCACCGCAAACACTGCTATCACCTCCACTCACGATGTGCTCGATCATCCGGAAAACGGCCGCCGCCGAAAGCGAAAGCGAACCGAAAACTGTAAACAGACGTGACAGCTACTGTCACACGAGATGTCGTCTCACTAACCTCAATTTGATGATTATTTCTGCGAGCGGCTCCCCACTCGAATTGGAGCATCGGAAGTTCGTTTTCGGGGTTGTGTATTTTTTTTTTTGGTTTGAAACCGAAAAATGATGGAAAAATGGCAGCCACGAAAAAAGCAGGCGGGAGTCAAAAAACCATTCGCGCATCATCGCAGACAAACGCTTTGTTCGCTTTGAATAAAACTGTCAGCGAAGTGTGGTTTATGCACACCGCATTTGATTTGATTTTTTGGGAGAAGTTTTATGTACCATTCAATTCCCGCATGGGTTGACACACACAGCGAGCGGAGGGGCTTTTCCTTTTTCGGGCAATTGTATTTGCCAGCTCCCTCCCCAAAACACGAAGCAGTGTGATCCAATTCAAAGGAAAAAAGAACACCATGCCCTTTTCCTCTCGTTTATACTTCTGGCACAAAAAACCGCGGGAATCTGTTTGCCATCGAAAATATTTTTCCAGTGTGTGCATTCCTGGCTGGGGGAGTTTATGATGCGCATCGGCTTGGCAGCGCCTGAACTGCGGTTATGATGGTCCTTAAAGCCAATTCCGTGACCGACAAGAATTCCGCTAAATGATTGGCAAACAAAAAGTCACGTGCGGAGTCCTTCGGGATCTTTTGTAATGCATATTCGAACATCGATTGTAATTCGATAAACGCAAAACCAAGCTTAAGGATATAAAGCCTGTTTCAAGCAAAGTTAATCATTATCAGCTTTCGTCGACGAAAAATAACATCCAAATGTTTTAATTTACTTGTAATTTAAAACGATAAAGATGCACTCTCGATTGCTGCAACTTTGATGCCCTACATAACCGTAGACTTCCGCGTCCTCTTGGCCGACTTCTTGCCGAGACATTTCTCAGCGCGCGATAAGCGAAAAGGAAAGTTAATTACAAAAAAAAAACCCGTACATGCCATTTTTCTGTTCCCTGCGAAAGTGAGAGCATTGCCTTTTCGGAAATGAGGCCAGACCAGGGATGGAAAAAACTATACCGATCAACAGAGCAAAAAAATAGCGGCGAACCAGAAGGGAATTTGAAGGAAATGGAGAAACAAACCACTGCTTATGGTTGCGACATGCATTTCGATCACGAGAAAGAGCAGAGCTTTTCTTCCCTATCAAAAAAAAAAGGAAACGAGAGAAATCAAGCGGTCAGAGCGTGGCCAACACGGATGCACCACAGAGGACTATTCGTATGGATGGCAATAAATCGCACGTGCAAAAGCAGAGAGAAATGTAAGCAGAATGCAAAAAAACCTTCGCGAGGTAACACAATCATTAAGCTACGAAAAAGATAAACGAACCATGCAATGGCAAAAGGGAAAACGAAAAAGGCAACATAGAGAGAGATAGGAAGCCGGAGAGTCAAACGAAGAGTACGGATAGCGATTGTGATACTGCAATAATGATAATGCACAAAAATGCTGACAACATGAGCACGCACACGCGATTGCACTGCATTCCTGCTGCCGATGCACCACAGAGAGCACGTGCTGCAAACGAACCGGAAGATATCAGCAAACACACACAAACACACACATGGTGCGAAGGGGGAAAATGATATGAAAGTTCCACTTTATGCAGCCACCGCGGAAAAATCTACCCGACTGCCCTAAATCCTATCGCTATGTGGCTACATGTACTGCTGCTTCTACTTTGGAGTAAGTCAAACACGATGGTGATGATGGTGAAAACGAGTAACAGTGCAGCACGAGCTCGTATGTGATGTCTTCATACCAGGGACCACCACCACCACCAACGCCGCGATAAATGAAAAACACTCGGACAACAAGACCGTGGTTCAACAAGACGATGCCGGTTAAGTCAGGTCGTTGGAAGCGTTCGAATCGCGGTAAAGTGTGGATTGGGTAAGGGAAACAAAAGAGGGAGAAAAGAAAAAAGTGTAATGGCAAGAGAAGAAAAAATTAAAGACAAAACCCAGAGCATAGGGACAGCGTGACGTGGTACGGTGGTCATCCGCCAAGGAAAACTTCTTTGCCTCCGCTCGGAGCTCACAAACAAACACAACAGAAAGGGCGTCTTTGCCGTTGCAGCTTATGTTTGCTTACTCGTTCGCGAGGGCCGACTTTATGATTTAGATGTGAGAATTTTCACAACCAACCTCTTGCACACAGCGCGAAAAGATGCGAGGGCATGAGAGTAAAGCGGTGCGCAAACGGAAGGGAAGGGATCGTCACGAGATGGATGGGATGAAAAATAGCGAATCGCGTAAGTCTTTGCGTAAGCATTCGCGTAACAAACCACGTCGTGTGTTTGCTGACGGTTTTCACCAACAAGACAGACTGACTGACTGACTGAGCTGAGTTGAGGGTGTCTTGTGTTTGTTTGCCTCTGTGTGGGGAAGGAAATGCAACGGGGCCACCGAGGCGGGCAAAAGTGGAACGGATGCAGCGCAGTAGAACAGAGGACAAACGGTGGCGCTTTGTACGAGACAGCGCGACTTCACTTTTCATAAATTTCTCATCGAGTCGCTCGCAAATGATTGATCTCTGCTTCACATCAAATGGAAAAATATTCCTTTGAATTGAAAAAGAAGCATTGTTTTCCTTGTTCCTTCTTAATTTTCTTTGATGGCGACGATGCAAGGAGTTTAAATCGGAGCTACTTGCTCAAAAGCCAACTTTTAAGACAAAAACACCCGAATCGACTACAAATATTACGGAGATGAACTATTTCAAAATTTGTTGGAATATGCTATCGAAAATATCTTAAAAACAATTTAACTAAATGAAAATGTTTGTAAACTGTGTATCATTTTTAAAAAGATACAACATATCAAATTGTAACGACAATCTGTGAGAGTGTTCATGGCGCAGCGGTTGCGCTAGAATATGCTAAGTTAGAAATCGTGGGTTCCGAATCTCGAGTTGTGATCGTAACTCTTCTCACATTAAGACTCCACTAACACATACAGAGAGAAAGAGACATTGACAAACATATACCGAAATTTAAATTCTTGATAAAGGAACTTGAAAACGAAACATAATGCTTATCGCAAAACCATTCGCTTCTAATTAAAAGGCGCACATGATAAAACGTCATAACATAAAATGTATTTTATGTGTGCGGTTCGCTCGTTTTCCGACCGACATGAACTAATAAATTCAAACTGTACCGAATGAATAAATGACGACCGTTAGTGGTGCATTTAAATTTAAATATTTATACAACTTGAGGGTCGTCAATGTCAAAGCATTATCCACGTCACAATGCAATTCTCCCCCGGAGTGACATACACACATACACACATACAGACACGGGACATATTTCTAAGCATATCACACTCCTAACGACCTACGAAAACGGTAGGTTTTCCATACCACCCCTTTCCTCGCGCCATTCCTTCCAACGCAGCTGCCTTCGGAGTTGCATGCATTTACGATCATTTATTTCCTGCACACACGTTCCGATGAAAGGGAATGCTCCGGGAACGCCATAATCTCCTTCCGAAGCATAGCCATTAGCCTCCTCCCAACCCCCGGGGCGCGGCCACGGACCTCAACTGTCGCTTTTTAATTAATCTATTTGTCAACGCGCTCACCCGACGGATGGAGCAGCCACAAAACACCTCGTTTTCCGAGCGGCTAGCGAGATGGTAGAGGGAGGGGGGGAGCGGAAAGTGAAGCCAACCATGGCCACCGCGTTGTTGCATTTATTATCGCATTCGAAAAATCTTCCTCCCGTCGGTCGGTCAACCGTGACCGCGTAAGTTTTCCGACCATATTCGTCCCACGGTGGCAAGATGGATGCAAGGCGTGGGTCATTCGCTCCGCCGGATTATCTCTCGCGTCGGGCTGTTTGGAAACTCATTTATCCCCCGCGGGTTCACGGACCGACGGAATGCCTGGCCCATGAAATACCTGCCCCAAGGGGTGTGGGAAGAATAAAAATCCTTCCATTGCGGGGGGGAGGACGTGTTGGTACGTAGAACGCAAACGGAAAGCATTTTTAAATTTCTCTTTTTATACTCTCGTTTCCAGCTTTCAGTCATTAATTTAAAACCCTTGGTGTATGTCAACGTGCTGCTTTTATTGGACAGCTCAAATACACTGAAGTAGAAAAAGGGCCACACATTTGTTCCTAAGAAAGTGCAACGTCCTTTTAAGCTCAGTAAAAAAAGTAGCCAACGCACGGGTGAATCAAATGACGTAATGTACAGGAGAGGATGTCCATGGTTGGAAGATTCAATTTAATCCGATGCTTAGAAGCTGTTAACGTACAGTAGTTAATTGTTGAGAAATATACAAAAAAAAGTCAGTTAATATTGAGCTCCAATCACTCGCAAGAAAGGAAACACAAAATTAAACATTCTTTACTTGCAACACTACAGTAGGACGAATTATTTGAACATGGGACAATAACAATATTAAATTGAAACCTCCAGATTATCTCAATTCTATCGTCATTTTTTAATGCAACTTGACTATTTCAAAAGTTGATACTGTATTGAAAAGGGTAAAGTATTTCTTTGGAAACATTCATCATATGTTATCAAGATGTCGGCCCCCGCTCTCGGTATGTTTGTAATCATCTGGCCCTTTTAAGAAAATGTGTGCCGACCGCTTGCCTAAAATCAAGATACCAACACTTGGAGAGCTGAATATCAGCTGAGTACATAAGCTACGCAATGATAACATTTCTGTGGATATTCTCTTAATGATGCAGTAAAATGTAAAAATTACTTAACACTCTTTCATACAAATTTTATGCCAAATTTTTGACACTAATTTATTGTTGTGTCGCGAGATGTTTTAGCAATCATTTTCAGTAAAATTCAATTCTATCATGTGAAAACTTCATGTATTCTCTTCACATAACGATTACCTAAAACCTGTTGATACTTTAATGGTAGCTCAAGAAAATGTGAGAATCTTTAATGTGCGTTATTCTCCCTCTTTCTTTCTTTTTTTCGACTAAATATATTCAAATCCATCATTGAAACCCCCGTGGCGCACCAACCACACGTTAGGTCGGTGACGATAGAGGTGAGGCTTCCGATCCTTCGATCAACCGAGCACAACCTGGCAGTTACTAGGGGTCGACAGACCACCGTACCACCACAATCATGTGGGAAGGACTTACAAAAATAGGAACGAGAAGAAGGAGAAAACCCTGTAACGGGAAACCGGGAGGGCTTACAGTGCCGTCCAGATATGACCTGGATGGCATCCACTGAGCTGCAACCATGGAGGGGTGTCATGGTTGAAAAGATGTCTGTCTCCCCCTAAACAATTTTTCAACAGCAGCTTCCTTAGCCGTGGGGTCGTGGTGTACATGGTGTTTTCTCGCGTAAGTCGACAGTACGACTTCTACTCCAATGTGGCCGACGAATTGAACCACCTGAACCCAAACGACGCACAATGTTGCTGGGGGATGTATATTTTTCTCCCTTCTTTTCTCCCCTTTTTTTACGCGGACATTTTGAATGCGCTCCTGACCTGGCCTGAAGGTGTTTTACCGGTGAATTATGGGTTCGAAAAAATATGCTCCACGTCGGCAGAGGGAGACGTTTTGCATTTATTACACCCGCCATGTCATTACCACCTTACAACATTATTAGACGCGGTATGTTTCTTTTATCTCCTTTCCACGTCGTGATCCCTTTTTTTCTCCATCCTCCCTCTTTCATTTTCTGTTCCGATCCCGAGAGAAAGGTCAGTGTTTTAGAGTCGAAACAAATAGCACAAAGGAAAACAACGGTTACAAAAAAGGACGGGAAACGCTGACAATCAGACACCTGTTTTCATGCAGCAAGACTCGCGCTGATGCACCGACAACGCACGGCGGAAATAAAGAAACTTCCGGTCAGGAGGAAGGGGTCTGGTTTAGGTCGTTTCTTTTTATTTTTATTCCTCAGAGGCCAGTTGCATGGTGTCGGTTCGGGGATGTAGTTTCGACTCTCAATTACATTAGCCGTGCGGAGGAAAAGCGCCATTAAAGGGCAATTACGCTGGCACGATTATTTCAAACTGTTGCCGTAATGGGTCAATCAAACGTATGTTGGTTGTCTTTATTTCCCCCAATGCTGCCGGTCGATTATGTGACGCTACGATACGATCGGTGCAGCGTAAAGACATTTTTGGTCCCGGGAGGAAAAAGATGAAAATCGGGAAAAACTCAAAAAAAATGTCCAAACTCAACAGATGTTGGCATAAATTACCATTAATTTTTACTTAAATAGATAAGCTTTATTTCGTTCCAAGCACCCTCAAGTCAGAAAATTAAACGAAAATAATAAAAATTAAATTAAATCTTTTCAAATGAAAAACCCTTCCGCTTCGCAAGAAAAGCACAGCGATATTAGTTTTGTTCTCTAGTACCTTAACCAGTATTTTTTTCTTTGTGATACATTACTTGTCATGTCATGAAAATAACATAACAAATTCTAAACTCACTCCCCAATAAGATAATATAGCAATGTGGAGATACAAAATCGAATTGCTTGAAAATCCATCTTAATCAAAGCAGAAGTAAAAGAATTAATATTGCGCGAGATTTTCAAAGGACCGAGGAATAGAAAGGTATAGAAGAGGTATAGAATATGATTCAATCAGTATTTTTCATAAGAATTTCAGTTTTGTAACAGTGAAAATCTGTTCCATCAATAATCTTCTGCTCTGTACATATAATTTGTTTATCAAAAACAACCAATTAAGATCACATAAATACCCCAATTGATTTAAAAAAAGGTATATCGATTTAAAATGTCAAGTTAACAAATTATTTTAATTCAAATCAGATAATGATAAAAATAGTTCGCCTCCATTGCAGTAGAAACAGAAAGAATCTAATACAACAGTTTTACAACTTTTATTTTTCAAATGTTTCGCATTTCCATTTCGTTCTCAAGACGGATTTGGCACACAAACACACATAGCGTTATATAGAAAAAAAAAATCTTTAATTATGATGGCCTTCTTTTCATCATGAATGCGTCCCGTTCACTTTTTTCAATGATGGTGACGGCGCTCGGTAGGTTTTTTTCTCGTCTTTCTTTCTTCGGCACGTCGTTTCGTCGACATTGAAGCGAGCGCCAACAGCAACAAAAACTCTGCATCTTCATTCTCAACCGCGCTATTGAAGCCGCTGGAGGTTTTTTTTTTCTTTACTTAAAGTTGCTCGATGCGTTGTCATTGTGAATGCAATTTCGGAATGCCTTTCGACGAGCGAGGAGTAGCCGCCCCGAGTCAACGAGCTTGGCCGTAACTCACCACCCTTACCCACCGTCCCCATCCACAATCCCAGCTCCGGCAAAGCTCATAGCAATTGATCAAACAGACGATGACTGAAAACTCCACCACACTACCATCGAGGATCGGCGTCATTCTAGTCGCAGCAACAAGAAGCGATCGTGTTAAACGCGCGTTTTGCATTTGCAACCCGAAACGCCAACAAGTCGCTGGAGTTAGTCTCCTTTGCTTCCCGTTGTCTCCTTCTCTCTCCGACAACTCCTTTGCTTATTTTCTATCGCCTTAATTACGTACATTGAATGCATCCGGTATTCGATTGCAAACCCCTCGCAGGCACCAGACACCCCGCCGCTCCCTTTACGCATTAATCCCTTCCACTCCGCGTTGATTGAAATGCGAACAGCCGAGCAAGGAGGGCGACGACAAATGCACATGCTCTCCTCAAACGGCAAGCCAGCCTCGTTATCATCGCCTTCGGTTAAAGAAATACCCCCACCACGCGGCACGCGAAAGACCAGACACCAACACCTCGCGCTGTTCTACTTCCAACAAATACCTCCGGCGAGTTGCTTCGCCACCCTACCCTCCGATAACTATTTATATCTTATCGTGCGCGATTACTCCGCCGTCTTGTGCTTGCGCCCAGAAGCCAAACATTCGCGCTGGCATGCGCAACAACGTTGATAGAGGATGGGACGCGACGACGACAATCAAATGCCGGTATAAACACCGCGTTGGTGTGCAACGATTCACACGTTGCAGAAAAATAAAAAATAATAAAATTAACCTTTCCACCCGGTTTTGTTTTTCTTGGCCGTGGATAAGAACTCGCGCGGAACTCTGTTTACGGAAGGGAACTGTGGGTTTAGATATACTGGGTGAGAGAAAAAAAAACAGAGTCAAGCCACAGCACAGCAGGTTGCATCGCCGTTCCACAGGTGCTTCTTCTTCCTCATTCCATTGCATATGGAGGACAAGGAGGTGTTCGTCTGCAACAAGCTCTTTTTCCCATCACACCCACGCTAAGCTTTCCTACGGAAACGCGAAATCGGAAAACCGCAATAGCGGAAAGATGACTTTGTAAGCCACTTCGGAACTGGTTAAGGTGGAATATTTCAAGTTTCCTTTTCAAATGTAAGATGTTAAAATCATTTCATCCATTTTTAATATACACGCCACTCCGTCCAAAAGTAAAGTTAACGTCAGTTTAAAAAATCAATTTTATTTAGTATTACTTTATCACCTGCCTAGTTTCGTATTTCTACAATAAAAGTGATAGTGGTCAAAAACTAATACAAAAATACATAAAAACTTTGTATGACTAAGATTTGTTTTGGGCCCAAAACAAAAGTGAATTCATTAATAACTATCGGAAGAATATGACTGGTTGGTTCTAAGAGTATTTAGATTCCATACATATTAGTCATAAAAGTAAAACTCATGAAACTAACTCATTTTGAAAACAAATCGCAGAAAACATAGAAAAGTTTTGCAAAAGCCAACAATTATCAAAACGAAATACAAAAAGTAATTTAAAATGACCCCTATTTGTAAACCACCTAAAACTAAACATGTTGCAATAAAATAAAAACAGAGTTAGTTATCAAGCACCCAGCAACGCTTACAAACGATACGAAGAAAATCGATCCCTACACTTCATGGTGTTGGGAATCCAAGCGCCACGATTACATTCATGAACCATGCCCACTAATCAGATAAGTGGTGGAGTGTTTGATGTTTGAAGGAAAAACACCCTTTTTGGTATCAAAGGAACAAAACTGGAATCAAGAGAGAGTTTAGCGTAGCACAGAGTGTGACACAATTTGCCCCATGTACCACTGGTTAAATGTACTACCGAATGTGATTTTCGAATTTCCATTCATCACACAGTACACAAACACACACACCAACATTGGCACAATGATGCGCCATTGCGCTACATTTGAACGCGCATCGGAACGGTACTTTTTGCACCCGCCGCCGGCATTGTTCTTGGTGATGTTGATGGCATACATGCACATCGAAGGAATATTAATGAGGCACCCCTTTTCAGTCTCGCCCTATCTCGGTTTCAGCCCCCGCGCGAAGGGAGCGATGGGCCGCATTCGGGAGGTGACGATGACGTGTGTGTATATGGTATTTGGAACCACCATTTTCTTCACACTTCCGTCAGTTTCGAACGTTCACTTCCAGCAGCCGGCACGTCAGCCCATCTCGCCTAACTTAAACGTACGAAACCTGATGCTAAAAACGCGTTTGATAGTTAACGCGCGAACAATACCGCGAAACAAACACGCACCATACCATCATCATCCAACAACAAAAAAGGAACGAACCGGTGGAGAAGAACCTAGACGCGACACATTCCCGGCGCCGGCATTTGGAGCTGGCTGGAATGGACGCGGATGATGATGTCACACGCCTCAACACAAACAGCAGCAGTGTTCAATTTCTAAAACTATTTTTTTCATGCCGCGAAATAATCGGTCCAAACATTGGCGAACGGAAAAAAAGGAAACCTAAGAGCTGGAACGGAAGCACATTTTGCTTTATTTATTATCGTGCATCCAGACAACATTTACTTGGTTCTAGTAATAAAATCCAGTTCACCAAACCGATTAGGGTGCATTGGGGATAAACGGGAAGCCCGATGAAAAACCCAGAGAGAATAAAAAACGGATCTAAAAAGAAACAAACCCCCTCTGAATCACAGAAACGGTGCAAATCGCGTGAAAATAAAACAAAAATTTTCCTTCAATTGTGACGAGAGGAACACATTCACCCTCCTCCCCAGGCAGAACAAAGCCTATGAAAAGCCCACTTTCCCGATGACGACAATAGCGATATCCGGAAGGAAAGGGGTAGAAGGCAACCGGCGGGCAGAGGGGGGGAAAACTCAGTGGCCCATATCGTTCACATGGCGGGAGTTCGGAATGGCGTGGTGAAAATTCAACGGCAATGGACAAAACACAGAACCCGTTCTTTTTTTTTTTTGTAGTTTTCAGTCCGCATTTTCGCGACTTCGTGCCAGACTCTCTTTTTTGTTAATTTAATACCCACAACACCCCCCCAAAGATGACTTCCCCTCAAGCCCATCAGCTTTTTCCTCGATGCGCAAAAAAAAACCCTTCCCCCAAGAACGGAAACATCATGCGGGGCGACAGGCAGCAGTGTGTGTGTGTGTGTGTGTGCGGCGATAATATACCAGCTGACAAGTGAGCCTGTCACTCAAACCTCGTCTCCCAACCCCCTTTCGGGAAGGGAAAAACCGATGGGAGAGGTTAGCTGTCAGTCGGTGTGTATGTGTGGGTGTGTTGCACACAAGCATTTCCGCTGCACCCCGACGGATGGCCACCCACTTTGAGAGGGAAGAGAGTTGAGGAAGCGGGTGGGGCGCGGATTGTATGCAAAAATTATTTACTACCAAGCGAGTGTATGGCTGGGAAACAGTTTCCAAGTCAGTGGCCATCAGTCAAAGCCACCCCCGCGGGATGGAGAAGTGGAAAACTCTAGTGCCACAAGCAGGTTGTGTTCCGGCTGTTAAATAATTTGCTACCATTAGAACACAAGGTCGGGTTTGAACAATCGATTCGTTTTCGTCCCGATCGATATTGCACATCGTAAGGGAGATGGGAAAGTTCTAAGTACGTTGGATGACGGCAACATTATTGGAATTTAGTGTTTAACACTCTTAGTGAGACTTACAGAAATACAAAACAGAATTCATTCGTGAGTCCAACAACATCAATTGGATTTTATAGTTTTACACAAGGTAACCGATACAATTTGCCTAAGGAAGGTAAAGGCACATAAACGTAGAGGAGTTCGTTGTCCCTGGCATAACAAACTGCTGAGAACATTCCAAACGCTATTTCAACACTTCTGTATGACATCTTCATGGCTCACGATGTTTGCATGGTGCGGTGGCCAGCCGTTCGTAACACCGGAGGGTTCCGTACTCGAGATTCGATCCCATACCTGTGCCGTGGTGTTTTTCGCGCTACCACTGCATCCCCTATTCCTAAGTGTACTACAATCTCCCTTTCCCGATCTGGCCGTCCGACGCAGTACCAGAACGGTAATGAGCCAATATCCAGAGTATCCGTCATCAAAGATCTTGATGTCTGGAATGACGATCGACTTTCTTTCGCTTTGCATCATGACGAAGTGATAAGTAAGGCCTACCAAACTCTAGGACTCATCCGACTTTTCAGATCCCATGTGTCTCAGAACCCTCTACTGCAGCCTAGTCAGGTCAGCTACTGGACCAGAGGTGGCCTGCTCCCCAAGCCATCTTATCTTTTATGTCCCATCACGTCCACTAAGACCTCGTCCTATCCTATCCCTGGCTAGACGTCGTACCCAGTTCGGCGTCAATGACCCTTTGCTTCGTGCAGTGCGGTAATTTGATGCGTCTGCGGATCTGTTTGATTTTAACACCTCCCTCTCCAGCTTCCGTGCCAACCTCCCCCATCATTCTTCCTCATAAAACGAATCCCTTTCTATTTTTTGCAACATCGTTCACTCCAGCACTGTTTTGTAATATTGTACTATACTATAGATACTATAGATCACATCACACGCCTGAGACAGACTCCATTAAGTTTGAAAATACAAATACATGCTTTGGATGTATGTGTTAAGATTTAAAAAGATGCCACTTCCGAATACCTTTACAAATATTTCATTTCAGCAACAATGCATTATGAAACCTTAGCGTTCAGTTTTGGCATGAGTTTCTCAGATGCATGAACATGCCTCTATCATGAGTCATCTAAGTATCTTCTGACGAGTTATTTAATTAAACTTTGCATAATATTTTGTACCTAAAACACATTTAATGAATCACCGGCAGTAGTGACACCTTTTCCAAGAATGAAATATGTCCTATTACTCACCATTCAAACGGACAGGTTCTTGATTGCTAATAGGACTTGGTTATTACAGCTTACATGCACGCTGTGCAACTTCTCTCCTTGACCGAATAGTCCGTACGAATACTACTCTCCGGAAAGAGAAGCAAAAAACTCCAAGCACGCTGTTTGCGTGACGAAACCTTTAGTACATTACGTTACTAAATAGGAAGTGGTGATTCATGTTACACCGGTGAGCTCAGAGCTTGAAAAACTCGCGCCCGATGTACGTCCCACTATGAAACGCATACACGCAACAAACCAACCTCCTATATGACATTCCGCAGAAAGGTCAAGTCCCCCGAAGGGCGTTTCGTGAAACGGTATTGTGTTATCGGCTATGGATGAGAGATAAGATAAGAATCTCGCAACGACAAATTCTGCTACACGTGAAACGTACCGCTGTTGCGTGTGAAAAAGCAAACTGTCTGGAGAGAGAATAAAGTACATTAATTTTACTCCTATGAAGGGCGGGGGGAATGGAAAAGCACAAAAAGTTTGAGGTTTGTTTTGGCACTAGTGGCTGGCTCGTGGATTTCCCTGGTGGTGAAAGTGAAATTTATTCAAATCCACCATATCCACAACAACATCGTCCACAGCAGAACGACGACGACCGACCGCGCGCGGTTGCTTCAATCCCTTCGAGTGACCAAATTTATCCGGTTCAAAATTTACATAATGGCAATAATTAACCTTCCTTTCCCTTGCACACCCGCTTTCCCTTGTTGGCCAAATCGGCAAAATAAAAAAAAGCGGAAAAACGTCAACGGGTAATAAATTTCGTGGTTATTCGCTTCGAGAGAACAGGGAGAAAAAGCTCGTGTGATTATAAGTCTTCATCACTGCGCGACTTTGGAGACTTGCAGCGACGCGCGCCTCGGGTCCGAGTGAGAGAGGAGGAATGGAAAACTCCCCAAAACACGCTGGACGCGATCCGTTAAAATGAACCTAATTACCAAATCCGTCGCGTCCCATTACCGCCACGGGTTAATGACCGGTGGAGTATCCTTCGAGCTTGTTTTTTTTTCTTCTTCGCGCATTAGGTTCGATCGACATCCTCTCCACGCCGACATCCTTCGGACGACAGGCGCGTGTTGTCCTTTCTGGCCGTTATTACCATGATATTTTACCCAGCGACAGGACGACTGAGGCGAAAGCGGTAGACGCCGAGGAGGCGGGAATGCATTCGCCCTAATTAGGGCGCATCCTAAATAGACCTCGGTCGGGGGTAGAAACGAAAAGCAAAGCGCACACACACACACACACACACACACACACCACACAACGGGTCGAGGGTGTCCTTAAGGGGAAGAGGCGGCTGACTTTCGCCTTGTCGCGTCCGAAAACGATCGGGGCGTGGTAGAGTCCGCGTCAACCGGCGAGGCGCCAACCAATTTTCTTCATCCCGGAGAAAAACGGCTACACCCGGAAGATTTGCGACCTAGTTTTGCCTTTTTAATAATTTAACGATGTCCTGAATCTTGAGGACGCGCAGCGGAAGGTAGAAATTAAAGTGTCGTGTGGCTAGCTGGACCGAAGAAGAAAATACTCAAAGACAAAGTAAGAAAATTTAAAAAAAATCAAACTTAACACATTATATATTTTTATTAACCTTGAAATTCGTATATTATACAAATTATTAAATTAACTAGCATCAAAGCTCCGTTTAAAGCATGAATGTTTTATTAAAATTACATTTTACTCGTATTTTTTCATGCTGGCATTTAAGGTTTAAATCAGGGATGTCAAACATGCGGCCCGCGGGCCACATGCGGCCCGCAAGAACATTGGGTGCGGCCCGCGACCCCTTTGAAACATTACATCGAAAGAAAGAAAATAACTAATGCGAAGCAATAAGTTAGCTATTGTAATTATATATCTTTACTTTTCTAAAATCTTTACCAAAATACACAATAGTGTTGAACTGCAATATTTATTTCAATAAACTTGATTTGAATTCGTTAAAATTTGGAAAACGATTGATCAATAAACCCTCTCTTTTACTAAAAATTGGTAAATTTTATAAGAGGTAATATAATATGAAAAAATGTGAAAATGTAAAACATAATTGACTGTTAAGATAAAACCACATTGATAAGAACATATTTTCATCACTCCAATCAATTATATGGTTTGGCCCGCGAGCCTATTTTGGGAGAAAATGCGGCCCGCGAACCTATTTTGGGAGGAAATGCGGCCCGCAAGGTGAAACGAGTTTGACATCACTGGTTTAAATGATAATCATAACCTATCATATCAAAGAACTTCAAAAGGTCATTTGACAAGTTTTCTCATATCGAGTTTATTCTTCCGTTACCCTTTTGACATTTTTTGTCAAAATAATATGTTTAATATAATCCTTTCGGAAGAAACTGTCGGTACGTGAATTCGCAGAAAAAGACGATTTTTAACGGTCCATTTTTTAATCTCGTATTGTTAAAAATCTCGTCCTTTACTGGACCAATTCAAAACCACACTTTTTGTCCGTTAAGAAACCCGGTGCACTTTATGATATTTGAAATTCAAATGTTTTTCATTTTTAACGGCCTATCACGTCCAAGAACCTCCAAAATCTTGGCTTCGGCGATCGATTGCCTGACGAGTTGGATCCCAATGCCAGAACCGGTCGCGCAGAGAACGAGTTCTTTGGCGTATTTTCCTCCCACTCGAAGAAACTGGTCCAGTCAAATATCACCAAGGAACACACACACACAAAAAACACCCACCGTAAGGAAATGAACAGAAGGTTTTGGTGTGATTTTCTTTGCCACATGCTCTTCGCGTGAAATGATGTTGTTCTATGCGTTCGGTTCCGGTTTTGGTTCGATCTGACAGTTTGACATGTCGAAGGGGGAATAATAAGGAATCGAAAAGACGACCAAGAAGGCGTCATAAAAACAAATCCTACCGCAGCTTTAAGAGAGAACATCTTGGTCCTAAAATCATCCCTTTCTTTCCTGCGCTGCCTACGCATTTGACGGATGTCTTAAAAGAACGATGAGCTCAACCGAAACGTGGCACAAGACAACGACAGCGGTCAAATTCGGTGGAGATTTAAATTTTCTCCTGCCCTACGAAGTGTTTCTTAACCCGAGCGCGCACGGTCGCTTGCGCCAATTTTACTTATCTTTCCTGCATCTTTCCGCCGCTCGTCTCTCGCTTCTTCAGCGTTCTCCTAGCTCTCGTGTCTTCACATCTTCTTTGACCCTTCCTCGTTCGGTCGCGAGCAATCCTAAAAGATCGAGTCGCGACGTCTCAACGGTTTACTTTTTTTTTTCTTCGCGCAACGCTTGCCTCATCCAAGCTCACACACACATCATATCTTTACGTTCGTCCCATCTTTCTTCATCTGCCAAGTCCACCTCGCTTTGTTCTCGCGCGTCTACCGGCGAACGATCGCGTCTTTTTCCTTCGATCGCTCGCTGGCAGTACGAACTGGACGCGGGCCGGACCGAAATGGACGCGGCGTTCAAACGACTTCAACGACACGGCCAGCTCAAAACCCGTTTTCTGTTAATTTTTTTTTTCTTCTTCCTTCACTCGCCCGCGGGTTTTCTTGTTTTCACGTTTTCTTTCTGCTCTCCGTTCCGTTTATTCCTCCTCCAAGCGCGAACTTTCTCTTCTGGAGGTGGTTTCGGAGCCGGTTTTTATGTTTTTTCTTCTGTACCACTTCCCTCCCTTTCCCTTCGCTTCCCTTGGCCCTTCTTTACTCCCTTCCATGCTTTACATTCGCGTTCAACTTTAAACCGCCCGTGTCTGAGCATTTAACGAGCGCGCCGCGGTCTGAAATTCAGGTCCGAGGCGAAATCAAAGACGAAAAAGTAAGAAGCTGCTGTGCATGTGTGTGTTGGTTGATCATAATCTCTTCGCGACGGCGGTGGCGGTGTTGGTGCATCGTTCTTTCGACTTGAGCACAAGATCACGACGATGCCCGCTCCTGATCTCCAGCGGCGGGCATTTGGAAGTAATTTATTTTGATTTCGTTCGTACCCTTGGCCCCGAAGTGTCGTGATTCAATTTTAGATTTATTTTTATGCTACCTCACTCGTTGTTCCATAAAACTTGGAACCCTTTTTTGGGAGGAAGGTTCGTCTTAACAACTGCATGCACCGAAACTGCAATCCGACAGGATAGGGCGGGTGGGAAAATGGAAAAGAACTAAAATATATTGAAAGGCTGACTCATCGCGCGCGTCGAAACGCGTGCCGTGAGGTCATCATGGAGGGATGCATTTTCCTCGTCATCGCCCTACAATGCGCCGTTGTAGGCATTATGGAGTTTGTGGAAAATTCTTCCACCGACGCCGGGGCCCGCGGAAACCCGAGAACTAGGTGTTCCGTGTTTTGTTTTTCCACCACATTCCGGTAGCAATTTTGCGTTCCGTTCCTCGCGTCCTTCGGCAAACACAACACGCTTCGTTTGCATGCATTTCCATATGGTCGCCAGGCCGGGGGGCCAAGGGTGCGATATTTTATACAGCCAACGCATGACGCCATCACGCTCGCAGTTGTTTGATGTTTGGCCGCCTTTGGAAGCATTGTTTTTGTTGTTTTTCATTCATGCGGCCAGTGAAAAACTTCTGTGCGACCATGGCTGTTGACGCCGCAAAGCGAAGGAAAATGAAAAACAATTTCCCACCCAGGGACAAATCGAGTTGAGTTGACGAATGAAATCATGGAAGCAAACCAACTATTTCTTTTGCACACCGTCAAATATCCTTTCAACATGTTTACCTCGTCATGCACACACATTTTTGGCAGTCTTTGGTAATCTTCAAAACTTCGACCGTTTTGACGACGGACTACCGTTTGTTTATTTTTTTTTTAAGATAGCCAATATAAAAAAAGTATTTTAAGTTTCTAAACGAAAAACCAAGAAAACTCATAATATTTAAAATACCTGAAAAAGGGTGCGACGCTGTTCGGGTGGAATATACTTTGTTTTCCTTTTCGAAGCGTAGCTCCCAAGGGCTACTTTTTGAAAATCGCGCTCAAGAGGACGCGGATATTCTGCTCGATCGCGGGACGTGCACATTTGGACATAAAATTGCCCGTGGAAAACGTGTGCGCCGTCCCGGCCCGGTGGCCATCTTATCCACGACCAAAAACAGTCCAAAACATGCAAAATTCGAATTATGTGACTCACGCAATGTTTTGCGTAGTTTATTATTTCAACTTTATTTTAACTTTTCCGACTGCTTTTGGATAAAATGCTGACCATAAGCCTTGACGGATAATGGAAAACATATTTTTTTACATGCCTGTGTTCTATTTTAGCCACCCCAAAACACGAACCCCTCAACGGGTATATGGGTTCGCGAGTACGGGAGCTCCAAAATAAGCAGTTTTGGATTCGTGCACCATGTGCTGCCTGTGCGCTGTGATGAAAAACATCGAAACTTCATTGGCAAGCGAAACAAACAAAAAATAACGCATACACACACCCCAAATACATCAACGAGCCGTCTTCGCCTTGAAATAGGAAAAGGGATCCAAATTTTGAAAACCCCGCCCCGACTCGGCAAGGTTCCCAAAACAGCGGTGCAAAAGCAAAACACACACTGCCAAAAAAAAAATCGTACAACTGTAATAA
This sequence comes from Anopheles coustani, assembly GCF_943734705.1. Lineage (NCBI taxonomy): Eukaryota > Metazoa > Arthropoda > Insecta > Diptera > Culicidae > Anopheles > Anopheles coustani. Next base: position 83,287,025 of record NC_071288.1, on the reverse strand, counting down.
CAACTGATGACCGTGAAAATTTGCCAACACCGTTTGTCCCCTGCTGATTGTTCGAAATTTAATTGCACATAAAGTCCGTGAATTATACGACGGGGAAGAAAAAGAATGTAACAAACGGGGTAGGATAGGGAGGGCGCGTTAAAAAAAATCGCCATTAATTGCAAACCGAAACATATGAATCACTTCTGTGGGGAATTTGATTGGAAATGTGTTTTTCAACATCGATAAAGAATGAGGTATAGGTCCGATTTTACGATTTCTACGATGAGCGGTATTTTAGACGTTCTACAAAACGCCTAAAGCAGGGATGTCAAACATGCGGCCCGCGGGCCACATGCGGCCCGCAAGACCATTGGGTGCGGCCCGCGACCCCTTTGAAACATTACATCGAAAGTTTGGATCCTTGAGTATTGGCTTATAGCAATTACCAAAATATTTAATATAAATTTTTTCACAAACTGCGAATTGCAAGAGAACTGAACGAATGTCAATTTAAACTATTTCAATAAGAAAGTGATATGCAACTTTGCAGCAAAGGTTTTACACAGATTTTTCTAGACAAGTGGATAAATAGTGTTTATAGAAAACAAACGTTTCTATACTACAAGACCATTCCAAACAAAATAACAAATGCGGAGCAATAAGTTAGCTATTGTAATTACAATACCTTTACTTTTCTAAAATCATTAACAAAATACACAATAGTGTTGAACTGCAACATATATTTCAATAAACTTGATTTGAATTCGTTAAAATTTGGAAAATGATTGAGCAACAAACCCTCTCTTTTACTCAAAATTTATAAATTTTATAAGAAGTAATATAATATGAAAAAATGTGAAAATGTAAAACATGATTGACTGTTAAGATAAAACCACATTGATAAGAACATATTTTCATCACTCCAATCAATTATATGGTTTGGCCCGCGAGCCTATTTTGGGAGAAAATGCGGCCCGCGAACCTATTTTGGGAGGAAATGCGGCCCGCAAGGTGAAACGAGTTTGACATCACTGGCCTAAAGACTTTTTTTAGACGTTCAAGAAAATATTAAAAGATTCTGAAAAGCTAAGACGGCTCATGATTTTATTCTTCTGCTACTTGTGAATTTTCTTCCCAGGCACAATTCATCCTAATATGCCTAATGCGGTGGTCACACATCGTGAAAGCATGTTTGAGAGGTTTGCTTGTTTGACATGATTGCCGTTGTTGGGCACTTTCGGGCTAATCGCATTACACGCTTCCACGTCCTCCAGACGCAGACGGCTCCCGACAGTGTCAGACGGTGGCATCAACCGATTCGCAGCATTGCGATGTACGGGAGACGCATTTTATGACTTCGCGCGCGCCATCAAAGACAAAAACCAGATTAACTTTTATCGTCCCGACGTGATCGTGTGGGATTGTTGCTGGACTGATGCCCCGCTGACGACGGGGGCACGTCTTTTCTTCCTCTTTTTACCACGCTGGATCGAAACACGGTTTGGAACACATCGTTCCCGAAGTTTGCGGCAATAAACGGTCGAGGGTCGGAGAGGAACGAAACGAGCAGCTGGTAATTACGGTGGAATATGGATGTAATAAGAGCAATCCTGCAGTTAGGTAGAGGTAATACTTAAGACTCATTACATGCCAGGCAGCTCAATACGCGGGTACAACCGATGTTTTTCTCACAACGAGTTTCTTTCCGCGGAAGAAAATTACATTAAATTTCACGAAAATAAAAGAAACAGGGTCATAAAAGTGTATGTTTTCCTGTGGGACATACATTCCTACATCTTTCACTCAAACTATTCACGCATCGCATTAGGCTTGTTTTTAAAGCGGGGTTTAGTTTTAAATCTCGCCATAGGACTCACTTTCACATTTGATGTTGTTTTTCTTTCGTGAAAGAATGTAAAATAATGTAATCTCCTCTTTTGCTCTTCTAGGTAATGCAACGCCGTAGAGTGGGGTGAACATCGATCATCAAAGCACGAGCACGCCAGGTGATGTAGCACACATTTTATGACATGACGTGAAGGTATTCTATCATAGAGAGTCTTGTGATCAGCAGGCAGAAATCGAGCCTTACCTGCTAATGGTGTTTTCTCTTCGATGAGCAACATGGCTCGTCATTAGCACGCGCCCGAAAAGATTGTCATCTGACCAGGTGATAATTGAACGTTGAGAAGATGTATGATTCATGAAGGTTCTATAAATGGTTTCTTCCAACCTTTTACGGACAGACTCAAACCGAGCATGAACGCCTCTCGAAAGCCACACTTTGCTTGGAATCATTTATCACAGATAAACTTTTCCCCCGAGAGATTCCAAATGGTTATCGGAACGAATGCTTGTCGCTTCATTTCAGTTTTAGATGGTTTCCTTTGTCTTTATCTTGAAATCATTTCCATACAAAAAAAACCTTTTGGTTCGGTATCTATCTGTGATGGCATAATCTGAATCAAGCCCTGCTTTGGACTACTATTTCGAGATAGGACTCATCTGTACGGTGACGAACGAACGAACTAAGCGGGGTTACCTATAAGTGTTTTCGGTTGAAGTTTTCTTGTTCCCCTTTTGTAGGGATACGACACGGGACAGAGATATAATTTATCTCGCAGCCCCGGAAGTTTATCATTAATAGTGGAAACAATAGATACGAGCGGAGTAGAGGAAAACGGAAAGGGAAAATTCGTTTGACGTAGGATAAAGTCACGAGATGGGTCGCCGTTGACATGAAGGCTTGGGAAAAACGTACTCCAAATGGGAGGAAGGAAATGAAAAAAAGAGGGAATGGAAAAAAGGAAGCAATACCAAAAAAACAAAACAAATGTCCAATAATTACCTGTGAACGCAGCGAACGCCGCCAGCAGACCGGTCAGGAAAAGTGTTTGCATTTTCGAATTCATTAATTATCTAACGCCGAGCGCGGAACTGAAGTCAAAACCCGGCGAGTTTTCTTGGAGAGACGATGATTTGTACCTTTTTCTTCGTTCGTCACTCTTTGTTTGGATACCACTTTACCTCGCACGCCGATGAGGAAAAGGGTTTTTCGTCTTCTTATTCTCAACACTTTGGGGTGGGAAACACACACTCACTGCAACGTAACCACGAAAAGAGAGCCTTTTGGTCAGAATTTTTCCTCGATCGATCCGAGCGTGATCCACATCCGTAACTGCGGCTTTTGGAGGCACAACTCACTGGTTGAACGATTATGTCAGAGGCTCTTCGGGTAATCACGGGCACAATCACCACCGCATCCACGGCTGGCTCGATTTTCCAGCCTCGAGAGCCTTTTTTTCTATATTTGCGTAACACACTGTGATCTCTTTTTCTCGACGCCGACGACGGTCGAACGAAAACTCGTTTTTCTTGCCAGCTCACCTTTTTTCGCTTTGCTCCGCCACTGCAAACACTCGCGTAAGAAAAACTAAACTTCTCTTGACGTAACTAGCCTAAAACTATGGGAGGGAGAAAGAAAAGTCCATTAAATAAACGCCACTTAAGTAGCCCGACTTTTTGACGTTTGCAACAACACCCGCAGTAGTAGCAGCCGCACGCAAACCAAAACAATCCCTTCAAGCGGCGAGAGGGAAAACCCGGGTAGTCATATTTAAATAAGGGCACGGCGCTACCGCAAGGATTCGCAAAAAAAAACCCCAGAAATAAACACAAGAACAGGAAAGCAAAAACAAAAGCCCAGAGGGCAATTAGCCGGGTGCTACTATCACCTAAATTATTCAGATTACTATTTCACCCACCACAGCGACACCCAACACTGTCGAAACCGTCAACAAAAAAAAAACAATCGCAACCGGTCCCGGTCAATCCTGATGCTAGAAACCGGTTAAACCGGGTCACCCCGACCGAACTCTTTTCGTTTGAAAACCGAAAAACATTCCTAAAAAAAGGCAAGGATTCGGTGGTGGTGGGGTTGAAGATGACCTAAACAAATATTTTTTCCTTTTTTGTTTTGCCGAAAATCCCCCACATTTCCGCTCCAGAACCGGTGGGAAAAAAGGAAAGGAAAGCGAGAACGTTAACCACTGGCTTTTGCGTTGTTTTGTATGCAGATTATGCTGGTTTCACTTGACTTGCTTTGCACTCCCAGGTGCGGTTTGGGAGTGATTTTTCTTTGTTTTGTTTTAAACCCTAGTAATCCTTCCGCGAATCCAATCCTCACACCAACACAAGCAACGGAGCGATGGGAAAAGGATCCATTCTTGGTGTTTGCGTGTCCAGTGTCCACTTGTTGAACGCTGCGATGAACGGTGGGGTTGGGTGTGGTGGAAACGCACCGATCGCTATAATCGTCTCAAAGGATGCTGTGAGTCTCGCGATCGCTTGTAAAATCTCACACACTGTCGCTGTTCACGATCCTAAGCGCGATCTTTTCAGCCACACTTTTGTGCTCATCTCATCAAACGAGGCAGAGTTCACTGTTCACTGGCACTTCTTCGCAACAGAAAAGGGGATGCTGCGATCTGGGATGTGGGGAGAAGAAAATTCCCGCACGGACCACGAAAATGAGGCTGAAGGAAAGAAGGAAAACACGTACACACACAGACCCGCACACAAACACACAGGAGTAATAGGAAAACTAACCGTACCAAAAATCCAGACGTCCAGCGAAAATCGACCGACCGACCGTGAGTACGTCGCGCAACGGAATGAACCACCAAGCGAACGCGATCGCTTGCCGTCGGTCTGGTGTTGGAGCCGCGGAGGTGCGGACGTGTGTGAGTGTGTTTACCTATTCGCCGGCCGTACACATACACCGGCGCGATGGGGCTCTACCTCGCGGGACGGTCGAAAGCAAACGCAGGTCGCGTTTTTTTATGCCGTTTCGATTACGCGTCTATTTTATTCATTTTTCCATTCGTTTCTGTGTGCCATTGTATCCCCATATTTTCGTCGTTTTTTCGTGTTCGTTGTGGAGCTAAGCGAGATAAACGGGAAGCTAAGAAAGCTGAGAATGGAACGAAACTAAGGAAACAAAAAAAAGAAATGTTCCAGAGAAAGCGGCGTCATGAACGTTCCCGTTCCGTACCTCGGGCTGACTCATATTGTGCAGCGTGGTTTCTATGCGGTTTGCATCGGTCGATTACGATGATTATTTTCAATGGCCCTTTTTTCCTCCACCCTCGTACCCCAATCCGACTTGCCGGTTCGATGAAGTGGTAATCAAATGGCGGCCAAAAATCAATACCCTACTGTGTGGCACCTTGTTCCTCGAAGGAATGATTAGTATTTTATTCCGCGAAGAAAACACGTACACTTCCTTTGGGGTCCAGAGTGAAATTGTTTCCCCATTTTCATAGACCCCGCGAGTGACGATGACGTCGCGCCAAAAGCACAACCCCAAACGGGTGTGGAAGATATGGGAAGGAAAATTTACCAGAACCCGACAATACACACACTAGCTTCGGTGGAACTTAGCGTCGGGCAGGTAGCGAGCATGATAAAACATGAAGAACGGCTTTAACATGATGGGGTTCGTTAGCGAAAGATAGAAAGGGAAAGGTGGACGCGCGATCAGGACGGGGAAAAAGGCTTTACCGTGGGTCACGCACACAGCCGTAGCGCCGACCCGGTCCACCTGCTTTTTTTTCCGCGCCCGTTTTCGTCATTATTGCTTTGTTCTTGCTTCGTTCGAACGCGCGCGCTCGGGTTCCGTTTGAACACTTTTCTATTTTCACCGCACCGCCACCGCTTCACCACGTTGGTGAATGCGACCACACACACACACATACACACTGACGCACGCTTGAAGGCTCCAGCGAGCAATGGTCCAGCGTGGACCCAACAGGTAGTAATAGCGGGAGGGGGGGGGGGGGGGGGGGGGGGGGGGGGGAACGCCAAAGACCGCGAGCGTGGTCGCGGGGAGCCCGCATCTGCGTGTACAACGCGGACTGAGGGCGCGAGACTGTGTATTGTGGTGTGCTGTGTGTTGGTCCCCCTCGTTGGAGTTGTGTTTGAGACTCTAACCGTCGCGATGACGACCTGCGTGGGGACTCCAAACCCTGGAGAAACGGGTCGCAACGATGAGTCGCAAAAGGGATATCCATCGATTCGATGGAGGTGTTGGTTAGTTATTGGTGTAAAATTTTACCTAACCTTAATCACTTCGTGAACTCGTGTGTCATAACATTATTCTGCAAAAGTTGTTGGGAACAAAAAATTTGTCTGTAAAAAGTTAAGTATGTTCGAAATGTCATAATGTCATTTAAATTTTCAAAAACCACTCGTGCATTGTTCATAGTTATTTTTAGAAAACAAATTGCTTTAATTTTTGCATCCAAATCAGCGCACGATGGCGTTTTAAAAATTAGCGAAGCAAGGGGCAATATAACACTCGTTGTAATAACTGAAGTCAGGCGGCAAATTAAAAAAACTCATCTGCAAAATAAGTTTGATTTTTGTAATGTAAATTTTATTGCCTCAGTATTGTAGTTTGACTTTACTGCAATGAAACCACAAAATAACCATAGACTTTGAATTTTCGCAATAACGCCTAGATTACTTGCAATGTAAATTTGCCATTGCCATGTAAACAAAGTTTTCGCAAATTGTATTGTTTATCATACAGATATTTTAATTTTGTTTCTAAGATGCTATTTTGAAGGAGGGTTTTCACGGACAATATTTAAACTTATTTTCCTAAGTTTAGTTTTTGCTACAATTCGTTAATTTCAAAACTTGTCTTATATTCTTCTATTGGAAGATGCTGGAGTTGTTGATGGATCCCATGTTCCCCTAACTTTGTTAGGTTGAAGCATAATATCATCGCGTACGAAAGATGAAACAAAAGAGAAAGGCAAATCTTTGCCCTGACCGAGAATGGATTCATGCTAGCAGCGTGTCATATAGCCATACACACACATTCACACATATACGCCGAACACCCAAGGTAAAAAGGGGGATGCAGTATGCTGCACCCGAGACGCTCGAGGATCATGTTTCTGTTTTGCAATGGAAAATAAAACGACTCCGACGAGAGCACGATCCCTTGGCATTTGGCAACTTCTCGCACTCGACGGCGAGCCGATTCATCGCGATCTTCGACAAGCGGCGATTTATGATCGCTTTGCAGGAGGAACGAAATCCTTGACTTCGAAGGCACTCGGAAAGGGAAGGACCTGGTGGGGACCTCGAAGAATCGCGGCTCCGGCAAAGATTGAAACTGGTCTCGTTGAGGCTCCACCGCGGTCGGTGGAGAGTGTTCGGGATGTATCATGTATGCATGTGGCGCTCCTTGGTGTATGTGTGCCGCACGCAGCATACAACACACAGCCCAAACATGGTGCAGGACGGGGGAGATCCATGGAACGGACCATGTTGACCGTTACCGAGACGCTCGGGGCGTTTTTCGTCTTTTTGTTAACGCCAAGTTTGGTCTCGGGATTCGTTTGGGGTCCACACACTTAGCCGGTTTCGGGTCAGTTGGCATGGGCCTTTCGCTCCTCCAAAGTCTGGGCAGCATAGCCGGCATCCCGCGGCCCTCTTGCAGCTCCACTGACCGCATCGGTTTTATGTTTTCTTTACGCTTGAGCAACTCCCGGTCGGGCCCATTTAGGGGTCCGAAAATGTGGTCTCGAGGCGGCAGAAGAGCTACATCGGGCCGAGTCGCTACATACACGAGCTTGTTTGGTGGCTGGGGCATTGGAAAAGATGGCCGAGAACACGAGGAGGAATAGGAACAAAGCCTTAAGAAGGCATCTGGAGGTCCCAAGAAAAACTAAGATCGTACGGTCAAGCAAGAAATCGACGGAGAAGAAGACTTGACAAACACGGAAAGGAGAATAAAATGCAACAATACGCTAGAAGCGGATGAAGCGAAAACTGGCGGGTGTGTACGTCTTGGGCTCGTGGACCGTACGAGAAGGCTCCCGGTGAAGCTTTGTTCTTTGACTTCGATGTCAAAATAACTTCAAGTCCACGCGAAGGGATGGGCGACGAAGGGCGATTCAAATGAAGTCAGTCGGTTTTTCTTTTCCGAGCGATAAAGTACCTGGTTCCGTACCGGCGGTCGTTCGTGAGTGACACCCATTTGGGGACGCTGCGAAAAGAAGAAAATTCTACATCGTGTCATTCAACCGGAGACCGAATTCCTCGCGTTTAGTTTTTTGCCGTTGCTCAACAATTACAATTCGCTTGGCGTCCCCGTTACATCGGCACGCTCACATTCGCGAAACGGACCGCGGTTCTGGTGGAAAGTAATGAAACAATAATTATTCCCAGAATGGCCGCGTTTTATGGATTTTGGTGTGCCTCGTTTCGTACGCGCGCGCCTCTAACCTAGAAACGGTATTTCGCTGACCGTAATGTTGGACGTTCATTTAGCCCCACTACTCGCAAGCCAATCGAAATTTGAACGAGCAACGGCCATGTAACGCATAACGGCGAGGCATATACCGGGAGTCAGGTTGACAATATTATTTCATTAAACATTAACATTCTTTATTCAATGACGTGCAAGCATTTGTAGATAAGTTAGGATCGAAGAAAGAGTCAAATAACTACGCAAACAATCAACGAAAAAGGAGTATTTCATTTAACGCGCCGACGATCGCGATCCTCACGCAGATTGCATGCAACCGTAACGCAGCTAACCGTTACGACTTGTGTGTATCTTCGCTGTGTTCCTCCACTCTTTTACGAGAGAGCGAATCCTCGAGCAGATCGATCACATCTAGTTGTACGTGTTGATCTTCAACCGGGTCTCTTCACTTCCCTCGGGGTGGCGGGCCTTGCAGATAAGATTTTTGCCGTGGTCGGACGGCTTCAGCTGGTACATCAGCGTCTGCTGGACGGTATTGCCCCGGAAGTTGCGGCTGACAAACGGTGCCGAAAGGCCTTCGTAGATCAGTTGATCGTCTGAAGAGGAGAGTGAAGAACGGCCATAAGGGTTGGTTGAATTTCAATGGTGAGGAAAAAAGATTACGTTTTCCAGATTCCAAATTCTTTGATAGCACTAAATTATTGACTTTCTGAAGGTCTCACGGTTTGTTTACAAACAAGAAGCTAGGGGTCGCTACTTCCGACACGCAATACTATCGATTGTAACGTCCTTGATATAATGACGGAAAATTTGCATAAACTGGAAGTGAGGTTGGAATTCGCTGCGGAGTGAATACTTACTGAGGAACCACAGGAAACCGGCCGGAGGATTGCCATCTTTCGAGACGCACTGCACGACCAGGTTGCTGCCCGCCTTAAACGCCCCGTTCCGCTGCTCCACGTCGCTGGACACGGTCAGCTGAGGTGGACGTGGCTTAACGAGCTCTTTAAGATCTTCCTTTTGCGCCACCGGTTTGTCGTTGGTGTATACTGCGATGAAGGGAAAGTTGTGTTTACAGTTCCTCGGTGGACACATTCCCGGGGTTTCGTTGGGGTTCTTACCTTTACGCAGTTTAATCGGCAAGCTGGTCTCCATGAATCCGCCAGGATAGGCTGGATGTTCTGCACGGCACGTTACCTGCTTCCGGTTGTCCTCGACGGCGATCGCACGGCGATAGGTCTGCTGAACGGTCGTGCGTCGGTTAAACGTCTCGGCGAACTCCGCACCGACGTCGTCGGACAGTTGGACTCCATCCAGATACCAGGACAGCTTCGCACCGGGCCATCCGTTGCGGGAAACGCAGCGCATCGTCACCTTCTTGCCGAACTCAAATTCACCGTTGTTGCTGTCCACGTTGCTCGCCAGCTCGATCTTTGGCGGCTCCGGCGCAACTGCTTGAGAACGGGGAAGATAGAGTAACATCCAAGCTACAGTTACGACTGGTCCAATGACGCGTTACGGGAAGATTAAAATGTCTCTCGGTAGCAACCTTCACCTGAGACCGTAATGTCGATCTGGCCCTTGTACGTCTGACCTCGCACCGACACCGTACACTCGAACGGTCCATCGTGGGACGCCTTGATCGTGTCGATCGTGATACCGCAGGATCCCTTTGACCAGCCAAGTCCGTAGAATCGGATACCCTCGACTGGAGCCGGGAGCTTATCACTGGCGGCAAAAGGAGCCGGAGCTCCTGGAACCTTAACACTGTGAGAGAAAGGGCAAGTGGCATTAACATTTAGTTCGCTCCTTTAGTACTCCAGAAACATCCTGGAAGTTCCTTATCCACACGTACATGCAGAAGTCTACCGGTTCCTCGACGAGACAGAGCAGGTTCACATTCTGCTGTCCCTCGGCGACGGTCACCTGACCGGCCGGCTCCGTGACCACCTGTATCGCATGGCTGCATGCCAGCACTGCACCGAAAACCACCAAACCGGACAACCACACTCGACTACACATGTTTGCACTCTTTTGCACTCTGTTTGCCTTGTCTGTCGCAGCGATGCTAATGGATCTAAGAATTCGCTTTGGTTCCGCAAACGCTTCTCGGCTGCCAAACTCGAACTCGCCCGAACTCGCTGGGACTCTGCGCGGTATGCTTCCTTCAACGACGAACCGTTGAACTGAACTGTGCCGTCAGGTGGGCCGAGCGTCGGCTTTTAAGGTTCTGACCACAAACGCACCCACCCCCGCCCTCGTTCTACGCAACCGATCTGATCCTCCCTGCCCGGAACTGCGAACTCTTCATTCTCGTCTCATCGACTGTGACTTCCTCCGGAATCCGGTTTAGACGGAAGGCAGCATCGACGTGTGGACGATCGATTGGTGTTAATTACGGCTACATTTGGAAGATTTTGTTCGGGCCCAGGTGATCGATGATAACCAGACTCCGGGGCGACCGTCGACACTGTGGCGCATATTAATTCGATCCATTTTTCTACCAATACTTCTGCCAGTGCCGGAATCGAACGGTTCTTCAGTTTGATGGCGCCTTTCGTTGATAAACAGAACGGTGCAAAAAAAAACCAAATACGAACCAAAACACGAAATGGAAACGCTCCTGAAGAAGACCTTTAGACATGCAGATGATCTCGCGCTCGTACGAACTGTCCCCGCGAGTCGCGCCGCAAAAGCCTTCCGAAACTTCCTTTTTTTGATTGCGCCGTTTTTAATCGGTTAAGATCGTCCCTCCGCTCGTTAATTATTTGTTTTGGTCGCGTTCCGCGGCCAAAGCGCGAGATGCGATGCGAGAACCGGTTGCGGGCGATACGGAGCATTCCGCCTTTCCGCGTGGCGAGGGGGGAATTTAAATTTCGGCAATCTAAAGTTCTAACGAGTTCCATAAATGCTGGCTTTTTATGAGGTTCCTGCGGCCACGGGATGGGGTCACCGTCCGCTCCGCCTCCGGGTTCCCCGCCATTGCCGAAAACCACAGCAGCGTAGGGCCATGAACGCAGCCTATGAAAAGGTAACCTTTTCGGGGTGGAAGCACCGTTTTGCGGTGTCTCGAGGGGATGTTGCTTGACCGTTTGTGCTTTTTTCCGTTCGGCCTGACCATTTCATTTTATTTCAATTTTAGTTGTAGCTTTCGTGGGGTGGCGTAAGTGCGAAGATTCGAGTTTCGGTAGGAAATGAAATCGCTCGGAACGGGAACTGCGGCCAGCGGAATATGTTTTATCGTTTTATGGCGGTCCCCCATCGGCTGTTGCATCGATTGCTAATCGGACGTTTGCGTGTGCGTGGTTGCTTGCGTCCTGCACAGTTCCGGCAGATTGGAGCCACGGCACGGGATGTGCTGGTGATGTGCCCACCCACGACGGTTGGCTATTGGATTCATTAGGGAGCACGCGTTAGCTTAACTCCAATGTGTCGGAAACAGGATACGTCTGTTTGCACGTCGGCCAATGTTTACCCCACAGCGAAGCAGAATGTAGCAGAGACATGAGGCTCCGGAAGGTTTCAAACCTAATGGATCGGCTAACAGTTAGACGCTAAAGGTTAGAAACAGAATGGCCGCCGAAAGAGAGCAAATAATAATGAAACCATGGGACAGTTTAACGATGATTCAAAATCGATTGTGTCATGCTTCCACGCTGCACTGACCTTCCGCATGAAACCGGGAGAATGGAATGCAAATAGCTTCAATCGAAATCATAATAAAACAGTGTTTTAGGGCAGACCGGAAAGCGGGAAACATCAGGGAATGGTGGAGCATAAAATACCGACCTTCAACAAGCGGATCTTTCGATGGTGTTTGTTTAATTTCCTTGAAACTATTGATTCGCGCCAAACATACCAAATATAATGTAAAAATCAATACGATTATCTTTCACTGAATGTAGGCAATCCACACGACATGTTCGAAAATTTGAATTTTTCGAGAACCGAAATCTGCTCACCAGTAACGATCAAAACAGTTGATACTATGTTGAGGACGAGTTATCAGTTTGCGTTGATATTTTTATTAAAAATATAATTTAAATGTTCCATGTTTTATTCACCTGATTCGTATTTCTGTTTGGTGGGGCAAACTATACTTCTAATAGTTGTTACTTTACAAAATGGCAAGGGAAACTACACTGTGATAAGGATAAGGAAATCCTCACTTCCCCTTACTACGCAATATTTTTATTTATTTTTTATGTTAGATGTCAGATAGAGGAAATAAAACCCAATCGTTTTTATTTTTGAATTCAGTTGGGCAAGGCCGAAACAAAACTTTTTTTTTTATTGAACCCCGTACAAGCGAAATCAACTCCTGGTTGGTAAGCTAACGTTAAGAGCCAACCAGGATATAAGAGTTGGTATTGGTATATCCGAACAGGTAATGAAACACGTGCGACACTCGTTTATACTTCGTCAAGCTTTGTATTATATTGGAAGATATGGCTTGCCCAAAACAGAATTTATTAAAAGTTAATGAATTTTATGATTCGCACACACAGGAATTTCTTACAAAATGTTCGGGTTTATTGCCACGCAATAACGATGCTACTTGAAAACAGCGAAAATAGCCTGATCCTCGTACCGGGATAAACCATATGCGGTTATTTGTAATACTGATTCGAACCAATTTCGCGTATGTTTATATTGTACAAGGTGGACTAGGTCCTCGTTTTTATGTTGGCTTCTCATTGGGAGTCCCGTTGACCCGGTTATCCTAAGGTTTCAGGTTCATTAAAGCATCGTTCTTCTTCTTCATCTTCTTCTTCTTCTTCAAATAGAGAGTAATATGAAATAAATAATGAACTCATTAAAAGTACAGTTCCAACTAGCGGCGTCACACTGAAATGCATCACGTTCCACGTGTATACCCTTTCGATCACTTGCGATGAGAGTGGCACGTATTGTCCAGTGTTTTCTCTCGTCGATTGGTATTCTTACCAATTGTTTTTAGCAGCCTGTCACTTTCACTTAGCGTCTTTAAACTGTTCATTTGGAAATTTCACTTTTATCGCACGCTCATGCCACGGTTATTCTGTTAATTGGTCGGGAAGAAAAGGAAAACGTAGTACAAACATTTTGGTAATCGCCCACAGCATTTTCGTTTTGGATTCGACTCTGTCACAATACTTTTTCACAGGAACTATCGTAAGTGTTATTGTACAATATTAACGAGTAGAAGTACACTGCCGCTGCAGGCCAACGTGGTTTGGGTTCCCGTATTTTTGTTTTCTCCCGGGGTGGCATGCGAACCTATCCGACTTGAGAATGCGTTTCCGAACGATCCCCGCCCGACACCACCGAAAAGCATCCTTCACATTTCCCACACGCCAACTAAAGCTACCCCCGCAAGGAGAATCGTTTGGCAAGCACTCTCAAGCCAGCGTGGCCGCTCGGTTTTTTAGCCCCCCTTTCCCCCCGTTTTGGAAACCCGAGATGGCACAAAGATGAGGCACGGTATGACTAAGGCTATACGGAATTGGATTCACAACAGACGTGTCGCTAACATGGAGCAGAAGAACGTCCAGACGCTTATCAGCCAGAAGGTGGACCCGTTGCTGTCGTCCCCTAGGCGCTCGCCCACAGCGTTCTCCCCTTCGTCGTTCACCAGGACCGCTTTCACGACGTATGTCTGCGTGCCGAGGATATTGGTGGCCTCTAGTGTGAACAGTGAGGCGTGCTCGTCTCCGCAGTCGTTGTTCTTTAGGAGCACCGTGTACTCGCCCGCTTTCTACAAGTGGAGAGAAAAGCCATGAGATGCGTGAGCCATAGACTAGCAGATGATTTTGGAACTCGGGTTTACGAGCGGGGGTATCTTACCGATGTCGCGTGCGGGATGTACGCCTGGTACATGTCGACCGATTCGCCTTCCTTTATCATCCGCCCGTTAACCGTCCAGCGCGTCACGGGCTGCGGATTGGCATGGATGGTGACGTTGATTATAGCGCTTCCGGTCTTTGGCAGCTGATCGATGAGGATGTGAGGAAATTCAAGGGGTGCAACTGGATACATGAAACAGAAAATAGAAAAGTGGAAGAGCGAGTTGGAGAATGAGAACTGAATGAACATACAACTGAGGCAACAACCCAACAGCTATCAGCCTTCCCACCCTTTAACTATCATTCAAACATTTCCCAGGCGCACCCAAAACGGCGTAGGTTTGTTTCACCGGAACTACACTAGAATATGTAAGCATTTCGTTACAACTTTTCCGGCGGCACGATCAAACAGTGGCCGAGCGGTCAATACTAATCAGCTACCTTTCAAAACATCGCGTCTATTTGTCGCTTCATTTGCGGGCACTAGCAAACTTTGACAAGCTCGCTAAGTAGCCTTCGCGAGATCGATCGGACGGCGCCCTTGCGATTGGTGCCCATCGATTGCTCATTACGCTGGCGGGGAATTGTTAAACCGACAACTGGACATGAATATTGCATGTGGTACTGCTGTGAGAACACTGAAACACTTTGAGGAATTTGAAAACGAGGTTAATTACGGAATGTTTACAGCGGAATCACAATCCACTCTTCTTCTGATGGCATTTCGATTCTCCTGAATACCTTCTAATAGAAACAATATTTGAAAGGTAATATACAGTTTTGTATTGAAGAAAATAAATCGAATGTTTCTTTGCAAAACTAAGGACACCAAAACGCTTTTTCAGCATTGAAGGAAATTAGCCTGATAGTGGTTCTTGAAGATGTATAAGTTGATGACTAAACAAATTTAGCAAAAGAAGCAAACGACATTGAAGAAGCATACGTTTCTCATGCGTCAAACAAAACAAAAAGAGACCTGAAGCTTACGGAAACACAAAACTTCACCAAACCGTGCAAAGAGTAGCGCACAACAACCTAACACGAGCATGTCGCAAATTTGCATGCATTGTCTTTTTTTATTTTTGCCCCGGAGAAAGTCATCATAGTTTTACGACACACCTCTTGATGCTGCCGATAGCCTTTTGGGTGGGTGAAATGGGGAGGCATTGTTCGGTGGCTTCATTAATAAGCGCTTCCACATTGGTGTTGATTTGGCCAGTTTAAATGGTTGTTGTGAATGAAACAACTTAAGTCGGATCAACTTAACAAAAGCAAATTATTTCACTGTCCCACATAGCTGTGGTTAGATTGAGCCGATTTTAAGCGTCCTACTTTTGACAACTAAAATGTCTTTGTTATAGTAATGAAACACGTATCTACACTTAAACAACTTTCAGCAGTGCTCCGAAGCATAAATAGAAAATTTTGTACTGCATCTCTGTCCTGAATAATGTTTTGGGTTATGCTGATCTATCAAAGATTTTCTCACTTGTAAGTGTAGGGTCTTGCGTTTCACGCTAATTCTTTAGCATGACAATCCTATCCTTCCATTTGCTACTTCCACATAGAGTAAATTTTTAGTAAGGCATGACCAAAGATGTTAGTTACGCAAAAGAATCGAGCAGAGACCCCAAAGATTGGTCATCATTCGACACTCTAGCAAACCCGATGGAGTTTCCCATGGTCGCCTTGTGGCCACCTCGTTACATTAAATATTTTAATCTCCTCTGACTGGTATCATCATCTCCACCGCGGTGATTCATCGCACCCACTCGGGACTGTTTGGATGTTCGAATGTTGATGTCTGGTGCGGGTTTCGAATACTTACACTTAACGTTCAGCAGCAGCACGGAGCGCTGGGGGTTGGTTAGCGCCGGGTGGGACGCATGGCAGACGAGCGTTTTTCCGTTATCCTCCGGTGTAAGGTAAATGTTTACCTCTTGAGAGATCGTCTGCATAAGCCGGCCGTTCTGCAGCTCATCGGTGATCTGGGCCGGTTTGAGAAACCGCTCTTCGACCGGCATTCCGTCCATCATCCAGGTAAGGTTGGCGGCGGGCAACCCGAACTTGGAGGTGCACCTCGCCTTCAGCATCTGGTTCGCCCGGATGCCACTGTCGACCAGGTTCGTATTTTTGGAGATAATCAGTACGGTCGGTTGCGGGGCCGTACGAATCCCGTACACGATCGACTTCTCGTACTCCTGGCCACCGATCGTGACCAAACACTCAAACTTCCCAGTCCGTTCCGCACTCAGTCGGGCCAGTTTTACGCCGCATTCTCCGTCGGCTAAGTTGCCATAGGAAGTAACGCCGGTGGGCAGGCTGGAGGTTTCGTACGGTTCGGTGGACCCGGGTAACCGGATGCGGCACCGTTCGATCGGTTTACCGGCACGGCACACCAATTTCACATCGCGCTCGTATTTATCGAAGTAGGTGTTGGACTCTGGCTCAGTCTCGATGTCTGCCTGGGAGTACACTGGAGCAACTAGACCTACAAAGAGTGGCAACAAACGGAAACAAGGTCAGAAATAATGGAGGAACAGAGTCTGGGCGCGTCATAAAGTAAATATTGATTTTTCCCGCTCAACCTTCGCCACCGTTCCGAGTGCGATGTCGCCATCTGTAGGGCCCATTGTAGTTGACTTCGGTGTCGGAATTAAATCAGGGCCAGTCGGGATGGCTAAGGTCACCAGACATCGATTGCCGCGCTCAACTGTGGTAAACCGACGAACGTGAGTTCCCTTGTGTGGTGATCTCAGCCGGCTGGTATCCACGACCAACATTTTTAAGTCGATCAAAAATACAGAACAGCACTTCACGCCGTGACATAGCCGGCGTGGCTCAAGTGGTTGGCTGCATGCCAATCGTGCCTTATCTCGATCAGGAGTACGTTTCGGTTTTCAGGGAGTAGACTTGGCATGACAAACCAATCCCTAGGTGGCAGAGCTCGGGTTGGAATGCTTTACCGAAAGATGGTTGAAAGTACAGGAAATCTGGGATCTTGATTTCAAATAGGGAAATATTTACCGTGACTCATCGCACGCCGGGAGTGTATGTCTGAAAATGGAATTGACGTTGGTGTTTTCATGAGCTCACTCATTTGCCTCGGCGCAACAATTGCGTGGAGGTACGAACAGCCAGACGCATCCTTCAGATTAATTGTCTCCCATTGCTCATGTAGTTAGAGATTTAGTTTGGAATAAACTTAAACAAACGAATTGCAAATGGACCAAGACGTGTTTGATTGCCAACGAATTGTAAACAAAATGTTACGGATGCCGGGTTAACATGGATCAGCTGAGTTTATTTTAAATGCCGTAAAGTGGTATACGGCCAGAATCAACCTTATCAAAACTGTTGAAGGAAATAACACTTGTAAATAAAAATTATTTTTACTACTGATAATTTTAAACTTCAACTAACTAAACCTTCTTTTTTCAAAATTAAACTCATCTGACGCTGAATCCTTTCTGCTTCATTATTTTCCAACAATGCCTATATTCCTCTTATATTCCGTACTAAAAAATCAAAATTATCGCGATATTTGACATAATTTACAGTCTCAGAAGAAGAGTGGGATCACGCTGTTTAAGCCATTTTTTTTTGGCAACGGGTGGAATTGACTCCAGACCTCATTCGTAAGTGTACGATTGCCGACAAGTGGGAGGTTTTTATTTTCCTTCCAAATGACTCAGAAAACATGACAATGGAGAATAGAACCGAATGAATATACGAAACTTAAGGATTTACAATGGCTATTATCTTAATTTTATAATCAATTTTCTAACATCCGTATAGGTGTGCCTTAATTATAATCCAAAACTTAATTTAAAATCAAAAATTTATTTCTCAAATCTTTGTTGAGATTCCACGTCATAAGATTAAATTTCTTATCACAAGAGTATCTCAAATTCGATGTCTTCATGAAAGAAGTGACCTTCGAGGTGACATATTAGGACAGTGCGCATGACACGACGCTGGTCATAAAGATGATTACATATTTGCCCGAACATAAACATAAACGTTGGTTCGTAAACATATTTCCGTATCGGTTAGGATGAAAGTGTTTGCGCGGGGTGGTAGAATGCAAATTTAAATGGGTAGTATTCATTTGCTTGCTTTATGGCCTGTTAGCCGCTATCTTCTGTTGCCAATCTCACACATATAAAATCCAGATGGTTTCGTTAACTGTTCGTGCGTATGCAAACGCGCTGGAATGTGAAAGAACAGACACTGCAAAATCAGATGATTTATGACCGCCAGCACCAATGTTAAACCAGCTTCGGGCTAAGTGTTAGAAACAGGGAGCGAATGGCGAAAAGATTTGAGAGGCAGAAAAAGGAACGATAAACCAAAATAACGAAATACAACCAGTGGCACCGCGTGACTGGCGGTGGAGCTTCTCTTGCCAAATTGGGATCAAACAAATTTGACTGCACGATATCGACATTTTTAGGCACCCCACGTCGCATTTGCATAGAGACGGGCTGTCAAACATAAGCTCGTGTTATGCGTTATGTACTTGATTAATTATTCGCAAACCACTTTGTGCTGCGAATTTGAATGATTTCATGATTTGAAAATCGCTCTTAACATTTAATAAAACGACTGTCGAAAAGTAGTATCTTTATATGTTTATGCATTCAGTGAAGCAACCAACTTCAGCATGGTTTGAATTGTGCATTCTTTGCGGCTCGTGACGGTGATAAGACGGAAGATAATACGACGCTGCATCGGGCACATGGCAATGAATCATACCATACGTATTCCTAACGTCGTAGGGTGTTCTAGAGCAAATAAACTTCATTGTTAACACAGTTGGTTTGAACCAGCAGACTATCCAAACGCGAGTTTCGTACGTGTCAGGAAGGCGTAAGCGTTCAGAACAACCCGCTTGAAAAACGATGTATTTATTTTAGCTTCCTCTTTGATGAATGGTGCGATTCTCTACTGAATAAAATACTAGTTAAATAGCCTTCCATTTTATGGGCGTCAACATATTTAAACAACGTTATCCAATTTCCATGGAGCTTCTATGCTAGCCGATGGCGAGTCATGGGTTCGGTTGGATAGGAGGGCAGAATGGTATAATTTAATTTTAAAAGTTAATCCATTTTACACACCATATGCCCTAAAAAGTTACAAGCTCAAACAAGTGCATCCATTTAAATTTAAATAAGTTGCATGGACATGTACAATTTATCAGTATACACTATTACAGTATGTACTATTTTTCTTGAAAAGTTGTATGATGCTAACATGGTTTTGGTACATAACAGCTTTTTTTATTATTTCTATTTTCACGGTGCGGGCCATATTGTACACGTATTGTGTACGTATTTATACATAACAGCTGGTTGGTCGTATTTTGAAAACTTAGGATGACTAATGAATGTTTGCCTACATACATTAGAGCTGTTATCGGTAGGTGAAATTTCTGAATCGATTACAAAACCGTCCTTCATCAGCACTGAGTCAAATAAGAGCATTGCATGAGACATTGCATTTCTGAGAAGGCGATAACGGTTACCTTTGCGATAACGATTCAAGATAACCAGAAGGTTTGTATTGCACAATTGGCAGTTGAAAAGTTATTTTCTCAAATGTATGTTTTGTTGAATCACAAATTTACGTGGATTTCTTTTTTTTGTATTTATCAAAAATGATACTATTTCTATGAATAACTCACACTAGAACTACCGCAATTTTGATGCTTACAATTCTACCGCGATTTATGTTGAATATTAAATAGAAAATTTGTTTTTGGAATACTAAAAATTAACATGAAAGTGTGAAAGTCATTTACGTAATTGAAAAGTACCTAGTTCTAGTGTTCTTGATGAATGTTATTATAAATAACAAGCCAATTTGAAGTTCTTGATTCTCCCTAATAAACTATTAAGTTCTATGATTTGAAATGAAAATGGGAAATCAAGTGTTTGCAGCTGTGTAACAGTGATGTTTTGCATATTTACTATGACTATGACATCAGTGGATTTAGGAATATACTAGCTATCCGAAATTATTTTTCGAAGAAATCTACTTCATCATCTATCATGTCTAATTGCCATCCAAAACCTCGTTATCGGCGACGAAAATTATTGGTACACGCGACACTTTAGCGAAGCTCACGCTCAAGATGCAGCCGATGAGTTATTTGACGCGATGGAATGCCTCGACCAAGAGCATCGGCTCGTTAATCAACATCTTTCCCAACGGTGCATGAAGGCGTGTGTTAAAATTAGAATATTTTTCTCCGAAGAAAGAGATAACCAACGCCTTTCTTTATAGGCAGGAAGAGGACGCTGGTATGCTGGTGGCTTAAGTAAAAGTGAATGAACGTGAAAGTGAATTTCAAGTTCGTTTCGTTCGTTCTAAGATAGATACTTTGCCAAAAATATCACCTACGTAAGCGGGTGAGAGCTGCGGGAGAAAAGGAGCATAACATTCCCATTGAGTTGATTAGTTTTTTGTTCCGTTTATCGTTGAAACATGAAACGGTAGAAAAATTTGCAAATCAGTGGTTGACGGGGAAATGTTTTTTGCGAGTTGTACGTCTTTCCGCGCGGCATTCCGCTTCGGGCAGGTGCTCAAGGTTAGGTCCACCCGGCAGACAATGCTGATCAGCCGGTTGGACTGGTTTCGCCGGGTGCAGGACAAGACTACGAAATGCCGGTCCCAGGTCAACCCGGTAGACATCGAGTTGCATGTATGGCAGAAGAGGTATGGCTTTTGTTTCCAACTTTTGGATCGTTTTCTCATCTTGTTCATTTATGCTGCGGAAGAATATCTTTGATGAGTTGATAAACGCGTTGCTTCGTTCGGCGAGTTAGGGCGGGTTGGTTTTGAAGGTCTTTTGGAGGGAATTGATAAGAAGTGATTAAAAAAGGCATTGCTCGTGAAAAGATAACACGGCTGTCGTACTTTGAAGAACGTTTGTTGTCAATTGGATACACATTGGTTTGTATGGTTTGTGTGGTTTGTGTAACAGTTCTTTATCTAATTGGCGCACATTCACTTACTGTAACACGAATAGAGCGTAACGAGAAGGCCGAGGTATCTCCTCATTTTGTTTGAAGATCGTAGACGACAGGCAGAAACGCCACAGGGTGACGAAGGGGGACAGACTTTGGCTGTTACGGATGCTGCTCCGAAGGGCTTTCTCAACGGCTCAACTGTAGGACGTTCGGTAACCACACAGAAAACGCGACACGACGAACGAAAGCAGATGGTAGCGGGCACTTTTTGTATAGACGGTTTGTTTGCTTCAACGTACGCAGCCACACAACACACACGCACAACAACGCAGGCCTATAAACAGCCGGGACTTTTACGGAGAGACACAACACAGCCGGTTCCTTCGCAACCTCTCGTTCGACTGAGCTGATACAGCACCTCAGCACAGCAACATAGGCGCGCTTAAATCGCGAGCCGCTCTGAGAATCGAACTTCTCAAACACAAACTCTCGCGCGAGCTCCCCTCTTTCGAATGGAGACCGCGTTGACGCAGAAAGTAAACAAAACAATTCACGGGCGTCTCTTCTGTATTGCGGTGAGTCGGACGAACAAATTAACAGATGTGTAAAGTTTTGTTAAGCCACCTTCTCTGTCCCTTTTGGTTAGTACTACAAGGGCTAGCACTTTATGTGTGAGTCGGTTGTTTAGTGCTCTACACTACGTTACTCGTACTACTGGACAAATACTAATTCCTAAAGATAAGCTCGGTACCGACAGTGCGGCTTGCTGGATCGACTGTTTCGCAAAGACTAAAAAGCAGCAGCCAACCAAATGACACGTTTCAATGCGTAGGCGAAAGCAACGAAAATGGACCAATTTCACTCTTACACTTGCGTTCAACAACGAATTTATCCACAGCGTCTGTTGTCCCACTCGCTCAGTCTGCTTTCTAACGCTCACTGTTTTATGTTAGTTTTGTGTTTTCTTCACTCCCTTTGCTTCAAGGCGTCCTTCAATGCGATTTAAAGTAAGTTGGGGAAAAAATAAGCATATGCCACAGATTCAGAATTAGTGTTTTAAAACAAAAAAACAAACATCAGTTAACTTATCTAAAATAGTTCCACACATAGATGCTATATGCATGGTTAAACTTATTCATTGCATCGAGATTCAGTATGTTCGGTGTATTTATTTATTTGAGCTATATTTCTTCATTTCATTTTTTAATGACGCAGGTAATTTTTGGTAAGTAAGGTTTACGTTACGCATGAATTTGATTACAGCCGTTGCCACCTGCTTTTGCCTCAAATCTACCGATGATTGAAATAGCGCAACAACTTTTGTCACTAACGCATCTGAGTTTGTCTCAAACTCGTCAGTTTTTGACTCTTGCCTAAAATATGAAAATAAAAATGGAAATTGTGGTTTTTTGAATACTAATAGTGCATTGCACTCTTTTTCTTGATACATTCCAAGATGCGTAGTTTTTTCTTATTTTACCCCAACCTACTCTATGGCTATTGCAACACCCGTAAAAATTTCTAGTTTTATTTATTTATAGTGAACGTCAGAGGTTCTATGCGCAGCATGAGCAAAAATGGCAACAAATTTGTCTTAACGTGCCCGAATTTGTGGGATCATTTTTAGATTTAGTTTTTAAACTTTTATGTTATTGTTCTCCCTCAATCATCTTGTGCCATGTCACGTACTGTCGTTTAACCGCTATGATGCACATTAAAATTCTTTGGATTGGTTTTTTTGCATTGCGTTAAAGCAAGATTCTGAATATTAATGAAGAATGACATACCGTATGACAAACTGCTCGTATGAGAAATACCGTATCCTTCATTTGTTGTGACTTTGCGTATGGCCCCAACTACGACCTTTTCGTATAATTATTTCTGAGTTGGAGAGATTGAGGTGAGAATGAAAACTGAATACATCTATGCAAAAGTGGCTAGTGTAATAATAGAATCATAATGTTTTGAGAGTAAAATTAAGTCGCGAAATGTTGTTGCTTTTGCATATTGCCTGTAGGATTTATTGAAATAAATTGGATGGTTAATTTCTTAATTATTTACATTGTGACATCATCATTGAAGTTATTCAATGATGTCACACGCAACTGAAGGTTTCTAAGCCGTGGACAAGATCACCCACACTTTTGCTTGTCAGAATGAACTTAACAAGGAATTATTTCACATTCAACCGTTTCCGGTATTACAGAACACTCCGACAGAAAAATGATGGCTTGGCGTCGCAAGATAAAACTGATTTATTCGCTACGGTGCAAAATGGCAGGGCTCAGCGCAGAAATACGGCAATCACGATCCGATGCAAGTTTTATTGATTTTCCGCCTCAAATGTCAAGCAGGGCCTCCATGGCTTCTCAACGTTTTCCGTTGTCTTGAAAGCTGGTCTTGGGACGATTGGATCGGCCACAAACCGCCTGTACGTTGCGTTGCAGCGGACAATGCGAAAGGTTTCGGCACCTTTGGCTTTCGAAATCCAAAACTCATCAAGCGCACATCACCGGGGGAGTTGAGCTTTGGGGATTGCTGTGCTCACTTTTGTTGCTCTGAGGTCTTGTTCTTTCAAAGGAAACAGGCATTTACAAAAAATCAGTCGGTTTGTAATGGCGTTTTCATTCACGTCTTCCAGCATAGTTAATGTGAGGCAAACTACACGATGAGAGTGGCGTTTAGTGCGAGGTTCCTCTCTTGATGATTTTTCAGCGTTTTTTTCTCTATGTACATTAAAGCATAAACTCAGCCATTGTGCGAGGCGTGAGTTTCGCAGGGTTTGGGGTGGGAAATTAGAGCACATCTGTTAATGAATTGTCATGCACGTCTCAAGGCGTCTACTTTGAAAAGTGTAGACTTGCTGTCTCTGCTGAAGTGAACAAGCAATGTGATAAAATCCGCAATATTCGAAATCCAAAAATCAAAAACATTTTTTTCATAAAATTGTATAAATTTCCATACGTTTACAATACCATTTTAACTACTCAAATAAAAAGACGTTGGTTACAAGGCCTTTTTTATAAGTCCTTGAAACTAACCACGAAGCGGCCAAAATAATTTCCATATATGTACAAACATTGTGCGAGTAATGTTTGTGAATGTTCTGCAGCCCTTGCTCTCGGTGGGGATCATGTGCTCAAACTCATTGTTCCCAACCGAACCGAAAGGCGGCCGCCCTGCGTTTGGTTCCAGTAGTCTGACTGACGCATTTACTTGAACCGTTCCAGCTGGACGGCGCCCGTATAAACTCCACTTTCGGTGTATGTTGACGCGCCTAATTGCAGGTTCCGTTGACAGTTCGTCGGAAGCGGGCGCTCACAGGGCACACCATTATGAGCCGAACTTATGTCCCACTTCGCCGTGAACGTGCCGTTACGGATGCAAATGAGCAATCAGACGCGCTGGGAGTGCTAGAGAACAGCCGAAAATAGGATTTGGGCTTGATTCCGGTGGCCATTTTGGGTTTTCCTTGGCTTCCCAAATGGGTAGCAAGACGGTGAAAACCAGCAAGAGGAGGAAAGAGAACGAATTGATTGAGACATGAAAAAAGGGCATGAGATGGAAAGAAGCGCAAGAAGACGCGGTAAGACACTCACAGCACATTCCAAGAAATAAAACGAATAAGAGCCATCGCATGACGGGAAAAACCACGCGCCCGAAACGAGCCAACGGAACAAACGACATTTTTGTGTTACATTTATCGATCCTGGAGGTAATGCTTCCCCCGTGGTGCCGACCTTCTTTCTACCGTTCTGTCAACTCTCAATCTCGAAGCCCTTCAGCAAAGCCCGGCCACTAAAAACGGCGGTGACCTTGATTTGTGCGAACAGCGCACTAACAGCTTAACGATATGTCAACGTCAGATATTTCCCGCTGCATGGAAATCTTTCGCCCCGCGGGGAAGGTCTGCGTCCCTCGGTGGAAATCAAGGCGAGTTCGTGGACACCAAGTGTTGGTGTGGCACATTTTCCTCCCAGCGGGCGGTGGTTGCCGTGGTTTGATTTAGTTTCGGTGAGTAATGGGCATCATTATTGTGGGTGTATGTGTGTCCATGTCCTCGCTAGTGGGTGGCAGATGTTGCGAATGTTGTTGCGCCCAAAGCGGAGACAACTTTACATTCCCTCCGGAGTACATATGGGCCAAATCTGAAACGGTTGCTTGGTGACCGATTGAAGTTACATCTTCTTTAAATGCACCGCTAGTGAATTGAACTACCGTTTGAGGCGACGTTGCGAGAAATATGGTCATCGTTAAACAACGTCCGGTCGGACACCCCCCCCCCCCCCCCGCCCTTCCCGGATTATGGTGGCGTCTGGTTAAAAAAGGGTCTCAAGTGCTAATGGCGCTAAATTAGCACCTGATTAAATCGTGTCGCATTATCGGGAAGATCATTAATTACACCAAAGCGCTCGCCCTGGCCATTTTCAATCGGTTTGTCTTGCTGTTGGCACTTGCACTTGAGCAAATCAAATAAAAATTAGTGTCCTTCGGGGCGTGCTTTGTAAAATAAATAGAATAAATAAGCGAGTGAGCTGCTAAATAGCATTGACCTCGATGGTCGGGGGATATAATGCAAACAGTGGCGAAGAAAAGGCCAAGCGATGTTAAGAGAGAAAGTACAGCATTCACTTTGGTTTATGGTGTTTTGGTAAACATGTGCTGTTACACAGATGTATAGATTCATACATCGGAAAAGCTTGTATAGTGGATGTAGGATAAGTGAAACTCGGGTCGACGAAGTAAAAGTTTGTCAAAAATGCCCTTTTCAAATAATATATAAATAAACAAAAAAATAAAAAAAAATGAATTAATGTTAAATTATTTTTACATGGCAAAGCAAAAGAATTAAAACATTTAACAGCTCTTATTCTTTATCAAATCAAAACAAGAAAACAAAAACATAGTTTAGTATCAAAAAGGTTTTGAATTCAGCGAAACATTAAGCGCTATGAATTAAATCAATATGCAAATTGGGTTAATTAATCTCTTTTTGTGGTCTATAATGCGAATATGTGCTACATTATGCTTTAGCATTTACAATATTTTTCAATTTGTTAAAAATATTTCTCATGTATCGTTGATGTTAAGTGTTCTTTTTTCGAAAAGGTTGCCGACGTATTTGTAGATATATTGAACCTTTTCGATGATCACATGCGATTATTAAAGCACTCTAAAGCAAGCCACGATCCTACACATATTACTTTCAAATTAAGTCACTCTACACTTGGGGATTAGTTGTTGCAAAAAAAAAACACCGGTTTCAACGAAGAGATGAGTTGATTGATATAAAACATCGTTAAGGTGACACAAGCTTCATCCATCTTCATCTGTGCACTAATCAACCATTTGGCCAGTTGGCTAATACATCTTCGTTTTGCTTGGAACGCGAAAAAAAGCTTCATGCACACCATCTATCAACCGCACAAGAAGACGCTCGAATCTGCTCAAGTTCACCGATTGATCTTCGCGCTCGAAGGCTGACGCTTCAGCTGGCCCCAAGGTTGTGCGCACACACGTGCAGATGAGCGCACCGAGGAAATCACCGATCAATAATTCAGACTCCGGCACTCCGCAGCGCGCGGTTGTTAATCGTTCGTGCACGAGCAGCCGGCCAGCGGGTAAAACTTGTCCGTTTACCACCGTTAGTGTCGACTGCGAATTACCCAACGCGCACAATCACACGCAGGGCTTGGTTTTTACAATGTACGCAAGTAAGTTTGCGGAAGCATCGACGTTTCCTACGGCGATTATCTGCGCAAAGTCGGCAGCGCGCAGCTTCCAGCGTGAGTCACACGCACCACTCACGCGGTGGAAAGTGGATCACGCACGATCACGTAGTATCTATCCAGTGCTGCCAGTTCAGCAAAAGTTCCCCGGGCTGTGCGCTGTGGTGTGGCTGTGTGGCGCACGTGCGTTTGGTCTCACGACCACGAACGACCCGTTTCTTTCCGTAATCCGAAACCGAACCGAGACAGGCTGACGACCTGCCGAAACGCCAGCTGAGACTGTACTGACGAACGTGGTCTGCAACACCGCGAAGATGGTAGTTCTTTCGCGGGCTGCTGCTGGCCACCGGAACCCGGTTTTGCTGCACGAAACCACCACCATTGCACACCGCTAGAGGGAAAGGGAGGAACGGAAAACAAATCGTCTTCTCAGGCGAAGAGTTTTTAGCATCTTCGAACCTTCTGCAAACGACGAAAGCTTGATGGAATAGACAGAGAAAGAGCGAGAGGAGATTGGAAATAACAGCCCGCCAAAAGACGGTCGGGTTGCCAACCTCTGAAGACGCATCTGTAATTTCTGGTTCTCGGAAGACGCACTTTCCGGTTCGGTATGCAAATAGGACGAATTAAACCACTGTTCGGCATTTGGCTAAGCTTTTTTTAAATACGTGTCTTTTTTCAAGCAGATGCTGCCCTTGCCGTCAACGAGACGATCGAGACGAGACGAGTTCCGAAAAAGGGACGGGAGATAATTTTCACCCGATCGTATGATTGATCTTTACAAGCGACGAAAGTTATCGCGTGGTGGTGGACTACATTTCACCGCGCTGACCCTAATAATTGACGGAGTCGGCTTATGCCGTCGGATACTTTCCTCTCCGTGACAAGTTCGTTGGCGAATGTCTGCAAAAGGTGCGCGGAACAACAACACGACTACGAACCAGCGCCGGCGGAGCGGAGATGAAGAATTTTTACGGCCAATTACTTCCACCGTTCCGGAGTTTCGAACCGTGTGGGTTACCGGTTTTCTGTTTTCGCGCCGCATTCCCGATCCGGGAATGGTTGGATTTTTATTTTATGGTGCACTTCGATCGCGCTGGTAGGAACGGAAGGTGTTTTGGGTTGGTTTTCTTTTTGCTTCGAATTTGACGTGCGGTTTGTTGCACTAAGAACAGAACTTATTGCTTGCCGAAGCCTTTGTTTGATAACCTTTAGCAAGGCGATTAAGTTTCAAAACATGTTTGCAGTTTAAGCTTTCAGGTTTTTATTTTATTGAGTTTGACATAAAATGTCTTAAACACACCCTTTTCCAGGTAATAAAGTAATCATGTAATACTTTTTTTTATGTTTCTTTCAACTTCGATCTTTTTGATCTTCCATAGTAAATATTTGATTTACTTCAAATGCATTAGTTGAACCATTAGTCGAACCAAATCTGTTATCATTGTGAATTACGCTTTATACGACAGCTGATACTGTGCTATCGAAGATTAAATAACTTTGATATAATGCAAAACAATATTTTGATATAATGCAAACAATTTAACACTTTGTTGACGGGAGACGAAGATCTTCGTCTGTTTTTGACTCAACGTTGCCGACGAAAAGACGGACATTTTCGTCCAAACGTTCGATTCATCGTTTCCGTTTCGATCGTTCGTTCGTTGCCGATTTAAAAAGAAAATAAAAACAATTGGCGGAAAAGGTGGGTACAAGCATATCGTACACGCCGTGGCTAAACTCGGTGACAACAGTTAGTTTTGGGTAAAAGATGCCCGTCAACAAAATGTTAAAAAAATTAAAACATTCACTTCATTAAATTGTTACTTTAATATACATAGAACCGTAGATAAGTATTTAAAATAATGTGTTCATTCTGTGAATAATGTAAACGTGCAATTTTATTGAATTGCCTGTTTTATTTATATGTATTTGAGCAAATCAAACTGAGCAGTCTTAAAATACTTTAAACTTGAATCATAGAGTTCTGCTAACTACTCTGAATGAGAATTGAATTATTTTAAACGCCGTTATTATCTCGCGGCGTGTGCACATAGGCCATTGTTTGATTGTTGAAACAACAAGAACCCCATACATCTGGTGTATATCATTAATGCATTCCCTGTCATATTTTTAGACTGGTTTGAGATTGCTCAACCTTTGCCTACACGCGCTCCTGCGAAAGGCCAACGCCATTGTCATTTGCGTTCGCCAAACATTCACCGGCTCGAAGTAATTGAGTTCTTTTCATCCATCTCCGTCGGCATCGATGGTTGATTGCAACTGCAACCAAGGAGCGATGACTTGTAAACCGCAAAACCCCAATTGATGAGATCATCATCGGCATCCCCATGGCAGACGACTCCCGGCGTGATGCCGAACACTCCCAGCAACTTCCCAGCAACCTTCGAGGCACTGGAATGGGCCAAAAAATCCGTCACCACCGTTGGGAAGGGCGATGCATAGATTCTACCAACAATCGATCGCCCATGGACGGCGCATCCATAAAGGCAACCAAATCGTGCCGCGATCATTTCTGTCCCCAATCCCCTCTCGGTTCGGCGAAGGGCCCTTAGCTGGCATAATTAAAAGCTTGTTCCTTCCTTCAGCGGTTTCGCCTTGGCGCTTTGGCGAGTGCAATCAGCATCGGCACAAATTATCGAAACGAAACGTTGTTGTAGTTCCACGTCCGCCTTTATACGTCAGTCGCAGTGGTTTGAGATGTTCATTAGGATGTTCTTGGTCGTGCCAGTGCCGGCCACGATCAGGTTGCCAATAGTTTATGTTCTTCGTGTGCACCTTTACTTGTTATCTGATGATGTTTTTCCACGATGCTCTGGTCACGGTGTGGCCGGGAATTTGATGACACATACAACCGAGTGCCTCAACATTACCCGGGAAACGTTACAGCTGTCACTGCGGGGTTGGAATGACGGTTGGAATTCCTGTAAATGAATGTATAGTGGAAAAATTAATTACTTCACCGATTCATTGATGAGTTGTAGATCGGATTGCGCCGCTTCAAACATTTTCCGCAATTATGAATTAGAGTGAGTTTGGAACAAGCTTGACAAATCCTCTTAACAATAGTTTCAAAAATTAACTTTCGTTTTTTTTTTTAAAGTAATGCTTTGCAAATTTGCATACAACAGGCTTTATTTTTTATTCTCAAATCTCAAAATTGGCTGAAATAACTAGTTATGATTCATGTAAACGCTCCACTTTTTTAAATTTATATTTTTACCATAAGAACTAGATGAATGACTTAATTGGTTTCAAAATAAAAAAATCACTTTTGGAGAGTGAGTTTGGAACAAGCTTGACAAATCCTCTTAACAATAGTTTCAAATGTTAACTTTCGTTTTTTTTTAAAGTAATGCTTTGCAAATTTGCATACAACAGGCTTTATTTTTTATTCTCAAATCTCAAAATTGGCTGAAATAACTAGTTATGATTCATGTAAACGCTCCACTTTTTTAAATTTATATTTTTACCATAAGAACTAGATGAATGACTTAATTGATTTCAAAATAAAAAAATCACTTTTGGAGAGTGAGTTTGGAACAAGCTTGACAAATCCTCTTAACAATAGTTTCAAATGTTAACTTTCGTTTTTTTTTTTAAAGTAATGCTTTGCAAATTTGCATACAACAGGCTTTATTTTTTATTCTCAAATCTCAAAATTGGCTGAAATAACTAGTTATGATTCATGTAAACGCTCCACTTTTTTAAATTTATATTTTTACCACAAGAACTAGATGAATGACTTAATTGGTTTCAAAATAAAAAAATCACTTTTGGAGAGTGAGTTTGGAACAAGCTTGACAAATCCTCTTAACAATAGTTTCAAATGTTAACTTTCGTTTTTTTTTTTTTAAGTAATGCTTTGCAAATTTGCATACAACAGGCTTTATTTTTTATTCTCAAATCTCAAAATTGGCTGAAATAACTAGTTATGATTCATGTAAACGCTCCACTTTTTTAAATTTATATTTTTACCATAAGAACTAGATGAATGACTTAATTGGTTTCAAAATAAAAAAATCACTTTTGGAGAGTGAGTTTGGAACAAGCTTGACAAATCCTCTTAACAATAGTTTCAAATGTTAACTTTCGTTTTTTTTTTAAAGTAATGCTTTGCAAATTTGCATACAACAGGCTTTATTTTTTATTCTCAAATCTCAAAATTGGCTGAAATAACTAGTTAAGATTCATGTAAACGCTCCACTTTTTTAAATTTATATTTTTACCACAAGAACTAGATGAATGACTTAATTGGTTTCAAAATAAAAAAATCACTTTTGGAGAGTGATTTTGGAACAAGCTTGACAAATCCTCTTAACAATAGTTTCAAATGTTAACTTTCGTTTTTTTTTTTAAAGTAATGCTTTGCAAATTTGCATACAACAGGCTTTATTTTTTATTCTCAAATCTCAAAATTGGCTGAAATAACTAGTTATGATTCATGTAAACATAAACATAAACATTCATAAGAACTAGATGAATAACTTAATTGGTTTCAAAATAAAAAAATCACTTTTAAGATTGAGAACTTTATGTGCTAGAACAACTAACCGGTATCGATTTTTTATTGATAACGTTAAGCGTTGTTAAAAATTCAAAAAACAAACTAATACAATCAGACATTCAGCTTATCGTGAACCTTATACAAAAAAAATATTTATTTGATTGAACAAATTACCGGTATCGGTTTTTACAAAACACTGTTTGTCAAAAACTATAAAGAAAACAGACATTCGATTAACCTAGAAACTGATATAAAATTTACAGAATAGAATAATAATACTGCCCTTTTACATCGTATTTAACATTAAATAACATATACTCCATAGTTCGGTAGAATTGAATCTAATGGCCAAGTTAAGCGACGATGTTACTAACATTGCTAACATCTCATGTAACTTGAATGCTTGTTCCTTGTTCGTGCTTTTCTGATTTCATGCACGTTTTGAATTCGTTATCAGTAATGATTTTAGGTGCTCTGGATCGTTGAAAAACTTGTTATTAAATTCTTTTTTTTTAATATACACCAAATTTGATTCAATTACTCTTATGGTCCTTTTTTTGGTTTTCTCTGGTTTGAAAGGCCTCTAGGCTCTGATTCGACTGTAAAACAGCTTATTTTTATTGTTGGAGTAACAATTAAGGTTCATACATATTGTATTACAATACGATAGCAATAGCTATGTCTATTGTGTAAGTGCAGATGGCTGTGTTCTTGTTCGTTGTATCAACTCGGTCGGCAAACATTCCTGCCAATGCGATACAACCCACTTCACCCCTTTGCATCCTCCGTACATCATTTCATGTTGCTTCATCAATATAAATGGCGCCTTTTCCGTGCCGGCACGCGCCCAACATGAATACATACAAATTGACTTAGATGCTGCCGGTCCGCTGGCCACACCGAACAGTCGGGACAACCTTTGGCCTCCCCAAGACTCCCAAGGACGTTCGAAACCCATCGGACGGGGCCCATTTTTAATTAAGAGTCCAATTTCATTTATGCGCATCTTCATTTCCATGCTATCAAGATTTGTCAGCGGCGTTCCGAGCCGTGAACGTTATTGTGATTGCATATTTCCCTCACCCCGTCCAGTTTCCGTTTCGAATGGAATTGTTTTATCTCGTTCTCGTTTTGCGTTTCGACCGACATTCTTTACCCGTTTCGAACTTGTGTTCTGTCGTCTTTCTTTATTTTTGCCCATTTCTTCTGTCCGACCAACTTCACGATTTTGGGAGGCGTCATTTAAAGGCTTCGATGCCGTTCGGCCAAGATGTCGGACGAGAATAAAATGAATAATTTCGGACCACCATTTGCTGACCCGGTGCGTGGAAAAGTACAAAACTAAGAAGAGGCCTTTCTCTGCTCGCACTAATCAATTTCATCGAATGAATATACATGTCTTTTTTATTTCTGGCTCGACGAGCACACGCCGGGACAACTGATTCTAATGATATTGTGTATTTTTCTTCTCCATTCCGTTTGTCTTCCTGATTGCAGGTAAAGAAAATGCTTCCGCTTCTCCACCCCTAAGAGGTTCCCGGGGGCCCATCGACTGGGCGGAGCGAGCGTCTGCTGGTTCTCTGTAGGCTGGCAGAGTAACTTAATTAAGGTAATTAATTGTTTGACTCTAAACCTTTGTCTGGCCCACCACCTGGGATGGGCCAACGCGGTTAGCTAGAACACATGTGGGGCGATGCGGGAAAACGAAATGGTATCCCATATTGGACCGGGGAGGAACTGATCATCAGCATGATTGTCTGCCAGTCTCCCGGCGGTTACCAGCTTCTTGAGTCCCTAGAATGATTTGCCTCCCGTTTCGCCTTGGAGTGGGCTTCATTTTCCGACGACTCCCTGACAACGAATGCCGATTGCTTTCCAGCGGGCTCCGGGATAAGTTTTGTGGCCGATGGGAGCACATTCGCCGGGTTCGGCATAGGTTTTTGCGACAATTTATCCGACCAGTCAGCTCATTTTAATGAATGGGAAGTCATCAGCATCCGGCTGACGATGGCTGAACGTCGAACGTTCCCGGGGCTCGCTTTGCCTGGCTTAACTCTTGCTCCGTACCGGATGGAAGACTGTTCCGGGAAGAGCATCGATTGCCGATAGTGTATGAAAATACGTAGCTTTGCAGGCTGTTAATGAATGAGGACCGAATCGAGATTGTTTCACGTTAGAAAACAACCGTATTGGAACGAATGATGAACGGTATCGGTTCGCTTTGAATCATGGGAAAGGCTCATCGGGTGGTAAAACCCATCACATTATATGATTAGAAACACCGGCTGATGTAGGTCTGAATTGGAATTTTGGATAATTTTCATGGAAATGGAATTCTAGAGAATTACTAAATATTGATTTTTCCTATATTGTATTACATAATAAATTGTCCAATTTCATGATACATTTTTTTTAAATTTTAAATAACGTTGTTTTAAATCATTCTTTGTTGCCATAAATGTCAATCAATTTCTTAAGTACACAACAGTCCTGACAAATTTAGGGTTCTATACTGGCTATGTTCAATATTCGTTTGTAGTTCATAGGGATGTGAAGTTCATTCATTTATCAATGTTTGCATACATAACTATAAACCAAAACAAGAATTTTATTTGCTGGTAGATTTTTTTAGTAATTTTCCCTGGGTTTTTTAATCTATATCAATTAAATTTAATTTTAATTCGTCCTGCTTAGAAAAGGTTTTTCTGATTATTTTTGAACTTAAAATTTTTTATCTCATTTCCTGATCGATTTGTTTGAAGTCAATCTTAAACAAAACGTTAGATATTCATCTTAAATAATATGCTTCAAGAAATCTTGGCAAAAGATTCTATGTATAGATAATTAAACAAAAAATGAAATGTATCTACTATTTTAGTAGCTCTCAATTTATCTTCCAACAAACGCACGAACGCAAAATGCTAGGAGGGGCTGAAGCACATTTACCTCGATTAAAATCCAATCTCAATGCCAGTGGTATCGTTTGTTCCGGTTATTTTTCCATTCAAATTAATTCAAAGGTGAAAAATAGCGTTGGTAAAATAAAAGATGCTGCAAAAACCTCGTGCAATCGTGGCTACAATCGAGCTCCTCATTTACTTCAATCATCGCAAAGCACGTGCAACATCCGCCCTTCATCGCAGCGGGAAAAGGTTTTGGGTGAAAGGTCAAGAGCGAAAAAGATGTTCAAGAGCGGGCAGAAGAGCTCCTTCACGCTTCTTACACTTCTTCCTCTCCTTCCATTCATTCTTCGTGGCAGTTCGCAAAGGTCTTCCGTTTTTGTGTCCGGGTAGAAGATGGGGCAGATTTCTTTCGCCTTTTTTCCCAGCCCCTGCATTTGGGATGAAATGGTTGCGGAAAGGGTCAAAATGTTGTATCTTCTCAAAACTCTCAAGCTCCCTTGCCTCACTTTGCTTTCCTCTCCCCCATTACGTCCTCAGCTCGTTGCTAATCTTCTTGCAGCCGTGCTAGAAGAGTGTGTTCGTTCGTTTAATCCTCTGCAGTAGTACAAATAAACATTCCCATTAAGAGCCGGGGAAAGGCAGACCAGCTCCGGGAGCACACGGTCGTAAAATTTTCAGCAGTTTATCTCACCTGCTGGACACGGGCCAAACAACAGTTTTCGGGGGAAGTTGTTGCCCGGGAAAGCATGCGACGAAGGCATGCGGATGGGAAAACGAAGGGAGAAAGATTATAAAACACAACTCTTCGGTATCGGTTCGTGTGCGGAGGTGTTATGGGGGTTGGGGTTGGTTCCGAAGTGAGCGATGGTCGCAGTTACTTTGAGTAGTTTCGGGAAAGCAGCAGGGGTTTTACCCCAATCGCAAGGGGGAGGGGTGAAAATTTCGACAACCTAAAACGCTCGTAGTTCTTTCTCTGCGAAGGTTGAGCGGATGTCGCGCGGGCGAACTCAACCAGTTGTGTTTGTGTGCTTGAGTGTGTGTGTGTGTATGTGCGTGCACGTTTTGGAAAATTGTGCTCGGGAAAAGTTTGGCCCCGTTCAACACATTTCCATCCCACTCGATGCATTGACCAGGCGAGTTCGGCAGATGTTTCACAAAAAAAAGGGGGGGTTACGAACGCACGAAACGAAAACAAGCATTAGAAAATCGCTTAAACTCCCACAAACTCAATTCATTTTCCCGGCCTCCCTTTTTTTCTGGGAGCTTGCGAATTTTTTTGAGCCCTCGCTGATCGAACATTCGTCTTCGCCGAGCTCGGGTCACAAGGAGCGCACTCTCCAGCCCTTGAAGGACGCTCGAACCGAACTCGATACGCATTTGCATAAGCCGGATGTAAGTCTGCAGGAGGCCTAACTCGGGGAACTGGGCAAGAAAAGAGTGCGAACGAAGCGAACGACGAGGACGAAGGAACGCCTCTTCAATCATCCAACCGTCGGAAGGCAGACCAGCAACCGGTCTAACACCGTGCGGCTAATCCTGCCTCGGCTAATTCCGTTGATCGAACGTTGTTACGTGTTGCAGTGATTACGCTCACTTGACGAAACAAGCTCATATGGCAATGGTTAGCTAATGGTGTCACCTCAAGGGCGCTTCAGGGTGCCCAGAGCCAGCGAACGCGACCTCCTTCCGAGGCTCGATCCTGGCTCGATTTCGCCGCAGTCCGCCATAATTTGCGACTAATTAAATAAGTCAAACTGTAATGAACCACGCAACCGGAATTGAAAGCCGATGGGGAAGGGAAACACAGCGTGTTGGGATCTTTTCTACCGTAGAGCACACGCTGGCAAGCGAACGGGCCAACCGTTAACTGTCACGAAAAGTCGGCGTTCCACTCCGCGGATGTAGTGCTAGTTCTTTTGAAAAACGTTAAACGGCGAAAGGGCATGCGAGAAGAGGGGAGTAAGAAGGGGAGAAGCAAACAAGAAAAAAAGTACAGAAATAGTGAAAACCCCCACGGTGAGGGCTCACGCACGGATGAATAAAAGTCCACTACTCCGGTGCTTCCCACCTAGCGAGGAAAGATGGCGGAAACCGTGCGCTCCATTGACTTTATGCACGCGATTCACGCTGCGCGGTTCGCGTTGCGACAGGACCTCACCGGTTGTTTGACGTTGATGACCTGGTTTTCGGGAAGTTTTGTGAGTTTTTAAGTACGCGTCCCGCCACGCGCCCCTTCCCACGTGGAAGTAATAAGTGCAGGCAGGAGGTTGTTCCCGGGAAAACGGTGATCTTACTGTTCGCGCGGCTGCTAAATGCAGTGGCTGAGGTGAGCCTTCGCTTCTAGCGTGCTCCTTCGTGACCGGTTCGATTTGCATGTTGCGACCCGGAAACTTGGCCGCATAGACGTCGCTGAAGGGTGGCGGGGTGGGTAATTAAAGAGTCGCAGGATGTCACCGGGTAATGCCTGAACACTGGTGGTCGTGGCCTGAAAACAGCTTTGACAAAAACGACGGGCAGAAGAAAGTTAAACTTCCAACGAACGCTTTAGTATGAGAAGGAAAAAGTCATGAAATGGGATATAATTCATCGTTTTTTTGTTGTTGCTAAAACAATGCGGAGTTTATAATATCATAAAGTTTGAAGGTTGCTGAGTTTCAGTGTTTTATTAACCTGCCGCCGAAAAATATTATGACCGACATCGAAGAACTTTCTCCAATTACAGTAATGTCTTTGTGGATGCAAAAAAAATTGGAAACCAAAGAACAAAAACAAAGCCAACAAATTGAAACGAAGATGCATTGTTACGAAACTTGAAACATTGTAAACCCAATGGTAAGCGAAACATGTTGCCGGTTTTAGAAGCGTCCAGCAAAAAACTTCTGGCAAAGTGGGTTTGCTTATCTTTGAACTGCTGTGCTGAAAAAAAAGAGCAGTGCATAACAAAGTCGAAGACAACCATTGCAGAGGTTACATAATGGTCAACAATTGGAAAAGAATAGACAGAATTTGAGTATTTATTTCATAAAATGTGGCAATTTGTGTATGTTAACTATTATGAAACCAAGAAGTATAAAGTCAAGGCAACAAGGAGAATATTGCAAAAAATAACAGCCTCTGCAATCATAGTCATTGATTATAGATTAAAATTTTTCAGTATAGATTTTAAATTAGCATTTGTTATTATGATTAACTAAGCCATATTTTACAAGAACTATAACTTAATATTGTTTTCTTACGTGAAACACCAAGAACAACTACTATTTACGTTGTTCTTGGTTCTCCTCTATTCACTTTCTCGTACCTGCACCCGTTTTCCAGAGTGAATCAAATTACTTGCTTATTTTTAAACTTATTACGTGTGAAATTGAATTCCACAAAATATAAAAAAAACATTTTCAATTTTTAGCTTCAACTTTGTTTTTCTAGCTTAACTGGTCTGTTTTTGTCTATTTCTATCTAAAAATTTGTTAAAAAGAACACAGCGAAACCACTTTGCAAGATTCTTCCTTAGTTGGTTGAACTATGAACATGTATTGAACTATGATAATGATTTGGTTGTAAAAAACAACCCCAAGTCCATCATTGAAATAAAATTGACTAGGTACAATTTATACGTTGTGAGATTTGACAAAATTCTCATACTTGTTACGTCTCAAAATAGGGTTGTTCATAATAACCCATCCATGTGTTCCGTACTGTCATAGGGAGGTTGAAAAATTAAACAAGCAAGAATATCTTGAAACTGAGCTCCCAACACCGTTGTCTTTCGTGTTGGGAAATAGGTGTTTCACAACCCCAGCATCAGTCACTGACGTCATCGGAGAACGTGCGCGACGGTGACATCGCATTTCACCGGGCCACACACAACCTAGCCCGGATCTTTGAGGAGTAGCTTGTCAAGCTCGGGAAGCGGAAAATTCGCCTCCAGCTAATGAAAATCGTGCCCTGTCAAACGGCACGGCGTCACCGTTGAAAGTCGGGCATCCTTGGCCCTCGGGTTCCCCGTTGGTTTGGTACGGTGCAAAATTACCTGTACGATGTGGCACCTGCAGCAGCAGCAGGCAAGGTGACACTGCCCTACGACGCACCCGCGGCGACAGACGATTGAAGAGCTTTTCTACCGTTCCTGTCGACCCCGGTCCCCGTCCCCGTTGGTACGCACGCACGTGACAAAGAAAGCGTCCGAACGGAAGTTATCGGGTGAGTACGATCGCCGCCACGCCGGATGTGGGTTTGCGGGCGCCAAAATACGACTGTCGTGCGTGTTCGCGCGTGCGTGTGTGTGTGTGAGTGTGTGTTCGACACGGGAAGGTGAGCATTTCACTCTTATCTCAGATGGCAACGGAAAAGTCGGGCGGCTTACCCTATCGTTCGCTCCCCCTTTTTCGCATTCGAACCTCGGGCTGGCCGCAAGAAACCGGGCAAAAGGTTGAAGGACTTTCTGCCCATTAACTTGTGGATGGGATGAGGAAAACGGCTTGGATTACCGGAACGTGTGCCGCTTGCAGAGAGGAAATTTTCGCCGGAAATGGTTCGCTTCCGTGCTTCGCCTTCCGCTAGCTGGAAGATGATGGAACGAGTGGGATAAATCGGAACAATGTCACTCCAATGCGGAGAAGAGCGCGAGAAGAAGGGAGAGTGGCTCAGGGAAGGAAAACTATAAAGGTATAGTGGCATTTTCCATGGCGAGGGAGAGTTTCCGTTGAAGGACTTTGCTGTAAATATCGCTTGCTCTGCACGTGAATTCCGTGGATTTCATCCTCTAGTGGTTCGTTCTCATTTTCAAAGAGAGGACCTACTCCCAATAGTGCTGGATTCCTTTAATCTTCTTAATTTACTACTACACCTTGCAGGCATACAATTCACGATCCATACGAGTGGTTGTTGATTTGCCATCATTGTGTTTGTTTTTAATTACGTCTACCACTCCATGGTAGTTCTTATAAGTAGTAAGTAGTATTTGGAATTATGTTCTTTAATTATCATCAACATTATGTATTTAGTATATTGGGGTTTTATCAACTCTATAGGTGCTTTGGGAGGACGGTTCTTGGATTTAAATTATTTAATTTCCGTGAATTTTTCCTCATTCGATCCTTAATTATACTTTTGGTTTTGCTGATGAACTGGAGCACAATGTTTCGGGTAATGAACACAGATTCAATGAATTTGTACCAGATAATACATCAAAAGTATAGGTAATGGAGTTTTTATCAATCGTATTCTAGAGAGTTTCATTAGTATGTTTTATTGGAAAACTACAGAACTTGATGTATATGTAGGTCAAACCGAATGTATATACGTTGTATCTCATTTAATAGAAAGCTGTTTTTTCCAGCTATTTTTCGAATGAAAATAAAGTCATCCCCGATGAATGGCGCTACCTTCCCGTGCGAAATGATAAATTCGCTCCAAAATTATGGCAAATTCTGTTATAAAATTAAACTGCCAAGCTTATCGGACCGGCTCCATCTCGCGCAAACACCGAGCGCACGTAATCTTGCGATTTTATCGCGCGTGAAAAGGACCAATAACTTTCCCGTGCGCACCGTTTCCGCGGCTAGGGGTCGGCTTTTGCGGCCATTTTCTTGTACTAGGAGCGGGTAGGGGGGTATTTTTCACAATTTGCACCCCAGCACCTCGAAGCCTTAATGGTGACGGTGGAGGCAAACATTACCGTTTTGTACCGGTACTTGTTGCTGGACCTGAAGTGGGCTTGCAATGAAATTTGATGTTGAATTGATATTGCAGGTATTGCGATCTGCCGCTGGGCTTTTCTAACGGGCTCGGCTTTCCGCATAACGGTCCGTTACGGAATGGTGGAAAACAGAGGGCGAGAGAGTGATAAAAGCACGGGGAAGAAAACAAAAAACGCAACCGGAAGTGAATGGGAGCTCGCCCGAAAATTGGCCAAGGAATTCAGGCGTACAAACAAATACCATCGTGTCTCACCGGGGGACCGAGTTTTTTTTTATGTTTTTCCATGCTTTCCACCCACGAGGACAGGGACGGGGAGGGGTGGGAAACTGTAGCAATGTTGTTTGTTCCAGTCAGCAGTTTTTCCGGGTTATGTTTTTCTTTTCCTCTTTTCGATTTATCCAATGCCTGGGCCATCTTTTCGTTCGCCTGCTGCCGGAAGTAACATGTGTGCGTATTTTTTCCGCTCATCCTGATGACCTTCTGTAACGCCTGCACTATTTCCCTTTTAACCTTTGATTTTAGCCTTCGGGGTCGGTTTTGTTTTTTCATTACACCACAGTTTTTCGCAGCCAGATTTCTCACGCTCGTGCACCCGTACTCCTAACACCACCTTACACCTTGTTTACATTCTTAGCGAAACGAAAAAGGCCACCCGGGTCAAACGAGGAGAACTCTGCTGATAGGTAGCCCCTAAGAAAAGGGATAAAATGATGAGTAAAATGCGAGTAAAGGGAACCTAAAAGAAGCAAACAGAAGAGATGGGGAGAACACGTGATAGAAACAAAACAAAAACGAAACACACCATTCAATTCATTCACGCTCATAGCCTCCGGAATCACTTATACACCCCGCACCCCCCACATGTTCTGGGGTGTTTGGTGGATTCGGCACACAAACAAAAGGGAAAAAAGGATCATTTTCACACACGTGTGCAGCTTGTGCGCTCGAGTCACTCGGTGCGAGTGTGTTGCCTCGTTCGAATCTCTTTGGCACTCTTCTTTTTTCTTGCTGAAAGGACAATGAATACACACTCGGAAGGGGGTTTTGCTCTATTTTAATGGTGTGTATGTGTGTGATGTTTTCTTTCTTTTTGATTTCCTCGCTTGAGATTCTCCCCATGACCTGCTTCCAGCATCCTGGGAAAAGAAAATCCTGTCGATTTGTCTGATGAACGCGAACACGGAACCGAGATTTCCTTCGGTTGGGATGCTGGAAAACGTTCTAACCGAAGGCCAAGGATCGAGAAAAACGAGAGAGGGAAACGCGATGGGAAAAGGAAACACGGGAAATCGTCGTCCCATTCGTAGCTTTCCCGGTTAATGCGGTCGTTCCATTGTTTTGAACGTCCTGCCTGCGTTACTCATTTTCCGGGAAGACACAAAACAAATCGGTGGTGGAAAACTGGGGAGAGAGTTGAAAAAAAAACGGGATTCACAAGGATGGCGTTGCCAGTGTTCGGGTTTTTGCTTGCTCGGGATTTTTCGTCCTGCAGCAAAACCTCAGCACGCTCTCGATTCGTCCTCGGTTGAGGGAGTTTTCCTTCTACTCTCTCTCTCTTTCTCTCGCTCTTTGTTAGTTCAAACATCCTCGTCACGGTCACCGGATAGCCGCCGAGCTTGGGGAAAACACGGCTGGAATGTCGACATTCGCAGTCAGTCCTCGGTTGGTCCTGCTCGAGGTCGGTTCGGTTGATTTTCCACGCCGTTTCGCCTGCGTTTCCCGAACGGAGCAGTGGTCTGGCGTCGGTTAGTTCTGCACGTTCGCAAATCGATTTCGCAGTTGGCACGTAAACAACAGGAGGCGATTTTCATCCAGCCTGCTACAGTTTTCCTGTCACGCTTCAGTGGCCTAAACGAAGCGTGTTTTTGCGTGTGTGTGCGTGTGTGTCTTGGTGCTTACGTATGGTGGTTTTTGTTTTTGGTTTTGTTTGTTTACTTTCCGCAAATCCTTTTCTTTTTTGGCATTGTTTCACGGTCACGCAACCACGTGTCACGAACGTTCTAATGATGGACGGTGCGCACGGAGATGGAAAAATCGATCGCGAAACACAAAGATTCTTAGACCAGCATACTTAGTATCACTGGCATCACAATAATGTGACGATGAGATTCATTTTCCATTCAACCGAGATGGAATTTTATCCACTCACTTCCGGCGGAGCGGATTGTGGTGCATAGTGGTGGTGGAAAATTCGGCGTGAAACAAACCGAAGTAAAAACAAAGAAACAAACGCACGCCGATAAATCACCGGGTGACTTGTTTTGTGCTCGGGAATGCGCTGCACTTCTGCACCCGGTCTCGGATGGCTCGAACAGATGGAATTCCGGCATCGTGATTTATCGCTCAGCTGCCGAATGGCATAATTTATGCCTGAAAATCCGGTGTCAACGAAACGGTTGCGAGGCGGTTGTGAAGGGTGAAAATAGTTGTGATGCTGCTGCTTGTTGTGATGAGAGCATGACGAAGGTGACGAGTTGTCGTAAAGGCCCATAAATCCGTTGGAAGGAGGAAGCGGAAATACGAAACAAAATTGAAGCACAGGAAGGCCAGGGTTAACACGGTGTTTCACAAGTGATCTCGCGTTGTGTGTGAGTGTTTCAGTGATTTGCTACAGTTGAATGTTTCCTGTTAGGTGCTAGCAAGTGTTTGTTCAATGTTTAGTTTAATTTGAACGCAGGTGAGAATGGATTTGTGAATTGCTTCTCTTTTTGTTGCTCAGATATGTGTGGCATGTTGTTTGAATACAAATTGTAAGATGAATCGAAAAATGAGAAATAAGACACACTTATCATTTAAAACAACGTATAAGCAACGTATTTCAAGCAGACGACTGCGCGTCATAGTTGAAACTTGAGTAGTTAAAACCAAAAATTGATAAATCAAGAAGTTGTTTGGTTTCAATTCTATTCATTCAGTTTGAACCAGTGTGTAACGAAAAAAAACAAGTACTTCTTAGTTAGACGTAAATTACAATTTGTTGTAAGAAAAAGGAAAAATGGTGAAAATTTAACAAATTTTTTTTTGTATGTTGAAGCAGATTGTAAGCTGATTCTCCTGTTTTAATTTTCGGAATATTAATACACCTCTGCGTGC
Source organism: Anopheles coustani (assembly GCF_943734705.1). NCBI lineage: Eukaryota > Metazoa > Arthropoda > Insecta > Diptera > Culicidae > Anopheles > Anopheles coustani. Next base: position 83,244,004 of record NC_071288.1, on the reverse strand, counting down.
TTGTTTGCATTTTGTTATTTTTTATCTTTTGAGACACACTTTGGACTAATTATCTTTAGCTTTTGTGTTTTGAATTGGAACTTTTTTAAAGTTTATACATTAATGTTGTAACTCAATCAAATTGAGTCTATGGTGAATTGAAAGGAAACACAAGTATAATGTTTTCTGTAGAGTTAAACCAATTCTTTATTCATTTTTTATTTTGGAATGAACGGCCTGGACGTATTGGTTAATATACCTTCCATACAGACCCAAAAAAAACCTTTACAGGAAAACTTTCGATAGTTCTAAACTAAAGAGTTCAGAAATTGGTACATTTCACATATATTGCAACTCTATTTGTAATACATTTGCTCATTATGATCAAAACAGATGAGTAGAATAACATGAAATCATCAGTTTATCCCATAAGGTAAAATATCAATTTTTACGTAAGTTAAACTGTTTTTAAGCGTTGTATTTTATGCAAGTTATGAAATTTTTTTTAAATAAATTTTAGTATTTGAAGAATATGAATGTAAGTGATTATTTTGAAATTTTTGAAAAGCTGTGTCATAAACTACTTCAATCATCAGGAAATATTTTCTCATCTTGTCATGGATTTAGGCTACGTAGTTTCTTCAAAAAAAATGTTAAAAGGCAGACTGCCAAAGGTTGCTTCGCAAAGGCCAGTATTATTGAGCGTTATTTCATCATTTTTAAGCAACAGAACACCTTTGACCTCGTTTAAAAACGCTTTAATTTGAGCAACATTAAACCCGGCCCCCCATCCAAACCGGGATCACTAGAATGGTTGCCTTAATCCTTTCGCCGCTCGCGCGGTGCCGGAGTAGTAAAGTGGCACGAAATTAATTATGGACCATCGCGAGGCTGGAGTGATTCGCAATCTCGTCCCACCTCGCCGCGGGCTTTTGATCCAGACGCGCGCGCCCGGCAAGGAGCGTAAACAAAAGCGCACGTCATCGTCGAGCCGTTCCGATGGGGTCCCCATTTTAATCGACCCGGCGTCTTAAGCACCTTGCGGGAGCTGGATGTATAATATTATTACCCGAAAAGTAAGCTAATAGACACAATATCGCTTTCCGTCGAAGCCGTTCATACCGCGTCGATATGGGCTCTGCGTCGAATTTGCTACTTTGTAGGGTTCGCCAAGGGAAGTGGACCGGAGGAGGAGGCCCAGCACGGGGAGGCGTGAGTGTTCTTAATGATTTATGCTCGCCCACGACCGGGCGGTGCGATGGGCGAGCGGTTTGTGGGTGGCGGTGTTGTAAGTGAACCCGACGATGATAAACAGCGTTTGATGCGGTTTGCGTTTCGATACGCCGCAGATGAGTGGTGATAAAGTTTTCGTAACGTGCGGATACGCACCCGACCACTCCGCAGCCACCGCCGCCGCTCAACCCCTTATCCATAGCTATGGCGGCATGACGAACCGCTGGAAACTGACACCCGGGAGGATGCCGTTGTCAAAGCGAGGCGCACCGAGGCGCAACCACGTGGGACGCGTGTTGGGAGGTGCGCTGGGATTTTGTGGCTAGTTTTCGGGACCGGGGTGCGCGGATGCGACCGGGGGCCAACCGAGGGCCGGGCGCTTTGTTTCGATACAAAATTTAATTAGTTTGATTGATTTTTCCGGGTAAACGTTTTCCAATCGTTTCTCACGATTAGGGGATCGATCGCTAATTGAATGATAAATATCTCATAACCAGTGCCGACGTGATTGATCACACGGCTGGGGCCGTCTCGGTTTTTCTTGGGAACGTTCCGCTGGCCGAGCGGTAATGGGGAACGGGGGGGTTTGCGAATAGCTTTTGTGCAAAAGTGGTTGGGTTTTTGGAGGAGGAGGAGGTATTGGGATTTTGTGGGATTACCTGGGACCCATTTGTTACCCTTCGACAAACGAGCGGTTGACGGATGGCGCTGGAATGTAGTTAGTTTTCCGAAAATTTTATGCCTGCGTTGTCGTACGGTTAACTTCGTTCGTTGCTCAGTCTGACGTTACAGACAATGGAATGTTTTGCTTGTATTGAAAAATGGATGGTTTGGCATATTTGAAACCTTACAGGCAACTGCATAGTATTTTTGCTATTTAATTAAAGAACATTTAAAAATAAAATCCAAGGAATTGGATCAAAGGAAAAACAAATTCAAAGGCATGGGAAAATTAATCAAATTTAGTATTTGATTACTAAAAGGATTGAAACTCTTCATTGGTTCAAGTGTTTGTACCGTAAAGACTATCTGAAGGAATATTAAAATTCCAAAAAGAGTGACAATAATGACTAAAATTCTAGCGAGATTTCCAATTTTACCTGTGATTTTATGGATCCTACCTTAAAAAATCAGAGATACTATATTCTGAAATATTAATAGAATTCATGATATAAAACATGCTTTGCCTCTAAAACAAACTAGACTCTTGAAAAACTCTTGTTTTACATTTCCTTCTTGGTGTTGGATCCTTTGATTCGAGCGGTTCATAGTTGCAACGGGTTGAATTTTTAAAGTAACTTACATTCACCACACTCACCGTTTTAATTAAATGTTATTCATGCGTAAAATTATGTATGTGAAATAATGTTAGAGTTTTTGTGCTCATGAAATATGAAAAGCAATGTTTTACAAATTTCAAATACCCAGGTGTCTAATTGAAATCATTTTAGGGTGCTCAATTTAAACAAAATGCATGTTTAAGGCTACTTCAATGTTCAATAATTCATGAAAATTTCCTATGGTTAATGTACTGAATAGTTATTTTAAATTGGTTGATTGGACGCAGGTTATGACAAAGTAGAACCTTTCATCCCATCAGCTAGTCATACATTTTGTAAGTAAACTATAATTTACACTTTTGAACATTAGTTAGCGATGTCGATTAGAAAGTGTCAGTCAAATGTCACCCGCAGCGAACATGTAATGGAAAATGTTTGTTGCATTTTGTGCCTGGTGCAGCCATAATTGCACGCGCGAAAAATATACCAGCACTCTATTTATGTACCAGTCCAACTAAATGCTGCTTGGCTTAGTTTTTTACGTTTGCCCGGAGCCCCGCGGGGGGTCCTGCGTCCATTCGGTAACGAAAGGGGAACGGACGGACAATGACGATGTGCTTCACGTTTTAGGGTGCTTTTGACGTCGCCTGGAGTGGCTGTAGCTTGACCCAAATTAAAGCTGTCAAGCGGATGGTGAGGCGAAAGTACGTGCTCATGGGATTTCAATTTTTCAAGCCAGCTCAGCGATACGCTCTTGAACGGCCGGCGGCCGGCACGGTTCGTAATCAATACACGTCAACTTCGGCACGTGCGTGTGCCAAAAGTGGATTGGGATATCGATGGAGCGTGGGACTGTGGGTAAAAATACAGATCCTTTTTAAAAGAAACACCCCTACACCCTTCGGGCACTAGCCAGGGGAAGAAAAGTTCATCGAGACAACGCAACCAACTCGCCAGGGAGCCTGTTGTAAACATTGGACGCCTAAGGCATAGTCGGACAATTTCCTGACCGGTTTTCGTTTAACTCCCGGACACGTTGATTTCATATCGGATGGTGGTAGAGCTGACACGTTCAGGCTCTGATTTGTCGTGTGGAATTATCGCTTACACAACCGGAAATCCTTAGAAGGCTTTTGGTGGGTTGCGATTTTCTCTGCTCTAATTGGTGTCATCCGCTTGATGGTACGGACGCAAGAAGAGAGGTAGGAAAAAAATTGTGCAGAATTCTTCCGAAAGAAAGCGGCATTTCTAAGTTTTGCACAACTTATTCACTGTTGGAAAAAGTTCTCCTGTCAATGGAGGCGCCCAGTATGCCAAAAGGAGGCGCCTGGTATGTCTAAAGGAGGCGCCTGGTTGTTTACCATTTACACGAAAACATGTTTCAATAAGGTCTTTTGAGCATCGAGTTAATTCGATCCCTCGCAAAAATGACACAATTGATAAACAAAACGGATAACTTTTCTTTAGTAGCCATGCCACTTTAAGGTAAAATTTCCCAAAACCACAGGTTTCCGGTAACGAGTTTTTCTTTTCGTTTGTTTTTGCAACGAAATTTTTATTCGAAATTTTAATGTTTCCCTTTATAATGAGTCACGATGCTCGTTACTTAAAATAAAAAATAGAGCAAAATGGAAGTATTAAAAGGGAAGTAAAACAGCATAATAAAAAAAGAGAAATATTCAAAGTACTATGCTGATGCATTATGAACTTTCTGTCTTTTAATAGTTTGATGATTTTATTATTATAGTTTGAAAATTATTTTGATGTAAATTAATTGATTCTGATCATTAGTAATTTTTGACACCATAACAATATTTACACTGACGTTTCATTTTTGGTTTGACATTTACTTCAATTCAACGATATGTATCTTTTCCCAAAAAATAAATAATCCCAAATTGTGGCCCTCCATTGCGTTTCCACGGTCACGTTATCGCTCAATCAAACTCATGCTGTTTTCCGTTCCGCTTTTCCATTGTTCAACGTTTCCCCTTGCAGAGACTCCCCGATGGATGGGTGGATAAAGTGTCTGCTGGCGGTCGCGCTGGCGCTGGTAAGCAGCCAGCTTCCGCCGGTCGGCTCGAACGTCACCGAAACGCGACCGAAAGCCGGCGGCCGCGATCGCTCCTCGTCCGCGCCGATCGCTTCCCTGTCGTCCGCCTCGATAGCGGCCGCGCTCGCCTCCCGCCACGCCAACGCGAACGTCGGCGGCAGCAGCGGGCCCAGCGCCGGAAACGGAAACGGAAGTGGAGGCCACGCCGCCGGAAGTGGCGGCCTCGGGAAATGTAATATCGCCCAGTTGCGCTGCGCCAACGGGACCTGCATACCGTCGTCAAAATTCTGCGACGGTAATTTCGATTGCCTCGATAAGAGCGACGAGCCCAAATCTTGTACAGGTAAGTGTGCTTTGATTACTTCTCCGTTTTTTTCTTTATTTTCCTTGTTTGCCGACTCCGATACACGCCAGTTAGAAGCGGAGGCGTGTATGTTGGTTTCTAGATTTCTTCAGAGGATACACATTTCCGAGTTATGAGCCGTGGGTTAGCTTTTTTTTCGTTTGTGTCATTTTGATACCATGCCATTCGTTCGCTTTTCGGTAGGAATCAGTGCCTACGGTACTCCGTACAACAGTTGATGGGTTTTCTTACCATTTTTTTTTGCATTTTTTCCCTACCCACGGATGGAAAATCTCGTCAAAGATACATAACGGGGCAAATAAAAAATGAACAGAAACAATAAAATACAATACCTCCAGTCTTTAAAGGTTAATGTTGCTTTGTTCGGGCCAATGTCGGCCCAGCAATTGAGCCTTTCCGATGGAGATTAAAGGACGAAAAAAGCGCACACACACACGCCGGCATACACACTCACACAACGGTGGCAACCGGAGGCATACCGGGCGCTTTAAACATGAAAAGCTAACTGGCTGGGGCTCGTAAATCGTGGAATTGCTTCACGTGTCGTTTCGCTTCCATTTAGCGCGACCGAAAGTAACGAGCTGTGCAGCTCGGAAACGGAACCGGGCGCCAGTCGGCAAGTGGCAATGCCCTCGCTGGGCTGCCGGCACCGGAGTTCTCTTGAGCTGAATTGAAATTTTAAAAGGCGACTGAAGTTGTTGTTTTTTTCTCTCTTCAGCTTGGCTCATTTCGCGTTTTATGTTGTTAAATTTTTGGCCTGTTCCTTTTTTTCACAAAGCACCGCGTAACCTGTAGCGCCCTGTTGCGTCCGAAAATTGTTGGTACGAAATGGATATTTGATTGTTGTTTTTCATGGCTTTAAATGGAGTTTTGTTTGGCCCGTCGGGCCAGCAGCCGGTGGAATGAGTTTAGCAAAAGCAAATCAACGATGGAAGGAAATATGATTGAAACGAAAGCAGGGATAAGTTTGTTGAATACGAAGAAGTGAAAATTAACTGCCGTATTTAAGAAACAAATTGTTATTGCAATTTCTACAGTTCCATTTGATTTTGTTAGTATTCCTTTTCCCAAAATAAATTCGATTTGTGTACACCAGAAGCAATTATTAAGAAACATTTTTTTAACAATCAATCCACATCCTTGAAGCACGATTAGGATTCTTTCTCATTTACAATACATCTTGTAACCCTTCATGTGTTAATCTTTAATTAAAGGCAGAACAAGTATTTTTAGAATGGCATCGAAACAATCATTTGAAGAATAAATCCGGTCATGAACAATTCCTTTATGCCAATAACAATTGATTCATATTACTCAAAGTCCAATTAAGGATAGATCACGAAATCAATTACATGCCTGGAAAATTTACAACGAGTTGTACCTATCGCACAATAGTGCGTCGTAACTTTAATTAATTAAACAATAACAAATTGAACACCGTATTAAATTGTATTTGAACGTAAGGCTTGTGAACGTGAGTCGAGAAGAAAAATCGTTGCTGAGAAATCTGAAGCACAGCAGGACAAACTTTTCACTGCTAAATACTTCATTCCCGGAAACGGAAACATTGCCTTTCTATCGGAACCCATTCAATAGGGTTCGAAATGAAAGTGAATGCGCAACTACGTCCGCTCAAAATCACCGCCCATCGCTTCACTAGCGCAAGATCGTTCGAAGTTGGTACAATTTTCCTATCCACTGCCCCAGAATGCTCGAACCGTCATTATCGAATGCAATAATCGCGTTTGCCCTTGATTGCAATCTGACAACTGGAACAGCACTGGGTGCACTAAAAGTGAACTACCATCATGGTTTGCTGCACGGAGGCTGTTTTGCAATGCTAGTACGATGGCCGTTACCACTGATCCGTCCTTTATTGGACCGCAGGCCGGCAATGTCCCCAAGCTGCCTTCGCTCTGGTTTCTGAGTTTCGTACAAAACAAAACTTTTTCAGCCCTTTTAACAGCTCGAAGCTCTTATTCAGTTTGTTCATTTTTTTGTCCTTCGTTGTGTGTGTTTGTGTGGGGGCTGAGTTCTGTTGGAGGTACTGTTTGCCTTTCTTTTTAAGAAACCATCACGATGTTGAACTTTCCTTCGCTTTTGGTAAAAGTTTTAACGACCGTCACGAGTCGAAGCGGGGAAAGGAAGCGCAAACCCTGGATGAACAAGTAAAGAGTAAAGAGTAAAAGTGGTCTTTCTTGTCCGGACGTCCGGTCGGGAAATGACCACCCGAAAATTTGTTGTCTCCGTCGAGTGGACCGAGTTCGTGGTCTGGTAGTTGCGGTGCAGTGGTGAAAAAGAGGAACGATCACGTGCGATCCGGTTGGTTCGCCGTAAGGTTTCGACCCTTGTTCCGCTCTGGCCACTTCCACAGTCCACAGTGCGGAATGCAGGAACGCAGGCGGAGGCCGTTAAACTTTCCTTTTCCGGTCCCGGTATCAACTGACTCCTTGGTCGACTCACTGTGAGATCGCTAGGAAAAGAAAAAAAAGGATAGACTTGTGATTGAATATGAAGACAAAGTAACTTTTACTTTAAGTGTATTATGAGTGTAGTGCAAAGTTGCTGAAGAAAGACTCTGGGTCATACCATTGCGGACTCGTAGACTCCTGCTTAACCCTTCAGGGAGAGTGAATTTAGAATATGGAAAAAAATATTCAAAATCCATATAAACCGCACAGCAGGATCAACTCAATTGGAAAATGGACTCATTAATGTCTTTTAAGCTTAATTTCATCATCCACAATCATGAGGCCCATGTCACAATGTTATTAAATTCCTTACATTGGGAACAGATCGTTCAAAATTGCCCCAACAATGGAATTGCTCGTAATGGAAAATTTTACTGATTTCTTCAAGGACAGAAAAGTAAATAAAACGCAGAAGAAACCGTGCCAAACCCAAACATTCACTCTGGGCAGGTCCTTTTGTTGAGGTTACAATTTTATTCCCTGCTGACTCTAATGGTATTGCGGGGTTAAAATTGATCTTTCGGTTCGTTGCACCGGCCTCGGCTGGGGCCTACCTTTGCCCGGGTTCACCATTTCTTACACTTCGCCGACGAACCGGGCTCGGTTGAAACGGAGAAAAAAAAGTGTACATGGCACAATTCGGCACAAAACTTCACAACCCGTCAAACTGAAGAATGAAAATTCCAGGCCGATGTTGCGGGACGCATGAGACCCCGCTGATAAGGATGCCACGACGATGACGAGGGCTGGAAATGAGCTGTCGGCTGGAAAATGCTTACAATCCGTCCGGCGACAAGATGATACCATCGAGTCCGGCCGGTTTTGCGGCGGGTTTTGGGTCGGATATCAACCTTCGCCGACGTTACCATCCCTTCGCGAGCGCTTCGGCGAGAAGCATCTTAAGATGGCAAAGTTTGCTCCTCTCACCTTGAATGGCATAGACGCTACTTTCTTGCCATTGTGTAAATCTAGTATCAGAGAAGTGCATTATTTTTACGACCGTGACGTAAAGTATACACACGGTACAACATGAAAATGTGGAAAATGAAAACGGGAAAAGGATATCCAACATTTTTACCTCAATCGTATTGTCCACTAAGGAGAGTGCTTTAGAGGTATTTTATAAAATATTGCTGTTGCACGAACTTCCTTCAAACGTTCAACAATATTTTAGTGTATAACAATAACCTTGCGTGTGGTGAATAATAGAGAAAAGTTGCCCACAAAGAAATTACTCTGGCGGTTTTTCACATGCTTTCTTTTATGCGGTCCATTAATCGTAATCACCTGACCAACGAAGGAAAGCGAAGAGAGGAAAAACAGAAACTTCCTCAAAAAAGAAATCCACTGTCAACCTTTGCGGAAAGAATGGTGCAGTGTCTTTGATGTGAAATTTCGCAACACGCACATGCCGGCAAAAGGGTTTGGCTTTTCTTGGTGTGGTTCTCGTGGCGTCGTCCAGCAAAACCCCATTTATCATGTGTGGCCGCAGTTGATGAATGTTTGTGAGCGAGAAGGAGTCGAACGAAGTCGCACAGGATCGGGTTTTCTCTTCATAACCTTTTAGCACTTTGTCGGAAGGGCGAGTGTTTTATAACTCCCAGCGGAGAATTGTGATCCTCCGTCCTACATCCGCACGGAGTGAAGATGAGTCACGAAGATACAAACCCCCCCATAAGAAGTGCAAAGTCATAAAAGGTCGGCCATCAAGTGAAGCAGAGATTGAATGCACGCAGAAATTGTGATGATGTGGAGTTGTCGTTCTTTTGGGGTTTTTTGTAGTATGAAGATAATTAATCTGAAATGACTTTTCGAGTTAGGATGATGGTTTCTTTTTGCATGAAACTTTCAAAGGTGTATTTTTTGCAAAAAAACAATGGGTGATTTTTGCTAAAATTTCGGGAACGTTTGAAAAATATCTTGCATTGTTTAAATAGTAATTTAAAGGTAGAAATGTTTGATACGGAAATGGATTTTTTCAATGGACTGTTTCATTTTGATTTTGGCGTCCTTCGATAATTCTAATCGGAGTACTTAAATCAAGTAACATTATTACATCTACTTGTCTCATGACAAGACGCTCACACCAGCTGCAATTCCGACAAGAGTCGTTCAAACAACGGATGCCACGCTATGGATGACCTTTTATTACTTGGTTTACAAGTTGTTTCAGTTATTACTTCGCTAAAGATGCGAGTTAAACGTTATATAATAGATTTACTGAAACGATTTCATAAAACAAACCACCAAAATGGCGTGTCAATCAGCAAAGCGTTTGAAAATTGCCATTACCAAACCCCAGGACAAATAAAACGTTCTGAAACATAGTTGGGCAACATTGAACGGACAATGAGAGAAATGTAAAATGATTTAGAGAAACAAAAGCCAGATTAAGCCTAGGCATTTCCAGCTTTAGATTGTTTTATTCTTCTCCCCCCCTCCGGCGGAAGAGTTCCGATGTCGAATAAAGACAACGGTTTTTGGCCTCCTGATGACTCATTTGACTTTTTCCTTCCCGATGGTTGCAGTCATTCATCAAGATTACAGCGTGAATTGACTTGATGATGACTGTCAGCGTAAATAAAAATAGATATCGCCTTCATTTGTTCGCCTTCCTCGAAGGGACCCCAAAAGCGGTCGCGAATTATGTAAAGCAAGATCATGTGCGCGATTCTTCACTTCTGCACAATGCAGTACAATTAGTGGCCGAGAGGACACGTTTCCTTGCCCGAGCCTATCTTGGTTGGAGGAGTTTTTACTCTTGTTTTTGCATGTTGCTGCGGATGTGGATTTAAAGCATGGAAAAATATAAATTATCATGTCAGCAGATGGCGATGACGGAATCTGTACCATGCGATCCTTTTTTGGTTTTGTTCGTTGCCTAGTGGTGGGTGTGTATGTTGTAAGGCTCTCTCTCTCTCTCTATCCCTCTCTTTGATTCCATTTGTCTCTTTCTATCGCTCAGACTTGCCAAACAGCACCCAAACTATTGCACGCTTCATATTTTCCAACAAAATCATCATCTTCATCCAGAGGGCAACGATTCGGGCCTGGGAAAAGCTCAGCAAATACCGCAAATTCCGTTTTCTTCGCCGTTGCGGAAACTTTTGTTTGCTGAGCCACGGTAGCCGCTTCCGTACAGTGTTGTTTTCGGCTTTTCACAATTCAAATGCTTCCCTCCCGCAGCACACACACCCACATACCTACAAAACCACTTGTTTCTTGGTCGTTGCCTTCTTTGTTTTCGGCATTATCAGCAGCAAAAAGCTGTGAGACTCCTTAAAACCGGTGACATATTCAGAAAATTAATATTCAGCAGTCGTAATTCTCAGCCCCCCACTTCCCCCGCGGGCTTGGTTCCCCATCCAGCGACACCTCCCCAGCCGGAACCAATTCCTTTAGGCACGATTTTGCGATGCCCCGGGCCGGCACACGGTGGAGGTCGTGGGGTTAGTCGGTAGGTTCACGAAAAGTTTGCCCTCTAATCTCGATCGTTCGTTTCTTTTTCCCTCTCTCTGCAGCGTGTTCTTTTTCCTTCGCATCTCTTATTTGTCTTCGACCGGGTTTACTAGCGGGGCCCTCGTGAATATTTTTCTTCAATGCCGCCGACTGCTTCACCAGTTTACGGTTAACTTTTTTTTTTAATTTTTAGGTGACATTTTTGTTCTCGTTTCTCGATATTTGTTTCTTTCTGCGTTGTTTGTCAAGTTTAACAGCAGCGATTCTCAGATGTTTTTGACGGTTTGATAGTTATCTAGAGAACCTGCTTGTCGATCATCATGTACTTGCACTGAGGTTGTATTGTGAATTTTATAAAATCTACTACGATGTTTTATTTAAGTAGCATTTCTTGTAAGTACAATTAACATATAATAAATGATTGATGGTAATATATCGTTGATGGTTTGAAACTAAATTGATGATGGTTTGCAAAATCATCATTGCCACGACCATCTTCAGTGTAATATATTTATAAGATAAGCAATTCTACAAGCTATGGTGAACTGCTTTTAGAGCGAATAATCGGCGTACAAGTCGAATTAGATCGGTTACTGTAATACTTTGTTAGTTTCGATGAGGTGATGATAACTATACGATATGATTATATTAAAACAATCTAAAATTAAATATTTTATAAGTAAGATTATAAAATTTGAATTGCATTTTCACTCGCTGCTCTTAAGCTCGTTCAATCGCGTATTCTTAGAGTTATCCTTCTCTTTTTAATTAAATATTTGAATTTATAATACTACGGTTTTTTCCTGATTATTTGTAAGCTTTTCCTTAACATAAAATAATATATTAAATGTCTTGATTTTTAAATATACATCCGAAGAAGCAGTTGAAGAATTTTTGGTTAATTGATTTAACTGATATCTGCACCTTACAAAGATCAGCGCATTACACAGTCAAGTGGATTTTGCTAATATTAATATTTGATGGTAATATATTAAACTGTCACACAGTTTGAGAAACACTGTCATATAAAAATAACACCGTACTCTTCCTCACTTACCAGAGCTTTCCTGCAGTCGAAAAGCTGCTTAAGAGCATGAGACAATTCCCCACTCGTGACCTTCGCTGTAGATATGTGAATGTGTGTATTTTCCACGTTCGTGCTTCGCGAACGCTCCGGGGGCTTCGGAATATCGACTGTCGCACTTGTTTTAACAATTTTTTATGAATTTAAATTGACTCACGAAGACGCCAAAGGAGGAGGATAAGGCATGGAAGGGACGATCAATGGGGAAGCAGGACTGCGTGGCATGGGGTGGTCGAGAGTAATCTTTGCGTCCCGCAGGGCAGGGCTCCGTGGAAGCTTAGATTTAATAATGCTGAGGTTATTATTTGGGGAAGATAATTCCAAATTATGAAGCTGAAGGCTTGACTTAGGCATTGTACATCAGGAGGGTGGGTGCACGGCTGGTAGCGGGAGATAAACCGGAACGAGCCTGGAGGGGTGGCTGGAAAAATCGAACGGTCCGGATAAGGAAACCGAAGCTCGAACCAACGGTTTTTCCAGCGTGCGCAAAAGGAAATGTTTGGAGAATAATTAAATTGTATAGGCTTCATAAATATGGATCAATACGGTCAAAATACCGGCCAGCGAGATTCTGTGTATGTGTGTAGGTGTGTGGTAAAGAGAGTGTGTGTGCGATACATACGCGTCCGAGATTTATTGGGGAGAGCCTTTTTGCTGGAGACCTACGCAAAGAGGATGCTTTGCTAATCGCATTTTTGGGGGTTGCGTTAGAAAGAAAATTCAAATAATTCTCCTACCTCCCTCAGTCTCACCCTCCCCCAGAAAAGTTCTGGAAAGGTTCTCCGTCTTTTTTTTTTGGGATTTGGGTTGCCAGCAACTCGGGCCGCGAGTAAGCGACTCCAATTGCTAGTCCCCCATCATTTTCCACACGGAGCCGGCTCCCGCTGAAATAATCCGCCCTGCGGGATTTATGCTCGAGTGAAGCGGGATTAACTACAAGTACAAGTGAAGCGGATTTATGAGAGCATTTTCGATTTTGAAACATGAAATAGAAAAGAAGAAGAGTCCCTTTTGTGCTCTTCACCGAAGCAAACTAACGAACAATATCAATTCAATTATCCGTCTTTCCAGTTGCGGACATCCGAAGTTTTTTTTCCAATTCTGCATTATATCTTGGGAAAGAACTCTTCTCTGTTTTGAGCGCAGAACAAACGACGCTCGCTAGTGAACATTATCAAGTAGCAATGGTCTACGATGGCTGTCATCAGAATTGTCTTTTACAAGCGTTGAAGATGGAGTATGGAACCTGTCGTTAGGACTGTTTCGGACCATGGTCAGAAGTGCAACAGTCTTAACTTCAACTCAGCCTGCCATCGACAGCGGTATCTATCGTAAACTGCTGTGTCAACTTGCTACCGTATGGGGTCGGGTTTTCCTTCTTCCACCCGCTCGACGAGAAGCGAAAAGTCCGGCTGCGCTTATTGCGCACCGCGAAAAACGTGTACATACACGCCCAACAGCCATCCAACTGCACGACAAATGGTTGCGAAAAGACCAGAAGAAAATAAAATGGCACGAAATACTACTGCACGTCAGTTTGCACAGTGCTCACAACTGGCTCGAGTTGCTTTTCGTCTTACGTGCAAGTTAGAGCAAACATGAAACAAAAAACGAAACAAACAAAATCTTGGATTTTTCCCGCTCCTGTGAAAAACTCGGCTGAAAGTTCCCCTCTGGTCACAATTTTTCGCAATGGCAAAAGTCACAGGGATACTTTCTTGTGCTGCCGGTAGTTTGTTTGTTTGACAATCGAAATAAACACGGGAGCAAAGGAGCGCCTTGACGCTGGCAAAATGTATATGTCGTGCGGGGTGACGCTAACGTTCCACCGGAGCAGGGCAACAACTAACACGCGGGAAAGTAAACGGAATCGAGAGAGCGGAGAACGTAGCGGGGGAAAATGGCAGGAGCTAGGTGGATTGTTTGTCCTGTCAGAACTATCGCAAGAGTTTTCTAATTACTATAATGAAGACAGAAGCGCTCTGGTTGGGGCGGAGTGATAAGACTTTTTCTATTTCCGAGTTGTCCTCTCTTTCGTGCAGCCAGCTTTTTTTCGGTATGTTTTTCTTTTTCATCAAGCAGAACTTTGGGCAAAGATAAAGGGTTGCTATTTATTTATTGCAGTGCATGAGGGTTGGAAGCAAACATACATACATGCACTACCAACCGGATCGCAATAATGTTGAGCAAACAGTTTCCGGTGAGCTGCAAAAGCGGGTTGACGTTGTTTTTTGCTTCGTACTATTGCTGCCAAACAAACATGGCGTGCAGGAACTCGCTGGATGCAAAATACGGGGGAAAAGAAAAAGACTCACCAATTAAAGCCAACATGATTTTGCAAATCAAATTAAAATTTTATTTTCCGAAGGACTTTTTTACTTTTTTGACCTTCCGGCAAGTGATTGCAAATTCAATTGCTGACTAAGTTTGAGGAAAACATTTCGTTTGGAACGGTTCAAAGCTGCAGCTTGATTGCCATGGCTAAGAGATGCTTTTTACCTTGGGCTTCTTCGGCTTCTAGAGCCCTGATAAAGTGAATATATTTCATTACAGCGTTTATTAAAAAGGATTGGTTAAACAACTCCACGATTGAGAAAATTAATAAGACTAAACCAGTTAACCAAATTTTGCAATACTGAATGCATTGAGTTAAGTTGGAACTATCCTGCATATTGCATGTATTTGAGAGTAGTAGTAGTAGTAATAGTAGTAAATAATATTTATTATTCATAATATTTACATGCCGCACTTACAATAACTTAAATTAGATTGATACTGGTTACATCGCTATTGGAATCATAACACAATATTTCTGGAGTTACTTAACAAAAACAAAAAACAAGGAACAAAAATAAGAAGAAACATAGCTAAAGATAATTTTTGGGATAGAGAAAGCAATAGTTCTATTTTTCTCAAAACTAGTAATCCTATTTTTCTCAAAACGGTCCATTCGGCTTTACAATGATGCCTCGTTTTCAAGAATGTATATAAAGGAGCATTAACCAATACGTTATCTGCAGAATTCAAACTGATTTTAAAACAAAAGATAAGCTTTTTTACACCACTGCTAGTGTAACCAAGCAACAAAGGGATATATAGAATAAAGAGGCATTGTTAAGTGGATTACAATGTAGTTAAAATGTGGCAATAAGATGAATTTCCAGACGTCCTTTCGCCCTCGCCCTTTTGAATTATTAGACGTCCACAAATCGGCATATACCCTTTAAACCTTTCTAGTATAAACGTATTTGCACACAGATGTATGTGTGTGTGTCTGTGCGTTGGTGAGTACATGTAACGAACAGCTCGAAATGTCTCGCAACATGCGAAATAACTGACGAACATGCATGAGTGAAAGATTTGAATACCATGCAACATGAACACGGTTACAACAACATGCTTTATAAACATGAGCCCCGCGTGAATCGAGGGCAGGTGTGAGGCAAGGTGATATGGTTTTGTATGGGATCAGCCAGAATTTGGTTTTATAAGCACATACATACACACACACACACACACAGGACACACACTCCAAATGTTCCGTTTCGGTCGTCTCGCTTCGAAAGAACAACACTTTTCCAATCGACTTAACGCGTAAATATACAATATTCTTGCGAGTGTATCAACATAATGGATGAGGGAAAATCGCTTAGGTCGCGTTTTACCATCGCATTCAACGCCGTCTCATGTTGGTGTTTTCCCCGTTCGAAATCGACTTGCGAGTGTACCGTTCTGCTCCAATGGCATTGACTTAAGCAAATGGTAAATGGCAATACGAACCATTGTTTTTATAGAAGATTAAATACTTAAAAAATGTAGGTGACAAAATATTTAAGTTAATAGACTGTTTAAGAAAATCTTATAAAACATGCACGCCAAACGTGCCTTAAAAATTCTCATCTCATGCTAGGAAATAGAAGTGCAGGATTAGAGGACTTATTCTATTCCTCCGCTTACGCTCGGCAAGAATTAGCTCTATCCTCCCAAATGGTTTTCCTCCTTCCCAATTTGCCTAACCCTCCCAAACACTTTTCCTCTGTCCCTTTTGGAAGGCTACGGGATGCTTACCGCTCGAAGACCGAACGGAAATCGTAGCCACTTGAACGGTTCCGGGCGTCACAAAGGATGGAGAAAAACAAGAACGAACTGGAAAGGACCGCTGCCCAGCAGCTTTCATGCTGCAGTGAGCATACACCTCTACCCCTCCCGCGATCTGCAACGGGACAAACATGCACCGTACATGTGTAGCACATTCCGACCCATTCTCGAGGAAGAAGAACGTTACGAACGAAAGCATTGAAACTGGAGCATAAAGCAACAGCCCCTGGTAGTACTCTTTTTCCCACCCAGAACCCCACCGTTCCCTTCATTGAGACGGCTGGCAGGGAAGGCGAAAGCATACACTATCGATAAGTTCCGTCGTCCGTGTCCGGAAAAGCACTCGATTCTTCCGATCCCCCGCTCCTCCGTCGTAATGGACCCCGTACGACCAAACCGTTGCGATTTATGGTGGAATTTTTTAATATTTGGAATCTAAAACTATTTTCACGGGTAGCTGCACCTCCCGGCTAACGAGGAGGGGCAGAAAAGTGGGCGAGATAGTTAGTTAAGGGTCGAGCTTAAAGCATGGTGGGCAAGCAAATCCATTTCGTTGGGAGCATTTTCCCGGCGAGGTTAGAAGATGTGGGCTGTAAAAGTGAGTGAGCGTTTAGAACGAGGCGAGGAAAATCGGTTGCAAGTACGGGGCTACTCGCTCGAGCAAGTTCCTGGAACTTTGATCGGAAAATAGAGATACACACTGTAAAATGGTGTTCCGGCAGAAAAGGAACGGGACAGCAAAGACAACATTAAAACGCTTTTCCTCTATAGCTGGCTGGGTGGAAAAAAAAGGAAATAAAACCCAGCAAAAAGGAACGCTCGTTCGCGTTGGCGGTTGGTTTTCCTACTACTGCCGCATCCCGAGTGGGGCCAGGGCCAGTTTACGTAGTCTGCTACTACATCCGCTACCTTCGCTCGGGGTTCGAAAAAGATGTAATGGATATTTTATTTCCCCCGATGTGTACGGTTTGAATTTTAAACATTTTATCGGACCCGCATCATCCAGCCCGGGCCACAACTGCATCATCTTCAGCTCCTGATCGGTTTGGTCGGTCTTTTTCTTTCCCAGCCTTTTCCCGCGACCTGGGTTTAGGAGCTTTTCTTCGTGCTCTTGTGTGCTCCTTCATCGAGCTGCGGGAAGCGGAAAAATGTTTGAATCCGAAAAGGTTAAAATATTGATGGCATACTCTCAGCTGGAATACAAATTCAATCGCTACCATCGTCGAACGTGGGCCGGAACATCGCTTGCGCCACTCCCCCTCTTGATGTAAACCTTCTCCTCCTGTTTTTTTTCTTCTTCCAAATGCCCAGACAGTTTACTTTTCTCCAACCGGATCGGCCGGGCCTTTGTGTTCCGGTGTTTTATTTTCGGACCCCGCGCGCGCGAACGATCGTCCGTGCTGCGATGTTTTATTTTCGTGTTTTGGAACAATTATTTTTGGTGCTTCTTCACGTTGGTTTTGTGGCGGGAGGTGCCTTCGCGTGCCCCACGAACCGTTCGATGAGTGTGAGATATGATTTGAATTCGTATTCGGTGGAACACGGGAACCTCAAACGAAACACGCTGGGAAAACTAACGGCCCGACATGGAAAACAGGTTACAATAAAAAAAAGATACGGACAAACCAACAGACGATATTTCGAATTTATACCGCACCGGGAGTTTGGCAGTTGAATTCGTTCGAAAGATAACGTCGATGGCTTCGGCTTTATGTAAATTGTTAACATTTGATATTTATTTATGTGCCGAGGGCAAATTGGATTTGGACTTTTTCTAGACATTATGGTCCTTGATCCTTTCGCCAGTGCTTTCCCGCGGAAGCCCATCCCCCCCTTTGGTCGAAGGGAAGGCACGTGCCTTGCTGCCCACACTCGAAGATAACAGCGCGATATCGGGATCTCGGGGTGTGTTCTCTCGCCCCTATTCCGTAAGGGTTGCTGCAGTTTTTGATGTTGATTTGTCCCTCTCCATGCCGGCCCCCGGTGGGTGTGTGTGTGGCACAGTGGCTTAATCGTTATTGGATCATAAATCTGTGTCCGCCGCATCATTGCCGCTGATTGTGTGAAACGTGCCGCCATCGGGTTGATTGCGCTGGAAAACGTCGGAAAATGTTACGCCCGCGCCGTTTTTGCGCCGACCGCCCATCCCTTTTTTTTGCGGCGGCACAGGTGTCCGATGGGGTTTGGTATTTTCCTTCTTTTTTTTTGTTGGTTTTTCCTGTGAATGTGACTGCTGAGAATTATGTAAATGGTTTTTATGATTCCGGTGACCCTCGGGAGGGAAAGGTTCTGTGCTGTGGAAAAACTCAAACTCACTCTGGCAAGCGTTGTTTTGATACGCGAATGGCAAACAATACGTGGCACCGGATTATTTATGAAGTGAAGTCGTAATCCACCGAGCGTGGCAGTTATTGTCGATTGATAACAATACATAACATATTTTTTGCCACGACTTTTTGCACCGATGGCCATGAAAGCTTGTGCTTATTCATTGAGTTTCTGAAAGTCGTTTTTCTGTGGCGATAAATTGAAATGATTAGTTGTTTTTCAACAACGACAAAACACATGGTTTTGGTTTTTAAGATATTTTGTTTTTTTATTATAATACATATTTATCTCAAGATGTTCATAGCAGTTGGTAGCACAGTTGTTTAAAAGAGAAAAATTTCGCCTGGAAAGATTATCCAGTTATAAAGGTATCAATTGTTTCTGCTTCAATGATTTTGTCTATTTTGTTGTACCTGTAAAAGACAACATTAAAAAGAAGCAAAAGCAAGAGTAGACTAGTAAAACGAGAAGTGATCAAAATTAGAAGCAACACAAAGGAAAAGAAAGTAACTAAGTAGAAAAAGTGGGAGTAAAATACTAAAATTTAACCCTTGTAAGGAGAAAAGCCAGCATCAGTTTAGAGTTTAGTTGCAACAATACTGCTTTTGTTTGAACTCTCATTAGCGTCTAAAATACAGAATTATTTTCGTTTGTTATTCGACTTTAGGTTTTCCATGGTTAAATATATTAAACCCCAATAAAAATGAGTAATAAATTAAAAAAATGTGTGACGTTGGTATTTTTTCAGAGACCTAAAACAATTTTTAAGCTGAGTTACCAAAATGATTGATTGCACAAAATTTGAAACGATAAGATCTGTTAATCAACGTTCACGAACTTGGTACACCGTTACGTACTCGCTGTTGGTTGTTAACTGTAGGTTTTCGTGTCTTAAAACGAAGTTTGATTAATGTTCGTCAGTTTTTCATAATCAGAAAGCAAAGTAGAAAACCACCGATCGACCACCGACCACTCTCAGCATGACAACTCCATCCGAACGACGTTCGCCAAGAAGACATTGTTTTCACCCACGGGAATTTTTGGAGGTGATTGTGAAAGCTGTATTGCCTAACCTAAGGGAGGAAATAAATTGACCACTTTAGCCGACGCTAGCCGCGACCAAGCGAGGAAAAGCCAAAGGGGAAAAGCATACAAGGAGTAAAAATGTTAAAAAGACGAATCAAATCAAGTGAGTAGTTGAAGAGGCTTGGCCGGGGGAACATAACAACAAATTGGAAACAATTCCCGGCATCGGTCGCAACAAGACGCTGGAGTGGTATTGTCCAATCCATCAAAAAGAACCTCTGCGCCATGTCGCAAGACTGATATTGGGCGCAAAAACAAACGCCACCGGAAAAGAAACAGAAAAAAATAGACGAAAAATCTGATCGACCAAACGGATTGCTAAAATCACACAAATCGCAAAGCTCCCCCGGAGGGCGGAAGGTGTAGTGGTGGAGGGAGCGCGTGTCCTTAAAGTCTTGCCGACCGAGACCGAGTGCTGGGTCGATTTTCGTCATCGCTGCCAGCGCGAGCACCATACGGTTGTGACAATATTTGTGAAGAGATTTTGGAGGCTTCTGTCGAAAGCGTGAATGAGAACGCTGGGAAACGGGCTCATCTCGATGCCATCAGAAGTCGTCACCGGCAGGAGCAACACTCGTCGACACTCGCCCGTCGGTCCGTACGTGATGTGCCAGTCCGCGTGCGTGCGGAAAACCCCCTCTTGAACCGAGCCTCGTCCGCCGGCAAACGGGAAAGGAAAACATTTCCACCCGTCGTGGCGATGGCTAACGTTAGCTGCTTTTCTTTTGCCGTTTTTACTTTTATTTCCTGCTCCGAAGAGAGTGTGGATGATTTTCATTGCAACGAATCCGGTCGGAAGCGGTCCGATCGATGGGATTATTGCCTTTTGGGAAAGGGTGACACGGGGGGGGAATGGAGCAAAATCGGCCAAAGGGAGCAAACGCAAACCGAGCGGGGTGGGGCATTCGAATCGGCGTCAGCATTCGGTGCGGACGAGATCGAGATGAAATTTTGCGGAAGATGACAGGAATTATTCCTTGGGCTTCCTTTGCATACGCCGTGCCTTCGAGTTCGCTTTTTTATGCTTTCGAACGGATTTCGCTGGCCTTCGGATTTTTCCGACACGGCACGCCTGGTGCATATGAATTATTGTGACCGGTTTTACGGGTTTGCAACCGGAGGTGGTGACGATGAGGTGGCATATGTGTCGTGGTGCGCCATGTGGATGATGTGATTTGATTTGCATTGTGTTGGGGAGGTATGAAGGAGGAGGGGGAGATGTTTTCGTCCAGCGAAAATTGGCAGATTTTCTCGACATCAAGCGGACATGTTGCAAATCATGCGGAATTCGATTCGAATGGAATACGTAAACGGTTACAATGCTGTGAAAACGATGATTGTATTATGTGTTGTAAGCATCGATGGAGAGAAAGAAGTCACACGAGAGCATTTTCCACTGGAAGATATTAAATTACTGTTGTTGAAACATGAATAATAAAAATATTGTTATTCATGAGAATGCAATGAAGCATGACGTTCGAGTTGGTTTGAGAAAGTGTAATCTTGTAAGAAAGAGAATAAATCAGAAGAGAAATTATGGCAATTTTAGCCATAATAAACTGAAATATTAATCACAAATCTAGCAAAAAACAGTGTGATACATAGTTGGCATAACCTCACGAAAATGTTGTGATTTTAATTTTAAATTGTTTGAACCTATACACCTGACAGTAAATGTGTTTCTATAAACTCCAATCCAAAAGATAGTTTAATTGGGTTCGTTTTCTAGAATAAATCAGTTTTAACAACTTGATATAAAATTTGCCTGCTCTCGAACGTTCTCAGTTTTTTCTCGGATTTTTCAAAATAATAGGAAACGTCGTTTAAAAATATCATGTGTCGGAAATCTAACAAAAAGTTAAATTCTATTTAAGGTTTTACAGATATTTAATGCATGGTTCATGTCGTTTAAAAAGTTCGATTTCTGAGTCAAATCAAAGTTTCCAAGTTTTGTAACAAAAACCTCATCGATTTCCACAAAATAAATATGACATACTCGTGCCCCTTCGCCCCTTCAATGGTTAAAGATGCTTGGATCTTGATGTTGTGTATCATCCAGCTTACTCGTCTCTTCCAACACCCCGATGGAAACAAGTCATCGATCTATTCGTTCTCCCTCGGGAACGGCGGAAGCACATCAGGGCACAGGTACACGCCGAAGCAACGTAATAAAATAATTCGTCCATAAAATAAATCTGTCAGAAATTGTCACCCATCAATTCATCAATCGAATCAACGTCAATGGGAAGTTCGTGATTTGTCGTCATTCTCCCGAAAAAAACAACCCAACCGAACAAAAAAATATACAAGCCCACCGTCGTTCACTTCGTCACGGCGTAAAGCCGCTCGGTGAGGGAAGATCGAATGGGAAACCACCCACCTTTGGTCTTTCCTAGAGCGTGCCGCTACCATTCAACCACGCCAAGCGTTCCCACACTCGCATACCGGCGAACTAAAGGGCCAACTATTGTGCCATTTGAAGGGCAGGAACCGAGCCAGGATGTCACGGAAGCCGGGCGAAGCGATCGTGACGCTTTCGGTGCGATAAGACACTTGCTGCCGCTAATATGACTGCCGTTTCCGGAAGATGTTCACTCGCGCGCTCTCGTGTGTATGTGTGTGTGTGCGTGTGGGGTAGTGTGAGCCTTCCTGCAAGTGGCAAGAGGTTTCACTAATCCTGGTCCTTGGATCCTTTCCTCCCTCGGGCACCGTCAGGCGACCCGGGTGCATATCGTCGCTCGAGCGAACAGCTTAATGTTATTATCTGCCGCCGCAGAAAGTGGGATGTCATTGCCTTACCGAAAGGAATTGGCAGCCGGCGCTAAGCTGTGGTGAAGATAATGCAATAATGCGCCCTCACTCCCCTCCCGGACCGCCCATGCCGTTCAAATTTTCCTTATGAGCTTTTCTTTATTTCAAACCATCAGATTATGGTCCGATTTGTCATAGCACGCGCTTCAGTCCGATCACGTGCAGCTGGTTCGGCGGGGGGACGTGGTGGTTTGGGCGAGCTTGGAGGGCGCTTTTTCTCGGTGAAAGGTAATTTACCACCACCATCGCCATTTCATCACACATCACCGATCCTGCCCGCTGGCCCCAAAATCCGAAGCCGTTGCTCAACGGTACGCCGCAAGTGAGGTCCTTCCGTTCCGAGCGCGTCGTTAACTATCGGCAGGCGGAAATGTTCCCTCCGGGAGCACATTAGCCGCCCGCGGATGCGACCCTAAGGCTTGCGGGATGGTGGCGTCGGATGATGTCGTCATCTTCGACGTCGTTGTACGTGCGGGCCTTTCCTCCCTCCCTTTGCCCCGGTGGTTCTATTTGCCTACCCACTATAAAGCGATCCGGTGAAGGAGAAGAAATGTTCCGGGCTGGTAGGAAAAGTAAAGAAAATGGCTTTGTCCTTTCCTCGGGCTGCTGTCACACTATACGATTTGTTTTTTTCCCTTCCCCGCTACTCCTGTACCCTCTTGCACACCGCGCATTTCGGCGCTAACCTTTGCGTGTCACGCTGGCGCGCTTGTAACGGCACTCTTTGAAGGTCATCATGGCGGTATTCATTAGGGGATGTTACGATTTCCCGGAAGAGTGATCCCGAATGAAAGGAAAAATGGCACAGGACGTTCGCCCGGGCCGTTTGTAGGTCGGTGGTTTGCAATCGATTCGTTGCGGTAAGGGTTTTTTGTCCTAAATAAATCATGTATTAACAACACATTGAAAAGTGCTATACCTTATTTCAGATGATGGGATAAAAGAACAGTTTAAGGTACCAAAGAAAAAAATCACACAGATAAATGATTTTGGAATACCAAATATTTTAACATGTTCAACCCTTTTTTTCTGCAAAACCGTTTTGAAATTTTAGAAATATGTATATGGGACAAAATTTATGTTCTTAATATTCACTTCAGTGTTAGATATAGGGTTATTAACACTCTTCTAAACCTTACTGTCCTTAACACAAATGATCTAACTTCCTCAATCTCTTCTTGTATATATGTTAAACTATGCTATTATAAATAGAGTATTTGTAATAAATATCTATTTTCCTCTTCTTTTCATAAGTTTGTTCTACAATCAGGGTTTGTTGTACCTCTCGACATTCATTTCAGTAACTATCTTAAGACGTACGTTGCTGAAATTACGTAAACTTTTACAACTAAGTAAACGCTTTCTGTTTCATTTATCCTACAATATATCTTATAATTATTTAAAATGGCAAAGAGCTGTTTTAGTGAAGATGGTTTCGAAAAATCAAGTAGTTTACTTTAGTTTTGAAAAAGAAAAGAAAAGTAATTCCTTGAGCATGTCTTATCTTTAGTTTTAAGCCCAATTCTTCATTTGAATTAGGATATTTGGCATTGTTTATCTTGGCAGGTTTAATTTTAATTTCCAAAGATAAAGAAAATAAGCGTTAATATTTTGGATGATTAGATTTTATTTAGCGCATCAGCTTTTCTTGTAAAACTTCCAGTGGTTGAAAACCACTGAAACCCATGGTGGGACGCTCACAGAAAGCCATTCTTAAGCTCGTGAAAGGAAAATTGCTCCGCTTTCTCTATCGTAAAAAAAATAAAGAAAATCGAAAAAGACACACAAAATACGACAAATAGAAGAAAACATCCCAGCTCGAGTGGAGTCAACTACTTTGTTGTCGTATCCTTCGGCAGCGCCGCTTGAGGATGATAATCATCCAAAACAAAGCTCTTCCGTGCCGTAGCATAACAAGCGTCCGTCCCTTCCATCACTGTGCCGCACTACCTTGGCCCGAAGGAAAAGGGCAGAAGAAAGTTCAAGGCGGGCGATGATGATGTTGATGGATGCGTGACGAAGCGGGCACGTTGTGTGTCAGTGCAAGCGATTGTCTGGGAAACTAAATATGCCAGCACACGCACCGCCGGGATGTGGACACCAAACACAGGCAGGCCGGGCGAAATTGGCCCACTTTTCTCTTTATCGAACTTCTCGGATTGATTTTGATTATGGCAACAAAATTGCCACTGGAGGTTTATTAATTTATCCCTCATTGAATGATGGACGAACGCGTTGTCAGGGTGGGTTGGTACGGTTCCCACGGAGGCCTTCGGGGAAAATCTGTCCATGTGGGATGTGTGGAAGGGTACGTAGCGTGTAGCTATTAGCTTCCTTTCTTTTGTCCTTGTGTTTTGCTCCCTTGTTGACCCTTGTTTGTTGACGACCGCCGCATCCAGCGCACACAAATATTTACCATTTGTTTGTCCGATTAACGGCGTTGGAAGGTAGGTGGGGGTGGGATTAATCCTTGCCGTTCTCATCGCATATGCTTTTTTTATGTTGGTTTTTTTTTGAGCCACACACACTCATGAAACTGACGCATCATAATTCATTCGGGGCTCACCGTTATTATAGCATGTTTACTGTACCGAAGAGATGTCTCATGTTGCCTGCATTCTTGGCACCCTATGTCCACCCCCTCCCCTCTTCTCCCCCACAAAAACGCGGTCGTAAGTTGGTGCGCGGCGCGAAAAGTGACGCAGTAATTTACTTACTATCAAACTATGCAGGCAACATAAAATTTAATCCTTTAAAATTACCCACCGGTGGCGATGGGATTAGGGTGGAACAAATTAAATTGCAGCTGGAGTTTGTTCCGCTCTCGGGCGCGACCCCTTTCTGGCGAGCAGCAAGCCGGCGAAATAGCCCGGAAGTGAGCGAGAGTAATGGAGGATGTAACGACCGAAACCTGGAGAGACAAAAAACACACACCCACACACCCTCAAACCGCCTCCTTACAGCTCTTCATGAACGGTGTAAGCGCACCAAGCGAGGGATTTTCAGCGAAGCCATCGTTAGTCACTTATACGTGACATAATCTTTGGTAATAAACGAGCGACGGCGAACCTATTACTAGCATTATTACGGCGGCGGCCGTCGGGTGGATCCGCTCTACCGGGACGCTCCATCGCCGTAACCTTTGGCTTTTGTAGCCCGGCAAGTCTTAATCCTCCCGTACGTAGATCTGCGGTACGTATGGCCCGGCTAATTAATGATCATTTAATTCCGGGAGTGGAAAAATCCGGCTCCGGTTCGTTACGGGAGGAGGCGGTTGTCGTTCTTTTAAATTTAGCTCAATTATCACCACGGTTTCTTGGCTGTTTGCTCGAACGCTTCGCGACGTCTTACCCAGGAGGAAGTGGGTCCAACCATGGTGGGTTTAATGGAAAGGCTATGCTCGTACGGTGTTCTTTTGTTTTCACCCGCCGATAATGCGCTATTTCATTGCCTTTCCTTGCGAAGCAATAAAGAACGATCAAAACCCGTTTCATAGTGCTAAAAAATGAACACAGAGTATCTAAGATTTACGAACAGCACCGCATTATAACCACGGTTAGGTTAAAGAAATGAAAAACTAATCAAAAATCGGTAAAACTTTTTCCCACCTGCAAAGAGCAAAAGGTACGGCGAGAAATTTGAAATCATTGCGGGTCGCATTAGGGTGTGCGTTTTTGTTTTTTCATTCTTTCTACTTTGGGTTCCGATAAGCACTATCCTATTTAAAACTTTTTCTTCCGCACCGCATTGAGAAAAATAACAAACCGAAAAAAAACTGAGGAAAACTCGCATACCAAAAATTGCACCAAATGTCTAAACCTAGGACCGTTCTAGGGCCCAGAAGGAAAAGCTTGTGAATTAAAGTGATTTTCACTCGCTTGACCCGGCCCCGGACGGGGTTTTCCGTGTCCCGATTTTTGGGTTTGGGTTTTCCGTGTCCCGATCTTACCAAAGCTTGGAATCTTTTCGTCCCCCCGCGCGCCCTTCGGAAAGACTTCCCAGCGTTTCCGTGACGGAACCATGATTGAGCGGCGAAGGATTTCCTCCGGCTAAGGAAAACGCTACTCGCACACCGTTCGCGCTGGGAAAACTGGAGTCGTGGGGGGGGTAAAAAAAAGAGCAAACAGAAGAATGGAGGGAAGGAAAAATAATAACTGCAAAGAAATGAACTTTTCCAGCCCGGTTCCATGGAAAACGGACCACCTTGCGTATGGGGTAGATTTTCATAAAACTTGCTACAGTTGACTTCCGATTCACGAGAAGTGGAAATGGATCATCGCGCGCCGTCGGTTCTGTTCTGCGTCGACGGGTAAGAGGAAAGATCTCCGTTCCTGGAAGCGGGGAAAATGTGCAAAAGTTGTTTGATCCTCGATTTTCGGCCCCGTTCGCCTTCGTGCCACCGTTTCGCTCCGGTTCAGCTCGCCATCGGTGCAGTATGCAGAGCATTTACATAAACTTTCCGGTGGAGAATATTGAATTTATTAAATTAACGGCACTGGCATACACACACACACACTTACACACACACACATACACCTGCCATTTCATTGCTCTCCGTCAGTCTTACCTTTTCTCGCCGGCTTTCCGGTGCAACTTTCTGCCGAGTTTCCGGTTTCGGTGCGGTGCGCTGGTCGATTTTTCCTGCTCATTCCATTCGCATCCTTTTGTTACACCTTGCCTCCCGCCAGGTGCCGATTCAAACATCAGCTCGCTTGCGATGCCCATTCCGAAACCGGAGCGCGTGATCGCTCGTCTCGGATTTCGCTCACGTCGTCACAGCCACTTTCCGGTCGGTTACGGGTGATTGTGTTTCGGGCTTTTAAGCGATTGAAAATTTGCTCTCTCTCCCCACCCCCCCTACCCCGCCCCACCTCGGGTAGAAAAGTTTTTTCTTTTTTCTTCACGTTCTGCGTGTACCATCCGGACCCGAACGGTCCGATTGGGGTTTGGCAGCACGAGTCAAAATTAACCAAAGTTTTCGGATGCAGAAAAACACGTACCGAAAAGTCGGCTCGGGGGCGCTGGTAGGGGCGGCGGGAATGCTGGCCAGGGCGAAAGTTCGGAACCCGATGGTGTCTTGCACTTTCAATTGAAAAAATAGCAAAGTCTGTGAATCCAATGGATGCCGGGGAGATAGATACCGTGGAACTCACCTGGCAAATGCGGTTGAGGGATTTTTGATACAGTGTGACACACACACACACACACACATACACACAGAAGTAAATTGGGTGTAGCTACCAACCGTGGGTTGATTGGAATGCAAATTAACCCGCCCGGTGCAACCTGTTTTTCTTCTCCTTTGCCCTTGTCTTTCCCAGGGAAAACTAGGAACCAAAGTTTTACGCCCACAAAAGTGTTCATCCGACAATCACGGAACGGACCATATGGAAAATGTTGTTGGTTCGTTTGCTGCCTTATCCTTACATTTTTCGGCTCACGGATGCATACGGTGTCTGCTGTGTTCGAAAGTCGTTTCAATGCCATCGTCATTTACGTACCAACAATCAGATACCATTGAACCGAGGATGCAATTTGTTCTAGTAATTTAACATTACACATTCGTACCAAACGGATTTGTTTAAGTGACATGAAATGGATCATGAATATATCTAGCGAATTATTCGGTTTGTGGTTAGTTTTAATACTATGTTCACAATGTTTTAAAACTATGTTCTATTAATAAAAGGCACACATCTGAAGGTGTAGAAAAATAAAAATATAATATTTTGATAATTAGCTTTGCCTGGATAACAAACAATGAGTATAAAATGACATAAAATTTAACTTTTACCTATTTAAAAAACTTGTTCTGCAGTTTTCTAGTTTTAAAAACCTATTCCGCAGCTGTAGTAAATACTTAAAAGAAGAATAAAGGCCTTTCTGTTCTGTTGTAAAGACTAGTTTTGTAATACTTTGTGAATGTACATTATAACATGTTAATTTAGTTTTCATTTTAAAACTTAAGCTTTTTACTGATCAGTTTATTTTTTACTGAGCAATAGAACATTGAAGAAGAGCTTAACTACTTGTAGTTTCCAAGTTTGTTTTTCAAGCAATTAATCGAGGAGCGAAACAATTTGAACTGAAAATGGGATATTTACAGAAAACGGCATCATTTGACGGTCGCGAACACCGCTTTAACGCTTTCGCTCAAAAAGGTTTGATAGTCAACAAAGACTTGCAAACATCGATAAACGTATAACATTTCGGTGCGGATGGATCTCGTCCAGACATACGACTTGCAGGCCATTGGAAACGTAATTTCATAACGGAACAGAAGGATGACACTTCTGTTTATGATTTCCACGCTTTTTCGTTCCGTATATGAAATCGGTGCAAATTGATTCCGTTACGGCGTGTCGTTTGGCGCACATTTGTTTTAGTTTTTATTCCTCCATTGAAATGGGGATTTGTAAATGAGGCAATGCATTTTAATTGTCTGTATAGTCTTTCTTGCAATTGCAGCTTTATTATTAGTAGTTAATAATGGTGGCTTCTTTGTTTACCATCATCTAGTTATTTATGCAACTTAGGTAACCATGACTACCTAATCATTAAGTTTGTGGCTATGTTTTCTCTTGTATTTTCAAATCAACTTTGTTCAAATGTTCATTAGAACAGAAAATTTAAAATATGGTGTTTATGTTCTACCTTGTTAATTTGTACCAATGTTTATTGTCAATCATTTTTAATCATCAGAATTATCAAATTAAATAGAGTTACAATATTTAAACCCAAACCGTTATGCACATACAGTAACTAGATCAAGTGTAGGTGAACGGTATTGAATTTCAACCATTTTAAGAGTTTAGATATATTAAAAGCGAATTCAAACTATTAGCTGCTCATAAACTAACCGACTATTGGTGTAGCAATGATTTTGTTCTCTCCTTTTTTGTACTATTTATTTGTATTGAGCTCTACGTTTAACTCTGAAATTTTCACGAGACTTCGATATTTACGTTCCATCGGTGCCTTAATGCCTTTTTCCCGTTCGCTAATAAATCAAACCACTTTCTGGCGAAACCCAAACGAGCTTATTATGGTGATGGATGAGTGGCAGTTATCTCCGCTGATCTATTGATTTTAACCCAACCGCTCATTGCTGTTTTCTTTTCCTTTTCCCTCCCGTTCTTATTTCAGCCTGCAACCGGACGCTGTACGGAGAGGCCGGCCGGACGTACGAGCTCCAGATCCTGAACCCCCGGGCCACGTTTCCTTTCGTGTGCCATCTGAACTTTACCGCCACCGGGGGACTGTACGGCGACATCGTGCAGGTGAGTGAGTGCGTGGGCGATAGCACACAATCGACTCACAATGACATCCGGTGCCGACAGCCAGCACCATCGCGAATGATTGCCGGCGGCATCGTCTTCATAAATTAAATTTTCAACAACCATAATGATAATCAAAAAGCACACCCTGTTCACCGCTCTTGTTGCTTTCACCCCGGCACTAATGGATGGTCATAAATTTTTCCTTTCTTTTTCTCACCCCCTCCATGTGCCGCGTTTTTTTTTCTCCACGATTTCCACGCGGCAAATCGGTCGGTTTTCCTTTCGATGGTTTCAGTTCCGTTCCACGCAGGGCCACGCCATTTTTCTCAGCCTCCTTCTTCGCGGTGGAAAAATGAAATCATGAGGCAAATGTCAGATCGCATGTCTGGCGCACGTTTGGCCATTCGGCGCACACCAACGCACACTTCCTTCGCTTCCCCCCCTGTGCCATCGCGGCGGACAAATGGCGAACGCCAGCGGTTGTTGGTTTGTCGGAAAATTGCCCACCGTTGAGCAAGACGATGATTTTGACTGATGCGCATCGAGGGGGAGGGGCAGGAGGTATGGAATCAGGGAGCCGTACCTGCCCTCCCGAACCCTTAGCGGAATCCCGTCGACAGGAAGCTGAAACTTTCGACGTCCCGGTGTTCGCCGTGACTGAACGAGGGACGCGCTAAAATCAATAACCAAATTGTGAAAGTGAAAAATGTGTTTCCTTCGCAGGCATCCCCTTTTCGGGGAGCGAAGCGGATGGGACCCGCAGGGCATGGAGAGTGAATTTTCATGTTCATCTCTAATTGATAAATAGGGAAACGGAATCTATGCCCATCAACCTGTCTCCCGGTCACACGCGTGTGCGTGTGAAACAAATGGCCTCTAGGCTGGCGAGATTTACATTCTCCATAGTTTTCTTCACCAAGCGTCGGTGCTTCGTAGAAGATCCTTTTATTCTGAGGAAATGCTGAGGACGAAGGATGGTCCGAGGTGGAAAAAAGAACCTTACACGGTGCGCTCGATTTATTTCGATTGATTATTGTTGGCGAAAAAACGTGTGCCCACACTGTGGCACTGGTTACTGGCCATATCGGGAAATATGCCTAGAAGCAACCAATTAAATTACTATGGACCAGCAGCAAGGAAAACACATCCTTCCATTTGTGGGAAATCTATTTTGCGTGTTACCGTCAATCATTGTGGGGAAAAAGGTGGCCGTTGGTTTCGTGTTTCTCATAATGAGAAACCCCGACCAATGCCTATGCCCTTTTAATGGAAGGGCTAGTTTTTATTTCTAGGGCGACGAAAAATGGCAAACCAGCCGAAACAGTCCGCTTTCTTTTCCCTGCGCAATGATTTGGCATCACCGGGTTTCGGGCAAATAATCACTCAAACGGCGAATTGATTTAATGCCGCTAAATTAGATCAACAAATCCATTTCTCGCGCGTGGACCCGGGCGGAGTTTATTTACTTTTAATTCAATTTGTTTCCAATTCTGTTGACTTTTTTCATTCCTGGCGTTTACTTTCTATGCTAATAAGGCGGCCAAGTGGTGGGCATGCAGAAAGAATAAGTTTTTCCCACTCTCGTCACCCCCCCTCCATCCCAAGTGGTCGATCGCCAGCGGGAAAATCGCGAGGTGAGAAATTTGCGTGCAAAAGCACGTGGCAAAAGGGCACTTTCCTCCCTCGGGCCCCCCTGGCGTTCCCGGCCAGCCTCGGCACGCTATACGGTGCATGAAATTGTGTAATTTATTCGCGAAGTCAAACAACGCTAGAAGTACCGACCGGATGCTGGCGGTTCAAGTCGGCCCTTCAAGGGCGCAAAGTAGAAACAACAGCGCGTTTGGCCGCCAGCACTGGTTTTGTCGAGGCGGCGCTAATGGGTCCGGAAAATGTGCCGTGGCATAATTGTGGGCGGCCGAGGCAAATGTTTGTGTTGGCAAAGAAAGTTCCGCCAAGTGTCTCCAAATGTCGAACGGTCGTAACGAATCGAACGGTAATGGACGACAGACGGTCGGATTATTTACCGCTGCTTCGCGAAAATCAACACAATCCCACATGCTAACGTGCTACATTTTCTTCCTCGTGAAGCTTATTTGTTTAGGTGCACAAATAATCAATTAAAAAGAAGTTGGTGTGTTTGTGGAGGAATAAATAATTTATTGGTTGTGTTAGCATGTTTTGATACCTTTCCTTTACTGTAACAAACATTTATTTTCTTCATTGTCGACTTGCTGATGTGAAGAAATTTATATTAATGTCCGGTAAAAGTGAGAAACATTTAAGACTAAAAGAAAATCTTTACGAGTTGCAGAATTATTGCCTTCACAATTTCTTAGGATTCGAAATTTGGTCTATTTTAAGCAATGACAACATACTGTTTTAAAAAGGTCAGCCAAAAAATCAATAGTATAAACTCTGTGTATTGAAAGGTTGAAAAAGGATAACTAAGCATCGCTCACATAAAATCCAGTTCGAAACAATTTCCTCACCGAAGTTGCATCTTTTATTACCTACAAAACCACGCTATTTCGCGCAGACATAGTTTTCTCATGACGCTTTTAGTGCATTTACGTATTTACATCATGAACTTTAATCCTTCAATAGCTCCCATCGCGGTCCCGGTATATTGGCAAGTCCAAGAAAAAACCGAGCACTCGCGTAGTACCAGTACAATGAAAACCTACCCACTGATGAAGTTCTTTTGGGCCGGAATTCTTTATGATGCTTTCAACAACGGTTTTACCTTCCGCCAAATCCTATCAGCAGACTTGGGCGTAAAAAAACTGAAGAACCTCCTCTGCACGGTCGGCATAAACTGCGCGAACACAACTTCTCGTTCACGGGGTAACTGAGCGCGCCTAAGCCGTGGGGTTCTGGAGCCGGGCGGAACGTGGCGCTTAAGTGCAGTAATATGAAAGTTTTTTAATCACGACCGCCAGTAAGACCGGTAATGGTGGTGGTGGTGGTGGTGATGGTGATGGTGCTGGTTCCGGAATGTCT
Source organism: Anopheles coustani (assembly GCF_943734705.1). Classification (NCBI taxonomy): domain Eukaryota; kingdom Metazoa; phylum Arthropoda; class Insecta; order Diptera; family Culicidae; genus Anopheles; species Anopheles coustani. The sequence goes on along the minus strand of NC_071288.1, from coordinate 83,211,478 downwards.
CATTGGCGGGATTAGTCTCAAACATTAGGGTGCAACTTCCTATTCGAACCGGGCGTATTCTTAGGCTTGAGTGACCAGACTGTGTATTGAAATAAAAGTTTGCAAGAAAAAAGCCTGTTAAAATTTATTTTAATTTTTACTGTATCTTATGGATGTTAAATTTAATATTCCCCTTATCAAACTCAATCTCATTTTTAAGGAACTCCGGCAGGCAAAACTTGCAAAACGGAGGATTTATCCGGTATAAATTTTCCACGCATTCCAGAAAAGGTCCCTAATCTTATTGATACGGATTTATTACCCATCCGCGTGGGAGAGTTGGAATCTGTTAAAAGCCTTTCCCAAACAAACCTACCGATATCTACTTATCGCTAGAACGTGAAAAAGAAAGCAAGGAGGAGAATTTTTTTTCCCGATTCCAACCCGACGATCACAGCGAGAAACTTAATCACAGCGGGTAAAAACTTTTACATAAAGTCCTTTCCGCTCCTACCCTCCGACGTAGCTGTATTTCATTCGCTGTCAACTCCCATTGGAGGTCATCCACCGTGGTGGAGAATTAAATTTCTTGCGTATTTTCTTCCTTTTTAATACACCGAACCTACCGGGCATTGTAGCGATGGGGTTGCAGTTTTGTAAGCGGAAGAATCGGGCCGATTTCTTTAAGTGCTTTCACATTAATCCAACGCAAATAAACCAATTCTCGGTTTTTCCGTCTTGCTTTCCAGCTCAATCTCGCAAAGTTCAGCGTCGGCAAGTTTGTGGAGAACTTCCACGACCTCAAGCAGCACGGCGAGTGCACGGAAGGGTTCATGACCATCAGCGAGCAGGGTTTGCCGCACCTCGACGGGAAATGGTGTGGCACCGCGTCCGGCTACACGATATACTACAGCGAAACCCGGTCGGTCAATGTGACGCTGCGGCTGGATAGGTTGCCGCAGGCGAGTAGCGGCATCTCGAACGGGTTCGAGTTCCGGCTGATCTACAAGTTCCTGCGGCAGAGCGACGCTAAGTTGCGGTAGGTATTTCACATCTAGTCGAGGGGAATTTTATCCAGAAAATGTTGTTTCACGAAATCACATCATGTTTACATCAGTAGCGATATTTCCTGAATGGATAGCACATACCAACGATTTAAGTTACATTCATGTTAATGTTCAATGATTTTTTGTTATAAAGTGTTTCGATGTTTTTAACATTTTACTTGAATTTTCTATGTCTAGCTTTTTAAAGACTTTGAATGCTGTTAATATCTAAGCCAGTGATGTCAAACTCGTTTGACCTCGCGGGCCGCATTTCCTCCCAACATAGTTTCGCGGGCCGCATATCCTTCCAAAATAGGTTCGCGGGCCAAAACGTATAATTGATTGGATTGATGAAAATATATTCTTATCAGTGTGGTTTTATCTTAACAGTCAATCATGTTTTACACTTTCACATTTTTTTTGTATTATATTGCTTCTTATAAAATTTGCCATTTCCAGTAAAAGTAGGTTTCTTGATCAATCGTTTTCCAAATTTAAACGAATTCAAATCAAGTTTATTTAAATATATGGTATAATTCAACACTGTTGTGCATTTTGCTAAAGATTTTAGAAAAGTAAAGGTGTATTATTATTATACGCAACTTATTGCTCCACATCTGTTATTTTATTTAGAATGCTCTCCTAGGTCACTATGTTTTTTTCTATGAACACTATACACTCACTTATCTACAAAAATATGTGTAAAACCTTTGCTCTTGTCAACTGCTATATATCGGCGTGATGTGAATCAATGTTGTATATCACATTCTTATAATAATTGTTTAAATTGCTATTCGTTCAGTTATCTTGCAATTCACAGTTCGTGAAGCCATTCACAAAAAATATTTTGTTATTCAAACGAAAGTCAATACTCAAGGATCCAAACTTTCGATGTATTGTTTCAAAGAAGTGGCGGGCCGCATCCAATGTTCTTGCGGGCCGCATGTTTGACATCCCTGATCTAAGCCCTTTTCTTAAATTGTCCGCACTTTAATCTTAAACTTTTTGGAATTGCTGTTATGGACTCTCGGGTTTCATATCATAGGCATGGATCATAATCATAGGCATGCATCATTCAATCATAGGCATGGATGTTAATTACTTAAACTGTTTCGTCAAATAACCAATCATGTTAACGTTAATACTGATTTGATTTGTGATTTGAAAAAAGAAAATACATTATTTGAGTTTCGACCAAGATCAGGAAAAAAAGAGGTCGCAGCATACCATATAACGAGCCAGAAATCGCCCGCTAGGCAGCTCAAAATATCGTTCTAAAAGCGTCCCATTTTTTTGAATGTGCGTGGAAATATTTTTGTCAATTGGTTTGAATTTTGTTTACTTTTTACGAGCAGCCAGGAAACTCAGGTTAAACTGAGAAATTTGGTATGTTTCATCAACCGAGTAAGCAATTGATTCGTTATATGTTCTGGAAGAAGACTGTGCGTGAGGAAGATCATCATACTTAATTTCGCCAATCATGGCGACCAACAGGATTCATATCCCATGAACAGTTTCTATTCACGAAACCATGGACACTGTGATCCAGAATTTCCAATTGCCTATTTCATTTCATACATTTTTGTGAAGATTTTCCACAAACTGGATGTATGTTTGTAAACACTTTTCAAACTAACTGTCTCAGCAATGGCGGAGCATAAAATATCTTTGATCCAACCTGTTTTTCAATCAATCTAGGTATATACTTTTGAATCGTGATTTTCTTTAACATTGCACAGCTGATTATTGAGTCGATCAACAAGAGGACGCGGGAAAAATGATTGGCAGTGGTTCTTTTCAGAGATGTAACATCATCTTCAAGTTTCCAGCTGTTAAGAAAACAATATTTACCTGCACAATGTAACCGAAACAGTAATGTTATAAATGCTTTTTCAAACGGTTTGAGAAAAATTAGAAATGAAACTAATTAGTTTTTTGAGGTATTTAATTCTATTTTTTACACGTTTGAGTAATCGTTTAATTATGTACATAAAACAAGGTTGCTACATTTTGTTCGCAAAAGTGATATTGCACAAAACATGTTTATCGTGCAGAGAATGATAATATTTCAACAAGCGCAATTTCTTTCCATTGCCCATACATCAATTGATGGAACAGTGATTGTTCAAACCACATTTAAAACCAACCATAAAGACCAGGCGCATGCTCAAGCAAACATAACAAAATTTCGACATTCTTTTATTTTAACTGCAACGTTTGATGCTGGATTTGTGCACGGTTGGTGTTTTATTTTTATGCTCAGTATGTTTGCGTAAATACAAATCAGCCAATCGTCGGTCCGAAGCGTAAATCTTTACCGCCTACAAAAGTGCTGGCAATGGTTCGGATATTACATCGGGGCATTCCACTCCGTGAGCGGTAGCGTTTTATTTGGCCAAAGTTAGACCACCCACCGAATAGAGCCACAAGCGGCATGGGACAGGAGTGGGGAAGGAAAATTGAAAATTCCATTAAGTAATAAACTATAAAAGTTGTTTTTTACGAGCCTCCATATGCATTCCGCCGTCAATGTTGCTTCCGCGGGGTGATAAAAGGGAGGATCGTATAAAAATTGGCGCACACCAAAACGCACAAACACAGCCACAGTACGAAGGAGTTAAGCCGTTCGCGTGAAGCTTCCAGCACATTCGCCAAAAATAGCCCGAGCGTTCTCCCTAGTGGTGGAACTAGTAGTTCTATTGGTGTGCGAACCGATGATGGCAGCATTAAATCTAGGTTATTGCATTTTACACATTTCTTTCCAATGCGGTGACCGGATTTGAAAGCTTCCATGTTCCGCACCCAGTTTCGCACATTCGTTCGAAGGCTTTCGCTGGCTTCCGCGTCGGTGATTGGAGTTGAAATCCCTGGTCGGCGTACAATAGGAAGCGGATGGGCGGCTGGTATCGGAAACGCCCACCGATCGTTTCGATTCCGTTTTCGAGCGAGTGCTGAAGAGCAGCCAAGGTTTAGTCTGTCCGTGCTGGTCACATACCACCAGCACCCCAGGAGTAAATATAAACGAAAAGCTTGTATTTATTGGCAGGGAATAATATGTTGAGTTAATCCTACATTTTTCTTATCGTTCGTCCGTCGCTAGCTTTCCGGGATCAATTTAGTATTTTTTTCACCCTGCCCGCGTACTAACATCCTCTGACATCCTTTACCATTCGATTCCAGGAACGACAACCGGATATGGAACGGTGACCTGGTGCCCGCCAGCTACTGCAATCGGAACTTTTACGACTGCGACAAAAGGTAACTGTTCGGGACTTCCATCCGTTCTCTCGCACGTCCTTTCAGGTGTTGGAACCGGCCAGCTAGGTGTTTGGGTGTTTGACGAACGCAGCATCCCCCCCCCCTCCCCGGCGGCAACAGGAAATGGTAAACATTTTCGTGCGGGGTTTTTAGGTACGCTGCCCCACGGGGATGCCAACGGAGAACCGTTCGCGAGCAGAAAAAGCACTCGGAACCGACCGATAGGTGGTCCGGTCCGCCGGCCAACGGTGTGTCTGTGACCCACACTTAATCCCGCATTTTCAACGAAAGGACGTTCCCGGATGGTGGACCAAGCGAGCGTTGTTAACCTCCGCGTACGGGGACGGTGGATTATAAATTAGCCAATCTAACGGTCACCGGCAGCGACCGTGTGTGATACCGCTTTGCCGTGCTCCACGTGTGTGGGAAAATTCGGTGTTTGTGCTGCGGCTTTCCGCCCACCCCACCGGACAAGAAAATAAAATGGATGCCCTGCAGCACGCACGCTCATCCGTTCCGTTTCGTTCCCTTTCTCTACTTTCAGGACCTGCCGAATACGATCGCCGAACTATCCCGGCATTTATCCACGCAATTTAACATGTAAATATTATATTAATCATCGGGCGCCTCCGAGCGGTCTGCACGCGATGATCGTCCTCCGGCAGCCGGACGGGCATAAATTAAACATGAAGGAGCAGGCGGCGCACCACGAGGCGAGCAACCGGATTTTAAGGTAATTCATTATTGACGAGCCAAATCCAGCGTAAAACCCCGACCGTCGGGGACATTGATGTGCGTTTTTCGATGGCGTCCGCGATGGCCGTCCGGTTTCGGTGTTCGTTAGCGTTGGCGGGATGTACCCGAGGTCTTCTGGTAAGGACATGCCGTTCTTGTTATTTTTTACCCCGAAAACGTTCGCTCAGCTGAGTTCTTCTAATTTGTATTTTCGAACAGCGAACCCCCGGGCGGGATACTAAATCACACCAACTTTCGAGAACCGGGGTACTGGGGGAGGAGCTTCCGGAAAATGGATGACGAGCTTTGGATGCTTGGAAAATTTGCGTTTTCCCTTTGGGAGTTTGCCACCGTAGAGGAATAGATATTTTTTGGTACGATGCTTTGCGAACGCAATTTTACCAACACCTTCACACGCACCGGTGGTGTTTTTTTTCTCCACAGGTGCCAATGCAGGTGTTAAATGAACCGCACGGTTGCCCGGTTGATGAATGGAAAGCTTTTAAGAGCGTATCCGTTGCGTCTCTAGGGTTGAACTGTTTGGTCAAAAACCCTGTTTCGCCGGCGCGGAATGTGTAATATTTAAATGAGCGATTGTCGCACTTTCTGGCATGTTCAATGAGCGGGAATACAGGCATGCTGTTGGGGAAATGTTGCAACTCTAAAATTCACACGCGCTTTTAGGTCATCAGCAAAAGGATTGGGGAGTTTGGGAAACCGATTAGATAAAATTAAATAAGATTAGTCTTCGCAATAAACTTTTAAAACCGTTTTGAAGAGATTGTGTTTAAAATAGAATAATGTAAATGTTTCAAATGCTATTTAATAACGCTTCAAAATATTAAAAACTGCTAAGTTCAAATTTATAATACCTAAGGTCAACTTTTCAGATCTAGCTAGATCTGCTAAATCTAGAAGCTAGAAGCTTAATTTTTATTTGAAACACTCGCAAAATACTTTGAAAAGTCGTACCTAGAAGATAAAATACTAGTTTTGAGAAAATAATGTAATCAAAAATAAATTGAAACAGTTTAAGAACTTGGAGTTTATCGACGTTATAAGTTAAATTAATATTTCGTAAGGAGCAAGAACTTCAAAAATTGCCCAAAATAATTAATATAGATTAAATATTCTTCACTTGTACTAAACTCGTGCTTTTTTCGTAACGATGAAATTTTACAAAATTATTTTGAGCAGAATCGTAAATATCGGTTGTTGAAAGTGAGTTAATCTACCATTAATTGCACGCCACATCAAAGTAAATTCGAATGCGCAGCAGTGGAATGGCGATAAAGAGGTGTCTCTTTAAATTTGTATATGTTGTCCACCGCAATGAAACGATGTAAATTTCAGTTCCTTTGTTGCCATTGTTTTTTCCTCAACTCCCCGAACTAATGAGCTGCCAGGATGCTGCGGATGAACTGGCGTCTGGTGGATTGTTTTGATTATGTTAACTGGCCACAGGATACATAAATTAACATGGCATGCCTCATTCGTCAGCGTTACCAACTTCCATTCGGTTGCTTTCAGTCGTACGCAAACGCGAGAGGTAACATTTTTGATCCCGTTGAACAGTTTTCACTGTTCAAGGTTTTTGTGGTGTAAATTGTGTTTTAAATAAGCTTTCGGCATGATGTACATGGGAGTTACATTTTTTTACATTTTCCATGGGTTTATATCATTTGATTGTGGTATACATTCATTCATTTTGTTTTTAATTCTCGTTCAATGGATGCTATAACAGTTTGAGAACAACAAGGAAGCGCTTGTGAAAAACATGTTGCAGAATGATTGAATATGAATTCCTGCTATTTGTTTATTCGTTTCCAACGTACGGAAAACTCATTCGGCATATTTCAGTGCATTTCCATAACTGTGCACTCATAAATGTTTTATTGAAATTCCGCAGAAAGCAAGGTTTGATGCTGTGCGTAACCACGTGAGACAACTGACATTTTCCGGACACCATCAAGTGCTGTTGTGATATGCAATCGGCTTTCAAAGTAAACCAGCTCATATCGGATGATGCAGGAGAGCTGCTGGGTGGTTTTGCCCGAGGTCGGCCTTTCAGGTTGGAAGCAGCGTGAGCCATCTGAAGGTTTCAGTTCTGTAAATGGAAATTGATTGGAGCACACGGTGGAATCTCGGTACCGGAAGCGTAAGGATGCGGTCGTCAAAGCTGATCCGTTTGTCGTTCCAGTGGCGGTGTAGAGGGATGTATTTAATTTCGCTGACCCCATTTTCGGGGAAGAGACATGGCCCGTGCCGGGTGCGGTCAGCGAGTGGCGATGAAAATGTTTAATTTTGAACATTTCCACCACGAGCGCACCGTTACCGTTGTTGACTGGGGTGACTCTGCGTGCTCGGACGCCTGGGGACGCCAGCCCTTCAGTCCACGTGTGCCGTAGCCACACTGTGTCGCACCGGTCGAATGTGGTCGCCAGTCGGCCAGAGTGGTGTGCTTCAAATGTGCTCAACCTCAAAACCCGCAATGTAATTAAATATGACCATCTCCGTGGAAAAACCCCCGAACCATATCCGTTGTTTGATGGTTCGTTCGGCACTCGAGTTGTGAGGGTGGGGGGAGGGAGATTTGTTTTTTTGTCTGGTACGATTTTAAATTGCAACATATTGCAGTTTACAATCTCGACAGTTTGTTTTTCTGCGGCATCGTACATCATGCACAACACTTGTCCAAACGGATAAAGGAATTCCCTTCGGGGTTGTAGGAACCCATTTTATTAAATCCAACTACACACCTTAAACAACATGAGAATGTGTGTGCAACAGTTTTATTATTGCATGATTTTATAACAAACAAACGATTTCTTTGATGTTTTGTTAAAAAAACTGGTTCTTACTGGAAAAACTGAATAAGTTCAATCCAGTTGAGAAGATAATATGCATTCGCCAACCAGTAAGGAATGTTGAGGATTTATTTTGCATATTTTATCCTGCAAGTAAAAGCCCTACAAAAGCCAAATGGAACCTGTGTTACCCCTGAATGCGTTATTGTATTTTCAAAGTAAAGCCTCTCGAACCTCCCGCTCTAAAGAAACAATTTGTTGTTTGCTATTGTGAACCGTTTCCATGTGCACAAGTTCCAATAATGCTTTATGGTTATCCTCTTATCTTCCGCTCTCACCGCCTCGCGGTCGGATTTTCCTCTGAACTGCAAGACAACTTTATTTTACCCCCTTCCCAGGGGGCACTATTTCACAGCCCCGCCGCCCGTCCCCTGCCATTCGTATGGGGGTACAAAGTTAATGCTTAACTTTACTATCCATTTGGACGAGCACAAAATTTACAGCTTTCCATTTCGGTGCGAGCCGTGAGCGCACCTGGGAAAGCGTTCCGGCTTGCCATTTTCCGGAGCCCAGGCATTCCGAGTGAAACAGAGGAGTGCGGTGGTCAGTGCAACACACGAGCCTGCACTGTGGGCAGATATGAGTGTGCTTGCAGGACATTTCGTGGTTGGTTGTTAACATAGTATTAAAATTTTGTTTTACATGCGAAGTTTTACGTGCAAAACTTTTTTCAATCCCCTTCAAATTATTCAAATGTTTGTATTATTTTGTGATGTACCTTTTTATCGGTTTCTTTTGTACTTCTTATACCACTTCATTTATTTATTTTTTCATCATGCTGTTCATTGTTTCATCAACTCGCCACCTAAACCATTTTATCGAATGATGAATCAACGTTCGACATTCATGCGGTGTTCCAGCATGGCGAGGGTAAGAAAAGGGATCACGGAAATTTATCTGACTGCAACCAAGATAGAGTTGCCTCACTCCGCTGCTTCTCCCTCCCGGGAACACTGTTGCATGAACCCAAGACATCCTCGGAATGGTGGACGAACCAAGCCGAGCCTAGCCGTGAGCAATTTTCAATGCAAAACTTGTAAATTATTATTTCAAATTATTATTGCCGACCGCACCTCGTCCCCTCCCTGGCTTGTCCACCTCCCCCTACACCGTTCTGGGTGCCGTTGGGGTGATAGGTCGGTTGGCTTTAAAATATTCTCAACCCTCCCATTACCGAGCCCGACGCTCGCGTCGACGAGGATTGGAAAATGTTTAACGGACAATAGAACGGATGCACGGCTGCAACTTGCGAAGGCGTTTGGGGGTGTTTCGTTCTCTAGAAAGACGCCTGGTGGAGCGATTTAGTTTCGAGCTAGTTTAACAGGAAAGAAGATTCAAACTTTAGCCGGCCCCGAGTCCGGGATGCCTTAGTCCGGGAAAGGTAACGGAAAACTTACCCCTTTCCGGATCGGTCCGAGCCGTACTGAAAGTCATTGGAGTTGGAGGCTTTAGGAAACCTTCGCTTACCCGGGGATGGCCACGAACGGGTGATGATGGTTGTGGTTTATAAAGGTATGGTGAGAAAGATGAAAAAAATGCGGAAAAAGAGGAAAATAGTTAAAGTACTCGAAGTCGAGGGAAACTTGAGACGAAGACAGTAAGGCCGGGGACGAGCGGATGGAGCATAGAAAAAGTTAAGGATTTATGGAAAACCTGTTGGGTAAAGGATTTGAGGTAAATTTCGAAACAGATTCCGTGCCGAGAAAGTTCGTTCCTTTTCGGCACCCCTGCGCACACACACACACACACACATACAGTTGAAACGAATGGGAAATTCTCAACCAAGACCCTTTCGACGGGGATGGTACGGCACACAAGAATGGGTCAGCGGTTTCGGAAAGGGGCGAAAAACTTTGCCCAACCGACTCGCAAACGACCATGGCAAACCGAAAGGAGGAGCACCTCGTGTGGTCCTTACGTTTGATTGCTTTCGTTGAGGGGAGAACCCACGGTGTGCGAGTGAGAGGGAAAACAGTGGAGCGGCACTAACGGGGCCGGGAGGTAGGGTGTGATAATTTGATTGGAAAATCAATTGGGCGATATTGCTGCGCGTTGAGTTAGTTTTCGCTGCACGAAAGGATTTCCCGTTCGATACGTTTTGTGATGAAGAATTTAAAAGGGAGGATTCGCGTGGATAAAGCGGAGTGCCGGAACGCGTTCCAGATTGTATTCCCAAGAAGCCATGATGATCCGATGGGCGGCCAACACATTGAAATTAACGACCGCACCTTCGGTATAGACGTCTGTTGTAACTGTTTCGATGTTTATGATCAGTTTCTTATAAAAGTGGTAAACCTATTTTTGTGATGTATCTATACCTTAAAATAATATTTGAAAGGCTTGAATTAAAATTATCAATTTGGTGAGCTTTTCATTACCAAGAAAATTACCAAGAAAGAAAGGAATACCAACTATGAATGTTATTGCATTCCCAACTTATAATTTTACATTGAGAGCAATGTTTGATACGGAATTTCATTTGAACTTTTGTAGTAAAGCCTTTTTTTGGATGCCATTAAAAAACTTTATTAACTTTTTGTGTACTCAAGTTTTTGAAACTATAAAAATTGTTTGTGATGACCTCGAGAACTGTACAGGAGCAATTTTAAGTACATGATTTAGGATCAATCTCAGTATTTTGTTGATTTGATTTATATAAACTTCCATAACTTATGGATGCAAGCGAGAATGACTGATACTGTTGAGATTTTAGGTAATTAAAGATTGAATGGGAAAATAACTTCCATAGCTATAACTATGAACATTTTAGCGGCAATGAATTGAATCAAAATTTTGCATAGTTTGCACAAATTATGCCCAGCTGGCAACGGAAATTGGCTATACTAGATACAACCATTAATACAGAACTTAAGCTAGCCTCTGAAGCATCCGATTTTGTCGAACGATATTTTATGGATTTGACAATATTACTGTCCACCAAACGGGGTTTTACAAACCCAAAATTGAAGCTTTTATCAAGAAAAAATGATCAAGTTCATCTAAAATTTTAAAATTTTATAATAGAAATTCATCATTCTTAGAATTTAAATTGAGTAAAAATGTTTGTTTAGTGAATTATTATTATTCAAAAAAGTGTAATATTTTTAAAGTGAAATAAAAGTGTAAAGAGTTCTAATGATTTTTATTCAATTTTATTTACTGTTCGGGAAATCGTACTACGTATAAACATTCAAAGTACATTTTTCACAAAATGAACAATTTGTACTGAATTCAATCTTTAAATGTGTTATAAATTAAATGAGTCATAAATTGAAAACAAGGTGTAAACGACCCAAACATATTTTAGTGGCCAATATTGCTCTTCAATAATCGCCAAACCACCCGGAGGTGTTGAAAAAGTGCTCACCATTTAGCATAAAACCGTGCGTGCGCTTGATTGACCGCGGGCCCGGTTTCAATGCAGTTATATTCACACTTCTTCTGTAGGTGAGTCCATCATTAGAGGGTAGGGCAGCCTGCCGAAGGTGTACAATAAAGGGGTACAATAAGTGGACCATAAATGGGAACGGGTTGCGTGACGAACGTTTTATTTGATTTAGCCACCGGTCAATAAACAAATTAGATGACTTAAGCTTTCTGCCCTTGTGCTCCTGGCGATTATTTGAATCGGGTTTGTTTCTTCGCACCGTTGGTTGCAGAAGATAATTATACCTAAAATTATTATTTTTGGATTTGGTTGATTGAAGGTTTTCATTGGTATGTGCACAATCGAATCATTTTTCCATTCGCCAGGAGTTGGGAGCAGTGCGATCAGGCGCAGGACTTTCTCAGCATCTACGACGGAGCGGCACCGGAAGCACCAGCTATCGGGCGAATCTGTGGTGGTGATGCCCTACCCGATATCGTCTCGAGCGGACCGGAGATGCGTGTCGAGTTTCACACCTCCCCATTTGACGTTCCGTTCCATCCCAATCCGGTCACCTTTTTGCCTGGCTTCGAGCTGGAAGTACATGTAAGTGTTTAACCGTTATACGCTATTAGAACCTTTTAGAATAATGCATTGACGATAATAGTGACAGGATTCTGGAAGTCCTGGAAGTCTTTAGTACAGGGTTCAGTATCCGTGCAATTCAGATCGCTAACATCCTCGTTTTATTACCAGGTGCTTTACGTCAACTCCAACTCCCAGTCGTACATCCGGCAGCCGGGACGGTGCGAGTTCATCATCAGCGCCTTCGAGAGCCAGACGGGCGAGCTGGAGAGTCCGCAGCACACGCTGCCGCCGGAGAGTTCCTGCCTGTACCACTTCCAAGGCCGGCGGCACGAGACGGTATGGGTGTCGTTCATCAAGTACCACTCGGCCATCGATCCGACCGGGTTCGAGTCGCAGGCGGAGTGCGTCACGCAGTTGCGCATCTGGGACGGCCGATGGTCGGTGACGTCGCGCCCGTACGGTAAGTGGAAAGTTACCGGAGCTCGCACGTGAGCGTTCTGTTTGAGGACGTGGGTATTTACTTGTAGTATTCCTAGGCGCCCCACCGGAGTACCAGCGGAACGCGAGCCTGATCGAGCAGATCTGCCGTGAGGAGGTGCCGAGGTTGTGCTCCCGATCGCTGGTGGCCAAGGGAAGCCGACCCTGCTCGACACAAGGTAAGACACCGTGCGACCCACAACCGACAGCTATTGCACCTTTCTCTTCGCCTTCCAGAGAGCTACCTTTCGACGGGATCGGACCTGACGATCGAGTACCGGCCTAGCCCGATCGGAACAGCCCGACTATACGGTCCGGCATCGGCGTTCAAACTGCGCTACGAGTTCGTGGACAACTCGCTCGGTGGTGCTCCACTGGAACCGCTAGTGGCGCCCTCGGCTATGCCTGAACCGGCCGCGTTAGTCCAGTTTCATCCCAAGTCTTGCGATCGCGTATTCCGTTCATCGTCGGCATCGCGCGGCATCTTTCGGTCGCCCTCGAACGTGTTCATGTATGGTCGCGGCGGTTCGCCCAACATTTCCTGCATCATCCGGTTTGAGGCGAGTGCAGGTGAAAGTGTGAGGTGAGTAAGGATCTTAGCAGCATTACAACACTTAGAATAATACGATTTTCAATACTTTGCACAAACCTTTACTGCAAAGTGCTGTTTATATTTGCTATTAAAATTCCATTAATTAGATATGGGTGGACCTGTATAGACAAATTATAGAAAATGTAACAAAATGCCAACACAATTTGAAGACAAACTTGAAGAAATAATGCATTGGCTGTTTTGCTGAAAGTTCATTATTGTTTTGCTATTTTTGGTTCGAATCAGTGCTATAGATTTCGTGTGATCAACTCTCAAGTTTAATAATTTATGTCCGACCGTCCCGCAATTACAAAAATTATAGCCACATTTTTTCTACCGTTGTTGAGGTATGCCACAATTACACTTTCTTCATGTTGGATGAAATACAAATTATGATTATACCCCAAGCAAGATTTGTAGCGGAAGTTGTTGAAATTATACCACATGATGTGTGTTTATTTATTTAATTTTTTTTCCTCAATATTAAAATATAGGTGCTCAGGACGGGTAAAGAAAGTATGAGGATGTCAACAAAAACATTTTTTTTAAATCATCTTTTGCAAAATTAGCTACTTTTCAGACAAGTTTTTCGCAAATACGTTCACTAATTTTGCCTTATGCCATAAGGAGAAACGCTTGTGTTGTAGCGGAAAGGGTAGAGGAAGTTAGGGCTTAAGGATTGACCACTAAGAACTTGGTCGATCGATTTAGTGACCACAAATAGTGCAGAATTGATACTGACCTATATTGCATTTTTGCGGGTAGTATGGGAACCTTTTCTTTCCCCTTCCCCTAGACCAATGAAATTTTAGTCCAGGTTATGTCCCTATGTTGGTAGTGTTTGTACCTAATTGTATGACAATCCGTTCCATAGTAATTGTGTAACAATTTTTTTTTGTCAGTTTTAACGAGTTTGTGTTGGGGAGGGGTATCAACAAACTAATTTCAAAACCTCAGCCTCGGAAAATTAACCACCTTCCAGCGAAGTTTGTTCCAAATCCGTTCTTACGTCGACTTTTACATAGATAGATAGAAGAAGAATATTGTAAAATACGGCGCGCACCGTGTAAATAGAAATAAAAAAAAGTAGAAGAAAAAAAATGTACGGACTCTTTCATGTCATCAAATTTAAGCCTTTTTCGAAAACTGAAATACTGATGGCATAGAAAAGAAGTTTAGGTATAATATTTAGGTTACACTTTCCATAAGTACAATTCACTTGTGTTCTCACCCCGTTCGGATAAGATTTGAAAGCTGACCAAGTTTGTTTTTCTTTTGCGTTTCAGGTTGACGATAACTCGCGCCCGCTTCGGAGGTCGCTCCTGTCAGAACATGCAGAACCGTTCCGGCCGGTGGCACTGCAACCATCACGGTGGCCCCGTGTCGGACCTGCGCATCAGTGAGGTACCGTGGACGGACGTGCCACCGCTGCCCCGGGATTGCCTCTGCTCGGACGTGTCCGGTTCGATTACGCTGGCACCACTTGCGGCCAGCATCGTCGAGGTCAAGTTCACCACGCTGCAGATGGAGGTGGATCAGGATTTCCGAGACTTTTACTTCGAAGGCCGGTACGAGTTCGCCCGCGACGGCTGCGAAACGGACTGGACCGAGCGGCGCCTCCGGGGGCGCAGTGGAGACGCCTACCTGAAGCCGACACCGTGCCCAGCCCTCATCCAACCGTGGCTGCTCGAACCGGACACCGACAGCAGCTATCTGGTGCTGAAGCTGAAGGGCTTCTGGATGCCACCGTTGCTCCAGTCCGCACCACCCTGCCCGACCGACGCCCGCATCACCGTCTACTCGACGAACAATCCGCGGGGTTCGCGGGACCTCTGCCCTTCCGGCCCGGACGTGGTTGCCTTCTCCGACGGCTGGGACCGTGCGTACGAGTTCAGTGCGACCGAGCTCTCGCGCAGCCTGATCGTCGAGTTCAAGAGCCCCCGACGGCCGTCGCTCGAGATGTTCGAGTACAAGTTCTCCTGGATGGAGATCTTCCCGGCGCACGACTGCCCGCACCGCTGCCAGGAGCTGCAGGCGTGCATCCCGGCCGAACTGTGGTGCGACGGTCGGGCCCACTGTCCCTCGGGGCAGGACGAAAGTCCGGCCGAGTGCGACCTCCGGCTTCCGCTGTCTCCGCTGCACGTCGGACTGGCCGCCGCTACCCTTACGCTGGTGCTGTCGTTAGCCGCCGGCCTGACGGCCTGTGCCCGTCGCAAGCGCGTCGAGAAGAAGCACCTCCAGTCGGCTGGCAGCGGACGCCACCTGGCCGATGCCGCGAGCCGGGCGGGCTACGGCGGGCACCATCACCATCCGGCTGGGTACCCGCACGCCAACCATCACCTCTCGTCGAGCCACGCCCTGACGCCGCTGTACCTCGACCCGGCGAAGGACAGCTTCTGTTGACAGGAGCTGGAGACTTCGGTGTAGCCCATACCGAAGTCGTCGCAGGATTTCTACTACTTCGCGTTCAATGCCGCCGGCACCAGTGGCCGCTGATTGCGCTACGGCCGAACATCGAAGCACACGAACCCTGCACACCGACGGCGCACAAAGGGGACGACGTGGGTGAGCCGAATCATCCAGTGATACAGCGTACCGGACATACTAATCTATGTAGCATGATGTGTAACGCAACCGTTCGACTCGTTCCGGTCGGAACGTGAGAGGAATTGTTTTTACCAATAGATGACTATATGAAAGCTCCTACGAGGGACGCACGCAAAGGGGTAGCCAACCGATACCGCCAAGGGGTTGATTTTAATTAAGACAATCAGTTACTGCTGCCTGGAACGGGTGGGGGTTTGTGACGACGGAGGGCACAAACCGGTCGCAAATACCAGTTTGCGTTTGTGCGTGATTGCGGAAAGATAGAGCGCACCGCGAGAAAAATGGGTAATCCAGGAAGCGGCCCCTGCGATTATCTCTTCCTGCGGTGGTTCGACAGGTGACTGATAAGAAAAATACATCGTACTCACAACATCGAAACGAGGAGAGACGGCCGTTGGGCGGCTTCGGTTGCATTCCAGGGGAGAATTTGAATGTTTGTAAATTTGCAAAATTACTAGTAACTAAAATGGTTGTGATGGCCAGCGTACGGAATGCGGGATTGAGTGTTGATGTTTATTTCACTGAAACGGTAGAATTGAAGCAATTTTCAACACTTGTATTGTTTTCGCAAATTCAAAAGAGTTAAGATAAAGTTCTTTCTTCAGTTTTGCAAAAGTTACCAAACGGTTTACGTTTAAATATCCTTTTTTATCCACCGTCTCACATGCCACGGTCGTGGGCGAGCGCAATGGTCAACGCATTTTAAAGTGAAGTTTACGCGTAGGGTAACAAATGATCCTAGAAATCATGTTTTAGGACCTTAGGCACTGTAAATAGAACAAAAAATATATTTAAAAAAAATTGTTTTACGTAGGGTCGCACCGACCTGGCTTGGACCCCGCCGTTGGCGTAAATATTTCACCGCTTCACGAGCCCCGCAAAAACAAATCCCGGAACTGAGGACGATGCCAATCCTTTCGGTGACGATTTACTTTACGAGACTTTACATTAAACGATCAGTACAATCAGGGGTGAATTAAAAGGGCGGTAGCTATTTTACGTTTTCTTTTGTCATCCGATTGAAAACCCTGTACAGAGTGTAAGCGAATGATTCGTATTCCGTTTCCCTTTTCGGACCGAGTGAGGGTGGACGAAGGCGATTATAAATTTCACATATAACTATAGACATGAAAAACAATTCACAGCAAAACTGAAGAAAACCCCTCTCTCAAATCGTCAAATGATAATGTGATTCTCAGTAGTTAAGTGACACAAGCAAGGTAAATTTAAAAAAATAAATAATAAATGAACTAAACAAAAACACACACACACACACACCCGGGCGAGGTATGCATCGTACAAGTTGTTGCAATGTTACACAGTCGCACAGGATAACGGAACGAGCACAGAAGTGCATCTCTGCATCTTTGTAAAAAGTTCTATTTAAGCCCGAACCGTTCCGCCTACCTTAAGCAAAGAAAAGTTTTACCGTACATTGAGAAGAATACAATCATTGCAAACCAAAAAAAAAAAAAAAAAAAATAATAATAATTCTTGCTGGATACGCGACAGGAAAGTAAAATTAGGATAAAGAAATCCACGCATAAACTGTTTTTTGCAACCGTTCATTACGTTTCAATCCGTTCTTCCGACGCTCATCAATTTATTTTTATCTACGAACAAATAGAAAACCAGAAAATCGAAGCTAATTGTATTGGTCATTCGCGTACAGCTGTACCGGAGCCAACGAAAAGAAGTTTTCAACTGAAAAGCATTCCCTCGAGAGGTTGTGAACCTTAACGTGCGTAGGATTTTGCTCTTCTTCCGTGCGGTTCCAGTGCTTGATGTGTGAGTTTAAATGTACGAACGGTGTCCTTTTGAAATGTAGGTAAAGGAAGAGAACCTTAATTCAATGAAGGAAGTTTAAAAACGAAACAAGACAAACTAAAATGAAATGCAAAAAATGGAAAACGCATTCAGGAAGGGTGCGTTACTAAGTGTAAAATAGTGTCGATTTATAGGCAGTAAGAAACCAGCATAAAGCGCGGACAGTCGGTTCTTATGTCACGTGATTAGATTGATGTAGGTGTCGAGCAAACAACACAAATCCCTACGAATGTGTATATTACCTCCCTCCCGCTGGCTCCTCCCACGTCCTTGGTGGATTCGGCCCTCTATTGTTACACGCTTCGTAACCTCAAGACAACCGGGATGAACGAGGGCAGGTTGGTGTCATATCCTCGCTTCTCATCCGCTGTTCTTCCCATATGGTTCCTGCTGTAGGACACGATCGGTTTGCGCAGAGGGAATGGAAATCAGATAGATACAGACACTGAAGGTAATTCTTTGCGTAACAAGAACTGACCCTTCACATTGCGGAGGATGGAGCGGATGCGGCCTGACGGATCAGCGATTAGGTGATGCAGTTTGCTGTATATAATGATTAGCAAATACGAAATAAATTCACTGTGGTTGAAATAAATGGAGTTGGGGGCGTTTGGTGCAGCTCAAGGCAACGGGCTCAATTGAAACTGGTCTAGCGATCAATAAAGTAACAAATTCTCCGACCGGCCGAAGCCGGTCCCAATGGTAACAGTGCGTTTGATTATTACTTCTAATATAAGTTGAGAAAAAGACAGACTCCTATTTTCCCCCAATTCCAGCCTTTCGTAGTCGGATAATGAAAATTAAACTTATATCAACCTCTCGGAGCCACACGTTTTGGCGGCACAATTTGCTTTTGTTCGCACTACAGGCGGGTTCAATGAACCAGGCGGTTGGCGCCGTGAATACCTAAGGCACTGTCAATTCCATTTTTAATTTCCTATTAAACTCCGTTCCGAGCGAGAGTACCGTAGATGTACCATATTTGGCGCAGTTAAGGAAATTCTGCATAAAAAGTTGAATAACTAAATCAATGTTCGGTCAAATCATACTACGTTTTGCACAGTGCTAGCCTAACTACCATAGAATACAAGTAAAATAAGTGAGAAACTCTTAAATTAATATTTCTTCAAGTTTCAGAAACTCTTTGTGTGGCATATTATGTTCCTAACTTGGCGCATGGTTTTTGCAATGTTCCTTACTTGGCGCACTTAAAACAAAATGGATGTAGTTCATTGAATTCAACAGCTTTATTCAAAAGTCAACTTAAAACAATAGAAACACTTTTCAACAGCAATTTAAAAAACGATTTAGCTTTTTTTGCAGCGGACTTTGGCTTCTGTCGTGGAAATAAAACTATCTCATCGCTAACTTTTTTAATCTCATTCATCAAAGCCTTCTATGATTCAAAAATATCTAGCAGCGCAAACAGCCATATTCTCCACGGTGAATAATTAGGAACACTGTGAGCCAAACTTGGCGCAAAATTGTTCACTTCAAAATTAGCATAACAATCTCAAAAAGCGCCGGATCTAACCACGATTCATTGAAAATACTTACTTTTTAACTGATAAATTCTGATTAATAAAATCTGATAAATAAAATCCCTAATAATTTTTCCTTTGCGTATAAATTATTGGAAACAGTTGAACCCACTCATTAGCAGCGTTGCTAACGCGAGTAAAAATTGGCGCACTTGTGAGATGGAATTTTTTATTTAATTATATATACATTCAATAACTAAAAACCAATAACATGTTTTGATGCGGATGTGTTGTACAAACATAAACAAATGATTAACTCCATATTTTAGGCTGAAATGATTTGGAAATAGTCTAATATCGAACAAAATATTAGAAAGTGCGCCAAGTTTGGACCCGCGCCAAGTATGGTGCTTCTACGGTACTGCTTTGTAGTGCAATGGGATTTTACGATTAGCTGGTATTTCAGAATTTAATGTAGCTTTTACCTACTCTTTTACCACGGGAAGTAGAACAAACTCGTTGAGTTTGAGACCTGAGGCGCGAGTTGGCGAAGACGTGCTCGCAAAAGTGTCCCGAGCTGGCCGACGTGAACCCGGCCCTCGGGGCGTCATCGTGAACAAGCGGCTGGAGGTGCTGCGCTACGAGACCTCCTGCTCCCTGTCGGCTCCCAATAGTCCGAAGAACACGCGAGTCCTTCTCCCACGGAAGACACACGTGTCCAACTTCATGTCCCACCACCAGTCACGGCCCGGACGCGATCCCTCGGCGCCGGAATCCGCCACTACCGACCTCAAGCAAAGTGCCAACCGTGCGTCACCGCCACCGCCCCCGCCCCGACTGGTTTCCAAGTCGCCGACCATTATGCGGCGACGGTTCCGAAGCCAAAGCCCTCATCTCAACATCGAGTCCGACTCCGACTCCGACGACGTGAGTCGCAATCCGGACTGCAAGAGCAACGGCAAGCAGCATCGCAACGTCGGTGGTGGTGGTGGTGGTGGTTGAAGCGGAAATAAGGAAAACCTTGTCAAACACGCACAGGGCTCGGCGATGCGTACACAGGCACCACCACCGCCTCCGGCACGCCGGGAAGTGGCTGGCAAGCAGATGAACAACTTCCGGCACACCATTCACGGCCCTTCGGCGCCATCCGTCAACGGAGAGGATGCGATCGATGGGCACGAAGGAGGACCACCTCAGCATCTGCCATTGGCGCTGAACGGTCACGGAGGAATGCACAAATCACCGCTGATATCGTTCCGTTCGGTGGACATCGGATCGCCGGTCACCGATGACAGCTACTGTCCGCAAAGTGAACCCCTCAAGCGGAAGATCTACACGTGCAGCTCCGCGTTCGAGAAAATTCAACGCAGTCTCGATCAGGATCCAGGTAAATAAAAATCACAAATTGATAGACAATCATTAAAACCTGATCACCAATCGCTTTCCAGGTCGCTCGGTCCATGGCTGCAGCCCTCCAACCCCGGTCGCATCCGATGTCTCGCAGGTTCGTGGTCGTCTCGTGCCGGGCGGGTCGCTGGTGAGCACCTTCTTGGTGGGGCATGAGTCCGACATCCTCATGACATGCCCCAACCAACGAATCCTGCCGGCCTTCGCCACCGTCAGGATGTCCGGCTCACCATACAGCTCAGCTAGCTCGTGGTTCATCCTTCTCCTCCACACGCCCTGCTCACACACACCGCCAAAGATAGACCGGAGCACGCGCCTCTCGAAGACTGCGAGGGCGTTGGCGTCCTCCGTGAGCAGAGTCCACGATTCATGCCCATAGAGAACGACCGGTCTAATCAGCGTGCGGTATATGACACATTTCGTGTGTGGGAGAAGCCATCTGGACCGCAGGAGTTTGTGGAGTCCATAGTAGGCACGATTCCCCTGAACAATGCGCCTCCGGATTTCGCAGCTTACGTTGTTGTCCGGAGTTACGACAGTGCCAAGGTAGCAAAACTCCTCTACTACCTCAAGTTCGTCGCCGTCCACTGATACACTGCTCCCCAGCCTGGCTCTGTCACTGTCAGAGCCTCCGACGAGCAGGTACTTTGTTTTCGTCGCATTGATCATTAGTCCAATCCTTGCGGCCTCGCGTTTCAGTCGGGTGTACGCCTCGCACGCCGTCATAGTGCCCGATGATGTCGATGTCATCCGCGAAGCCGAGGAATTGGAGAGAGCGGGTGAAAATCGTGCCACGGATGTCGAAGCCCGCGCTTCTCATGACACCTTCCAGAGCGATGTTGAATAGAAGGCAGGAGAGTCCATCACCTTGCCTCAGACCCCGGTGAGATTCGAACGAATCCGACAGCATGTTCGAAATTCTCGCCTTACACAGCACCCCCTCCATTGTGGCCTCTAACAGCCGACTGTTCCCCCGAGTCGAGTTTGAGGATTATTGTTTGAAAAATGATAGCAAAAATAAGTGGTTCTTAACTAAAGAAAATGAAATAGTAGAAATGACATATGGTTTAGAGTCCAATGATACTATTTCGATTCACGGAATACCAGTCAACGATCTGAGGTTATTTTTCGAAAAACCAATAAGATCCTCCTATTTAAACATTTATGTTTCATCTTTGACACAAAATTTGCAAAATGCTCGAAATTCGTCTTGATTTCATTTAAACATTTACAAATTTTAATTCCGCAAGCATTTTAGAACTGTTCAACGGACACATTAAACGGAGACTTCACTAGCGTCATCTGGTGAGCTTAACGAAACGTAATAGAACAAACCAATCCATGACAACAACCGTGTAAAGCTTGATGCATAGCTTTAGGCGTCAATAATCAATATGAAGTGTGCGCCATCTAGCAGAATTAACTTGCAATTTGACTGCTACAAGATATGTACAACTAGCATGTTTATACAACAAGATGCCTAGAGTAGAGATGTTTTCATAAGAAAAAAAAAGAAAATTTAAATTCGTATTTCCAGTTATTCGTTAGAAGTAACTTAAAAATCTTGCAATTCTTAACCGTAAGTATGCCCTAGGAGTGGCGTGCTTTTGACATGGAAATCGATTATTTTGGTTTTAAAGGGGAAAGCGGAAATGTTAAAAGTGGAAAAAGAAATATTAATTTTCACTCTTAGGTTGGAAATCAATCAGCGCAATCACGGACTTCAAATGAATATAGCCGATCGAATCGAACTTACAATTTTTATAAATATCACGCCTAAAGTTTGGTTCCTTTGACGTGATGTGTATGAAAAATTATAGCTTGATTCTATCGGATTATTCCAATTGAATTCGCTCTGAGACTGAATGGTTCTTTCCGCAGCAGGTTTGCTTTGTTTTTTCTTTTGCAAAGAATGTTTAGCAAAAAATTAAACAGTGCAAAATTCATAAAGTGTTTATGGGAAGATAATGTGGAGATTACTTATTTGGTAAAACAATGAAGTGGAAAACAAAACAAAAAAACAACTTTAGACAAAAACAAGACAAAAACATGAGGAACATATTCAAGTCACTTGCATCCTTAGTGGAGTTCAATAAAATTAAACCGGGCAAATACATTAAGAATGAAATGAATGAATAATCTGGAAACTCAATGTGCTGTTTCCGAGCTATCAGTTACACTCTGTATACAGATTGCTTGCGTTGATGTTTCGGAGGTTGCCATATAAGCTACAGTCAAACATGGGTCTATTTGTGGAGCGATTGGTGTTGGAAAATCCCTTCTTGTGTGCCTTATGACATGGCCCATTATCCTTTCTCTTGTCTCCGTTTTGCTTGCAGTTCGAATAGTCTCTGTTTTAGCAGCCGTGGAATATGTAACGAAGCACAGGTAACATCTGGACGAATGTGTCTCTAGCTTTTATAGGAAATGTTCTGCGCTGACCAGGATTATTTTGTACCCCCCGAGAACCTATGTTACGTGCAAAGGTGAAAGGCACATCTTGAAGTACCCGTTAGATATTCAATATCTTCAATTCTTCCCCCAATGCGTGCTGATATTACATAAGTCTGCTTCGCAATTGGAAACGAGACAGGAGTAAGAAACTTATATCCTCTATGAAAGATTGAATCCAGAATAGAGTCTGTAGCTGCGTAAAGACGGATGTGGTAAAGTTCTCTTTAGATTTTGTTTAACACTAGTATACATTGCTCATTTCTGAAGATTTTTGTAATTAACAAACGGTAGCTTTTTGGTATATTTGTTGGCTATTTTTTGGTGTTTTAAATGTTTTGATGTACCTCTTCATCATTCCGCTAGCTCGGTGTAAAGCAAAAAAGATCGAATTAAACCGAATTTGAATCCTCTTTATCCTTTATTTTTTAAAAATGTTTCATGTAACATGTTTCATAAAACAAAGTGTGCGCTAGAATGTTTATGTATTGGGCCACCTAATAATAATTTCAAATTTTTAAGATAACAAAAGACGACACAAAAGTATCTTGGAGATGTTGATTTTAGAATCTGCTCGCGAGCATTTCGAAGCGTTGTGCGGGATACGTTACCATGGGAATTGGCGTTATTTTTGATTTGTTTACATAACAATAACAATGATCTCTTTGAATAACTATTTATGGTGTTATTTCTAATTGTAAAAATATGATTTAGTTATTTTAAATGTTACTTAACATACTAGCTTTTTAGATCATACTAGTTTTCTGGATTTCATTTCTCGTTTTGAATACATAAAAGCTGAAAAAACTCAATTTCAACGTGTTTTGCTTTACACCAAGCTAGCGGAATTATGTGCATCGAAAAACCAAGAACCTCAAAAGACAGTTAACAAACATACTTACAAACAGCCGTTTACGGATTTGAAAAATCTTCTAAATAGCGAAGCTATAGCGTCTTAAAAAGAGCGGTCAAAATGACCACTAAAAATATTCTAGAGATTCAATAATTCTAGTGGTCCAACCGACAAATTTTAAATTTTTGTTTAGATTGTTATTTAGGTTGATAGATTCTTTTGGGTGTATGTTTCTAAACCATTTGCTTTGTGAGGGACAATTCGATACAAGTTTTGGTTACCGAGATATTTTCAAAATTATGCCGTCGCAATGTTTCATCATGTTTTGTATTGTGTTTGGTTTTTGCTTGGTTTTTTGGTGATTGTTTGTTGTTTTGTGACATTGACTGTGTTTGTTTTAATCAATTTCAACTGTGGTTGATATCCAATTTAATCCGATGGCGAAACGTGAACCGTCTTGAGAATTGTATCAAGAACCTGTAAATTTACCGGCATTTTGACCGGGATTAATTAATTTAGACGATTGTGGATGCTGAACGAGTTATTTCTGCTCCATTGTGAAGCTGCTCACCTTGAATTTACGGTTTGTAGTTTAATTGGTCAGTGCTTTTTTATTAGTTTGATCACTGATTGATAGGTCATGCTTCTCATTCAATATTGTCCTCACAGTTGAGGCCCTCATTTTAAGCTTAGCATCCAAAATCGTTTGATATGAAGGTTAAACAATCAGTTCTTGCGTAATTATTACGGCTCCCCAATTTTTTCATCGCTCAAGCAATCTAACTAAGTATTTTTGTTCATGTTCAATAAAACAGTTATTTTATACATAGTAGCTATTTGCTTCGTTTTTATTTTCAATGGCCATTTTTCGCCAAACGGAAGTAAATTTGTTATTACGAACAGTCGAAATTATTAAACCGTTCACAATTAATGCAATCCCAAACTCCAAACAATCACAAAAAACCAGGCAAAACCAAAATACAAAACAATTCATGATGAAACATTTTGTAGTTTAGCCTGCTGGGTACTGACTTTATTGATGTAGTGTATGTTTCAGCGAGAGGCTAGACTTTCAGATGACCATGACCATGCTGGCAATCAATACAAATACATAAACTACTGAAAAGTGCCGGATTTAAAAAGGCGTTGTAATCAGGCTGCACGGGAAAGAGATTTCTCGAACCATCCGAGCCTGCCCCTACGTTTACTGATGTTTCGTACATGCTTGTTTGTGCTCGAAAAACCACAATTAAAGAACAAATCGCTATTCGAAGGCAGTTCATAAGCACTGCCGATTGCGTTGGGACGTAGATAATGCTGGGAAAGCCCCATGATATTATGTTTAACGCAAAAAAAACTCCACTTGCTAGCAAAACACGCTGTCCATGTCTATCGCTGTAACAGAGGGAAAATAGCAAGATGAGAATCGTGTGGAACTTTTACGACCGAACCGTACAATTTGTAACCATGCGGCACTGACTTGTACGGCGACATCGGACTTCGAACGCAGTTGTGGTGCAATGCATAAATGATGCCATTGTGGCGGCGGAACAGCTACATCGCTTTTTAGATGCAGCATGCAGATCCATCTAAAATTAAAACCCAAACTCTGCAGCGAGCCTCCTGGGCATCGTTTCACGCCGTGTGCCACCAACAGTGTCAGGGGGCTAGGAACTGAAATATGTGGTACGGGAAATGTAATCGATGGGTAAACAAGGACAAAGGAAATCACTTCCCCCGGACCGGGCACGATGCGCCAGGTTATGCAGACTTGTCTCAAATGTCAGATGTCGAATGTCAAATAAAGATTCCAATTATCGCGAACAAATGTTTTCTACGGTGTAACCTGGATGTACCGCGACATTAGGATACTAAATGTTTCATAGAAGCTGGTAACGGGCGTCGATTTATTATACATATCAATACCTTTGTGGTTATTTTTTTACACCGGATGGATTTAAACAAATTGATACTTGTTATTACAATTGACAAAAACTTACGACTGTTTATGTTTTATTTTAAGCATATGATATTCCACATATTGACATACGCTTCTTAAAACCAAAGTATTCCAAATACTTTAAATAAAATTTCACTTAAACTATCGTATTATTTGTTGTTTGGATCCTCTTCGAGACACTCTCAAATTTGAAATGAAGAAAAATATTCTTGCGAGAAGTATTAAATTGATTAATTCTCGAATTTTTTTTTCCTTTACACTAAGCTAGCGGAATGATGAAGAGGCCACATCATACTAAAAGTGGTCGTACGGTGGCCTTTTAGGTTATCTCATCACCGGCGTTGGATTCTGTTTCTTATGCTCTCTTTATCAGCAATGACCTGGGAATTCCCTAGCGTCACTGTGGACGGTTATTCGAGAAGAGAAAAAATGTTCTATAAATTGGTGCATAGATCGCGTGCCATCGAAACGTTTCCTAGTCGGCAAACAATCTTCATTTTATGGTTGGTCTTTCAATAACACCCATAGAACCTTAATCGTACTAATGACTCTGTTGATGTTCAATGAGCTGTAATTTATTCTGTGTGTCTTTGCAATGTTCCATCTACAGGTTTTTTGCATGTGCGAGTGACCACATTGTTTGATTAAAATGATTTTTCTGTGTGGTCAACGTTCCTCGCATTTCGTCCAAATTTCGGCTGTAAGCGTACTTTGAAGCGGGTATGTGAAAAGCAAAGTACTTCAGCGCACTAAGCAATCTATAATTATTTTGTTTTTTTTTTTGCCGAATGGTTATATGGCGCAGAAGTACTATCAACCGGCCACAACCCTGCTTGGATTTTTCTTGTAGGGTTTCTTGTAGGGATGTCAAGTCGCAGGCCCTTCCAGTAAGTTGTAAGACATCGATGCCTTTAAAGCCTACATTGGTCAAACCATCAATCAGATTTAGCCAGATTTGTTTAAAATGTACGTCATCAAGTGGAAGTGAGTCAACTTTGCATTTAATAAATAATACCCTAGATAAACTTTTCCATGCAAAATATAAATGGTGTCCATATCTCACATATACATAAGTTGTTTTATTCACCTAATAATGTTGAAGTGCGATATTTTCAGCGCTTATCGCAGTTGAGCGTAGCTTCTTTCTACAGACGCTATTCTTTGTTTTTACTTTGCATGATAACAGTCCATCCAAATGAGCAAACCTTCTTTTCAATCTTGCAACCGAGTTCGCTTCAGTAGCAGTCGAGGATCGCTTGGAAAAGGGTGTTCCAATTGAAGTTGCTAAAAATGAAGCTGAGTGACGGCTCCTTGGGGCTATTGCTAATAATTCTTTCAAGTGTTGTTCAGGGGTAAGCATGTCCAGCATAACACATATTTTTCAGTTCGACTGGTAAAACAAGCAGTGCGTAAATTGGAAGTGTTTTAATTGATATGTTGTTCGGCATTTCTAGAATATTGATTGTTGGCCCAAAGCGAATCTATCCCGGCCGAAAATGTACCATAGTGATCAGTAATTTTGCAGATAAAAGGGTGGATCTGTCGCTCACTCTGGAAAGAACCAACTTGGAAAACCCTGAATTATTGGCAAATAAAACTGTTGATATACGGTCTTCTATGAACAAATTGGTGGATTTCAATGTAAGCACAACTGGCGAAGTGAAGTGAATGTGAAGTGAACCTTACAACACTGTGTTAAAATTTCTAAAAATCTTGCAGATTCCGGAGGTGCTTCCCCAAGGAGATTATAGGATTACTATTATCGGCATAAACGGCTACAGTTTCAGTGAAGAAATCACAGTTATAGCTCAAACAAAAATCTTTGCCGGTTTGATACAGCTCAACAAACCAGTCTACAAACCTGGCGATACCGTTAATTTTCGAGTGATAGTGTTGGATTCCGAACTAAATCCACCGAAGAATCTTCGTCGCGTGTCTATATCCATCCAAAATCCCGACGGTAACACTGTAGGGAAATGGAAGGAGGCTCTTCTCCAACTTGGGGTGTTTGAAGGAAGTTTACCAATAGCGACTGAACCAAAACTTGGCAAATACACAATCTTTGTGAAAAGTCAAGATGAGGAATTGGTACATAAAACGTTTGAGGTGCAGGAATACGTGTTGTCCGGGATAAATGTTAACGTTTTTCCGACCAAAGTTCCAGTAGCAGCGGATAACGGAATTGATTTCACAGTATCGGCTAAAAATGTATTTGATCAGCCGATACAGGGAACAGTCAATTTAACGCTATCTCACGGGCTATTTAACTCAAAAAAAAGCCTTCTAAAAACGACTGCATCTCTAGAAGTGAATGGAATTAAAAAGCATAACTTGATTTTCGGCAAACGTGTTGAAATAGCATATGATGCCGAATCAGAAGACTTAGTTTTGAACTACACTTTCGTTGAGCGATATACAAGTGAGTAAAAATTAATTTTAGTTAAGCTGAATCAATTTCGTGGAATAATATAAATGACACGAACGCTTTGTCCTATCTGTAGATCGAACACTGTTCAAATCTGTGCCCATTACTGTCTACAAGAGCATGTACCGAGCTAAGCTAATGAAAGAGATCTCTGAGTTTTTTCCTGGACATCTGTTTAATGCCAATGTGAAAGTTGAACATCAGGATGGATCACCTGCAAAGAACGTGATCTGCCACGTAGAAGTGGACGGCATCGTGGGAACTTTCGATAAAAATCTTGCAACTGATAATAACGGTGTAATTCCACTCCAGCTGATGCCGTCGGATGATGACGAAATAACCATTGAAGTAAGTATTGAACAATACGCCTTGGTGACGCAAACAATTACGTTTAAAAAATACTGATCCGATCGCACAGGTTTCCATAGGAGGCAATGAAGTACTCAGTGAGGATATTTCCAAGGGCGAATCGAACCGAGACACATTTCTTAAAATTGAGCAGAATTCGTAAGTATTTCACTTGCCTGCGATGTGATGATTCAATTGAAGTAGCTTTGCTATGATGTTCTGTTTATATACAGTAACTATTTAGCAAGATTTACATTCAATGCAAACAAATTGGGTTTATGTTGGTACCTAAGTTATACATAACACATAATAATTTCAAAGGAACAACCGCAGAAAAATGAAATTGGCGTTGCAATATTGTTTTTTGTCCTTTGTCGTATTAAGTGTTACATAAATAGGCTTAAAATTCTATTTGTATAGATCTTTACATGCAACAATCATGGATGTTTATGGGAATCAAAGCATCATTATTTCCAATTATGGAGTTTACACAGAGAACAAACGTAGAACTGTTAGTGTTGGAAAATGTAGCTCATCGATTGATCACAAATGCCTTATTCCTTCTTCTCTCAGTCGCTGCTACAGTAGGTCCCAGGTCTGAGCGGCTCGTGAACACCCAACAAGTTTGTGTTCCAGGGCACACAAATAATTCAGACAGTTAAGATGCGTAGTTTTCCCCATTCTTAGAGAAAGCTTTCTATGGGGCAATTTTGCATGTGCCAGCATGAAAAATGTGATTATCTGTGTATCCGACAGTCTCCTGCTGCCGATGTTGGTCCAGACTATTCGGATTGCTGGAGCCCCTAGGGACTGGACCCAAGGGTCAGGTAGTTTACTGACCAGCTTCCGACGGCGGGATCGGATAGACACCATGCGTCTCATTTGCGCGTCGGTATTGCTGAGATATTGAACGGTTTTCGTTCGTAGGAAGCCCTCTTCGGCGACGTGTCTATTAGTTAGCATTGCTTGCTAGCGAGGTGATGCTAGCGATGTGTAGGTTCAGTCTACCCCGATCTCTTGTTAAAACAAGATGTAGCAGAGGTATCCGGATTCGTCATGAGCTATTCATAGCAATGATCCTTAGATGCTCGAGACCTTTGCCACATTCGTTTGTAGTGCCCCTGTGAACCGACTCTGCGAACCATAATCTAGGCAGCAGAAACTGTTGAGGAATTTCTTGGTCAGATTCAGGTTCCACGAATGCTTCACGAATATTGTTGGAGTACCTGAAGGTGCATCTCTAACTGCAGATTGAAACCCATAGACGCCATAGTAGTCCAGAGGAAATCTCTGTCGACTCGATCAAAGGCCTGTGAGAGGTCGAAGGAAACGAGCAAGCCTTAAATTAACTTCTTCCTTTATCTGCAGACTTTTGGGACGCCGATTATTGTTTTTGGACTAAAGGTCTAACCGTCCGTGATTTCGTTGGATTCATATTCGTGCGGGATTGTCCGACTTGGGGAAAAGAAGGAATAAAAGACATCCATTTGTATATTTGTGTTTTGTCGTCCTTGTATTAGTATTTGTTCTGACTGTACAAGAGGTCGGCGACGAAGTTTCTCAAGGTTCTTCATTTATTTTTTTTAACAGATCACCCAGACCTCTCAACAGCCCTATAGTTCTGCAAATTTCTTTAGCCCAAAGAACCAAATTTTTTGTATACTATGTTTTGGCAAAAGGCAATGTGGTTGATCAAGGCTATATAAGAACTAATAAACGAAAATCGAAGTTATCTATACATTTTTCGGCCAGTATGGTTCCTAAAGCTAAAGTATTTGTGGCGACTTTATTCCAAAGTACGGTGCAATACGACATACAGGACATCGTTTTTGATGATTTGTCAAACAACGTGAGTAGATGATTTGCAAAAATTCTAGAACATATAAAAGAGAATTAATATCTTTTTCGTTGACAGTTTGACATGGTGATTGAAAACAATTTGCTGCCCCCCGGAAAACAGATAACACTTGAGATGCTAGGACGCAAAGGATCATACGTTGCATTGGCGGCGTACGATAAAAGTCTGCTGCAGTACGGTGCAACTCACGACTTATTTTATAGTAATGTTCAGGAACTATTTGAAGGTTTTTATGCAATCGAGGAGAACGAAATGGATATTTTTCAGGTATTTCATTTAGCATGATACACGTGTTCGAAACATGATTGGAAACTTTCTTTGTTCTTTAATTTGATTTTTCAATTCAGAGTATCGGTCTGTTTGCTAAGGTGTCGGATGATACACAATTGGCTGGAGGTAAGAAAATATTTTCCAAAAATATGAAGGCCTATACTCACGATGGATTTTGTTTTACAAAGCCTCAATAACAGCAAAACAAAGTGAACGGTCCTCTCAGCTAATTCCATATAGAACGGACTTTGCGGAATCATTTTTATGGATAGATACCAATTTGGACCGAGATGGCCGCAAAACGTTGATAGAATATGTACCAGACTCTACAACGGCATGGTGCTTAACGGGATTTTCGATGGATCCAACCTATGGCTTCGGCATCGTCAAGAAACCTCTTGAGTTCAACACAGTCAAAGCGTTTTACATCGTAGACCACCTCCCATACTCTCTCAAGCAGGACGAACAAATTGCTTTACAGTTCACTATTTTCAATAATCTTGGTGGAAATTATTTCACAAAAGTAAAGCTGTTTAATGTGCAGGATGCATTCGAATTTATGGAAGCTGATAGTAAGTGGCAATAATAAGGTGTTGTAGAGTTTAGATAACTCATTGCTTAAAATCTTTCCAGTTTCGGATGGTTCCAAGATAGTAACAGCGATGCAATCGGTGGGAACTCATGTATCGTTTTTGGTGAAAGCCAAAAAGCTTGGAGAGATAGCGGTTCGTGTGAAGGCGACAAACATGATTGAATCAGATGCGATTGAAAAGGTTATCCGAGTGATGCCAAAAAGTTTAGTAAAAGTAGATTCACATACTCGCATGTTCAGTAGTGATTCGTACATAAATCAAAGTTTTATTATTAACTTGGGTGTAAACAAGTTCGCTGATGTTGGATCGGTCAAAATATCATTTGTATTGGAACGTAAGTGTCTTTTATCTAACTGAAAATTTTGTTTTTAAGTGTTTTCATACATAAATTTATAAATTGATATACATTTATATCTCTTTCATTCTTGTAGCAAACCTTCTATCAAAGGTGATAGATAATTTGGGCAAATTAATTGATGTTCCAGCAAGCACTGGAGAGTCAAACATGATTAATTTTGTGCCGAATGTCGCTATTCTGGATTATCTGATGGAAGCTGCTCCAAACCATGCTGCAATCAAAAAGGCGAAAAAACTCCTTCGAAATAGCTTTCAAAATCAGTTAAAATACCGCGTGAGCGATGGTTCTTTTAAGGATTTTGAAGGATCAAATTCCAGCATTTTCCTTACCGCTTTTGTTGCCAAATCTATTCAAACTGCTAGCAAGTACCTGCCAGAAGTGGAAGCAAAGATGTTAGATGAAGCATTCAATTGGCTCGCTGCGAAACAACAGAACGATGGGAAATTTGAAGAAATTGGTCCCATTGTGCTGAAAGATATGCAGACAACATCTCGTAAAAGTATTGCCTTGACCTCGTATGTTATAACCGCCTTCCTTGAAAACCCCAATACTAAACAAAAGCATTCCAACATCGTAAAAAAAGGCGTCGACTATATCTTGCAGTACAAGGATAATATTGAGGACTCGTTCGATTTAGCCATAGCCGCATATGCTCTTTCTTTGTATGATTCTGGTGCAGGAGCCTTGTCCAGCTTTAAAAAAAGGCTACTAAACAAAGCTAATATGACTGAAGAATTTATGTATTGGCCACGGGAATCACATCCTGTTCAAACGACAGCTTACGCTCTGTTGGCAATACTGAATGATAAAGATTTCTACGCAAATGGAATCTTAGCTATGCGATGGCTAACTGAACAGCGGTATCATACTGGGAGTTTTGAGCGAACGCAGGATACATTCGTTGGATTAAAGGCCCTCACAAAGCTGACTGAAACTATTTCGCCTAAGAAAAATGATTTAACCGTTGAACTGAAAGCGGAAAAGACTCAAAAACCAAAAATCTTCATGATCACACCAGAAGATATCGACACAAAATATTTTAATGAAATCTCATCCGATTCGAGACTTTTTTCGATTGCTGTTAGTGGAAGGGGCTCTGCATTATTTACTATTCAGGCCGAGTACACTCTGGATTTGAGGAATCACAAAAAAAGGTTCAACTTAGATGTGGAGAAACTTAGGAATTCAAATAATGAGCTGCAAATGAGAATATGCACGAGTTATATTGCACAATTATCGGATAATCGTTCCAACATGGCTCTGGTAGAAGTTAATTTTCCCAGTGGATACGTCGTTGACAATAATCCAATCAGCAATCCAACTACAATAACAAAAATAGAGGTATGTAAGTCATTTGTAATGCTGTTGGCAAACCAGAAAACATTGGTGTCCTACAATGATAGCAAAAAACTATCCTAATACGTACTTTTTCATGGACTTTATCAATCTTTGCAGAAAACCCTAATTCGGTTTGGCGCAACTTCAGTTACGGTATATTATGCGAATATGGGAACTGAGAGAAATTGTTTTACCATCACGGCCTACCGCAGATTTTTGGTGTCTCTAAAGCGACCGGCTTATGTAGTTGTGGAAGACTACTACCATCCTGGTTAGTTTGATTTGTATTGCAACGATGAATACAATTTTTAATGTTTTCTAATATTTTCAGAATTCAATGCCGTACATGTTTACAACGATGATCAGAACTAATAGTAAAAAATTTGAGAAATCCAAAATATTCAATACATAACAAAGTAAAACAGGTGCATAAAAATTTAAAATATTTGAAAATAAAACGGTTGTAAGCCAATGCAACAATACCTTGCTTATGTTTTAATTTCTATCCTACTGAGTTGAACTATTTAATGCTGTTCATCAACGTACTTCTTTCAAAAAAGGAAACCTAAGGAAGACAGAAAAAGGTAGGAAAACACAAATTTAAAATTGATGTTAAAACCGAGATTATTCAAAGCACTCTTTTACGCGTAATTTAAAATTGTTGAGTAAAATGGCTGCAAGAGTGGGAAAAATTGTCCTTCGATAATTGTTTTTATGTAGAAATAATTATTGAGATTTTATGGTTATAAGTACCTGCAATAGCAACGACAGGTAGGTGGTTTTATAAAATTTGGTAAAGTGTGCTCCCAAATCCAAAAAAAAAGCTTGTTCTGTTGCATTAAATTTTCTTCTTCTTGACTTAACGATTACATTGTTTATTCCCTAGGTTTCGGCTTGAGACAAACGCAGATGCGTTAAATACAAAGTCAGAGGAGTTAGATATAAAATGAGATGAGTTAGAGGCACAGTCGATGAGATATTTCAATACCACATGCTTTAGAGACAATAGTTAATGAGCCATTTCAATCATCGGTGGATTAGAGCTGAGCATAGGTGCAAACCCTGTAATTATTGGAATCGATTAACAAACTGCAAAAACTAAAGTTTCTACACTAAACACAATGATCGTTTCGGTATGTCAGTGCCGAAAATTTTGATATCAAAAAGGGTTTGAAAATTTTCCAAACAAAAAACAAATCGAAAAATTAATGAACTACAATGAAGATGCTAGTTTGCATATGAGTCCAATTTACTTAAAATGTTAAACCAACACCGAATTGTCGCATTAGAGCAGTGTTGGATCGTGAATTGTACCGTGAGATTTTCAAATATTGAAAAATTGACTATATCTGATTGCTCCTGCAAATCTGTTAGGAGCAGTATATTTGTTTGAAATGCCGCGACTTAAAGATTTTATTGTTATGTACCGACAACTTCAGGCACCAAATCTATGAAACTTCCCTGCATTTCCATACTTAGTTATTCCAAAATTAGCATATGGGACGAGGCGAAGTTCGTTGGGTCAGCTTGTTTTTCATAATATTTGAACCAACGAAAATTAATCATTTCTTCGATATGGACTATTAACATTTGAATTGGTGCATTCTGCCCCACAGAAACACAGTGTACCCTCCGATTAGAATGTTTTAGTTTTAGTCTCCACAAACAAAACGCACATATTTTGCGTAATTTTTTTACAGTTTCCATAAAGCAGCATATTGAGGTGATTCATGAATGCTGCTTGATAGTAATATGTCATTTCTACATTTGTAATAGCAAAACCATGACAAAGTAATTTTACATAATTTTGGGATTGATTTGCTTTCTCCCATTTTCTTCAAGAACTATCCTTCTATACTTAATTTACTTCTTACCATCCTTCTATACTTAAAGTGTTTTATGATGATTTTGTCGTGTTTTAATGCTAAGCGATTTTGCGACTGCCCAAAATG
The DNA here is from genome assembly GCF_943734705.1 of Anopheles coustani. NCBI lineage: Eukaryota > Metazoa > Arthropoda > Insecta > Diptera > Culicidae > Anopheles > Anopheles coustani. The sequence continues at coordinate 83,176,841 of NC_071288.1, read as the reverse complement.
GTAAGCAATCCTAACTTATTGTACCTATTTCAAAATAATATAGCAACAACAAACACAACACGGCTGTTCCAATCATGTCTCAAATGCAGGTAATTTGAAACCTCAACCCAAATGTATCAAAGTGACCTTTCAGGAAAAATACCAGTCAGCTCTCTTTTCTTTGCGTACAGCGGTTAGCACAGTTTTCAAAAGTGTGCACGGCCGGAATTCACGGCAAAACCGGAATTCACGGGGTATCTCCCTTGTTCAACGTATCGAGAGGAGTTGCCATTTTCAAGGTTTGGCAAACCTTATTGGTGAAACAGTTGGTCGTTAGTATAAAACATTTCACATTCTACTGGGTTCTACTTAACTACCTGCTTAAAAGTACACGGCACACAAGCGCTTGAACTCGCTGCGAATATGCTGTGCCAGTGTTGACTGAAGGTGCATCGATGAATTTTATAGCAATATTTTTCCCGTCGGTGAGTCACTCTCCTCAAAGATCGATATGGTTGATATCCATGTTTAAGACGACAATCTTACAAACTGAGCTAGTCTACGGCATTTTGACTTATTTAATCACAATATTCATAATTTTTTCCACGTATTCTATTCGATAGCGTTTAACGTGTTAACCCAAATCTGGGTTATTCCAACAAAAGATTCTACTTATCGATTTAGGCAAAATCATATGAATTTAATGAACAACTGACCTTCTAAGTGTTAGTTTGATAACTTCCTATCAGTTGTTGTTTCTGGCGTTACAAAACAGTTCATAAATACTGATTATCACTGCAAGTGACCTTTGTCTGCCATCTTATATTCTTCAAATTAATCTACTCAAACAGGGGAAACCCATAAACAGCTTATATTTTCATGATTTTAGTTGTTATAGAAATGACTACGTTTCAGTACCGCGTTGGCAACCAGTAGAGACAGACCGGCGGTACAAGAAATAGTAGAAATGTGGCTGCACATTTTTCCACTGGTGCTAATCCACGTTGCCGTCATCCATGGGTTAGTCAAGTTAAAGTGAATAAAACGTGTAGTTTGTAAACTGTCAACAATTGGTTACCGTTTCAGGTTACTCGTGGTTGGCCCAACATTCATCCGTTCCAATCAAGACTATAAACTAGCTCTAGCCAATTTCAACCCTACTAACAAAATAAACATCGTGGTACGAATGGAAGGCGCTAGCGACAATGGCACAAATTTTCTCAACATTACGAAATCGGTAGAAGTGCGAGCAAATACGAACCGCTTCGAATATTTTCCAGTATGTGTTTCCGTTGATAACTTTGATAAAAGAAGAAAGATTAATTCACTATTTTTGCTTACAGTTATCACATCTAGTTGAAGGAAATTACAGAATCACTATCCATGGACAGGGAGGATTTAGTTTTCATAAGTATGCAGATCTTGTGCTTCTGAACAAATCTATTTCTGGTTTGATACAACTGGACAAACCAGTTTACAAACCTGGCGATATCGTCCACTTTAGAGTGATTGTGCTGGACACTGATTTGAAGCCTCCGGCTAACGTTAAAACTGTGAATGTAAAAGTATACGATTCTAAACGGTACCAGATTCGAAAGTGGTCTTCGGCTAGCTTGAATGTCGGAGTGTTCGAAGGAAAGCTGGAAATTGCTCCATCTCCGATTTTAGGAGTATGGAAAATAGAAGTGAAGGTTGATGGAAAACATCTAGTATTCAAAACGTTTGAGGTGATGGAATATGTGTTGTCTGGTTTAAATATTGACGTTTTTCCAACCAGAGTTCCGCTACAAACACATCAAGGAATTGATTTGACGGTATCAGCTAAGAATGTGTTTGGTCAACCAGTTAGCGGAAATGTAAATCTAACTTTATTTGTCGAGGACAGTCTTATAAAAGTAAAAGAATCTCGTGAAGTACATGGTGTGACAAATCTTACAATGAGTTTTAACAAAAATTTAACATTTTCTGGTGATGCAAAAGAAGTGAAATTAAACTTCACTTTCACTGAGCAATACACGAGTGAGTGAATTACATTACACTGTGAATACTGAAGATTTTTTCATGGTTCGTACTGTTTTCTTCCTCATTTAGATCGCACAATAAGCAAAACGTTACCAATCAGCGTTTTCAAAACCATGTACCGTGCAGAGATGGTTAAAGAGACTCAAGGTTTTCGACCTGAATATCCTTTTAAAGCTACCATAAAGCTAACATATCCTGATGGTTCTCCTGCCAAAGGTGTGAAATGCCTAGTACAAGTGGAACTAAACGAGGTAACTGAAGAACGTGAACAGGTTTCCGACAACAAGGGTGAAATTCCACTAAAAGTAGTCCCGTCGAAAAAGGACGATACTATAGTAGTAACTGTAAGTTTATGTTTATTTTGGCACACAATGGTGAAATCTAATATTAAGGATCTAATACCACAGGTATCGGTAGGAGGTCAGGAATTACTGGAGGAGGAAATCGATAAGGTTGCAGATAACGTTAGTAGTTTTGTCAAAATTAAACTTTCATCAGAGTGAGTATCTTTCAAACATATCATATTTGTTCACATACATCTTATTTTTTCTTCTTCTTGCCGTAACGACCTTGTTGGTCATGCCTGCCGGTTTATATTTCAGCATAATTGTCAATCAGCCAATAAAGCTGCAAGTTACAATGGGGAAAAAACCCAAATTTCTGACATACTACGTACTAGCAAAAAACAATCTAGTCGATCTTGGTTTTATGAGGCCTCAAAAGAAGATTGTATCCTTGGAACTAAAATATTCAGCTGCCATGGTTCCAAAGTCTAAAATATTAGTAGTGACGCCAACTGGTAATAAAATGGTACACGCTGTCATGGATATTGTGTTTGAGGAGCAACTTAACAATGTAAGTACAACGCTAAGTTATTCACACATGAGTAAGTAACGATTTTCCTGAAACCTTTATCAATTAGATTTTGATTGTTTATATATTAGTTTATCCAATAACCGTAACTCTTACTGTCTCTTGTAGCAATCTAGCTATAGGTAGCTATACTGTCTCCTATTCAACCTTTCCCAAATATTGTTATTTGTTGTTTGTTTAGTTCGTGCTGGAAATCGAACAAAATGAAGTGAGCCCAGGAAAACAGCTTCAACTGGATATGACAGGCAGTCCGGAATCTTATGTGGCATTGGCCGCGTACGACAAAAGTCTGCTCCAGCACGGTTCAGCCTACGATTTATACTGGAATGACGTTCAGCAAATTTATGAAGACTTCCATGGAATTGGGCAGGTCGAACATGACAATTTTCAGGTATCACACCAAAATATGTAATACTCGCATTAGCAAATTAAATGTTGCTTCGAATTAAATTACTTAAATTATAAAAAAAACTAACTCATATCAAAAATATTTCTTTTGCATTAGAGTTTTGGTCTGTTCGCGAAAGTGTCGGATCAGTACAGCATTGAAAAGGGTATGAAGACTTAATAATATATAATAATAATACATATTAATATGACATAATAACACTGCATTCTTAACTATACCTGTGGCGCAGTTCATGGTTAATTATTTCTCTTTTGTGTTACGGTTGAAACGTCTAACAAACCATGGGTTTGATAGATTTGATGAGGGTGAATATGCCCCACTATATGGGTGAATATGACCACTTCTTCATAGATTTTAGTTGAGACGAATTGTCTTTTTGATAGATAAATAATCCTATGCATAACGTTTTTAAACAAAATAATAAAAGGTGGTAATTTATACGATATCCAAAACGTCATAGTTTTCACAAGTTGCCCGCTTCACATAATGATAGTTTTTGGTATTACTCAATTTTGGGCATCTGTTATGCAATTTCATTTCTTATTTTTCTACCTTCCTGATTTTGAGCACTACACTTGCTTTCGTTGTTATCCTATTACAACTCACAATTGTTCATTCTGTTCACGACCTATCTCCTCGGTTGTTCGTCGTCCAATCTAAAAACTAATCGAAAATTTATTTTATGCGAGGTTAAACGATGCAGGTAGCCGGAAATTGTGGATTACGATGTCCCAGTTGTGATCTGTATCCTCACGGATATTGTCCAAAAATACTATCTCTAGTAGTTGAAAGCGATCTATGATAGAAAAGACCTAGAAAAATACGAATGTCTACTGTACAAATGAAACTACCTACTGTTTGGTGTTCTAAGCAGTAAGTTTCTCGATTCACCATGAAGTACTTTCCAGTAGGCTTGCATCGTTTGACGACCTTAAATACTACTCTATTTACGTGTTGATTTTAAAACGGTACCTTTCATAATTCTATTCACCTAGCTCAAAGCGTTGTTCGTCATGAAAACAGTGATAAACCTGCCAAAGATGTCTCGTATCGAACTAACTTCGCGGAATCATTTTTGTGGATGAATGGAACTATGGACAGATCAGGCCATTTACGTGTGATCGAGTATGTTCCGGACTCTACAACGGTCTGGTGCATAACCGGATTTTCCATGCACCCACACCATGGATTAGGAGTCGTCAAAAAGACTTTGCAGTTCAACACCATCAAGGCATTTTACATCGTGGACCATCTGCCGTACTTTATAAAGCGAGAAGAAGTAGTTACTTTGCAGTTTACTATTTTCAACAATCTTGGCGGGAATTATTTTACTAAAGTTACGCTGTTCAACGTACAAAATCAAATCGAATTTATGGACACAACTCCGAACCGTAAGTATCAAAAACGTAGTCAACAGGTACTCCCTGCGTACTGGCATTGGCAAGATAAGCGTTAACATGTTATCCGCTAACCAACAGAAAGCATTTTTTCTCTACGATAACAAACAATTTTAAATCATTTCAGTTCCGGATTATTCCCAGGTGTTAACAGTACCTCAAAAGGTCGGGGTTCCAGTATCGTTTTCGGTGAAAGCCAAAAAACTAGGAGAAATGGCGGTTCGTGTGAAGGCGATGAACATGCTCGAATCGGATGCAATCGAGAAGGTCATTCGAGTGATGCCAGAGAGCTTGGTGGAAAAGAAATTATTTTCAAAATTCTTCAATCACCATCTGGAACTGAATGAGTCATATGTTTTTGATTTACCTGTGGACTCAAATGCGGACCCTGACTCGACAATCATCACTTTTACAGTCAACCGTAAGCATTGGAACGGGGTAGCGACTTTCGTAGTTTAAAACTTTCGTCTTTCTTTTCCCTTGACAGCAAACCTTCTTGCTCCCGTTTATAAAAACGTCGGAAAACTTCTCGCTGTACCGTACGGATGCGGGGAGCAAAATATGATAACGGTGGTCCCTAATATTTTATTGCTAGACTTTCTGAAAGCAAGCGAATCGGAAGAAACAATAGTCGCCAAGGAAAATCTTAAAACAGGGTACCAAAACCAATTGAGTTATCGCAAGACAGATGGTTCATTTGGCGTTTGGACAAGTGGAGGAGGAAGTGTATTCTTAACAGCGTTTGTTGCCCAATGGTTCAAACACGCAGCAAACCATATAGAAGACGTGGATAACGATATTATAACTAAGGCTTTTGAATGGTTGGCATCGAAACAGAACAGCTCTGGAAGATTTGATGAGGTTGGCGAAATTTTCTCAAAGGAAATCCAAGGAGGTTTACGAGACGGAATTGCATTAACGTCGTTCGTACTTATTGCATTTTTGGAGAACAAGAATGCAAAATCTGCTCATTCAAGTGCCTTGAAAAAAAGTGTACAATATGTACAAACAAATTTGCCAAACGTTAACGATCTATACGACCTTTCCATAGCCACATACGCTTTGATATTGAATGACCCAACGACAAGCGATAATTTGATTGGCAACCTTCTGGCGAAAGCAACCAATGAAGGAGATTACAAATATTGGAAACGAGAGCCCCACAGCGTGGAAACGACTAGTTACGCTTTGTTGGCACTCATCCAGTCAAATAAAACTGATACAAATATAGTTGTTCCGATTATGCACTGGCTCGTCAATCAACGTTACGTCACTGGCAGCTTTCCCCGAACGCAAGATACATTTGTTGGCCTAAAGGCGCTCACGAAACTGACTGAAGCAATAGCGCCATTGCGTAACGACTATAAAGTTCAATTGCAGTATCAAAACAAAGTAGAGACATTTATTGTGGAGACACAAGACTTGAACGCAAAATCTTACGGAAATATTCCAAGTGATGTTGAACAATTCACGGTTCACGTAACAGGATCAGGCTTTGGCTTATTAGACGTGACGTATGAATACACCAAAGATCTACGCAACTATAAGAACCGTTTCGATTTGGCGTTGACACAACTTCGAACGAACTCCGACTCTGAGCTGCAATTGAGAGTTTGCGCGAATTATATTGCAGTCCAAAATGATAAGCGATCCAATATGGCGTTGGTAGAGGTCAACTTTCCGAGTGGATACGTTGTAGACAACGATCCGATCAGTGGAGCTACTGGAGACAGTCCAATAAAGGTTAGAGACTCATTTTGTACAAAATTAAAGATTTTTCAACTTTGATGATTTTTTGCAGAAAACTGAGATACGTTTCGGTGGAGCATCGGTGGTACTATACTACAACAGCTTAGGAGCAAACAAGAATTGTTTCCTGATCACGGCTTACCGACGATTCAAGGTATCCCTAAGGCGACCGGCATATGTGTTGGTTCACGACTATTACAATCCAAGTATGTTTTAAAAAATGGCTTGTTTCGTCACTCATTTTGTTTACTCATTTTACTGTTGCTTGTGCTATCATATTTTCACAGAGCTGAACGCCATACAAGTTTACGAATTGGAGCACCAGAGAGAATAATACAGTTGTGCATGGAGCAAATAAATGATTTCATTGTCAATTAAATATCTATGTTGATGATGTATCTACTGGGTTTTAAAAAATAAAAAACGAGGATCGTGACTTTGCGTGTTGAACATGATATAAGTTTAATACAATGTTTTTATCGTACCGTTGAGAAAGCACTAATAATGTACCAAGCCAAGATTTAATATAGATAATTACAAATAAAGTCGTGTCAAGAGATTTCAATTGCAATACATTTTTAATACCTTGACACACCTTGATGCACGTTTGTGTGATAAACGCATTGTGCCACAAAAATATGTCATCCTTAGCTGTTGTTCTACTTTATGCCAGTTTGGCAACGATGAAAGCGTATAGATTACCAGCCCATAAAAAAAAACAAAAGATGCAGCAAGAAAAGTATGCAAAATTTTGGAATCGCCCGGGCGACAAGGTTTTATGTAAAGATGCTAACATTCGTACTATTACATATCGAATGACGGCAATGATGATGCCGATGAATATGAAGAGGAAAACATATCATTATCAAAAAATGGAAAACAGACCTTGAAGCATAAATAATACTTACATAGCCATGTGGGGATGACCCAAAATTAGCAAGAGAACCACTCAGGCTTTTTTATATAGGTGTATAAATTCATAAACAATAAATTCAGAATGATTTGAATGTTTATTGTTTTACTTGTGACATAAAGATTATGACGTTGGTCTTACTTCTAGGGAATTCCTAAACAGTTATGGCTATTCGTCTTGGAGAGTCTACCCTTTTAGTAATTCGGCATCTTGATTTGGATCCGAGATGGGAAATATTTGTAAAGCGTCAAAAACCACATGGATCCGTAAAGAACTATTATCTTAAAAAATGGAACTAACTCCGAGTACCATGCATGTTAATTTTACCAATCATTTGTTAGTTTAACGAACAGGGGGGCCGATTATGAAAGTCGCTAAAACAAAGCGGCCGTTAAAAATGTAGTTGACACTTAGAGTTGCTCAAAAAGGTATGATGAGCATATTTTCTGTTGAGATTTTGTTTGTAGTCAGACTACTGTGCTAGTGCATAATCATGGGTGCTTTTGTTGGTTTGAGTACTCTCTCATATTAAGACGTTATGTGGATCAGGAACTAGAACAGTGCTTTGATTATAGTTGGTATGATTGGTTTCCAAATTTCTTCGAATGATCGACTAATTGTTTTTTTTTTTAATTTTTGATCACTTGAAGTGCTTTCATAGTTGTTGTTGGGTGTTTTAGATCACAGATGTAGGATGCGGCCCGCGACCTCTTTGAAGTAATACATAGAAAATTTTACGGCTTGAGTATTGGCTTTCGTTTGAATGGCAAAAATTTGTTATGAACGTGGATCCATGAACTATGAATTTCATACGAGCAAGAGGTCTGTCAACTTAACAAATTTCTAAGAGAAAGTTGCACCCACCATCGATCCACATCACATCGACATACGACGGTGGACATGACCAAAGGTTTTACATAGATTTTTCGAGATAAGCGAGTACATATGATGAACTACAAGAGCTACCAGAGATTTTATTAGTTATTGTGTTCTAGCGCGAGGAGAGTGTTTTTTACCACTGTTGTAACGGATAAATTTACCGCGGAATTTACAACGTGACGTGCCCGTAGTTTAAAATCAAAGTTCTCATTTTTTATATTCGATCTGGGTTCGATACAACATAAAACAATCGTTACTTTTCCGTGATCTTAGTTTTGATTCATTTGTAAAAAAGTTGCTCATATAAGAAGTTGTTTCGCAAAAATCGATCTAATGTTTGCAGCTAATTCAATTAAATTTTAAATAGTTTTCAAAATTGTTTTGAAATTCAGGAATAAGTTTTTCGTAGAATGCATTTTGAACAGCTTATGCAAACTTCTCCTTAAAATACATTTTTTTAATCATTTTCATTCATTGGGAACGGCGAGCAACAAGAACTCCATCGTAAGCGATTTGAAGACATGTAATTCTTTTCCAAATTCTAACGAAATCATATCAAGTTTATTTAAACATATTTTACAATTCCACACTAATGAACTTTTTGATAGAGATTTACTAAATAATTTAAAGAAGTTAATTAGAGAGCTACCGATATGATTCATAACAAATTTATAAAACGTAGCAAAGTTCATCAAAAATTATAAAGTATAAATCATAATTTACTTAAGTAAAAAGGACACTGGCCCGCAGACCTATTTTGGGTTGAAATGGGGCCCGAGAGGTCGACTGAGTAAGACATCACAGACATGTAGACGTGGAAATAGAAGACAACTTCTGTCGGTATGTCAAACTGTCTTTCCATGAAAAAACCCCAGATTCTGGTTCAGGTGAGCCTTAACGTAAGCATTCAACATACATACTTGTGCTGCAAAGATTATAACATTGGTTTTACTTTGAGGGAATTCCCAAACAGATTAGGGTTATCATCTTTGAGAGCCAATAATTCGACTTCTTGAACTGGACCCCAGATGACCTTGTCAGTTTTTTGAACGACCGAGAAGGTTAACGATTCTTCTATTTGATGCATTGTACATGTTCGTTGCCTATCGTTCCCATCATCAAAGATCGTTTGGTTATCAACGAGCTTCGCTAGAATTGGCATGCTAGCAATATTCGTTGTCTCTGTTTGCTACGTAAGTAATGAGTTTTTGTCATACAAGAAATTTCAAAAAGGTTTAGTGTGCACCGTGTGTACCGTAGCGATTATAGTTCATGTCTTGATTTCAAGGGGGTTTCCAACGTTTTTGGGACATATTCAAACCAGCGATAACACATGACTGCATGTTAGATCCGTTACCTGAGCTCAAGTTTGAAATGTTCAGTCTTCTTCTTCTTCTTCTTCTTTTTTTTCTTCTTCTTCTTCTTCTTCTTCTTCTTTTTCTTCTTCTTGGCGTAACGATCTACGAACTTGGTCATGCCTGGCCATTAGGGGCTTACGAGACTTGTTTCCCTGTTGTACGTGGATAGCCAGTCCTCTCGTACAGGGGAGCGGGTCCGGTCTCGGTTGGGATTCGAACCCACGCCGTCGAGGTGGGGAGCCCCGGCGCTGTATTACTAGCAATGTTCAGTATTACTAGCAGTTTATATTAAAAACTGGCTATCGAACGAAATTTTACCGTCGATTTGAAAAATAATTCACACGATCAATCGTGTTTTAATGTTAACAAAGTTTTTTTCAAGCCGCGAGAAAGTTCTTTTATATTACAGTCAATCTGAAATTTACTACCAATTGTCATACTTAAGAACTTGTATATTTTCAAGTACATCGCTGAAATTTTTTACAATCGTCAGTATTTTAAAATGTTGGTAACCTGTGAACAAATGGTCAATTTATTGGTGTATAATGTTTTGCTTAACCATCTTGGGTTCACTACGGTAATGTAAAATATCATTAAGAAACAACCCCATCCACAACTACAAATATTTGCTTATTTTCATTATTACAATTAATGCTGGCATCTGAGCATAAGTTGCCCTATGGACTGATTGTGAGAAATTGGGTTGTTTTTAAATCTTGTGGATGTTTTAGAAAAATATTAAACTTATAGTGTTGGAAATAATTTATTTGTGATAATTTTACTAGTGTTTGAATTGAACGCAGCAAGGTAAATAGCAATAGTAGAAAGATAGTTTACCAACTCGTGAATACGTCACACAAAGTTGCACCTAGTGTATAGCACTATGAAAAACATTCTTACATTTATGTACCACACACTTACAGTGACTATCCAACTGATTTGTTGGCTATATCTGTGCAAATTTCATTGAATAATGTATATGTTACTGCATTATCACACTGGTTCCATTATGTCAAAATTAAACTGGATGCCAACATTAATTAATTTATTTATTTAATTAATTTTTACAGTCCGGTGACTTTGCCAAGCCACCATTGGTGAGTAGTGTGATAAGGCCATTAATAGATAGATGACAGCAACTTTCATTCAACAGAAACTTTCATTCGTCTTCATTTCAGTGGACCGAAAGTTTCCGAACTCATCACGCGTTTACACGAGTCACAACAAATTAACGCTGGCACAACAAATAACTGTCAACCGGCAACGATGAGCCGGTAAACAAACTACACATGCAGAATCGTAAATGAGCTATATAATTTCATTTCTAAAATTAATATTAATACTCATTTAGCGTTTTGAATCATGCAAGTGAACTTACAGTGACCGGCAGGAAAAATACTGGAAGTATTTTTCGTATATTGATTTACATATTTCATATAAGATCCACTAATGAGTAAGCGAAAACATACATATTTTGATTTTGAGAAAAAAATAATAAAAAAAGTATCTAAAAAAACAGTGACAAGAAAAAGTGCCCACTTTCAAATTTCGAGTTTTGCATAAATTTTTGCATTGAGGACTAACCAATTTATTGCGTTTTCATATTTTTTAGGTTTGTTAGCACTATTTCTGACCTTTATACACGTATGATCACGTGTTTAATTTATGTTTGGTTGTAAATATACAATTTATTTATATTAGGTTTAGGTATCTCATTAATTTGAGTGTTACAAGAAATTAAATAGCATAAAATATGTTTTATGGCACTTATCTACATTAAAGTAACTTATTCAAAGCACGAAATCCACAACGCAGTGGTAGGAAAATTCATAGTTACATTTTAAACGCACCGATCGGTGGAGGATCGCCCTCGTAGAGGAGGCAAGCGCAAAACAGATGCACGCATGGACGCTAAGATCATTCGTGACGTCAAGAAAAATTCAAAAGTGACTGTCAGGGAGATCTTGGAAATACTTCAGCCATCAGTTTTTGAAAGAATTATCCGTCGCCGGCCCGAAATACCCTTTCCCCCATAATTTGAATAATATAGAGCATTTTCGATCCTCCCATAACTTTCAGCGGGCTTTCATAATAAAAATAATACAAATTTCTTGTTACATACAAAATCATAAGTTTTGAAAATATGAATCTGACTTCTTCTTTGACTTTATCTTTATCAGGATCATCAAAACGAATCACTACCGCAAGTTAAAAAAAAGTTATTGAATTTGTTGTGGATCTTTTTCTTGCCATTCTTCAAATACACTGAAAACTGAATGAAAAGTACTATACATCATACGCAACGATCAGATTGCATTGCCGTTCACGCATCGGTTCACTCTATACTTGCTGATCTAATCTTCTTCAATGCTAATAACCGGCATGTCGCTTCTGACCACCGAACTGCAATACTCGACTACTGATACGTATGTTGAATGTCTTAGAAATTTGACGTTATCATTATGAAGTTATGTTACAATTGCATACAAAAAAGCTGTACAACATGCAATAATTCAACTGTAGTATTTATATATCCTTACGACATTTCTTGCCCTACCATTTCTTGACCAACCATTTTTTGCCTTCACAATATCAGTTAGAAATCTTACCACTTCTTGCAAATAATGTTTTATGATTTTACATAGTATAGAGTTTTTTATGAGTGTTTTTTGTTAATTTCGGTGGTGATTTCTAGCCATTCATTCATTCATGTATTTATTCAAAATATATTATACCTTACATGCAATTTATTGTGTTTTTAAACAAACCTAAAAGCAGCCTGTACTAATTGCAACCACCATTTTAAAGCGATCGGTAACACCCACTCGTTTTTTCTCTTTACTTGGTTTTTAAAAAACTTCCTGAATGCTACAAAGGTGGTTATTTCAATAGAATAATCATTCTTATGAAATATCATCAAACATGGCATGGTACGCAGGTGAATACGCTAGTTAAAGAATCGGCACATGAGCTTTGGGACATCCACTCAGCGGAGTGGGTTCAAATAACGCTCGACTTAATCCCCGTACAAGAAGTCTGTCCAGCTACGCACCTTAAGATACAAATAAACAAGAAAATCTTTAGTCAAGACCAGAAACTGTAGTTACGCCAGTAAAAACTAAAAGCGTATTATAATCAAAACATTCATCTACGAAATTAAAATGATGTTCAAAACTGAATACATTTTGCTGTAAATTAACCTTAACGCCAATTGCATATTTTCAAATTTCCTGATATTTTGAAAAATCCCAATATGTTTTTACCCAACAAGAAGTTTAAAGAAAGAAGAAAACTCAACATGATGTTTATAAAACATTGGTTCATAGAGTTCTGATAAGTACTGGAGCACGACTGACCTCACGGACATCAGAATCAACCATTATTAACTGTTTACTTGGCTTGTGCCTCTTCCGTGATTAATATGGGAATTCCGTTGCCTTATCTACACCGCAGTCATCATTGTGAACGTTATATTGAGCAGAAATGTTCCTACACGTACCAATAGCTCACACACATCATGAAAAATATAGTCATCTTTGGTGATAATTCACCCATGCCAATTATTTATTTTACCTTTTCCAATAGTAACGTAATACTCTAGACACACAAGATTTACTGGGCTCTCTTCAGTCGGAACTTAGGTTTGGTGAATGTAGGACGTGAATCGCTGGGTCGAAAAAATGTGCAAGTTAAATTTAATAAAGATTTGGTGTTATGTGATCTCGTTTGTGTTAGCCATTTCAATAATCGGAAGCGTTTCCCAAGGGTACGTTTGGTTTTGTGATTAAAAAGGCAGCTAAAATATTGATGTTGCTTGATGTTTGATGTAATTTTTTCAGATTTTTAATTGTTGGTCCGAGTAGAATTCGGCCCAATCATAAGTACACAGTGGTGATAACCAACTTTAAGGAACCAACGGTAGATCTTGTTCTAGCGATCGAGGGCATTGAAGACAGTAGCGATGGTGTGTTAAATTTAACGAAATCGGTGGACGTGCGTCCGAATAATACTCGCATAGTTGATTTCGATGTAAGACGATTGAACATATTTCCTAGCGATCAGACATTAAGAGTGTTGTTTTACTTACAGATACCAGGAAACCTGCCTTCCGCGAGCTATAAGCTCACTGTCGATGGACAGCGTGGCTTTAGCTACCACGAGGAAGAACCGCTTAAATTGGTATCAAAGACAATTTCCGGTTTGATACAGCTCGACAAGCCAGTTTATAAGCCCGGCGAAACAGCAAACTTTCGCGTCATTGTGTTGGACACCGAGTTGAAGCCTCCGGTTGGTGTCAAAACTGTGAGCGTCGCTATCCATGATCCAAACGGGAACCCGATTCGCAAGTGGTCGGCGGCACGTTTGAACTTTGGAGTGTTTGAGGCTCAGCTTGAAATCGCTCCATCGCCGGTTCTGGGGTTGTGGAACCTCTCAGTGGAAGTGGAAGGAGAGCAGCTGGTGTCCAAGTCTTTCGAGGTGAAGGAATACGTCCTCTCCACATTCGACGTGGATGTTCTACCGACGGTGATTCCACTGCAAGAGCATCAAGGCCTGAATCTGACAGTAATTGCCAACTACTTCACCGGAAAGCCGGTGCAAGGAACGGCTATTTTAAGCTTGTATGTGGAAGATGACGCAGAGGTTGAAACGAAAAGGTGGAACATGAATGGTATGGATCAGGTGCATCTGAGCTTCACAGAAGAATTGGAAATTATGGAGAAACAGCAAGATGTGTACATAAATATAACATTCATCGAGACATTCACAAGTAATTTCCCGGATTGTTTTCTCATAGAACTAGATGTTAATGTCAACACCTTTGTTTGTAGATCGTACGGTAACGAAACGGAAACCAATAACAGTATACAAATACCCGTACCATGTGGAATTGAGAAAGGAAAACGCCCGTTTTCGGCTCGGAATGCCGTACAAGTTTGATATTCTCGTTAAATACCACAATGGAACACCGGCAACGAATGTAAAGACAAAAGTAATGATCGAAGGTCTGGAGGACGAGTACAGTAAGGATCTGACCAGTGATAAGAAAGGCGTTATAAAGCAAAGTGTCACTCCAAATGATGACTATATAGCAGTTATGGTGAGTACATTTTTTGATTCTAAGGATAGGATCAGTGTGAAGGTTAGTGTTGAACATGCATTTTCCGGATATTCTTGTAATTTTAGGTTCAAATTGATGAAAACGAACAGTTATCCGAAGAAATTCACGCTCTGGAAACAAACACCAATGCTTTTATTTCACTTGACCTCAAATCTAAGTAAGTATTAATCTCTGAGACGCAGTGTTATACACGGTAATTAATACAGTGTAATACACATCAATTGGCATGCAGGGTACATTTGGGAAAACCAATAAAGCTAATGGTAACATGCACGGACAAGATGGCCTTCATCGTGTACTACGTTGTAGCTAAAGGGAACATAATCGACGCTGGATATGTGGAGCAGAGAAATGTAAAAAGATTTAATTTTCAAATAAATGCCACAGACCGCATGGTGCCGCAGTCCAAAATCGTAGTGGCAACCCTTGCTGGGGAAACAGTGATTTTTGATGACGAAAGTATAGAATTCACCGAACAGCTGAACAATGTAAGTTCGTGCAACATTCTTGCTTTACCTAAAAACATTGTGAAAGAGGCCCTTTATCATGTATTTTATGCTAGTTCACGTTAAAAATGCATTCAGAGGAAGTAAAACCAGGAGCAGACATTCGATTGGATATGCATGGGCGGGCTGGTTCGAAGGTAGCTTTAGCAGCGTATGACCAAAGCTTATTGCAACACAACGGAAACCATGACGTGTTTTGGGAGAGTATTGTGGAAATATTCAATGACTTTCATAAAATTGATGATGATGAACACGACAAAATTCATGTAAGTACAATTGGAAATGTTTTTTGTTTGGTTCGGTAACTTTTTGGAGTGATATTCGTTACTAATTTTGCAGAGCATGGGACTAATCGCTAAAACTTTGAACGATCTTAAAATCGAAGGTGGTACGTATCCTAGAACTAGGACAGTGTGATTTTTTTCATTTTATGTAGAAAATAAAAAACGAAAGTTAAACTTGTAATCGGGGGTGCCCATGGCGCAGCGGTAGCGCGAGAAAACACCACGCCACAGGTGTGGGATCGAATCTCGAGCCTGGCACCCTCCGGTATTACGAACGGCTGACCACCGATCCATAATATACCGTCTTTCGGTCACTGAAACTTTCTTCGGAGAGAGGCCTTGCCCCACTAGGGGATGTCGTGCCACATAATAATAATAATAATAAACTTGTAATCTCTGTTGTTTATTATAGGGCTAATGTCTGGCCGTGCCGGAACTGTATCAACTCAAAGTGCATCAGCAATGATATCCTTCCGTGTAAACTTTTTGGAGTCTTGGCTCTGGACAACGTATACGTTGAACAGGTTGGGCAAACATACGCAGGAGGTGGTAGTGCCAGATACAACAACAGCCTGGCAGCTGACGGCATTCTCAGTTGATCCTGTGTATGGACTGGGGATCGTCAAAGAGCCTATCGTGTTTACCACAGTCCAATCGTTCTACATCGTCGATAATCTTCCGTACTCCATCAAGCGAGGCGAGGCGGTTTTGCTACAGTTCACCTTGTTCAACAACAACCACGAAGGAGGCGAAGCGTATGTCACAATGTACAATATCGGTAATCAAACTGAGTTCATAGGCCGACCTGATGGTGGTAAGTGCTCTTAAATATTTACCATTATGCTATTTCGGTAGAGTAAACATCTTCTAATAATTCAATTTTTATTTGGTATTTAGAATTGAGCTACAAAAAGAGTATCACGTTGCCTCCGAAGGTAGGCGTTCCTTTTTACTTTCTCATAAAAGCAAAGAAGCTCGGAGAAATGTTAATACGCGTGTCCGCTTCGTTCGGAGGGGAGGTGGATGGAATTGAGAAAGTCATTCGAGTGATGCCGGATAGCTTGGTGGAGAAGAGGATGCAATCACGGATTTTCAACCAAAAAACATACGTCAATGAAACGTTTGATATCGACTTGGACATAGACCGAAATGCAGATGCTGGATCGCAAAAAATCGTATTTACGGTCAATCGTAAGTATAAAAAGTTCTTTTTAAGTGGTCGAATGATTCATGTTGGGTTTTTTTTTCATTCTAGCCAACATACTTTCCACCGTTGTGCAAAACTTGGGGGAGCTTCTAAACGTTCCGACCGGATCGGGGGAGGCTAATATGGTGCATTTTGTGCCAAATATCATCGTGTTGAATTATCTGAAAGCGATTAAATCAACAGACACAACTTTGATCAACAGAGCCACCAGCCTGCTTCGTCAAGGCTACCAAAATCAGATGCGATATCGCCAATGGGATGGTTCTTTTGGCGTTTGGCAGAATAAGGGTGGAAGCGTGTTTCTTACAGCGTTTGTCGCGAATTCTTTGGACATTGCATCAAATTACATTCCTGAAGTAGATACATCAATGGTTACGAAAGCTTTCCAATGGTTGACCAATAAGCAGGATAGCTATGGAAAGTTTAATGAAGTGGGTTCCGTCATACACCAGGATCTGCAAGCTGGTCGAAATGGGATCGCTTTAACATCCTATGTGTTAATTGCATTATTGGAAAATCGAAACGCCAGAGTAACCCATTCTGGCGTTATTTCTAGAGGTATACAGTACATAAAAAGTAGCATGCCTCAAGTTTCTGACAATTATGATTTATCCATCGCAATTTACGCTCTCATGCTCCACGACAAAACTGCAAATGCTCCCTGGTTGAACACGCTCATCGATAAATCCACCAGCGTCAATGATGGTGCTGAAAGATATTGGTCAAGAGAGCCTCACAGCATAGAAACGACCGCCTACGCACTGTTGGCATTGATTCAGGGAGATAGATATCCGGATGGTGTCGCTGTTATGCGCTGGCTGGTCAACAAACGGTACTACACTGGAAGCTTTCCGCGTACGCAAGACACATTCGTTGGACTTAAAGCACTCTCTAAGTTGTCAGAAGCAATTTCTCCCTCTAAAAACGATTACACCATCAACGTGAAGTATAACAAACACACAGAAGCTACCACCACGGTGAAAATTAGTCAGGGCATAACGAAACCACACACTATCGCCATTCCAAGCGATGCGCGGAAGATAACTGCTTACGTTGGAGGAGTTGGTTTTGGACTACTCGATTTCAAGTATGAATACACTTTGGATCTAAGGCAATACAACCACCGGTTCAGCCTTTCAGTAGATAAAATATCATCGGATTACACGTTGAAGCTGAAAATATGTACAAGCTTCGTTCCGCGACTAATAGACGAGCGATCCAACTTGGCACTAGTAGAAGTAAACTTTCCCAGCGGGTACGTAGTGGACAACACTCCGATCAGCGAGGCGACGACAGCCAACCCAATACAAGTAAGTCCCTCAATGCAAAAAAAAAAATAGTTTTAACATGATTTTGGTTCTAGAAATTCGACATACGCTTCGGTGGAACTTCAGTGGTGGCGTACTACGACAACATGGGCATAGAAAAGAATTGCTTCCACATTACGGCATTCAGACGTTTCAAGGTAGCACTCAAGCGCCCAGCATATGTGGTGGTGCACGATTTTTTCAATCCTAGTAAGTTTCAGTGGATTTGTAGATAGTGTGTTATGGGCTGCTTGTAATATTTTTATTTTATTTAAAATTATTTTCACAGAATTAAATGCAATTCAGCCCTACGAAGTTGACGAGCAAAACCTATGCGATGTCTGCGAGGGGGAGGATTGTTCGCCAGAATGTAATGTTTAGTGTAACGATGACATTATTATTAAAATTCTTTATACTAGAATCATGAAGGAACTAATAGGCTCGTGCCGTTGCTAACAGAACTAAGATCAAACTATTAAAATGAAAGTAAAAAGCAAAATTTAGATTTGAAAATCTTGATCGGAAAGAAAATGTAACAGCATATCCATTTAAAAATTGTTTCTGAAGTGTATATACATTGGACCCAAGGCAACCCTAGGCATTCAAAAAACCCGGGTCCGGCTTAGCGTTCGATTTTAGAGTACTTCAAATTGATAGCAATGATTTTTGTTTATCACATCTTTTTGGTGCAGCTTCCTACGAAGTCAGGCCAAGACCGCTCAGCGGTTGTAAGTAAGTTCCTATGAAGTATGTGTGAAAAAACACTTGATAGTTGTTATTACCGTGCAGACGATTCTTGGCCATCGTAAGAAAAACTGGGATGATTTGATATACTAGATTAATGTAGTTTTCGACGAAATATGCGTCATACAACTTTACTGGAACAAAACATAATCGTGTTTCATCATACAGATGGAAAAAGTATTCAAATCTTATGATATCTGTCTAAAATTAGCCAATCACAACTATATCTGAGATAAAGAAGTGTAAAAGTACAAAAAAATTAAAATAAAACCCCCTGAAACAGCTCTTCGCGGTTCAAAGTTCGGGCAACGGGAGGAAGAACCATTCAATTCAACCCGTTTTCTACTGCCTAGGATCTAATTACATGCCTGACATTACATGCCAGAACTTCGGGAAGGAAGTCATTAGATAAAGATAGATAAAGATGTGATTTTAGGAATGTATTAAAATAATCTACGTCGAAAAGAAAGTCAAACAATCATGATATTTTCTGCAGGTCCTGCTTGCACTTGACACAAAAGTTAGCATTTTTGGTTCGGATAGACGGCGATACATTCGAGGTAAAGTGTCGATAATCTGTATTGCATGATTTACAATCTTTTTATTTTTAAATTTTTCAATGTATATGCACCTGTTATACTTTGTTCGTTTGAACATTCTGAACTTCTCATAGTTTTAAGTATTATTCCTGTTCATCGTTGTAAACATGTATGGCATTGAATTCTGAAAATATTTGGAAAGGTTAAAACATCGTATTTATCGATGAAATACAAACCAAACTAACCAGGATGGTAGAAGTCTTCCACAACTACATAAGCTGGTCGCCTTATGGACACCAACAATCTGCGGTAGGCTGTGATGGTAAAACAATTTTGCTCAGTTCCCATATTTGCATAATATACCGTAACTGAAGTTGCGCCAAAACGAATCAGGGTTTTCTGCGAAGATTTTGAAAGTTCAATAAAAAGTACATATTAGGATTGTTTTTGGCAATCATTGAAGGGCACTACTACTTTGTCAACAACATGGTTCATGATTTACATACCTCTATTTTGGTTTTTGTTGTTGGATTGCTGATTGGATTGTTGTCTACAACGTATCCACTGGGAAAAGTAACTTCTACCAGAGCCATATTGGAACGCTCACCCGCTATCCTTTGAATATAACTCGTGCATATTCTCATTTGCAGCTCATTATTTGAATTCCTAAGTTTCTCCACATCTAAGTTGAACCTTTTTTTGTGATTCCTCAAATCCAGAGTGTACTCGGCCTGAATAGCAAATAATGCAGAGCCCCTTCCACTAACAGTAATCGAAAAAAGTCTCGAATCGGATGAGATTTCATTAAAATATTTTGTGTCGATATCTTCTGGTGTGATCATGAAGATATTGGGTTTTTGAGTCTTTTCTGCTTTCAGTTCAACGGTTAAATCATTTTTCATTGGCGAAAAAATATGAGCCAGCTTTGTGAGGGCCTTTAATCCAACGAATGTATCCTGTGTTCGTTCAAAACTCCCAGTATGATACCGCTGTTCAGTTAGCCATCGCATACCCAAGATTCCATATGCGTAAAACTCTTCATGATTCAGTATTGTCAACAGAGCGTAAGCTGTCGTTTGAACTGAATGCGATTCCCGTGGCCAATACATAAATTCTTCAGTCATATTAGCTTTGTTTAGTAGCTTTTTTTTTAAGCTGGACAAGGCTCCTGCACCAGAATCATGCAAAGAAAGAGCATATGTGGCTATTGCTAAATCGAACGAGTCCTCAATCTCGTCCTTATATTTCAAGATATAGTCGATGCCTCTTTTTACGATATTGGAATGCTTTTGTTTAGTATTGGGGTTTTCAAGGAAGGCGGTTATAACGTACGAGGTCAAGGCAATACTTTTTCGAGATGTTGTCTGGATAACGTTCAGCACAATCGGTCCAATTTCTTGAAATTTCCCATCGTTCTGTTGTTTTGCAGCGAGCCAACCGAATGCTTGATCTAACATCTTTGCTTCCACTTCTAGCAGGTACTTGCTCGCAGTTTGCATGGATTTGGCAACAAACGCTGTAAGGAAAATGCTCGACCTTGATCCTTCAACATCCTTAAAAGAACCATCGTTCATACGGTATTTTAACTGATTTTGAAAGCTATTTCGAAGGAGTATTTTCGCTTTTTTGATTGCAGCATGGTTTGGAGCAGCTTCCATAAGATAATCCAGAATAGCGACATTCGGCACAAAATTAATCATGTTTGACTCTCCAGTGCTTGCTGGAGCATCAATTAATTTTCCCAAATTATCTATCACCTTTGATAGAAGGTTTGCTATAAGAATGAAACAGATATAAATGTACATCAGTTTATAAATTTATGTATCAAAGCACTTAAAAACAAAATTTTCAGTTAGATAAAAGACACTTACGCTCCAATACAAATGATATTTTAACCGATCCGTCATCAGCATACTTGGGAATTTTCAATGAAATATTGAAACTTTGAGTAGTGTTTGTATCACTACCAAAAACGCGAGAATGAATGTCGATTTTTACTAAACTTTTTGGCATCACTCGGATAACCTTTTCAATCGCATCTGATTCAATCATGTTTGTCGCATTCAAATGAACTGCTATCTCTCCAAGCTTTTTGGCTTTCACCAAAAATGATACTTGAGTACCCATCGATTGATTGGCTGTTACTACCTTGGAACCATCCGAAACTGGAAATATTTAAATAAAAGAAGTGCCAGAAATGCTACATCATCTTCTTATTGTTACTTACCTTCAGGTTCCATAAATTCGAATGCATTCTGATCATTAAACAGCTTTACTGTTGTGGAATAATTTCCACCAAGATTATTAAAAATAGTAAACTTCAAAGCAATTTCTTCGTCCTGCTTGAGAGAGTATGGGAGATGGTCTACGATATAAAACGCTTTGACTGTGTTGAACTCAAGAGGTTTCTTGACGATGCCGAAGCCATAGGTTGGATCCATCGAAAATCCCGTTAAGCACCATGCCGTTGTAGTGTGTGGTACATATTCAATCAACTTTTTGCTGCCATCTTGGTCCAAAGTGGTGCTGATCCATAAAAATGATTCCGCAAAGTCCGTTCTATATGAAACTTGTGGAGAGTTCTGTCCTCTTTGTTTTGCTGCAATTAAGGCTGAGTAAAGCTGGTTATTTTTTTCTTCTTTTTTATGGGGCACGACATCCCCTAGTGGGACAAAGCTTCTCTCCGAAGAGAGTTTCGGTGATCGAAAGACGGTATATTATAGATCGGTAGTCAGCCGTTCCTAATACCTGGGGATGCCACCCCGACTCGAGATTCGATCCCTCACCTGTGGCGTGATTCCTCACGCTACCACTGCGTCATGGGCACCTCCGTCATGGGTATAGTCATTTAATATTTCTTAAAAATAATTTCTTACCTCCAGCCAATGGTGTATCATCCGACACCCTAGCGAACATACCGATATTCTGAATTGAAAAATCAAATGAAAGAGCAAATAAAGTTTTCAATTATGTTGTGAATATACAGTGACCGGTTCGAAAAATGCCCACCTCGATTATTTTTATTTTCACTCAATGCAATGCAAAAAAAAAATTTGTATTTTGTTTTACATATTCCTTATGAGATTCAATTAAGAGTAAGTGAAAACAAACATATTTTAATTTTGGGAAAAATTAATAAAACATGTAACTAAAAAACCAAAACTATTTGCGGTGCATGTAGTTTGCTTAAGAAAAAAAAAATTGAACGAAAATCTAAAGTGGGGACTTTTCCGTGCCGGTCACTGTATTTGACATGGCAGATGTAATACCTGAAAAATTTCATTTTCGTTCTCCTCGATTGCATAAAAACTTTCATACAAGTCCAAAACATTACTATAGAATAAGTCATGAGTTGCACCGTACTGCAGCAGACGTTTATCGTACGCCGCCAATGCAACGTATGATCCTTTCCGTCCTAGCATCTCAAGTGTTATTTGTTTTCCGGGGGCCAACAAATTGTTTTCAATCTCCATGTCAAACTATCAACGAAAAATATATTAGTTCTTTTTTATATGTTCTAAATTGTTGTAATTGTCTACTTACGTTGTTTGACAAATCTTCAGAAACAATGTCCTGCATGTCGTAGTACAACGTGTTTTCGAATAAAGTCGCGACAAATACCTTAGCTTTAGGAATCATCGTGGCCGAAAATCTTATGGATAGCTTTGGTTTTTGATTATTAGTTCTTATATATCCTTGATCAATCACATTGCCTTTTGCCAAAACATAGTATACACAAAATTTGGTTCTTTGAGCCGTAGAAATATGCAGAACTATCGGGCCGTTGGGAGAGTGGAGCGATCTGTTGAAAACATACAAAGTAAAAAAGAAATTTGATAATGTTGCACACTGCACTCTGCACAGTCAAAGTGCAGTAACTAGACCTATCTTTTACAGCATTTTTCGGGTTTTTATTCCAAAGTCTCATCAAAACAATAACAAGTAGCAGGTTTAATCTGACAAGTTGCGCTCTATAATGTCAACAACGCATCATCAATGGCATGGCAACATTACCGTTCTAAAAAGCCACATTCAATATCTAACATGTTTCATCTCGCGTTCGCGCAACGCGTCCAGTAGGCGACGACCCCGGTGGCAAAATCATCATGCTCTCTCGTTCTGGTATCAATTGTCACACAATTGGACAGAACGAGAGAGCATAATGATTTTGCCACCGGGGGTAGACCGAAATCAAGGTTTGAGAGCTGTCAAACCGATACCGAGATGAAACATGTTAGATATTGAATGTGGCTTTTTAGAACGATAATGTTGCCATGCCATTGATGATGCGTTGTTGACAGTATAGAGCGCAACTTGTCAGATGAAACCTGCTACTTGTTATTGTTTTGATGAGACTTTGGAATAAAAACCCGAAAAATGCTGTAAGCTGATCTCTCGATTTATGAGTATGTTGAAAACAATTGGAGAGCATTGTTCATCCCGTTGGATGGCGAAAACAATGGATTTGTTTGTTTCCGTTTGTAACTTATCGCCTAGAATCGGTATCGCTGTCCTAAATAAACAGCTCGATAAGCAAAACCAGCGATGAGCGTTAGTGTAAAATTTGGACCACGCTTAGAACACGCTAATTGGTAAAAAAGGTTAGGTTCGGGAATGTATGTGCGTGAAAGAAAACGGAATGCCTTAAAGATAATTATGTAACGTACCAAACGAGCAAACCAAATGCGCAGCATTATTTAATATACCCAGCAACAAGATTGACCCAGTTGATAATAAAACTCAAGAGTGTCGAGGGAAATTGAAGAAAAGGATCGATAGATTATTTGGTAAGGACCAACAAATACGACGAAACTACACATCATCTTACGCACTGCACATGTAAACCTCTTGTACCAATTCTAACATCCTCCAAGAAACACTGTTAGTATATAAGGAGGACTAGGTTTTTTAGGCCAGCTACCTGGCCCGTCGGCTATCCCTGGCTCCCCCAACGCCCCATTGAAGGTTCCATGCCGTCCCCGCTACAGTTTCGTTCTTTCTGTAGAAGGTCTATTGTGTCGGCAATTGCCGGTGGTAAGCGGATTCAAATGCAAATACGAATTGCAGGATCAAAAATAACATACGAAATATATATCACTTTTTATATCCTCTCTCTTTCTCCCTCTCGCTCTCTCCCTTTATCTCTCCTTATCTCTTTCCCTCGCCTTGTCATACTTTTTATTTCTGGCTCTCTTTTTCTCTCTTTGTCTGCCTTTATTTTTAGCATATGCCACTCTCTTTCTCTCTCACTTCCTCGTTCTACCTCTCCCTATTTCTTTCTCTCATTCTTTCACACACTTACAGCATTCAAACAATTCCGCACAAAACAGTATTTTCCATTTTCAATTTTGGTCGGTTTTGTTTGGCAGGTTCATTTTTCTGATTTTTACTTAGTCTTCTTCTTCTTGGCTTAACGACCTTTTGGTCATGCCTGCCCGTTAAGGGCTTACGAGACTTGTTTCCCTGTTGTACGTGGATAGTCAGTCCTCTCGTACAGGGGAGGGTCCGGTCTCGGTTGGGATTCGAACCCACGCCGTCGAGGTGGTGAGCCCCGGCGCTCATGAGCCGATTTTCTAACTGGCGCTACCGCTCGGCTGCCGCGGACCCCCAGTTTAACTTAGTAGCAACATCAAATCAACCTGTATATACGCGCGATTTTGTACTTCACTGACACCATCCGTACCGGTTTGTGCTATCATCTCCCACAATTGTGATATCATCTGCCACGATTGTGGTACACATGCCTCACTTGACTTGTCATCTTTCACGTGTGTGGAATCATCTAATACGTTTGTGGTATTATCTGATTATTTTGTCCTATCAAATGGTAAATCAGTTCGCTCCCAACCTCCGGACGGAACGGATGCAATTATAATTACTGCGTCGAGCGAATTAGCGTTGTGGAGCGTGGAAGTGTTGTGTATAGTAGAAGTTTTGTGTGTTGCCCGGATTACCCGGACTTAACCGACAGCGACGGCGGATCTTTTACCCTGGTAAAGAGTTATGGTGACTCCGCGAAGCGTAAAGCTTCCCTGCCGTTGATTGAAGCGATATCCAAGAAAACGAGTGATGGCTCTGTTCTGAGACCCCGCTCGTATCCGGAGTCATGGCAGGGAGATTATTTGATGTTCGTCATGCCTGGACGAAAGGCGTTAGATATTAGATCGATCGCTTCTTCAATACGCAACTATCCGGCCGTTACGGATGTTCTTCGTACGCGTCCTAGTAGAATTAGGGTCACCGTAAAAGACCGGGAGCAAGCGAATGCTATTTCTGCTAGTGCCGCTTATGCGCAAGACTAGCGGATTTATATCCCTGGTAGCGTTGTCGAGATCGATGGTGTCATCGAGGATTTGGATTTTCCCCATGAGGACATCCTAAAATACGGATTGGGAGGTTCCCACTCCCCTGCGATGGGGACGGTGAGGGTAACGGCGGTTCGGTCGTTATTCTCCTCCACAATTGTCAACGGGAAGAAGCTGTATCGGGAGACCCACTCGATTGGGGTTACTTTTGAGGGTTACGCTTTTCCGCAGTTTTTGATCCTCGAGGGCATCCGTGTCCTGATAGCCACACCGTTTGTAAAAAGGGTTTTGACCTGCGGCAAGTCTAGCAAGTTGGGTCATCAGATGGACTTCTGCAGCAACAAGCTAAGGTGCGCTAAGTGTCGTGGAGAGCATCTGACTAGCAGTTGCATGGCCCCAGAATACAGATGTGTGCATGTTGTAAAAAAGAGTGGCGTAAGACTAACTCATGCCCGGTGTACAAACGTGTGCAGCTGGATTTCAAAAAGGCACAATACCAGTGTGCTGACGGAATGTACTCCTCGGCCCTGAAGCGTGGCCTACCGAGCGACGACGCCCTGAGTCTTCTGCAGGAAGTTCGCAATGTGTCTCCTACTGCAATCTCAGAGCCAGCTCCTGCGCTTCCGCAGGTTGAAGTGGTTAAGAAAAAGTCTGGGATGCAGCCTTTCGGGGGGCAGAAAAAGAAAAAGAAAAAGGCAGAAAGACAAAAAGGGGGCAGAAAAAGAAAAAGAAAAAGGCCAACTCCAAAAATCCAAAGGCACCCCCTTGTCCAACAAAAGTGCCAAGCCGTAAAACCCCATCCCTTAAATTGGACGAGCCTCCTACCCTCCCCCCCCACCCCCTACACCGTCCCCCAATATCCCCTGCTAGACGCAAAGGGCTAAGGCAGCTCTCGAAGGAGCGGAGGTCCTCACTTCTGTCCCTCTCGGGGCTGCTAAACTCTTTGCTTAGCAGTCTAAGCATTCATGAGCCCCTGAAAAACCTGGCTGCCTTTGCCTTGGCTGGAGCAATGGCCAGTTTTGAAGACGTTGGTGCGTCTAGACGATTAAACACTGAAATAGCCAACATTCTCCAATGGAACTGCAGAAGCTTTCTTGGTAAAATAGATTTTTTTAAGGGTCTGGCATTTCAACATAACTGCGAAGTGTTTGCTCTCTCAGAAACTTGGCTTACCCCAGATATCACTTTAACCTGTTAGGATTTACAATCTCCGTCTCTGTGAGTATCGAACTCACGCGTCTAAACCAGCAGTCAGTGGTGCAAGCTGTCAGTGGTGTCCTTGCACCGGAAACCATAGTATAAAACTCTTCTTTGTCGATTCACTTAACAGAACAGACCGCGTGTGAAATAAAGCCTTTTTGTATAATAATCTTCGTCCACAAATCTTATTATAACCTTCCAGGGATACAACGTCAAGATCGTTACGCTACAGACAGGGCTAGGCTTGGAGGCGGAGTAATGATTGGTATCCGAGACTGTCACAGTTTTCGCCGACTACCTCTCCTCTCCCTCGAGGTCATCGAATGTATCGCAAATAAGACAAAGTTAGGAGATCTTAACTTTTCTATTACCAGTATTTAAATCCCTCCGGAAGCCAAGGCTGATACAAGCAAGATCAAAAAGATCTCCAAACAACAGCAGTTTTTCATCCTAGACGATTTCAATTGCCATGGAGTAGATTTGGGATGCACACGTGATGATAACTGCGTACCAATCATAAGGAACCTTTGCAACACTTATAGCTTGACAATCCTCAACTCCGGTGAGGCAATTAGGGTTTCAACACCTGTGGCACGAGGAAGCGCAATCGATCGATCTCTATACACGGGATCGCTTGCTCTGGATGTTTCGTGGAAGGTCATCCAGGATCCGATTGGCAGTGATCATCTACCGATAAAGATTGTGATCAATAATGGATTGAGCCCGGTGGATAGCCCGAACAAATCTGACTTGATCCGGAATATCAACTGGACAAGGTACGGCGAGCTTATGTCAGCTTCACTTTCTCTTGTAGAGCATGTTTCTAATCCCTTAGAGGAGTATCAAAAGCTCGTCTGATGCATCTACGGGTGAGCCATTGTAGCTCAGTCAAGGAATTCCCACCAAAGGTGCAAGTTCAAGAGACCTCCAACCCCTTGGTGGGACAAGGATTGCCAAGCCGCATCCACTTCAAAAGAAAAGACAAATGCCCCTTTTATTACCACAGGGTCAATTATTCTTTTTGATAATTATAGAGCATTGGAGAAAAAGTGCAAGAACATACTGAAGGCAAAAAAGAGATACGTCAGTAACTTAACCCCTTCCACCTCTCTTAGCTCGCTTTGGGGCATGGCAAGAAGGATGCGAAATAGAAGCGCTACTAATGAGAGCGAAAGGCTTGATACGGACTGGCTGGAGTCTTTTGCACGCAAGGTTTGTCCTGACTTTGTTCCAGTGCAAAATTTTCTCCAATGCTCACCTGGCAGTGATTCTAACATGGATGCACCATTCACAATGTCTGAACTCTCACTAGCTCTATGTCTGAACTCTCACTAGAGGAAGCAAAAATTCCTCGCCGGGAATGGATTGATTCTCAATCTACCAGGCGCGGTGCGGAAACGACTGTTGTGTTTATTCAATAGCATGTTCGAGCACAACAACATCATCCCTCCTGAATGGAGAGAAGTGAAAGAAATTTCTGCTTTGAAAAACGGTAAACCTGCATCAAGGCACGACTCATATCGCCCAATTTCGATGATTTCGTGCCTGCGAAAAATGCTCGAAAGGATGATTCTGCGCCACTTGGATAGTTGGTTAGACTGACTGACTGATCGGTAAGACTGACAAACGCGGACTGATACAATTCTACTTCGGTCGGCTTATTTATACCTTACGAACGGTACTCGGTGACTGGTGTCAGAACGATTTGCCGTTACAACTGCTTAGCGCTTCTTGTGACTGAGATTGAGTTGGCTCTTTCTCGTGGCGAAATGATGGCCTCAATCTTCTTAGATATCAAGGGCGCTTTTGATGCAGTATGTGTAACTATACTGTGTGAAAAGTTAGAAAATGCGGGATTAGGACCGCGATTAAACAACCTTCTTTTCAATCTTCTCTTGGAAAAGGCAATGAATTTCGAACATGGTCAGATTAAAGTGCGCCTGACCAGCTACTTTGGATCTCAGTCACAAGCAACAGCATCGTCGCACTACAACGCCCTTCGCAAACCACGATGGATAATCTTGTCACGTGGGCTGACAACCTAGGTGTTGAGTTTTCTACACAGAAAACGAAGATGCTTATTTTTTCCTTTCACTACAACGCGGCGGAAAATAGGCAAAAGAACCTCGTAAATCTTCAATTTGATGTCCATATCTATGGCTAGCCACATAAACTATCTCGCTCAATAATGCGCTAAGAGGATCAACTTCCTTCGAAAGATCTCGGGGTGGTGGCACACCCACAAGATCTCTTGAGACTATACAAGACAAATGTACTGTCCGTCTTGGAATATGGGAGCATATGCTTCCACTGCACGATGGAGCGAAGTTAAAAAATTATAAAAGGGGATAAAAGTTAAAAAATTATTTTTGGATTTCAGAAAAATTAAACATGTTTTCTTAAACTACAAGATGAAACTAAGAATTAACCCAAAAACTAGAGCCTCTGTTCTACCAGGTTCTGAGAAACAGCCCGTCAAAGTCAAGATTTGTGAAAATATTGCGTGAAAAATTGAAAAAAATCTATCAACTTTGAAGGTCTGTAACTCCTATAATAATGGCTGGAATCGGATTTCAAGCACAGTTTTGGAAAGCTTTATAATTGTTGACTGTTTGAGTAAATTGAAAATGAATGTAAAAAAATATTAAGCATTGTTTCGCAAAACTCCCGGAAATGTTTTCAATTTTCTGTTTTTAACCTTACGCCATCGCTAAGGATTGTGAAAGATTGTAATATGATGCATACCCACATATAGTCTAGAATGTTTTGTAACAATAAATGATGGTTTTTTTTGCGCATACGCGCGCATCTTTACCTTTTTTTGTACTTCATATGTGAAGCTTATATTTTATGACCTACTAGGCGTCTCCATCATGCCATATGCAGCATCATGTGTGGTAAGAAATATTTGAAATTCTCATTCAATGAAAAATGTGAAGCAGAATAGTGGTTAAACATCACGTAAAAGGGGAAAGACAAGCCAAGTCACTGGCAAAGTATGAAATTTGGTTTGCTTTGCTTTGAATGTATCAGGTCGCTTTTACTTGTTCTACAGCTCACAAACCCATCTTTTTATACCCAAAATTCCTCGGAATAATGAATGCACCCTGCACTAATATTTTGTTCTGTTTGTACCCTTACATATCATATACGTTTTGATTTTCTGCTATTTCAGAAAGCCTTCGCTAGACGCAGATTCTCAGCGTTTTTATGAAAAAGTATGGCCACTTTGACAACCAGTTCTACACCGATGGCTCCTCATCAGAGGAAGGCACGGGTTTCGGTGTGTACAGCAATTCCATCGAAATCTTTTTTAAGCTGAGGCAACCTTGTACAGTATACATATCAGAGTTGGTCGCTCTGTTGATTATCATTTTTTACGGACAGTCTCTACGCAATGCAGGCCCTTAGGTCAGCAAAGGCTTCTAAGAGCTCCGATTATTTCATTATACAAATATGGGAATTGCTGGGCTCATTGTTTGATAAAGCATTCAGAGTATCTCTGATTTGGATCCCATCTCATTGTGACATCACCGACAACGGGAAAGCGGATGAGTTGGCCAAACGGTGTGCATTATTCGATCTGTTTTTCGAGAGGCCATAGCCTGTGGGTCGCTCGTTCATTCGCATGATGTCGAGGCTAATGTCAAACCATTATGCGTTGAATGCGCACCTACAGAGGCATAGGAATAACTGGTAGTAAAGCATGCAGCTGTGGCAACGGATTCCACGACATAGACCATCTCCTCTGGTCGTGCGTGGAGTTTGAAGCCGCCAGACCCGAAATATTTGCCGCAGTCCGAGCAGCTGGAAGAGTCCCTGTGATCCCCATCCGTGACATCTTGGGACAGAGGGATTACTAGTATGCATGGATCATATTCGCTTTCGCCTGGAAGTTCGGTGTCACTCTCTGACTTTCTCCCCTACCTCCACTTACATCCCTTAGCCTGCCACGTCCTATCCATTCCTACTAGTATATGTTAATCCTTGCTCGTAGTCTCGTGTAATTAGTATAAGTAGTAAATGTTATACGTCTTGCTCGGAAGAGCGTTTGCCAGGCCAAGTATCAGGCACTGAGCAACCGAGCAAGACAAGCAAGAACGCTGAAGAAACGGTCTGGCCGTTCAAACTAAAACTTAAAACTTAAATGGTAAAGCCTGTAAGAGATACAACGGATATTGAACAACGACTGGACTCATTCGAACGAAGTCTTCTTCTGGTTTGCTTATTTTGACTCAATTAAGGATTTATTAGAATGATTTTTAATTTAATTTTCAAGAAAAAGAATAAGAATCATATAAAAGTTAACGCTTGTTTGTTTGTTTGGTTGCAGTGCTAATACTCAAAATCGGCTGAGCCAATCTTGAAGATATCTTCCTTTTTAGCCAAGGAAGAGTTTGAAAAATTGGAAAATTCCCCAAGGAAAATCAAGAAAAAAATGGTAATTTACAACTAAAACTAAAAATCTCAATCTTAATGATGTTGTGGGATTAATTATTCCTTTTGGGATAAACGACATTTTGGAAAAACAAAAAATTCAAAAATAAAATCGAAAATCAGAATTGGCGAATTAGATCTGTACTAGATCGTGAATTGTAACTTGAGTGTTCCTACACTAGGACACCTAGGATTTAGAAATGAACAAATTCACCCTAATGTTTTCCAATACGCTTAATCGAAAATTGAACTCATTACAAATGTTTATCTTAACTTTGCCGCATATCGAAAGTACGATTGGTTGATCATTGCACTCTTATAAATTGTTTGATCCTGTTCTAAATGAAGACGAAGCCCTGAATCGTTTAACAGAATTTTATAACATTCTTTAGATTTGCCTGAAATGCCGTGTCTTTAAGATGGAACTGTTATTTTTATGTGTCGACATCACCGAATATAAGGTGCTTCCTAAGAGTTCCAATGCTTTGTTATGTCAATATTAGAGTATTATTAACATTTGACGAGGCGAATCCCCCAATAAGATTAGGACTCTCACTCGCAGGGCCCACTATCAGAATCACCATTTCACTCCACCTTTTGCGACATAGGATCCCCAAATTATTTGGAGACTAGAGCAACTAGCGGAATGGTTCATAAGGGATTCGAAGGAAAAGACCCTTGCTCGGGCAAAATTTCTAATTTCTCGGCAGGCGGAAAAATGAGAGACTCTCAAGGCCCATCCTTCGCGATCTCGAAAGATCTGTACAAATAAAATTGAAAGTCTATTTATGTCATACGATTAGCTATAAACATAAACTCCAAATAATTCCTAAGAATAATTTTGCTAACAGAAAAATAAAATGATTCAGCGCAAATTTCACGTTTCTGCGGTTGTTGCCCTTAAAATTATAATACGTGTCGTACAGCCTATGTACCAAACAAATCTTTTTCTGCATTGAATGCAAATAGCAAATAGCACAATTGAATGCAGTTACTGTAAATAAATGTGCTATTTCAAGCATCACACATTTATATACATTACCAAACACTATACTAAAGCTACTTCAAGTAAATCATAGAATCGCAGGCAAGCCAAATACTTACGAATTCTGCTCAATTTTAAGAAATGTGTCTCGGTGCGATTCGCCCTTGTAAATTTCCTCACTGAGTACTTCATTGCCTCCTATGGAAACCTGTGCGATAGTATCAGTATTTTTTAAACGTATTTGTTTGCGTCACCAAGGCGTATTGTTTAATACTTACTTCAATGGTTATTTCGTCATCATCCGACGGCATCAGCCGGAGTGGAATTACACCGTTATTATCAGTTGCAAGATTTTTATCAAAAGTTCCCACGATGCCGTCCACTTCTACGTGGCAGATCACGTTCTTTGCAGGTGACCCATCCTGATGTTCAACTTTCACGTTGGCATTGAATAGATGTCCAGGAAAAAACTCAGAGATCTCTTTCACTAGCTTAGCTCGGTACATGCTTTTGTAGACAATAATGGGTACAGATTTGAACAGTGTTCGATCTACACATAGGACAAAGCGTTCGTGTCATTTATATTATCCCACGAAATTAATTCAGCACGAATAAAATTAACTATTACTCACTTGTATAACGCTCAACGAAAGTGTAGTTCAAAAATAAGTCTTCGGATTCGGCATCATATTCCATTCGGACCGGTTGGTTGCCGAAACTCATGTTATACTTTTTAATTCCATGTACTTCGAGGGATGCAGCAATTTCTAAAGAGCTTGTTTTTGAGTATAGCAATAAATTCATTGTTCCCTGTATCGGCTGATCAAATACATTTTTAGCCGATACTGTCAAATCAACTCCGTTATCCGCTGCTACTGGAACTTTGGTAGGAAAAACCTCAACATTTATCCCCGACGACACGTATTCCTGCACCTCAAACGTCTTGGATACCAATTTCTCATCTTGATTTTGCACAACGATTGTGTATTTGCCCAGTTTTGGTTCAGTCGCTATTGGTAAACTTCCTTCAAACACCCCAAGGTTGAGAAGAGCGTCATTCCATTTCCCTACGGGGTTACCGTCGGGATTTTGGATGGATATAGAAACGCGACGTAGATTCTTCGGTGGATTTAGT
The DNA here is from genome assembly GCF_943734705.1 of Anopheles coustani. Classification (NCBI taxonomy): domain Eukaryota; kingdom Metazoa; phylum Arthropoda; class Insecta; order Diptera; family Culicidae; genus Anopheles; species Anopheles coustani. The sequence goes on along the minus strand of NC_071288.1, from coordinate 83,143,494 downwards.
TCGGAATCCAACACTATCACTCGAAAATTAACGGTATCGCCAGGTTTGTAGACTGGTTTGTTGAGCTGTATCAAACCGGCGAAGAATTTTGTTTGAGCTTTAACTTTGACTTCTTCACTGAAACTGTAGCCATTTAATCCGGTAATAGTAATCCTATAATCTCCTTGAGGAAGCATCTCCGGAATCTGCAAGATTTTTAGAAATTCTATTATATTGTTGTCAAGTTCACTTCATATTAGCTACCAGTTGTGCTTACATTGAAATCCACCAATTTATTCATAAAAGCTCGTACATCTACAGTTTTAGTTTCAAAATTTTCTGGTTTTTCCGCATCGGTTCTTTCCAGAGTGAGTGACAGATCCACTCTTTCATCTGCAAAATTGGTTATCGCTATGGTACATTTTCGGCCGGGATAGATTCTCTTTGGGCCAACAATTAATATTCTAGAAATGCCGAACAACACATCAATTAAAACACTTCCAATTTACGCACCACTTGTATTGCCAGTCGAACTAACAAATATGTATTATGCCGGACATACTTACCCCTGAACAACACTTGAGACAATTGTTAGCAATAGGCCTAAGGAGCAATCACACAGCTTCATTTTTTAAAACATCAATTGGAACACCCTTTTCCAAGCGATCTTCGACTGCTACTGAAGCGGGTTTGCTCATTTGGAAGAACTATTATCATGCAAATTAAAAACAAAGAATAGCGTATGTAAAAAGAAGCTCTGCTCAGTTGCGATAAGCGCTGAAAAGTTCATACTTCAACATTTAAAGGTCATGATGATTTTCGGAATGGAAACGTTGGCCAGCCATTCCTTTTGTATGGGACAGCGTCACGAAAACTGATAGATCCGTTGTTTCCGTTTCGAAAATCATGATGTCCACAATCATTAGTTAAAAAAATACAAATTACTATATGCTTAAGGGTCTTCCACTACAACAAAACAAAGATTGCAAGAATTAGCTATTTCTGCATTTGGGTGAGCAAGTAGATTTCTTCTTCTTCTTCTTCCTCTTCTTCTTCTTCTTCTTCTTCTTCTCTTCTTCTTCTTCCGTTTCTGGCCATTATGGGTCAGGAAAAAAGTGAATTTGTTATCAATCATTGTTAAACTGATTCAATCGTTTACATTTTATATCATAAAACCCCCAAACAATCATCTAAAATTCAAGCATAATACAATACAAAACATGATGAAAAATTGTACTGTGTACTCACTTTTTTGGTGCGTGTTTCGGGTGCAATGGTACAATTTTGACCATATCTCGGGAATCCAAACTCGTGTCGCGGCCAAATTACATCAAAATAAAGAAGATAGTGCAAGAAACAATCTCTCATTTTTCCTTTTTCGAAACATTTATTCCTTATAAAATAAAGCTGTTTTAGCCTGCTGTGTACTGACTTTATGGGTACAGTGTATTAATAATCAAATCAAAACATGGCTTGCTCAAACCGTGGGAGCAAGGGCAAAAAAAAAGGCAGGGAAAGCAAGATCGCTTAAGCATATACATAGATACACAGAAAAAAGCACATACCGAATATCCAACAACATACAGCATACATACCGAATCGTATGGTCGGTAACTGTAAATCAATAAAAATGTGTTTTATTCCCTGGTTCTATTGTTTTCTCGTTAATAAACGGAATTTATAAGTTTATTACGAATGTTTGTTTTGGTTATCCTACATCGCAAGATAGCGCTATTTTTACCAATTATATCGTTCTGTATGTTTGTATGTTCTGTTTTGCTCTAGCGTTAGTCTAGTTTGGTGTGAGCCGTTTCGTACTCATACAAAAAGTCCTCTGAAGGTCATGTCAAAATAGGGCAGACTTGCAACTTGAGACCCACGGGAGTACGAGAGGCCATTCAAAAGTTAGCATACACCGTCAGATTACAACAGCAAGCAGCAACTTTAGCGCTAAAAAAGAAACAATGGTAATACTCATTCCTTTCCGGGTCCTCCAACAGTAACAGAAAATCTTGCCTGCAGCGGAAGTGAGAGTTCAGAAAACCCGAACATTTTCTTATCCTGTCGCTCTTCTGGTAGCCAATGGAAAAGACAAAGGTTACCGAAACCGGCCCGAAAGGTTCCGAACAATTTTTTTCACTACCACTGCTTTGATTTGTGTACGTACACGAAACACCAAACTCATTGCGTCCCCCTTTTTCATATAATCATTTTTGTTCTTCCTTCTCTCTCGAAACTGTTTCATCGGCATTTTTCTCAGTACTTCGTTCTTTTTGCATGTGCCGAACATACATCGGAGGAAGATGGAAGAACAAAAATTGCCATAGGATAAAGAGAGAAGTAACGATTTCGGCATTTCGTGTACGTACACAAATCAAAGCAGTGGTAGTGAAAAAAATTGCTCGGAACCTTTCGCGCCGGTTTCGGCAACCTTCGTGTTATTCATTGCCCAAGCGCCACAAGCTTCGGGTCGAGGTAGGGAACCCCCGAAACCGAAGCAAAAACGAAAAATGGTGGCCCCTTTCGGGGCCCTCGCTCTTTTTCTCTTCTCTTCCTTCTACACATTCTCATGTCTCGAGCTGTTACGCGGAATTGAACCGCGTTGTTTCCACTCCGGCCTCTGCGCACCTACCGCAAGACCGTCGCTCTTTGTTGAGAACGGTGTGCTAAAGGCTCAATATATATCTACTGCGTAGTCGTTTGTATGGACTGTATGGGAATGCATCGTTCGCGCTCAACCCGCTCTAGCCATTTAAACCTCTCGCGGAGCGAATTCATATGGCCACCGCGTTTCGGTTTTTGCTCTTCATTTAGCGATCGCTTGCGCTGCGTACGTATGCATGAATGACCGCTCGCGCTGGGTATACTCGTACGGGTACCCGTACGTACGTATTCGACCGCGCTGGGTATACCCGTACGGGTACCCGTACGTCCGTATTCGACCGCGCTGGGTATTCGACTGGTCTACGATTGCTCGCGCTGGGTTTTCGATCGCTCGCGCTGGGTCTTCGAAGACCCGATCGCGCAGGGCATTTAAACTTCGTACCGTATTGCATTGCGCATGCGCACTTTGATGCACAAACCTCGATTTTTCAGTTCGGATCGGCTGCCGCGGCAACAGATGGGCGCGGTAAGGAGAGATTTCTGGCGGTGGCGGGACGGGGGAATTTCTGCGTTGGTGTAAAAGAGACAAGAATATCACCATCTCGCTCTTGCCCATTGAATTCCCTATCTCCACCCGAAGCTATTGCTGGTAGGGAATTCAATGGGCAAGAGCGAGATGGTGATATTCTTGTCTCTTTTACACCAACGCAGAAATTCCCCCGTCAGGCCACTGCCAGAAATCTCTCCTTACCGCGCCCATCTGTTGCCGCGGCAGCCGATCCGAACTGAAAAATCGAGGTTTGTGCATCAAAGTGCGCATGCGCAATGCAATACGGTACGAAGTTTAAATGCCCTGCGCGATCGGGTCTTCGAAGACCCAGCGCGAGCGATCGAAAACCCAGCGCGAGCAATCGTAGACCAGTCGAATACCCAGCGCGGTCGAATACGGACGTACGGGTACCCGCACGGGTATACCCAGCGCGGTCGAATACGTACGTACGGGTACCCGTACGAGTATACCCAGCGCGAGCGGTCATTCATTCTTACGTACGCAGCGCAAGCGATCGCTAAATGAAGAGCAAAAACCGAAACGCGGTGGCCATATGAATTCGCTCCGCGAGAGGTTTAAATGGCTAGAGCGGGTTGAGCGTATACCGATGCATTCCCATACAGTCCATACAAACGGCTACGCAGTAGATATATATTGGGCCTTTAGCACACCGTTCTCAACAAAGAGCGACGGTCTTGCGGTAGGTGCGCAGAGACCGGAGTGGAAACAACGCGGTTCAATTCCGCGTAACAGCTCGAGACATGAGAATGTGTAGAAGGAAGAGAAGAGAAAAAGAGCGAGGGCCCCGAAAGAGGCCACCATTTTTCGTTTTTGCCGCGGCAACTTCGGTTTTGCTTCGGAAATTTCCAACCAAATCTTTCTGAATATTCGTGTCCCGATTTGGCCACAATTTGGCTGGCTTTACTTCGTGCAGTGTTTCGGGGGTGCCTACCAGAAGAGCGACAGGATAAGAAAATGTTCGGGTTTTCGGAGTTCCCATTCCCGCTGCTGCCAGTTTTTTTCTGTTACTGTTGGAGGAGCAGGAAAGGAAACAGTATTATAATTGTTTCTCATGATATGTCGCTAAATTATGGGACTCCTAGTATGTCCCTTTCTTAGAAAGTTTGTTAAAAAGATACCGTAGTCGGTCTTTCGTACCCCAAGGGGTCTTAATTCGAATTGCGACTTTGCAGTTGGCACGTGATGTGTTGGAACCGTTGTCTTATAGCACCGCGGCTATTATTTTGCTGCTATGAGTTTATAAGAGCGCCTATTTTCGTTAGCTCTTTAAAATGTCCTAGCTACAAAACGTTTGTTCTTGAGACTGCAACAGTTTTAGACAAAAGATTTACATGACACAAAATTTGTATTTCTTGAATCCCTACGCAGTGTTGCTTATAATACTCAGAAGACAGCATTGATCATAGAACGGAACCATATTCCTCAGCTGCGCGAGTCATAATAGAACTGCAGTTGTCCGTCACTGAGAACATCGGTCAGAGGTTACCGGATCAAGCAGCTTCCTTCTAGCAACAGTCGAAGCTCAGCGTGCAGCATTGCCAGGCTCGGCTTGAATTTGCTCACTAAGGTGTAGTCCATTAGCGAAATGTGCTGTTCAGTGATGAACTCAAGGTATGGCATATGTGAGACAGCTCCGGAACAAGCTATATGACCTACGATTTGAGCTACCCGTCGGCACAGTTTGTATATCATGATCTAGGACTGCTTTACGGGTTAGAGTGTAGGACCTTTACCTTTACCTTTAGCTAAGCGGCTTTGACGAAATTTAATGAAATATGCACGATAAGCCGTGCAATGGGAAATACAGAGGCTCAAAAATGAGAAATGGATGTGGTGTACAACTTGTGTCCGACATTGTAGTTCTTCATGAGAAAACAGCAACCAAAATGATTAAATTTCCTTCATGGTCAAACAATTAAAGAAAAACCAAAGATGCGCATCTAGGGATGTACGTTACTTATAAGGTAGTATGCGTAAATATTCCAAATTTACCTTGCCTCCTGTACGGTTGCAAAGGAAAGCAGTATATTGCTGCTCACTCTCGCTGCAGTAGTTTTTTTCGGATTTTGCCGAAGCTAATCCGCACACCTCGTCAGCGCGTTAGCCGCGCCCGAAGAACGCGCAGACGACGTGTGCACACCCCTTATGATTGCTCGCGTTGAGTTTTCGATCGCTCGCGCTGGGTCTTCGCGCAGGGCATTTAGACTAGTGTTGGGTAAAGTGCGATTGTGCGCACAGTGCGCACCGCACAGCACAATGCTTGAAGTGCGCGCACTTCTCGCACAGTGCGCACTTTTCGCACAGTGCGCACTTTTCGCACAGTGCGCACTTTTCGCACAGTGCGCTCTTCTCGCACAGTGCGCACTTCTCGATCTTCAGGCGCACTTTAAGCTCTGAGCTATTACAGTTTTTTTAGAATAAGTAAAACAGTAGAGGAGATGGACCAACATGATGTTGTGCAGGGTTGTTCGCTGCATAGTGTTATGTATGAAATACTGCGTAATTATTTTACTGGCTATATTTTTCTTTCTTCTTATGGGGGGTGCCCATGGCGCAGCGGTAGCGCGAGGAAACACCACACCATAGGTGTAGTGTGGGATCGAATCTCGAGTCTGGCACCCCCTCGGTATTACGAACGGCTGACCACCGATCTATAATATACCGTCTTTCGGACACACAAACTCTCTTCGGAGAGAGGCCTTGTCCCACTAGGGGATGTCGTGCCATATAAAAAAAAAAATATTTCTCTTTCTCTCTCTTGCTCGCTATCACTCTCTGCGTCACCACCCTCGCCACTGCAGAACTTTACTCACAACAACCCTGCACAACATCATGTCATCCATCTCTACTGTTTTAATTATTCAAAAAAAAAACTGTTATAGCTCAGTGCTTAAAGTGCGCCTAAAGTGCGCACCGTGCGCACTCTGCTTGAAGTACGTACTATTCATGCGCACTGTGCGAGAAGTGCGCACTGTGCGAGAAGTGCGCACTGTGCGAGAAGTGCGCACTGTGCGAGAAGTGCGCACTGTGCGCGAAGTGCGCACTGTGCGAGAAGTGCGCACTGAGCGAGAAGTGCGCACTGTGCGCGAAGTGCGCACTGTGCGCGAAGTGCGCACTGTGCGAGAAGTGCGCACTGAGCGAGAAGTGCGCACTGTGCGCACAGCACACCTTGGTTAAAGTGCGTGTGCGCACAGCACACTAAATTTTGGTGCTTTTTCCAACACTAATTTAGACTTCGTATCGTATTGCAATGCGCATGCGCATTTTGATGACTTCACACATGAGGGATCGGCTAGCCAATCACAAGTCTCGATTTTTCAGTTCGGATCGGCTGCCGCGGCAACAGATGGGTGCGGTATGAAGAGATTTCTGGCGGTGGCGGGACGGGGGAATTTCTGCCTTGGTGTAAAAGAGACAAGAATATCACCATCTCGCTCTTGCCCATTGAATTCCCTATCTCCACCCGAAGCTATGGATGGTAGGGAAACGTAGAGGGGCAAGAACTTTTCATAGTTCGGGTCAATTGATGAACGAGGGTGACGAGCCATGGTAGCGACGGTAGGTGGGGCTGTAGGCTCGACCGTGAGCTGGAGTGAGATGGAAATACATTTCAACTCAAAATTGCTACTAGGGAAGAAACGAAGTGAAAGAAAGAAACAAAGAGAGCGCATGAAAATGAAGCAAATAGCAAAGGCGATGCCGTATAATTTTTTTATTAAGAACAAAAACAATAATAGACTGTACTAACAGCACACTTGTACACTATACCCGGACCGGCAATGGCGGACTGTTCCATTATTATTAATCTAACTAACTCGACTCAACCCAAACAATGTTATGACTAAAAACGCGTGATTCCATCTTCTTCTCGACCTAACTCTCTGGTATCACTCGAATCACTTTCTCGATTGCATCCGTTTCCTGGCCCAGCATAATGGAAGCCTTCAAGCGAACAGCCATCTCTCCAAGCTTCCTGGGTTTTACCAGGAATGAAATAGGAACGCCCACATTCGGTTTAACGCTGATCGACTTCGTGTAGCTGGATGCTGAATGAGAGAGATAAGTTAATAAGATAAGAAATTATCAAATAATTTTAGAGCTCTGGATTCAACTTAGAGAGAGACACTTACCTCCTGCAGGTTGCCCAACGAAATCGGTTTGATTCCCAACATTATACATCGTTATATCAGCAATGTATTCTTCGCCGAGGTAGTTGAACAAGGTGAACTGTAGCGCAACAGCCTCACCTTGCTTGATGGTGCATGGAAGATTATCGACGATGTAAAACGACTGAACCGTGGTGAACTCGATCGGCTGTTTGATGATCCCCAGTCCGTACTCGGGATCGATTGAGAAAGCCGTCAGTGACCAGACCGCTGTTGACTCTGGCACATTTTCGTTTAACATAAGTCGTCCATTGTTTGGAATTGTAAGGTTTTTCCACAGAAAAGACTCCACGAAATTTGTGCGAAACGGGATAATTTTCCTGCCCAACCAATTCGATTCCAATCTAGGAAAAGTATCGCTAGCTGAAATATGATCAAGATGCTTTAATGGCTTTCTGACAAGAATTGTGAAAAAGCTTCAATTTTGCTATTGTCATCTTCTATATCTATCTATCTAATATATAAAAGTTAGCAACTTGTAAGGTGTAGGATTGAACAAGCTCAATTTGCATGCAAGTTTTCTATGCAATCGGTAGACTATTGCTAAACTAGGAAAACCAATTCCCAACCAACAATCCCGCAACAGAAGAACTGATAAGCGTCTTCACAATCGGTCCTATTGCGCTTTGTTCTCGATTTGAAGTCACTAATTTGCCACGGATGTTTAGTATTTACAGTTTGTCCACAAATGTGGAACATGAACAAAAATAGCTAAGCGTATTTACTTTTGGCAAAAAGTACCGAACAGCTATTCCCATTACGTCCCAACTGACGGCGACATGCAACATTGCCCCGTTTCCCCACATTTCAAACCCCTTAAGTCCAGCACTGTCAGCTTTCTCTTACAGACTTTGTCTTCCCACTCGTTCTAATGTTGAACCGGTGTGCTTGGGGGGAAGTCACATCTGCCCTTTCACATCTTCCCTTTTAGTCTGACACATTGCTATAGCGGAACCGATCGTGTAGCATTCCCATACTGCAAAGCAACCCACTTGTGTGTTGGTGCACTTTATGTCGATCAATCATGTACAGAATAATAAAGGATGTTTGCATGAATGCCATCACGCACCAACTGTCAATCGCGAAGCGGTGAAGTTTTAAGTCTTCAAAACATCCAGCGCTAGTACAGACGAGTGGAAAAGTGTAATGCTTAGATTACACGTGGCGCAAAACTCTGAGACAGGCGAAAATATCATTATTTTCTGTCACTTTTTTTTTGCTTCGTGTAGACGTTCCTATTCGTGAGCCGATGCTGATGTAAGCGCATTCAATGTTGATTTGATTGTTGAACTGTAAAAAAAAAAAAACAGCACAGAGGTATTGTGTACACCGAAATCTTATCAACAACCACTGTACATCATCACAAACAACTATTTTCCATCCACCGGCACTCTGTACCAGGGGCGCAAATGTTTGCAAATCTATTTTTCACTCGCCGACCGAAACACAGATTTTACGATAAAATATGCGACGTGCGACAAAGCACTGACACCAGCCTTAGCCCGACTATCGCCGATACACGAGAGACCAGCGATTACGCTTCGTTTACCATGCCCTTAAGAATACTTGGATTACCAAAATACTTTTCAAGTTGAAAAAAGTTGTGTTTTGAAGCAATTTTAGAATGACGCGTGGCACTGTGCCCGGGCCTTATGAAATACGTTCAATGAGTTAAGTGAATAAAATGCTCGATAACGGGTAATACCAAAGACAATCAACAGACAGGTCGGGTCAAAGCTGTTTTTCGCTCCGCCATTGTTGTGACAGTTGGTTAAAAAAGTGTTTACAAAAATTTCCAGCATACTTGTGGGAGATCTTCGCCAAAATCTTTGCGAAATAGGCAGTTGGTAATTCTAGATCACAGTATCCATGGTTTTGTGGGTAGAAACTGCTCTTCTGTGTGAAATCATGGGATATGGATCCTTTTGCTCGCCGTGATTGCCGAAATTAAGTGTGTTGGTCTGCATTATACGGAGTTATGTTGATGAAACATACCAAATTTTGCAGTTTTGCTCCACTTTCTTCGCTGTTCGTGAGAAGTAAACAAAATTTTAACCAACTGTCAAAAATTTTCCCACGGTTTTCGGCTCGTTACATGGTATGCTGCGACCTGTCTGTTAATTGTCTTTGGGTAATACCCTTATTAGACGAGGAATGTATCTGTCATATTTTTCCAGAAGTTATCTGCCAAACGCGCTTGATAGATACATTTCTTCATCAAAATCGGAATCAGGCATGATCGGTTCCGATTTTCTTTCGACTGGAATTTATATTACAAAGTGTTGCTTTTAAGTTTTTGCTTTGTTGTTTACAACGGATTTTGTTCGTTACTCTAGGATGAACAATACGCTAAATTCAAACGTGAAAATGATCGAATAACTGCAAAACTCATTTTGTGGAACTTTGCGTTATTACACGAGCGGACATCATTTATATGTCAAACGCCCTGCCAGAGCCTGCTTTGACAGTAAAAGGATGGAAAAATATGACAGAAGCATTCCTCGGCTAATAAGGGTATAACTAGCAAAGGTCTTCGTATAATTTAACCAAAAAAAACGAAAAAAACATGCACCACCAACAAAAGTCATGGCGAATTTACTTTATATTGTGTTCTCGAATACCGGGATACACGATTCATCAAGTGCTTTGAAACACATACAAAACACAAATTCATATAAAACACAGTCACACACAAAACGAAAATATCACGACGATGCACAAATCAACCAGAAAGCAATCCAGAGTTCACTCCGATGGACAAACACGCAGAAACTGAAAGAGATGTTTGATAGATAGTTTTTCTACAAGAAATAGTTTCAAAACTTCCTAACATTGATATGAAGTCGAACAGTACCGATTTCAATGGTTGAAGAAGTGACCCAACTGGACTTGGAAAAATGTTGAATGAATGTTACATTTGACTAAAATTCCATATTTCACCTCAAAAACTAAATAGTGCAGCCTGTGTAACCGGGAAAATGAGCTAGTATTTTTAAAATCGACAAGAATACGTACCACCTTCAAGTTTTAAGCTGTCCAAAGTTCGCGCAAAGAGTCCCATACTCTGTAAAGGAACAATCAAAAGAACTATGATTAACTTGCTCTTTAGATCTAGCTTTACTTTGCTCACATGAATTTTATCGTGTTCATTATTCTGAATATAATGAAAGTTGTCAAACACTGCCTCTATGTTTTCCCAGTGCACATCATGGTTGCCATTGTGCTGGAGTAAGCTTTTGACGTAAGCTGCAAGGGCTACATAGGATCCAGGCCGACCTTGCATGAACAGGTAAATTTGTCCTCCAGGTTTCACTTCACGATCCTGCTCATCGATCACCATCTTAAACTGATAGAAAAGAACCAATCAATATGAACATTTTACTTGTTAAACTTACAACTTCGGGAGTTTATCAAGCTGTCGTTAAGCCATGACGCACATTGTTACTCAGCTCTTTGAATTCAATATCAACGGTATCGTATACTATTGTATCCTTAGCTAGAGTTGCTACAATGACTCTCGATTTCGGGACCATTTTGCTGTTGGCATTGATTTGAAGTGGAACTTTATGGGTTTTGCTGGGTCTCAGCAATCCTTCATCGATGATGTTCCCCTTGGATACAACGTAGTACACGAGGAATTGCATTTTATCTGTGCAGGTTATCGAGTACTTGATGGGTTCATTCAACATTATCCTGCAGAAAAGAGAGTTTCCCATTGCATTTCAATTAGTTTTGCATAAGTGCACGTCGAGATTCGAACACTTACTCTGATTTCAGTTCAATTTTGACGTAAGCATCTGTGTTAGTTTCGACTCGATGGATATCCTCGGTCAGGAGATCATTGTCTTCGATTTTCACCTGGAATAAGGATAATAAAGACGGTGGGGTTTGAACCAAGTGTATCTTTAAATCAGTAGCTTTTCTCATTAAAGTACCCACTTCAATATTAATCGTGTCTGAATCTGCCGACGGCATGAGAGTTTGCTTGATCACTCCATTCTTGTCACTAGTTAGATTTTCAATATATTCTTCATTGAGACCGAAAATGGCCACTTCGGTCACGACATTCGCTGCGGGAGTTCCGTTGTGGTACTTAACGTGAATATCGCATTTGTACGGCATGCCTGGCCGGAATGCAGGACTATCTTTTATCAGTTCCACGTGGTATCGGTACTTGTGCACCGTTATTGGCTTGTAGATTGTTAAGGTGCGATCTGAAAATACGCATCATTATTTTTTTCGTGATGAAATCCTGTCAAACCAACGTAGCGTTGCAATATTTACTTGTGTATTTCTCGATGAACGTAAAGTTGATATTCACATCGTGTTGAGGCTCGTAAAAATCGAGAAGACCATTGAATTTGAGTTGTGCCTGACCCATACCGTAAACTTCCCACGTTTTTGTTTGATCTAATATACCATCTGACAAATAAAGGCGCAAAATAGCCGTCCCTTGTACCGGTTTGCCGGTGAAGTATTTGGCTTCTACCGTTAAGTCGAGCGATTGATCTTCTTCCAGCGGCACCTTTGTAGGGTAGACGTCGATTTCATACGTAGAGAGTACATATTCCTTCACCTCGAACGACTTCGTCACCAGTTCTTCTCCACCAATTTTCACGGACATTTTAAACTTCCCCATCAGTGGCGTTGGAGCTATTTCGAGTTTGTTCTCGAAAACTCCAAGATGTAGACGTCCTGCCGACCACTTGCGGATCACATTCCCGCGTGGATCTTGAATGGTTACATTCACCGTTTTCACGTTAGCCGAAGGTTTCAAATTGGTGTCCAATACTATAACTCGAAAGTTGACCGTATCACCGGGCTTGAAGACTGGCTTATCGAGCTGTATCAATCCGGAAACTGATTTGGTTTTAAGTATAAGATCAGCCTCCTTATGGAAGCTGAAATCTCGCTGGCCATCCAAAGTGATTTTGTAGTTGCCAGGTACCAAATCCGGGAGCTGTAAGGAACGGTTTGTTAACAACACGTCTTCATTGATTGCGAAGGAAAACGAACTTCAAAGTTCACCAAACGGTTTTGATAGTTTTGCACATCCACTGTTTTGGTGAGGCCGAGTATGGTTTCACCAGCTTCCGTTGTACCGTTTATTTGAACATTCAGATCCACTCTGCCCGTGGATGAATTGAAATTAGTTAAGACCAGCGTGTAATTCTGGTTCGATCGGATAAATTTCGGACCAACCACAAGCAACCTGAAACGGACATCAAAAAAGAATTTGTCTTACCATGCTGTTCTATTTTGAATTTAAAAGTGCAGCATAAGATAAGGAAAGTTGTAACAAAATGTACCCATGAGTAGCACTGAGGAGGGTTATCACCAAGAGTAATTGTGACTGTAAGAGTTGCCACATCTCGATGCCGCGAATAAGCACTTAGACGTCCACTTTCGAAGCAACTTGAAGTGAAACTGAATGTGACCCGTCTTTTTCGTTGGTAATGTATTATAAATAGCAATCTCGCGATATGTCTTACCACGATGGGAATTCCCCGACGTCGTTCCTATTTGATAATGGGAAGATCCAAACTAATAATTAAGTATTTATATTTTTATACTAGCTTGAAACCCCACGTTATGCTCTGAACCATAGGTTAGATTATCATGTTGTGTATTGGATTATAATTATAACCTGTTTCCACTTAGGGTTGAATGATGTGACATTTGCTTTGAATCGCTTGCCAATGCGGTTGAATTGTCACAGACGGCTGACTACGGCTGGCCGTAGTGGCACGCGATTCGAAGCAACATTCAGCCCTAAATGGAAACAGGTGTAAATATACACCGAAGGGAACAAGAATAGCACCACCCTGTGATTTGCAATATTTTTAAAATTTCCATTGATGTTCTTGCTTTTTTACATTTGGAACACTATTACAATCTGTTTTACAACCACTGTATTAACGTGAGCTAATAGCGTTTTAACCAAATAGTTCATGAAAATTGTGAGGAAATAAAAATTGCACCACTTTGTTCACAAATTGAATATACATGTAATATAACAAAAGCTAAAATCTACACTGTGGTGCAAAATTTATCGGACACATCTGATCTGAGCTTTGTTGATTGGCTCGTTAAACTTGTATTATAATTGTTTTTTGTTTTACGTATCGGTTTTCCTTTGATACATTAATTTTCATAATTAATCATGTTTTATAATGCGTAATGAGTTTAGCAGCCATACGCTTTAGGGGGAGAAGAAGAAGAAGAATAATGTGTAATGTTATGGTAAGAAGATTTTTTCGACGAAGTCTTGCAAACCGCTGTGGATAATTTAGTCGCAATTTTTACAGCGGTTAAAAGCCCACAATGTTCGAAAGGAAGGAAACATCGGTAGCTCAACGAAGTAATGTTATTTTACGTCATAAAACTCGGTGTAACTAATCGTAAAATTGCTGAATATCTTGGAATTCCGAAGTCGGACATCATTTCCCGACAAAAAACCACCGGCGGCATCGAGAAACGCCCCAGATATGGGCGTCCACAGGATCTTTTACAACGCAACAAGTGGTATTTGGCACAAGCTGTCAAAAATGATCCGTTCATTAGTGGTGGAAAGTTAGCAGGTGATCAGGGACCCATCTTTGGAAAACCTGTAAGACGGTTCGCCAGCAGCAGAGCCTTGAAAGAAATAGAAATCAAGAGTCGTACACCTCGGGAAAAACCATTCATAACTAAGCAGAACCAAGGAGCACGTAAACAAACCAATGTAATCCTGGAAAAAAGTACTATGGACTAACGAAAGTTAGATCAACGGGAGAGCTTCAGATAGATGTGTTGAAGTTTGCCAGCCCAAAATATAAATATATATAAATAACTCCCCAAAGCCCAGATTTAAACCCCATCGAGCATTTATGGTATGAAATTGGACGAGAACTACAAAAGAAGCACATCACTAACAGAAAACAATTAATGCAGGAAATCGAAGTTGTCAGAAACTGTCTACTTCCAGAAACAACCAACAACTTGGTCGAATCCATGCCAATTATTGAAAATAATGTTTTGTCATTTCTTTTATACCTAATTCACAAAAATGTTGTTCTGGTCTGATTTTTTATTCTTATTCAAAAGATTTTTAGACCAGTTTTTGAGGAACAGAGCTGTACCATGATCAGTTTTGATGATTAGCTGTTTCAGACCCATTTCTTCTAAATGCCTTGAAAAATCAAAGAACTCAAGACTCAAATCAAACTTTCTATAGTTGCGTATCGTAACACGTTAAAATTGTTATTTTGTGAAGGTAGTTCAGTAGCTGAACAAAACATCAAATGGATGTTATTTTTATTTCATTGCCGTTTTCATGAATTATTTGACTTTAACATCACTGGAAACTAGAAAATGAAACTGATAGTAATAACATTCCAAACTGGAAAAAGATTTAATTTTATGGACATTTTTAAAAAATATTGGCAAAAAACAGGGTGGAGCTATTCTTGTTTCCTCCAGTGTATATTCTAACGAGTTTGAATAGTGTAATCAAAGAGATTTCAACTAGAAATTTACTGACGTTTGTGTTAACATACGGATTGCGGATGGCGTTGCTGAGAACCACAAAACCGAACTATTTATAATCGGACCTACGGCTTAACTTTCAGCTTCAGATGAACAGCCAGATGTTTCCGACTAGTTCTTTTTTTTTGCTTATTTCTTCTATCTTATCACTTGCCGAAGAGATTAGACTGCCTTTTCTGAGCCAAATTGACAACTGGTTTAGGAATGAGAACCGTTCCAGCAGTTCCGTTAATAGTATTAGTTTTCCCATTTGGTAATCATTAGTAACGAATGTTGGGTTTTCCCTTGTGCAACAAACAACAATCTTTTCTTAAACAGTACTGATAAAATTCTGTGGAATGAAAGTAAAACATGGGAAATACGTTTTAATCTGCCAAATAGCCTCAGATGTGAGATCTGTTTATCAAGAAAATGTGGATTGCTTTTGCATGCCCAGTGGAAGAGTGTCCAGAAGAAGCTTACTTGTGTAGCGATTAAAACTCGTTTTTAGGCGAGGGCAGATTGACCTTCCGTCCTCTCTGAAACGATGTTTGGCTGCTAGACTGCAATCGCTAGAGGCGACTATGTTGAATAAGGGGACTTTTACGTATAAGCTGTGGTGTATGGGAATGTCACACGAGATCTATACTATAGCGCGACGTCCCTTCAAGAAACGCGACGTCGCCTGACAGGCGGCTGAACTCCGTACAAAAAAACTGTCTCACAATTCGCATAAAAACGTTACCTAGTGTAGAAACAACGAAAAACGTGGCGTTGCTTTAGCTCTTGTTAAAAATCAATTCAATCCTAAACAAACTGACAGCTGTACAAAACGCAAACAAACCGAAACACAAACGCAAACAAAACGAGCTATATTCTCCACGAAACATCGGATTTTAAGTGTAATTACCCATGGAGCACGGCACTACCCACGGAACACGGCACGAAGTAAATCAAAGTCAATTGATGGTTGATCGAGATACTAATAGTCAGAAAGATTTGCCCACGAAATTCGAAACAAAACCGAAGTTACCGCGGCAAAAAACGAAAAACAAAGGCCCCTTTTGGGCCCTCTTTTTCTCTTCTCTTCCTTCTATACATTCTCATGTTACGAGCTGTTTCGTGGACTTGAACCGCGTTGTGTCCACTACGGTCTGTGCTCGCCAAACGTAGGACCGTCGCTCTTTGTTGAGAATGATGTGCGAAATGCGTAATATGTATCTACCCAAGAGCCATAAGTGCTATAGAAACTGACGCTGTATATTCAATGCATACTCATGTGCATATTCAGGTAATATGCAGCTCGAGCTGAAGAAAAAACCGAAGTTGCAAACCTCTACTCAGGGTGCATAAAATACGTAGCTAAACAAATATCATGGAATTCAACAACAAAAATTTCGCTGAGTTTGCGCCCCAATGTGATATATATTTTCCCGTACTCCCCTACCTACGTCGCGCTTTGCTAGCGCGATTGTTCTGCCGAAACTGGGCTACATTTGACTCGGGGTCCACACTACAGCGCGACGTCGCCGACGTGTATACAAAAACACATTATTTGCAAAAGTTGATTCTTATATCGACTGCTGTGGTCCTCATTTCAACTGATGACTATTAAAAACATGATCGCGTTATAAAATCAACTGATGCTGATTGAATATAATCTGGTGCAGTTAGAAATGGGGCTGCTTCTAGTATGCTAGTATCAGAAAACCCCTGTACTTAATCGCTCGTTATCCGTTTCTCAATGGAATTACTAAACCATGAATAAAAGATGCTATATGACTCATCATTGAAATTTATTTCAATCTTCCATTTCTCTTCATATTCTTTATAGAATGATCTGTTCATATGTAAAATGAGTGAATTCATACTCTTAACGGTGTTCTTTACAGAGTATTCTGGAAATTACGATTCAACGTTATGCATCAATCCGGCCTCTTAGTTTTAGGAAAACGTTCTTCATTTGTTGCACTCTGGGGGACAATCCTCCTTATCGCAGATGTCGCACAGCTTCTCTTGGTCCACGTCGTAAACTTGAATGGCGTTCAGTTCTGCAATTATATCATAATATCATGAAACAATAGTACGTATTAGTTAATATTAGCATATCCCTGGATTACACCTGGTACTTACTGGGATTGTAATAATCGTGCACTAACACATACGCTGGACGCTTAAGAGCCACCTTGAAACGCCTGTAGGCTGTGATGTGGAAGCAATTCTTTTCTGTTCCCATGTTATCGTAGTATGCCACCACTGAAGTTCCACCGAAACGTATCTCAGTATTCTGGGAAAATTTTTGTTGGTCAATTGGGGAAAATCCAATCTACTATCTATGTTGTTTTAAAGACTACCTACCCGTATCGGGTTAACCGTGGTTGCCTCGGTGATAGGACGGGGGTCAACAACGTAGCCACTGGGAAAGTTTACTTCTACCAGCGCCATGTTGGAACGCTCATTTGCAAGCTTTGGAATGAAACTCGCGCATATTTTCAGCTTCAGCTCGTAATCTGAGTTGGTGTTCAGCTTTTCGAAGGTCAATACAAATCGGTTGGTGTAATTTCGCAGATCCAGTGCGTACTCGTATTTAACGTCCAGTAACCCGAAGCCCAAGCCTGCAACGTTTATATCGATTTTCTTAACATCGCTTGGAATATCCTCGAACTGTAGCTTCCCGATTTCTTGCGATGTTACACGGAAGTTCTTCGTTTGCGTTTTGTATTTCAATTGGATGGAGTAATCGTTTCTTGAGGGCGATATTACTTCGGCCAGTTTCGTGAGCGCTTTCAATCCAACGAATGTGTCTTGCGTACGCGGGAAGCTTCCGGTGACGTAACGTTGATTGACAAGCCAACGCATAACAGGCACGCCATCGGGAAATTTCCCAGCTTGAACCATTGCTAATAGTGCATAACCTGTGGTTTCAATAATGTTCGAATCTCTATACCAATATCTCATGCCACCATTATCGGAAACGGTAGATCTATCGATCAGTCTGTTAATGAAGTATTCTTTTGAGTGATGACCACTCAACCACATAGCGTATGTAGCTATCGAAAGGTCGTAGAGGTCGTTCACTTGCGGAAGAAGCCCGGCAACATACTGCACGCCTCTTGCAATAACATTTTGATGAGTTAGTTTGGCATTCTCATTCTCCAAAAATGCAATCAAAACATAAGACGTTAAAGCAATTCCGTTCCTTAATCCGCCTTGCATATCTGTGTGAGCTATTGGACCAACTTCATTGAATCGTCCAGTGGATTGTTGTTTATTTGCCAACCACTGGAAGGCGCCCGCCACCATCGTGACATCCACCTCACTGATGTATTTCGATGCAGTTTGCATTGATTTCGCCACAAACGCAGTGAGGAAGACACTGCCTCCTCCAGATTGCCAAACACCAAAGGAACCATCCGTTTGACGATATCTCATCTGATTTTGATAGCCAGTCCGAAGTAAGCTAGTGGCTCGGTTGATCAAATTGGTGTCCTTTGAATCAATTGCAGTTAGATAATCGAGCGCAATTATGTTTGGCACAAATTTCACCATGTTTTGCTCTCCACAGCCAGTTGGAACCGCCAGAAGATCTCCCAAGTTTTGAACAACGGTGGTGAGAATGTTTGCTGGAAAAAGAAACATAACATTATGTTGCAAACCCAAGGTGTTCAAACTAAAATGCATCTATACATACGATTGACATGAAATGAGATGTGTTGTGATCCAGCATCCGCATTTTTATCTATATCCAAGCTAATGGGAAAAGATACATTCATATAGGTATTTTGACTGAAAATACGTGACTGCATCTTCTTCTCGACCAAACTTTCAGGTAACACTCGAATCACTTTCTCGATTGCATCCGTTTCCTGGCCCAGCATAATGGAAGCCTTCAAGCGAACAGCCATCTCTCCAAGCTTCCTGGGTTTTACCAGGAATGAAATAGGAACGCCGACCTTCGGTTTAACACTGATCGACTTCGTGTAGCTGGGTACTAAATGCAAGAGATAAATTTGAAATCAATCAATAGTTTCTAACTTCAAAAGACACACTCACCTCCAGCAGTTTGTCCAACGAATTCGGTTTGATTTCCAACATTGTACATCGTTACATCTGCAATGTATTCGCCGCCGAGGTTGTTGAACAAGGTGAACTGTAGCGCAACTGCCTCACCTCGTTTGATGGAGTATGGAAGATTATCGACGATGTAAAACGACTGAACCGTGATGAACTCGATTGGCTGTTTGATGATCCCCAGTCCGTACTCGGGATCGATTGAGAAACCCGTCAACGACCAGGCTGTTGTTGACTCTGGCACGTTTTCGATTAACTTGTGTTGACCATTGATTGGAATCGTAAGATTTTTCCACAGAAAAGACTCCACGAAGTTTGTACGAAACGGGATGAGCTTCGTGGACGAGCCATTCGATTCCAATCTAGCCAGCTTGTCGCTTGCTAGAACATGATCAAGGTGCTTTAATAGCTGGCTGATAACAATTATGAGGCAACAATCATGCGGAACAAGCATCAATTTTGCTATTGTTATACTTTTAGAATCAATTAGAATACGTACCACCTTCAAGTTGTAAGCTGTCCAAAGTTCGCGCAAAAAGTCCCATACTCTGTAAAAGAAACATCACAAGAACAATCATTTATTTGTTTAGTTCTAGCTTGGCTTTGCTTACATGAATTTTATCGTATTCATTGTTCTGAACATCATGAAAGTCGTCAAACACTGCTTCTATGTTTTCCCAGTGCACATCATGATTGCCGTTGTGCTGGAGAAGGCTGTTGTCGTAAGCTGCAAGGGCTACATACGATCTTGGCCGACCTTGCATGATCAGTTCAATTTGTCCTCCAGGTTTCACTTCACGATCTTGCTCATCGATCACCATCTTAAACTGATAGAAAAGAAGCAAATAAATATAAACTTTTTACTGTTCAAACAAATTCTTCAAAATGCCGTTAAACCGTGACGCACATTGTTACTCAGCTCTTTGAATTCAATGTCCATGGTATCGTAAACTATCGTGTCCTTAGCTAGGGTTGCTACTATGACTCTCGATTTTGGGATCATTTTGCTGTTGGCATTGATTTGAAGTGGAACTTTATGGGTTTTGCTGGGTCTCAGTAATCCTTCATCGATGATGTTCCCCTTGGATACAACGTAGTACACGAGGAATTGCATTTTATCTGTGCAGGTTATCGAGTACTTGATGGGTTTGTTCAACATTATCCTGCAGAAAAGAGAGTTTCACATTGCATTTCAATTAGTTTTGCATAAGTGCACGCCGAGATGCGAACACTTACTTTGATTTCAGTTCAATTTTGACGTAAGCATCTGTGTTAGTTTCGACTCGATGGATATCCTCGGTCAGGAGATCATTGTCTTCGATTTTCACCTGAGATAAGGATAAGAAAAACGGTGGATTTGAAGGCAAGTGTAACTTTGATTTTCTAATAAAAGTACCCACTTCAATGTTAATTGTGTTTGAATCTGCCGACGGGATGAGAGTTTGCTTGATCACTCCATTCTTGTCACTAGTTAGAGTTTCAATATATTCATCATTGAGACCGTAAATGGTCACTTCGGTCTCGACATTCGCTGCGGGAGTTCCGTTGTGGTATTTAACGTGAATATCGCATTTGTACGGCATGCCTGGCCGGAATGCTGGGCTATCTTTTACCAGTTCTACGTAGTATTGGTACTTGTGCACCGTTATTGGCTTGTAGATTGTTAAGGTGCGATCTAAAAAAAAGGAACATTACTTTTTTAATGTTGAAAACCTATCAAACTAGCGCGATACATACTTGTGTATTTCTCGATGAACGTAAAGTTGATATTCACATCGTGTTGAGGCTCGTAAAAATCGAGAAGACCATTAAACTTAAGTTGTGCCTGACCCATACCGTACACTTCCCACGTTTTCGTTTGATCCAATATACCATCTGACAAATAAAGGCGCAAAATAGCCGTCCCTTGTACCGGTTTGCCGGTGAAGTATTTGGCTTCTACGGTTAAGTCGAGCGATTGATCTTCTTCCAGCGGCACCTTTGTAGGGTAGACGTCGATTTCATACGTAGAGAGTACATATTCCTTCACCTCGAACGACTTCGTCATCAGTTCTTCTCCACCAATTTTCACGGACATTTTAAACTTTCCCATCAGTGGCGTTGGAGCTATTTCGAGTTTGTTCTCGAAAACTCCAAGATGTAGACGTCCTGCCGACCACTTGCGTATCACATTACCGCGTGGATCTTGAATGGTTACATTCACCGTTTTCACGTTAGCCGGAGGTTTCAAATTGGTGTCCAATACTATAACTCGAAAGTTGACCGTATCACCGGGCTTGAAGACTGGCTTATCGAGCTGAATCAAACCAGAAACTGATTTAGTTTTAAGTATAAGATCAGCCTCCTTATGGAAGCTGAAACCTCGCTGGCCATCCAAAGTGATTTTGTAGTTGCCAGGTACCAAATTCGGGAGCTGTAAGGAACGGTTTGTTAATATTGCATGTCTGTTACCAGCAAAGGAAAACGTACTTCAAAGTTCACCAAACGGTTTTGGTAGCGTCGCACATCCACTGTTTTGGTAAGGCCGAGTATGGTTTCACCACCGTCCGTTGTACCATCTATTTTCACTTTCAGATCCACTCTGCCCAAGCTCGAATTGAAATTGGTTAAGACCAGCGTATAGTTCTGGTTGGATCGAATATATTTTGGACCAACTACAAGCAACCTAAAACGGATCCAAAAATAATTTGTAATACCGTGCGGTTCTTTTCTGGATTTTAGCTTGCAGCATAAGGTAGGGAAACTTGAAACACAATGTACCCATGAGTAGCACTGACGAGTGTTATCACCAAAAGTAATCGTGACCTTACGAACTGCCACATCTCGATGCCGCGAATGAACACTTAGACGTCTGCTTTCAGAGCCGTTCCAACTGCATTTGACATCTCTTGCTGCTGGTGTAGTGTTTCAAAGAGCAATCTTGGAAGATGTTTTGCAAATATGGGAATTCCCCGTTGTCTTGGTGGTTGTGAGCCGTGCTTTACATGCATTTTGATTGATAGCGGTGAATCCCCAGTGATTAGCATACTTGGTACATTCGTTGCTCTTCGACAAAAGTGATTAAGAATTTTTGATTGTCGAAATAGAAAAATATTAAGTTCTACAATAGACTGAAGTATTCTGTTTTTGTTTCATTTTGTTTAGCAAAACGCTTTTCTTATGTTAACTATCAGTGCGTCCAAAAGCAAGTTAGAAAAACTTTACTTCACTTAAAACTTTTCTTAACTCACTCATTAATTGACGCTAAACATTTTTTTAACAAACTTATTATTGCACAAGAAGAGATTTATAGCAAGTCTTGTAGAAATATCCATAGAAAGTAATGGAATCGTGAATTTTGAATCTTAAATATGTCTGTCTTATGCATGCAACTTTGTGGAGTAGTTCTCAGCAAAGGGGATCGTTTTTTTTTGGGTATTTTGGGCCACAAAAGAAGTAAATTTGTTATCAATCACCAATGAAATGGTTAAAACGTTTACATTTTATGTCGTGAATCCCCAAACAAACGCCAAAAAAACGAAGCCCAAGCAAAATGGAATACAAAACATGGTGAAACTTTGTGCTGTGTACTCACTTTTTCGGTGTGTTGTTACGGTGCGACGGCACAATTTTGAGCATATCTCGGGAGCCTTTACTCGTATCGCGTCCAAATTGTATCAAAATGAAGAGGAACAATCCATCATTTCAACTTTTGTAACATAACTGTCCCTCACAACGCAAATGGCTTTCGTTTCTGTTTTAGCCAACAGTGTACTGACTTTATGGGTGTAGTGTATATTAAATACTACGTTAACTTGAAACAGTTAACCGATTATAAAAACCTAAAGACCAATGTCATACATCTCTGTATTCTGTTCATACGTTGCACATATAACGAATCATACCCGCGATGACCATACCAACTTACTGATGACCTTCGATAACAAGCCTATTTAGTTGTTGCGGTGTTCGTTTGTAATTTTTTATTTTTGGTCAAGCTGACATATTTCTCATTTAAAATTGGCATTGTTTGGTACATTCTATCTGTATTATTTTTTTCTATTTTCTACAAAAACAAAACTATTCCTTCAGTTTTGCAGCAAGAGCAACGAATGTACCAAGTATGCTAATCACTGGGAATTCACCACTATCAATCGAAGCGATCGTTCAAGACAACTGGAAATTCCCATATTTGCGTAACATCTTCCAAAATTGCTCTTTGAAACATTCTACCAGCAGCAAGACGAGTCAGATTCAGTTGGAACGGCTCCGAAAGCAAACGTCTAAGTGCTTATTCGCGGCTTCAAGATGTGGCAGTTCGTAATGTCACGATTACTTTTGGTGATAACACTCGTCAGTACTACTCATGGGTACATTGTGTTTCAAATTTTCCTACCTTATCGTGCACGCTAAAATCCAGAATAGAACAACATGGTATGACGAGTTTATTTTTGATGTCCGTTTCAGGTTGCTTGTGGTTGGCCCGAAATTTATCCGATCGAACCAGAACTATACGTTGGTCTTAACCAATTTCAATTCGAGCTTGGGCAGAGTGGATCTGAAAGTGAATATAGATGGTACAACGGACGCTGGTGAAACCATACTCGGCCTTACCAAAACAGTGGATGTGCGACGCTACCAAAACCGTTTGGTGAACTTTGAAGTACGTTTTCCTTTGCTGGTAACAGACATGCAATATTAACAAACCGTTCCTTACAGCTCCCGAATTTGGTACCTGGCAACTACAAAATCACTTTGGATGGCCAGCGAGGTTTCAGCTTCCATAAGGAGGCTGTTCTTATACTTAAAACCAAATCAGTTTCTGGTTTGATTCAGCTCGATAAGCCAGTCTTCAAGCCCGGTGATACGGTCAACTTTCGAGTTATAGTATTGGACACCAATTTGAAACCTCCGGCTAACGTGAAAACGGTGAATGTAACCATTCAAGATCCACGCGGGAATGTGATACGCAAGTGGTCGGCAGGACGTCTACATCTTGGAGTTTTCGAGAACAAACTCGAAATAGCTCCAACGCCACTGATGGGAAAGTTTAAAATGTCCGTGAAAATTGGTGGAGAAGAACTGATGACGAAGTCGTTCGAGGTGAAGGAATATGTACTCTCTACGTATGAAATCGACGTCTACCCTACAAAGGTGCCGCTGGAAGTAGATCAATCGCTCGACTTAACCGTAGAAGCCAAATACTTCACCGGCAAACCGGTACAAGGGACGGCTATTTTGCGCCTTTATTTGTCAGATGGTATATTGGATCAAACGAAAATGTGGGAAGTGTACGGTATGGGTCAGGCACAACTTAAGTTTAATGGTCTTCTCGATTTTTACGATCCTCAACACGATGTGAATATCAACTTTACTTAACTTAACTTTGATAGGTTTTCAACATTAAAAAAGTAATGTTCCTTTTTTTTAGATCGCACCTTAACAATCTACAAGCCAATAACGGTGCACAAGTACCAATACTACGTAGAACTGGTAAAAGATAGCCCAGCATTCCGGCCAGGCATGCCGTACAAATGCGATATTCACGTTAAGTACCACAACGGAACTCCCGCAGCGAATGTCGAGACAGAAGTGACCATTTACGGTCTCAATGATGAATATCTTGAAACTCTAACTAGTGACAAGAATGGAGTGATCAAGCAAACTCTCATCCCGTCGGCAGATTCAAACACGATTAATATTGAAGTGGGTACTTTTATTAGAAAATCAAAGTTACACTTGCCTTCAAATCCACCGTTTTTCTTATCCTTATCTCAGGTGAAAATCGAAGATAATGATCTCCTGACCGAGGATATCCATAGAGTCGAAACTAACACAGATGCTTACGTCAAAATTGAACTGAAATCAAAGTAAGTGTTCGCATCTCGGCGTGCACTTATGCAAAACTAATTGAAATGCAATGTGAAACTCTCTTTTCTGCAGGATAATGTTGAACAAACCCATCAAGTCCTGCAGGTTTAACAGCATTTTGAAGAATTTGTTTGAACAGTAAAAAGTTTATATTTATTTGGTTCTTTTCTATCAGTTTAAGATGGTGATCGATGAGCAGGATCGTGAAGTGAAACCTGGAGGACAAATTGAACTGATCATGCAAGGTCGGCCAAGATCGTATGTAGCCCTTGCAGCTTACGACAACAGCCTTCTCCAGCACAACGGCAATCATGATGTGCACTGGGAAAACATAGAGGCAGTGTTTGACGACTTTCATGATGTTCAGAACAATGAATACGATAAAATTCATGTAAGCAAAGCCAAGCTAGAACTACAGAGCTAGTTAATCAATGTTAATTTGATTGTACCTTTACAGAGTATGGGTCTTTTTGCGCGAACTTTGGACAGCTTACAACTTGAAGGTGGTACGTATTCTAATTGATTCTAAAAGTATAACAATAGCAAAATTGATGCTTGTTCCGCATGATTGTTGCCTCATAATTGTTATCAGCCAGCTATTAAAGCACCTTGATCATGTTCTAGCAAGCGACAAGCTGGCTAGATTGGAATCGAATGGCTCGTCCACGAAGCTCATCCCGTTTCGTACAAACTTCGTGGAGTCTTTTCTGTGGAAAAACCTTACGATTCCAATCAATGGTCAACGCAAGTTAATCGAAAACGTGCCAGAGTCAACAACAGCCTGGTCGTTGACGGGTTTCTCAATCGATCCCGAGTACGGACTGGGGATCATCAAACAGCCAATCGAGTTCATCACGGTTCAGTCGTTTTACATCGTCGATAATCTTCCATACTCCATCAAACGAGGTGAGGCAGTTGCGCTACAGTTCACCTTGTTCAACACCCTCGGCGGCGAATACATTGCTGATGTAACAATGTACAATGTTGGAAATCAAACCGAATTCGTTGGACAAACTGCTGGAGGTGAGTGTGTCTTTTGAAGTTAGAAACTATTGATTGATTTCAAATTTATCTCTTGCATTTAGTACCCAGCTACACGAAGTCGATCAGTGTTAAACCGAAGGTCGGCGTTCCTATTTCATTCCTGGTAAAACCCAGGAAGCTTGGAGAGATGGCTGTTCGCTTGAAGGCTTCCATTATGCTGGGCCAGGAAACGGATGCAATCGAGAAAGTGATTTTAGTGTTACCTGAAAGTTTGGTCGAGAAGAAGATGCAGTCACGTATTTTCAGTCAAAATACCTATATGAATGTATCTTTTCCCATTAGCTTGGATATAGATAAAAATGCGGATGCTGGATCACAACACATCTCATTTCATGTCAATCGTATGTATAGATGCATTTTAGTTTGAAAACCTTGGGTTTGCAACATAATGTTATGTTTCTTTTTCCAGCAAACATTCTCACCACCGTTGTTCAAAACTTTGGTGCTCTTCTACAGGTTCCATCTGGCTGCGGAGAGCAAAACATGGTTGGATTAGTGCCAAACATCATTGTGCTCGATTATCTGACCGCAATTGATTCAAGGGATACCAATTTGATCAACCGAGCCACCGGCCATCTCCGAGTTGGCTATCAAAATCAGATGAGATATCGTAAAACGGATGGTTCCTTTGGTGTTTGGCAATCTGGAGGAGGCGGTGTTTTCCTCACTGCGTTTGTGGCGAAATCAATGCAAACTGCATCGAAATACATCAGTGAGGTGGATGTCACGATGGTGGCGGGCGCCTTCCAGTGGTTGGCAAATAAACAACAATCCAGTGGAAGATTCAGTAAAGTTGGTCCAATCTGGAATTCAGATATTCAAGGCGGATTACACGGAAACGGAATTGCTTTAACGTCTTATGTATTGATTGCATTTTTGGAGAATGAGAATGCCAAACTAACTCATCAAAATGTTATTGCAAGAGGCGTGCAGTATGTTGCCGGACTTCTTCCGCAGGTAACCGACCTCTACGATCTTTCGATAGCTACATATGCTATGTGGTTGAGTGATCATCACTCAAAAGAATACTTCATTAACAGACTGATCGATAGATCTACCGTTTCTGATAATGGTGGCATGAGACATTGGAATAGATATCCGCACATTATTGAAACCACAGGTTATGCACTATTAGCAATGGTTCAAGCTGGGAAATTTCCCGATGGCGTGCCTGTTATGCGTTGGCTTGTCAACCAACGTTACGTCACTGGAGTCTACCCGCGTACGCAAGACACATTCGTTGGATTGAAAGCGCTCACGAAACTGGCCGAAGTAATATCGCCCTCAAGAAACGATTACTCCATCCAATTGAAATACAAAACGCAAACGAAGAACTTCCGTGTAACATCGCAAGAAATCAGAAAGCTACAGTTCGAGGATATTCCAAGCGATGTTAAGAAAATCGATATAAACGTTGCAGGCTTGGGCTTCGGGTTACTGGACGTTAAATACGAGTACGCACTGGATCTGCGAAATTACACCAACCGATTTGTATTGACCCTCGAAAAGCTGAACACCAACTCAGATTACGAGCTGAAGCTGAAAATATGCGCGAGTTTCATTCCAAAGCTTGCAAATGAGCGTTCCAATATGGCGCTGGTAGAAGTAAACTTTCCCAGTGGCTACGTTGTTGACCCCCGTCCTATCACCGAGGCAACCACGGTTAACCCGATACGGGTAGGTAGTCTTTAAAACAACATAGATAGTAGATTGGATTTTCCCCAATTGACCAACAAAAATACTTTTCCCAGAATACTGAGATACGTTTCGGTGGAACTTCAGTGGTGGCATACTACGATAACATGGGAACAGAAAAGAATTGCTTCCACATCACAGCCTACAGGCGTTTCAAGGTGGCTCTTAAGCGTCCAGCGTATGTGTTAGTGCACGATTATTACAATCCAAGTAAGTACCAGGTGTAATCCAGGGATATGCTAATATTAACTAAAACGTACTATTGTTTCATGATATTATGATATAATTGCAGAACTGAACGCCATTCAAGTTTACGACGTGGACCAAGAGAAGCTGTGCGACATATGCGATAAGGAGGATTGTCCGCCAGAGTGTAAAAAATGAAGAACGCTTACCTAAAACTAAGAAGCCGGATTGGTGCATAACGTTGAATCGTAGTTTTCAGAATACTCTGTAAAGAACACCGCTAAGAATATGAACTTACTCACTTTACATATGAACAGATCAGTCTATAAAGAATATGAAGAGAAATGGAAGATTGAAATAAATTTCGATGACGAGTCATGTAGCATCTTTTATTTATGGTTTACCAATTTCATTTAGGAACGCAAATCTGATACTAGCATCATTTTGGTCATCAGTACCAACAAGGTAAAGAGACATGAAAAGCTGTGATGACCCAACCTCTAGTTCTAGTAATCTTGGTGAAACGACGAAAACCGAGAACGACGAAAACCGGGGCCAGCCTGCACAGCATAATGAAACAAGAACCAAGGTGTATTGGATTCAGGCCGTGTGTAATTCAGGCCGTTGCAGTCATGGACGTACTGCGGGGATCTACATCGATATATTTCTTCCTCTTTGTTATTATAAATGTGTTTGGAGATAAAATTGTCCGACACACGTAATTTATCGAATAAACGTTCTGTTTGAAAATTTCAGTTCAATTATATCCTATGAGAGGAGAATTTATCGCGCATGCGCGTGTTCACCGCGTGCCAAGAAAGGATATTTTGCAGGGTTGAATTCAGGCGTGAGTTGACATCTTCCTATGAACGCAGGACATTTTTGCGACCTGTATTTTGTTGCTGTTTATTTGTCATAACATTCGAAACGAAAATAAAGGTGTGCACCTGTGTTGGCTGTGTTTGTCGAGACGAAAGTGTTTTGATTCTATCGATAGTGCCGCCGGTATCGATATTTACGGTGCCCCAACTGCAAACTTGCCGTTCTACATTTAACGTCAATGCTAAAGTGTGTGATTTGATTAGAATAGAAAACACTTGCGAAATTACCAATTCATTCAGTCAGCTGGCTGTTCAACTGTTTGCTCCGAAAATCGAAACGCTTTTTTAAGAATTGGTAAAACGAGGATTGTATTTATTTTCAAGGTAATTGAAACGCCCTTGAACGTGCAAAGTGTTGCAAATTGGTTATCGTAAACCAACTCCACCAAGAGGAAAAGTGCACCAAAACCGATCGATAAATTGATTTTCCCTTACAAATCGACGCACAACCAGAGCGTTGGCCATGAATGTGATTGCATGAGGAGCAATTTCTCATCGATGGTTTAAAAATGAATGCCGCTATGACCGAAACTAATACACTTCTGCAACATTGATGGGAGCTGCAATAATTGAAAACGGTGCGGGGCGCAAGACATAGGGATTCGGTCGACGGTCCTTCACATTCTAGTTCGTTCAGTGTGCTGTCATGCGAAGTGATGCAGCTGACTCACAGTGGAGTCCAACAGTTGTGCAGTGACTTATGAACACCACTGCTCGGTGGAAAACTTATGCTCTTCCACACATATCAAGCGTTCAGTAAATTCATACGAAAAGCTGGGGAGAAAAAGAAATCGTCACGAGCAACACCACGTGCAGCTCTGAGTGATGACCATTTCCGTCACTATTGTTCATCAACTAGTCGTAGATCAGCAATCATAATCAATGTTTCAGGTAAGTGCCATAGAGAAAGAACAGTTGTTAAGTTCGCACATGATTCATCAATGTTAGGAAAAAGTCATTGATAATAGAAACTACAAATAATAATGTTTGTGATTAATTAAATACTCTCTTAGGCGTTTATGGTGTGTTTTATGGCGGTTGAGTTTAGTTTTTTGCAACTAATGATCAGCACAATATTTCAAAACTATTAGGTAGTAGTTGTTGTTTTTTTTAAAATAATTGCTTCACACATTGTTCGCGATCCTGGGGACTAATAATAAACCTTCGCTTCACCTCACACCTATCTCTAGAGGATGACTTCGAACGAATGAATGAGTCATACTGAAAAAAACCGGTGTGGCATGAGCCGAGAGTGGCTCAAAATAGGCTTGGCGGTTAGTCTACTTCTTCTTGGCATAACGACCTTATTGGTCATGCCTGCCCGTTAAGGGCTTACGAGACATTTACCCTATGTGTACGAGGATAGTCAGTCAAACCTCTCGTACAGGGGAGGGTCCGGTCTCGGTTGGGATTCGAACCCACGCCGTCGAAGTGGTGAGCCCCGGCGGCGCGGACCCCCCTTGACGGATAGTCTGTAAAGCAAATTGCTAATAAATCATACATTTCCGAAGTCTAGTTTTTGTTTTATTTTTTCTCATCATAACGCAGTCATCAAAAAACATTCAATTAAATGAAGAAGCCGATATAAATACAAGGCTCAAAGCCTAATTCAAATAACATTGAGAATAGGTTTATGTTAACACCAAAGAAAGGGCACGCACAAATTGCGAAGGTTGCCAAAAAGTGACATGGTCTAGAAAAATAACTCAAGTAGCGAACAGTGTGGCAAGATGCCCCGTTGAGGTTAAATGCAACTGTGTTTTTAGCTACAAAATAGAATAACTCCTAACACTTTGTCCTTCGAAGTCTCCACAATGGACGCATTTAAAGCTTTCTGATCGATAGCAAATCACACAATTTTGGAGTTATGGCAGTTTTTGGTTTCCATTCGAGTTTATTGCAAATCTTAAATTTCAATAATCTCTTGCGTTTAATCAGTACATTTGATAAGTATAGCTGGGTTTACTTCGCGATTGAGGAAAGACACAGAGCAGGAGAAATCAGGACGCGAAATGCAAAAGATACCGCAGAAGAACGGGCGTTGTAATCGCCCGGATTTGGAATTGGTACAGAATTGCATTCATAATTCTTGCATTCTGGCTATGAAGACAAAAATGAGAACATCTCTATAATGATATAATGAGCGAGATATGCACAACAGTCCCAGATTTCCAAATTTATTTTGCATGCCAACTAAATTAACTTATAGTGAAACTTATTCTGTACCACAAATCACAAATTATTGACATTTGTCGTTCAGCTACACCGCACGGTGTGGAAAAATTGTATCGATTTCTATTTTGGAGTGATGATGGTTCTATCGGTGATATAAACAAACACGGTTTGTTTTAGTTGCAACACTTTCTTATTGCTACGAACATATTTTTATGATTTGTTTTGTTTCATCAGTATTGTTTATGTGGCACGACATCCCAAAGTAGGACAAGGCCTCCTGCTTAAGTGAGTTTCGGTGACCGAAAGACGTTTGTAATATAGATTTGGTGGTCAGCCATTCGTAATGCCAGAGGGTGGTGCCAGCCAGACTCGAGATTCGATGCCACACCTGTAGCGTGGTCCCTCGCGCTACCGCTGCGCCATGGGCACCCCCCTACTCCTGAAATACGAGTAGCTATAGTACGTATAGCTCTGATTAAATAATTATTCACACGGGTTGTTCAGTTACACTTTCAGGGCCGCTTTTACCTATAACATTAAATGACGCGTGGAAAAGAGTGCTCTCAAAAATGTTAATTTTGATCTGAGATTTTAAACTTTTTTAATAAAAAAAGGGTAAAATATCGATCTTTGTAAATTTGGGACATTTTGCTTAAGCGGACTGTGAAAAATTATTTTTTTTCGCTCAAATCTTGCCTAACACTTCAAACGAAAAAAAATAAATAAAACTAAGCATGACTTTTAGACCTCTTAGATTTAACGACCTCTTGGTCATGCCTGCTCGTTAATGGCTTACGAGGTCTCGGTTGGGATTCGAACCCACCGATTAGATTCCATTAAAAAAATCTGTCTTTTAGAAACATTTTAACTGATGAATGTTGAAAATGTCTGATAAATTTGTCGTGTGATGTCTTGTCAACCTGAGTAATCCTAACGGTACCAACAGATTTGGTGTTTTCAAAGATACACGCTGCCCACAACAGGAGGCAGGAGGCAATTTTGAAAAGATATGTAGTTTAATTGAACTTAGACTATGTTTGTTCATCTAACCCATCGATGGATTTTTAGCTCATTTCCATTCAAATTTAATGCCTTCCTGCACAATTCAGCGTTCTAACTAGGAGCGAATATTGGTGGCATAAAACAATATTTTATTCTATGACACAATCCCGAAAACTTCGTGGGCCTCCTTTTTGTATGGAAAAGCGTTTTGAAAAACTACTTGAATCCCTGAAGGGCATTTTCGTGGAAAAAGTAACACCCCGGTCGCGCCAGCGGTCAGTTGTGTAAGTTACGGCCTCGATAATCCTGATTGATAAATGTAGCCTCAGGAGTATCCGAGCGTCCCGCTCGCGTGGCACAGTACCGGCCCCGGGCACCGTAGCGCCGCACTGACGAAATTAAATATTGCAAGGATGACTAATCGTGTTTCATAATTCTTTCCAAACAGATGGATATGTTTTGGGGCCGACGGAGGTGGTGACACAAACCCGCGGTGAAAGGCGCCTAAATTATTCAGCGAATGCGTCGGGGGGCGAACATTTGAATAATCCCGCGATGATCAGCCGGGGCATGACTTGTTCACCTGCAAAACTTTTAGTCCGACTTTCTTTCCCTTGCTACGGGGCGCCCAATGCTCGCGGAGGTGACGCTGCTTTGCATTTTGATTAGTCGTTACTTCGTCGGCTGCCGGCGGGAGAGAAAGGGATCTTAAGGATGAGCCGCCATAAATTATGCAACAGTTGTCCTGGCCCTTTCGCAATTTGCTCACCCGGCACGAAATGGCAATCATTCGATGGATGATTATTTGACGGTGGAAATAATCGAAAATAAGATTACGTGGGGGGTTCAGGTGAGGGATGTAAAAATATCAACAACAACAAATTTGCATAGGAAAACATGTCCCGAAATGCCGTTGAACTATTTAGTTTGGGAGAACATAATTCCGATGGAAAAGTTCGATCTTTCGTGTTGTCAACCAGGCATCGTAACAGAGTTTTCTTTCACGTTGATTTCGTTAGAGTTTTATTCTATTTGAACGATCTTTATATTTCTACTGCGTTGTTTATGAAACAATTTAATGTTTAATACTCTTTCTTTCTATATTCAACTTTTGTTGCCATTTTTAACGAGGATAACGAACGTAATTATTTCTTCGAACATTCCAATTGCAGACATGCCGACTCTGGAATCTGAGTATTGCAAGCGTGCTAGCGTTAACACTGTCCAACGTGTTCCTCACGGTTCGGCTGCTGCACAGTGGCGATTGCAACCAGTACAGCAGTGGCGAGGATGGCGTTTCGATGGTGCCGCGGGCCCCCATCCTCACACCCGCCACCTGCCTGGAGTACGTGCTGGCGGAGAGCCTAGCGAACAGCACGGATAAGGCCGTTTTTTCCGGGCTCGATCTGCGGCTGGGACGCTGGGACACGCGCCGGTTGTACAAGATATTCGACTTCGCCGTGGTGGGTGAGCGTTTTCCGGAGCTGTCGGGCACCTACAGCGTCTGCCTGGCGACGCAGAGTTCGCTGGAGAAGATCTACTCGCTGGTGCAGGTGGCGCACCATTGGTCTGGGCCGATCTCGACTGCCATCTTCGCCGCCGGCAACGACGAGCTATACCTGCTGCAGATCTACCTGTCCTACCTACGGCTCTGCTTCCGCCCGATCCGGGAGCGGGTCAGCTTTCATCTGGTGCTGCCGAAGGATCGGGCCCCGACGCACCTGAAGAGCGTGCACGTGAGCGACTTCACCAAGTTCGATTGTGCCAAACCGGAGGCGACGCTCAACGATCTGCTCAAGCTGCGCAAACCGGACACGAGCAAGTGGCGCATCAAGAACCCGTACCCGCAGAACCACCTGCGCAACGTGGCCCGGAAGGCGTGCCAAAGTGGATACGTCTTTCTGACGGACGTCGACATCGTGCCGAGCGTCAGCTTCGCCGAGCAGCTGGACAAGTTTCTGCGGAAGCAGAAGCCGCACCATCTGACCGCGTTCGTCGTGCCGACGTACGAGCTGGACGAGCGGGTTCGCTTCCCGCGCAACAAGACTGACCTGATCCGGCTGGCAAACAAGGGCCTAGCGAGACCGTTCCACCACAAGGTGTTTATCTACAATCAGTTTGCGACCAACTTTTCCAGGTAAGCGCTCGGCTTCTGTCTTCGTTTGTAATTTAGAAACACTCTGCATCCTCTCTTTAAATCATGTTAGCTTGACCTTAGCCCCGGTGATGCTCGGTGAAGAAGAGATCGAGAACAAAGTTGTGGGTTTTTCTCTTTACTTTAGAGTTATGTTTAAATTTAATAGTTACAATAACGGCATATTTAAAATGGTATTGATGATTCATCGATTTTCCCGTAATACATTGCTGTATATTTTGTTTATGAATATAGCATGTGTCGGTGTCATTGGATTACAGTGCAGCGAAGCATACATACTCGGGTTGATATTTATTTTCATTAGTATCGTATATGAGCCTAAACTTTTGTAATTATAAATGAGAAACCCTGAGATTGGTACGATTAATTATTGTTCTACGAAAAACCTTACTAATGTTGTTGACAATCTTTGGTTTGTGTTACACAAATATAGATTTTGTGCATATTTATTATGTACTATTTTATTTGTTACGAACTGTACAAGTGTTTTCATGTTTGTTTTGCTAGTGGTTGTAAAACTACGTTTAAAATGTAAAATTTTGATGATTTTACAATACAGGATCTTTTTTTTTCAAATATAGGAATTAAACAAATTTTCTACTGCATTTGCAGTGCTAAAACTTAATATGCGGAAATTTTTTGAATCGACGGTTCAGTATTGGTCGAATTTTTTTATATACACAAAATTCCATGCCGAAAAAGATAAAATATATAAAAGGTTGCATCTAACTTGCATTAATATATTTTTCACGAAGTAAAAGCACAATTTTTCTTTTCGAGCAACTCGTTAGTATGTTTAAGAATTTTATTATTAATTCCTTAGTTCGTCCTTTGGCACGGTTAGCAAGTCGAATTTCATTTAGTGACCTTTGACTTTGAAATTTAAAATCCTGTTATAATTTATCATAATAAAAACCACGTTAGGAACCATGAGTACTAAGTTAGGAGTACATCCAATTCACTCATTAATTGCACTCGTGTTTGCCCGAAAACTCCCCCACCGATTGAAAGGGAAATATAATCTCCCGTAAGTAGGAGGATTTATAGAGTGTCGTTAGGCGAAGGGGTCGTTTGGCGGGAAAGTAAATTGATTTTACTACCTTCCTGCCAGTTGAGGACAAGTGCTGCCCGAGGGTTTTATGTGCACTTACCCGCGCGAGCCCGATAAGTCCGGCTTGTATCGTAACACCTTAGCACGTCCTCCCCGCGCCCCGGTACCGCGAACGTGAAGCGTATTGATTTGCTTCGCACTTCCGGCTCCCTGCGCCGTGGTGCAAATGACGGTTCGTTCATTTATTTCATGTAACAATCCTATCCATTCGATTTTCACGATCGGCGGTGCGTGAAGCGGTGGTCCAAGATTTATTACTGCAAGGGCCATTTACACTGAAGCGCTATTTATCATCGGCTTCTGATGCAATCATTAATTCTTCGGGCTCGGGCACGTGGAGGCATCGGCTGGGGGTGGGGAGAGCTATTTTCTCCAAGCACGGTGAAGAAAATGTGGTCCGGTTAAGAAAGAAGATGCGCTGACCATCGTTGCCTTCGCTGTCGGAGTGTAATAAAACAGAGATAGGGCACAATAAACCGAGGTTGCTGATGCAATCGACCAACAGGGGGCATTTGTCGGTGGGCGAATCCACCCAAAACGGGGGCGATTCAATCAGGCGAAATGGCTAGGGTAGCAAAGGATTTAACATTGCTTATTATACGTGCCGCACTGGTTGAGGCCGTGGGGGTTTTCTACAACCGCCCCGTACGAGATCATTCGCAATCCAATCGTCGATGGAACGAAATGGATTGTCTTTGACAGCTTCGTTATCATTTGTCCGCTGCGCAAAGGGAACAAAAACCCGAGCCGGTGGGCGGTGCGTAGCAAAAAGACACGATTATTCACGCGTACTACTGACGGAGCGAAGCATAACCGCATTAACACACATCTACTAAATCATGACTAATCCTGTTATACTGATTGTGCGAGCAAAACGATGCGCTTTGAGAACGTTCCGGGGCGTGAGCAATAGAATGCAATATCAATTTAGCCGGTGTAATGGATTCTAAAGCAATCTAAACACAATTACCAGCAACCAAGCGTTCCATAAACGCAAACCAATGTGCAACACTACTCCTCAAATGGTTTGCGTGAGGCTGGGCATAATTTTGGAAGCATCATTTGGCGGTAGGCGTTCATTATTAATCGCTCATAATTGATTCGAAATCCATCATCGAAAGGTGAGGATGAGTGATGAGGATTAAATTACACTTGTTGAAACAGAACTAGCTTTACACGTTGCGAAATAACGCTTTTATAACTTTAATTGAATTCGTCGTCGTCAAACGTCTAAAAAAATCTTAAGGCAAAAGTTTTTCAAAATATTTTTGACTTAAAACATACGAGTGCTTACGTCTTACGTCTGGTTATTAATATTGAAATGAGATTGAAAGTGATCGATTTGTTTGGAGAAAAAGTTGCACAATCTCAGTTATTATCAATCTTTAGGGCATAAGATCAGAGGCGGATTAAGTGTTCTTGAGGCTACAAGTTGTAGGCCCCAAAAATATACGGTACACTGAACATTCAACTTTATATTTAAAAAGTTTAACATTCCAGGAGAATCATTTTTCACGAATAGTATTTTATATGAACAAAATTGACTAGTAAGCTGATTGTTTTTAAATCTAATTAGTTATTGAGTCTCTTAAAAACTGGAAATGTTCTTTTGAGTGAAAAGTTCGAAGAGAAAAGGTTAGATCAGTGCAAAGCATTAGAACTGTGTTTGGAAATGGGCAGGGAATTACTTTTGCCAATCCATGTCCATTATGCTAAAACTGTTGTGAGAATTTTCCTCTTCTGCAAAATAATCTTTACACTAATCGCTTTTATATATGTGTTAGTGGATCAGTATTTTATATTTTAACTTAAACAACCCTCAAAAATGTGACGTTTGGTGACCTTTTCTTCAAATCTAAGCACAATTTACTCGTTTGCTTACCCTTTGATCCACCTGGGTATAAGATTGTCTTTAAACATATTAGCTGTAGACATCCAACCGTGGAAGAGAGCAAACCCTAAAAGCTTAACAGTGTTTGGTAGCTCAATGTGGTTGAGATGATCGCGTTGCCGACCAATAATAGATCCATTTCAAAACATCCTCCTAGCAATTGCTTCACGTTCTTGCTCTAATGAAATAAAGAAGAAAAATTGTCCGTCACGTCCGTCGCACACACAAAGCCCCGGGAAAACCCCCCCTGTTGGGATGGAGTATTCTCATCGTAGAACTTTTTGATTTCACTCACTTGCCACACGGAAAAGTTATACACCGCTGCTGCCGTTAAACAATTAAGCCGTAAAACGACCGTCTGCTCCGGAGGCTGCCCTTCGGACGTCCTGAAGAACCGCAATAAGAGTCCGAAGCAGATCCTCTTCTTTCCTTCCTTCCTGCCTTCCAATCCTTCCTGTACCACGTTCCTGGAGCCCGGTACTGGGCAGCTATCGGCACATCGGGGAGGGCCTGCCCATTCTGCACGTGGTCCGGTGTTTCGAGTCGCCGGAAGATAATATCTTCATATCTCATTGACGCCGTCGTGACCATTTGCGATCAAATTTGGCGGCGAACTTGCCGAAACTCGACAGTTATTGCTCAAAGTAAGGTTTTTACGATAATTTATGCTTCTGATGTCGACATTCTTTTCAACCTCCTTGTGACCGGCCGGAGCGAAGGGAAGAGGGGCGCGCTTTACGACGTTCTTCAGTTCGTTCGTTTTTTTGCCCCCCTTTCGGCTCCGGGCGGCGCAAAGCAACCCCCATCGGCTCCGGTCGGCCCCGGAATAAGTTCTCTAATTTAAGAGCTCGTAAAAGATGAGATGCTCTGATTTTCATGTGGCGTACCCGGTGATGCTTCGGCTCGAAACACATGGGACCACAACAGCCTTTTCCCACAGACCACTATGCGGCCGTAATCTTTCGTCCCGTTTGCGGCGGAGGCAAGGTTACTTGGTTACTTGAGTGTTTCTTAAAAAAAAACGAACAACCCCTTGGAACTTCCTTGCCATAGTGTTGCGGGCGTCACGAAAGCACCCATAAGTCGTGAGGTAATGGGGCACGAAAAGTGGCAATGGACTTCCCTCGGAAAGGGAATAGGTCCTGTATGCTTAATCTTTCAAAATGTGAGACCCCTAACGAGCCGTTCGAAGAATGGGGTTTTACAACACCGATCGCATAATTTTACACCCTCGGTATCATCGGTTTGCAAAACAAGAGAACAGAGAGCGGTGGCTGACTACCTGTTCATGGGGTCGTGCGTAATGGGGTTTTACGAAGGCGATTAGGAAGTTTCAATCGGTTAATGATCGATGAAGACGATGAGAGGGTATAAAATTTCGTAGGATGCTTCGCAAAAAGTCCATGTATAGCGAACCGATTTAACGGCAGTACTTTCCTATCTTAACATTTACGCAGGTGGCAGGCGGACGTAGCCGAGAGTGACGAAACGAAAGTGTCCCACAACGTGACGAACTTCGAGTTTCTTTACGAACCGTTTTATGTGGCACCCGACACGGTTCCACCGCACGACGAACGGTTCCTTGGCTACGGATACACGCGGAACACACAGGTACGTTTATAGATCCATTCTTAATGCTTTAAAATAGTTGTTAACTATCTAACCTCGATATGTCTTACAAGATTGCCAGCTTGTTTTTAGTAGGTTTTGGTTGTTATCACTCATTATATTACACGCGGCGCCTGCATTTCAACTTTATACTTATTACTTTCATACTTTCATTTGATTTTATTATTTGAAATGTTCCTCAACATACTTACTTGCTAGCGCAAATTTTTTTCTGGATTTACGTTATGGATTTTGAATAAATAAATAAAAGCTGAAAAGAACTCAATTTCGATCATATTTGCTTTACACCGAGCTAGCGGAATGATGAAGAAATCCATCGAAAACCCAAAAACGTCGAAAGATAGTCAACAAATATACTAAAAAGTAAAAATTTACGGATTTGAAAAATCTTCAAAAGTAGTGAAGTTATAACGTTTTGAAAACAAGGACCAAAATGAACCCTAAAAACCATTCAAGGGATTGTCAAGTTGGTTCCTGGAACTGATCGAGCAGCAAAAGTTGAAAATTTTGTTTTAGATGTAGCTTTGGGTTTTAAGAAAAGCCTTACCTTTTTGGAAAAATATTCAGCCGTTTTCGAGATGTTAAAATCGAAATTTGCGTTGCGGTCAAAATGACGCTTGGGTTGTAATGTTAAGGTTTCAGGAAAAGGAGAAAATTAGAAAAATGTAAATGACAAAAAATTATGATCAAATAGCACTTATTTTTATTTCAACTTTATTACTTTAAACTACAAAACTATATCTCCCACTCAGTTTTTTTTAAATTTATTCATTTGACAGATTTTGAGCTAGAAGAACGACATTTAATTTCAAATTTAATTCCCATATTTACATCACTTTTCTTCTTTTCTTTTTCACACAATTTATAAAGCAATTTGAACGATGTGGAGACCCACGCAAGTTAGCAGAGGAAATTTAATTTTACGAACAACTAAAAATCTACAAAGTTTTAATATTTCCTAGGTAAACCGTTAAAGTGCTAACCATGCTAACTTAACCTAAGAGAAACTCGTCAAGCATAAATCCAGCAGATAGAAAGAGAATATATTCTTATAGAATTAATTGTTCCCAAAGCAAACCTCCATCCCTCTCCGACACCAGATCGTTCGATCGTCGGACGCAAATGGCGCGCACGAAAGTTGGTCCGATCCAATTGATTAAAGAGAAATTTTCATCCAACCCGTAAATCATTTCGCTTGCAGCATCACTGTGCACTGGGGCGCAAATCTGGCCAGCTCGAACACGCAGGTCGGGTAAGGGATATTCGGGGTGGGGCGTCCGATTACGCTGGAGTAAAGTAGTAGAAAGAAAAAATCACACAAGAAGGAACAAATTAAAAGTTCCCGTTTGAAGATGCACGACGCAAAACTTTCCCGACGCCGTCGGAAAATGGTCGTAACGCATCGCGGCGCTACGAAAATCGCTCCGAATCGAACACGGACCACCATTTCCGGTGTCCACCGGATGGGCGTGCATTGGGCAGATATAATGGCCTGGTAGATGCTCCAGCAAGACAAATCACCGTACTTGTGTTGTGTGTTTTTTTTGTATGTGCTCCCACTTGATGGGTCGGTTTTATTTCTCTCCCTCTCTCTCTCTCTCGCTCCCTCTTTACTTCCTCTTCCCCTTTTTTCCACCGGCGATTGCACTCGACGATTGCAAATTGGCTATGGAAATTAGTTTCACGCTTCAGTGCAACTTGCACATGCACTGCGAGCTTCCCCTTCGCACTCCCGCCTTGGTGTGTATGCGAGTGTGTGTGTGTGTGTGTATGTCGTTCCTTTTTTCCATGAAGCATCCCATCGACAAGCAGACTCCGACCTTCGCGATGAGGAGCACTTTGAGTTTTGTTCGCATCTCATTTTTGCTGTGACTTTTGTATGTGTCTATTTTCCTCCACTTTCCATTCGGCTCACCCTTGCCTTGCCGTAGTCTTTTGAGGGTCGGGAAACTATTCGTCACTCGCTTGAGCGCACCATCCGGAGTCGTGCGGCCAAGTGCTTTCTAAATCTGTAAAGCCCGAAAGTGGCTCGTGATGTCAGCTGCAGTCAGTGCCTGTGGTGCTCGAATGAACCCAACAAATCCAGCGCCCCCCATTTGGCGTGGCGATGGTTTTTATCGTGTTTTTATTTCATTTCTACCCGTTTCGGGGGCTTGCTGTTTTTCGGTTAATTACAAACGGCGGAGGTGCCGTATAGTTTTCGCCCCATTCGCACGACATCCGTTCTTGCTGCGGGTTTTCTCCTTCGCTATAGGGGATTTAAGTCCGAGCCTCACGGAGCAAAAACGCTGCTGTCCGCCTCTTTCGCGAGATCATAATTTTCATTACCATGCAAATTTTATTTTTCCACCAAACCACCCTCAAGGGGAGGATTTGGAGGAAACCGGGTTGTCATAATGTGATGAGTGCCTGCGGTGGGAAGCACAAGGCTGGCACTTGCTCGATGGTCGAGTTATTTCCCGATGCCGGAATGGAACTAGCCGAGCCTGACTGGCTGGCCTGGCTGAAAGGGGGAGGAAAATGGCGCAAAGCAAACGCAATCTATCATTCCACGAAGAAGGAAATGCATTTCTGGTGATGTGACAAATTCAGAAAGCAATTTTGCAGCACAATGTATATCGTTGCATAAACGAGTGTGAGGCGCTAAGTATTTTTGCATACAATATTCTAAGAAATAATTCAATCTACTGGTGCTATATTATTTAATTTTTGTCTTGTTTTGCGGCGCATAAACGTTAGAGGAGAAATTTCGCTTACTGAAAAACCTGTCAACGTGTTTACTTTCCTGATCTTTTCACGCCCTTTTTGATACCCTCTAGCAGCGTCGTGGTTCAGCCCGATTTCCAATCAGCTTACATGAATAATTTAAAAATCCAATTATTAGTCCGTTTCGGCGCGCGAACCTTAAGACCACCGGGTGCCGGCACTCATACGCCAAACCTTTGCCGGTGTCTCTTGACCTTTCGATAATTTTCTAAAACCCCTACATCGATGAAATGAAGCAAGCAAGGGAGAAGAAAAACAGAAAAATCCCGAACGCGTTATGCTGGCTCAGGTTCGACATAAAATGACTAGCAAATAACCGATGAACGAAAAATCTTCTCAATTTACTTTTCTGCTTGTGCGGAGTGTGCGG
This sequence comes from Anopheles coustani, assembly GCF_943734705.1. NCBI lineage: Eukaryota > Metazoa > Arthropoda > Insecta > Diptera > Culicidae > Anopheles > Anopheles coustani. The sequence goes on along the minus strand of NC_071288.1, from coordinate 83,101,842 downwards.
GGAAGGGACGCTAAAAAGGGGTAAGAAAACAAACACACCCTGCCACCTTTTTGGCGGCATTGAATACTGATGATCTCTTTAAAGTGGTAGCAAGTGCGGGAGGGAAAAAATCGTTCATCCTTTTTCATTCCTTTTTACATCAGCATAACCCGGGGGACGGGAGGATCCTTTTGAGCGTGTTCTTCTACATTTCTGCTGATACACCACTCCACGCATTCGGCGAATGGGAGCTTTCGGCATAAAAGTGTTACTGGCCCCGGGAATAGTTGGCGACACTTGCGCCATCCGACCCCGGTGGGTGGGGGTGGCGGGAACGAAACGAAAGCGATCCTGATTTTCTTATTCACCGACATTTAACTAGCGCGTGTTTGGAATTGATAAAAACTATATTAAAACATTGCTTTTCTGGCAAAGCCTTGGGGCCCTTGCGGTGGGGTAGCTTTGATGTGCCGTTGTCGGCAAAAAAGGGGTTGCAATTTCGAACCGGAGTCAAACGGAACTCGTTCGTTGCCGTCGAAGTCTTCCGACACACACACACATAGAAAGCGGCTCTTTATGACATCGGTCCCCTTCATTCGCCAAGTGGATGCGACGGTTGAAGTGCCACCGTGTCCCCGGATTGTAAAGGTTCGGCCATAATTTGCCGCTATCACAGCTGCTCGAAGAGTTTGGTGGCTTTCCGACCGAACGCCGAAGGGTCGTGTTGAGAGGTCTTGAGAGGGAGAAAGATTACCCCTTGGTTCGGCCTTGGTACCGCCGTTTGGTTATGATGGACTGGCTATGATCATTTCTTTATTGGCCACGCAACACAAATATATAAAATTTCCTCCTACTGAAACGAAAGTGGAACGATGTTCTACCGGCTGACGAGAACGTCCCGTCCTTTCCCTGTCGATAAATATTGTATGATTCAATTTCTGTCACTCGACGATAGTGGTGTTTGTTTTGTTGTGGGCTTTGTAGCATAAATAAAAGAAAATTATTGCATCTGCCCTTTTTTTTTACTAGCGCTTCGTCCTCGGATGGAATGGTTAGGATTTTCGGTGTAGGCAAACGAAACTACTCTCTAATATTGTGTAGCTTGATTATATATTTAGGATGTGACCACTGGAACAAATTTAAAACAGTGCATTATGTTAGAGTGGACAGTTTGTATGCATACGCTGATGAAATGCTCATGAAATGGATAACTTCGGAGTTCAGTTTTTCTTTTAAGTTTTCAGGTGTGAAATATCCTTAAAGCTTCATTTTTCATTAAGCAGTCGGTCATATTTGAACATATTTTGAAGATATTTATACCAACCGGCAATTTACTGTGCCTACGCTCGAGATATCTGCAGTTTGGTATACTTTTTACGATCCCTACACCCACCATAAACCATAAACATGCCCACGCCATACAACTGGTTTGACGATAGCTTTCTTTGATGCCGAAAACGTGACCCATTCTAGTACGGTGACCTACGCGATCCTTCTAGTATAGAATTATTAAACTCCTTTCCAGAAAGTATACATTTTGTATGACACTGCGCTGCCGTCCATTTTGTCTCGTCGATGGCCGCTGTGCTATTTCATAGAAACCAAAGTTAGCAGCGTGTTTGAGACCACTTATTTTAACGATTTTGAAGCCTTAATGGCTGTATCATTATATACATACCATTTTTTATTCAATTTTAGTTTTATGTTTTTTTTAATTGCAGTTTATTATGTTATATTAATTGAAAATAAGTTTTGTCTGTAATTGTATATGCCTTATGTCCAAATTTAAATTATTCTTGATACAATTCTCATATCGGTTGAATAGATAATTTTTATCATACGTTTCTCCAATACAATGATGCATGTGCAGAAAAGAACATTCCGTTTGTAAAATGTAAAGTTAAATAAATTTATGTTTTCTTGATTGTTTTTTGTGTTTATTTTTTTTTTCATCAAAGACAAATGTGTATCACTATTTGCCTATTTGTATTCATTGGGAATGAATAGAACAAAATTATGCTGTCCTTTTTATTGATTACTTGAATAATCAATCTACCTTCGTTTGTTTTACACAGGTGTACGAAATGTTCGTGGCAGGATACCAGTTCCAGGTGCTGACACCCCTGTTCACCGTGCACTGGGGGCTGCAGAACAAAAAGAGCCGTCCGGCGTGGCGCGAGCGTCAGAACAACGTCAATCGCAAGTACTTCGAGGTGTTCAAGCGGGAAGTGTTCGCACGCTACCACAAAGACCCGCTGCGGATGTTGCTTCCGAAAAAGGCGCAAAAGCAGCACGGCCAGGGCGCACAGGGCGCCGTCGGTGTGGCCGCTGGAGGACCGAACGCTGGCGGCGCTGGAGCACCGGAAAAGCATAAATAAACCTCGCACCCTCCTCGCGGGGTCGGCCTGCCAGCACTGCGGGGGAGAAAGGGAGAAAATCGAACGAAAAATGTGCTCAAACAGTCACTGCTGGAATGCAACAATGAATTAAAAATGAACCCATCGCAACGTTGGATGGCTCCGCTGCAAATGAAGACATCACCCCCAACAGGCAAGGCGATCCGCGAGGTTCCGGGTGCATCGTAGGGTGCATAGTACTAGCCACTGCACAGCTGCAGTAAACACGTGTTGATAGAGTGTTCGTTTATTGTTCTTCTTTTTCACTCCGCGCCTGAGCCAAGGTGAGCCTGTCAGCCTGCGAAAAGGAAAGGTACATCGAAAAGCTATCCAACATTTAAAATTCGATAAAATATGCCGTCAAAACCATTGAAGCGAAAAACGGTTCTAGTACACCTTAACCTTAATCGGATCTTCTCTCTGATTCCGGATGATATTTTTGGTGCCATAAAATTACGCTAAGACATGCAATACTAATTATATCGTATCGAGCACGTTACTCCACACACGGTTGGTTTGTTCCGATTAGAGTTACTATTTCCACGACAAAAGCGCAATCCTTACATTCTTGCGTTACGCTCACGCTCTACGAGAGCAGCCAAAACAGGGGTCGTATAGGGCAAAAAAAAAAAATGGGGGAAAATCATGATCGATGTTGCAATATAGGTAATTTTACATTTGTTTCCATGTCCACACCTGCTCACATTTACGCTGGTATCGATGCTTTTTATTACTTCTAGCACTAGGTGACGTTGTTTAGTAAGGCTTTCCGTAGCTTAAGATGTTAGCCAACGATTCGGAAACGAAAGAAAAATAAAACAACAAAATAAAAACCCAACGGCCGGAGAGCGTGGGAATGTCAAATGCTTTGTGCTCAAATATAAAACAAAAAGTAACATGCCGTTTGTTGATGTTCGTCGAATGTATATATGATATTTTGTAAGCCGTAGCTACACAAGGTAACAACAATAAAGTAAATGTGAAACCTTTTGGACCACACTGTGTTGGAGTTTTCTTGGCGATATTTTATTACATGGCGATATTTTTAAGAGTGTTTTTTCATGGCGAGCATGAGAAAGTTTGAAATAAAAAATGTTGTATAATCATTCGGGTCGATCATTTTATTAATTTGATTTACATGAACACAGTTAAACAAACTATGAATCTTTTATGACGCAAGAAAAATGTTTCTTAAAATAAAAACGGAAACTGTTGTGGACTATTTAAGTTGAATACATCATTCATATTCGTTGTGATTTTTTTTTTCTTTCTGATTTACTCCTTCTTCTTCTTGGCGTAACGACCATGTTGGTCATGCCTGCCCCGTTAAGGGCTTACGAGACTTAATGGGGAGGGTCCGGTCTCAGTTGGGATTCGAACCCACGCCGTCGAGGTGGTGAGCCCAGGCGCTCATGGCATACACTTTGTAATATTTGTTTCGTAAATAAATATGCAGTCAAATATTTGTTTATGTTTATATAATACATCCGCATCACAACTGTTGTTTGATTGTTTGTTACCAAATGTAGAAAAAAACAAATGAAAAATGTGATCCCACAAGATCCCACGCCGTTTTTTATCCGCATTAGCAACGGTGCTATGAAATTGATGGAACTGTATCCACGCAAGTGTAATATGTTTAGTGACTTTTTCATTAAAAACTGTTAAACTGTAGGTATTTCCGGATCGGGGTTACGTTTGGCGCTTTTTGCGACTTTTATACATATTTTGAAGCGAAAATATTTTGCGCCAAGTTTGGCTCACAGTGTTTCTAATTATTCACAATGGAGACTATGACGCCAAAACGAAATAACATCGCACGTTCTGCCCTTGGAAAATCCATGGACATGTCAAGGAGAGACAAACAAGTGAAAAGAGGAACATATTTGTGCCGAAAAGAGAGCAGCTCGTGCAGCAAAGGAAGTGTAGTAGTTTTAATCACTCAGATAGAAGAGTGAAGCTTGTTCCAGTTTCATCGATAACTTTATTACGAATAATTTTTACTACGCCCGTAGCGCGCTTTTATATTCAATCGAACAAAGGCCTGGTCGCGACGATTTTACGGGGTGGGTCGTCCGGTGCCATTCTCATGAGATGACACCGGAGCCTGGCGAGTCTAATTCGCTGTATGATAGTGAGGTCTCCGTACAGCTCGTCGAGCTCGTCATTATATCGGCTCCTCCATTGTCCCTCCTCACATACGGGGCCATCTCTTGAGCATCTTTATCTCGAACACGGCTAAGAGGGTTTAGTCTGATTTGGCCAGAGACCATGTCTCTGAGCCGTATACTATGATACACATTCCTGATACTATGTATGTCCGGTATACTCCCAGCTTAGTGCTTAAGTGTACTAAATGTGATTCATCCAAAATTTAGGAAATGATCTCGGATCATCGTGGGGAATCCCCTCCGTAATCGGCATGACCCATGGAAGGTTGATTTTATGCCGGTAATCGTTTCAGTGATCCGCAAAAGACAGCTCCATCCAGACACTTCACTGGCATCCATTCTCAGTTGGTGATAAGTGTTGCGAAAGATTACATCGTTTGCTCCGCCTTGCCGAAGAACCCATTTTTTCTCGTGGTGTAGGCACATTATAAATTGTACAAACCTATACATTATTGTTTAAAGTGGCATTGTGGCATTGAACAATGAGTTACTCCGCCAAGGTTCTACTCATTTTGGTAGCTTCCGTGGTGTGTATGCAATGTTTGAGTCACAAAAACGAACCGTGCAATACACAGCTTGGCAATTCTGGACGATGCGTGCCGTTAGAAAGTTGTCTTAAAATGGTTGCGCTCCGAGAAACCGCAAAATATCCTCAGCAGCTGAACACATTGATCGCCAACTTCGGAGCCTGCGGGAGCGACGCCAACACAGATCCAACCAACGCGTTGGTTAGTATTCGTGGACACTAATCAGTGGGAGAATCCGTGTAGACATTCCATGTTTTAATCTTCCGCTCGTTTGTTGTTTAAGATTTGCTGTGAATCACCCGCCGATACTGCAACAACGCCGACAGCACAGCCTACAACAGATAAGTCCATCACAATAAAGCCCCCGAGGACCACCAAAACTAAGCCCACGAGGGCCTCCACAAGAGCGTCAGTCATCACAACTCCCAGCACGACTACCACCATTCCGACGTATCCGCCTATTGTTTACAACAATGCTTGCGGAAAACTAGCGGCCTTCGAGAAAATTTTTATGGACCTGGAATATTTTAATGATATGTATAAGTGGGTCGTTCAATTGGAAATGAGTGCGGGAAAGTCCCGCTGCGTCGGATCATTGCTCACAGAACTTTACGTCCTCACGGCAGCCCACTGTGTGCGTGGTGTGAACAAAGACGAGTAAGTGCTTTGTACCTTTTTTTTGGAGAATATGTACTGATTGAAAGCACCGTTCTTTCCAGCATCACCATGTACTTTGGGTTGGATGATACGACAAAGTGGCCCGAATGTCTCGACGATACATCTTGCCAAGAACGGAAAGCGGACAAAATCATCATTCACGAAGAGTACGACGTACATCTAAAGCAGAATGATATTGCTCTGATAAGGGTCGATCATGCTTTGACATTTAGCGACTATGTAGGGCCAATCTGTCTTCCGGTGAATCAAACGTATAATGAATCTCTGCCAGCCTCGAGAGTTGTTTCGTATGCCTTGGGCGAGACATTCGGTGGTAAGTTATGCATAAGCATTAGGTATAGGCGCCTTCCTATAGCATCTAACATTCTGTTTCGACTATTACAGGCCAACCAAGTGAAACCAAGAGAATAGTCTACCTGCGAGTCGTTCTACATGATGAATGCGCGACTCTGCTCAAAAAGACGTCTTTCTTGCCATCCCACAACATGTGTACGCTTGGTATGATACCTGGACAAGACGTATGTCAGGGTGATTCCGGGGCACCGCTCGTGTGGTTACATGGAAAACAGATGTACGTGGTCGGTGTGGTCAGCCATGGTCCCAACTGTGGAATGAACACCGTAGTGCCGGGAATAGCGATGCGCGTCTCCGAGTTTTTGGATTGGATCTTATGGAACGTTAAAAGCTAAGAATGCCGTTTTTATCACCAAAGCCTTCTGCCATAATGCCGCTAATGAACGCCGCCGACGTTCGAACATTGGAATCTTCACAGTTGAAACATGACACAGTTAGAAGTGAAACTTTTGAATCTAATACCCTTATCATATCATTGCCTGATGACCTTATCATCAATGGCGACATAACAAATTCACTGGATTTCACTGGGCACCAGGGAGTGCAATTTTATGTCACTTACTTTTCGGTTAATAAATTTACAATAGAAGTAATTCCTTCACTTTCTTTTTATTTGAATTGAATTTGAATATTATGGGGTTCCGGACTTGTTCTATTTCAGCTGCTTGACGTCATCTACCTCCTGGCTAATGTGCTGCTCAATTCTGCCTGCGCCGCTGCTGGACTCCCCCAATTCCGCTCCGTTCAGGTGTCCGTTGAAGTAGCACTTTCACCTTTCGATCACCTCTCGCTCGTCCGTAAGAATGTTGCCCTCCTCGTCACGACACATTGCGACGTTAGGCGTGAAGCCGCCTCGTGTCTTCTTCAACATCCTGTAGAACTGGCGAGTTTCCCCCGACTGAGTTAGCTGCTGCATCAGTTGTTCATCCGACTCCTCGAAGCGGCGCTTCTTGCTCTCGAAGAGCCGGGTTTGCTGTGTCCTCAGTCGTTTGTAGTGTTCCACGTTCTGACGGGTTTCGCGCTGCAGCATTCGGGCGCGGGCTGCGTTCTTATCGGATAGTGCCTGCCTGCACTCGTCATCGAACCACTCTGTCCTCTGGTTACGTGGCTTTTGGCCCAGTGTCTGCTCGGATGTGCTGCTGATGACTCGCTCCACCATACGCCAGTGGTCATCGAGGGACATTGTGGCGGTCGCGTTGTTGTCCGGTAGCGCTTCCCCAAGCGCTGTCGCGTAGCCCTCGGCAACAGCAGGTGTTCGCAGCCGATCCGTGTTTAGGCGTGGGGTAGGCCGGTGACGCAGTGTGTTGACAGCGCAGAGCTTCTGACGTAGCTTCACCATAACCAGGAAGTGGTCCAAGTCGACGTTTGCGCCCCTGTTCGTACGTACGTCCATGATGTCCGAGAAGTCCCTTCCGTCTATTGGACGTGGTCTATTTGGGAATATGTCTGCTGTGGTGATCTCCAGGTGTATCTGAAACGAGTTTTGTGCTGGAAAAAGGTGCTACGGATATTCATGTGCCTTGAGGATGCGAAGTTTATGAGCCGGAGGCCGTTGTCGTTGGTTAGCTGATGGACACTAAAACTTCCAATCGTAGGTTTATAGGCGTCCTCTCCGCCACCATCCGATCACACGCTTCCTCATAGCACCCATAACAAGGAACAGTCTCCACCACTCTGGTAAATCATGCAATCGCTGCGGTAGCGGCGCTCCGAAACTCCCTTCCAGCGAACCTCTTGAAGTGCTACTATCTCGAAGCCGCGGGCTCTCACTTTCTCTGCGAGTATTCTGGTACTCCCGGGTGAGGTAAGAGACCTGCAGTTCCATGTACCAAGTTTCCAATCGTAGTCCTTTTTCCGTCGCGTAGGTCTGGCATGATTGGTCTATCTCGTATCGGTCTATCTTCTTGGTAACTATTCGTTGTAGTTATACAAGGGGTGGCTTGCAAGGCCTCTCCTCCTCGAAAATTACATCTTTGAAAAAAAACAGAAACTGTTATGGACAATTATTTGTTAATCATTTGTTCAGGACTAATTCAGTTGAACACACCTTTTATATTCGTTGTGATTTTCTTTTACTTCTGATTTACCGTAAACGCACCATACTTCGGGACCCACACTATGAATTATTCGTGGCGCACTTTTTTTATATTTATTTCGTAATTAGGCTATTTCCAAAAAAAACAACCTTAAATATGCAGTCAAATATTTGTTTATGTTTATACAATACATCCGCATCAAAACAGTTGTTTGATTTTTTGTTACCGAATATAGACAAAAACTAAAGAAAAATTTCATCCCACAAGTGTGCCATTTTTTACCCGCATTGGCAACGCTGCTAAGGAGTAGGTGGAACTGTTTAAATTAATGTTTACGCAAGTTTAATATTATTAGCGATCATCATCAGAAACTGTTAAAACGTAAGTATTTCCAACGAACCGTGGTTACGTTTGGCGCTTTTTGCAACTTTTATGAATATTTTGAAACAAAAATATTTTGCGCTAAGTTTGGCTCACAGTGTTACTTATTATTCACAGTGGAGACTAAGACGCCAAAATCAATTTTGTTTTAAGTGCGCCAAGTAAGGAACATGAAGTACCACGCAAAGAGTTTCTGGTGCTTGAAGAAATGTTAATATTCGAGTTTCCCATGTACTTTAGTTCATGGTAGTATTCTAAGGTAGCTAGGCTATCACTGTGCAAAACATAATATAAATTCTCAACTGCGCCAAGTATGCTCCATCAACACACACACATTGTACACAGTGAACTTAATCCGATCTTTATATTTATGGAAAATCAAATTTCTCGGTATGAATAGGGTGAGATAAAAACTTAAATCATCAAAAGCCAATTTTTATGCTAAATTTGATCATATTTGACCTGATTTTTTTTCACTACTTTTAAATTTTCTTTTTGAGGAATTTAAAAGTTTTCAGGATTATTGTCCTACGATGGCTCCTGAATGCCGCTCTCGATTAATCAATACGAAACAAAACCAAAGAAAACAATAGTTCATCAATCAGACCTAAATAGAGTAGCTTATTGGCTTTGTCACAAAATGACAGCATTCGTACCGGTTCAGTGACGTCTAATCAGACAAGCATCAACTCGCACTACCGACAAATCCATCAACGCTCCGGATTAGATCGAACGTCTCACGAACCTGATGTCAAACCCCGTCTTGAGGTCAGGTGATTTAAATGAGATTTCCTACCTGCGTCCTCGGTCGCCCGTAATATGTCCCTCCGTCGTGGTATTCAGGACAGATGCATCGATGCTGCTCGCAAACATCAAACCGTGGAGTCGCGGTTGAATGTAGGGTCCGACGTTGTGGAGGGGGTTCGCTTAAGTGGCACGACTTCTTGCCCCCGGGTAGCTCTTGCCTCGTTACCGGCCACACCGGCACAAATTAATCTGCGTGAAGATGCGTGTAAATTGGGTCAAGCGTGTAATTAATTGAAATTTGTGAGCGTCAATCGAAGGTTAGCAAATGGTTTGGCCTCGGTAAGGGGCTTGGCGTTGATTTAAAATGTGGTTTGCACAAGGACCTACCCCGGCTCGGGCTTTGGTCAAACGGCGATTTGCACTACGGTCGGGCCGGGCTGTTGCTAGGCAAGAAGAGCTTCCGCCAACCCGGCAATGCGTCAACCCCTTGCTTTCGGGTTGCGGATTTGCCTGCGGTGCGTGCTGCGAAGGCCAGCGTCGAGAGCTTCCGGCAGGTATGGACGTCTTTCCGGTCCGGCACGCACGAATTGCTCGGTGCTTTTGCTCCTGGCCGGTTTGGTGTAGGAATTTTCACGCCCGAACGCCACTTTCCTGCAAATCGGGTGGCAAAAGCGTGAGGATGGAGGATAGTTTTGCCGAACAGCTTCAGCGATGTGCAGGTACACTGCAAACCATCCGCAGTGTGGTTGCATTCCGGAGGGCGAGTGTGGTAGAAAAAATACCAGGCAAATGTACCCCCAACTAATACTCCCATCATCGATGGACTCCATCTAACGGAAGGTAACAAACGGAACCGAATTTTTGGACCAATTCACCTTGGCTTCCATTTCATGGAGAGATGTGCTGGTTTTCCTATGCAACGCTCCACTTATATCCTATGTTTCATCTACTGAATCAAACGAAGGGCCATTGAGTTCTGTGGTTTCTGGCCGCGCCCGATTGGTTCATTCAAAAATGCATTTCCAAAACTCCAAAAAATGCCTCGTTGAGCAGTTGGGAAATGTTGAACAAAGGTCGAATGCTAGCCGAAAAAAAAGCAATCCGATGCAACCGGAAGTGCAGCCCCCTCACGGAAGTGCCGTACACTGCGGTGCAACCATGCAAAGAGCGCTTGGAGTGGAGCTGCCAGGGCCTGCTAGAGGATTGTTTTTATTCCCTTTGGTTTCGCCAGCTTGCGCTTGAACTATTCGCTAGCAACATTAATCGACTGACGCTCCGAAATACTTACGCAAAACCATTCCGGTGCGGGAAAAAGCGGATGGAAAAGAAACGCCAATCTCAATTCCCAATTTGCTAGTTTTCCGCACTCCAGGCGCGCTAGGTTCTTCGCATCGTGACTGTGTCTATTTTCATTTCACCATTCGGCCACCATTAGGCAGCGCCGAAGGATGAGTTCGGAAAGGGTTTGAAGAGTTTGCAGTACACAATAGCCCTCTTAGCCCGATTGATCGATGACCGAGCTGCGGCTCTGGGATTGGGAGTCCGCTTTGTTCTAAAGAAGGCTAATGCGCTGGTGGAGAGGTTAAGAAAACTTTCGTCCACTCGTTCGAAATGGACAATTTGCTCGTTCGAATCGTATTAGCTGACTTGTTGAAATATCATTATTGGAAGAGCGATGGACAATACTTGCCAAAATAATCGGTCTCAGAAAATATTGAAGTAGAGTGTTTGTTTCACCCCCCCCCCCCCCTCCCCCCCCCCTCCCCCGGTAATACCGGGTTTATTGGCGGTTATTTACAAAATAATAAAAATGTCAAAAAAAAACCACATAAGATTATAAATAATACAAATCTATTCTAATCTGAGAAAAAATCCAGCATTCAATTAATAAATCAACGTTAATCAAAAATATCAAGTGAGCATTTACGACTTGCTGGTTTTCCGTGTTTTTGCTTAATTTATATCGATCACATATTACTCATTTTTTGGTCAAAAACACTCCTAAAATGTTAGTAACAAAAGCTAATGATACGTATTATATGTATCGTTGTAAGTGTAAGTTTAAAATAGGTAGTGAATTTCGACCAACATTGATCATCAGTCTAAAAAAATCAAATGATCATTATGATTTTAACACATGATCATGTATATTGGAAAATTGGAAAATCCTTCTTTTTTATCTTTGTAATGTTGACAAATCTCATGTGAGATCATGTGTATTAAAAGTTTCTTTGGATATTTTCAATAACTTTGGTTTTCTGCTTTCTATTGAATATTTGCATCATAGATTGTTGGATTACATAGCGATCAATTTACTTTCATTAAAACAGAATCCATTTTAAAAACCCGTCCTCAGACCGAGAAAATATTTTTTTGCTTTCTCTCCAAAAAACCGATTGTTAGCCGGTTCGTTGAGGGAGGAGTCTTTTCTACTAATTGTTTTCCTGCTCTACGAGATGCGATTGAAACGGTATCATGTGCTTTTGCTTTGATAGGTTCGTTTTCCTTTTTGTTCTTTCCCATTCGATGCAAATCGCGAATTTCAAGTCAAATAATAGTTTTCCATCGCAAGAAAAAAGAAAAACATAACTCTATTCTTTCCTCTTTTCCAGCCCACAACCAATAGAGAGGCCTCACATCGGGCCGGTGTGTGCCGACGTAGAGTGTGGCTTTTATTAGAATTTTTCCATCGACATCGTACGCGTCCGGAACGGTCTGCACTCGGCGGCCAGCGCGGTCGGCGGGGGCGAGCCTTGGGCCGAGGGACACGAGCAAACATAAAAATGAATTAGTGTACTTTAGCTACGCAAACGTTTATTTCTCGATTCATTGCCAAGATATATTGGAAAAGCGTTTTCTGTTTGCGATTCCACAGCAATCGACTACGGCCTGTTTGCATGCATATTTATACGGGCTCGGTGTACGAGACCGTGTGGGTGTGGGTGTGTGTTTGTGTGTTCGTTTGTCGAATGATACCACTAGTAGTTTGTCCTTTCCCTCCCCGCAGAACCTGTCGGAACGATTAATGGCGGGGACTCGTTTGGTGGGGAGGGGTGAAAAATCGGCGCATCGGGAAACACTTTCCTTCGCGCTTTGCCACTTTTGCACACCATAGGGAAATCCGGATCTGGGGAAGTTGCACATGGATCGCGCGAACGTTTCGGCATTTTATGAAGCTTTGCCTGGAAGGGAATTTTATTGTGTTCCCGGTGGGGCACGGGCAGGGGAGGGAGTAGCGAACGGTATCGATATATTTGGCCCATGTAACGAATTTGGTGTGCAGACAAAAATTCCTCGTCGGCTATCCTATGTTGCTGGAAAAATCCCAGGACAGACTGATATCTAATAAATATGAAAATATGACTAGCATGAGAAATTATGCTGTGAGAAATTATTTACTGTACCCATTACTTTCAAATGTTTGCATGGGAACTGATTTTTAAGCTTGTCCCAAGTTAAGTATCAGCTTTCGTTTCTTCTATCAAATTTAAATTTTAGATATCTTAACACTTCAATTTCCTATGCTTAAAATTACAACTGAAGTTAAATCATATTGTTTTTAATAAAAAATAAATAAGCAATGAGAATAGTAGATGCAACGTAGTTATTTTCTATCTCATTCATTTCAGACGATGAAACTAGAAAACAAATTGTCGGTATGTTTTACTCGTAAAAAAGCTAGAGAATTAACATTAATCTACACTTAAAATGTAGATCATATGGTTGATACGGCGAATGTTATTTGAGTGGAGACGTAGTTTTCGTTTATCCAGAACTTCGTAAACACTTGAAGCCAGAAGGTTGATGCTCGTTTTAAACGAACCGATCAATACAACTCCAACGAAAATATTTTCAAACTGAGTCAATACTTTTAGTGCAAAAATGTTGCTCAATCCCTTCAAACTAACATGATGTTACTCAATGCCTTTATCACCATATGAACTCTAATGCAATAGGTTAACTCAGAATATATGCAAACCATTATCTAGTGGTCATCTTATGGGACTTAAATTCATAGCGTCAGGGCCTCACATTTATAGGAAAATCTGCATCTGAGAAAGCTATAGAATAAATATTTTCGCTGTTTAACCTAGTTGAAACGAACGTTCAATAGAATGTTCAAGTTGTAATTTTTTTTAACGGTTTCCAAAATAATATCTAATGCGGAGGAAGCTTCTAGATTAATACTAAGAAGGAACACGTAGCCTTCAAATAAAATTATCAAGTGCACGATTTTCTACAACTTTTCATTTAGCAGATCTTTCTAGAAGTGTCGAGAATCAACATATTAACAATTTTGTGGGTTTAATTGGAATCTCCAGCCTAAAGTAATAATTGCTGATAACTTAGATTTGTTTTGCATCGAATAAATGATTTAGTTTGTAAACTTACGTCCTACGATAAGCGCTTTGCACACGTGTCAGTAATGTTGACAATAATTTCGACTAAAATTAAAACGAAAAACTGCGCACCTAAAATTTGTCCCAGGCCTAGCGTGTTGTTTTTCCGACACTTTTAGGATGATTTGTGTGCAACTGCCTTATCCGCTACCCGGTTGCTAACGACTGCAGAAGCAAGCCTCTCATAAAACGTCCGTTGCAGTGTCCGTGCTGGCACCGCGCAAGCACATCCCCCTCCCGCCGAGGGGGCCATTCTCAGGTGGTAGGAGTGGTTTTTCACAGGCAATCGATTTCCAGCCCACCAGCGTCGGTCCGCTTTATGGCCTCCAACCTTGCGCTGGCCCTCCCCCGTTGGAAACACATTACATGGTAGGTAGGTTGAAGCACCGAGGCCTGAAGCCGTGGGCCGCAAAAACCAACCTGCAATATGGGCAGTGTGGGTGGCTCGAGCGCATCGAGGCACTTTTTGCGGCGTGATTCCAACGCGAGCCCATTTTCCCCGCTGATCTCGGCCGGGCTAATGCGTTCGGCCCGCGGAAACCCGTTCGCCCATTTTCACAGCAAATACATTTTAAAACCGTCGATGACACGAACTTTGCGGAGATTGCGTTGCGGTTGGCAATAGATTACGTGTGGCAGCCATGGCCATTCCGGGGTCCGTGGGCAAGCTGTGAAACCGGAACTGCAATCCATCCATCGGGTGCAAACCAGGCTACCGTTGCCTTCCCTTCCCCGCTCCCATACCGTTCCCATGGCTGTGGTGTATTGGATTGCGCGAACGAGGTTGCAGCAAACGCAGGCCAGGTTCCAGTGTTAGGTCGCCACCTGTTCAACCTCGAATAGTGGACTGGCTTTTTCGCTGTCCAATCCGGCGCTCAAGTTCTAGGCAAGTGAAAAACATACCGCAAAGGCTGCCGCGAACGGTAGCTCATGGGATCAGTGGTCGGCAATCCGGAGTTTGGAAATGGAAACAGGATGAAACACGATCTCACGTTCACTTTCTCTTACTTGTGAACGTTCCATCTTGAGGCGATACTTAGCTGTAGGGTAATATCGTGCTGAATTTTCTAAAATTCTCCTTCTTATCATACCGACCCCTGGCAAACGGCACTGGTTTCCCTTTAGCCAGAAACGGGTCGTGCGATTCGCCCCGAGTCGCTGGTACTTATTAATGTAATTGAAGTCATATATTTATTGCTAAATCACTGCACCGAGCTGCACCGAGCTTTTCGCTTTCCAGCTTTTCGACCTTCCCCAGCGATTGTCGGCTGCTTTGCACAACGATCAGTAGGAAACTCTATAGTTAAGCGGGCAAGAAAAATCAAAACCTAAATAACGACTCAAGCGGTACAATCGTTTGTGTCGTGCCGGGCACCTCGAGCGCTGATTGAATTATAGGTATACTTTTTGAAGGACCGTTACTATGTACAAAAAAGCAACTCTTGCCTTAGCCTCGCCCGTAATGCATTCCGATGCGCTTTGGAGCCGCACGGGGTGGCGGGGCATACCATACCTCCGCCTAATCGAGAAAGGCTGGATGCAATAAAATGAAAAATAATCGCCGTTCGAGCATTTGGAATTTCAGCAAACATTTTAATTCTGCTGTTAGAAAAGGGTTTCTGGCCATCCTGTTACCATCTACCCCTACGTACCCAGTGCGTTTCCAATTAGTTTTTTCCTCCCTACGCGTCTCCTACATGTCCTCCATCGGATTACAATCGAGGTGGAATAATGATGCTGGAGGCGGCGTTCGAAACTCGGAAATCAATTATATGGTTGATTGTATGTCTGATTGTTAAATGAGCGCTTTTAATGAGATTTGACCGGAAGTGGGGGAAAATATATTCTGGTTTTTTTCATGCATGTTTTGCCATTGGCTACTAGTAGAAACAAGTTCGATTGACATGTATTAGCAGTTGTAATATTTGGGGTTATCGAATTGATATAATTTAAGCGATTAAAGTTCAACTCAATGTTAACGAGTGGATGGGCCGTTCGTAAATATTATATTTATTTTTTGTAAAATTATTATACATTTCACTTTCCCGTTACTCTTTTTATGTTCAGCTGTTATTGAATTGTTGATTATTCCAGGAATTGTATGCCACTTCAGTGTGCCACCGTGTTTTGATATGGCCCAGTAGTTAAAAGTAATTAATTTAATTCTCTATTTAATAACTGTGGTGATTATAATGAAATTTCGTTGAAGCGTAGATTTTATTTCCTCAGAAATATAATTACCGATTTTTAGTTAAAAATAAAAACATAAGTTATTGGTCGTCAATCACGTAACTAGAATACTTTGGAAATCATAACTATTTTTGATGAATGTAAAAGCTTTTAGTTGCATTAAAAATGGAATCATCATTAAGGCATCGTTTGTTCTATTTGATAAGTAACCATGTCTTGTACTATGATTAAAGAATATCTGGATTACTGTTTAGTCACGAAAAAGCAGAAGTGACCTGCTCTTTGCTCTAATGTGCATTTCTATAATGCGTTGGATGAAAAAAAACCCGAAACAACATGAACTCCAGCTCAAGAGGCGGTAATCGGTTCGTTTCATCCCATTTTCCAATCGATTAGTGCAGACTAACCATAACTAATTTTCATTATACCACCGGGTACAACCAAATCAATTTGATTGCCCCGACCAACCGACATTTACACACTCGCACACACATGTACACTCTCTTCATTACATCGTTTAATTGAGTCAAAAGAGCAACGTGCGCCGCTGGGATCGAGCATTAAGAGCGAACGAATCATCCCACCCGGTTCGATGGTGACACAAAAACTACAGCCCGACAAAAGAAAAACAACCCGATGGCTCACCGATGCTAGTCGAACGAGTGCCATCATAAATGTTTCATGATCGAATTCTAATAATGGGTTTCCTCTTCAATTTATCGTGGGAGTGGGAAAAAGCACACCCCGTGTGGCTGTAACGGGAAAGTACACGCTGTCCGAGTGCTTTTTATTTGATTGGAGAAAATAATCATGTAATTGCGGGTCTGTTACTGATAAAATCGTTCGGCCATTCCAACAGTTGATGGGTGGAATGAGTGAAATCGAATTTCTCGGAATGATGATAACGTTAGCATCGAATATTTTTCATTTCTGAATAAACATCCTCAATTAAGTGATTTCCAAAAACATACATTTTTGTTTCATTTGATTTCATTACTTTATTATTTTTATTACATTTTTGCTTTATTGCAATATTACTAAATGGGTAAGAAAACATTTTTTTCGTGATGCAACTGTTCTTGGGAAAACTGAAACCAAATGAAAAGGAACGAAAGAAAAACCAAATCCACACAATTGCGAAGTACGCACGGGGAAGTACAATTTTTTCCACCGGCTCAGGTGTCGTGAAGAAAATGTCTTCAACATTATCATCACAAGCTGCAGGAATGTTTTTTTTTTCGGGAAGCAAAACTTCCAGGATGTGGACGTTTTTAATAAGCCATTTTAGGCTGGCCATAATTTTCTCTGGCAAAGGGTCAGACCGAGTGTTGTGCCTGTTTGTTGCAACGAAACCGGTCCCGTTTGTTTGCGCCTGGCCTAATGAGAATGCTAGCGATAGAGCTAGCGCGCGATGTAGAACGCGGGAGGAAAAAAACGACAACCCACCTAATGCGATGTTTCCGGCGGAAAGTTTGCCAGTCATATTTTCATATTTTGAAGCAGCAGAGAGCCGGCGATAAAGAACCGGCTGAAAATTCGTTTTTGTCTATGATTTTCTCCTGATCCTTTTCCGCTTTTTTTTTCTGGGCGTCCCTTGTGGTGCAGTAAACTTTCCTCATTTCTACACCACCAGTGCTAGGGAGCAGCACTTCAGCGGGCCGATGAGGAGGTGCCGGTGTCGCATCACTGCTGATGAGAAAGCTGCCGATGGAGGCCGCATGCAGAACGCGTCGTGAGCCGCCCATACTCAGTTCGCCTTGTCCCGGCCCTAATTTGGAGTGATGATGTCGTTCTAAATGAACGCGTATATCCTTTTTCGCTTCCCTGCACCGTGGTGGGGCCCTGGCGGAGTCCGTTGCCGACAGGAAGCGGATACGGCGTTAACGCTCTGCAGCGCTTTCGTTCGCTTCGAGCTGAGGGCGGGCCGAGTTCCGGTTTTGCACGAGTCAAGTAGGATGACGTAAAGTGGTACATGCAAAAAAAAGGTGGAAGAAACACACGCACACACTCAAATCTAAGGATGTGCGGTAAGCTGCGCTGAAGACTCCCCTGCCTCCGGGGTAAATAAATTATGGGATGCGCTCGGGTACGGCCAGACACGTCGCGCCGGTATGAATCGGATTCGCTCCGGTGCCACCGCACGCCTACGGAACATGATCTCGACTCGGGCCTGAACTCTTCTTCATCACCGCAACGCTGGTGAGCGATACCGGAAGTGACCGGTTCTAGGGGGAGTGTGGAGGAGGGGGGACATGTGGACAAACGCTTGCAATGGTTGGATGTAACCCGTTCTTTATCTGCTCCGACGATGCGCTTCCGGGCGGGGATTTTGGGAATTCGTTATCGAGTGCGACGACACGACCGAGGCGAAGTATCTGTTTGTCAGACGTGAATGAGAAAAGTAATACAGTTTGTTCGAGTAATGTTCTCTAAACATGTTGCATTGAAGAATTGTTGTACAATAAAATAGGAAAAAAACACAGCATTCGCAACTACTCAACAGATTATTTTTTATATTTTTATTTCTTGAATTGATTGAACGTTTGCATTAAATAAAATGGATAAACTTTCGTCGGAAATAAAAAACCATTACCTAAGCTAATTAAATTGAAAAAGTTGAAAGTTACATCAGTTTAGTACTTTACAAAAATATTCCGACGATCAGTCTAGCTGCTTTACGGTAGTTGACCGGAACTTTGGCCATTGCCGAAAATACTATTTAAGTTTTCATGTTTTTCAGTTGTTGTGTGATATACAGACAGTTAGCAGTTCTGGGTAAATTAATAATATTTAACTCCTCCGATGATCTTTGAGCATGATTAATTAAATGGCATGATGGATTAAATTGTACTTTTCAGCGTTGTCAATGTTTGGTAGTAGTTAAGGGATATAGAGACAGTTTAAATCCTCCGATGATTTTCGGGCATGATTTAATGTGACCAGGTATGCCCAAAACACTGGATCGTACTGTTTATTATGTTTTTTGATAAGCTATATATTTTTACACATCCAGGAAGTATTGACATACATAATAGTTTTTTGTGCAGTCATAATCAAAACTCCAAATCAGCTGAGTTCGGCGGACAGGAATAGTTTCACAATATCAAACAAGTTCGTTCCGCGAAACAGTTGGAAGAGCAAAAATATGATCAAATGAATTTGGTTTGCTGTTTTGGACACGACGGATTTAGTTTAAACAATAAAACTGTCAAACTTGTGCTGATACTAAAAAATGCTACTCTTGATGATGCATTTTTTTTCATTTTTTTAGGAGTTTACAAAAACTTTTGTTATATACTATTTATTAATATTACATGTTGGACAGTCATTACGTTACATATACAAAGATAGATTTACAAGGAACATGAGAGGACATCTACATCAATCGCAACATCATTGTTTCCAATGATGTGGATGATGTAGTTAAAAAAAACCGGAGAATTTTGCACTAAAAAGTTGAGTTGAAAGTTGAGTTCATTCAATTCAATTCGGTTTTCTACCTCCAACAACGCTGAGTGCGTGAAATAATTTCTATTTTATTTTATTCGATATCTTTTTACAGGCCTTTGCTTCCATCGTTATCTTTGTTAATTCATTCATTTTATTATTGCATTTTATCAAAACTTTTTTTTCCTGTTTCAAAACTTTTAATCAAATGAACAAATTCAAGATTATCTGAACTGTTGTCTGTTGTTATTTACAAATAAGAAGTTCTGTTTTGAAAAAAATCAGGAATTATCCGAAAGGGCCAAAAGCCATGCGGTCGAAATATTTATGAAAGATCTGTTTCGTAAGAAGTGAAAGATATAATTCGTCGTTCTAATTGGTTCCATTTGAGACGATCGTGAAGGAAACGAAAATCTGATAAATTCAACAATCATAGGTTAAATTCATATTTTGTTCAAAATTCTGCTCATAGGTGGATTGACCTGTAGTAATGATCTATCTGCGAGCATGTTTTTACAGTTTTTTTTTAACCATGTCCCCTAAATATATAGTTTTTTTAACGAGAGCATCACACGGTGCTGTAGGGGTGGTGCTGGAGGTTTTGTGCAAATAAGCGTAAAACGCAGGAGCGGTTGCAATCCGACGGTTTACCTTTTTGCCGTATGTTGTCGGGGGCGCTTGCATTCCGCGGACGTGCGAGTGACAGCCCGAACGAGGATGGACCATTTTCCTTGGGCGGGCTCGAGAAATAGCTTTGAAGTTCTGCGAACGCAGTGTAAACAGAATGGTGTTCGGGGCCCGTGACCAACGGCTTCCATTCCGCGTGGAAAATGAACCCGGGCAAGTTTGGTAGAATCAACAAACGAGGGCAGGACAGGATCACGGTGTGCGCATTCGGTGTGCCAGCTCACGTTCGCTAATGTATTCCGGGGACGGATGGGGCGTGAGGAAGGGACGTCAGATGTGCATCCGTGGGACGCAGGAAACTCGCCTGCCTTCAGTTCGTCATCGTGGCCACCATCTTGGCGCGATTGCTCTGGCATTCGGACCTCGCAACACCGCGACTTGAGATGGCTCCGGTGGTGGCGTACAGCTCACACCGAAACCGCCGGTGACCGCAATGCCGGCTGCATCGTAATTCGGCCCGGCCACTGGCGAAAGCTGATTGGTGTGTTATTGTTTTCTCATTGCATTTTCAAATGAAAGCCAAACAGAGACACGGTGCAGCCTGGGCCCCGGAAATGACCCTTGAAACGAAGTTTGAAGTTTGAGTTTGATGAGAATTCGACCACGAACGCAGCGATGTCGGGTCCGCTCGGGGCACTTCTAGCGATGGTTTTTGATTTCACTTGTCGCTGTGCGGCGGAGTAAGCGAATTTGCGGCGCACTTTGCGAGGGCAAGTCCTTGGCTCGAGAGCGTCTTAAATATTACGTTATATACCATTATTGCATTCTTCTCGAGGGCCGCTTGACGGAGTGCAATACGATCTAGTTGAGGGGAGCATCACCGTATGCGTTTATTGAGAACAGTTGCACAATCATTTTATCAAAGCGGCAAGTGCTTCACAGTCATCTGAGACTATTTAATCACTGAAGATCAGTTTTACCTAGTTTTCAATTGGTTCAACTTGAGATCAGTTAATTTTCCGAACTAATTTAAATGATGATGTTAGGTAAACGAATAACCTTGATGGTGAAAAGAAAGGATGGTAGGAAAGAAATACAAGGGGATATGTTTTGCTACATAGATGTTCTCAGGTGAATTTAATTGGTAAGTTGTTTAACTTTTGTGGTCATTTCAATGTTTTGTTGTTTTACTATTATGTTGTTTAACTGCTTTTGTTTCTTATTTTGCAATTGTTAAGTAGTTTATTTGTGCTTGAATGAAAAGAAATACTTTTTTTTATAGCTTTCTTGAATGATAGGGTACCTCAAAGTAAAAAACAAAGCTTAACTTTATAGAACTTTAAATTTAGCTGCCCCTTAATCTTTCGCACGATACCATATCACGTTTGCTTATATTTGCTGTGTTATTTAATTATTAAAGAGCGCAAAATTTGCAAAAGATAAAATATGGTTGATCAGTCATCTATCATAGCCTGTGCAAATGTGTTTTACGGTTAACGAGTGACATATACGGTTTAGTTACGATGTTGGACTGCTAATTTATTCGTTTACTCTTTATGTTCTGTTTGTACGTTTTTATTCGAGAGCAGCTGAAATTATAGCGGTACAATTATCATGTTTTTTTTTATGTTGCACGACATCCCCTAGTGGGACAAGGCCTCTCTCCGAAGAGAGTTTGTGTGACCGAAAGACGGTATTATATTATAGATCGGTGGTCAGCCGTTCGTAATACCGAAATTATCATGTTTAGTTTGTATTATTAATATTAACCATTGATGGACAAATTTCATTTCCTGAACGTCAGAACTAAACATCACGGTGCTCGCAGAAATAACCTAACAGCTACACTTTAAGTAAGTTACAAATTATCACTGTCATGGTGGTGCTGATTGATTCATCCGGAAACAAGTCGGTTTCGCTTCGCTTGCCAGGATGAAAGACCTTGGCGGAACCCCTTGCCTTAAGCAAGCAACGCCACTATTTGTGGAGGTTCATCACCAGCTACCGGCCTAATAATAATACATTGGCGGATGAGCTAGACGCCATCTTTGGTTGGACAAATTTTGAGTTTTATCATCACTTTTTGGAAAACTTACGATGCTCGTTTGAAGCGAAGGAAGGTTCTTGAGGAAATTAGTGGAGCGTGTTGGTGAAAGCTAGGGAGCGACGAAGCACTTCCGAATTCATGGCTTAATGATAAAATTGAATGCTTTTCATTCGTGCAACCAGCGGGAAGGAAAGAGGGATATTAATTTTGAGCAATTTTCACACCAACACTTTGGCTCACCGAATATGGCTGAAAATATGTATGCTGGCGTTGTTTAACTCTTGACGTGGGAGTTTGCAAGAATGGAAAGTATTTAAACTGAGCTATCTGTATGAAGATGGAAACAAAAGAACAAAAAAAGGAAAACGAACTAAGAGCTTCCATGGAAAATAGGAACAATTAAACATGAACTTGGACTTTCAAGAGTGAATAGGTTGCTCAAAAGAAATATTCTAAAAGTTTGAAAGAATTGTGAAACTTGCGAGATGAAATTGTCAGTTGTGCTTGCCTACCAGGACACTTCAATGAATCCGCGTTCAGATAAAAATGTGATCAGTTGGAAGGAAAAGTTTCTTTTGACCTATATTAATTGGATCAGCAAAGAAGGGGAGATTTTACTTTGGCTTTTTTTATTATGGTTGTTTCGTGTAAAGATCTTTTGTAATCAATGGAATTGGAAACAATGCACTTAAATTGGGGTTTTGAGTGGATGTTGCTACATGACATCATATTTTAATGTTCGAATCATTCATAGAGGAATTTGGCTATCGTGATCTATTCTTCCAACGAAATAAAATTAAATCAATTAACTTTTCAGCAACAGCAAACGGAATTGTTTTTGAGTATTGAAAAGGTTTCATTAGAAAATTGGCGGATCCGTTTGACATCTTTCAACCCCCTTAAAATATCTCGAATGTATGGAATGTAATTAATGGACACGTAGATATACGATGTTAAAATTCTAGTAAATATGTTTATTGTTTCGTTGAATTGATCGGATTATGGTATAATATCTTGTATATATCTTGTCTTTAGTTATTGATAATTGTTCTTTGGAAAAGAGCTTTATCAAACGCACTAAAAATTATGTTACGGTCTTAAATATGTTGAAATTTAAAGTGCATCCGGTAGATAAAACAGTTGACGTAAACATTACCAAACACTTTTAACATATTCACGGTTGTCACGGCCAAAGCTGGGGCTTAATTGAAGCGCCACAAAACCCGTAAAAAAGGTAGTAAACATAAAAATTGGAAAAGCTTAAAACGAAGTGCACAAAAAAGAGAGTATAATTATGTTCATCTCCTCCAGGGGTGCGGGAAACCCCCGTGGAAGACTACACCAGACAGCCAAGGGACCGTCAACGAAGAGAACATGTCGTCCGGACAAGATAAGCACGATCAACCGAGCCCTCCTCCCCCACCCAGCAGCAGCCTCATGTTCAGCCGCGGACGCGTCCTGTATCGGCAGAGCAAACGTCGAGCACGCGACAAAACGCAGACTATCATAAATTATTCAGCCCGGCTTTCAATAAATAATGAGCAATATTGTACATTTATCGAATTCGATTATTTATGCGGCCGAGCTACGGGTACACGCACCGCGTCCGGAAACAACCCACCATACACACGCACCGGCATGCCCGCACGTTGCACATATTGGCCGTGTGTCCACTTACAACCGGCAAACTAACGCACACACAAGCACAAGCACACGTGGCCGACCAGTAGTAGGAGGATTGCACCGCGTGTGCTTTCGAACACCTTGCGGCCACCCCCGAACGAGCGTCCATCGCTCATAGGAAAAACGCGAAAGCTTGCAGACGTACATGTGGACAGCGATATGATAGCATTATTTATTTTCACCGGCCTCCGGTGGTGTGTGTTTTGTGTCTGTGTGTCGGGTTTGGGAATATTAAAAAAGAGCCTTCCCTGAAACACGAAAGGACACTCTCAATTGATGGAGCTTATCTTTGGCCCGGCAGGACAGAACCCGCGGCTGTCCATCGCGAGCTGGCCAGGAACTCCGGGAATCCGGGATGTGTCCCACTCCTACAACAGGCTACATCTTTTTTTAGTTGCCGGGCCGCTGTTCCGACTGGTCCTTTCCATCCGGGCAGATCCGGCGAATGGACACACGCTAGTGGCTGCAAAATTCATACCCATTTTCGCTTTTAACGCTGCCGGCTCTTTGAACGAATTTAATTATTTTCATTCGAGCGATATTTGTTTCTATGGTCAGGTGGTCTTGCTCTATTTGTTAGATTCTTGTGTTTCTGGCTTCCCTGGTTTAGTTCACCGTTCATTCGCGTTTTGACGAATTGCGGGACATATTGTTTTTCGTTACAGATCGACTCTGGATGTTACAATCCGAGCATAGGGAACAAAATTGACAACACATTGCGAGACCACTCGGACATAGGACAGTAACCAGAGACCATATTATTGCTCGTGAATATTGCAGCAGCCGGTTCACATTGGCGAGTGGTCATGGGTAGGGACGGAAGTGAATGTTTTATGTATTGACCTAGCCTGTTCCGGAGGAAAATCCAAGAATTGTTCATTTTAAACAAGATATATTTACTAAATTTTGAAAACTTGCGTGTTTTTAAATATAATTTAAAAATCATAAATGAAATCAGAGAGAAGAAAGTTCATAAAGATTTTAATATTCCATAATTGATATAAACCAACTTAAAACGTCCGTAGGGTAAGCATTAGTCAATGAAAATAAATTAATTGTGTTAACCAAGCAAAAATAGAAGGATAGTATCGTGAGAAATGAAGCTAGGTCGTTCATAATCCACATTTTTGTTGTTTTCTATTTAACTGTCATTGATGTTCAGTTTGCAAGCTCAAGATGAACCATTTTGCAATCTTGTTATTGGATGAAGTTGTACGTATATCAGTTGGGGTCCGCGACAGCCGAGCGGTAGCGCCGGTTAGAAAATCGGCCCATGGGGCTCACCACCTCGACTCGACGGCGTGGGTTCGATTCCCAACCGAGACCGGACCTCTCGGAAGTCTCGTAAGCCCTTAACGGGCAGGCATGACCAAGAGGTCGTTACGCCAAGAAGAAGAAGAAGAAGAAGAAGAAGAAGTGCGTATCATAAACATATGTGTAATATATAGACAAACTGTTTACATAGACATAGCATTTGAACTGTTATTATTTTTTTCTAAGTAAGACCGATTTATAAAGCCATGTTATTAGTTTTCAGATTTTATAATAAATGTATTTTTGAGCAAGGTTGCTACCATTAACAAGTTTTTAGGATTCCTAAATCACAATAATGGCATTGCATCAAAGCTCTTCACAATTTAAATGAGTAATGAAAGGTAATTTGTGAGATTGTTTCCTTACATTTTGTCACATCGCCAAGAATAGACTGAAACCGAGAAAACAAATAAGACGAAAGATTGCAAAGAAAATAATTGCTTATGAGAAGCTAAAGAAACTACATCGTGTAATATTATGCGCAGAATATTTCTTATTCCTTTTTCATAGCTCACATCAATATTATTAACTCGAGCAAATATAAATCCTCATACGGGGTTTGCACAGTGCATACATTTGGCAAAAAGGAAAAGCAACAATGAAGATGTCAGAATGGCTTTGGCTTCATATTTTTTCTCCTAATGCTCATCCTCACCTTTCATACGGCGGCAGGTTGATTGAGATGGTCGCAAAACCAAGCATTTAGCGATGTGATGAAGTGGTCGGCTTTGACTGAAGTATAATTCATTTCGTGAAACAATGGTGCCTCATCCTCCCCCAGTTTCGTCACAGGATAACAATATACTCCGCCGGGCGTGGTCGGTGCTACTCTGGCAGATCGCGTCGGATCATCTCACCGGCGGTTGGCGGCCTGGGACCGCGGCCATCTATTTGCTCTGCCATCATCAGTATTTGCGATGTGATGATACGATCAGGAGAACCGCCTGCGCCATATGTTTCCCGAGCCCGACCCAGCCGGTGTGCGATTGTCGAATTTGGTGCAAATCTGGCCCCGCACGCCGAACGGACTGAAGCCGTGGGGTTTTCCTGGTTTTTCGCGCCCCATTCATCTGAAACCACATTTGTCTCGCTAACGATATCAAGCGGACGGAGTCCCCATTCTCGCGGGTTTGTTCATTCGATCCTAAGCGAGCGTTCATGGGTAGGAGTGTGTGCTGAATTTCCCAGGGAAGGGGAGGGTTCACCAAATCGCAGACAGACGCTCGTGTTCGTTCACGTATACTTGGTTTATGTGCCGGTGAAAAAAAACCCGAGAATGATTTATTACACTTTTCAAATGATGGGAAACAGCGGATTGTAAATTGAAACATCCATTAATTTACGCTACGCTGCAAATGATTTTTCATGCGATGCGTTTTGCGCAAATGACACAAAATGTACGAGGGTGGGTTCGTAGAGTAGTGGATCGTGGGTGAACTTTGCTTGTTTTTAATTGTTTTTGCTTCGACGTCATTAAAATGTACACTTATAGTGGATAGGAAAAGTCACGTAATCATGTGAAATATTTTTGCTCGAAGAAATTATTGTTTTGCACCTTTTGTGTACGCATTTTACATTTTTATTGACACTCTAATAAGGAAATTGAGTCTGAAATCCATGTTTTGTTATAAAAACTTTGATTATTTTGCTGTTCTTAGTGAGTTTATGAGAGTTTTCAGTTTATTCCGCAGTAAATGTGGCATCAGATCGGCTATTCATAAATCTTGTTTTATGCCTTGGATATTTACCAAATACAACGAAAATAATAATAAAATTTATAATGAGCATACGTTAATAATTTCTCGTAAACATACATAAAACTTTTGAACAGTCTGCATAACCTTGAATCGGACCATTACAAAAACTATTTTCCTCCTTTTTTCTTTTTTTCCATAATAATTTATGTATTTGTTCTATATTACCAAGGGAGGTCTCAACGAGGCGTTTATCAGACACGATTTGCTATCATATCTAACGACGGGAAGGCTTTTAAAGGACACGCGCTGCTGCACCAACGTAGGGTAAAAAGTGTGCTCTTTTGCGAGCGTATGTTTATTTGTTTGCAAATCGCATGCCATTTGGAACAAGGTTCTAATTTTCCCGCTGCCAGTTCCAACCCGGACCACCGTCTTGCTTTTCCGCCTGTTTTCTGCCCCAAACGGTATGAGGCGCTAGCGATCCGGTGGAAAAATACTCGCCGCGTTGAGAGGGGCAGAAAAATAAGGAAAACCGCTGCCAGCTCGTACTAAACAGTTTGTCGAGAAGCCATTTTTCATCGCGTCGCTTCCCGCTCGTTAGAGCCGCTTTTCAACCCCATCCGTTCGGCTGCTGCGGGTCCTTGAGGATCGCTCGCTTAATGCTGACGGGTTGAGGCTGAATATGACGGTAATTAATTTCATGTGTAGCATTTCCAGCACATTTTGTTCGGTGCCTTCGTCCGTACCTTCTAAGTGTTTGTTAGATGTTTGTTTGTTCGCTTTGTAACATCTGGCTCAAGGCCAGATGATGGTCCAGTTTAAAACGGTCAGGTTGGCTTCGTCCGGGGAGAACGGCAATACAGGGGGAATCAAAAGTTAATGAAAAGATTTGTCACCAAAGGTTGCAGAAAACGTGTCAAAATGAACCATTTGTCATAAAAGGGGAAGCATTTGTGTTAATCAAAATGACAGCTGCGTTTCAATTATGAATTCAAATGTGATAGAAATAATGAGGAAATCTTCAGCAGCAGTGCTCCTTTTGCAATTTGTCCTCGCACTATCGCGAACTCGCCCACACCGACACAACTTCACGCATAATGATAGCACCGGAAAAACCACCTCGATCGTGAAAGGCTGAAAAAGGCGTTCGCACTGGAAAAAACCCCATCATTCAAGCTGCACCGGAAGCCTGCACCCGGAAGTCAGCCCGTGCGTCTGCGAACCACAAATAGATAAAACAGTTCCCCGGGTCGGAAAAAACGGAAAAAAGAAAACGGATTTCCAGATCAGCGTGGAAAGCCGTCGGAGCGGTCATTGAGCTCTGGCTTCGGTGAATTTGTCCCCACGGACACCAACAGCATTTCATCTGCGTTCGCCTAACGGCAGGTTAGATTTTCCTACTTTCGCTGCTCCTTTTCTTTCCCCCACCCCCTCCATTCTCATTTCCTGGTACCCCTTTTCATCCATTCATTGGACGAGTGCGCTTAACGGCCTCGGCGCTCGAGACGCGCTGCTTTTTAATTCATTTTAAATTACCTGCGGTTATTTACTGACTGCCACATTTTCCGACTGCAGTCCGACTGGCGTGCGGTTCGGTGGGAGGGGTACGGTGCACGCCATAGTTTTTCCTTGCTTATCCCTTGCGCTAGTGCTCTCTACCCCGCGGAAGCGAACAAAACCAAGCAGGTGGCGCTCGCGCTGGATGGTGATAATTAAAAGTGGTACGTTTATCTTTCGCCGGATTCGCCATCCGACACCACCGACCGGGGTCCGGGGTTTTCGCACCCGCGAAGGAAACGGAAGGGGAGGATAAGTGTACGGTAAGTGCACGTTTAAAATTGTTTGACGTTAATTTACCCAACAACAATGTAATGTTCAATTGACGGAGTGATTATGGTGAGTTCTGCATGAGGAATGCGACCGTTGAGTTTCCCTTGATGTGTGGACGCATTAAACTGGGAAGAGTGTTTAATGCGTTCGCACCTACTCGGTGCAACATCAAGTTTTTCCATTATGTTTTTTTTTATCTATTTATTTTAGTTTTGTTTCACTGACTACGAGAGTTTTCTCGGACGCTTTGGGAATGATTGCTAAAAGCAAATAAAATTAATTAGATATAAAGGAACCTATCCAACAAAAGCCCACAAGCAAAAGCGGCATCATTTTAGTTTAATTTAACACTGCCCTTTTGTTGCCACCCCGAGATGGACGTCAGAGGTTTGTTTTGTCGATTTCTTTTCGCTTCACCGTTCCATTTATCCATTACCGGAAGTGACAAACGCAGCCGAAGGTGATGATCATGGTAAGTAATCGAATTGAGCCGTTTTCTTTCACCTGTAGCGAGGAAATGGCGAAGGTACTAGTACTGCAAGGGTCCCGGGGATACCGAACGGGGTGGAGGTAGTAAAGTAGAGGAAAAGGACCTCTTTTCTCACACACTAGCTTCAATTCAGCGAAGCATTCCCCTTTCCTAAGAAATACTCTTCGGGGGTCCGGAAAATTCTTTTTGCCCCGTTGTTTGCCTTGTTATTTCATAGTTTGCCCGGGTCTAGTGCTTTCATCCTTAATCCTTACACGGTTTGTTCGTTAAGACTGAATCAACAAATAGACAAAAAAGTGAGGAAACACAATGGCAGGAAGTGAAATGTAATGATGAAGTGTCTGGAAACGGGAGAGCAGACAGATCGAACTGTGCTATTTTGTTGCAGTTCTATGAATTTGTTGCTTTCACTTTTTAGATTTACGAAGAAGGGTTTTTTGCTGTCGTGTTTTTAAACATCTTCTAGCAGGATGGAAACACAAAAAAAAAAATAACATGCTGCCTGTTGCTATAGCTATAACTAATGGTTCTACTCTTTGTTGTGAGGACATTCGTGCGTCTCGCTTATTTCTTCTAGTCAGAGTTAAAACAAACAATTCAATAACATTCAACACTATTTGCTAATTGATCTTGATTTTACATTTCTGTTCTCATTCAATTCACATTTACCTTAGCTTCATTTTGCTTGTCATTAAGCTTGTCCGTTTAGTAAACATAAACTGTCGCATCCCTGCATCAGCGTGTTATGCTATCGGCCATCTTTAATGCATCACTCTTTATGCACTCTCTCGCTTGATACGCGCGGGAAAAATAGACCGGCTGTCAGATTGCGCTAATTCATCCCGGTAGAAACCTGCACCACCGAGGGAACTAATTAAACTGTCCCCAATAGCGCCATTTTCGACGAAACAGATGATGCGGCCGGATTCACGCCGCGCTCCGGGCCGCGGCTGGGAAAACTGGGAAACATATATGTGCCAAAAATTTCTTCGAGCTAATCAATTTCCTGTCAGACCGTCGGTGATGGCTATAAATAATGGCATTGCATCGCGCGATTCTCACACTGTTCGGCCTCTCGCCGAAGGCTTACCCCTTCTATCCTCGCCGCTAAAAGTCGATTGTTGTTGTGCTGGATGATGTTGCTTCTAAAACATGTGTCCATTTGGCGGCACGCGATGTTCACTGCACTTCGTATTAAGACGCATTCGTTGCCATCGGATTGTGTAGGCTTTTATTTTTGCATGCTTGAGTTGACTTGAGTTTAGAAAAATTAAAATTAGCATGGCGAATAGAATGGAACATTTCCTATTGCAGTATACAACTATCGTGAAAAGTCCAATGTGATGTGCTGTAAGAAGTCAACACAATGTACCTTGACATTTAATGTCGTTTTCATTTCTATTTTATTTATTTATCGTCGGTTTGATAAAATTCCGCCGGGGGATCCGCGACAGCCGAGCGGTAGCGCCGGTTAGAACGGCATGGGTTCGAATCCCAACCAAGACCGGACCCTCCCCTGTACGAGAGTTATGACTATCCTCGTACACTTGGGTAAAAAGTCTCGTAAGTCCTTAACGGGCAGGCATGACCAATAAGGTCGTTTACGCCAAGAAGAAGAAGAAAAAGAAGAAGAAGAAGTGATAAAATTAACATTAACGAAGGTATTTTATTGAAACGTATTATTATTAATGAATAATTTCAATAATATTTTAAGTAAGTGATTAAACCAAAATATTAAATAATACTCTGAAACGTTTTAAATATAATCTAACTTCTAGCACACCTAGCGGAGTGTTTTGAACGATTCGTGTTATCCAACATTGTACCTAATGTAATCACAGTTTTTATCTACTATTTTACAAACCTCTGCAATTTCTAATATTTTTATCTTGTCGCAACTATGTTTTGTCTCTTTAATTTATCTGATAGCATAATCGGATTTTATTCTTTCATTCACAAAGCACAGTGCCAATGAAGAAGCTTGATAACAGCTCATGTGAGTTTTTACAAAAAAAAAAAGAGGTAAATAGCTCACAATAAAAAAAAAGTTATTTTAAAAGAAGCTTACGAATGATATTCGGGATTCAGTTAAAATGTTAGGAAATATGTAAATCCTAAGTGAATAAAATGATATGAACGAAATGAAAAATAAAGGTAAAAAAAATTTAAGATGAATTTTGGAAGATTTAAGTTTTCAAGAATATTAGTAGTAAGCAGAACATTTCTTGAAATTCAATGGTTAACAGGATCTGGCTGGCAACCCTATTCAGAAGGCATCAGACAAATGTTTACCGTAGCAGTTGACTGAAAAAGGACTTGACCTTCTGCTAACAGCCTTGGCATGTATCCTTGTGAGAGCAAGAGCGTTAAAGGGACACATCCATCGAGAGATTAGAGAGCGAGGAAGCATTTCTTGGAATGCTGAGTTCTACTAACCAAAACATCACCCGGCTGAGCACCCGGAGCTGCCAAATGGAGCTGTCAGGTGTGCCGAAACTTTCAAAACAACGGAACAGGTGCACGCGTCCTCCTCCGGGAGCCGGCATCTCGGGCGCCCGAGCTGCAGCTGTCAAGGAGCCGCGACGTGAGTGCCGCGTGAGTGCGCCGCCCTATAGAGTAAGCAGGTCAACGTGGATGTGTGCGTGACCCGGAAGGATGCAGTTCAGTGGAATGCCGTGGACGGCAGTATGCACGGCGGGAGGGCTTCGATTTCGAGGCCACCGACCAAGAAGGGGAAAACTGTGCAACTGGGCTAGCGCGCCTGCGCTCTCCAGGAAGCAGGAAGTCCTGCCACGCTCCGAGAATGGCGAGCGTTTCGGCCACCGTCGCCCCCCCCACCTGCCGGACCAACTCTTTCGCTCTCTCGCTCGTTCTCGCTCTCCCGTTCGCCCACCGGAAGTGTGCCAGATACCGGCAATGCAGCAGCGCCCGATGATCTTCCAGCACTTCCCAGCTCTTGGCGTTTCCCCGGTCGAAGAGGTTCGCGGGAAAGGCGGGCTGGATGGCACGATGGTCGTGCTATGTTGTGGTTCCGCGTTCCGGCGGCCTCCGGTGTGGTGTCCTTGCGAGAACCGAACCTCCTTTCGCTCACCGCTTCTGCTCCACGATCATCTGATGAGACGCTGTGCTTCTCTTCCGGAATGTTGCCCTGCCGTTCTCTCGGGCGTGCTGTCTCTCGCCTGTCTTGCTCGCGTTCCTGCTGAAGCCTATGGGGTTTGTTTGATGTTTTGGAACGGACCTCCCCACCCACTCCCCCCACCGGTGCAGCCACCGAGCGAGCGCGTCATCCGCAGCGAATCTCCGTGTCGGCGAGATTCAGGCCGACCAGTCATCGTGCGACCAGGAACCAGGTCAGATGTGTTTTAACTTCCGGGTGCGCGCGACCGTTTCACCAGATTCACGCATCGCGGTGTTTGTGTGTGTATACGCGCGCGGGCGTGTGTGAGAGTGTTGCGTGTCCAGTGGAGTTGCTGCTCCAGCTGCTGGAGCCCTCTTCATATAGCGAACGCGGTGCAAACTGCCGTGCCGAAGCGGAAAACGAAAAGTAAATAGGCAAGCTGCTTTTAATTCACTTCCCAGCAGGGGTGTGTTCCAGGATGTTTCCAAATTTTCCTTCACGCCGATAAGCTCGCGTTGCTCGCAGCTGAAATCGCCCAGGTGAGAGCACGACGATGTCGTATCCTGGCGTCGTTGCATGTACAGATCCACCGTCGCCAAAGAGCGAGAGAATGTGCCGGAGAACGTGCGACGAAGAGAAGTGGGAACGGCACCCTTCGGCCCGGTGTCAACCCTGCGCCTAGCGGGTTCAGGTCGGCACGCAAGTGGAAACAAGTTAACCTATGCCACCTGCCGGTGCCTCCCGTTTTCCGGAGGTGTGAAGCTGTCGATCTGAACATTGCACAAGAAAAAGGGAAAACATTTCTTTTCACTTCAAACGAAAACCATCGTCTTGAAGATGCCTTGGGACTGATTTTAACGCTGACAGACGTCGACTTTGCTTATCTGCAACCGTTCATTCGCGTTTAACATTAACTGTGAAGACGAAATGGATTTTCCCACCAGGAAGCCAGTTCAAAGGGGCCCGGAGTTTGTTGTGATTCTTGTTTCTGATTTTTTTTTCGAAATCAGAGAAAGAGTCCCTGCAGTATTATTTCCCTTCCTCACACCCTAGTTCTGCGTGGGAACGAGATGGAAAAGCAGGAAATACGGATGGGCGTACTCGAAATATGACGAAATGAAAATTACGAAAATCTCTCAACCAAACAATATGAAATGGAAAGTAGGTTCATACAGTGGACGAATGAATGGATTTCGACTCGACAGAAGAGAACCAATAAGGCACACAAGTAGCCCGGAAAAACACGTAAAGAAACGCTGTGGTGCTATCTAAGTTTTCCATCTTTCTGCCCTCTGAAGACGTACGAACAAAAAATATTTAAAAAATCTCACCTCATATCAACACACACGCACATGATGGATGATAACAAAAAACATACAATAACAGTGACTGCAATGTCACTTTAAAAAGATGAGATACCGGGAAAGTGAAGGCAACCCGTTAGTGTTTGCTAACGAAGGACCGGAAAGTTTGCTTTTGTACGTAAAAATTCAAGAGAAAAATGAGAAAAACGTTTCCCCGAAAACCCCCAAGTGGCCGACCGGAACACGGAAATGACCATCGACCAGTGCGGCCCAGGAGAGAGAAAAACCAGTGAAACCAGTTCCGGCATGTGCATGTGATCGAAACGGGAAGCCTCGGGGATGCGTTTGTCGGCAAAGTTGACTCAGCTTTTCCAGATTTTTTTCGTTTGCTATTTCCTGTTCTGTTGGTTCACTTCACCCGGGATTCCTTTTCCCTTTAGGGCCGGTGCAGTTTTATGTTGTTTCTGTGTTTTTCTCTATTATTATTACTGTTTTTCCATAATTTAAATCTTTTTTGTGCACGAAACCGGAAACATAATTAATGCAAAAAGCTCCGGTAAAGTACACCCAAATTCCCCGGAGCTGGACTTTTTTTTGTCTTCAATTTTTTTTGTGTGTCTATGCGTCACGGGAGCGTTTTCCTCCGTGGGCGAGAATTATCCCGGCATGCCGGAAACCAAACCAAAAAATCGGTGTGTTGTTGTTCGCTTAAGAAAGGATGGGAAAAAGAAAAGGAACTAACGAAATAATTACACACGCTTTGCTTGCTGAGTGGAAGCGAGTTTTACCGAACGAAAGTAAAACACTACCCCAAAAGTGTTGCAGTACGTGTGTCTGGTGTGTATGTGAATGTATGCTTCATCCTCCACAAAGGAGCTTCTGGTGCTAGAGCAAACTCTATTCACACGGCTCGACTCAACTCAGGTTAGTAGTGTTCACTAAGTTATCTCCTGCATGTTTATTTAGAATCTTCCCTCTCAACCACCTACCATCATTGCAAACTGTTGGTTTATTTTGGTCTACGTGTGTCAGTGTTTTTCTTGTTCTTTCTTTGGGGTGGGAACCACCTACCACTGTCCTTATTTCCCTCCGGGGTTCGCCATACAAAAGTAAAATGAACAAACTTGGAAAGAAACACGGGACAGTTTGTTCGTGCGGTGCGAGCAAACCCAAAAGAACC
Source organism: Anopheles coustani (assembly GCF_943734705.1). NCBI lineage: Eukaryota > Metazoa > Arthropoda > Insecta > Diptera > Culicidae > Anopheles > Anopheles coustani. The sequence continues at coordinate 83,067,246 of NC_071288.1, read as the reverse complement.
GAAACGAAAAGACTCGAGCACATGATCAAAAGAGTTCCCGGCTGGAAAATCGAAGCAAGCGAGTTTTTGCTCCGTCAGCTGAAGACGGAAAGATTGTTTCTTTTCCCAACCGAAGGGCATAATGGGCAGGTTTTTTTTGTGCTTCACCCCACGAACTGTGACTTTGGTGTGCCGAAAACGCGATCGAAAGGGTTTTGTACTGGAAAGCCTCCAAAAAAAAGCTACGGAAAACTACGCTCCGCAATGGTGAAAGGTTATCATAATCTAGCAGCATATTCCAAGCATCGAAATGGCCGTTCAATGGTTTTTCATAACGAAAACAGATAGAAACCAAGGTAGTAAAAATGAGAAAGTGAAACGAAACAAAGTGTAAATGATTATGAAAGAAGTGTAAACCACTCTAAAAAAGTGTTGTAATGTGGTCAGTTGTTCTTGTCGAAATAATATTTATAAAATTGAGTTGAGGTGAAAATTAACTTTACTATTTTGTGTGGAAATCTCTTTAAATACCTGCCATGAAAGAAGGTTAAAGTTAGTAACATTCTTTAAAAATGGTTCATCTCCAAAGAAAACGATCTCCGGAACTGTGTTCAGAAATCATTTTTCGCCACGCTCGGAATTCGTTCGGTGAAGGAATAGGTGGCGTCCCAGAATACACCTCGTTCGCCCGACCCAGACCAATTTTCCGGCGCACCGACAGCAAATGCCATTCCGTGTCGTTGCGTTTCGATTGTGGAAAATTAATCAACTGTCACAAAACAATGGGAAATTTGCCACCCCACGTAATCCGTCCGCGTCGTGGCGCAAATCAACTTTTCCATCAAAACTTTCCAAACTGTCAGCCTTCATGACGCTCGCCAGGCGGTTTGGTTGGGAAGCGGGAAAATGGGGAAAACTTTTTTTTTCTGTATGTACTTGGTATTGCTCCTAACCCCGAAGCCACTTTTGCTGGACCGATTTTTCTTCCAACCGTTCGACGGCATCGGGCGGGCCGGTTGCCAAAGTCCCGGAGTCAACATCAATCGCGCTAATCTGAGGTAATGCTCTCGCTTCACTTAGTTTCGTGATCTCTGTCCGAAGTGTGATTTTTGCGGTTCGGCTCGCACCCTCGCCTGATGCTTTTCTCGTGTCGGAGTTTAATCAACAAGTTTTGGGTCATTTGATGAATTTTCCACACGCAGCGCCATCGCGGGGTGAAAGTTGGTGGTCGAGTTTGTTCCCCCCCTTTTTCCCCAGCCTTACCGGGAAACGAAACTGGCAAAAGGTGAAAATTGTAAGTGGAGACTTTATCCTTCCGAAAAGGGGGTCGGGCAAAAAAAAGGTAAAAGCCAAACCCCATCACATCCGCCGAAGCTTTCGTCGCGCACGGTGGTTGCACAATTCAATCCAATTCGTCAACCGGGCGAAAAAGTGCCGGGCGCCCGTGGATGAGAGTGAGGGGGCACATGTTTGTGGAAGTGAAGTCAGAAGTTTAAAGCTCGGTTCGGTCGTTACTTCCGCCCGCGCGAAGGACCCGTGAAACCGAAACGGCCAGCATATGGTGGTGCACTGGCGCGGAATTTTTCCGACTCCCATTGACAGCTGGAACCAGGGAGGGATGAGTTGTGACCAAATCCCAAGCAAACGGGGGAAGAGGGGGGAGGAAATTTGTGTCGTACCCGTTAGCTGTTTGTTTAGGTCGTGCAATTACAGAATGGGGTCTTTTTTGGTGTTTGTTGGTTGCCGCCACTTTTTCGTTCCGTATTTTTTTCACGGGGGAGGGGTTTTTCCATTTTTCGCCGCGCGAAGCTACCTCGGGTGCTAATCGGATTTTTGATCTTTTGCTTGATTGCCGTCTTTTGCAAAACTCGTCCGAGGCAGAGGTTAAGCCGTCCCAAAAACTGGCATCTGTGGAAAAACGAAGTCAGACATGCAAAAACTGTTAGCTTTTAACCGGCCTTTTCCATTCGCTGCTGTATTTTATTTCTCAATGATTAAAATTTCCATCATCATTTATGGATTTATCATGAAATTGTTCTTGTAAGATTTGTTTGTGTGTTATAAGAACAGTTGAAAAAAAAAGAAATAAAAGAAATATTTTGATGCGCTTCTATCTTGTGGTAAGTATCTCGACAAGTGAACATAATGTTTCTCTTAGAAGTTTAGATCTTTACCTTTGATCGTATCATCATCGGGATAATATAAAAAGTTCGATGTTTGATTGTTTGACATATTTACAAAATTGTGAAAATGTGCTACTTGCTTAATCAATATATTTAATTAACTTAAGAAGGATTGTTAAAATGCCAAAAGCTGTGCATTTTTAATGTGACAAAAAAAAACTCGAAGATATAGCAGTCTGATTTGGATAAAATTTCTCTTTTTATATTTTTCATCATCCATGATAGACATTTACTTATTAAATTTTTGTGATTCATCCCGTGCAGTTTTGTATTTGTTTTCCCAAACCATAAAATGATCATCAACTGTCGTTTGAGGTACATATTTGAAACATGCGGCAAAAAACAGAAAAAAATACCTCCAAAAGAAGCATCCGCTTAGGGGGGTCGGTAAAATAAAAGGAAAAGTGAAACAACATCTAAAAGCCCAAAAAACGTGGCATAAATGAATCCATCTCAGAGGGTGAAAGCAGGTGGGAAGCAGCTGTTAGATGGGGGAGGAAAAAAGGTAAACCCGGGGTACCCGAACCCGATGAAAGGATGAAACGAGTCCTTCCGCGCTTTAGTCGCTGGTGCGCAAAATTTTCCGGCATTCCTTCCAAATGGGTAGCTGTTTTTTTCCTCGTTGTTTTCCTTTTTCTCGCAACACTCAATTTTTGTTTGCTTCCGAGCCCAACTGCCGCAATCGTTTGGGAATTTTGACCCGGAAAAGCCCACACAGCGTTACCTTGCACCCGCCGCAAGCCGGTCTTCCCTCTCTCGCACCACTACACACCTGCTGCGCTGGTATTGTGCGGGAGGTGGCAAAGAAAATCGATTTTTCCTCCGTCGGGGCCAGGGCGCGCGACGGTCGGTACGGACGTGTTTCCGGTGTGAATGAGGAGAAAAAAATAATCCAAAATAATTATTAATGGGAAGTGATTATATTGGAAAAGTAAACAAAACGCAGAAATAAATAAAATCAAATCAGAGTCGAAAACCGAATCGGAAAACGTCCGGACCGGGGTGTTGTTTTCGCGTGAAAGAATGCTCGCATAATTTTCCCGGCCCGTCCATTCATACCACTCGGCTGAGGGATCGAACGGTTCGGATTCAAGGTGGGGCAAGGCTTTCATTTAAATTTCAATTCAATTTATAGACTGACTTCATCACCGGGGGTGAAAGTGCCAATCAATGCCAGAGCCGCTGTTTGGCATTTGTAGGTCTAAAGCGGGCGAAAAGGATTTAAACTTTTGGTGATGCTTTTGGATTGGAATTTTGAAAGGAAACATTTTTATCAGTACCACCAAGCGTTCGATTGGATTGGGTGAGGTCTTATGATTCTCGATGGATCTAATAAACTTGATAAGAAATGTTCCTTTCTTCTATCGGTGTGATTGAAAAATGACTGGAACACTATTTTCTACAATTTTAATATTAAACTTTTGTTCCCAAAATTACTGGCATTTCCCATACTATGAAACCATATCTTAGGTCTTTATTAGATTTTAAATTCATTGCTCTATTTTTAAGACATATTTTCTCTATGAAAACCCTATGATTGATGTAGACAAATGTTACTGCCGCTGGTGCGCGGCATGTAAATGAGTCGTTAACGAAAAACCCCATTTTCGCGGTGGCGTCTTTTAATCCCCGTTATGAAATTTGTCACTTTATTTCGGTTCCGCCCCGAGTGGAGGCTGCGTGTAGCCGGATCCTTCATCACGAATCCCCGCTCGTCCTTGCGCCCTGCCTCCCCTCCCCCCGCTCTCCTTGGGCTTCCTGCTTAAAGCCTTTGCCAGCTGCGGAATGTGACAGGCGCGATCGTGAAAACATTCCCCCCTGTTTCCCGTCGTCCCGCCGCCCTTGGACAGCCGAGCGCGTTGGAACGAAAAATAAATGGCATCCAGCGAACAAGGCTGGCAGGCTGGTTGGGCACGAAAATCCAGCGGTACTTAAAGTTTGAAATCCAATAATTTATTCGCCTCGCATTTGGCCGAGCACGGTGTTCGCGGTGCAGGAAAAACATTTGCCTACGTCTTCACGCTGGCCAAAAACCCGACGGCGAACCGAAGTGGAAGGTAAATAAACATTATCACGAAACTTGGCACACTTGGTTCGGCGTCCTTTGCCGTTCGGCGTTCGGTGGATGCGTAGTTTTGCCCACCATGGTGTTCCCCTTTTGCACCCTTCGCTTCGCTCTCCGTAGCGCTCGCGGGCGCAAGTTTGGCCCGGGCAGCCTTTTCCACGAACTAAATCCTTGCCAAGTGCCTGCGGTGCCTGGATGGCAGAAAATATTGAAAATTATGATAACAGCAAATTGATTCTCCTTTTAACTTATCTTTTCGTTTCGTGCCACCATTCGCTTGGTTTCCGGGTCTCCCGTTCTCCTGGGTCGAGAGTTTTCCACTCTCGGGCAAACTGTTTACCCGCGGTGCTCGTGTCATAAGAAAGCGTCCTCGCGGATCACTGTTTGCAGTTTTACATTCATTTGAATCTTTATTTTTTATGCTCTGGCTCTAAAATTTCCTTTTCATTTTCATTTTGCCCTCGAACGCATCATCGAACCGTTGAAAGTAAACACCGCGCAGGTTGACGGGGTAGACAGACGTAAGTAATTTATTGGAGAGGTCCTTTTAGGTGGAAAATTTTCGCTCTCCTCCGATGGCAAATTCAAAAAGAAGTGTTTGAGCCCCTCGTTATGAGTCATTTGTTTGTTATTGTTTTTCCGTTGAGCACGTTGTCAAGAAAATTGAGTGACATAAATAGTATTTTTCGTAAAGTGTTACTGTGCTTCCCACTTTTGCCACTCTTGAACATCATAACAACTCGTTTAAACTGTAAAGAATCTGTTCGTGTATTTCTGTTTATATACAGAGTCCGATCCATATAATGGAATGTTTCACTAGGTAGAGAAAACATTTTAAAAGCATAGGGGATATTTTCGACCGGTTGAGAGAACTTTGCAATCTATTAATTTAATTAATAGTTTTTTGTCTCATCCACTAGCTTACACACGTTTGTCAAGCAACGAATTTGGTACGATAAAGAAGAGTGGAGAACCTTACATCGAATACTTCACATTGATTAGTCACTTGGGGTTTACCTTAGCGCATCGATTGTTTGACAGAACCGTGCTGAAAAATCGGAGAATATTGTTGTAGTTTAGTTGAAAACAACTAATGCGATTTTTTAATATTTGATTATCTAAAGTTATATCATTCCTTCGCATAAAAACGATGAGTTTTGTGAAGTTAGCAGCTCGCTCCATCAATTCCCCAAGCTGTCTGAAACATTCCCTTATATGACAGCAAAGTTCTCTCAACCGTTCGAAGATATCCCCTATGCTTTTGAACTGTTCTCTCTACCTATTGAAACATTCCATTATATGGATCGATACCCTATATGGAAGGTGAAAAAACAGATCAGTTACGTTATTCTTGGTGAATGGTAAATTCCAATGGTAGTAATCCAACTGGTTTGGAATGTGCCAACACATTTCATTGGAATCCTATACCGAATGTCGATTAGCTCTTCAGAAACAGATACAACGGGAAAACCCCTTTTCTTTACAGATTATCACAAGTGAGGTCCGGGTGTTCGTTATTTCCTCGTGGAAGATACTCAAAAGTGTCCACTTGTGCAACACCATCGACGTTCCGCTCGCTGCGAACACCGAATATTTGTTTATCATTCCTTGTTCGACCTTCCGAATCACTTCACCGTTGATCGAGGTTTATTCAACTTCAAACGACGCAGTGACGCAATGGCAAAACCAGATCCGACACCGTTGGTTTTTCTCGGAAAGGAAGAGCTTGGTTCACTTATGCACACAGGATGCCCGGTCCAGTGTAGCCCCCGGGGGAATTACGAGAGAGACGTTACCCGCACAGCCACCCACAGACACACACAAACACACAATTCAGCATTCCGAAGGACTTGCTCTTGGGAAACTTCCGGCGAAACAGTTTCAAGTGAATAGTCGGTTGGAGGGGGAATTTCTATGCGACGGATAGAAAACAAACCTAACCAAACCGACACAATTCGGTCGATCCTTTTCGGGGTGCTTTCACTGGAAACGGTTCCTTGTGTTGTGCTAGGTTTTCCTTCGCCAACGTTTCTTATATTTCTTTCCTCACCATTGTGCTCACTGTCCCGGAAGAGACCGGGAAAGTAAAGGTTAACCGGTCCGGCCCGACGGCTTCCCGAAGGCAGGTCGACATTTTTATGCCAGCTGTCCGGGGACCTTTGATCGCTGCCTGCGAATGCGAGTCCGGTCCTTTCGGTCACCTGCGCGACCGGCGACTTTGGAAACCACTTTTATTCGAACAAAAGTGTCGAGAAGAGGATGTAAGCTAACGGACGGGATTTGCATGATGCGAGTCGAAAGATGGCGGGGAGGCGAGTAGAGATTTTCTATCCCAAGCCATTGCAGCAACCGAATAATCGAACGGTCGGTTTTTTTCCATTTTTTTTGGGAAGCTTGGTTGATATCGGAAGGCGATAAGCGGTGGAGCGGACGGAACGAATGAAATACGGAAATCATGTTGAGATTGAGGTTTTTCCCTCCCCACTTATAGTATCGCTTTTGACTCGCCTCGGCCAGGGGGAACCGGAAGGACTTTCGATTTGAAAATTATTTGCTCACCAACACCGGGCAAAAAGGAGGGAGGGTGGTAGAACCACGAGAAAGGGGGAGAAAAAACACTAAACGAAGGAAAGATGGATGATGTTTTCGGCTGGAGCATTTTATTGTGCTTGCTTAATTGAGCGTGTCGGATCGTTATCGTTAAATTGGGTCCGGTGTACAGGAAAAACAAACGATTAAAGCCAGAGCGGCTTGCCAGAGTGAGCCGGGTGGGGGTTCCGGGTTCCTGGTTCACCCACTTGAGATTCCTTTATCGATGCGACATTGCCATGCATCGGGGCGGCAAAACAACTGATCAAACTTGCACGAAAGTTGCAATTTCATCGAATGCTTGCTGGATGCGGGTTTTCCACCTCACCTCCAGGGACAAGGCAAAGGATAGCTTTGCGGTGGAAACTTTGTACCGGGGATGTTTTGATTGAGAGAAATCGAGATGCCAAAGGTAAAGGGTAGCTAATGGCCGAGTTCTGCACCTTTTGTTTTTTTATGTCGAACCTTTGGTCTTCTATAAATAAATCGAACGGACTGCATTGGGAGCTGGTTGATCTTTCAATTAAGCTCGTTGCTATACTTTTCTCTTGAAGTCAAATAGATCAGAAAAGTATGAGAAATTGCTCAAACCACAAAATTGTCATTACGGTGTTCGGTGGTTTATAAATTGTGATTGTATAACTAATTAAATTTAGATGAAAACATGTATTGAGGAGAATGGTTTATTAGTTTTAGTAAAAATCTAATAGATGTCCATAACATCATATTACTATTTACTTGACTATCAACAACAAGTGTTTTCAAGTTATTTTCATGGTATTTGATATCTTGCATATTTGTTGTACACTGGAGGAAACAAGAATAGCACCACCCTGTTTTTTGCCAATATTTTTTATATTTCCATAAAATTGGAGCTTTTTCGAGTTTGATACGTTATTACAATCAGTTTCACAACTTTCCAGTGGATTACGGTCGCATGAACGTGGGCTAATAACGTTAAAACCCAATAATTCATGAAAACGGGGAGGAAATAAAAATAGCACCGCTTTGGTTTTCTGCTCATCAATTGAAGATATTCTAACAGAACCTCAATTAAAATATAGTTTAATGATTTTATTAGTAAATATAAGAGTATTTATATCTAATCCCTTCAATACGCGGTGATTTAGAGGTACAAAATACATTTTTTTCAGAGAGTTTTGCTCATGGCGCTCCCAGCATTCACGAATACGAATTAGCACGTAATTGTTGCTTCATTGTTTGACATTTGAAGTCAACCACGATGACCATGAATAGGCCAAAGGTTTTTTATGAGATTAGGATACAAAGAGCCTGCTGGCCACCTTGATAGTTCCTTTCTTCTGTCAGGAATCCAACCTGTAGTTAACATCAACTCATGGAATCCGGTATATATTTATTGGAAAACGAAGTCTAAGCTCATCCAAGATTAATTTTGTTCAATTAATCTTGTTTCTAGTACATCAAAATTCATTCTCAGTCAGATGCATGGCAAGGTAAGCTTTCGCTGCAGTGAGAGAGCTCCCCATATCAATGGTTTAACACCACCAACGTTCCGGCTCATTTCAACACCAGGCTCTTGTTGAAGATCTAGCTAAAAGTATTGTCAAACATGTAGGAAACCAAGAATGAACTTTATTTAGCCTGAAAAGAACTTTATTTCATTCGTCGCTGCAACAAGTATACCTTAAAGCGAATTTGAACCGATTCAATGCATGTCACTCTGTCATGTTGGACTTGCGGAATCTTTGTGGCTACTTTTAGTTTTCCCCGCTCAACGTAATTTGCTGCAAATGTCTTATTGGCACCTTAAGTTGAATTCTGCATGATTTAGAATCACTATTCGTCCCTGGTTTGCTCCTTATTTATACATTATTCGCATATCCATCTCCGTAAGCTGGGTTTTACTCCCGCGTTGGTCCTTGTGGCCGTCGTTACCGGAATGTTTCATCAACCCTACTGCTATGATATGTAATCGGAAGGTTTTTAGACCGATAGCCCTCTGCTACCATGGTCAGTTTTGATGTTTAGCTCGGTTTTAACGAAGCGATGCTGTTCCTGACTCATGTCTTCTAAATGGCTTGGAAAATCAAATAACAAACGACTAATAATGTTTAATTTCTATAGTTTAGGTTCCATACTAACTACTAATATCTTAAAAACCCATTTAAAATTAATAGTTTTTAAATATCTTCAATTGGTGAGCAGAAAACCAAAGTGGTGCTATTTTTATTTCCTCCCCGTTTTCATGAATTATTGGGTTTTAACGTTATTAGCCCACATTAAAGCGACCGTAATCCACTGGAAAGCTGTGAAACTGATTGTAATAACGTACCAAACTCGAAAAAGCTCCAATTTTATGGAAATATAAAAAATATTGCCAAAAAACAGGGTGGTGCTATTCTTGTTTCCTCCAGTGTATAAGGTATTTATCTTATGAATAATGCAAATGTGTTATGTAAGTTTCAAATATTCTAAAGGTTGTTTGAAAAAATCTGTTTGTACACTGTTATGAACAATTTTACATTTTTGTTGTTTTTCAAAGCTTTCCTCAAATTTCTCTCTGTATATGAAGGTTGCCCTCAATATTCATTAAATGATGTTTGTTTTTTTAATCCTTCAAGTTTAAATATTACTATTGTTTGTATATTCAATTTAAAAATTACCCATACGCCGTGAAGGCTTCACGAGAACACCGATGGTATAATTATTCTTCTTACAAAATATCTCAATTCTGGGATCGAATAATTTTCTTGAATTTTTCATCTTCACTACTATTAGGATCTTTAGGACAAATTTCTCAACAACCAGTGAAGCTTGTACGCCCTGGCGATGCTCGGTGAAGAAAGAATTGATCGAAGAGTTATGGTTGTAACTATTTAGTTGAGAGTTATGATTTAATTCAATAGCTACAATAACGACATATTTAAAATGATTCCCGGTTGACAGAAATTTAAATTTTTGCTGCTATTATGTAGTTCCAGCAAGAGTCCCAGCAATCTGCCATGGAAAAACTTGCTGTAGCTACATGACAGCTGCAAAAAATTTGAATTTTTGTCAATAGGGTTGATATTTTATCGATTTCCCTGTGTTGTATAAACCTTGTTCTATAACTTTGGTTAGTACACCTTGATTTATTTGGATATGGTTGTCTTGTCGTGTTTTGTAATGCATTACCTCTGTTTTGTTTTTTCAAACAAAGTCTTAGACATTAAACACACGCCCCGCACATTGAAACGTCGAATTACCGGGAAACTTTTGATTATTCAATTCCGTTGTGTAATAAGAAATGATGGTGTTTACATTTATCTTGCGGCTGTCGAAAGGCATCTGGCATCCTTCTAAGAACCTTAACCAACCCCGCAAGTAGACCTTACTCCGCACCTTGAGACCGCCGAAGCCGTCGGACGGATGGCAGACGAATATGTAATCAACCAAACTCACACACTGTTTTTCCATGCCACCCTTTTCCGATCGCACGGAGCCGTGGGATCCGGTAGAAAACTTTCTCCAGCAGAATCTGCCCGGCGTTTTGCGTGCGTGACACATACAGAACACTTATCACTCCCGTGGCCCGGACCCATTTGCGGATTGCACGCCGACCATGGCAGGCGGCAAGTTTTTCCCGGGTGTTATTAGCAATTTGCGCCATCATAAAGCTGAGGGAAAAGCGAAAGTGAGCGGTCCGAAGAAGCTCACGACGAGGAAAATGTCTACACTCAGTTGCAAAAAAAAAACATAAAAATCTCACACTCACACCAATCGGATGCCGAAGCTTGCTGGGGGCTGGTTTGTGTTGGAAAACTTCCAAAGACATTTCTGTTTATTCGCATGTCAAATCTAAATCGCGCTCGCAAATGGCATCGTGGCACGTTGGCGCTGGTCAAACAATCGACCGTCGGAAAATGTTTTACGGTGTGCGGTATGCTCGAAAGAGGACGTGGTGGAGAGGGAAGGTAGTGGGGTGGTTCATTAGCATGTTTTTTTGCGCCCCATTTTTGGACATTGACTACTATGGCGTCCATCTTCGAAGGCGTTTTCCACCACCCCTCCGCTCGGATAGCCTCATTTTCGGGTGGTTTTTAGGTTACGATGTGACACTGTTTTTCTTCGCGGGGAAATGTGCTGTGACGCAGACAAATCCTGACCCCTGCCCGGGTTACTGTTTCATGATAAACAAGTTTCGGAACAACGTTTCCGAGGAAGATGGTGCTAGTAAAAGCAACACGTCCCGCCAGGTGAGAACGAGTGAAATGTATTTTTCAACAGCTTTCCACGAACACCGCCCCGTTGGGCTGGTGGACAGATTCGGACGGACGAATGGTGTCCCGGCGGTTGAGAATGATTTGACAGTTGTTGACTTCGTTGACCGACGCGTAGGAGGAGGTGTTTGATGCATCATTTATAGCCGCGTCGCCTATGGAACATTCGTCTCGTTCCTCACCAGGGGGGGAGGGTGGGGAGAGCGAGAGGGTGGTCGTAATCCCTGTTGGGTGAAAAAACGCGTAGCAATCCGCTTCGTCATCCACCGTTTTGGGGTCCCCCCCCTCATCCCTCGAAGAGACTCGCAGGCGTCTCCCTTGGGTACGTGAGGGTTTTCGAGCGGGCCATGAAAACACGCCATGAGAATAATGTTAATGCGAAATCAATCAAGGCGCATTTGAATAAATCCGTACGCTTCCCGCGCCCCCTTTGCTTGCCCCTCGGGACCGTCGAGAGAGCCTTTCCCGAGATCCTTCGCTGAGGAAAGGACGAGAAAAACTAGCTCCTAGACAAGGAAAGCCGGAGGAAAGGCAACGTAATGTTTATTCAAACAATGGTGGACGCCTGGGGTGTCCATTTGAGGGGAGGAGCTGTGAAAATATGAGCTCGACCGAACCTCGTACCGCCTGGTCAAGCGGCTTCCCGGCCCACCCCCCGCCCAACTTGCCGAGCAACTAAAAGCCATGAGTGGCGAAAAATCGAAGCCGGAAATTGTTATTCGTTCCGAGGCAGAACCGGAAAAGCTTGGCCCGGTGCTGTTTTCCTTCTGTTTGTTTTGCGTTCTTTGTTTTTCTCCCTGTCATCACCGTCACCCCTAGTGGTTGGGAAATTGTTCGGTCTAATTTTCTACTTTCGCTCCGGCTCGATGCTAACTCATTGTCCAGCTGGCGGAAGGCACTAATTGGGTGTTGCATTACGACCGAAGGCCAAATTCTGGGGCAGATGTTTTATATTACTTCTACTTAAAGGTTATTTTTACCAGAATCGCTAGTCGAACCGGTATGTTGCTCAACAACTCGAGGCAAACCACAAATCGATGGCTTTGGGTGCCCCGAAAGATATGCAATTGCACGTACTTTTCAATCGTCCTTTTTTCCTTGCAACTGATCGACTACTTTTGGGTTTTTTGCGCTCAGCAAGGAGGCACTTCCAAAATTGATTCCCGTAGCTACCGTTGCCGGCCCTTCTGGGAACCCCTCGGCAAACGGTTCCAAATGGCGGTACCGTTTGGGAGGAATTTCATTCGGTGCCGATTAATTCACCGAAGCGTACCGCCGGCCCGGGTGAGGGAAAAGCAGGAGCGTCTGCCCTTGGCGAAAGTTCCATTGAACGTGCGAAGTATTTTCAGCGGTTCTCCGAAACGTTCTCGTACGACCGGCGGCTCACCAAATCAGCTAATTGAGTGAATTTCTGTATCGGAACGGTCGGGTTTTGCCGGGGCCGGTTTGCGCCGGAGCGTACGGGCTCTCAATCGCCCACATTCCTCCCGCTCATTCCGGTCAACCCGGTCGGTGGTGGGCGGTTGAAATTGATAATTTATATATTCTGAGCACGCGACAGAATCCAGTGCGCCGTAGGTCTTAACCCACAGTCCCCGTCGGAGGTGGTGGGGGATGGGGGAAGTGGACTGGGCTAATGAGCCCTGCGGAGGCCACCGGGAGGAGCTACACGTTACTGCCGTAAGGAGCCATCAATAACTCCATCGTTAGGGCAATGGGGTAAAGTGCTTCGGGCAGGTTCGCTGATGAAGTTCCGTAAGAAGAGTGGGCTTCCTTTCTCTCCAGTCACTAGATTGGCGCCTAATAGCGTAACCCTCACAGTTCTGGTAAAGCCCTTTCGAGGGCGAGAGGGGGTGGAAGACCACAGAAACTGGCCTGGCGGAGGGTTGGCGGGCCTGTCGAATCAGAGGGGAGGACGGCAACTCGGCTATTAATGTATCTTTAATACCCGATGAAAATGCTGCGGCGGAAGAAAAATTGGCACACTTGGTTGGGGACATTTGGGTTGAGAGGGGGTGGCGCTCCGACACACACACACACACACACACACACACACACACAAATGGTTGACCAGTGTTATCACCCGAAACGGGACACAACCGTTCCGATACCCACCGAATGCCCAGCAGGGTGGACGCCATCGAGAACCGGGGCGACAAATCTTGAATTGTAATGCGGTATTAATTAAGATAAATTACTTCGTTGATCTTGAAAAATGAAGACAAAGGATACGGCCCCCAGACTCAGGCCCGGCCCGTGGCTCTTAATCGTCTTAAGTGTGGCCGGGTTCGCTTCCGCCTGTCCGAGTCAATTATGGCAAAGTATGTTCCAAGCGGCTTTTTTTTTTGCTGGCGACACTCGATAGTTCTTTGTCATACCGGCATTGTTTCATGTTTTTCTTCCGCTTGTGCTTTGCTTTGTCCCGGATTTTGGTTCGGTAGCGTTCCGACAGTGCTCTCCGGTGATTAATGTTGGTATTATGCTGCGAACTATGCGCTGCCCCGACACCAACGGTCGGCCAGGCTGGAAAACTGACAATCGTTTGATTTGTACATCGGTGGACAACGGCTGGTTCATAACGGGGCTTGTGTTAAACTGTTTGACGAAAGGTTTCACAAATGAAGACGAATGGCGCGGTAGTGTTTGGACTAAGAGATAACATCTTGACGATGCTTTGCTTGACAGAAAAGAAGCGAAAAATGACTGTGTGGTGATGGATTCCAAAAAGTAAAAACTATACGATAAAAAAATCTCAATTATCGCCCCAAAAATTTTAATTTCTCACAAGAATTGGGTTCATCAATAATAGTTTATATTTTTAAGCCTGCAAATAAATTAAGAATTGCTTTCGACATTGAAAATTCCAACAAAAATATGTAATTACCAACATTATATATCCAATCATTATTTGTTTTTGGAGAAATAATATCAGTAACATTCTTTGTTCCATCAATATTAGAGTGTTCTTAACACCATCATTTTTAAAAACAAATTAAAACCCCTAAAATCAGCTAGGAACATCATGTTGTACACATGCATAACTCGCCTTTTTCGCTAGCATGTTATAAGCATTACATAAGCTATATTATAAGTAATGAAAGAAAAAGGAAATAGTATATTTTTCGTGTTTTTTAGCAACTGGTGTATATTAAAACAAATAAGATGTAAAATATATTAAAGAGCAACTGTGAACATTCTAATTAAGCAAAACTAAAAGGGTGAAAGTTTTTCGTTTGTAAGAAGAAGTTAAATGAACGGATCTCTACATGAATTATAATCAACTAGACCAACAACTCTTGATTAGGCTTAGCTCAAACACATGCAAAAAAATGGTATTATTAAACTGCTTTCGAGAACTGCTTTGAAGAATTAAGTTGGAATTATTTAAGTTTTTTGATTTCTTGGTTTTTCTGTACATTTCATGACATGTTCTTTAGCTATAATACATCGAATTTGAACCTTCTGGCAGTACGGCTTATCTCAGTTGTTCTGAACCAAAACAATAGTAAATAACATAACCTCCTTATCATACGACGTTACAAAAAATCAATCCTCATAGCCGCAAGGTCGTATACAGTGTAATGCTAAAAAACCGAACCAAAAGTCTCATCCATACACATCTGCAGAAAGTGTAATTTTCTTATCCGCTCATTTTCTTCTCCCACAAAGTGCACGTAAACTTTTCCGCCCGCACTCGCCCGTCCTTTCCGTGCAAGTCAAAACAATCCTGTTTACATTATTTCGACCCATTAACTCCGGACTTCTTCTGCGGCCACGTCTCGTTCGCTTCCGGGCCGAATTCATCATCTCACTTCGCGAAGTTCCGCATGGATCGACAATTTGGTCCGCCGGAATCGGGGAGCTTTAGCCTTCGGCCACATCTTCACCACCACCGTCACCCCCACACAGTACGAGTGGATTCGTTGGTTTGGTTGGGTTTTGGGGGCCGGGGTGGAAAGTACGGCCAGCGAATTAACAGCGCCCGCAAATGTGGCCTCCACGGAACCGCGGCCGCTTCCTCGGTCGTTTTCCTGCGCAAAGTGAAATCAAAATTAATCTTTCCAAGAAATGTGCCAGCGGCACTTGAGGCGCAATGGTTCGTACTTTTTTGTTTTTCCGCTTTCAAACAACATCGCTCAGCAGGAGCTTAAGCAGTGGAAAGGTCATTGGAGAAAGAGGCGGAGAAGGGAAAAGGGAAAAGAAATGAAAGCGATATCGAATAAACTGCCCGAGACGGAAAGAGATGGTACCGGGTGGGTTCTAAAATGCCCCCAATCACAGTTTGGCGAGGCGTAAAAATTGTCCCCACCCGGCAAATCTTCTAATTATTTTTTAATGTAATCCCCTCGTAAGACGCGATGTGCGCGGAAGTCGGCATTAGCGAGCCCGGATTTTCCGTTTCGCTTTTCACGCCACGGCGCTGGTGATGGAAAGCTGCCTTTCTGGCGCGGACCGTGTCGTTGATGGGTTCTCCCTAACTCGAGTTTTTTTTTTCCTAGCCAGCGTCTGGGAAGAGCTGGGAGAGCATGGGTGACGGATGGAATCGAGTGGAATTTGAAACGGATCATCAATGAGTGATGCAGGCCCACCCGGTTGTCGAGGGAGGGGTTGTAGCTTGGAAAGGACAGATGTCAGGCCACCCGTAACGAGACGGAACCCAGCTTTAAACACATTTCAAATCAAAGGATAGACGTCAGACGGTAGATGAAAATGGGGAGAAAAAATGTAATTAAGAAAAGCCACCAACATTGCCAACGCTGAATGAGGGAATATTTTTAATTCACAAGAACTAGCTTGTGCTAGCAGCGAAGGGAGTGGAAAATGGTGTTCCACTTTTCACATTAATTGATTGCAATTAAATTAACCCCGGCTTGAGATGGGACCGAGAAGGAATGAAAAATTAATGAGTTAGTTAACGTGCATTAACCCCCTCGTCGGTCGAATTTAAGAATGAAATCGATCGCAAATAACATCTTAAGTAGAATGGTTGCACATACTGGATATATTCATCCACCACTGGTTCACATTCATTTTGTTTGTATGCACTAAGCCGTTAAACAAAGAACAAACCTGATGACGAATGCGCATTGATCTTGAATAAATTAATGATTTATTATGTTTCATACAAAGCCACTTTTACGTAATGAACGTTTGATATGACTACACAACTTTCACAATTAGGAAAGAAACTATTGTACTTTTAATTTAAAATATGACAAGTGTGGTAGTGAAATTTGTTCAACTAACATAACTTTTTCATTTGCATCGATACACGAGTGCTTGGACACAATCCAGACGATGTGAGTTCCAATCCCTGTAAGAGAAGACTGACTATCTTCCTACGTAAAGGGGAAAAAATTAGTAAACGCAAACAAAGAAGAGAGCTGATATTGAAATTAGTAAAGTTTTGTGAAACTGAGGGAAAATAAAACATCGTGCAAAAACAAAACACATACCTCAGTTTGGTATATTTCCAGTTCTTTTTCAATATGTTATCAAACTGGTGGTATAATTTTATATTTGATTGTTTGGCTACGATGTTTTCGCAGTGAGCAAGCTTATTTTGCATTAGTTTAACGCCCCAGCGATGCTCAGTTAAGAAAAGGTGGGGAAAAGAGTAATGGTTTTTTAGGTTTTACTTGAGTGTTGCGGGTTTACGCTTGTCTTAAAACTATGTTTTCAACCATAGTTCAAGTATCTTTCTATTTTATGATATTTAGTTATTTTGATTGTGGCACATTCGAAATCATTGATATTTCTTCGATTTCCCTGTGCAGTGTAAACCTTGCTGTATACCTTTGATGGATACACCTTGACATATGTCGCTGTCGTTGGATTAGAATGGTAGCCAGTGATGCACACATACGCGAATTGAGGTTTATCTTTATTCGAACCATGTATGAGTCTCAATATTGTACATTCTTTAGTTTGTGGAACACAAATGCAGATTTTTTATGATGTGTTTTTTTTTTGTCAAGAAGTGTGGGAATCGTACATGTTTGTTTTGTTCGTGTTAGTAAAATGTGAGGAAAGTTTTACAAGCGACGGTTTAGTATTGATCGAGTTTTTAGTGAACACGAACCTCCATGCGAAAATTTTTAACACATTAGAACTAAACGAAACAAATTTGCATAAACCAGCAACAGGTGTCTTTTTTGAAACAATTTTCAAACTATATTCAAAACTTACACATTTTGCTTTCTATCACCGCAAAACACCGGCCGGAGTTATCAATTTTCACTAATGGAAGGCACACACTGAAATCGTCGCATATCTCCATTCATCCAAGGCCAAGACTCGGCTGAGTTCGGGAGATATCCCACCGTTTGCTTACAATTTCCCAACCAGCGACAAATCGTGCCACGTGTGTACCGTTCTCAACCGAGGACGTGGTCAACGATATTCCCCGGATGTGTCCCCCACGGACAGTGTCTGTGTGAGTGTGTCGGCTAATGCTGGGCAAACGTCGTTCGTCTTGTCGAAGGTTGGCTGGACGCTATATGGCCCCGTCCGTACCGTCCGTACGTGTGCGGGCCAAGAAATAAATTATATTTGAATTAAATATTATTTTAAACTTTCCCGCATCCGGCCATCCGGTTCCGGTCGGTTTGGTACCGGGACCTAGTTTCATCGACGATCCGACGAAGGGACGTCCCTTTTTAACGATGGCTCTACGGAGACTGACCATCGAGACTTTTGGCGCTGCGGTGCGAGGAAGGTCCGGGCGAGGTTGAAGCCGGTGATGGGGGTGGATTTGTAGCATACTTCAGCTCAGCTATTCCCTACCCCCGGCCGTCCGGGTCGTCCAGGATCCGTTTGGATTTTGCAGCAACTCCTGAAAGGTGCGCCACAGAATGGGTCCGGCGAGTTTCGCCGGCTGTCGTACGGATCGGATGGATCTGTCCCAAAAGAGTGCTTATGCGGCACTCGAACCTGCCGGCCGATTCGAACCTCGTTGCGAGATGTGGAGTGGTGCGCACACAGCCACACACAAACACGCTGGATATTTGCCACACCCGTCCCGTAGCAGGTCTGTCTCCGGCTGGATGCGGATCCATCTATTGGCACTCGACTCGTCAGCATTGCAGAAGGATACCGGGTCTGTTCACGCTACCCCCACGTGTCCCATTAGGGTCTCGGGTCCGTGTCGGCACAGGGAACAGGGTGCGGGACCGGAAACCGGACCGAATACCGGGGCGCAATAGCTTTGGGGCCCAGCAGAGCGCCGCAGTTATTCTACAATTAAGTACGAAGGATAATTATGATTTAATGGATAGAGCCAGAGCCCGGCTTAAGCGGAGCGTGAAGCAAACCCACCGGGACTGCGAGGCCGGCACGTGGGGGCCGAGCAGCTCAAGGAGCGGGGTGCCATGGACAGAGACGGCTCGACACGGTGCGATGCTTTAAGAATCCATTATTTCTAAAGTTATCACCAATTAAACGATAACCTGATTTGTGTGAGGTATTTTCTGCAATGGCTGCATTCACACGATGAAAGAACCACGCCATTGAGACAGTGTTGCACGATTCCCCGGCGACAGGTTCGTTGCGCACTCCCATCGGTCATTCCATCGTAATTAATACATTTGCAAAAGCTTTTTAAGGAGATTGTACATGATTGGGTGCATTCGGGTGGTGATGATGAGACGGCTTTTAATGCACACCCTGAAGAGGGTAGCAATTTGCTTCCTCAATCAAAGAAGATATGCCTGATTGTACGGGGCTGAAGAGAAATGAAAAGAAGTGGAATCATTAAGGAGATTTGCATCAACTACTCAAAACCGTAATCTTACGTGTGTTGAAGAAATGATAGTTAGCAAAGTGCACTTCGTTTTAAAAAGAGATGCAAAATAAAAAAGAGCGGTAGAGTGAAATTAAGTACTTTAAGATATAATACCCATGTTATTAAAAGTACAAACATGGAAAGAAGGTTTTCAAAACATCATGTTTGAAAAAATCATAGAAAACATGTTAATCCTATCTAGAATCATGTAATCTAAAGCTAAAACTGTTTTTGTGAAAATAAAATAATGATAAACTAAAGAACATTATAATGAATGTATAAAAGATTGTACTTGAATACAGAAAAATATGAAGTCATTTCATTTATTAACATTTTTAATCTATATTCAATTGTGTGCTTAAGAATAACATTTCTTTATTGTATTGTTTACTTACAGGTAATATCGTCGAGCAGCTTAAGGAACTTATTCTTCGAACTTATGGATGATGTGAAATGCATGTGAATAGATTGTGAGTACAAGTTGCAACACAATATCCTACTCGTGCAAGCACCTCCACGTTGGATGCCGTTTCCGAATGCATCATGGCAAACGTTCTCTGACCACAATCGGATTTCTTCATCTTCCAATGACGTGCTCCTTCGTACCGACGTGTAGATACGATTCGGAAACCTTAAACAAGCTCTCCGGCTCCTTTGATGCCCGTAGTTTCCCGCTCGGTGGTGGGTGGAATAATAATCTCCCCGAGGAACATTCGGCGCGCCGGCTGGGCAAGAAAGTACCGCCGTTTGCTTTGCTCAAGGAATCGTCGACACCCGGGATCGGAGCGGTCAATACATATTTCCAGATGGAATTTCACCTGAAGCAGCTTTTCCGATGGTTCCGATCGGCGGCGGGACTTTCGCCGCCGCAAACGGTTTCAATTCTGTCGACCGCAGACGGCGCAGTGCTTCTGCTGCTGTTTTTGCTTCCAGTTTCTGCTTCAGTTGCCTCCGCTGCCGTTGCTGCTGCTAAGCCAACATCAAAGGCCCGGTTTTTGGTGGGAGGTAGCTAGTGTGCCTCGGATGCCGTTCGGATGGAAATGCTCGGGCGGTGGCTGGTAGAGGTAGAATGTTTGAGCAAGTGTGCCAAGCTGGCGAGAGGCTGGCTGGAAAGCTGAACAACACGCCGACACATGAACCGGCGAGTCGAGATTGTTTTCCATCGTTACGGGGGGTTTTGCTGAGGACGATGGATTTGGCTACACCGGGCTTGTATGCATGTTTATGGTTGAGTGCGTGTTTGCTTGGAGGATGCTAAATTTCCAATCACGCCCGCCACCTCGTAGCAGCTGGGACGGTTATCAACCCACCTTCCAACCGCATCAAAGTTTTACCCAACTTTGATCACATTTTCCGACATCCAATAAGCGTGGGCTTTTCCGTCCCACGTTTTGCAGACAGTTCAAACACCATGCACCAGAAAAGAATCTATTTGTGTTGCTAAATGTTGGGCGCAATTCACTGGGGTGTGTCTTTTAAAAAGCTTCTAAACGATTCGCCGGCGGGCATCGGAAATACAAGAGCAGCTTAATGTTGTTTTCTTTGTGAATTTACTCCCTACTCTCCCCCCATCGTCCCTTTGCCGTACCGATCGATTTAAGAGTCGCTCGGCTGCAAAATGATATTTGAGCCGATATTATTACATTTACTTCAATAGCCTTCCAGCAGCGCAGAGCCACAATCAAAATAGCTCCAGGGTGAATTCCTTCACCGGCGAGATGTTGAAACCATGTTCGACCGAGCGGGACATATTTTTTTCGTCCAAATTTTTCCTCCTCCGGCCCTAAAGGACCGCAATCCAATCAATCAACCAAACCGGGGGGAGGTAGTCAACTCAGCCGGGGAAACTTGCGGGAAAATCAATGTCTAATAAAGCGGAACAATCCGATTTACGCTAACGTACTTGTGCTGCTTGTTTCCGTTTTCGAAACCAACCCATGCTGGGTGAGCTTCTTTTCCCATCGACAGTTTGTCACACGGTTATCACTCTCCGTGTGTAATTTTTAGTGATGAGAATAAAAACTCTTTTTAAAGCTTTGAATCAGAGTGAACAATCATCACGATTACTCTAATCTTTAAGTCACTCATTTGTGATTGAAACGTGTAAAATGATTTATTAGTCGTTGTGGTGATTTGAATTCTTTACAGGGATTCGAATCCCAAAATAGTGAATTAGTGGGCAAAAGAGTTACTAGTCGTCATAGAGATTCGAATCACAAGTGAAGATTCAAATCCCAAATAGAGATTCGAATCTCAAGAGTGAATAAAAGAGTTGCTAGTCGCAATCTCAAATAGGGATTCGAATCCCAAATTGTATGTGTATTCATATGTAGTTCGTATATTAAGTCCCAGTTTGGGATTCAAAACTCTCTATCACGACTAGCAACTCTTTTACTCACTCATTCTATCTTTTGCGATTCGAATCCCTGTTAAGGATTCAAATCGAGAAGAAGTAACTAAAACTCTCCGTCAGGATTTAGGATTTAAATCAATCATTCATTGGCAAGATTCAACCCACTCGTTCATTCTTACTCAGTAAGCACATCACTAGTATTTTTGCTTATGTGTGGGATGAATAGTGGGATTTCGAGAATTAGCATGCTTTCGAGAAGTGTTGCCAAAAATTACCTTCAATACCAAAATAACTTCTCAAAAATAAACATGCCCAACTTAGGGTTCTATTTTCCGTTCCGTCCGAAAATATAGTAACACTCTCATACGCCAAAAACAGAAACAGTACACGACGCGCACGCGACAGAGAAAACGTAAATAGAACCTCCGACCGCCGACCGCCAGTTTGGCACGGAAAGATGACCCGATTGGGTCACACTTAGGCACGTCCGGCTCGTGACAGACGTCTCCGGGTCTGCCTGGCTCTGGGACCACTTAGTCCAGTCTCAAGGGGCACTAGATCTTAATGACGGAGGTGACGACGACGGTCATGCCACGAACTTGAACCATTTTTGTCACGCTCTTCTCACGAGCGTTGTTGCGTTCGTTGCTCGTTTGGTATCATTTTCAGTAATTTTTGAAGAACCATTTTAAATACGTTTCTCTCATGAACCAAGTTTTTGTATACATTTATTTTATCCTTTTTATCCTACATTTGAATAAAAAAAATGCTTTTATTCTAGTTCAAAGGACCTGTAGTAAAACTCTTAAAATAAACACACTCCTCACTGTTAAATATGTTTGCCATGCAGGCAAATTCATGACGGAGGAGGAATTATTTTTCACTTCTCAAACTGCAACCATCATGTCTGCTCATGGACAAGGTAAAAATGGAGGAAGGAAAACCTCTACCCTTACCCAGCTAGTTTTACTCCTGTGGGAACTTCCGTTGCGGGTGCCCAAGGTGATCGTAAAAATAAATCCAATTTTCCAGCTTGCTCGTGACAGCAAACTTTACCCCAACGGATGCCCAAATGAGTTACCTTTATGACGAGGAAACATAAAAACAAAAAATCAAAATAAAAAAAAAACAACAACCTCTGCACTTGATGAAGGTGAAATCCCTTGTTTTGACAGTATGCCTTCCGAGGTGGCACGTTGGCGTACTGGAAAAGCGGTGGAGAAAGGCTTTTGTTGTTTTTAGTAAGCAAAATTTAATTGCATCCTGGACTCGTCTAGGTAAAGTTATTTGAAGGGAAGAATTTTGTTAGTAATGTTCCACCTAATCAAATTGGAGAACATGAAAGGATCTGCTTCGATCGACTTTATCGGATGTGTTCACAAGGAGGGGCCTCATCGAAGAAAAACTAGTTCCCATAAAGCTCGTTACGCAGGCCGCATCGATCAATCCGGGTGCCTCCGTCAAACAGCAATTCTCGGTCTCTCGAAATGGTAATCCATGCCTTGACGGGCTACGAGAACGGCCGGACTGTTTCAGATCCGTCGGGAAGATACGCCGTGGCGGGTGAATCCCCCAGTAGGAAACGATTATAGGCCGGAACGAGTCGTACATCGGGATCGATTCTTGCCTCTCTCGGGAACGCACATTTGCACTCAATATTCGTCAGCCGATGAGGGATTTTTTTCCTGTTTTCCTTTTTTCCGACCGTACCGAGAACCGATCGAATGCAGTTGTCAATGGGCCGCTGCAGCCCTTCCGCACCTTCCCGCACGTCCAGCTTTGGGCCCGTAATTGATGGTTTGTCGGTTTCATCAATGCAACGAAAAGCAATTAAAACCTCATCTAGCTCTAGTGCTTGCCATGAATGGGAAGCGGCCGTCCAGAGTGCTGCCCGGGCTAATGCGAATACGAAAGCACTTTCCTGGACATAGTGGACAGTGGAGGGCGGTGGAAATTACGGAGAGATAGGCAGAGTGCGATAGGGCAAAAAAAAAACCCACCTCTTCAGCAGGCGAGCTCCAGGCATGGCGATGTCAAGCCCTCGCAAGCCTGGTGTGGAGGCCCCGATGGGCACCGAAAAGTGCCTTTCGTTGACAATTTTGTGATCTGTCAGTGCCGTGCCGACTGGTGTCATTATTGCGATTGGAATCGAATTCGGAATAAATCCGGGCGCTCTGAGCGAAACGGAGAGGCTTTTTTGTGCTTCTTCTTCCCCGGGCCGGGACCAGGCGTGAAGATGACAGGAAGTAACCAGTTTTTGCGACAATGTGCGCCATATTTCGGTGTGCTTTGAATGAACCTAGCGTAACGGGATGAAGTAAGGGCTGAACGAAAGTGTGGGTGCTGTGGAAGTATTAGCACCGACGAATGCTTTTGAAGGTTAGATTATTACGTAGAAATCCAATATGCACGTTTGGGACAAACCTGATGGATTGGGAATTTAGTTCACTTTTTTTAACCAAAATATCCTTTGAAATCAGTCTCAGTTTCTTCTTGGAAAAAGAATCCGAAAGAGCATTTAATTTGTCAGAGATGTTCAATATGTGTTTGTGTCCAAATTGATACACATCGATTCTGCGTCATGAACGTTCTAGAAGACTCTTGTCCAGCTTTTGCTCGATTACCTTGATATACAATTGTTTTTCATACAACATTTAATTTTACAGCTAAGTAACAGCATTTGAATGAACATCTGGTAATAAGGCTGTGAAGAATAATTTATCGTTGATTAAAATTAATTTTCTATTGCATTTAAACATACATACTGCTGATTTTCCAAACAATTTCATTTAAGAAATTCTCTTTCTTGTTCCTACGTCTGCGTTCCTTCTTTTTAGCACACGAGGCTTGGAAATTTTGCTTGCTCAAATACTTAGCTTTTTGTGCGCCATTCCGAAATCAACCCCTTGAGAATGTAACCCAGGGCTCTTGGGGTATTAAACTGTTAAAATCGGAATGTTCTTAGATACGTAAACCGGATTAAAAATATGCTTTTTCAGATGGTTCGCTTAAAAGGTTCTATTCTGCACAGAATAAGCACCGATCTCAAATGTACTTCTTCTTTCGTATCTAGTGCAAATGGAAAACAAATGAACAATCATGATCCCAGCTCCTGCAAAGCGCGAACTTTCAAGTATACGCTCATTCTCGGAATTTCTCAAGCGGTATCAGATTTGTTACAATCTGCGAGGCTGTAGAAATTGCTTGGATCGAAACCGCACTCACGTTACCCGATGTTTTTTTGGTACGTGAATCGCCGAATCGCTTAAAGAACAAAGTGAAACACAGATTCCAGCGATAGATATCATTTCGGTACAAGTGTTCATGGTATCAATTTGTGGTTTGATCGGAGAGCAACGTCGACAAGATTGCGCTACGCGGTATCAAGTGATGGAGTTTTCCCTGAACCCAACACACATACACACACGCCATCATTACGTAACTAATGGCGTGGGAAAAGGGCGTTAAAGCGTCTCCTCCCGATAACACCACGGTAGGCCATGTCGCCGTTGTCGAGGGATGGGAATGCGTTTCGATTTCCGAAAGCAGCGATAAAACGACCGGCGTTTGTTTTGCCAAAGTAACGTGATACTTTAAAGTGTCGAATAAATTGGCGTCTCGAAACGGGCGGCGCTTTTCGCCATTCGATCCCGGTCGTTCATCAGCCGGGGCCTGCCATAAGCACACCACTCGAGCCGCACCGAGGCAAGCAAGTGCCCACCATTCTTGACTCCGGTCGTCCTCCGGATTCCTTTCCTTCCCGGCTCGGCTTTAACGCGCTATTGCTAATGTTTAACCGCATACATAGAGAAAATATGCTAATTCTGCCACGCGCCCCAGCGAGGCCGGAAAGGAGGAAGAATTTTAATAATGCGCCAGCTCTTCGTCTTCGCCGTCGCGCTCGGCTAGGATTGCGGGGCTTGCTTGCGTTGGCTTTGCTCGAACGCGCCACGGCACACACACAAAGCCTCCGGCATCGTCTGCGAATAAACGATTGCGCCACTTTTGGGGGCCTCGGGGCACTTCCGCGCGACGCGGCAGCTCATGTCGATGTAGCCTTTATTTTAATTTGATTTTCACTCCATCCCGTTCGTGTCTCCTTTCGCTTTCCGTCTCCCTCTCTTGCTCACTAGGAGTTCCTGACGGGAAGTACGCTCGCGAGCACGAGCCTGTCGAAACCCGGAACCGGAACTCGACGGCAAGGGCCGAGCATACACAGCACCGCACAACAACGACCCACCATAGGATGTCTAAGTTTATGGTCCTAATCTCTATTCAATTAGACGTAGTGGGCACAGGCCATGGATCGCAAAGGGAGTCAAAAAGTAAAGCAAACCCCTCGTAAAGCGGAAAAGGACGACCGAGGTCCGCCGGGAGGGGGGTATTAATGAGCCCGTCGGATATAATCTTACGATTGCGAGCAATCAGACCTTCCGGTACTGAGCCTGTAACTTTAACGGCTCCCCGGGTCCCGGGATTGGAGGGAAAGCGAAAAATTTGATTCAATAACGTTTGATATCATCGCGCAGCATATCGTTTGCTTTAATCTTTCGCTTTCGTGGCGTACATTAGCGGTAGTAAACATTGCGATTCTATAGCGGGGCCAATGTTCGGCATTTGCGGTGCATCGGTTCAATTAATCGGAGATAAACGGAATGCGAGAAAACTTACGACTGGTTGGAGACGGAGCTTGTAGACGTCGGTATAAAACAAAACCAGAAAAACACTATTGCCTTTGGCTTTAGAACCGTGAAACATGCTAAATAAATCTAAACCAAACAGTTTTCCATAAGAAAATTTAAAAAAAGGAATGTCAGAAAAATGTTAAGGTGATTTAAAACTACAATCAATTCGATAAGTAACATTTTTTAGATTATTCTATAGCAGATTGCGTTGTAAACTGTGTGAACGATGGTTTGATGCTTTGGAAATATATTTTCGTCATTTGAAAATCATTTTATGTTGCAATAACACGAAAAATACATTTAAACACGTTAGAACATTCGAATCTGTTTACAGTGACATTATGAAAAGTGTTAAAAGTATTTGTAAAATATCATAAATTATTAGATGTATGATAAAATGATCATAATATCATGAGTGTGTTTAAAATCTAAAAAAGAATACCAAAAGAAGTTAGTAGAATCTTCTTGAAGGATGGGAAATTGGTATGGGCTAGAATTGACATTGCTTCATTTTAATGAAAACTTGCATTTACGCAAAAGCTTTCGTTTCCCGATGTATTTATCTAATGTTCTGCTCAAGGCTCTGAAATCTCTGAGCTTGATGTTAGATGTTAGAAATGTTTTTAATTACATCCAAACCAATTTGAAAAATCAATTACAGGGATTCAATTTCGTTATATTTATTTTCCTCCAAACAAACATCTGTTACTGACAGTCAATTCGGTATTAACGAGTATTGCAAAAGTTTTCGCAACAAAATATGTCCCAGCCATCATGGTCCATGTAAGCAAAAATGCCAAAACACATTATGGCATTATTCAACAAGCCATTGAAATTCCCCTTAGCGAAACACACTCCTTTTAATTTTCCACCTCCTTCGCCACCTACGCTCCGTAGTGGTTTTAAAAACTTCGGTAAACATGAAATGAAACTCCGCGGTGATCAATAACATGCCGGGGACCGCATAATCCTCGCCAAAACGAAGCTCGGCACAGGGCAGCGATAGAAGCGATGGAACGAAATCGAATGAAAACTAAACCATAAAACCAGAAGACAAGAAAAAGCTGACATGCCCAGGCGTCAGGCAGCGAAAATGGCCGATTGTCTTTGGCTGTAAGTTTTAACGACACTGCCGAAACGATAACCATTTTGTGTTCCACTTCACATCGTGCAGCCGTCTCCGACGAGTGCTTAGCTCGCTGTAATATGTTCTTATGTTTACGAGTGCTTAGGATGTGTATTTGCTCTTTTTCCGTTCCGGGTTTTCCTCGTTTTGAGTAGCGTGTGTGCTTATTTGTGTGTGTGTTCTTGTGGACAGTTTTTTCATTCAACTGCCCCGCTATTCGACCCGCAGTTGGTCGACTCGAGGCAGTTTCATTTTTAACGCGCTCGCTGAAATGATGTTTCCCAAGTTTAGCGTTTGACTGTTAATGCGCACATAAACCTTAAGCGTTTCGAATCTTCTTCCACCACCATTACGCGACATTCCACCAGTTCCCAGGGCCGCGGAACATTTAAAATACTCTCACATGCACTTGTCGGTTGCAAATTTGACGAAACCAGCCACCGGAGCCACATTTTCCCAGTCCAGTCGTTTTTTTTTGCATTTTCCCAACACTGGGCTGTCGTGCTCAGCCCCTTATCGGGGCAATGTATCAGCGGAAAACGAGCGTGTTACAGGCCGCTTCCGCTTTTTCACCCCCTTTACATCACCCCCACCGAAAGCGACCCTTCTCGCAAAGCTTCATGTTGCTTACGATTAACGCACCGCTACGCGGTACTGGGCGCGCAATCGATTCGGGGAAGCAATAATAAATACGTATTTTATGAGTGTTTTAAATGGTTCGGAATGAACGAGGGGGCGGGATGCGCCGCTAGCGGTGGTCGCGCTGTAAAATGCGAACCCGGCAAACGGCGAACGAAACGAAACAGCATCGAATGCCGCAAGGAAACCATTTTTCCCATCGTGTTCACTCCGCTGGGCGGGTGTCTTCCCCGTGGGAGTTGGGAGGTGTTTTTTTTTTTGTAAGCCCGCCCAAGAGCCCGCGGGTAAAGGAAACGCCGCCGGCAAGACCGGGACAATTTGGTCGGAAAACCATTTTTATTGCCGTAAATGACGGTGGACAAGGGATTATGGACGTCCTTCGGCGAAACGCGGAAGGTGCGGTCCGGGAGGCGAAACCACATGTTAAACGGTTCGACGAAATAAGTGCCATGGCGCGGTTCGATTTTCCACGCAGGTCGGACGTTTGGAGGGGTTTGTGTGCGGTTTGCGGCTAGACTATCCGACGTAAATGCATTTGCAAAATGATCCCCAAACGTGGTGCACTTAAAATGTATGTTTTTCTCTTAAAGCAGAATAACTGAGTAAAATTATTTAAATTTGGTTTCATACTTAAATCCATCCTCGAAGATTAGTTCGATTTTAATTTAGAATGATTAATTTTCCTTATAAAATATTAGGTATAATAATCAAAAACCATGGAATAAGTTGCGTTGTTTAAGTTAAATAATCTCAAACATTTACCGATACAACTGAATTATCTCGTCTCTTGCGGGTTATGATACAATTTGCAATTTTTTCTTTTTTTTTTGAGTTATTGAAAATTGCAATTACAGGGCAGTGTTCGACTTTGAAGAAAAAAGAATACGTGATAAAAGGTCCAAATCATCTGAATCTCATTTACCCACTTTATCTGTTGATTAATTTTGATCCGGATGATTTGTCGAAATTTGCGAAAAATTAATTTCTACTCAAGTCCGAATTTTTTATTTATAGTTTGAATAATAATAGTTCTAGTCAATGTTCAAGTTTTCGCTAGTGAGTCTGTTTGTTTACATGTTTTATTTCCATTTTCCTATATAGTTCTTAAAATTTAACTCTGATTTCCCTCAAAAAGGACATCAATTCCGGTTCATGAGAACTTTCTTACAATCGCCATTTGCGTTTAATTTTCAAATTTAAAAGCAAACTTTTGTAGAGCTTTTAATGCAATATTATTTTGAAACTGCATTCTTCATATGAACTTTCTTTGGTATGGAAAATGTTGATTTTGGAATACTTTCCTTGCAAGAAAATTGAATGGTTTTGTGTTGTTTTTTTTCTGGACTTCGCATGAGAACGAAATGCTTCAAGAAAAGAGCATCCCATGCCGATGCACGGTCCCAGCCACGTAAAACATGCTACTGCAACGTGTAGTTGTTGTACCAATAAAAGGCACTCGTCTGGACCTCTCGCCCCAACGGGCACACTGTGGAATTTTGTGGGAAAACGTGGAAAATAGTGCCCACTCACGTTTTCCTTCGAATCGTCGTCCCAGCGGTACCCGTCCCGATGTTCCCGAGAACGAAAAAATCACATAAATGCATAAAATCCGCTTGAAGAGCATCGGCTCGAACCTGAAGGCGACCGGGCAACGCCACAAGCAAAACACCCCTTTTCCCGGGCAATAGTATTTCTATTGCTTAATGGTCCGCGAAAATAGAGAACCGCGACGGTGCTGGAAATGAAAAAAGAAAAGGCACGAAATAAAGCGAAACATATGTTTTTACCACTCGCCGAGGGAAATGAGGGGTAAAGAATGGGTTTTTCCCGACGCTTCCGTTTGCTTCCGACGGACGCTTCTGCGCGGGTAGGAAAAGGGTGGAAGCTGCCGTCGCTTTTGATCTTCGACCGAGCAAATGGAATGCTCAAATGGAAAGATGCTCTTCACCGTGGTCGGAGCAAAAATTCTTTGCATCTCACTTTTGTTTCTTTACTCTTGTGATCTTTCATTTCATTTCACCCTTCCCTGCTGCCACTCCGGCCAGTGAAACTCAGCGAGGAAATACGAAAGCAACGCTTGAAACTCCGAAAAGGATTTTCAATAATTTATCGCCACTAGTACACTTTGCGCTGGGAATGGAATAAAATAAAGTATCCTTAAACTCGCGCGCCCAACCGTGCTGCCAAACGGTTTTTTTTTCTTCTGTTTCTTTCTGCTCCCAAAACGGAAAGCCACGGGAAATGGGCAAAAGAATTATGGATGGATTTATTTCCCGAGACCCGAGCCGGCACTAGCTCTCGCGCCCTTTGTCTTGCCACACGGCGATCGAATATGGTTCGCCTCCACGGTTTCGCGTGTTCTTCGACTGAAAGCGGCACAGCGCTCGCATTACGCGTGTAAGAATTATCCTTATCGGCCGGCACGTCATCGCCGTCCGGTTCCGTGAACGGTTTTGTCGCTTCCTGCCCATTCCCGGGAGCTCGTCCCCGGTACTCCTGCTGGCAAATTGTAAGTATTTATGCTAATTTGCCGTCGTATGCGACAAACAGATCCGCTGGAAAGTTTCCTATTTTCCATCAGTCGCGCCTCACTGCGGGGTTTCTTCGGTCATTTCGCTTTTCTGCTCGGTTCTATGTCACTCATTTTTTTTCTCGACCTTCAATTGGCTTCCGCCGTCCGTCGGGGAATGTTTTCTCTAGTCCAGACCCACTTAATGCCATTCAATTTTTGGTACAAATCAGCACCCGGTTCCCGACCCTTCGGGAGTGGTGGGTGGAGTAGGGGGGTGGGAGGGGGGGGGGGCAAAGCAGTTTGGCTAATTGAAATTTTCGACATCGCGATATCTCAACAATAGCCGCGCTGAGTTGCTATTGACAAAGCTAACAGCGAAAAAAAAACCACCAGCCCCCCACCCCGTTTTTGAGAGCTGTTTTATTATTTGTCCATCGATTCCAATCTCCACCGACAGCTCATGCCATCCACGGGCGTTTCGGATCCTAGATGCGGGCCATATCAGGCGGAAAATATCTTCGAAGCGTGGAAAAAGTTTTTCGCCATATTAGGGACGCCCGCGAGGCGTCCAGCGTGGTGGGACAAATTATGAAAAGTACACGAATGGCGCCCGAAGTTTGTTGGCGAAAGTAATGGCTGGAACCGAATGGAAACATGCTACGTCACGGTGTGAGGGTATGGGGGGGGAGACATTAATTGGAAACATGCTGTTGTGTTTTTTTTTGTTCTTCAATTAGACCACAATTCAATAGAAAGGTCAAGTTTTGTTTGTTCAGGGTGTACTTATTTGTACCCTCATATTGTTTGTTTTGGCTTTTCATCTTGTTCGATAAAAATATTTAATAGCCTGACCCCAACAAGCGCAAAGAATACTTAACGAAGCCCTCCCATCTGGTGAGCGAGTTTTAAAATGGAAACGAAAACTTTTATTGCCTAAAAAAGCTGAAGCATTTTGTTTTGCCGACGCATGTTCTAGTTATAAATTGTTCACTGGTTGCTGGTTTATTTATGTTTTGGTATATAAAAAAATATACAGTTAAAGTCTGGTGTTGTACTGGGCTCTTATGCTACCTCGCCTTGCAACCACAGTAGTCCATAGAAAAAAGGAGGTGAGGAAAAATAATGTGAAGACGTACTTCAGTGCACACTTCACTTCACTACTTCAATTGTTTTACTAAACAACTTTCCTGGTATTCATGGAAAATAGCGTAGGAGGCCTGCATCGTCTCGTGCTCTTGTACAGACGCCTTTTACAAAACGAAGTGAGTTAGGTCTTGCGCAAACGACGTAATTGAGTGAGTAAGATTATGCATGTTCTGTGAGCGAGTGGAAGAGTGCTTGAAGCAAATAAGATCGTTTAACCTATTCACCAGCATGAGTACGCTACATTTCGAAGGCTGAAATGGAATTGTCGGTACATTTTCTGACTTACACCTAGACTAGAAAGTGCATGCTTTGGTGGTCTCTCGTTTTGAAAGCATATACAAAGAAACCGTGCAGAAGAGATGAGATTTTTTGTTCGATAAGAAAACTAATTAACATCAAAACTATACAATGTGGTCTTATTATTGAATAAGGAACATTTGTAGGAAGCGAGGAAAATAACTGCTTTTGATAATTTTTTCCTTTTAAAGACCCTTTTTTTGCAATACATTGCTGCATTTTGCCAAGTTTTGCGCCAGCTCCGTTTTCAGATTTTTCTTCAAAATTTGTTTAATCTATCTTACATTCAAAGCTTCCAACACATCTTTTTTTAATTGTTAGGTCAAAAATGAAACTTGAAATTATTTTTCAAAATATGTTCAACAATAATAAAATAAACGATGAGTATACTTATATATATAAGTATTTGAAAATATTCAAATAAAAACATTGTAAATAGTAAAATATTGTTAATTAAAATTACAATAATTTCTATGATGAATGAATATTTAAATTGAAAGAACAATTCAGACCTAATTTAACGTACGTGCAATGAATCATAGTGAATGAAAATTAAAGGATAGCAATATCGACAATTTGTCTAGTCTAACATCTATGAATTATTTTCAATCAATTAATAACAATCAAATGTTGCCGATAAAATGCATCGATCCTGTTTAACGTTGTGACAATGTGACAATGGTTGGCTCTCCATGTGAAGAATGGAACCGATATTTGTATACAATTGTGGCCCCATAAGAGCATTTCGTTTGAGCGCAATGTAAGGGCTTTCCCCATGATGTAAATCGCTCCATTATAGCCAGTGAAAACACTGCCGAGAAGGAATCGCCCAGGGGGGTGGCCCATTAGGGAACAATCAAGTCGATTTTTCCCGTCACTCGTCACACTTTGCGTATGAAAGCGCAGCTAGATGTCGTGTCGCTTGGAGAAAGACTCTAAAACAGTGAAACATGGGCTCAGGAGCAGCGAGGAAGCAGTTTTCCCGGAAAAGCCACACCGCGTTGGTTGTCTCCGTCAGACGTTGTCTCGCTGCGACATCATTTATCCATACGATCGATTCGATGGCTGGTCGTGTATTGGTCCCAGCGGTCTTCCTGGCAGGCGCCGTATCGATTCTACAACGACGGAGTTCACAAACATTGCAATCCCCACACACCGCAAGCGTTCACCGGCAACGTGCGCGAACAAATCGATGGTGGAAAAATGTACTTCGCAGCTGCCATTGAAAACACTGTCGTTCGAAACCTCTAGTCACCTCGCCTTAATCTACTCCCGACGGGAATTACCGCGCGCAAACCGATCGACGACGACGGCTACAAATCGGTAAGGGCCATCCCAATCCAACCATTTTCACCCGGCTCTGCATCACATTCAGGGAAAATTTGTGAAGAAAAAAATATATAGCAAAAATAAAGACTATACGTGAGATTACCACGCGTGCAGAAGGAAGTGGATGATCGACAAAAAAAAAACTTAAAGCTTAAATGTGTCCATGTTTAGGTTTGATATTCGATAAGACAACAAATTCAAAGCTTTTTCTGGGGATGATACTTTTGAAAATAAAATTATAGTGATTCAAAAGATGTGAATAACATAGTGATAGAGTGACAGCACTAAAAAGAAAGACTTAAAAGATGCGGATAACATAATTATAGAGAGGCAGTGTGACATTTTCTTAAAAGATTCAGAATGCACTTAAATACAGAGTGTTTGGAACTATCATTATATTTTTCTTGCCAAAAAAGAATTGGAATTGGAAATTAAAACAATACTACAATATAAAAACAAACTTACAGTTTTCTATCCGATTTGCATCATCATTATAATAATTGTCTGTAAATCAGTGAACGCAGTTGAGACGCTCAAGAGTGATAGCGAAAACGAAAAATAAAACTTTGATCGACCAGATATCATTCGCTCTACTGAAAATAATTAAATTGGGAAAGGGATAAAAAACCATGATGAAAAATAAGACATGACTAAAAAAACATTTCCTCCCACAGGTCGTGCGTATGAGGGGATGAAAAATGTGTTTTTAATAATATACTCTTCACATGATTGATTTATGTGTGAAGCACCCCTGTTTGTCATAGACGCTCATAACCGCCACTCAGCACCACACGCATCGATAACCAGGTCGGGATTTTCTATTTTTTTCCTCCCTTTCATTTCACTCCACCCCACTGGGTTGCCTTTTATTTTCCGACGCCTCGAACAATTACCTCGTCAATAAAGCCGTTCACCCGATGGGCTGGTTGTTTGTGCGGGAAAATGGCGTATTCCCTATTTTCACCCTAACCGCTCCGGGGAGCCGAACAGGACGCTGTTTCCATCCGGGATGTGATGGGAAAAACGTACCACTCCTCTATCGTTTTTTTTTGCAGCTAAATGACCCTCGTTCTTTTTACAGGCTTGAATGTACATGTGCGTATGTGTATGCAATTTTTTGCTTCCTCCTTTTTCCTCTCAACAAGCTCTTAGCCCCGGTGGTACCGTGGGGTCGCGGGACGGGTCGGGTTGAAGAGTGTTGATCGCCATCTTAGAATGTCCGACGCACGGTGGGTTCAATTTGGCCGGGGTGAGCTAATAGGGAATGTTTCTTTTCATCCCTTCGAAAAAGGTGAAGTATGCTGCAGAAATAAAACACTTTTATCGTCAAGCGCTCCAGTGCCGTTAAAAAGAGTGTATTGGTTGGATGGATTGCTCGAGTGCACGGACACTTGAGTGGCAATATCCATCCATCATCTCGCAAGGATACGAGCGTGGGCGTTTGAAGTGAAGCTGTAATGCTGCCCGCTAAAGCTTAAACCAATGCCATGTCCTTCAATGTGTTACGTCTTCCAAGGGTACGGTGTAATCTGACCTATAAAAATTTGTAACAACGACGAGTCATACTACTTTGTAAGTACAATGTTTGAGAATTTCAATAAATCATTTTTCTGACAAATATAAATACATACATTTCAAGTTAAAAAATCTTCGGTCAAGAACAGATACCATTAACTTCTAGCAAGATGTTTAATAACAGAATTATTATCATAGCTTGAACCATAATTAAACAAATGTTTGCGATTAGTTCAAATCCATAAAAAATATAATTAGAATGTATTTTAAAACATCTTCTAAATTCTTTCTGAAATATTTTTTCAAAACCTAAACTAATACATTTAAATTTAACAGTACATGGAATACATTGAACTCAAACTCAATAATAATGTATGTCAACACAACAACTGAACAAAAATAATCGAATTATTTGAAATTCATAAATTTGCTAGCCTCGCTCACAGTTTTTGAAATTCATGAACGCATAAAACAAGTTTTTACAAGAAAACAAAAATTCAAACACATAATCATGCCATGATGCAACCATCTGTTTGCCAAAGAAATCTTAACCCGTCTAACACCGATCCGTTTCGATATGAGTTTCGAGTCAGCTGCTCGCCGTATCGGTCTCTGGGCCGAGGCGGCTTCTTTGCCAAATGTACCGGAAGCGTTGAGCACACTCGAGTCGCTTCACTTCACAGTCCTTTGTAGTGGCTACAAGATTATGCCAGGAAACTGGCGCGAAGCAGTTAAGGAAGAATGGGTACGAAAGAAGGATGTGAAAATCGACGAGAAAATAATATGAATTTTAATATCTTAACTCGTAGCGAAAGAAACATCACGCCAAGCGGCACGGACGCGCCAAGAAAATTGCCCCAGCAGCCAGATTGGGCCCCGGACTAGGATTTTCCCCCGCTCACTCTTACCCGAATAAGGGTGGGAAACACGGGATGGTGGCGAAACATCGCCAACAACCAACACATCCCCGGACAAAGGGACGACGGTGTCGGTAAAGTTTCATTTCTTTTTAAAATAAATAGTTCTGCCCTGTCCACTCGATCTGGTTCCGCCGGACTTCGACCGGCCATCGACGCTAGCCGTTAGAAGGGAATGTGCGCCAAGGGGGGCGGAGTGACAGCGAACGTAAGGGGAAAATATAATAAAAATATTTTATTCATGGGACAAGCGGCGAGAATATACATTAGTTTCGCCGTGTACGTCCAACCACGGCCGGAACTCCGTTCCAGAACAGCGGGTTGCGGGTAGTGACAGGTTGGCGGTTTGCCTGGTGGCAGGTGGAGGTGGAAAAATTACCGACCGGGAAAGGAAACTACTTTGAGGCACGGCGCCGAAGTACGGGCCTTCAGCTGCAGCTGGAGAACTTTCTTTTTGACGGCGGAAAGTTGGCAGAAACATAAAACCAGACGACGGTGGGCACATGGTCGTCCTCCCCGGGGAACCACGCGAAATCGTACACTATAAACCGTGGCTAGGAAAGCGTGAGTAGGGAAAAGGAATCATGTCCGAGCTGGATTTTCCTCCCAGCAGCGAGCGCGAGAGGGAAAGCGGCCCCGAAAGACCAGCGCCAGCGGTGGGACAAATTTTCAAATGTCTTTTCCGGAAGGAAGTTATTCTTGCACGGAACAGCGTGGTGTCCGAGAGCCGACTGGGACTTGGGCTTAGTCATGGCAACTTGTGGACCCCGCGTGCCGCCGACGGGGATCACAAGGCCGGCCTAACTCGCAGACGAATGAACTTACACACTATCTCTCCGGGGCCGGCGAAAACTTTTCCATCGCTCCCCGGCGACAAATTAAATCGTCATCATTAGCAACTGGGTCCCGGAGTGCGTGGACGGGGGTGGTGGGTACGGAAACCCGAAGAGCCGCTTTTGGCACCGTTTGCGTGCACCGAACTTTACGGATCAAGCCACAGCAGGGACCTTGCTTTCCCGATAGCGGAGCCGATAAGGACGTATCGATGATGGGAAACGGGTCGTAAATTTTCGACAATCCTTCCTACCTCATTAGCATGCATACGGTAGCGATGAGCCGTCGGGAAAGTTGGTGACTTGGTTCAGGTTCCCACTGGAAAGAGCCCACAGATTTGAGTGTGTTTTAGACACTGGCGGCCTTCAAGTGAGATACCTTCACCGAAAAACGGGCCACCGAATTGTTTCGTGTCGATTGTTCGGTAATAAGGTTCAATTACCGCCCGTCTAGCAAACCCTTCCCCACCCATCCTACACAGCCTACGTTGTGAACGGGTCGTGGAAGTTCCTTCCGAGACCGAGAAAGAGCTCCTCTTTCTAGGAACCACATTTGGCAACATTGTCGGCGCAATCATCCAGCAGGAAGTGGCGTAAATTGAGCCCCGACAGTAACATGCTCCATCGTGCGATCTTCCCGCAACCCGAAACCCACTTCACCCCAACGGACCGAAGGGCTGGGAAGGGAATGAGGTGGGGAGGGGGGCTTTGAAGACGGCAAAAGAAATCATCGCGCTTCTCCCGGATCGTCATCCCTCGAGGCCGCACACGCTAAGTGGGCTGTGTGGGAGTTCCGCTTCCGCTTACATCACCAAGCAGGCACCACATTAACACTTTCAAAGCGTACGTCGCCACGCACACATTGCACATTGGGAAAACAAACGGTGCACAAAAGATTTTTTTTTTTGAGTTTACTGAATTAAAGACTTTTAGAGTTTTGAAATTTTAATTTATTGATTAAATTGTAGACAAGGTTTCCTTTTATGATGTTTGTAACAAATATCTAAACGAAGATATAGGATGATACAAAACATTTAAAATGTTTTACCAAGCTTCTTGCGCCCGTTTGGATCACCTATCGAAGTACTTCGGCCGGTCAATAAATCGACTTTTTTCTGTATTTCAAATGTTATTTTTACATTTTCATTCTCTGCTAAGGCCCTGAAAGAAACATAATTGAAATTCTATATTTTTGGAATGTTGATAAATCAATGGCGATCAGAAAACCTCAAATTGTACAGAATTCCTGAAAAAATAGAACAGCTGATCCAAGTAAAAGAAAAGCAATCTTTTTTCAGCCATCCTCTTCATACGCGCTTCCCATAGTGCATAGTGTGACATCACTGAAGCCTCGCGAGGCCTCGTGTAGAAAAATGTTCCAGTATAAATTGTTTGAAAATTTCAGGAGTAAAAAAATTTTAAAAATAAACCGCAAAGCAGTTAAGCAACTTGCGCGAATCCCCGGCGGGAAGGTTGGGGTGGATAAAGGAACTCCACTCCTGGTAGGGTTGCGATTTTTCCGCGCTTCACACCGTGGCGGAAGTGCGATACGAAACTTCTTCAGGGAAATTGATTTCGCGTGGGAATCGGTGCAGGCTCAAATGGTTGCAGTAAGAAGCCTTGGAACAGTATGCGGCATAAATGAGAAAGCCAGAAAGCGTTAACAGTGTGATATTGTTTTTTTTTCTTTTGCAACAACAAGTTGACACATTTTTAATATGAAAGCTCTGACAGAGCATCATGTTGCTGTCAGGGCATTTGAACGCAAACGCAGTGGTTCGCAAATGTATTTTCCATCTCTGCGCACAATTTTATATTTTGTTTGCTTTGAATGGATATTTCCAACCTAAAGAATCATTCTACAATATAATGGTACATTGCAGTGTAAGGACGATTCCTATTTTGAAAAATAGTAAAAACTTTCAGGAGTGAAAATTACTCGCTTCACCTTTTTAAAGTTGGAAAGCGGATGAGGAATGATCCGTGAGCATCCCGGCATGTCTTTAACTCCGCATGTGTTAATTGTACCACATGATGCCAGGGATGCATGAAACAAGCCAGCATGTGAACGCTTTCACGCCATTCATTCCACTGGATGACGGGTGAAGATGATTCCATGCGTCCCATCGGGACACTCCTCCTCTTCTTCAGCCATGACTATGCGTGGCCAAGCCTTCTCGCGTAATACGTCAAAATGAAACCCTCGAGCATTGTGCCTTCGCTCAAGGGTGCACAAATTGACGGGAGGAAAAAGGGCAAATGTGCCACCATCGGGAAGACTGGCGGGATGGAACATCCCGTGTGTGTGTGTATGTGTGTGTGGGGGATAAAATAAAGGAGAATTTTTCTGCGCCTGGATGACGTTGGATGAGTTTTCCGTGAAAAAGAGCTTGTTAAATCTAGTTCACGAGTCACCGCTCTTCCGGTGACTGGCGAAACACGCAACACGGATGAGCTCATGGCTGCTTGCGTCACGCTGAGTGCGTTTTAAGATGGCATCATTTCGTAATAAGAAAAATTACACCGTGTCCCCTTACATGCGCGGTGGCATGTAATAGTTGTCAAGGCGAAATTGAAGTAACATTAAAATTGTGCCGTGACATTGTTCATACTCAGCTGAACCATCGTCAATGTGCAAGAACATTTTATAACATTGTACGCTTGCTCTTAAATTATAAAACTATATTAAATATAAAGTCTTTGAAGCATGACATGAAAACATTATTTTTGCAATTTCAATCTCTCAACCGGATTCAAATCAAATTTGCAATAAATGTTTCAAATCGATTCCATTTTTCGCAGAACCGGATTTCAAAGTTCCTACTAATCCTAGTATCGACAGTTAAATTGATACAAATCTGTTCGAACAAATCCCTTCCAATCAGTTGAGAAACATCGAATCATCGAATCGGATTCCTCGACCGGGTTTTTCTCCATTGGCTAGCGTCCGCTTTTCCACATTTGCGCTCCATTTTTCCTTTAAGCCTTGTTGCCACGTCGGTCCTATACGTATTTGCTCTGCCTTATTTTGAAATTTTATATGGTTTGGTTTCACTACCACAGGTTTAAAGGACGGTTACGGTAATTCACCGATTGCCATAATTTAACAAATTGTAAGCCTTTGGTGGTGTTCGATTGCAAGGATTTTCCTTACAGTTGGTGAGATTTGTGCATCGACTTGTTCGGTGCCGGTTGGGTTTAGTGTTTTTTAAACTACCTTTTCCTTAGATTTTGCCCCCCTCCCCCCTCCCCTCCAACTCCATCGAAACTAGGACTTTTCGCTTTTTCCACAACTTCGACATGAAACCACAACTGCTGAGCAAGTTCGATAATCGTCCCTTCACAAGCAATTTCAAACCCTGGGTGGGAAAGCTGTTGAAACCCGAAGAAAATAAAATTGTAGCAATCTCATCGAGTCGAAGGGGAAAATAGGAAGAATCACAAAATCCTCAAATTTGCACATTTCAATTGCGAGGATAACCATCCACATTTGGGTTGGGCTCGTGCTGGCGGCGGTAGTCGATGAAGGAGTTTCGAGGAGAGGAAAGAAAATAAACCGAAAAAAGTGGGCTCGAGCTCAGAAATCCTCAAGAGTGGGTGGGCCGACGGAAAATAATCAGAGACACATGCAATCCGGGTGAGAGGTTATCGGTAGACTCATAAATCTCACCATTACCGGGCGGCGTGGTAGGAAAAACTCCGTGGCCGTTTGCTAAAAACGGCAAAAGGATCGTTCGTCCGTTTCGCATGTCTGCTCAGACCCCGGCTCGAAAACATCTGAGATATGGGTACTCGCTACCATGCCCAGAACCACACACACACACACACAAACGGCAGTCAACTGTCGAGGAAATTCTCCCCCATCCCACGGCTCGACGATACTTTGGGGGAAAAGCTCGGCGCAACGTCAAGCACGGAAGATGAAAAGCCGGGAAGGAAAAGGTCCCGCTTCGGTTGAATGGGATTTTATTTTGGCAACGAATATGCAGAAGGAATTATCTCTTCATTGCCGTTGTACAAACATTTGAATAAATATCGTATCGTCTTGGCTAACGAAAGATAAAAATGAACCTCGGCCGAATAGCAGGGCTGGAGAAAAATTGATTCGAAAAGGATTATGATGATTAACCGAAAATTCCGCCGGTAGGTGTAGGTCGTTCGGTTGCAAATATTTTCCACTCCGTCGGAAAGCATCGCAACAAAAATGGAAATATCAGTGATTCCGGCACACAATAACGCTTTAGCTTGAGCGGATGTAGGGAAAAAGGGCGTATAAAAGTGATAGTAAGGGTGAGTGGAAAGCAAATTTGATGCGGGTGCGATTAGAAGTCAAATAATTTCACAGAACATTTCATACTTTATTGCAGGTACCTTTTTGAATGGTTATAATATTTTTAAAAAAATGATAAGGGAAGACGTGCTTGTGTACACTGACATGAAAAAGAGTGGTATTCTGCAATTCTATTATTTTCACGTGTTCATCAACTTGTAGTAATGAATCAACGTCAGTTTCAGTTCACTTACAGTTCACCTATTTCTGATTTGGTGTGTTTATACAATTTCATAATATTACATTGCAATAAAGCTAGTATTTTAGGCACGATAAATTTTGATGGCTTATTTTCAAAAAATATGTGATTTATATTGTAATTTTCCATAAAAACCAAAGCGCAGTATTGTATTTGCTGCTATGTTGTAGCTTTGGTTATGCTTTTATGTTTTCTTGTATAGTTCCAATTTTATGTAAAAGTTAGCAAAGTGTACAGTACGCGAAATTTTCAAAAGTAATGAAGTTAACGCGTTAAAAACTAAACTACTTTAATTGACCAGGCTTGAACAGTTGTTAGGATTTGTTAATTTTACGCGCATGAAAAAAAAAATTTAACTTTAAAAACATGATTTTCTTATACAAAATGGGGACGAAACGACTAGGTATTTTATTTATCCATTTGTTACTTATCGTGACGGATTGACTTCACTGGCAATCATTGTATTTACTGTTCTTATTTGATTCTTAGATGCTTTCGATTAAAATAAAATTTGTGTTACTATCGCATTTCGATCAAGTCCTTATCCCGCGCACTGAATGGGGGAGGAAGGAAAAAAGAAATCATCCACCCGATTGGCATCATTGGCATTATCATTTTAATCAACGGTGACAGTTGCTCTCGTAAACCCAATTGGCTGAGGAGGAGTTAAAAGTTCTCGCCCTTCTTGCGCCCAATTCCGTGGAAATTATGCTTTTCCCCACTCGACCCGTTCACCACGGTGATGAAAAAAGACCTACCACCTTTTATTAAAAATGGAGGCGCCTGGTGGTTCACACACATTCCCCACTCCCTTCCGCCCAGCAAAAACAGTTTGTCCCGCGCAGTAATCACATTACAGCATTCTCGTTGCGGCTTGCGTGAAATTTTCATTACTTCGCACTCGTCGTCGTGGGCGTGAGTGTGTGTGTGTGTGTGTGTGAGTTCTTTTCGGTAAGATGAGCATGTGGGTTTTTTTTGCATTTTGTTTGGGTGTTCCTTTGTGTAATAAAAGCCTAAAACCATATGGATGAGGCGCTTGCTGGTGACACCTTCAACCTGCACGTTTCCTTCAACCACGGTGGCTGACGTTCTCCCGCAGCGGATGACATACGTTTGGCAGACAACAGTAGCCCATCTTTTGTTGTGTCTTTGCTTGTGTCTGTGTGTGTGAGTGAGTATGTATGGTGTGAGGTGGCGGATGATAGCAATATAACTGCTATTATTATTTATATTATACG
The DNA here is from genome assembly GCF_943734705.1 of Anopheles coustani. Lineage (NCBI taxonomy): Eukaryota > Metazoa > Arthropoda > Insecta > Diptera > Culicidae > Anopheles > Anopheles coustani. Next base: position 83,025,287 of record NC_071288.1, on the reverse strand, counting down.
GCGCAGGGTATCATGGTTGGCCCACGACAAACGGCCCGAGTGTCCTCAAACGGGAGAAACAACCACCTTCTCCATCGTTTTTTTGGTGCAAGAAGGTAAAAAACCTCGTGGTGGGAGGGTCGCGAGGAGGCAGAAAATAAAAAGCAATGCGACGTCGGCAACCTCAACGACTGCGATGTCGACGATGGTACCACTACGGCGTGCATAATATTATGAAAATTTATGCGATAATAAATGTGCTGAAAATGGAAGATGACGCTCGGCTCATTCCAAGACGCCCACCGTAGCGCGCATCGCTCGGGTGGTCCCGTTATCAGTGTGCTTCAGCGATGTTGTGGCTTTCGCACACCGCCCCCCTTAAATTCTCTTCTCCAACTACGGTGGGATTATCTCCCCATCCTTCCGAGGGGCCGAAAATTGTGGAAAATTTCACATCCCTTAATGAAGGTACGACACGTCACGGTCGCCCGCGCCGTTTTCGTCCCTTTTGCCGCAGGATGTATGCGGGTGCGGGCTCATCGAGGTAGTTCACTAGAGACTCACGGTGGTCAATCTTCTCACCCCTCCCAAGCTACCGGAAGTAGAAACACCCACCGTTTCCCAACCCCAGGTTATCGATACTCTGCCAGGGCTTCCGGGGGTCGGTTCGATTCGCTGGAAAAGAAGACCAACGAACGAACGAACGAAGGAACGAACTTCACTTGCATAGGTGGAAATTCCCCTCGGGGGTGAACTGTGGTTCGGATGTGACTTTTGGCCTCGGAAAATCTTCTATCGCACCGACCGCTAGACGAAGGGATGGAAACCCCGGTCGGCAGCGGTTCCGGCTGCCTCCGCAAGGCCGAAGTAATGGTGCACGTGAATGTCGTTAATTTATTTGATTTATGATAGTCTCAGACAGCGTGTACGGCGAGTAGCGGGAAAGCACGGCGCATCAATAGACAAGAACCCCGGAACCCGAAGGAGGACGACGACGACGTTGTTGCGATGTTCCACCGTCTTCACTTTCACCGATGGTTTCGCTTTATTATTTTCGGTCTTTCCGAATATATTTTCTGCGAGGGGTGGGAGTCCGGTGGGTTTGGGGAAAAATATGCTACACACCATTACAGCGTGTCCGACCGCTGTCCGGAGCATATTTCGCGTTGGTAGCCCGCCTTCGACCGACCGATGATGTCGCCGAAGGAATGCCATAACACGGACCATCGACATCGACTGATGTCCATAAAGACACGCGCGCCCTTGTTTTCGTTTTCTTTTCCATTTCCACGGTCCTCATCAAACATTACCGCGATGGATGGGAAGCGTCTCCGCGTTGCGACCCGCCGTTTGCGCTGGGTGTTGAGTTTCCCGTCATCGCTTCACGTTCCACCATAAACGAGATCATTATGCAAAATGGGAAGCATCCGTGAGACAGTTCGCACGTTGTCAGTTGTTGTTTTGTTTTTTTCCCTCCTTGCTTTCCACCACCATCGTCCCAAGCAAGTCTTAGATATCCCTTCGTGCCGATTCACTTTTTTTTCATTTTGTTGGTAAATGTTTTCGTCCTCAAGTGCCATTTAGTTAACCCTTCATTTGCCACGAGTTGCCACCCATCGGCATGGGAGGGGAGGGCATAAATGTTTTTGTGGGGAATTATAAAAACAAACCCAAAACAAACGAAGAAAAACACAACCGGTAATGAAAGGCAAACATAAAGAAAATGGGGATACATTGGGCGGGCAAGATTTACTGTCCACGATAAAGAAATTAAAACATGGGAACGCTCGGCTTGGTTGCTTCATTATGGGTTCAGTAATTCGGGAAAATGGCAAACATAAGCCACCAGAGGGAAGAAGATAGGGAGGGGGAGGGAGAGGCGATTCGTGAGACCGCTTTTCACGAGGGAAAAATGACCACCGTTCCATCGACTTAACACACCATTTTAATGATCATCTGCATCTAAAGATAGGCGGCCATATTTTAAAGCCCATCGCCATGAGCCTTTTTTCTTCTCGCTGGTTGATGCCACATTTCCCGAGCGTCAATATGGCCGTCTCTTATTACTCCGGGGGTCACTTAAAATTCCCGCCACCGGGAATTCCCTCCGTTCCTGTTTCGGCCCAGCTTGGTGCATGGTGGTTTTATTCGGATGGTGAGCCTTTTTTATTACGTTTCGCTGCGGCGCAGGTTTATTTTCCGTTTCGTTTTCTTTCCCATGTGTTTTTTTTCTTTCTCGTCCTTTCTCTCACGCTCACGCTATTACTCCAAAAGGTGTCGTTGCGGCGGAACATCATCCGAACGATGATGGAAGTCGTACAGCCTTTCGAGAGATTGGCCGATAAAAATTGTCGGGTGTGGGACACATGAAAATGAAAGTAATAAACATTAATGCACACTCGATGAAACTCGATAGATATGGTCGCAGCTCGCACGGGTGTCGCCGACAGGGGGGAAGCTGATGCCCGGGCTCCGAAGGAAATTATACCTTTTTTATCGATGAAAAAGCACTTGAAGTGTAATGGAGGACCGGTCGGTACGGTGCACGATCACGATATGGCCTATTGTTCTCCTCTGCGCTCGATAGAGCATGTGTGTGGTTGTTGTGTATGTGTGGTTGTGTGACCCGTAAGAACGAAGATTTCTCCCTCCCATTTGCATTTTGCCTTTGTTTTCGGTTGTTTAAATTTATGCGCTGATTTTTCATGCTCGCCTCCTGCAGGATGGAGCCATTTTTATCTGCTGCAGATCATTGGTGAGATTTTCATTTGATATGCAAAAATAATGCGTAATTTTACGCGCTCTCACACACTCGGCGAGGGTAACAGATCGTACTGCATCTATTCGAGGGTGTAGGCTTATTAAATTGTCCTACGGGGAATATTTTAAAGATTGCGATACGAAATTCACAAAAAAGTCCAATTTATTAGATCTCTCGTTGACGATTAATCGATCAAAATCCACTTCCATTGTATTAAGTTTTTTTAAATAAATAATGTGCTTCAAAGAATTTTGTACTCATCACGCTTTTAACGCAACTTAAACGAATAATGATAACTTATATGCAGTGGTTTTGGACTCTTAACAACTGTATATAAACTCAATCGTTCTGATTCATCCTATAACTTCATATTGTTAATGTTTTGTTTTCAAAACAAATTCTCACAATTTGTATTTATATTTTTAGTATTTTTTTAAATCAATGTTTTAACTTATAATGTTTATCTTCCAATTCTTCGTTAAAAAATTGATCTATCCGATTTCTTTTTTATTAGTTCTCTACCTGAATCAATACTTTGTAAGGCACTAGGGGGAGTATTAGTATTAGTAAATGGCAATAAACTAAGTCAGTTTATGTCAAAAATAATAAAACTGTTGATAAAGTTCAAATTAAAGTTGTTCGGTTTTTATTGAGTGAATGTAAAACAATTGAAACTAATTTCATTTCACTGCTTTATTGTTTCACTCCTCTCTGAGTTCAATTTTCAATTTTCATGAGAACGCTTTTAATCATTTTGGCTGTAAGTTTAGTTACGCTTTTCCATGGAAATACAAAACATAATATTTCATCCTAGGCGTGGCACGATAAAGAATTTTCTTTGTGCACACGAATTATTATCGCAATCCTTCTCGTTGATTAGAGAGGATTATTAGTAATAACGAAAGAACATCGTTCGTTTGTTCCGAGGCTGACGTTTCGCGTTTTCCGCCACACTCTACCGACTTGCTGGAGTTAGAACACAAATTGGCCGTCATTTCGGGCGCACGTTTTTGGTGAAATTGCATCAATAATGGAGTGTCATTCAAACCGATTAGCTTCTTCCGAGTCACTCGACGCCGGTCGGTGCTAGGTTCGCTGACTACCACGCCAGAAGATCGTCCACGCCATCCGTACGTCCGTTTGGATTCCGATTGGCTTGTCTGGGTTGTCTAAGCATCCTCGAAAAGGCCAACTGGATATGATTATCGAAGCCTGCCTAGCGACAAACTGCAGTGCTTCAGTCGAAATGATTAGTTGCGCGCCGGGAAAGATAGCGTTTTTGGCTTTGGCGCGAGCGGCAGACCGGCAAGTTGTTTGGCATGCACGTGACTTGCACGGAAAAACGTACATACGGGCAACGACTCCAGGCAAGCAGCCTGACTTGCCGTTACCGGGATGAGATAAATCACTCCAGATACGAAGCAAAATGGTGTGAGCGAAATTCCGCGAAAATCATTGTTGTCTCCGGGCGCGCATACCAAGAGACATAACGTTGTGAGCGCGAATCCGACATGTCCTTTCCTTCAGGGGATCGCGAAGGTACGTGGGCTTGCCACCGACGCCATGCATGATTTCCATAATGACGGCGCAAGGTTTTACGAACCGAGCATCAAATTCACACCGGTCCGCCTTCCTCTTAAACCCGTTTTTGGTCTGCAGGCGCACTACCACACATCAACGTGCCAACCCGCCCAGGTTTCCCCACTCTACCCCGAGAGCGCAGCCAAATTATGCTGTCGAGTTGGTTTTAATATGAGATTATAATTATACACGAAGATTTCGCGCGAGCGGTGAAAACCACCGCAACAGACCACCCGGTAGGAGTGTTTCCCCCTACCCCCTCCCTCCAGGTCACCTCCCGCCTATTGCAGTAATTCTAATTAAATAATTAGGCTCCTGCGGTGCCTGGCCGTTTGAGTTTGAATCGTTTGCGCCACACGCTTTCCGAGGGCGTCTGCATCAAATGTGCCTGGAGCGAAGCACACAGTGGTCGAAAGTAAACTGTGGGGATAGTGTTCACCCTTCTTCGAGGCAAACATATATTACGAACTCATGATAAATCACAGCGAAGGTTTATTCGAATAAATTTGATCCTAATGGTGCTTTTTCCGAAGTGAACTAAAAATTCTTGATTATATTCTTTACTAGTTTGAAGTCCCGCGATGACCGAAGAAGAATTGGTTGAGAAAAGAGTTATAGTATTAGCTCTTTACTTGAGAGTTATGTTTTTATCTAATAGTTACGGCATATCGTTCTACGTAAAAACTACCCAAAGTGGTAGACTTTCTTCGGTTTGTGCACCACAGTTAAAGATTTTGTGCATTTTATGATGTGCTGTTTTCTTGTTAGGCACTCTAGAGATTTTTCAAGTTTGTATTCTTTGTAAAGAATCTGACTATAAAACTATTCTTTGTAAAGAATCTGACTATTTCTATAAAATTTGAATGATTTTATTAAAAAACGGGATTTAAACAAACCTTCTACAACATCTGCAGTAGTTAAATTTAATGTGTGAGTAGTTTTAGAAGAGACAGTATTTGTCAAGATTTTAGTGTATACAAAACGTCATGCTAAAAAAACTTAAATATGAAAAAGATTCTACTTGTTTTGTAAACTGAAAAGATTTTATGAATTTGAAAGCATTCAAGCGCTAAGAAAAACTTAAAAGTCCGGTGAAAACTGTTCATTTTAGAATGTGATGTCGAACAGAATTTTTCATGGTATTTATCACGTCGAGGACGTGTAAAAAATAGAGTTAATTTCTAGTAATATTTGGTATTGTTGTTGTGTTGAGATTGTTAAATTTGTTTTAATAAATGAAAAGCATGAGTTTTGTATTTTCATTTTCTAAATCAGCTCAAAGCTACACTTTTGTTCATGTTAATGTTTCATCATACAATTTTTTGTCATTTTTTTTATTTTTCTTTCCAATAAGCAAAAGCAAATGTAAATTAAATCTTCTTATACATAAATGCTCTGGTAAATTAGACATGTTCTTTTGACTGTGGGATTCATATATTCAAATGAGATGTTTTTTTGTATTAATTTTAAAGTTGTTAAATATTACCAACACCCAGGAGCTAGTAGCACTGTGCAAGGGCAGCGCAGTTAGGCTATGGGGCGAGCATTTCCAACTCGATTTACTGCTCACCGAGCCCCACGGATGCCGGATTTCCGCATTCGCGCAGTGGCACACTTTTATTATTATACTACTCCTAATCACGTTATTTGAAAATAAATTGAAGAACTTATTTCTCGCCCAGCGCTCGCTCGGGCCGGGACGGATGTCAAATACAAACAACACGGCTAGTCCGTGCTTCGTCGTTAGCGGTAGAGAGACCGCTCGAGGTATAATCAAGATGATGATGATGATGGTGATGATGGCGTGGAAATGTCGTTCGCCGTTTGGTTCCCCTTTCGGGAGCAAACCCGTCATACCGGGCTTTGCCGAATAAATAACCTCGCAGAAATGCCGCAAGATGGAAAACTATGTTTTATGGTTTGTGTGCGTGTGTTTGTATGTGTGTTTTTGTGCACAAATGCAACCAAAGAACCTGCGGCAGACCCTTCCTATCGCTCCGGTTCAGTACAAACTACGGACGGAAAAGCCGCTCTAGGACGGATGCAGTCGGTTTTTGGCAACCGTGTACCAGATGCAACTCGCGTCCGCACTTCCGGAACGGTCACTCATGTTGACACCAACGCACACACATACACACCCATGCACCCATTTGGCACTAACGCATCGCCAACGGAAATCGTATTAACATTTTCCCGGACGCCGAACCGCGTGGCCAATCGCAAGCGTGACGAGTCCACTTCATTAGGATGAATAATTGACTTTCGCTGTAAATTGTGGTCATTATTTATTTATTCATATCATTCCATCCGGGCACGGTGGAAAGCGTTCGAAGCGAGGATGAGGACGGCACCGTTTAAATTATGATCCGACGTGGTCTGATTAGTGCGGGAAAAGTGCAATCTGCATGCAACAGAGTGCGTTTTTCGGAAGATGAACGCGCATACTTCTGACGCCTGGAGGGAGGTTTATGAATTTTGCGGCTCGCGATGGAGACATGCATTATGCATGCAATCACGGTTGGGTTTGGTTTTTTCTTCTCGGCTCTGCGATTTGAATGATAGATGATTAATCCCGGCCCATGGCGGGGAATCGGAAAAGTTAGACCACGATTTAGTTGTTGAGCTTAGATTTATTATTCTAATTGTGTGGTTCACTCGGGCGGCAGCCACACGAGCAGAAGCGGTTTTTGATCCACAACATCGGGATGAACACGTGCCACGGCTATCTAATGCGTAAAAGAATCCGTTGTGAAGGGTACTTATGGGATCATTAATCATAATTATTTGGTGTCAATTTGAAAACCCAATAAATTTATTAAAAGCTTACCCCAAATCTTCTTCAAATTGACATTCTGTATTAATAGCATATTCAAACCAGTGCTTTAAATCAGGGGTCGGCAAAGTCTGGCCCGCAAACTGATTTTATTCGGCTCGTAAGAAAATGTGAGTGCTTCATACTAAAACACATCTCAATTTTCATCGGATTTGTTCATGTTCATTCCCAAAAATGAAGATTAAAATGTTTTACGAGGTGTTGTATGTTGAAATATCAAAAGCAATATTCAACGAAAATAAGAATCAAAACGTTGAAAAAAGTTTAATTATTAAATTTCAAATATTTTATCTTTAACCAAATTGTATGTTACTTTACTTTTCAGAAAGTTGACACTCCATTCAAAAGATTACCACTTTGAAAATATTAAAACATAGTTTGTAGTATCCTACCCACACTTTCGGCTTATTTTTAATCATCTGGCGTTTTTTAAGAAAGGTATGAAGACGTCTGCTTGAAATTCATCGAATCGTAACGAGATTGTAAAGGTTTATACAAATTTTATAAAGCTGATCAAACAAATGGTCTCTGAACTTTGTTTATTAACCATTAGAGCAGTAGAGCTCCATTTTGATGAAGATATTCAACGTAATCAACTTCGGGAAAACGACTACGGGAACATTGTGTTTTCCTTTATGGCTACGCATCACCGCGTAAAGCAGCATACCTCACCAAATTAGCATTCGCTTCCCAGTCAGCATTCCGGTGACGGCTGCAGAATCACCTGCCTGGAAGTGTGTTATTTTATCATTTATTTACAAACGGTTGAAACAATCTTGAGACAGCGCTCGCTCGGAAGGTCGAGCGATGAGTTTTCCGTACCTAAAGTACCCTTCCTGGCACCGCTGCGGCCAGAAACTAGTAGTATCAGATTTTATTACACCAATTCCAGCTCGCACAATTTCGGCCCCGCGCCATAAACAATGAACCAATCTGTGCGTTTTCCGAAAAACACCGTGCGCGATAATGAAATAAAGTATTTATTTTTCCATCTGCCACTCTCGGGGGGGGGGGGGGGGGGGGGGGGGAACGCAGCACCTGGCGGGGCGTGTTTGGCGACGGGAAATTGCAGCAAATTTTCCACACGGCAGCATACTCCGGCTTAAAGCTACGCAAGCAGCGAAGCTTGAAGGGTGCTTTTCTTCTAACCGAGCGATGGAAAAACAAAACAAAAACCCCGGAAACCGAGCAAGCGCTGATCGTGTGTTTGTGCGGAACGCTGAGATAGCGGCAAACATAGCACGCCGTGAATAAATCAAAACACACCGAATAACTTGCGTCGCGTGCGCCATTTTTGGAGCACCCGGCTCCCGGGGAAGAAAACGGAGCAAAACGCTCGTCGTCCGAGGGCGATGCGGATTGTTTTTCCGTTGGTTTTCTCTATCTCCGGGTCGCTTGCCAATTGCTACTGTGTATGTCTGTGTGTGCGTGTGTCTTCTCGTTTGTGTGCCTTGGGTATGATCTGTGTATTCATGTGTATTTCTCGTCCGTTTTTTTTCCTTCACAGCGTTCTCTGAAGCGTTCGTTCGGCGGAGCCGGGAGTCGGATCAAAAGAAAAGGAAGCCATAAAATAGAAAGCATCACCCGAAATTCCACCGGGACCGTGCTGCAATCGGAAGCAACCGTGTGCGGTCGAAGGACTCGTGCGAATCGACACCGAATTTTCCGCCAGCCGGTTCAGATGGAAACCAAACCACGACAGAGTGGGCCACTAGCAAGAAACAACCAACAACTTCTGGTGGAAGAAAGAGATTTGCTTTCCTTCCCAACCGTACGGCAAAAGGGGCAAAGGCAGACCGGTGAGGCGGGTTTGTGGCTGCTTAAAAGCAGTCCGATCTCTCGAGAGATTTTCCTAGCGGCAGCTCGCAGCACATTAATGATGAATGCGATACGCCGAACAGCGTACGAATCCCGGAAGCAGGATCTTCAGAGGCTAAGTCTTTGATTTCGAGCTCGAGTCATAGTCGTCGTTGTCGGGAAACTTTCCCTCCCACCCCCTTCGCCGGTCAGTGGTTTTCCCCGGCACTAATGGCATGCGGGTGCGACGGTGCGGAAATGGAAAATGGAGAACAACCGAAAAGGAAATCGGAACTGTGAGGGTCCACCGTGTATGCACTTTCGTGAGTGGAATCGTTGGCGACGGCGTTGCTTTTCACGAGATTTTGCGTGGACCGGAGATCGCATATTGTGTAGAGTGCAGCGAGGAAAAGCGCTCGCGCTTGAAACGAAAAGAAAGTAGCAGCCAGCGGGCAAAAGAAAAACCTCAAGTAGCAAGCGATGCAATTGCAGTGGAGCAAGATTTTAACTTCCGTCTTTGAAGCGGGTTTCGTTCAATGGGGATTCATTTCTTCTCTTCCAGGTCCGAGCCGTTCCGTGTAAGAGTGGTCGGAAGTGCATCCGGAGCAAATTAGTGTCCATCGAGGCGTGTGTTTCTTGCACCGGGCAAGTGCAAGTGCGAGTGAAGTGCAGTTTCGGCAAGAGGAATCGATATTAAATTGTGTAACCGACCCGCGCCCGGAGATTCCGCTCGTGCGCCTCTGAAGATGTAGAAAAGTGGCCGTGCTCGGCGGGAGAAAGTGCCGTATATGTGTATGTGTGTGTGAGAGCACAAAAGCAGAGCGAGAAAAAAAGGAAAGCAAAGTGCAACCGGCCCGAATGAAGCGTCGCGTTACGATCGTGTACAATCCGGTGCAACCGGTGCAGCAGCAACATGGACGCCGGGTTGGCCAGCACGGTTCCCGTTGGGACCAGTCGCTTTCGGTGCAGGCGTACTCGTCGAACGTTATTCCATCAGCATTAGCATCCCCATCCTCGCCCTCCCCCTCCTCATCGTCCTCCCCGTCGAGTGTGATTAGCTCGCTTTGTCTGTCCTGCATGGCATCGTCGGGCTCACCATCGTCATCATCATCACCGTTTAGATTTTCATCCACCTCATCATCGTCCCCGGCGTCCGTGTCGTCCTTCGCGTGCCAAAGGTGCTGCTCAATATCATCCATTTTGAAATCGTCGTCGTCGCCGTCGCCGTCGTCGTCGTTGAGTGCCTCAGAAAAAGCAGCACAAATTGAAGATGCTCTTAATAATAACCACCACCATCACCATCACCATCATCAGCACATTCAGCAGCATAATCACCACCAGCATAAGGAAGCGAGCGGAGGAAATTGCTGCTCGGGCTCGCTCGAATGCATCCGGCATCCGGCGAGGAAAGGCGCCGCGGCCAGCGTCCAGCCGGCGGGACCGACGGTTACCAATGTCACCGGGACGTCGTCGACCGACGGCGCGACGGACCGGCACGACTGGTGCCGGTTTCTGGTCGTCGGGCTAATTGCGGCCCTGTGCTATCTGAACGGCATCCAGGGCGACTTCGTGCACGACGACATCCCCGCCATCACGCTCAACAAGGACGTGCTCGGCCTCAGCCCGATGGCGCAGGTGTTCCGGAACGATTTCTGGGGCACGCCGATGGCCGACCTGAGCAGCCATAAATCATACCGACCGCTGACCACGCTGACGTTTCGGTAAGTTTGATTAATTATTTTCGCACGAAAGACCCGAACCATCCCCGCCACCGCTCCACCGGGGCCGGGGGGTAAGTTTTGAAGTTTCGCACGCGCTTCCAACTTTCCGCCAAGACACGGGCCTTGTTGGTTGAATGCGCAAAGTTCTGGCCCTGCTGCAAAACCCAGGATTAAACATCTACGAGACTACACCCTATATGAGTGTGTTTTTCTTTCCTACGCTCAATTTTGTTTCAAGGCTGACCGAAGAACAGTGTCCGGAAGATAATGCTAACCCCTTGTGTTGGGAGCGGTCGAGGAAAATTAAAAAGATCAAACAATATCCTCCCGTCCGCAAACGACGTGAAAAGTGTGGGAGCCTTCCTTTCCGAGCTGCTGGTTTATTTCAACCATTCCTGGTGAAACGGGTTCCAGCACCAGCTTGACCCTCGACCGGTGGAACCATTTATCAAACATTTTGCGACACCTTGGGTTGCGTCGCCTTTTCCATTTTTCGTCATGGTTCTAGTTTCTTACTTTTCTTTGTTTTTTTTTATAACACTCGCCATTTTGTGCGCTATTATCACCAAATGTGGGAAGTAGTTTTTGAACACGTGCGAGGTGAAACATTTTTCTTGAAAGGTGAATACATTTTACGTGTTTCGCAGTCTCGCAGTGGTTTTGGGGTATATAGTTCGAAAAAATTAATATGCTAAATAGGTTGCAATATTTTTGAAACCTATTTCAATCTTAAATAGGGTAACGGAACCAATAGTGGCGCATTAGGCCATGTAACTAACAGTATGATATAATTAATACAGTGCCAAGAACACACTATTTTACAGATTTATACCAATTATGACCGAATCACGATTCAATTCTGAAAAACATTTATTTTTGTGTTTTGCAATGAAAAATTAACAAAAAAGCGTATATTTCTTCCTAGTCGGTTGTTCCTATCATGATGGTATGGTTCTTATAGTTCTATAACTGAATATATTTTGACTGTGTTTGTTATATATTTTGTTTAAAGCTTATTTTAAACAGAACGGCAACATTACTCTTAGACCAATGCATTGGACTCATAGACCTCTCATAGACCAATGCATTTTACAGTGATTAGCCTTAAGGAAATCATGACATTGGTATGTCATTTTCTTAAATTCTTAAGAAATCCAGCATATTAGTACAACCTGATAGAAAAATATTAATTTTGGAAATTTAATTTATTACGGAATGGAAAGGTTAATCTTTTGAACACTCTTCATAGAACTAGGATTTTATTGCCCTACGACCGCTATTACCAGCACCACTATGGAAGTTGTTAAGTGAGGCCAATTTTTTTTAGGCGTTTACCGTAGACCAGTAAAAGATTGTTCGGTAATTGATTTATGTTAAAAGTTTTCAAGGTTTCGTTGCATCTATCTAGGTTTTATATTTTTTCACATATTCTTCACAATCATTATTCAGATGGTTAGAGTTGCTTTATTCCTACACTTGCATTCCTCTAGTTATCAATTATGTTATTTGTCGAGACGACGTGTAGAACATGTTCTTGTTTTGTATACTGTAGACGTCTGGCCATTGAGTAAAATTTATTTTCAATCAATGGTATCTTAAGAATAATCTAATCAGAAAAGTGTATGTGCACAACTAACCGAAGCGCTTCAAATAACTTAAAAATGGTTGTTATCTCTCTTATTGTTTTCTGAGATATTAGGTTTGCTACCAAAGCTATAAACTATCTTTATCTTTAATCGCAGTTGAATGAAACGCTTGCGTTCTTCATCGATAATAATGAGTTGAAGAAAGAACATTCCGATTCGTTCAATCCCGTGATACGCAGCATGTGTTATTCCATGTTCATGCAATAGTTGAGACCACACTCTGGAAGTGGAGTTGTATGTGGCTTTGATTGCACTTGAACCAATCATAAACCATGCCGTACGGCCGTTGGAAATATGCTTGACAAATAAGTAAACATTTTTATGTGCCATTTGACCATTCGAGATCCGGCTCTTCGTTCGCCTTGGTTTCCCATCGACATGGCTGAACGGGAAATTCCCTGCTGAGGTAGTTTGCACATCTCTCAAGCGCCATTCCTCGGCAGTGCTGAGGGTGGTGTGATGAGACTGCACAATTTCCTGCCGGAGCAGCATCTCCGTCTTGCGTTCCGACGTACTCGATTTGATTGGAGCTGATTGCGATCTCAGTATGTGTTCCCGTGCGTGTACCCTACCCACAAGATTCTCATCTCTCACGTTCCGCTCCCCCTGGGGAAGCGTATCGTCGGTCCCTTTTCCCCGGCAGCTTTGTGCATTTTCCTTTTTTCCACTCTCCTTCCGGTGTATGGATTTCACCCGGAGGCATTCGTCGAAGGCGGAAGTTATGCGATGCGGTCTGGCATGCTGTCATGTGCAGTTTGCGAAAGGAGCAGTTCACGCTGTCAAGCATCCCACCAAAGCGAAAGGAATGGGATGCAATGGTTTCCGGCACGGCAAGCATCATCCGTCGGTGGAGGCCAACAATCCTGTGGTAACGCTCTCTGTATGACTGAGAAAAGTGATCTTTTTCCTGTCCGGGTACCAGTGGGTCCAGTGAGCGGACAGCTTGGAGCAAAAAAGCCGGCAACGGTAACGTAATATTTTCCATAAATCTATCAGGTATGCAGATTATGCGAGTCAGACTCGACGTGCATTGTCCTTCAGTTTCGGTGACTGACGTGAATGTTTGTCTCGCTGGAGGTCGACTATTTTTCATTAAAAAGTAATTCAATTTTAATTGAATTTATATTTTATCAAAAGAATGTTTTCGCAAAATTGAAATTTCATAACATCTCCAATATGAGAGTAAGTTCATGGATCTTAGGAAACCAAAACGAAATTTTAATAAATGTGCAAAACATTTTCTTTAAAACAACTGCGTGTGGATTATGTGCAAGATAGGTGAATAGTAATATTGCGGGGTTGGGTAACATGTTTCCACAATCTTGTTGGATAAAAATTAAGCCTTCATTACGGTTAAGCTGTGGAGCAATTTTCCGGTACGTGTTGCACATGGCTCCGAACATGGCACCCATTATCCAATCCAATGTGCCTCCAGGTAACACCGGTGTAAAAAGATTACTCGAGTCTAATTGGATTATGGAACTTTGGCTCCGGTCAATAAAAGAACCATTGCAAAACCGCCTGCAAAACACTCCGAAGCAGCTGGGCCGGAAACAATAAGACCGGTCCTGAGACGTAAGCCTCGAGAACAAGACGGATCATTAAAACTATATTTTCTGTGACCATTGCCGCAAAGGGGAGGGGGGAGAGGGGGTTCTTAGGGTGTTATATCTAGGTCCCTCGATTTGACTTTCCCTCAGGCCGGCACGTTGCTTGTTTGGTCCATTTGTGTGGTGTAGGCCACGGGGCCTATATTAATACTCAGCTGTTTAAGGTTTAAAACTTCCGCTCGATTTCTGCGCCGTAATTATTTTCAACTCTCCCCGGCCGAACGCACCGTTCCAGGTAGCATCCTAACCCGTCGGGTTAGGGACGAGCTCGAGCAGCCGGTGGTTTAATTACCGAACCCAAACACGGTCCAAAACGTTGTCTAACTTTGCCCAGAAACCACGTTATGGCGCTAGCGAGAGCCTATGATGGGGACCCGTCTACGGAGTTGATGTCTCGCACAGTGTGTTCTTTTCCAACGTTGAACGGGACCCTTTGACTTTGCCCGTGTTTTAACAATTTGTAATGATTGAACAAAATGAAATAGTTTTGTCGCAGTGCAAATTAAGAAGACATTCGGCCATCGAGATTAATGGATGGTTATTACGTTTGGCAACTTATTCATTTCAATTATATCAAGGCTAACATGTGAACTCGACACAAATGCCCTTTCAATTTTTGTTTTTCTATTGAAATTACGCTTCGCTTCGAACGAACGGATAAATGTACCGCTAAAAGCGGTTCAGAATATTTTAATTCTTTTTTTGTTCAACAATCGAATTATGCACATACTCTATTAGACGATGCCTTCTATCGATTTTGATAAAAAAAAAACCTTGTTCAAATGCAAATACTCCTAGTTTAGTGTTAGGCGGGACCCACTGTGCCCTTGAATGCCCCGTTTAGCTGTTCACCAAAAGTAGACCCTTTTTTCCTGTTCAATATTGAAATAACTGGCCCTGCCAACGGCATAACGGGCTAACGATACAAAACGATGGTGCTCCGGACCGGAGGGCCGAACCTTTTTCCGTGCGTTGGATAAAATAAACGTGAGTGGTGCTCGGAAAAGTGCAGCCCGCGCGTGGAAAAGTCACCGAAACCCCGGCTTGGCGCACGGTGCAGGAATTTTCCACCACCTTTGCCGGTAGGCCCACCCGTCTGTGTTTGTGTCATTTTAGCCATTTCATTAGGTTGGATAACGTTCGCCACATTCCCACCCTGAGATCCGGGGTGCGGGCTGGGCGTGTGTGCAAGACATCCTTTTTGCCTCATTTCATTTCGTTTACCGTACCGTACGCAGGCCGTTCGCGGCCACCAGTTTGCACGTCCGTCGGAACGCAAACACTTTTCGCATAATTTATAAATATGCATAAAAGCTTTCAGACTCTCAACCTTTTTTGGCACGCGGGGTGGGGGAGGCGCGGTGGTTTTGGTTTTGGGAGCGCTTGAGGGACGGATTGGTGTTGAAGTTGAAGGATTGAAAAGTGTAAAAGGTTCGCAAGGCTGGATGCGCTCTTGATGCCGCACTCGCACGCTCTCGGACATCCTTTTTCCGTTGGCGCATCGCGACCGAGGAGGGGCTTGAAGGACACTACGATGGTGGGCCGAATTTTAATGTGTGCCTACGGACATACACACACACACTCTCATACATGGTGCGGCTCGTCACCGAAGCGAACGGTACCGCCGATAATGGGGAAATGGTGTGACGCCCAAATTGGAGGCATTCGTGGGAAAGTCCCATTTATTCTCGGTCGGTCGGAAAGTGAAAATCGTGGTCAAAAATTATTATAATGAATGAGTTGCGAAATGAGCCAAGGACGAGGGCAACCGATGGAAACATGTTGGCTTTGTGTGTGTGAGTGTGTTTGTTTGTATGTAGCGGTCGGATGAAATATACAAATTGATGAAGTCAGCTGAATAATGCGACATGGAGAAAATTATTTTCATGCAAATGGAATCGTCCAGGCAGGTGAGTGAGCCTTCTTCCTGCCGGAACATAAATTTTGCATTCAATTTTCTCAAAATAATTGAATGAAAATATGCACTTCCCGAGAAATGTAATTTGCAACAATCCATCGGGACGATCAGCGATCAGAGAATAGTTAAGATATCGGTATAGTGATAGACCAAAGGAAGCTTAATTGGATACCCAATGTTGAGGAACAGTGAATTCTACTGTTTTTCAGTAGAGAGTTTTTTTACCAAACTGTTAGTATTAATCAGTACAATATATAAATATTGGTTTATTTTAGAAACATAGATTACGTTCTATGAGTTTCTACTGACCAAATTTATAAACTAGCTTTAACGTTTTATGATAAGACCGTAGGGAATATTTTATTCTTCTCTAGAACGACTTTTTCCAGCCCGGATTCAATTTATGTAGGTTCCTACTGTTTAGTGTATGCAGGTACTTTACTGTTTAAAAGTTCAATCTAAGACTTTCAATTCCTTCCAAAATTGTTCTAGACTGTGAGCAATTTAACGATGTAGATTGATAGAAGCCTGAGAATGATCGAAATTTTAATCAATACCTTTGTTTAAAAATTTATTACGCCAACAATTTCCGCATTAAGAAATACGCTAACAAGCAAGATAAAGCAATGATAGAAAATTTAATAAATTATTTCTATCTTTTCAAAGCTTCTTCGATTCAAATCATTCTTCAAAGTATTATACAAAATAAAAGAAACTCAATATAGCTTAGCTTTGTGAATTGCACAGTTACGATATAAAACATCATTTTATTTTGAAGAAATGTAGAAAACTAGCGAGTAGAAATAAAAATATTAAATTCAATCCCGGTTTGCACTTCTACCTCTATTGTAATATTTTATGTTTTAAAACATATCATATAACCGGTAAATTGAATTATCTATGGGAAGTAATCGAGAACACCTTCTGTTTGGTCAACTGAAAGAGTAAATGGGGAAACCAACAACGTCTCTTACATATTTTATCAATCAGTACTAGCTGAAGGAACATTTGTTTGGGGGCTAATTGTGCCTAAAAGATTTCTCTCCCTTCCTCCCCAGCCGACATGCATCTTAATTACTTCCATCAAATCACCAGTTTATAAATGTCAATAAAAGAACCATTTCATTTCGACTCCAACCCACTCGAGTGCCGTTTGTCGGTGGCCCCGTTCGGGCGACGCCCGTTATTTATGAGCCATCTTTTTTTTATGGACTCCGCAATGGCCACCCCAGAGACCGGTCCCAGCAGGCGTAGTAAGAGTCAGTAAGTCAGCCGGAGGTTACCGGCAAACACTTCCGGCTCGGAGTCCGGATCATCAAATGGTGAAAAAAGTACCCGTTTGACGGAAAGGGTTGTAGTGCTATCTGTTACGGCCGTTTCGGGTTCTCTTCTCTTTTTCCCCATTTTGAGCTCTATCTTTCCCTCTTTTACTGCCACCAACGACGCTATTAAGAGAGCGCGAGCTGGGGACGGGCCGCAAGAAGGTTGCATCAAGTGATTTCTCTGCGGCGACGCAAAAGTGTCACGCAGAAAGGCAATGAAAGTGTCCATATTTATGTCAGCGTTTTCTTATTGATAGCCTCGTTCGAGTGGCCCCGATGTTATCACCGAACGGGCGAACGTTTGCTTCATGTACGCCAACCCGTACACCGTGTCGGGTCACTCACTCGGGCGTTCCGATGCAATTTCAGTTTTAAGGACGCTGGTTTTAACGTTTGCCAAACGGGAGGGTGCCTCCATCGACGGTACGGATGTTTGCCACTCCCTGGTTTGCCGATCGATCCATGGGCCGATGATCGATCGAAAATCGATCCATTCTGGTCGTCATCTCCCCGTCGGCTGCACTCCGGCCGGAAATAGCGTTCCCTGGAAACGGCTGACGCTGGTTCCCTTTGGCTAGATCGAACGTTTTTCGGCTTCCGGAGCGCATCCGGGTTTGTCCGGGGTTTGATGTATCGGTTGGTGGATCGACTCCCTTGCCTCCCTCCCATATCAACCGCCCCCAGTTCTCTTCGGTCATCCATCTCGGCATCTCTTATGTCACACTCCGAGTCGAGACACCGACTTTCCCAGTTTTCCCAGCCCACTGTGTATGTGATGATTTATTGAAGGCATTTGAAATTCTAATGTAAATTGAAAATCTGTCCTGTCCTTGTGTTTTTCATCTCCTTGAGCATCTACCCTGTTACCCCGTCGTCTCCACTCGCTCCCGGAACGACGAGCAATTGCCGAGCGCACTATCGAAAGCAAACGAACGAACGAACGAATGACAATGCTGCTGAAAGCGTTGATGCTCTCATGATGATATTGCAATCAACTCTTTCTCCGCAGTGCTTCTTTAGCGCCGCCTTTTCGGGCGAAGTTGGGCTGCATCTTTGCTCTGTTTGCCAACGCAAAGCCTTTCGTATTCGTACGATCTTTGTTCTAGTGCGAAAGTCTGGTTGGGGATCATTTTTATTTCGACTCCTGCTTTTTACGTACATTACCAAGGTACACACTTCATCGAGTAGGGCTCCACTTTGCCGGGTGTGCCTCTGTGTGTTTGTGTTTGTATGTACGTTTCTGTGCGAGGATGCGAACGTCCCCAGACGGTGAGGACATTCGGGCACATTCGTTCCCCACTGCAACGTCAGTGAATGCAATTTTCCATGAGCTTAATAATGCTCTCAAGATGATAGTATTACCGGGCAGCTTAATGCCGTTACCCGTGCTCCGTGTCCCCTGGCATGCGTCGCTCTCACCCGGTTTCCGGAGGTGTTCGATATTGGATGTCACCCATCCAACTTTTGGGCACAACTTTCGTGCCCGCTCAGCCGTACGGTGAACGGTGAAACTGGAGACCGAAAAACAACATCCCCGTGTTTGTGTTTGCGTGTGTGTGTGTGTGTGTATGTGTGTAAACTCCCGAAAGAGCCCAAAAAACCCCACACTCATCCGAGTGCATCTCTCGAGCGTGTGGTGTTGAGCCAAAGTCGGGAGGGTCATCAAAGTGCACGAAAAATGGAGTTCGGTTCTTTGGGGGACAGCGAAAAACAAAGACTGTGAGGGGAGGGCTTGCGGGGGACAAGGTGAATTCTCCACTGCTAGGGTGGAGCTACTGAAACTCGTCTTGCTGACGACGGGAAAACTTGGACCCCGGAAGCTGGACCGGGTCCAGTGTCCGCGGGGAAATGGCGAATGAATACGATTCGATTACTTGATGATTCCGTTTTGCTTGGATCTCCTCTTGAAGGTCTTTTTCTCTCCCCCTCCCCCCACCCCTGTCCTATTCGATTCCTTCCGACTGTCGACTGTCCCCGGACGCTGCCATTTCGACCTAAACTTGTGTGCCATTTCAACCCCCGTGGAGTCCCGGATTCGGGTTCGGGATCCGGTGCCGGGGTAGGGATTTGATTTTCGAAGTTACGAACAGCCCACGTTAAGTAACAGGCGGATGGAAAAACGGGCGACAGAAAAGTTTTGCTACCATCCGGGACCCGGACTTTCTCGGTTGTGGAGAATACCAAACCCACATACATGGAATGCACACACACACACGCACGGAGGTACATACATGCGACCATCGGGAACATTGGCATTGATTATTATGGTTTGCAAAACAGACAACTGTATTACTGCGATCGGAAACTCGGGAAGCTGGGATACGACATCGAGGACCTTCCTTTCGAGGAGAAAGTGTATTCACGGAAAGGGCATAAAGAAGATGGAAATGAGAAGAAGGAAAAACACTCCATTCGGAGTTAGTTTGCATAGGAAAACAATGCCCGAAAGATAGTTGTATGGCAAAAACTCTTCCTACATTCATTTTCCGACCCCGCATCGCATCCGAGTTGCCTTTCCCAACTCACCGCCTTTTCCTTTTATTATCTTTTGTTTTCCCTTCCTAAGCATATCTTATCTCCTCCTCGAGGTCACTGTTCGAGTACTTTGTTTTGCGAGCCGCTGCTTCGGGGGAAAGTTATCGGTTTTCCATTTTTCTCGGTAGCTGATCAGCATAAACCGGATCATCGATAGGGCACGGCCGGAGCTCGTATTCGAATTTGGATAGTTTTGCTTTTTGTTTTACCATTTCGGGTGTTTACTATCGTCTTTCATCCACTTCCATCCAGATGGGATGGGATTGGGAAAGATGTTTTCACCACAGGTTTGATTTTACACCCTCCCTCTGCCGCCCGAAAGGCTGTGATTGAAATTTTTTCACCATAGCAGCGGAAAGTTTTCCAACTTTGTAAATTATTTCTTGCCATCACGGTGTGGAAGGAAAAGGAATCGGGGGAAATAGTTCTTCCGCCGGCATCGACGAATGATTGTGATTCGCCATTTTAAACTTCTTAAAAAGGTAGTATTTATTTTATCGATCGTAAACTTCCCCACCACGGTTTCGGGCGGAATGAAATGATAGAAATAATACAAACAAAGTTTCCTCCGATATCCACCCCCCAGCCCCAGTCTTTCGCTCACCGGAAGCGGACGCAATCGTTCTAGCACTTTTATAACGAAATAGAGCGCTGAAAAAAACTAACGAGCACTGCTCCAGTGGGTCGTAAAAGAGCGGAAAAACTTTCACAATAACTTTGTGTAAGGTAGTAAACAAACAATAATAAGCACACTTCCGGTTTGATGAATCCCTCGCTAGCTAGTTCAAACGAATGGGGTGGTTGGTTTGGGTGTGTGTATATATATATATATATATAGATAGATATATTTTTGTTCATTTTTATTCCGAAAGACTCTCCAAACTAGGATGGGTTTCATTTTACTTTGAGTTTTCATTTCAACTCATCTTTTCCTTTCTCACTCCTCTCTCTCAATTGTAGCTCAATTGTGAAAAAACGTCGCAAAGCGACGACGCGCCCGAGTTGGGAATTGTTTTAGTTCCATCATCATTCGTCAGATGAACCAACAAGGTTTCCTTTTCCCGATTCCGAGACGAAGTACGCTTCCTGCACTTCACTACTGGAATGTTTGTTTTTTTCTTCTGCATTTTGCTTCACCCCGCTGTCACATAAACATTGTCAACAAAATCAACAAGGCAACGGTTGCAGTTCGGTTTTGTTGGTAGTTTCAACTTTTCCTACTCCTCGTTTTCCCGGCCGACCACCCCCGTTGGCTCGTTAGACACTCACTCACTCCCGTCGAAGAAACGGTGTGGAACTTTGCAGCCAAAGTAAGTTGGTTTTATTTAATCCCCTCCTCGCCGCTCGTCAGTGCCGTCGATTTGTTCTGATGTTTAGTTCCGGCTGCGAAACATCCATTCCAGGATAACAAACCGATTCGTGCTGGTGGAAAATGGTGAATCGCCATGGAACGTAGCGAATGCGACGCGCAGCAAAGCAATTCATTAGGAAGGTCCGAATGGATTCGACTCCCTGGTCGGGGTCGGTCCGGGCAAGGCAGAGGTGGAGGGTCCGGAGTTGTCTTCCGGATTCGATCAGGAGTTGAAATTTATTTTCCATTACATTTCATCACGACACTGCGGGCGCGCATCGTTCGCTGATTCGCTATCACTACAGTTTCTTGTTTGAATTTGGTTTCGTTGCTCCGGGCGCTTCGCTTCGCTTCGTGTTTGCTTACCTGTTTCTTCCCCCACCCCCAACCCCGCCATCTTGCGCTTTCTAATGTAACCGACCATTTGCTTTCCTCGTACCCACTTCCCCAGGCCCAAGGTCAGTCGTGTCGCGTAGCATTCTACCCGAGGTATCGTTCTTTCTTTAAATGCTTTCACCGCATGTTTTGCCCTGCCCTCGTTTCGTACCCGCACGTATATCGTCATCTGGTGGGATGATTTACAACGAAGCACAGAAAATATCCTTGGGGCAGAGGAGAATTTGATCACACTGGGAGTTAGCGAGATACAGGTGGACATATTTAGTTTTCTAGGGGTAATAGAAAAATATGTATGAAAATATTAAACGTAAGCCAACTAACTGGACAAGACTGTTTAAATTGTCAAATTAGTTGTTTGGTGTTAGGTTTGGTGAACTGTCAAAAAATATTGATGAATAATCGCCTTGTTTTTTTTTATATTTGAGTTATTTTTAGGTTCAACCTGAGTTAGGATTTTATGCCGTTCCAGCCCAAACTAACGGAATATTTCTGATTTCGAATTTGGTGCTAATGAAAACCTCGAGCTGAACCTCGGAAAAAAATTGATTAAAGTCTTCTAACTTATTTGATATTTTTTGACTGATTAAATTTTACTTCTATTAATTCTTATAAAAATTATGCATGCACTAGTTGCATGTCATTACGAATTGAATTGGAATAATTGTCTTTATTTCTTTCAAGTTTCCAAAATTAAACCAATTAAATTTGGTTTATTAACAGTTAATACAATTCGGTTATCACGAAGAAAGCGCTTCATTAAAACACGCATTGCAAACTTTATCAAATGAATCGATCGGAAAATTTGGGTTTTAAAACTTTTCTTGGGTAACATCAACCGCAGCGTATGCCACTGTGCACAGCGCGACGCGCTGTTTGAGTTCCGGTTTCATAGCAAACTCGGTCGCCGACGAATGTTGACCTCCTCCGCATCCTGTTCCGTTCGAGCGTACTGAAGCTCGTCCGAGAGCGTGAGGATTTTCTCCGAATGGAACATTTCCCTGCCACTGCGCACCTACATCCACACCATACTGGTGTTTGCCACCACCTCAAATGGGTTTGGGGGTTGCGCGGTGTGCCCTCTCTTGTTGGAGGTTTCGGCTGCGTGTTTACCCTGAATTTAGTTCGCTGCGATTATTTATTCTGTCATCCGTTGTTTGCCATTTTATTCCCTCCAATTTCCAACGGTACGCACTTCACGGAGGGCACGGGAAAACGCTTGTTTGTTGACGAGAAGTGTCCCAGCTTGCTCACTCGACGTTCGTTTTGAAGCTTGGAGGGCTCGGTGTCGTTCATTCCTCGGACCGACGTGCGGTAGCAACCGGATGGAACCGGAAAATGGCCGTATTTTGCAAACGGGGCATGGTTGTGTAGTGTAATTTTCCACGATGGTAAGAGCGCCGGTACACAACCGTTGGCCCGGGCCAGAGGGCAGAGTTGGCGAACCTAAGCGCCTCGGGTCAGGTATCTGACAGTTCTGAAATTTGAAGTGAGCATCGGTGGAATTTATTCAACTTAAATCGCGTCCTATTGGTCCTGATCTTGAAGGGAAAACAGTTATGATAAATTGTCATGGTTTATCAGTTGATGCCAATTATTTGCTATTCGTTGTAGACATTTCTTAATGTAATTTATCTGACATGTAAATGCTCACGTCAGAATGTCTATCCTCCCTCATTACTTTCGGGAAAATGTTCGCCTCCAATGGCCTGCTTGAGCCTTCGCACAACCTTCCACGAGACCACTTGTCGATGATATGACAAAAAGGTACCGACCGGTCCATCTATTCATCCGGCTTGTTTACCGTTCGCACCATCACGCAATAAACAAAAATGATCTACTCTCAGCATTTGTGGTTCTGTGCTGCTTGATTCGTAATTTTTTTTCAGCGTTTTGTGCAACGATTTCTTTGGTAAGAAACCCTGCTGTGAAGGTTGAATAAAACGCAACCCTGCGGGCTTCATTCGAAAACAAAAACCCATCCAGCACTGTCACTGGCGTTCTGTCAAGCAACTGATTTTCCCACCCGTGAGGCACCAGGCGCCTCCATCGGAGCCGGCGGAAGGCCGCGCGGGCACGTATCGGTATCGGGGCGGATAATTTATTTATCGCATTACTGCTGGCAGTAAAATTAGCCGTTGCATGTTATGACGCAGTTTCCCTAGCTTGAGCCATCGCGAAAATGCGAGGGATTGGCGAAGGGATGTCGTCTCGGGGAAAAACATTTCGGGGGCTAGACGACAAGATAAGTGATGGGCGCTGAGCAGGAAATTTGGCAGGACCTTCGTCATGCAGTTCGGCATAACGGAGTATAACGAAATCGGAAGCCCTGTAATCGGGAACCTCACCGCCAGATGCCGAGGAACGCTCCATTTCTGTGCTGTTACGCAACCGAGCTATAAAGAATTTTGTTGGTTATTTTTCTTCTATTTGTCCAAACGGCGGTCGATCAAACTTGAAGCTCGCAAGACACCGGCACTCAAATCCTCAAATTCCGAAGAAATATCATAACGTAACAAGTCTTTGTCTCGCTGCCAAGCACGGTTTCCCGGAGCGTTTCACTCCAGCAACCCCTGATTTATGGTGGGTAGGTTTGGAATTAATTTGTCATAAAACAAATTAGAAGCAGTACAAATTTATTGACAGGAAACAGCAGTTTGTCGTTCCCACGGGTGGGGGACTCGGTGGACGCGGACTATTGAATGTGTGCCCTCGTCCATGGAAAGAGTATAAATACACGAAAAAAGCATTACGCTGGGTGGCACGTTAGGGATTCAAAGAAAATTAATAGATGCAGTTATGGGTTTGTTTTATCAATTTCGATTTCTCCGCGAGCAGAATCACAAAAGCTTAATGCTGTGAGGATTATTATCGTTCTTTACACAATTCACGGTAATATTAAATGCTTTCCAGTTGTTCAATATTATTACCATCAATCATACATAAATTGACGTTTTTAAAATGAATTTTCAATACTCTGGAAAACTACTCATGAAATAATGTTTCTGACATGGATTTATCATTAGAAAGATTTAATATGGTAGAAGCAAGTTAAGCGTCTAATTATATATCAAAATTTTATTATAATTTCTTACTGTTGAGAAACGGCTGAACGTTTAGATGATAAGAAACCATGTTTACCAATTTTAAAACCATCCTAGTTTCCCGGTGGTTACCGTTTCTAATGAAACTAGTTCAAAAAAGCTTTTTTTGACCAATTTTCATCCCATTGCACATAAACGACAAAGGAATGGCTTAAACAATTTGTCAGTCATTAAAAAAGCTCCTTTTCGATTCGTTAGCTAGCTGTCGCAAATGTTGATCATCCGGAAAATGGTACCATTTGGATGGAAACTCGTGCGCATACGGGTAGAAGATTGCTACCACAGTTAATGCCAGCCGAGGCTGCCGATGACTGCCGGCACTCATCGAGCCCCATCGAGGGTTGCAGTTTGTGGAGGCCGAAACACATTTTCATCGAATTTTCAGCAGGCAGAAAAAAATTAACTCACAAAAACTTCAACGGCGCGATGTGATGTGAAAAAAAGCAGCGAAAAAAAGGCAACGGAAAACCATCCACTAACTGGACATTCCGTGGACAAAAAAAGTGGCAAGCAAATTTTACAATACAAAATAACTGGCTACCCTCGCGAAAGGATGAGCTGAACTGCACTAAAAGTGCAGTAAAAACTCATGCAGACACATTTAAACCAGATGGCACATGCACAGCAGCAAGAAAAAGAGGAAAAACAATGAAACGGATGCAATGGCGGCGTTTGTCTACCCAAAATGTTTCCCGAATAAGCTGTACCATTTTTCGGTCGGGCGTTTTTCTCGTCATTGAAAAGACTTGATGTTTTTTTTCGGAGAACAAGGGAGAATGAAACGGAATGGAAAAAAAGGATGAGGAAAAACGGGAATGCCACCCCGTCGAACCCGCCCCCGCACGGTCCGCGCAGCACATAATCATACAATGTGTCACTGCGTCAGCGTGTCCCCGCGTGTGGTGGAAAAAGACACAAGGCACACACAACCACACACACACACGTGCACACACACACACCCACGTCGGTTCACCTCGGGTGGGCGTTGGCAGGTTTTTATTATTTATTATTCCGGTTCAGCATTATCGAATAATAATGATGTTAATGTTCAAAACATAAATTTTCGTTTATTTTCCGCCCAGTTTATCAATAACCCATTTTCGTGTGGCGTGCCTGCATGCCACCCGCACCCGTTGTACCGCGTAACCTGTTCCCATCGGATTTACGGCCAGGGCGAGCGATGCCGGAAAACCACCGTCCGAAAACGGGGTTTTCCCACACCGCCCTAATGGGTTTGACGCTCGCTGGCGTTGAGTTGTGGCGGAACCAGTTCGGGCGGAAAACGCGTGACCCAAAATGACCAGCACGCGGGTCGTGCACGAGGGGGGAGGGGTTAATCGTTACACTTGCGGCGGGGCTGGACGAAAACAAAGTTTGAACAAAAAAAAAACCCTGAAAGGACAAACCCCGTTGCATCGTCGGAACGCTGTTGGGGCGGACGCGTTTTAATGAAAGACCGTGAGCGCATAAATCAGCGGTCACCATAAACGCCATAAAGCTGTCAGTGCAAGTGCCCTCGCTTAGGAGGGCGGTGGAAAAGCGTGCCCGTTGGCGCGACGTGGAAGAAAGAGGGATGGCACACAAACGAAACGACCCGGGGTCGGCTCGTGGATGGTGCATCCCGGACGCAACTGTCTTCCGGAAGGAGTAGGTTCCTCATCAACCCTCACCCTCTGCGCTTCTTAATTTCCCAAACGAGTTTTCCGAAACTGCGCCACCGCCATCTGCCGATGGCACGAGGCCGACGGTGACGATGCGCATTTCGCAAAACTGCGGCGCGCTGAAAATTTGCCCGTGTTGTCACGTTATCGCAAGCTTCCGTAACGCGTAACCTCCACCCCCTTCCACCGTGCTTTGCCATTGGAAGACATTTTCCCGTGGCAAAACTTTGTCCGCCGGTCCCAAAAGTCCCTTTTCGCGCACCACCCCCACCACCACCACCACCGATGCGTTGTTGATCGTTAATAGATTCATTAACGATAACATCGTCGATCGAAATGAAGTCGCATTCTGCCGTTTTTTTTCTTCCAGTGTGTGTGTCTGTGTGTGACCCGCCACCCTAAAGCTGGAAAGCAAATCGTTGTGTGTGTTTTTGAGCCAGTGAACGAGGGTGCGGGGTTCTCTTTCCGGTTTGTTTTACCACGAAACGGCAAGGAAAAGCGGAAATTCGGCAACCGCTCCGGGTCGCAGGAGTTAGTGTTAATTACAGCCAAAAGTAAAAATCATTATCATTAGCGCTCACGGTGGAGCTCACGAAAACCAGAAGTCGAAGTAGACGAAATTTTCCTCCCGTCGTCCTACGCGGAGGGAGCACGCCGTAGGGGGAGTGCAGTGAAAGGAGGAATGACCTTAATTATAGTTACTATTCAAATCGGGAACTCCCGTGCGGGAACTGACCAGCCGGGAGGAGGGTTGAGGGAAGGAAAACGATGTTGGTGGCCTGGACCGGGAAATGTGTTTATCGGTGACACTGGCTGTTTTTCGTGGGTAATTGGATGTTCGTTCCCAGAAGCGGTCATCCGCTCGAGAGACACCACGATGGGAGTCTTTAGGTACATTACTTTTTTTTTTTTTTTTGATGTTTTGCTTCGTGTTAGGCCAGTTTTCGGTGGGAAATTCGACCACCTAGTGTGAATGGAAGATAATCAAAAAAATATATATAAGTGCACGTTGGAAGCCAACAAACGACGACGACGACGCAGTTTGATGGTTTTGTAGAAAAGCGCACCGGTAGATAAGTGATTAGTTGAGTTTTTTCCCCGAGCAAAAACACAAGCAACGATGCGAACCGAACCATTACGCCCAACCGCTCGGCAGGCCAGCCAGCTCGTGCCCGGGGACGTCATTAGGACGGCCGTTCGCTGAAACATCAAAGAAAAACACACACACACTTGCGCCGGAGCGTCCGGTCATCGCTTGATCAGATTTGGCCTCGTCGTTTCTTTCATGTGGCCAACGTCGTTATCGCAGCACACATACTTCACGTTCGAAGCTAATGATGGACTGGGCCTTCCGACGGCGTTCCGTGCCGGGGGAAAACCGGGAGCACCACTCCCGGGCGATGGAAAACGCTGCTTGCGCTAGCGGGCGGTATCGTTTAGCTTAACAGGAACATTATTGAGACATTTCAATCAAAATGTTACGATTACGGCTCCCAGCAGGGTGGGAAATTCCACGGTGTCCTATGGAACGATGTCATACAAGCAGTTTGTATGTTATTTCCCACACCACCGATGTTGAGTTGGTAAGCAGACGTGATGGAATGCTTTTTGTTCGCACAAATTAACAACTTAAAGAAACCGTGTGATTCGTTTACTGAGGATATAAAATTAGTTTTAAAATATATTCATACTAGGAGAAGCGAATTAAAAGTTCTAGGAGCTCCGAGCCGCTAACTGTTAGAGACTCAAAAAGACTCATACACTACATTCACCATACATTTTTTCATTTGAAATTTTATAAAACTTCAATTACCGTTAAGCCATGAAAAGCAATCAAACCAAGATTAAACTACATTTTCCCTAAATGGTATTTGACTGTTTGATGTGATTTATATGGCTTATTTCAAGCGAAATCGTCAATAACTTTTCAACAATCCATTATAGAATTTTCTATGAAGAAAATTGATGAAACACTCATTTTTCACATTTTAATTGACTTTGCAGTCGATTTTAAAATGAAAAAAATGTTTATTGTGAAATGTCTGAAATTTAAATTTTGAAACGTGCAACGTATTCCCAAACTATTACGTTGATTTTCCATTTCTTTAGAAAACTCTTTAAATTGGTCATTTCAATATACATAAGTGAACCAATTGCTTTATTCCAACCTAGAGAAGGCTACGTTTGGTGACCTTTCCTGCATCAAAGTTAAATTCAGAGAGTTCAACTACATCGTTCTAACACTTTCGTATTCTTCATTTATTTTCATGCGGAAGTAAATTCACTAACTAGTCACGCATTTGATAAAACAAGTAACTTTTTGGCAACATAATTTCAACATTAATGTTTAAAAAAAAAACATGGGCACAAAATATAAGGCCCTCGACAGCTCGGGGCCCCAAGCATCTGCTTAGTTTGCTTACCTTTTGATCCGCCCCTGTATACTATTAAATATAGTATTTAAGGGCAACATACAAAGGACATGGATTTATAGTAAAACCATGTAAAATTGAAAAACGTTGAGAATTAAAAATCATGAAAGCGGAACTGCATTAATTCACATTGCATATTCTATCATTCAAAAGCGTAGGATCTGATTGCGGTTCCCACAAACAAAGTATGGAAGTGGTTAAAAGCATTGCCCTCAATTACTCAACAATAGCTTTGCAGGTAGACAAGATTCGCTGTAAACTCGTGCTCCCAGCTGCCAACTCCCAAACCCTGCCCGATCCCTGTTGTGGTGAACTATAATCAACCTGTAATTTAGCAGAGTGGCGATTGTAATGGACCACTGTGGCTTTCGCACGAGAAGGCAACTCCCGGGGCAACCAGAGGTCCTGTACTGCGACCTTTCGGTGCCGAATAATCTCTTTCGGTTGGCAGTGCGGATAAGTTGTAGAGCATTTGTAACAAAATTCGACACGAGAAGGCAGTGTGGGATCTCGGTGGGAGTGTGATTGACTTTGATTCCATTTTGCAATGCAATAAGCTCGGTTCAAATGTTTCATTCATCACTTCCGGAGTGCACACGCCGGTAGAAACTGTGTTCCGCCCGGCAACCATCCCGTACGCAAGCCGTACGCAAGCCACATCGAGGACCAAGTTTTCGGGCCAACTAACTTTCCCCCTGCACGTTTCGCAACGGGTATGAAATTTAATTAATATCGGAGCATTTGAATAAGCTTCCCTCCCGTTGGCCGGGAGTAGGTAGGGTGGGGGTGTGGGTGGGCGGATGTCTGGCAAGTTTGTAATCTAGTAGATTCTAAGTTTACCTACAAGTTGGAATAGAATTTCCAACCAGTCACAGGGCTGTAAGAGTTTCTGATGAAAGTCAGGCGGAGCAAAGCGGATTGAACCATGTACGGCTCTTCGTATTAGTGTTTACTAGAACAGCGTACAGCTTGCAAGCTACTCAATATGATTTTCCAATTTTATGCTAGCAGCAAAAATTCGGTTATATACTTAAGTTTAGTGTACACTAAAACCTCGACTAATAAATTGTTATTGAGTTTTGTGTACACAAAAAACTCGACTTGATTCTGAAACTTTCCACACATTATGCTTAGCCACTGCAGATGTGGTTAGATATTTGTTTGACCACTGTTTTTTTAATAAAGTCATCTAAATCTTACAATTGATAATCAGTTTTCAAAATCAGGCAAACAAAACAAGCATGTACATATTCTACACTTCTTCTCAGAAAGCTAGCACAGCATAAAAATGCACAAAATCTTTATCTGTGTTGCACAAACCAAAGACTGCCTAGAACTCTCTGTAGTTTTTAAAACAATAGTCATTCGCAGCAATTACGGGGTTTAATTAATTAGTATTAACTCAAATTTTGAGTCATGAGTAAAACAAAATAAAATCATTTAAAACCCCTTCTACGGTTGATCGGTTTTACTTCGTTTTCAATTTGGCATTTTAAAAATTTTGTTATAGAAATTGTTATATTTCTTAAGTCTGCTTTTGTCTATCGCATGGCAAATGTTACCGAAGATCACAAAGTTAAACAGTTAAGTTTGCCATCTCCTTTTATTCTCTGCTCAGTTCTCTGTTTTGTTTTTGGGACTCTCTTGTTTTTCAACTACTCCGACTAGTTTCATCAAAAACATATTAGAAACATGCATAACGTTTGCATTAAAAAACAAAAAGACAAATTTTCATAGGTGATAAGAAAAAAGTAAACCAAGCTAATTGAATTAAGTAGGTTTTACTGTAAAGTTACATCTTTTTAGTATTTTTAAAAAATATTCCGACGGCCAGTAAAGCGGCCGTACGATCATTGGCCGAAACTTTAGCCATAACCGACAAAACCGTTCATGTTTTTCAGTTGTTGTGTTGCCTCCATGACCTAATACTACGCCGTATTCAGGTTTGAAATGTTGAAACAGATTCTACCTTTAAGTGTTGTAAATGTTTTTTTTCAATTGGTTGTAGTTGAGAGGAATAAGGAGTTGAGAGGAATATATTTGACCGGTTCAACTCAACGATTGATATGGTTGTCAAACCATATATATGATATGAGGGTATATGATACAGTTGTCAAACTTGTTCTCAATTGAAAAAAAATGCTACTCGTTATTTTGCTTTTAACAGAAAGTAGCCAGTGTTTTCCTTTGTTTGCATGAAAAGTAGTTGAAATCTATCTTTTTTTTAGTGCAAATGTTACAACAAGTGCGATTAAAATGTAATTAAATTGATCAATGATAGAAGTACATAAAACCGTCGTTGAAACTATTTAAAGCACCATTGCTAGTGGCAAATGTTGGCCACCACTTCTTCCTGTCAATGGCCCCACAAACAAAAAGGGGCAATTTATAGTTCATTATTGAAATGGATTCAATCACGAACGAGCGATGGCTGCCGCCCGAACCGGCTCCACCTCCCGGATGGTAATACATTACATCACAACCGTGAGCTGCACCGGGCAAGGATTCGCAATTAGAGTGGCCCCGACGCCATGCTCGGGCTCGAAGAACCGGAAGGAATGCCATCCGGCAGTGTCCGTCCGGTCGACGCCAGGGCGATATCGTGATCTACGAGATGACGGTGGGCCTGACCCAGGGGTGGACGAGGAGGCAGGCGACGGCACCGAGGGCCATCAATCAGGCCCGGTAGATCTCGGCTATGCAGTGATTTAGTTTGTCAACCGAATGTGGAACGGTCGGGCGCCTGCCGGAAGGAAATTCATAACGTGTAAACATAAATCTAGATAGCAATTAAGTTGGCAATAAAATCAAAACGATAACGGAAGCCCTCCCAGACGGTGTTGACGGTGCCGGAGGTCCGGACGTGGGCCTCCTACCCGGTGGGAAGGACGGTTGCACCGGGTGCCCGATATCGAAGCCAGGTTGTTTGAATAAATATGTGCGTACGGGTGAATAAATAAAGACTTTTCGGCTTCACCGAGCGCCAACTACTTTCAGTGCCGTGCAATCCTGCACCGGAAGGGGGGTTCGAGGTCGGGAGGTGCCCGAGGAAGAAAGTTTGCCCAGCCAGGGCACTCCGGAAGCCCGACCGGACGCATGCTGCTGTGCTAAATACCGACCCGGCGATTATGTGCAGCGAAGCCGTGAAGTCCGGAAACCGAACCCCTTCATGTGTGCCATAAATTTAGCCACGGCCCAGGAATCGGTAAGCCATTTGCGGTTGTGTAGACCAAATCGGTTAATGTTTCAACTTTACGACTGGGCAAACCGCCCGTTTCCCGCCACCCAACCCAGCCGAAAGGGAAAAGCACGATGGAGTTGCCGGGGCTTGAGTGGCGCTAGCGATACCGATCGGAACGGCGCACGATAACGTGGAAACCATTTAGAGCGATTTCCTTTCCTGCCAGTAATGCACCGGGATAAGGGCGTCTGAACGTGGGAGTTGATTGGTGGCGAGGGAGGAGGGAGTATTTTCTCAGGAAATTCGAACAAGAGCCTGGCGGTCGCACAGTTGTTTACGTCCGTGTTATTCTACATTTATGTACGAGGGCCAATTTGTGTGGTTGTGTGGTTACGGGTTTTGCGAAGAAGTAGTCGCCGTGCAGTATCAATTGCTGCACCCTTACCCTCTCACCGTAACCGACCCCTTTTCCCCTTTTTGCACCCGACGTACGGTCGCTACAAATTTGACGTTTAGGCAAACACTCGATCCTGCAACGTTCTGTTTGCCGAACGTTTAGGAATGTGTATGTGCACTCAAGACGGTATTTGAGCTGGGCTCGTTTGTCGGCTGATTGATAGAATTACGATTCCTACTTTGTGCTGTGGTAAATTGGATTTGATTAAAATATGAAATGATCACTTCGCCACACAACCATTGTTATTTCGGTGCATCCGAGCGACGGGAATTTCCGTCCAAGGCTCTTGCTTTGATTTCCTGGTATTTGCTGAGAGCTACCCGCATTCGATTCGATTACGCAATGGAAATTCCGAGGATATTATATCATATCCGAAGAGGCTTATGCAAGAGGGTGACCATGTCATCGGACAACACGATTGACTTTTAATCAAAACAGAAGCTTCAATTAGGTTGATTACAAGACATGGGTGCATGCAATTATAACACTTCATGCCAATCTAATTGCCTTATATTCAATTTTACATAGAAAAGATCCATATTAAAGAACAGAAATAAAAATTCACAACTGAAACATATTTGTTTCCATCAATCGCCTGCAGTTGAAGCGTTTAAGTGGAAACATTTATATTTTTTCACACTTATAGAAAATCGGAAATAGTTTCTCTTCTGGGACTTTTCAATCAAAAATGGAAAATGCTAGAGATTTTCTTTTGAAAGAAACATAAAGAGCGGCACTACTTTTGAATTCAGAACAAGGATGACAACTGTACTTAAAACTTCAATCAATTGACTTTTGTTAACTTTTTTCCCATCGCCGATGAAAATGTGTCTATTTTTTAATGCAAACGTTAAGTTTCACACCTTCTTCAGAAAACGATGAAAATTTGATAATTGTTTACAAAGACAAAAAAACCTTTATTTTGTTATTGTTCTTTCTCCTTGTTTAAAGTACAGAAGCTTTCAAATTCATTCTTTCAGAAGCTCACGTGAAAAAGATCTTTGTTCTACTTTAACCCTAAGGACATCTTTTTTCGAACGTCGTTAAACATTCGACTCGGCTGATTGGAGTTGAAGATCACTTTAAGCAACCACAGTTTTATTTTCAGTCGCAGAGGCGCTCTATGAAATTTTGTTTATTTTTAAAATAATAAAATGTTTTCAAAAGCACGAAAAGCTCTTCTTAATTTTAATCAAAAAATGCATTTTTCCGGGTTCATAATGGATTCAGAGTACTTTTTATACTGATTCTTCCTTTCCTGTTATTATTTGGGCTTCAATATAAGTCGGCTGGTTTACGACAGTAACATTCTTTGTGCGCGTATAATTCAATTATTATGATAATGGAAGAATAAACACATTTAACAGCACAAAGAAGGGTTGGACTTTTCTCTCAGTTTTTCCTGCTTTTCTCATGCGGTGTTGTGTATATCTGCTAATCTTGTCTGCTTGTTCTTTGTTCTCTCTCTTTCCTTCTCTCTCGGTTCACACAGGCTCAACTACATAACCTTCGGGCTACGGTCGATATGGTTTCACGCCACCAATGTGGCCCTTCATGCCGCCGCCACCGTCCTCTTCACCCGCGTCTGTCTCACGATAGCCGGCCTGCGGCGGAATTTCGCCGTTCTGGCCGGTGTCCTCTTCGCCGTGCACCCAATTCACACCGAGGCGGTAAGTATCGTTCCTCTCACCCTCACCTACCCACCTTCTCTCTTCCCTTTCTTCTTCTGGTTTCGGGACTCGCCACATGCAAGCAAATTTCGCTCCATCCCGGCTTTCGTAGCCCGACAACCGCAGGAAGCGTTATCCCCAGCGGAAGTGCAAAAACGTACAAAACTTCCGGCCAGCGATACGCGACCTCAGTCCGAGCCAAACATGGCACAACATGCGGTCCGGACAGTACGACACACGCCCGCTTTCTCCCTCTGCCCTCCTGGGGTTCCGATGGAGCGGTCGGCCAAACCGCAGGCGCCAGCTTGAGTGTTCTCTCTGAAAAGCCGCGGCGGCGGGGGGTGGGGGGATGGGGTTTGTGAGACGAAGGGGTCATGTTGCTGGCCACAGACAAACAACGTGGCGCTGTGTCTTCTGCAGACTCGTTCACGGTTCTCTCCGAGGGGAAAAAATTGAATCTGAAAACTCGCTCCAAGGAGCTGAGCATCAAAATAATAATAGGTAAAATGCAGGAACGAACCGAAGAAAGGATGGGGGGGAATGAAAATATTGGAAAAATGGTTCTCCACGCGAAGCAACATCCTTCGACTGATTCACGTCGTGTTGTGTCGTGTCCAAAACACCGGACTACGAGCTTGGTGGATGCAAAGCGGAGTCCGGCGAGAACCACAAACACAAAACAAACACAGGCGAATTGAATCCCTGGGAAAGGAAATGGGCCAAGATTGGCCCGTGGGGGTGGGCGCGCGTGTGTCGAGCTGTGAAAATGGCGCAACGGAATAAAGTTTCATTCACACAAAACGGAAAATAGTTTGCACCGAAGGCAAATGGATTTTTCATGCCACCCTTCCCCTTTCTTCCTCTAGGAGGTTCTGCTTGGGTCAGTTTAATTTTGTTTTATGTTTTTGCTCCCCGCTCACATATGAACAAATGAAAAATTGTCGCTCACAGCTGTCCGTCGTCCTGTCCGACATGGTGTTCTTGTTCCCGGAATGTGTTTTTCCCTTTGACCGGCACACCGCGTTTGTTTCGGCTACCGTTAAGACAATGCAATGCCATGAAGCGAAATAAAATAAAAAAAACCTGCTCTTGACAACCCACGGCCAGATAGAGTCAGTGCAACAACCAACTTGCCCGCTCACTCACACCACTGCAGTGACATTTGGTGGCGTTTTGGTAATGGAGGGAACAACTTCTCGGATGCAAGTTCTCAACCGCATTTCATGGCTACGGTCCGGTCGTTGCTGCTAATCGACCAGGATTCGTCCAAAACTGTCAGGAGGACGTGTATCGTGTAGGAAATATTCTTGAAAGTGTTAGTTTATTTTTTCATTTATTTCTGTTGAACACTAACGATACAATGTGGTACAAAATAAATTATCGTCTGAAAATAAGGCAGAGCTGAATACTATAACTAACCACACGTCCACTTCTTGTCATGTCATAACAAAATATCATGTGGCACTACTGTGTACTTTAAAGAAAGTCTGTCACAAACAAAATATGGTTCAAACCTCATTGTAGTGCCTATAGTTATGGCAAAGCATTTGTTAGAACTCGTCCTAACGAACGCAACCAAAAAAGAATCAAAAGCAATTAGCGGAGACTCTTTCTCGAGCGAATAAAAAATTTAGCCTTTATAACTTCCACAACTGACCTCAGGAGTCATCAACACTACGATCCCGGTAACCTGTCAGCTGATCTATGAAGGGTTCTTTTTTGGCGTTGGTGTATATTATCGATCTTTTCTGCGCCAAATTGACAGCTGGCGATAGGAACGAGTGTTTCTAACAGCATTATTTAAGTATAAGCTGAATTATTGCGGCTGATTCAATACAGCCAATTGATATGAAATTCTTAACTCTAAGTTCTGCTACCAGGAAATAAATGTATCTTGTAAAATTGTTGATACGTTAAAATATAATGTTTTATCTGTTTAAATATGTTTAAAAATTATTTGCTAGTTTTTATTCTACCCGTAATGCACAAACTTAGTTCCACTCAAACATCATTTTAAATTCTCTTTAAAATGTATGAACAGTGAAGTTAGAAATATATTTATCTCAGCTTGTTTTAAAAGCCATTTTGTGACGCTATAATCTACCCAGAGAGCTTCTTCAAAACTCTTCCGAGTTAGATGAAAGCAGACAAGTTATACAAAGGCGCTTCCTGAACGTAGGATCACCAACTACACGGCAAAAACTATGGTTAGAAATGTATTCCCTCCTGAATATTCAAGCCCAAGTCCCGAAGATGCCAACCCAACGCTACCTTGAAAACTCCCCGCAACCGTCGTTAAAGGCCAATAAATAATCGAAACTTTTTCCATCGCTTTGATCCGGCAGCCTGATTGGGGCAAGCTGCCAGGGTGCATCAGATGTCTTGGGATTAGAAATCCAGCTTCATGATAACGATCGATTTCCACAGGGTGTGTGACATGCGCTGGGTGCTGGTGGGACGTCGTAACAGACGATGTTCTTAAAACTGGCTTACCTTCCGCTTCCAATCATCGTAAGTCGTGGCACGACCAGAGCCCGACGGGATGTACCAAACGTAGGTTCGGAAGACTGCCGGGGAAAGTAAATCAAGCGCACACTTTTCTCATCCGGACGAAAATCGATAGCTTAAAACTATCCGCCGTTGGCGCGGGTGGGCGATGGGGTACACCGGTGACACTTGCCATTCGCCGCCAGCCGATGGTGCCCTCTCCGCTTGACGTTTACACACCTCGACCGTGTCGATGACACTCCACCCGGGCATGCCAAAGAAGACGATGGGTACGATTATCTTATCGGTAGCGCATCCGCTGCAAGCGGGCGATCGAACGAACGGTTGCATGCGGACGCCTGGGGGAAAGGGCTGAGGACGTATCGACGTGTCAGGTTGGTGTCGCTTCCGGCCGGCTTCCACAGTTTGCGCTCCGTGCTGGCGGGCGACCGATCCGGCGCTGGCTAATAGCTACAAACAGACCGTGACCGGGCGGGACAAGTGTCCGGAGCCTTCCCGGAGCCGGCAGGCGGCTCCAAAATCGATCGCTTAAATTGACAAGTTAAATACCACAGCACGTTCTTCGATGCTGGGGCAACGTTCTGCACGTTCCGGCCATCTCCTAAATCGAGGCCCGGCGCTTTCTCGGTCACCCGTCTTGGTGAACCTGCCCCTTCTCGATGAACTCTCGCCATTGAAAAGTTAAACCAGCTCGTACGGGTACATGGAAAATTTTGCATTTTATCCTGATTCGCTTTTCTTGATCTTAGTGAACTTTTATCAACTTTTACATCTTGTTTATTTCAATGCAGGTGGATCAAATAATAAGTAAAATTGCTTTTATTCCCATTCCTAATGAGGACTAAAGAGTTTCATAGCTTTAAGAACTTCTTCCATACTGCGATATCATAAAATTTACCATGAAAAATGTTTGTGATATAATGTGTTCTCAGCATGGCATGCCGATAACTAAACAATACATGATGAAACGCTTCGCATTTGCTTGATTTCCAAACACCACGCACCACCAAGTCCGGTTAGAACCAGCGGAACAACTACGGTTGGACAGTTTCCGGTGTCCACTTAGGGGTTTCCGTTCTACTTGGCGGCCGTCGTCAAATCAATGGAAACGATTACGACTTCGCCGGATCGTTAGTCGGAATCTAATCGGTCATACACTATGCTACCACGAGTCCGTGGTCTCGTGGTGGTGGAAAGAGTTGAACCTGGCTATAAAGGAGCCCGCTCACCGATAACGACACACACACATTTCTCGAGCATTTTCCAAGCTTTCCACTCGATGACCTACTGAGGAAGAGGGAGTTGATGGATGCATCGCCATGGATGGCTAGACCGGGTGGGACAGAAACCGGAAACCATTTTTTGTTCTTCCGTGGTGAAGGTGGAAAA
The DNA here is from genome assembly GCF_943734705.1 of Anopheles coustani. Lineage (NCBI taxonomy): Eukaryota > Metazoa > Arthropoda > Insecta > Diptera > Culicidae > Anopheles > Anopheles coustani. Next base: position 82,987,435 of record NC_071288.1, on the reverse strand, counting down.
TCAATACGCCACCCACTCGCCACGCTGAAGATGGTGGTCGATAATTCCCAGGTGGAGGAAGACGGGTGAGTGCTTAAATTATCATAAACTTCGCCGGCCAGGACCGGCGAGGAACGCGAGGCGCATTAGTGACGATTTACAACATCGTTCGGGGGGTTTTTACGATCCCCAGAGCTCGCCAGAATCGGCAATTAATCGGTCAATCGGTTGTCATTAGTGATAAAGGCGCCAGCTGATGAGCTTTCCAGTGCGGTCGACCGTCTCAAACCTAGGTGGCGGTGTTAGGGCGGAAGGGGGAATTATTATCGATTATTTTCTCGCTACCTTCTACGCTCTTCTTCGGAAGCAGAAGTGTTTCCGTTTTGAATCCATCTGCTGGGGACAGCGAATGAGGTTTCGGAGGTTTCTTTGATCAAACGGGACAGGACCCTGAATTGACTGAATGACAAAGATGGTCTGTGTTTTTCATTCAGCAAAATCATTCTGCTTGCTCGGCGGTTCCTATTGATTGTAGGAAACGGTTCAAACGGAGCCATACTCAAGATTGACGTTTGAATCAAACATCAAACGTGGCGACGATCTGAAATTTCCGATGGGGTGAGTGTAATATTAATAATAGTAATAATAATAGTAATAAAACAACCATATCAATCAATCTTAAACAGCCTTCTCATAATAGCAGAAGCCACTAGCTTTTGATCTTGATTGACGTTTCGGGATGCGCCTTAACTGGACAAATGAAGTGGATCAAATGAGAAGCGGTTACGATTTCCAGCGAAAGCTCGCCTTCAAATGGTTTGGTTTTCATTATGATAGAAAATTGAATCAGTTGGGTTTACTTTGAAAAGGCCCTTCCGTTACTTTGAAAAGGATTGATGATCAAATTAATTCAAATTTAATTCAAAATAATAGAAATGAACAATTCGTTTGAATGGAACGATTTTATATCTCAAACAATCTATTCATTTACAATCCTTTAATAGTTACGTATCTGGAGAAATTGGAGGTCGTTTGTTACATCTCCTAGTACACAATTTTCCATTATTCAGAAATGCGCTTAGTGGATTTGAAACTCAATGTTATGTTTCTCTTATATTTATTATTACCATATTATTTTGTTATTGTTTCTTGGACTCTTCGAATTAAATGCTTTTGTTATTATTTCGCGCTGTAAATCGCTTAGTGGAACCTGTTTCCAAGATGGTACCGGGCACACGCCGCTCGGCTTGAGAAAACTTTTGTTCGGACTTTCTTAAAGTTTCAACCGGGTGTTGTTTCACTTTCTGCCCTTTGTCTTCCGCCCCCTGGACAGAGCGTTGTACAAAACCAATTTCGTTTTATGATCACGGCCGGTGCTGAAGCGAACGCACGATGTTCTAATCATGCCCGGAGCAAATCTCAAATTTTATGTCTTAACATTTTGGGCCCTGTTTCGGGTGTGGGCAAGGTCCTCCTGAACCCCCCTCCTCCGTACCCTCCCCTAGCATCTTCCGTTGCTCTCCACTCGCACACCTCCGATTGCTTTCGTTTCTAACCATCTCCGTGTTTCGGTCTCTTCGCTCTTGCAGGTGACGGGCATCGTGGGACGTGCCGATGTGCTGGCGTGTATATTCTTCCTAATTTCGCTGCTGGTCTACCACGGGTAAGTACGGGCCGGATGGCCTCCAGCTTATGACAAGGCGTCTGACTCCGCTGGCCCCCGCAGTTGCTCGGAGTAGTGAAGTGAGACTTCCAATTTTTTGTTTTGTTTTTGGTTATGGTGACCTCCGAAGAAAACGCTCTGCGTGAACTCGTGCTGTCATGGGATAACACAACTTCACTCCATCGAAAGTCAAGAACTGGAGCTCAACCGAAAGCCTAACACGTCCGTCAGTCTTAGGAACGAAATCATAAACGTTCAATTTACGGAACGATTCTCCGAGGGAAACTTTCCTACATTCCTCGGTTTTCCTTTTCGTTACCCTCCCATCTTGCACATCCCCCCGAGTGCGAGGTGGAAACAAGTTTTTGTCCAGTTTTACTGCCTGTGCTGAGCATAATCCGGCACGCGATCACACCCTCCGCGCCACTCCACGGTTCCTGCGGAACACCGCTAGCAAAGAGGTTAGGGCATTTATGCTCCAAGCCGGCTGACCATTACTTGCCCTACAACTAGACCACGATGATGTGCTGACAGCGTTTTTCTGAGCGATTTTTATTTTAGCAAAAACTTGTTTTTACCACTATATTAGCACACGTCTTGCTCGTGCAGGGAGCGGAAAAGGAAGGGAAGGTTGGGAAAATAGAGGAAACCCACCAAGAAAATAAAATCTTCTCCCTTGAAGTGGATTCAAGGGAGCATGGGGAGCGCTGGTGTTCGGATGGATTAATATAAAAACCTACACTAGATCTAGTGCGAAAAATGCTCTTTCATCGCGCTTCTTTTGCTGACTGAAGCCACAGAATGTTAATCTGACCATGCATGTAAGAACCGATGAGATAATCTGGTAAATTTGAGTTAATAACAGGGTGTCATACTACTTTCAACAACTCCCACCATAAAGATTACACATCGTCGCTAAGTTGTTTGAAATGTGGATTTCAAATGTTTGGATGACGTTAGAAAACTTTGGGAATTTATAGAATTTTGGAAAGTTTGTTTTCGACGTGGTATTTTTCGTAAGTCTTTTATATGTTTCTTGTAACCAAAACCAAATTCAATTCATTAACATAAATAACAAACTTAAAGGTTTATAATTTTCATATTTTACTTGGATGGTTTCTTATCTTCATCTCAAAGATGATATCAAATGTGAATATACTTTATAAAATTGTATATTGATTTTCAATTCTTTTGCTTCGATTTTTTTTCCTTTTGCTAATAGAACTAACGGAGGCTAGTTGAGAATACATAACTCCTAAACTACCCTGAATGGAATGTTAACATCATCATCGTTCCGCTAGCTCGGTGTAAAGCAAAAATGGTCGAAATTGAGTTTTTTTCAGCTCTTATCTGTTCAAAACCGCTGATGAGGATCTAGAAAAAAAGTGTGCGCTAGAAAGATAGTATGTTGAGCAACATTTCAAAAATAAAATCATATGTTTGCCATGTTTGAGGGTCCGCGACAGCCGAGCGGTAGCGCCGGTTAGAAAATCGGCTTATGAGCGCCGGGGCTCACCACCTCGACGGCGTGAGTTCGAATCCCAACCGAGACCGGGCCCTCCCCTGTATGAGAAGACTGACTATCCACGTACAACAGGGAAACAAGTCTCGTAAGCCCTTAACGGGCAGGCATGACCAAGAGGTCGTTACGACAACCTATAGAAAATGTTAAAATCCACATTTTGAAAAACAATTTGTGACGTTATTTGTTTTCTAAAAATTATCAAATTATTTTTCAAAGGTAGCCTAATTTATAAAAATTTTAGCGTACAGCGTTTTTTCTGAATTTACATGATACATTTTGAAAGAATAAAAGTTGAAAAGGATGAAAATTCGATTCACATCGATCTTTTTTGCTTTACACCGAGCTAGCGGAATGGTGAAGTGGTACATCACAAATTATAAAAAAAAACCGAAAGATAGTCAACAAATATACTAAAAAGTAACAGTTTATGGATTTGAAAAATCTTCAAAAATAGTGAAGTTATACCGTTTTAAAAATAGGGGTCAAAATTACCCCTAAAAAGCATTCGGGCAAGTTTCCAAAGCAATGTATTCTAGTGCTAATGAGTACAATATGTACCAAACAAATAGATGTTTATATGAATAAGTTCTGAATACTTTTCAAGCATACCTTTTATCAACCCTACAGCCTGAAATCGGTTGACGTGCTACGAAGGCGCAAATAGAGGCTGAGGTTAGAAAACGTTTCCATTCCCATCAACCTTTCAGCACAATTTTCTCCCGTTTCTGTGTGGAAAAATTAATTTGAGTCACAAATACGAGGAAGGACCAATTCATACGCATTTAGCATAATTGCTCAATCGTTACCATTATTTTGCAAATGTCCTTTTTCCACTCCGCTCAGTATAAAAGCTTGAACAGTTTTGAAAAGAAAAACTGGGCTCCTCCTTCCATCGCCTAAAGACCCTTTCCCCATCCCGATTCTTTGATCTAAATCGTTCTGACGAAACGTTTCGAGTTCGTTTCTAGCAACGAATTAGAGTGCCAAATCATTTTTCCATTCACTTTAATTGTGTACCACCCAGTTTCCTAACATCGCCTCAACCGCTACCATTTCCTGAAGTTTGCCCACGAGGGATTTGGTAGCTGGAGTTAGCGTAGAAGCAAACTTTTGCTGATAGGTCATCATAATTCGAGCAATTAGTGTGTTTGACCGAACGAATTGCACACTCAACCAACTCGTTTCGTGTGCGCAGCCTGTGCCTTCGAGGCAGGAACGAGAAACGTCAAGCCACACTCACTCAGCCCATCGGATGAATTATTCACGAGGGTAGAAAAGTCGGCATTTTAATTTCTTCTCCGAAACTCGGCCCGGAAAAAGGGTAGGAGGTCTATTGCAAAAGGAATACTTTTACGGTTTCATTTACGACAACCCTTTCGCACAAACCCGGGCTTGTGAAATTTCGCCATTCGAGATTGCAGGTGTTGACCTTTTGGCAATCCGTATTTCTTACGGTTTTCGAAGACGCTCCCCAAGCCGTGCGCTCTAATTAAAACGAACAACGATGACTTTGCGGTGGCTGCTCGGTGCTGACGGGCGCACGAAAAACAAGTCAAGCCGGCATGCAAAAGACAAACCCCGGCCCCAAACTAGGGCTTCCCGGGGGAAAACAATTGGCAAAACACCAGCTGTGTTGCCATCTCCGGTTGGAGTGGGACTTCTTTTAATGCTCAAACATAAACCTTTACTGTCCGCCCCATTCGCTGGAACGGTCCCCCCGAGCAGAAGGAATCGCTTTCCCGGAGTGGAGTGCATCTTTCTCTTCATGCGTTTTTTTGTTCTGTCTCTTTAAACAGGGAAGTTTCACGGTTTTTACAGCATGACCGAGTTTGTTCAGTTGGTTTCGTTTTTACAACAGCTGGATGGATGGTCTGGCACGGATCGAAAGAGGAAAGAAAAGTATAACAAGTATTAGGCAAGTACAAGTTGATTGCATGGTGCACCCAAGCACGGAGTGGAGTGTTTTAAGAAAATGAAAGGAGAAGTGCGCGCGTCGGTGAAAAGTTGCATCGAACTGCAGTTTCTTTGACGCTGACAGTTCTGAACCCCCAGCACACCGAAACATTAAATGTAGAAGATGGCAGATGGGAAATGGTGCATCAGGGGGGCGAGGGTGGGCAACACAAGTTTGCATTACTGGCTTCGTTTCAGTTTTTCTTGTTTTCTGCACATTGTTGCCCTCCATCATTCTCGGGGGAAGCCACTCAGCTCGTGGGGGTGAAATTTTTCAGCACTGAATTTTCAAACCCCCAACCTCCATGTCCTTTGTCCACGATTCGCTTCACCATGGTGAAAGCTTGTGTCGATGGAACGGTTTCCCTGTCGTCTTGTTGGCAAATGCAGCGCGACGCGAATGAGAGCTACTTGCCAAAGAAATGACAATGCACTAACTTCAACCCGACCCGACCTGGGGTTGGGGCCAGGCAACAACAAAAATATGGGGGGAAAACTCATTGCAAAGCGAACGAAACGAAAGACAAAAACCCCCTGGCCTCGTGGGGGAGGGGGGGGGGGAGACTTTAGGGAGCGGTGTTTCGGGCAACGAAAGCCGCTTTTTCGCGGATTACAAGTTGCCCCAGCTCGCAAAGTCCTGCCGTCTCGTTAGTTTAATTTTTGCTGTGGCTTTACTTAAGGGTTTACTTCCATTATTCGACCCCCGGCTTTTTTTTGTTATGGAACAATGAACAGATGCAGATGCATAATCTTTGTATTCCACCATCGTAAAATGAATGACTATTTTGCAGATCATTTTAAGAGTTTCCCTCATCATCATTAGTGCATCATACCAACGAAATGGAGTTGGAAAAAATATTCCAGTTAATTAAATAATTGCCATTAAAACCATGCATCCGTAACAAATCATTAAACCGCTCTTCAGTAAGGCACTGTAATGGATCATTAACAATTCAGTACTAATACAGACGTAAAGAGTTATAATTAGTAGGACAATCACTCAACAATTACAAACGAGAGTTTTTATTCGAACGTTGTTGGATGTTGTATCTCTTAATAGGACGCGATGAACAATGATGTCATTATTTAATTTGTGGTCTCATTTCGAATATACAATACGTGTCACTTAATCGAACACCTGATCATACCTGATTTTAATTTTTTTTTGTATTCGGTTCATGTTCACAAATTTGTTCAAATTTGTCATTAGAGGCTTCCGTTACTCGAGGGTTGACTATAACAACAAGGCTACCCACTATACAATCTATCCATTTTCTGTAAGATCACCTGGATTTTCACGACTTTCAATGAGAATATTAATAAATTAGCTCGCCCTCGATCACTTTTTGGTAAAAACCTGCCAAATTTTCATAAACAAATACAGAAATTGATTGTTTATCATAGCTTACCAATACTAATAAGATAAAACCGTAAAAGTCCATTCAATGATTGCCCAGATGCTATAAGACCAGTAGCGCATTTGATGAAATAAAAACCACTGATGATATACTCGTGATAATCGTGATTTTAATGAAGAAAACCTAGGAATGGAGCCGGTTAAAGCATAAATTGTGTCATTTTGAGTGAGAAATGTTGGAATACGAAAGAAAATCTGTCCATCTTGTCGATACATTCAGGTCGATCTTAATTATTTTGCAACATCCCTATAGGGGCTGGTAAAACTGCAAAAACATTTCATAAATTACATGTTTGCATTTAAAACAAAAGTATTTTAAACATTACTTTCAAAAAAGTTGCCTAGACTTTCCTTTAATCGATGAAAAAGAAGTACATGACATTAGTTGGACGTTTTTTGAGCAAGGATCTTTCAAATTTTAATCAAACGTCCTTACAAAAACTAAGCAAAAATGAACCATAGGTCGATACTGGGACAAAAACTCTGACAAGAAACTACTTGAAGTTGATCAAAGCAATTGGGCTAAGCTGGGAATCGATATAATTCATTTTCATTGATCATTTATTACATTGGTGAACATTGCCAAAAAGCTGATAAGTGAGTTGCGCTAGAATAATGATGCCTGATTCATATACAATATTGCAAATATTATTTTTGCTCATTCAAACATTTATTTGAGTTGGTACAAATAGTTTGAATGACTACTGACGAGGTCTGAGGGAAGAATAAAATTAATTTTCCAATAAAAGCCTTGAGTGACATTCATGCATAACGTATGCTGCTGTTATTAAAATGTCATTCTCGACCTGGTCATTATATTATCTGAGATGACTAGCAGAGATTGTATTTATGTATTAAAAATACGTGTGCTACCATTTATTAAGCAATTTTGAAAAAAAAAACTTTTATTCGAACAACTTATGTATACCAGGGCAGCAAACAAACGTGAATTTATTCTATTGTTCAGTCCTAAGTTGGGTCACAATGCATTGGGGATATAAAATTATCTGTACTTATTAAAAGGAAGATGGTATGCAACGCCAGTCGAGCTAGTACAGCGCATTCTGACACGTTGGTCAACCTTTGAACCATCTTTGCTAGTTAACTCCAATCCATATATGCTAAATTGAACTATTCAGATGATTAAACTGTTTGATATTTACAATTATCAAACTCTAAAATTTATTTTGCCTCCACATCAGTTTCGGACAATGCCGTGTAAATCCATTTGTTTTTATGTTGTCTTATAGCAGCTGGACAATCATTAAAGGGCACTTCCAACGTTTTATCGTATTATTTTTGATACGCCATCAATTTATGTATTGATTATAGCAAATTAGGCAGTTTTTAACTAAAACAATCTCGAAAACGAGCTAATCTACTACATATTTTAGCTTTTTTTTATGTATGGAGTTCGATGTACACTAAAAACTCGACCAATACTGAACCGTCACTTCTGAAACTTTTCACACATTAAGTTTAAGTACTGCAGATGTTGTTGAAGGTTTGTTTGATCACTATTTTTGATTAAATTATCTATATTTTACAATTTAAACTCAGTTTTACTAACACAAACAAAACAAGCATGTAAACAAATGTCAAGGTGTATCCAACATAGCTACCCTAAGGTTTATACACGGGGAAATTCATGAAATTTCATACATTTAAATATGCCGTTATTTTAACTAATAAATTAATTCAAACTTTCAAGTAAAGAGTAAACCCATAAATCTTTTCTCAACCTTTTCTTCACCGAGCAACGCCGGGGCGTCAAGCTAGTTTATCAATATTTTCACTGAAAATCGTGAAAATGAAGCTGGACAGAGTGTAGATACACATTATATCACAGTGTTGTTCATTTTCACTGTTGTTTACATTTATGGTTTAACATTTTAAACACTTCTCCGATGTTGCCGTGACACTTTGCTTCATTAAATAATGATGCTAATGGTTGTGTGTGTCCATCACAAGTGACGAGTGGCAAGTTTTACTACGTAACAATGCTTTGGTTTCTTGCAGACGCTGCCATGAGCCGGACATGAACTCGCTCTGGCTCAGCATCGTGCTCGGTGGCTTGAGCATGCTGGCCAAGGAGACGGGCATCACCGTGTTTCTGCTGAACGTCGCCTACGACACCTACCGGAACTGGCCGGCCCTGAAGCGCGCCATCCTCGAGATGCGCTGGAGCGAGGAGACACACCAGTTCGGGCGGCGCGTGTCCCGAGTGCTGCTTTCGATGGGCGTCCTGTTGGCCGTGCGGCTAGCGCTGCTGCAGGGCTCACTGCCCAAGTTTTCCCAGCAGGACAACCCGACCGCCTTCCATCCGAACCTGTACGTCCGGTAAGGTCCCCAAGTCGTCGGCTGTCGCCCGTTTCCGATGTACGATGCTAATCTCTCCGTTTTCGCCCACTTCGACAGCCTGCTCACCTTCTGCTATCTGGCCGCGTTTAACTGGTGGCTGCTGCTGTGTCCCTCCACCCTCAGCCACGACTGGCAGATGGGCTCGATCCCGCTCGTCACGACACTCAGCGACCCCCGCAACCTGCTCACGTTCGCGGCGTTCTGCGCCGCCCTGCTCTTCACCTACCGTGGTCTGATGGATTGCGAGGTAATTAAAATATCAATTATTTATTGTACTTTTCCGGCTCTCATCTATTTTTCCCGGGCTTTGCCGTCGAGCTTCGATCGACGAGCGCAACCATTTCTCGTACCGGTGGCGATGTTTCAGTTTTAGAACACGATGGAATCCTCCCTCTCCCCCCCTTCCACCTTCGGGAAAAATGTTCGATTTACGATGGCACCGTTTTGGATACTTTCCATCGACTCACAGTTTCGTGGCGTGTAGTGTCATATTTCCATCCTTTCTATCGATTGGATGTAGTTTTTTGCTTTGTTTTTGTCCACCCCCTCGTGTGTCGTCTCTATGTGAAGGGAGAAATGTTATGACCATCCCGTGCAATAACTCGTTCCCGCAATGATTTATATTGCACGTTCGAACGAGGAAAAGATTGCATATTTGCCCACGGTTTCCGATGCGTTTGCCTCGGTTTCCTCGCCACGCTGCGCCCACTTTCCAACTGCCTATCCGTTGCGCCGGAACCGATTGCAATCAACTGTGCAAATATTGTATCGTGTGCGGAACACTCGTTCGAGCTGCGCTTTGGTTTTCGACGAATCGGCAAACTCGTCTCGCGATGGATGACATAGCACAAAAAACACCCCCTCCGGATGACTATCCGTCTAAATTGGATGGATCCGTGGCTGGAAAGCAGGGAAAAACGAAAGCCAAAACCATTCTTCAGGGAACTGTGGAGTGTTTTTTCTCCTCCCTGCGTTCGGATGCCGAAAAGGAAAGCTTTCCGATCGATGATGATTGATGTAATGCATCGAATATTTATTGAAACGCTGCAAGCTGCTTATTGACGTTAATTGGCCGCTTGGTAGAACGATGGTGGAAATTCGTCGATTGATTCGCCGATCGTCATCATGTTCGTATCTATCTGTTTTTGTAACCCTCCAACCCAAATCCTCCCTCTCTTGCCAGCTTTTTCATTCTTTTATGAGCACTTGCAGTTCGTCGTTCCAAACGATTCAATATATCTATCTGATCGTCACCGCATGTTTTCCATTTTGCGACTGTTCTGCTTGTTTTACAATTCTCCCCGGTTTTTTTTTACTATTTCAATACCAGATGGTATCGCTGATGGGTGGATTTATTCAAACGATGCACATGCGCGTAGAATAGTTAGCAAATTAATTAAGCGCCTCTGGAAAAGTGGTCGCGGATTATCATCCTAACGATGGGAAAATAAAACTCCTCTGGGGTGGATGGAAAGTGATTTATTATAATTGTTTCCTTCAAACCAATTTGTCTCCACCGTACGTGACTTAGTTTCTATACTTGTTTTAGCACTGTACTAAATATATTTCAAATAATAATCAACTTCCTTGGTCTGAATAAACTGGTGAACTTTGTATTCTAGTAATTCTCCTCATTAATATCTATAATACGTACAACATACTGTTTGATAGTGCTTTAAACTATGTTTTACTGTGCTCCTAAACCATATTCACCTAATTTTAACTCTTTTGTGCTGGAATGTTTGTCCAAACATTGTTACCACTATGGAACCTTTTGTAAACCTCGTCTTTTTAAATAAAACATTTAAATTTCGTCACAAGATACCCTCCTATTGACCTTGTTTACGCATTTTCTGCAAAGACGCACCACAGAATCTTGCCGCTAACTCCTAACAAACGATAACACCACTTGGTGTCGAAGGACGCTGACACGCATACATTTCGATGCGGGTATTGTGACAATCTCCGCCGATTCTGCCAATCAAGGATAACGATGGCGTGTCACTTTAGGTGCCCAATGTTCATTATTCACCCCGGCAAGGCAACAAGAAGTGGCACCGGAGGGGCTGATCGAATAAAAACGAAAGCAGAATAATCAATAACAAGATGGATTTTTTTTATTGCGAGAAAGAGAAATCACTGGCAATAAACGTATTGGTGAGAATGAAAGATTGGTGAAATGTCCTTACGAAATGCTAGATTCAAAAATAAACAAAATTTCCGGCCAACGGGAGAAGGACACCATGTTGAGTGTCGGGGATATTTTTGTACTTCACCATAACGTTTCGGCAGGAAATGGCGGGAGTCTTTTCACTGACTACGTTTCACTGGGCCTTAGATTGATTCTGTTCTCACCATTGTAGGACCGAGGCCTTACCAGATTCAATTCCATCCCGTCCGTTGAAGATGGAGTGGGAAACAGGCAAAAAAAAATGTGTGCATGATAAGATTCCGTTTCGCAGGAACCTCGCAGTGTGCAAGCATCCCGTGACTCAATACAGTCAATCTCGGCGCCCACCCCGCACAGCTCATTAGAACAAATGGGCTTCATTTCCCAATCACTCATTCTTAATTTTGTCCGGCCTGAAGCCGCCGTTCCGCAACGGCTCACACCAAATGATCCACCATCAGTGGATCCTTCGTCAGGAGTATTCGATACGGCTTGGAACCGGAAGCGGCACGAACATCTTCAGTGTGCTTCTGTAGAATCCACACGAAGCCGCGCAGAAGACGAAGTGGAGTAGGAAAATCCAAAATAAAATAAAGACCTTGATGATGTAAGTGATGCCGGCACTTCCGGTACCGTTGATTTATCTCTCGTTTAGGCAGAGATTTTTCTTCCGACCGCCTTTGCGCACGCTATTTCCTAGCCGATGTATTCTGGTTCATCTAATTTCCTCGATCCCAAGCACTCGGTGAAGTAGCGAATAACATCATCACCCAAGCCCGTCGCCTTCACGGGTTTCTCCCCCGTGCGTGGCATCGCAGCCATTATCCATGGCTGCGCCGGATACCACTTCACAGGGAACCGACCGACCTCAAACCCACAACCGAGCGCACTCTTACGCGTACGTCGACACCTTCCGATCAACATCAGCCCCGTCCGTCCTGTAGTTAACCAATATTGCGAGGGCTCCATTCGATTTAGCTTTCGTAAGCGATCTACCGCTGCAGGAAAAAAAAACATCTACTAAAGGCGGTTGCAAGGTAACCAGAACCACATCATATTATTCTGTTTTAATGCCTCCGTCAGAAAACATCAGTTTCAGGCCTGCTACCTCATTACAGGCAGAACCGGGGAAGGGGAATGTACAAACCGTCGATATATTGAAAGAGGCTCAGAATGGCGTTTCACTAACATACTAAGTTACCAGGAGGCACAGTGAGAACAAAGCATAGGTTTTATGGTAAAAACCAAATTGCTGCCATCAATTATTAAGAAATTTTATGTCCTCCTGTTGGCTATCAGTTGGTAATCAGTGCATGTAAATATGAAAATATTGCAACTAAAACTGATTTCACTTTACAAATTCCGTCAATGTTTGTTTGGTATTAATTGTCAATTTGTATTTGTTATTCGTATACTTGGAAGATTTTATTCCATGAATGCTTTATGGTTCCTTAACTTTGTGTTGTTGTTACGATGATATGCTAGAACAGCTCTCCACTTCAATGATGGAAACTTTTAGGATTTATGAAAAGGTTTATATTTTAGGTTTAAGTTATTTTATGGACCGAATTGTTGACTATCGCTGGATCTATTTTGATGTGATTTTTCGGTGCTGTTTTGGCACATTTTGGATTGACTATTGCATGTAGTTCCTGTGATTGATGCATGCATAATGTTTGGTAGGTTTATTAGACAATTTTGTTTTGGGCCAAGAGTATGTGCTGTAAAAATGTCTCAAATTGCAAAATTATAAAAATTGGCTCTAAAATAAATCCCATGAGATTTTAAAATATGGCCATTCGTCTGTTCAAACGCATAGTGATTATTCGCTTGTTAGAACCTGCGTCAGATCAGTAGAGTTTCGTATTTTCTATCGCTATACCTCCGTCTATGTGCTGTTCGTCAAAGTCCTCCGCCTGCCAGTTCGTTGATGTGTGTGGTGCTGCTCCCGCACGACCGACATATGCGATGATGTGTGCGGCCGGGCCACACTTCACCATTTGCTTGCTTTTATGTGTTATCAATCAATCAAGAACAACCTCTCGCTCCGTATGCTCCACACCGAGGGCAGTGCGGCCGACGACGACGACGACGACAACGAGTGCTCGGAGTATGTGCTATACCCAGCACTACCTCACTTGCACACCCAACCCCATGGTTGTTAGTATTGTTATTTGCGGCTGTTGATTGATGGGTCGCAGCATCGGCTGGCGGGTCAAAGGGTAAAAGGGCGGGCCACAAACCGACGGGCGGTTGAGCGCGCGGGCGGGCGAGAGGAATGGCGGATCCTTCGACCTTTCGATGTGAAAGAATTGCTCCGACGAAACGGTAGCAGCATCACCCGACCCGATGTGCTCGGAGAGATCGAACAGACTGCCAAACAGCTGGAATGTAGCAGTCAGTAAATTGATAAGTGAATTAGATAAATGACGTTTTATGTAACTTTTACTTTCCGCCGGTGGCTTACACTCCAGCCCCAATGTTTCGTCGGAAAACCGTGTTGATGGCTTTCAGCGCGTTAGACGCTGGGAAGTTTGGTGTGCTATAAATTTTGCGACTGCCATTCTCGGCCTTCCGGAGTCGAAGAAGTCTGCCAGCGTTTCCCGGCGTCCACGAACCCTCTTCGGCGCCCGCCATGATTGACAGCACGCCCGGGTTGTATTGGTTTTTCGGGATCGCTGTCGGGGATTACGTCAGCTATAAATTGTTGTTTTCGGAGATCACGGCCGTATGATCGTCGGAATAAACTGTACTGCTTGTCAACGCCGGAGCTTTCCGCCCGACGCCAACGCTCGGATAACCGATACCGACGACTGCAAGAGCGCCGGAATCATGACAGCATAAGATAAATGATGTGCTCTCTCCTTAGATCTTTGGTCATCCGGAACAGATTGTTGTGCGAGTTATGCGAAAGCTTTTGTCGTTTGTTTGAGAAATGTGGGATTTGTTTATGGCGAAAACATTCGCTGCTGCAAGTGGCAGGTGACGTGGACTTTCTACACGCGCGATAGATTGTCGGATTGAGTCATTAGTGTCATTTGAGGCAGAGCTCGTCGGTGCTCTTTTAGGAAGATTGAGCTTACATCATGATTCGCTTGTTGTTACATTTATTTATATTTACAAAGGTAAAAATCCTACTACACCGTCACAGCTTGTATGTTCGGATGTTAGTGTAGACATTTGATTTTGGAAAAATTAAACATATACACACATTTTGTTTGATTTATTCTTCAAGTTTGTTTTTTACATGAGGTCTGACATTGTACTAAACCTCTTTCAATTAAGAACATGTTTCTGGACAATCATCCCCCTCGCAGATGTCACAGATGCTTTGACTGTCTACTTCGTACACCTTTATCGCTTGCAAATCTGGAACAAAACAACATGTCGTTTTACACTACTACTTCCTTACCATGTACAGTATTTTTTCTTACCTATTTCGTAGTAATCATACACGAGTACGTAAGCAGGGCGTTTAAGTGCAACCTTTGCCCGCCTGGTGGCGGTTACGGTGAAGCAGTTTTTCTCTGTTCCCATGTTGTCATAGTACACCACAACGGACGTTCCTCCGAAACGCGTCTCGATATTCTAATTGAAAAGAAACCAGCAAGTAGAGGGATCTATATCTGAAATGGTTTAGATGACCACCTACCCGGATTGGATTCAGTTTGGATGCATTTGTAATAGGACTCCGTTCCACAACGTAACCGCTCGGAAAATTTACCTCCACCAACGCCATATTGGAGAGGGTGTCCGAGAGCCTGGGAATATAGCTGGCACACACGCGTAGATCTAGCTTGTATCCGGAGTTGGACAACGTTTTCTCAAGGTCCAGAGTAAACTGGTTCGAGAGGTTACGACGATCTACGCTGTACGCGTAGGTAAGTTCAAGCAGACCAAAGCCCATTCCCGACACGGAAACCGCAATCCCGGTGATGTCGTCTACAGTTTCCTCGTGGATCATCCGGACGAGATCTTGACTCGAGATACGGAACTCACGATTGTTGTTTGCGAACCGTAGCTGAACCGAGTAGTCATTTCTTGAGGGGGATATTTTTTGCGCCAAACGCGTCAGCGCTCTGAGCCCGACGAAGGTGTCTTGCGTGCGTGGGAAACTACCGGTGACGTAGCGCTGCTGCACCAACCACCGCATGATTTGCGTTCCCTCGATGTACCTTTCCGTCTGCACGAGTGACAGCAGTGCGTATGCGGTGGTCTCGATGCTGCCTGACTTGCGCTCCCAGAACATCTCTGTACCATTTTTTCGGATCGTAGACAACCCGATGAGTTTTTCCAGAAATGCGTTCTTCGTGCTGTGGCCTTGGAGCGTCAGCGCGTACGTCGCTATGGACAAGTCGTATGCATCCTTCGTGGCCTGTAAGTTGCTCGTTAAATACTGGATGCCCTTTTCGATCACCTTGGTGTGCTTACTCGCAGTCTCTGGATGCTCCAGGAACGCACTCAGCACAAACGCCGTTAGTGCTATGCCATTGCGTAAACCACCCTGCATGTCCTTGTGGATGACTTGTCCGATCTCGTCGAACCGTCCGGAGCTGTGCTGCTTCGAAGCGAGCCAGTCGTACGCGTTCGTCACCTTGCTAGCGTCAATCTCGGATATGTACTTCGACGCTGCCTGCAGCGATTTCCCGACGAAGGCAGTAAGGAACACACTTCCACCGCTGTGGCTCCAAACGCCATACGAGCCGTCGCGCTGACGGTACCTCAGTTGATTCTGGTAGCCCTGCCGCAACAATTGGGTTGCTTTATTGATCAGTCGAGTGTCTTTCGAGCCAACCGCGGTGAGGTAATCGAGTACGACAAGGTTGGGCACAAAGCGCACCATTTGCTGCTCCCCGCAGCCACTCGGTACGCTTAGCAGATTCTCCAGATTTGCGGCAACCGGCGCAAGCAGATTTGCTGCAAGAAGACGATACTCATTAGTCCCTCGAAGACATCTTTTTCATTGAGAGGTATTGGTTTTTACATACGAGTAAGAGAAAATTTTATCCGCTTCGAACCAGTATCAGCCTTTTTGTCCTCAGTATGTACCATCGCGTACGTCTTATTCAGGTACAGGTCGTGGGAGAAGAACCGGGACACCATCTTCTGCTGCGTCAAACTCTCCGGTTCTACCCGAATAACACGCTCGATTGTGTCCGTTGCTTGGTCGATGGATGCCTGCACCCGTACCAACATCTCACCAAGTTTCCTGGGTTTCACCAAAAACGACACTGGCGTTCCGGCTTTAGCAAAGGCGTTGATAGTTTTGCTGTAGCTGGTATCTGTGAATGAAAAAGGATATTACGGATAGCATACGTTCCCAAATAAAAGGCGAACCTACCTACCCTTTACTGAGCGGCCAATAAGCTCAGTCTGATTGCCCACATTGTACAGTGTCACGTTGGCTGTAAACGTTGAGGCGTAGTTGTTGAATACGATGAACTTTAAAACCACTACCTCACCGCGCTTGATAGAGTACGGCAGATTGTCCACGATGTAGAATGGTTGGGTGGTCGTAAACTCGATTGGGCGTTTTAAAATTCCAAGTCCGAGCACGGGGTCAATGGAAAACCCAGTAAGATGCCAGGCGGTGGTCGAGTCCGGTACAGTTTCCTGCAACAGCGCGGTTCCTTGCGGACCGATGGTCAAGTTTTGCCACAACCACGACTCCAAAAAGTTAGTTCGAAATGATACGAACTTTTTTTGAGCACGTTTCTGCTTTGTTGTACCAAAGCGCCCTGAGTTATCGTTAGCTAGAAATGAAACAAATGTTAGTTAAATATTTTTTTTAAATAGATTTTGTTTGCTTTGGCAATACTACCGAATGGAAATATTACATCGCTGGTAGATCGTGCGAACAAACCAATGCTCTGAAAATAAAAACACAAAATGTGAAGGCACACTCGATTTAACATTGGTAAGCCATCTATCTTTGCAGCTCTTACGTGAAATACATCAAACTCGTTCTCGGAGAGCTCGTGAAACCCGTCAAATGCATTCATAATGTCTTGAAAGAGCAGATCATGATCTTCGCCGTGTTGGAGCAAACTTTTGTCGTATGCAGCCAAAGCGACATACGCATTTGGGCTACCGGTCATGCTAAGTTTAATTTGGCTGCCAGGTTTCATTTTCTTTTCATTCAGCTTTAAATCAAACTGTAAAGAAAGTAAATGTGACTGGTTTGTAAGTTCGGAAGGACACGATGTGTGTGCACTTACATTGTTTCGAAGCTCATCGAAAACGATTTCAGCGATATCGTACAGTACGACTTTGTCCACCACGGTGACCACGAAAACTTTTGCCTTTGGCATCAGTTTACCGACGCCGTCGAGCTGTAGTTTGTATGAAGTCGCCTGCTTCGACTGTACAAACCCTGTGTCAACTATGTTTCCTTTCGATATCACGTAATACATGAAGAAAGGTAGTTGTTTGTTGCATTTCACCATCAACTGGACCGAGCTCTTTGACCTGACGACAAAAGAAGATGTTTATAAATATGCATGTTGTACTATTTAAAAACAATCTCAGATTTCGCTATGATCGAGCTGTAAAACTTACACAGATACTTGCTCCACTTTAATGAAGGCATTTCCAAACGGTTGTCTACCTATTTGATCATCAACAATTTCTTGTCCATCAATCAAAACCTGGAAAGAAAACCGATTCAATAGTGAGTAAAGATTTTGAAAATAAGAAAATCCATCGCTTACATTCAATGTAATTGTATCTGTAGTATCTTTAGGATGAATAGTTAGTTTGACTATTCCGTCCTTATTACTTTTTGCAGTTTTTTCAACTTCGAAACTTTTATCAGAACTATCTGAAGATTGCCCTTCAATTACTTGAACCGCAACATCTTTCGCAGGAGTACCATCTTGGAGCGAGATTCGTAGCATGTAATTGAAAGGGAAACCCTGATGAAACATTGGTGTTTCATAGATTAACTCCGCTTGAAACTGTCGTTTGAAGATTTTAATATGTTCGTCTTTAGTCACAGTTTGATCTGGAATGAACAAAAATATAGATTAAAAACCAGAGGAAATATTTCATCTTCAATCTCTTGGATCGCTCTTACTTGTATTCTTCTGCGTGAAGGTTACACTAACGCGTGCTTCAAAAGTATCCTCGATCATTTCCAAAGGTGAGTTAAATCGGAACTCGATCTGCTGCTGGCCGTACAGGTCGACTGATTTTGAATGCTCCAGTACGTCATCGTCCAGATACAGTTTCACCTTGGCCGTGCCTTTCACTGGCTGACCAGTATAATATTTAGCCGCAACAATAAGGCTTAGCCCCTGATGTTCAAGCAAGGGAATCACGGCAGGGAAAACCTGCACATCGAACGAGGATAGCACATATTCCTTCACCTGAAATGCTTTTGATGCCAGCTGGTTTCCATCCGAGGTCACATTGATGGTGTATGCACCCAGGATTGGCAGCGGTGATATTTGAAGATCACCCTCGAATACACCTACGTGCAAGTGTCCTCTAGACCATTTGCGAATCACATTTCCATTGGGATCTTCTATGGTGACTTGAACTGTTTTCACAGCCACCGGAGGCTTCAACGCAGCGTCCAACACGACAACTCGGAAATGGACGCTATCGCCAGGCTTAAACACGGGTTTATTCAACTGTATCAAGCCGGACAGGTTCTTGTCTAAGTAAACTAACGATAGTTGCTCATAAAAGCTGAAGCCAACTTGACCAAGAATAGAAAATTTGTATTGACCAACTGGAAGATTTGGAGGAACCTGCAAAATTCAAATGAGTTGAAGCTGTTTTCTATTTTATGTAATTTGTTGGTGCTAAATTGTTGTACACTACCTCAAAGTTTACGACTGTATTTGAGTTATTATGGGCGAAAACAGTTTTAGACAAATTAAGAACCTCTTTTTCATCGTTCGTGTAACCTTCCATTCGCAATAGAATATTGACATCATTGGACCGCGACTTGAAGTTGCTTATCACCACGGTGTAGGCTTGATTGGATCGAAAAAATTTCGGCCCCAGAACAAGAAGCCTGTAAAAAATGTAAACGTTTGAATCACACCAATCACTTCTCATCCCAGCTGATTTCAAGCCGCTCTACATACCCATTGCTAGTCGTAATCAGTAAAGCAAGAGCAAACGCCAAAACAATCGACACGGATTGCCTTGCCCAGCTCATTTTTTTGAGAATAAGTGAGACCTCTTTTATTCGCGCCAGTTGTGGTCGTACTGAACCACCTCTTCTTATTAAATTGCTCCCAAGCGCATCCAGCTGCTATCGCAGGGATTTCCCCGGCTCTAAATTGATTTTGGTAAAGCCCGCCTTATCGCCGGCGAATGGAGCGCCAAGAACATCGTTGGGTCAATTTGATTAAACCGGTGATGCTGAGAGCGTATCGCTCAGTTACTGACATTGAAATCTTCATCTTGAAGGTTCAACAAATATGTTTATAGAACTTGGTTTCAACATGTGTGTGTGTGTTGAATCATTTGATCATTTTTTGTAAAATATAATATATATATATTAAACTTGGCTACTAAAACTATATAAATATATTAAACTTGGGATTCGAATCCCAAGTTGTGATTCGAATCTCTATGGCGACTAGCGACTTTTTTACCAACTTGTTCATTCCTTTGGGATTCGAATCCCAGTTAAGGATTCAAATCAAAGGGAGTCACAAAAACTATCTGTTAGGATTTAAATCGTTCATTCAATATTAAGATTCGAATCACTCACTTATTCTCACTCAGAGCGCACATCACTAATTCGACTGCACGATATATCCACCCGGAAAGCTTACCTCTGCAAGTGCCATATTGGACCAATTTCCTTTTAATTTAAAATAAAACTCGCACAAGCTTTTTACTTCAACCCGGGAGCTGAAGTGGTTTTAAATTTTACGAGAGTTAAGTTATATCTGTTGATATAATTTTGCAGATCCAAAGCGTATTCGTATTCATCGTTCAGTAACCCAGTAGCTATACGAATATAGTATAAGTCGGTATTTTTTTTATTTAAGAAAACATGTAACATACTGTACACCCCTTCCAATAACCTTCGCTTGAGTTACTTTGGCATTCTCATACTCAAAACATGCGATCAACTTTTACGAAGATAATGCAAATCCGTTTCCCGCATTGCAAATCGGTGTGATCAACGGTTCTAGTCTAGTCAAAGCCTCCTCTTGATAACCATACGGACCTTAAGAAAACATCATTGATCAAATATGCGTTCTTTGAATCAATTGCGGTCAGATAATCGAGCACAATGATGTTTGGCACAAATCGTACCATATTTTCCTTCCCAGATTCGATTGAAACGGTAAGCAGATCATCCATGGTTCAAACGACGGTCGTGGGAATGTTTGATGGAAAAGGAAGGACAACATGGTCTTGCCACAAGAAAGTGCACAATTTACAAGAAAAGAGAGCTGTCGCGATCCAACATCCGCTTTTACATTGCTGTGCAAAAAGTTTCGAATATAGGTACAAGTTGTCATCCTATTTTCACCCGGTTCTTGATAAATTTTGAAGACAGCTTACCTTTTACCATCGCTAAAACTACTTTAGCTACTGTATGTATTTTCCCGTTCAACAAACAAACAACTTTAAAGTACTGCTTTCCTTATTTTTTATGCAATCGAATAATATCCGATCTCTTCTGCTACGGGCCTCTTTGTGATCATTTTGGACCAACAACGAAGTAAGTTTGTTAGCAACCATAGTTGAGCTGATTAAATCGCTCAAATTTATTTAAAAAAAACCTGATCAGAAAAAATCTGTTGAACTGATTAAATCGTTTTTAAAACCTCAAGCAACCACCAAAAATCCCAGCAAATCCTAATACATTAACATGAAGCATTGTGCTGTGTACTAACTTTTTGTGTAAAAATGAACTCATTTTCTCTGTTTACATATAACTTGTATTCTCCGGTGGATCAATGGGCTGGAATCAAGAAGAATTATTGGTTGACAGATTACTTCTCTTTTTAGTTGGTGATAGTTGTCACTCATATACAAGTGTACCATTTTGGGCATCTTTTGTGGAACTATCACTGAATTTTGGACGGAATTCGGATTGTCTTCGTTGCAATAAGTTTCGATAAGTATCGAAAAATTCACATAAGGAATGCTTGGGTTGTAGTTGCTGATTGTCAAGCTATAGTTCTGATCGGCTCGAATGGTTTTAATACCGGCAATAATGATACTAATGTGCCCGCAAATAAATTAACGTAACCTCAACTCTATTTATTGATTAAGTAAGAGTTTAACTTAACTTTCCGATCAAATGGCATACATGTAGGAATGCAGGGGCAGACACGCACAGAATTAATATAAAAGAGGCGATCCCCGGCGATAGAGATAGTCTCAATTGGAACTTGGAACATGTGAAAGCCGGAATAAAAAGAAACCTGAAGTGAGGTCCGTCTTATTCTTCTTCCTACACATTACATAAATTAAAACCACCAGAACGGCTGAAAACAGTGTTGATTTCATCAGTGATCTATTACACCACTATGGCGTATGTCTATTACACACACGTACGTATGGCTAGATGATTGGGTCACGATGGACTAGCAAGAAATAGAACTGAAGTTTTGACAGTCATTATATGCAAGTTTACACTTCTACTGATAACCAAATGCCTTCAGCTTGTTTTGGCAGAGTCCAAATGTTCCCACAACTACATTCATCACACAGATTGGTATGTTTGTTATCATGTTAGCATGACCCGAATCGAAGAGATACAATTCTGACTGGTTTTTTGGGTATCCCCTAGAAATAATTGTTTTTGCTATTATCAGGAGTTTATAATGAGACAGTATGTTCTTGCAATGAAATAGCACTGAGAGAACGGTTGATTGAAGACAATGTAAGGTAATGTAGGGCAAGATGCCTCCTTAATCGAAAAACTTTATTTTCTTCTGCTCCTTTCATGAAACACATTCAAATTTTTAATAATTGGCTTTTTAAATATCTTGTATTAAACTAGCACAGTTTTTGTTAAATATGGTTTCTAAGGCCCTTTTGGTTAATAATTGTGTGGAAAGATTGCCGAAACGATGGGGCAGAATGCACCGCGACGTAAACAAGGAGCAAGACGACCCTTGTTTGAAAGACAGTTTTGGTATAAGTTCGTTACTGATTTTCGAACAGTTATAGAATATTTTGATCAATCTGTTTATGACATTTCAATCTGTTTGCATTTTCAATGATAGAGCGTCTTGCCTCACCTGGGCCGACGTATTTTGTAACAATCTTGGGACGGTTCAATTTTTGTCTTTTAGTTAAAATATTGAGATGTATTGCTATTTGTTAAAAAAACATATTCAGGTACTTGAAAATGCCAGGTTGATTGCTAATAGTAGAAAAGTAAAACATTATTAATAAATCGATTGATTCTATTTTTTTTTCCTAGTTTTCTTTACGATATGATAGTGTTGTGCCTTGAATGTCTCATAGGATGTGCTAGATACGTTAATAAACACATTCCTTGGCGTTATCTATTTTTAAATTACTGAATTCAGCTTAAAACATATCAGTGCATCCTGCCCGATCGAAGCATCTTACCCTATATTTCCCAACATATGTTTTCTTATTTAATACCAATACACAGAGAAAGTACAAAGGCAAAAGATCTTAATTTTATGTTTGAGTTTCGAAGTAATTGCCAGAGGTAAAATATCAAATCATATTAAAAATTTGAAATGTAATTTTCGATACTTCTTTTTCTTTGTCATGGCGTAACGCCCGTCTGCGGTCATGCCTATCCGTTAAAGGCCTACTAGATAGTCGTGGATCATCTGCTACTAGATAGTTGGGACCTACTAGATAGTTGGTCCCTACCGCATTCGATACTATATTAAAGTTTAAAAAACCACATATTCTGCTTGTTATACAAAATGACTAACCATACATAATATTTGCATGTATCTGTTTTATTTTATTGTGTGAAAACGAATAAATATTCTTTCCCACTATAACCACAAACATTCTTGTTAAGTAGTGTTACATGAAATAAACAATTGACACTGCGGAGTCATTGTCATGCTGTTTGTCTACCGTCATATCGATTCGAAAGTATGTTCATCAATTGATGAAAATTAAATTCGATTTCTTATAATCTTTTAAGCAATATAAATACTTTTGAATCAAAGTGATGTTCAAATTCTTGTGTGCTCGATGTACCCAATACAACAATACTAGCTGAATGAGTTATTTTTGTTTGTATCAACTATCAACATTTTAGAATTGTATATGATGTTATCTTTGTTTACTTACAATGATTGATTGTTCGAACATGTTGATATAATTGTTTGTTAGATTAGTTGTATCGATAGACCACACCCTGAAAATCGGAATTCAAAGTATATTGTTTCCATACACCGAAACATTTCAACCTGAGAAAAAAAAACAAGCAAACTCTTCAAGGTACGGTGTGTAACGTTATGAATAAATTAAATAAACTTTTAGTTAAACTTTCCCTTCGCTGGTTCTGCTTTTCGCGGTGAAGCTGAGACCGTTTGCGACAAGGAATCTTCGTTTGTCGAGCTTGCAGATTCGGTGGAACACCCTGTTCGCCCACTGCTTTTCCCAGTCCGAACACGTCCCGAACCTTGCCGTAGCCGCCGGTTTGGATTTCTGTTTTCCGATTCACCAGCCATCATTACTCTATTATGGGTTCCTCAAATGACTTCTACGGGGCGTCCGGGTTTATTTGTGCGCCGGTGTACGTGCGCTTGTACGTGCATGTTTTTCTGCATGCTCCCACCCACCACGGGAACCACCTAAAGCGAAAGCGAAAAACTTTCGTATCTCATTCGTATTCATTAGGTAATATATGGACCGGTGGAGCCGTGTTGTAATTTTTTGCTGGTGGGCGGAAAACTTCCGACGGGATGGTTTGGGGTTGGAAGCGTCATTCTCTTATCTCGGGCGGATGGCACGAATGCAACACTCCCGCCCAATCTTGGCAGAATGGTAGAAAGAAAAGGTATTAAGTGCTCAGTGGATAGGAAAAATAAACGGCTAGTCGTCGCTTACGGAAGCTTAAGCTGCTTATACACGACAGAGGACTTCAGATGGGGCAGAATAAAGGTAGCATCTTCGGTTATGTTTGAGCAGTTGGAAAATTAAAAGGGGTTGCCTAAGTTTTTCTACCATCATGTATTCAAAAAGAACTTATTAAAGGTGTTTCTTATAACCATTGACGAAGCAGTGTGTTACAAACATAAGAATTTAAAAAGCGGACTCCACCAATCGTTCCCGATCTACCAGACCTAAGGCGACGCTCTAACTTGAGTCATTGGAGTCTAAAAAGTGGGTGTTTTTACGATTCAGAATATTCTCTGATTTTACCATCCAAAGTGCGGAGAAAATCTGCAATCAAAAGATTTTCGTTCTCTGCATTCGACAGGAAGGGTAGAGATTTTGCTTTCTCAGCCATTCCTTCGTTCGATTTCTTTTCATCTTTTACTTCACTCATCACAAGATCGTCTTCCTTTCGCTTTCGCTTCGCTGAACTGCCTCAGATGTGTGAATGTTTGTGTTTGTAAGAGGGCGGGTGTTTGTAAGAATAAGATTGTTCTGTTATGTTTTATTTTCCCCTCCTGTTGGTGTCTCATTCTTTTTCCACCGTCCTTCTTTTCGCAGCATCAGCGTCACGTGCCGGTAGTATTAGGGTTTCTATTATTAGTTCTGCCGTTCCTGCCCGCCACTAATCTAGTTGTTACGGTGGGCTTCGTTGTGGCCGAGCGTGTACTTTACATTCCGAGGTAAGTGTTGTGTTTGTTTTCTGCTCCCGTTCTCGGAAGCTCACACTTTTTTACATTTTACACTCTTCTCCTCGTCACTCTGACAGATTGGCATTGTTTTTCATTTAAATTTACTTAAATAATATTAAATGTAATGTTATGAAATTATGTTTGCATATCATATTGTTTCCGTTACATTTTATACATTGAAAAAAGTTCGGTGACTAAGAAGTTTTGATTTGATAATTAACTGTTCGGTTAAGTTTTGCGAAGCGAGGATGGCGTTTTGAAATATCCTAACACCAAACTTTTTATCATTTTTTTAAAGAAGTAACATTTTCCACTCAGCCGTTTTTGCAAATCCTTTAATTTAAAAAAAAACTAATAACTATAAGAAAATATCATTTATTTAATCTTGTATTATTTTACCTGATTTACTTAGACTATGGGAGCTCCCTAAAATCTTTTGCCTCAATGATACTGTTTGCAAAACCCTCATTAACTTGTTAAGCGTTGTATTTCCCTTACAAATTTGATTTAAATAACGTTAAAATTTTACTTCAGTTGCAGTATCTGATAAAAAATATTAATTTACAAGACCTGTAAAGGTTTTTCAAATTTAGGAAATTACTTATTGTTTAGTCTTATCTTGCATGAATTAAGTGAAGAAAGAAATTAAATCCATATATTGATTAAATAACACAGCTGGGGTCAATTGTGTAAACTTAACATACATCACGATATAGTGTAGTTTGTTTTATAAACCGTACATTCAAACTGACTCTACCTTGATATTTTTCTTCCCTGTTCCCGTAGCATGGGTTGCCTGATTCTAGTTGTATACGGAGCTCAGCGGATCTGGGAGCGGTCCGTTGCCCTGCGAAAGCCAATCGTGTTGCTGGGCGTCATTCTGTTGACCGCCGGAACCCTGAAGACCATCGCCCGCAACCAGGACTGGAGTTCACGCGAAGCCCTGTTACGGTACGGTATCGGCTTGCTTGCCACAAATGGAAATCAATTAAAATGTTCTCGCATTATGCTGACCCGTCACTGCTCTGCCCGTGTTCCCTCCTCGCCCAGGTCCGGCCTGAAAACGTTACCGCACAACGCGAAAATGCACTACAATTTCGGCAACTTCCTGCGGGACTCGTCACAACCGGAGCCGGCCATCGCTCACTACCGCGAGGCACTGCGCCTGTGGCCGTCGTACGCCAGCGCCCACAACAACATCGGCACGCTGATGCCACAGTTCGCCACGGCCGAGTATCACTTTCGGGAAGCGATCAAATATTCATCCGAACACATTAACGCCCACTACAATCTGGGCCAGCTGTACAGGTGAGAGGGGTGGGGGTCGGGAATGGGTCGTGGGGGTGAAAGATCAGGGTCC
The DNA here is from genome assembly GCF_943734705.1 of Anopheles coustani. NCBI lineage: Eukaryota > Metazoa > Arthropoda > Insecta > Diptera > Culicidae > Anopheles > Anopheles coustani. The sequence goes on along the minus strand of NC_071288.1, from coordinate 82,961,229 downwards.
CGTCTGATCGATAGTTCATTTAGCCTGCGGTCACAACCACCCTCGGATGGAACGCTCATCAACGCGGTTCGCTCTCGAATCCATGTTCTCAATCGCATTGTTTCGCGCCGTTTTTCCTGCCGTTTCCAGCGAGCACTTTCCAATTTGTCCCTTGATTCGGTTTTTGCACACCAACCTCTCCACCACTTCCCCGGTGCGCGAACTGAACTCATGTTTCACCGTCCTGCGGCCGGTCAAGTGCCATGAGTGGTGGAATTTAATTAGGGAATTTGGGATTACGGCACATTAAATGTTATTTCTCTGGCCTTGTCCGTTCTTGGCCTGTTCGCGGTGAACTTTTACGACGCGCCGTCCCTTGTGCTTAGTTTCGTTTCGTTTTCTGACTTATCCCCGCCGGAGGGGGGGTTTCCAATTTTTTTTTCCCGCACACCAATGCTCTCGGTTTCGGTAATCACTTAGAAGACAAGCGGAAAGATAGACCAAAACCGGTAACGACTGTTGATTTTTGTCGCAGAGTTTAAAAGTTGATTTTACGACACACCAATGAGCAAGGAAAGTTTTGTTTCTGTCTGCGGTAAAACACTGTTGTCGATTATATGTATCTCTAACGGTGTGAAGTTTGGATGGTTTAAAGATTTAATGTTTATCGTTGGAATTAACCCATTTTTTAAAGGGAAAATGAAATAAAATTCTAAAACACGAAACATTCAAACAGTTGCTAACCACTTTAAAACTTCATGTTTTGTTCTCTACTTAAAAAAAGACCATGACCGTGTTTTTAATCGCTTTTGCAGAACCAATGAGGCGGTAAGGTTACCTTTTTCATTCCCATTCGACAGCCGTAACGCCGAGCGTCCATCAAAGAGTATCTACCCTCGAAAAGAAGAAGGTTTTTTGGAGTTTCTTTTCGGTACCAATTTGGTGCTGCATTGCTTTGCCGAGCGACACGCGACCCCTCCGAGACGTGATCGTCCCTTGGATGGGTCAGGTTTTTCTCTAATTTATAAGATTCAATTAATTTTGCCATACTACCAATTGCTCGATGCCATCCAAGAAAGGGTATGGAACCACAGGAGGATGCGGAAAAGGGACTTTCGATTCGATTTTCCTGAGACCACTGAGCTTCCTCCTGCTTTGTTTGACTCTTTCCAATGGGTTCTAGGTTCTAGATGTGCTCTGACACAAAAAAAAGACCCATAAGCAACCACTTCGCCATCGAGGCAACTGTAATTGTGATGGGGAAAATTAAAAGCACGAACTCCCGTTCCCAGCTGGGAGCTTTCGTGCAGCTCTCTTGGTCGTGCGATCATCTCGGTCCGCTCGAGCTCGTCACTGTTACGTTTCTTTAATTATACTTTAATCCTATCGCTTGCTTAAATCTTCCTGCTTGGTTTCCAGCTCCCAGCGGGTTGCCTGTATACCGCTTAGCTGTGGAAGACGTTCGCTTTGGTGCTTCGTGTCTGGGTGTTTCCTTGCTGCACAAAGCGCAGCTATTTCACTCGGCGGCACACTGTGTGAAGAAGTTCATTTAAAATACCTCCATTTAATGATAACTTCAATAAATAACCTTACAAAACAACTTTTTTATCTTGTATCAAAGCTTTCTTACATCATGACTCAAATTCAGGTGCGCTAGTATTTTGTCCACCTGTTGTGGCCCATTGTGAAAATGTCTGAACCTGTTTAAGGCAAACCCAGCCCTTGAGTAGCTTAAGCATAAGAAAATTTGCCAGCAGTAACATTACTCCTCCATAGTGTTCCTATCTCCATTTCGCGAAACGCTCGCCTGGCCTATGTTCATGCTCCTCGCCAGGATTGGTCCTTCGGGATCAAATCCTATTTCCGTGCAGTGTGGGAAGCCCCCGGGTTAGAGTGCTCGAATGATCTCCCTCTCCTTCGTGAACAGGTTTCACCCCGCGACGAAGCCAAAGAACGAACCCAACGCGGGCTACGAAGCAGGTGTTCTTCTACTTAAAAGATTAGTACCAGCTTAGAAATTATAATTGCTCCTCTGGTGTGTTTGCTTTAATTCCCGCCCCGAATGTGTAGCGTCTTCGGGATTGGGTTCGCTTTCCTTTACCACGCCGAGCCACTCTCCGTCTGCTCCGTGCGAAACACTTTCGTGCGGGAACATATTACTGCACTGCCGTCGAAATGGCTTTCCGTTCTTCGGCTCCGTTAGCGAGTCCTTCGAGTGGCACGTTTTTAAAAGGATACTTACACGCGGGCCTATCTTGCACACGGCATCTAGGGCCAACTTTCCGCCCCGTCCGTCGGGCTTTGTTTCCGTACTATCATGTCAAAGAGTAATGAAACTTAGTCCACTATGTAATCTTGTCTCCAGTTTCGAGCGTGGTAGGGGCCACCTGTGGGTGGAAAGTTTCTCTTGATCAAGGGATAGCTAACAGATACTGGTGATTACGCCCTGCCCCGGGTAAAGCTAGAACGTCATTTGCCTGGAAGATACTTCCACTTAGGGCTCGATGTAAACTTATTACTTTGTGGTTTGAAATGAGTTTTGCATGTTTTGAAATTCTGAATTCTATATTACTTTAATCACAAACATTAAAAAAAACTGTAGTGCTAATGGATTTCCAAATAATTTTAAAACAAGCTTAAATGATATAGATAATGAAATAGGTTACATATATTATAGAACTATGGAATATTTACTCATAACCTAACTGATTTTGTGCAATCGTGAATAGTTTGATGTTTTTAGTAATTTGTTGTTGACGATAAGAAATTTAATTTTTATCTTACTAAAACAAAATGACATCTGACCGTATCTGTTTTTAATTTAATTTTTTAGCAAAATTTTGAAATAAAAAAAACAATGGTTTTTAGTGAATGCAACTACTCTTAATTGAAACAATTATGCTAAAATACAGCTTCTCATTTGATTGATTAGACATGCAGATTGTATTGAAATCACGTCGCAAACTCTTTACAATGAAATTAATTTTTTGTTTGTTTGTTTTTTAAATACGTTTAGAATATTACCCATAAATACGATAGTTTTCCTGGAAACTATAGGATTGTAAACTAAACGGAAATATGTTCCTCTCCATTAATCCTTCATTTTTTATTAAATTTTTAAAGTAGAAGCATAATCACAACGAAACCAATATTCAAGCAAATACTTTTTCCCATTCTGATCATGGGACGAAAAAGATGTGAGATTTTTATCTCACAGCAAACTTTTCGTGTTGAAAAATTACCCTATCCCCGGCTGGTGACAGATCGTGGCAATAGCAACCCCCGCAAAACTCGTCAGCATTGTTCCAAGAACTCTGACACCACACAACTACGGCACTGTCCGGACCCTTTCTCGCACGATACGGTGTTGAAAGTTTGACCAAAGTTGACCGATCATGCTTAGTCAACATCGTGACTGAGAGTCGTTGTATCTATTTCACAACACAATTGCTTCCCACTACTTTTACTCTGCATATGAAAATGCTATTCGTTTGAACTGTTTAGTTCTTTCATAACTAATGCCGATTTAATACAACCTTACAAACAGCTGTCGGTTGGTTGTCTAATCTATCGTTGCTTCTTTGATTGGATTATTTTGTTTCTTCAGTCAACGATAGCTTGCTTTCCAAATTTGATAGTCTGCCAACGAAAGCCTTTTTAGCCGTGTCATCAAAATTAACGACGCCCACAAACCGTGGGCAAAACTTTTGGGCGCAAGAAGGGAAAAATTCGCGCCATTCGACGAATCGTAGTAAAACAAGAACAGCTTACATCATCATCTTCACGATAATGATCGTCGTCATTATTGGCTTTCCGCCCCTCACGTTCCAGCCATCTCGTTCGCGAAGAAGCTTCATTAGAAAAAAAAGCAGCCATTCTTCAGGGCCACAGAGAAAACCGACCGAACTGGAACCCACTCTTTTTTACTTTGTGGTGCAAACGGGGAAAACTCTTGTATAAATATACTTTCCCTATTTCCCTCCTAGTTTTTGTTAAACCAAGAGCTACAAAAAAGGGTACTTCCTTTACCATTCATCCCAGTTTGGGGCTCCTTGGAGTGGTTGATTGTAAATAAGAGGAAACGTGGGGTGAAAAGAAAGCAAGTCGACCGAAAAGGAACACAGCGCCGTTTCAGCGCGCTTTTTATTTACGGTAGGAGTTAGGAATTTTATTTTCAGAGCAATCCTAAGGAAGAAAAGTAAGGGCGTACGGAGGGACGAGAACGGTAGGGAAACCGATTGCAGAAAAAAAGCACATTGAATGAAAAGGATTATAAAATATTCATAGCTGCTCGGTAAGCTTGAAACCGACCTGTTCGTACTTTCGCTTTGATTCGTACTCGTTTCTCTGGCGCTCGGTTCCGGTTTGATGGCTCTGCCGCGGAAAATCTGGGATGGGTGGTGGAAGCACCACGAAGAAGATCGGTTAGTTGTTGCGGAATTGCGTGGTGGTTGTTTTTCTAGCAATTTGGCCCCACACCGCTATTAACGAACGCCCGGATGCGCCCGATCCCCGATGAAAGGGAATCCATCTGATTTTGATCACATCGAATTGCGCAAACGAACTGAGACCGTGCCGCTACTGTTGGGACGAATTACGAGCAACATCCGGTGATCAGGCTTCTCGGCCATCGAACGTCGCCACCGTTGCCACCCCGAGACGTTTCTAATCAATTTAATCCTCTCGTTCACCCTTTCTCCCATTTTGCACGGAAAGCAGGAAATCGAACCGAACGGCCGACGCCGTCCGGATGCTGGAACGGTGCATTCAGCTAGAGCCGCTGTTCGCGTCCGCCTACCTCGAGCTGGTGAAACTGTACAACGCCGGGCAGCAACCGGCCGCCGCCGGACAACTTCTGGCCCGGATCGTCCGGCTTAGCCCGTATAATGCGGATCTGCGTCGACAGTACGGTGACTGGCTGCTCGAACAAAGTATGTGTCAATTATTCACCATTAAACACCGACTTACGTATGTAATGATCTCAAAGCACCCAAGGCTTCTTTATCATATGTTAACCGTAGCTTATCGACATTGTTTGAATTATGTTTTAGTTATTCATTGTTGGAATAATATTTTAACTACAACAAAGATATTAAAAGTTAACGTCAATAAATTAAGAACGAAAGATTGAGTTGTAAATTTCACATTTTTTATGTTTATTACCTCCAATACAATTTTTTAATATAATGTGATGAGAATTGTGAAACCATTTTAACTCAATGGTTTCTTTTTTATTTTTTAGCTTTATTTAATACAGCTTTTTTTGTTTTTCGGGCTATGGAACTATCTGTACCGTTGTTGATTTTTTTTTTTATTGTCAAATAATTGTTAGCACCTTCGGAATGTTGATTTAAATTAAACTTTGATAATGTTGAATTTTATATCTAACGACTGCTTTACTCAAAACCGAACCCCTCAGTTAATTAAGATGCTCTTTATTCTTGTATTTGAGCAACAAGGTGGTTCATTTGTCTTATGTTTTTAAATTATTATATTATTTTTCAGTAAAAGATAAAATCATCCGATGAATATGTAGTACTGTTTTTGCATTTAGTTAATTTTTTAGGTCTCCAATAGGCCGTTGTTTCTTTTACTCATCTGTTTCATTCCATCCAACTCACCTTAACGGCGTTAGGCCATGATCAATAGCAATGTGCGTTTCACATTGTCCCAGTTGAGCATCTTTTTTTTATTTGAGCCCCTTATTCGCAACCATTTGTTCTCTTTTCATGTCCTTTTCTTTACTTTACTCCCGCATCCGACTTGAACCGATCCGGTCCGCTGGTGCAGATATGCTGCTGGAGGCGTTCAAACAATACCAGGAAGGGATCAGAATAATGGAAACTCATCAATTATCCGTGATTGGAGCCTGCCGCTGCCTGCGCCGAATGGGACAACAGTCGCGATTACATCAAATGGTGCTGAGGTAAGTGTTACGTGTTCCATCACGGAACCGACCCCTTTCGCTAGCGTCTCTTCTCGGAGTAAGATCCCTTCCCAGCTTCCCAAATGGGTGATGAAACAATTTCATTTCGAGCGCACCGCACCCGAACATTAATCAATCGTTTCGCATGAGCGCTATTTGCGAGCGTCGATCCATCCGTTCCCCCTTGTTTGGGGTGGTTCGATGGGGTGAAATGGTACGATAATTTTGATTGTTTAACAAATTTCACAGCAGCCTGCATCCATCGAACGGATACGCTCGATTTGACTGTGTCGATTGTGGGGCGAAGGTTAGTGTGGAGAATTTGGGATGATATCAGATGCTGGAAACAAGAATCGGGGAAATTATCCGAGATGCAATCAGTACAGCGTTTGCTGAGAGTGAAACAATCCTCGTTGTTTGATGAAAGCATTTAACCTCTTGTTTAAGATTGCCTTGCGGTTTGCGCTGGATTTATGTTATGTTTTTTATTTTTGAAAATTCAAATAGTATTTTGTTTGTTGGAAAAATATGATAAACAATACTTTTAATACTAATGGATATGATTGTTTTGGGATGCAGAATTTTTTTTAAACATAGTAAAATAATTCATTAAACAAAGAATGTATTTCATATTTGCAATAAAAATAATAACAAATAAAAATAAAGTGAAATTTGTTTCCTTGCAAAACCGTCGATGTGGAGCAGCTAAATCTTAATTTTAAAAGATCAACCAACTACCGTTTATATAATCCAAAGGCTGATAGTTTCCATTAACGGTAAACTCCATAGGACATGTTTCAATTTCCTTCCAGCATGCAAAGCGCGATGTTTGTTCGATATCACCGGAATTGACTCTGTCAAGACAACCGATGTCACAATCAATGTAATATTGTCACGATCAAATGAATCACCTCGAAGCCGTGGCACAATTTGTAGCCACTGGATATTACAACAGAAATTGTAGGCACCGAGCATGAGAACGAAAATGTCCGGAAGCCAAGCGTAAAAAGCTGCACTCAATCACGCCCGACGAAAGCTTCATAAGGCAGAAAGTAATCCTTCGGCCAGGCATCGGGCGGTTTGCACCTTGGTGGCGCAAAACCACAATCGTCGTACTCCCTCTGCGTAGCGCAATGTTGCAAACGAAGTGCGTCCCGATGGCGTCGGTTACGGGAGGGGCATGTGCCGCGGTGGAGAATAATTTATAATTCATTTCCTTCGCTAGCAGAGATGACATTCTTGATCCCTGACACCATGATATTCCGACGGCGACAACGACGGAGACTGTCGAAAGCCGGGACGGGTTTTTGTCGGATTCGCACTTCGTCGGAAGTCGGCCGTACCTCTGCTGCGTGCCTTGAGTACGGAGACGATAGTGTCCCTGAGGGTTGGTTCGGATTCTAGTTGGAAAGTGGTCGGGTGGCCTAGTCGCCGACTACACTTGGTTAGGTGCCTTCCGCACGGTTAATAGAATGCGAAAGAGGAAGCAGAAAGCATCACTGGGCCGAGCCGGTGCGAAGTGGCAGAATTTACGATCCCTTTCGTAGCAACGCACTGGAATCCGCAGAAAATCCGGTTCCATTCAACGGATTTCTATTCCGTATTCCGCAGTGCGAGCCAAAAAGCAAAACTGCACCGAATGGTAAAGTAGTTTGAGTTGAAGAACGGCACAGTCCAAATGGAGTGCCTTCGCTCGAATGGGGACCGATTTTATGTTCCGCCTCCCAGCCTTTCCCACCGGCTAGCCCTCCATTCTCGGGAACTTGGAGCCCTCGGAAAGCGGAGCTCAACTCGTGGCACCCAGACAGTCAGAGCCTCCCAGCGCCCTACCCTAACTGCGTCTTCTTTTTGCGTCCATAAATCTTTTTCAGATGGCAATTTATAGTTCGCTTATCGAACGGCGGCATTCCGATACAGAACGATATCTATCTCCGTGATTGGAGCATAAAGCACGAGCTTCGCAACCGGGCGATGATATACGACAGCGGGAGTACCAGCAGCTCCACCGCCTCCACCACCACCTCGTCCACCACCAGCCCTGACACCGTGAACGCAATCGGTGACAGCTATCCCACCGCCGGCATCCGACCGAAGGAAGACACCAGAAGCGGCAGCATAAAAGATTGCGTAAGTGATTTCGTGCCGGCCTCGTGTGCCCGAGTCGAGCCCTACGGCCTGGTTTCGGAATGGGATTGGAGGAGAGCAATGTTGATGGATTTCTTCTATTTTTATGTGTTTCACTTCTCATTTTTATTCGTTTCATTTCGTCGACACTTGCCGAGGTGCGGAGGCAAATGGAGGCGCCTGGTGCTGCGTAGGAAATCGTGACCGACCGGGCGCCTCCATTTGCCACGTGGAACATTATGAGGGTTATTTGATATTCACGTAGATGCAAGGATTATGTTTTCTTCTTTATCGATTCATGGTTGCTTAAGATTGGTTCGGTGTAAAATTTGAAATAAAACATTTTGTCATTTAAATATTTTGTTTAAATGTAAACGCTTTTAAACATTTTTTAAAATAACTTATCATGTATTACACATCCAGAAGCACAACACGATAGTAGTTTTGACGTAACTACATTTTATTTTCTTTAATTTTAAAATGAAAAACCAAGTGACTTGAAAAAGGCCGCTTAACGTTCTGTGTGCTTATGAAACATAGAAAACTCGTGTAGGTTAGAGTATTCAATTGGTTTTGTTAATTGTTCATATCAAAGATAAGGTTTTCGTGATACAAAACAAGTTTGCAAATAATTTATTGTGATGACCGAAGTACACAAATAGTTATAACCAACTCATACATTTCAGTGGAGGTGCCTGGTGGAGCATAGGATATCGAACTCAACTGGGCGCCTCCATTTGACACCTTCGATGGATATTTGATGTGGACGGTTAGCAATTTGTGATTTATTCAGAATCAAATTACATTAGGTTCAAGAATAGTTTTCTTATTGTAATATTTGTGACTGCGAACTAAAACGTATTTTATTTTGATTTAGCTTTACTTAAATTCAATTAAATATGAAGCTTTACTCATGTGAAATATTAAGTATTGGAAACATTTTACAATATAACTTCCAACAGATTTAAGTCAGCTCATATTTTCATTGTGCATCTCACCATAAACATTCACATTTTCATAACTCCTGTGTTCGTTTGGTTGGGCAACCTGGCGCCTCCATTGTTCTCTGGTTATTTTATAATATGCTCTACTGTGTTCTATTTTAATCCCTAGGCTGCAGTTTATCCTGCAAAATACATTGACGAAACGGTGGAGCACAGCCCAACCCATGCACCATCAGAATCGAGCGGAATAAGCATACGAATACTTCGAACGCCACACTGCAACCGTTCCGAGCATCTACCCAGCTCGTTAAAGAGCTGCAAGCTGGCGGGTGGCACCGTGCACCATCCTCCCGTTCCTGGCGAGTGCAAATCTTCGTCCTCCTCCTCCAGTACTGAATCGCCAACGAGTTCATCCTCGAACATCAGTAAAAACAATGGCAAATCGAAAAAGTGGTCCAAAACACGCCACAAACCTAAGCGACAGCAGCAACCGACCTCAACCAGCTCCGGAAAGCTAGATCCAAACGGTGCACTGGCTCCACTGTTGGTTTCGAATCTCCTCGATAAGCTCTAACCGGCCCAAACGCCGCCAGATGCTATGGACGAACGAGGGAATGGATCGAGCCAGACGAATCCGCCCGGATTAGGCTCGCCGACGTCGGAGTCGTCTCAGTGATGTGATCGAAAGTGATGATTTTATTTCCAAACCCCCCCACGAAAACGATCCCCCAAGTGGATCACAGATCCACTGCGCGGGATATTGAACTGACTTTAACAAGCAATGGAACAAAACAAAACGAAACTAAACGAGCGAAGCAACTGAACATAATACTATAAATCGCATTATATTCTTAGCGCAACAACGCAAGCTGAACATAATAATCACTATCCGGAAAAGCAAGCAACGGAGCAAGAAGCGAAAGCGCAAGAGAGCTACAACAAAATAGCTCCAAACATGTAAGTACTCGAATTTGCGCCCGTATACTTAGCGAGCTGTACATTTGGAACATTCGGTAGTTAAACGCAAGATTATCTCGCACCGGACGCAATATTTCAAAATTGAATTTTGTGGTGAGAGAAGCGACCATGTAAATACTATACAGCTATGGCAAGGTAAGAGTGAGAGTACGAAACGAGACGACGATAGCGATGAACTTCGTTTAAGTTTTTCGATTATCTCTCATTTGATCGCAGCATTGATAGTGATGTAAAAATTCATGATGCATAAATATAAGACTGTAGTGCCGGAACAGTATAGGGATGGTAGCATGCTTTTGTCTCACAAATTGAAGGTTTCTACGACGCCAAACTCGAATAATTTATTTTATTTTATTCGTTGAAATATCTGAGTAAAACAACGCTCAAACACGTTTGATATAAGAAGTAATTGAGCTTGGCTGTAAATGCTTGCTTTATCGGTTTCTAATTTTAAGTGACATTTGGGATTGATTATTTTAAGGATGCTCCTGCTGGATGCAATCTTGTGGTTTGAACCGTGAGCATACTTTTATGATGTTTACTTTTCCTTTCCCAAGCATTCAATCAACCGATGGCTGTATCTGGGAATTTAACAACCCGAACAAGAAAAAACTTCATTCAAGGTTGTGCAAACCGGTCCCGTTCGGTTAAGGGGCGTTGCATCTTTTTGGCGGCGTAAAATAGGACACTGAAATCGAATTGAAAATCAACAAACCTAGAAGGAAACGTAAAAGTGGAAGGTACAGGAAGTGAAAAAGGAAACATTGAAAAAAACCTGCACACCCAACCAAAAAACAGAACAACCTCTGCGAAAGCAGCATCCAGACGATGAAAACGCAAAAAAAATAGGCAAAAGCAAACACCGCGCAACGGCATGCAAATGGAATGGGATTTCTATGGATGGCACGGCGTGTAGGGCGGGCGGTAAATTAAACGAACTGTAAATAGAAAACAAAAGCGGTGAGGAAAATTGTTTAACGAAGTAAAACAATTGCCCCACAATGGTGCGGCATTACGCTCAGGGGGTAAATGCCCAACCGGGAAAGACGCAAAACCTCACTCATCGAACGCGACTGGAATGAGAGTGAATGGAGGGAAACAAAACAAAATCCAACAAAGGCACACCCGGTCGGCACAATTTCGATGAGAAGGTAGAGATATTGTACCCAGTTGAGTTAATTTTATTTATTCCCCATGTATTATTTGAAAACGTACCAAAATACTGAACAAAGTGTAGATGCGCCGAATAATAACGAATTTAAAAGCTCACTCCAGAAGGCAAACGAAAGTAATATAATCTTGGTATAATTGAGCCAGCCAGAAATGAACAAGCAAAACGTTAAAACTGATGACGTTACACGTCGGTCAATGCTTTTAGATTCATTTACGAGCGAATGCGTTAGTCGCAGGCTTTTGATTCGTGAGTTTGACAAGTGAAACTCAATTCACCAGCGTGCACGCCGATAAAAATCACCCATATGCAAAAACGAGAACAAGCAAAATACGAAACTGTACACATGGTTTGCAAATGAAACCACCACTATACAAAACGAAGCTATCATAACCCTCGAGCGTGAAGAATGTGTTGAATGGAAACCTTAACGAAACGAAAAACCCGAAAACAAATACAGAAACGTCAAAAGATAAACTTTCGCTGTCAGGCAACGCCTACTGACGAAGGCTCCAAATTGGATGCAATACAATAGCACTCGCTGACGGTTGAAGCAAACAAAATAGGCGAAAAAAGAGGTTAGCGAACAAATAAAGCAAACGAAAAGGCAAACACAACATGCAAACGGATGTCCAAATGGTAGGGTAAAAAGGTAAAACAATACTGTAAACCGCTGAAAACGATCAGATGATCAATAATAAAACAGGATTTTTCAATAAAATTTTCACGAAAATTATCAACCGAAGGTGTGCTGGAATGGTTCTATTATTATTCAGTTTAATCTAATTTATTTACCATCAAGCTGCTGTCCGAAAAAGAAAACAACTGTTGGCACTTCACTTCCTATTTTTTTTTTATTTTCCTTTTATTTATGCTGCCATTCCGTCCCTCTCTGTGCGTTAAACACGAAAGCAATTTACAAATGGTTCAAACGCACTCGAATCCCATGGACACGTATTTAATGCTGCCCCGTAGTGGTGACGCTTTTTCCTGCTTTTTCACCTTCGCGCAGTTGTATAATGAACAGGAGGAGGAGGGGAAAAACCGTCCCCATGATTGACGAATGCACTTGATTGACAACTCGTGACAATGCCCGGTCCGTCAGGTTGACGTTCCACAATGGCCGCAGCAATATACCGGGAAATTGGAGAAAACCCATCACGATAGAGCATGATGGAAAAGGGCACTCATTCAGTTGCAGCAATCGAGTGAAATTGTCGCACGGTGCAATTGCATTATCGGGTGGGGCTCATAATTCAGTTACGGTGCAGAAGGGTGAGTTTTATTTCTGAAATAAAAAAGGGTGTAAAATAATCACATAACTTAGAAATAAATCGATTTCAGGGGATTCCTATTGCATTGTTCTAGAAATTTTAATTTGAGAAGGTAAGAAATTCCTCTATCGCTAGTTTTCTTAAGGGAATTTGTAATCCGAAAAAAAAATTACCAACCCTGTTTATGCATTACGTTACACAACATTTCAAATGAAAACATTACACTAAGTTGTTGGAAGTTGGACATATTTTGTTCTCTTTTACCAAACATCATAAACTGTAAAAGATAACCACTGTACAGCGGGAAAAGTAATCGACAAATAGAAAGAAACTTCCCATTTCAGGCACACGTTTCATCCGACAGGCTCCTTCCCTTTCGCAGTCCACGACCAAAGTCCATAACTCAATCAAGCACCGTAATGACCAGCCGGCACAGGAGACAACACCGGGAATGCGAAGCGCATCGATCGTGCCCGTAGGAAGTCCTTGTCGGTGAGAAAATAAACAAGAACCGTCTAGAGGAAGGACTCGCAACGGACGAAATATGAGGAAATATAATGAGCTTGTGGTACGTGACTTTCACTCAAATGGTGACAAATTAAAGTGGACGAGGCAACACAGATACCGGCACCGGTACGGGTAAGACAAACCATTGCCGGTAATGTTGCGAAAAGTTTGATATAAACTAACTCTGTCGAAAGAAGAAAGCGAAACGGCAAGGAAAGAGGACGGCTTTTCGGAAAGTTGTGGAAAAGATGCACGCCATCGACGAGCGTCTCGGCTGGAGAAACGTTGATAACGTACCAAAACGAGAAAAAAAAACAACGACACAACACAGCACCAAGCGTACCTCAGGCCAAATTTGCTGGACTGAAAAAGCATCGAGACCGGGAATTGTCCAACATGCGCAGCATCGGAAGAAGAGGATTTGGTGGGGGGAAAAAAGGTGAGGGCGTCGAAAAAAGACACGATGGCTCCCCCTCAGCATCCGACGTACACGTTGTGGTGCAATCAGGACGAACGCCGTCGTTCCGGAAGGTTCGAAACCGTCCGACAAATGGCGAATGAACCAGCGTCTGCTTCCGGCCTGCACCCGAGGTTGTCCTTAACAATCCGAAAGTTTGCCCGACCGGTCGAGAACCTTCCCCGGCGGCACCTTATTGAGATGAGGGTTTTCAGAAACACCCGAAACAGTTATGAAACAATCTAAAACAACTCGTAAAATCCCCACCGATGTCCGGGACGGGTTCGAAGGGACCGAGGGTAGCGATGGGCGCTGGGAAGCGTAGCCGTATATTCCCCAGCGTTGAATCAAAAATTTCCTCAACCCTGCGAGAACCCCTTTCGAAATCCCTGGCAACCCTGTCCGGTGCCATCAGCACCATCTGCTGGCGTTCGTTAGAAATTCTTTCGTTTGGCAAGCAAAGGGGCTGCATGAGGAGATGCACCAGGGCAGGGTGCAGGAAGGCGACACACAACGCAACAGCAACTGCTGAATTAAATCCAGCCGGGACCTCGGGTGAGATGAAAGCGATAGAGCACACGACACACTTGTTTGCCCAACCGGTTGTCATGTCTGGCTGTCCTTATTTAAATCTTTACCGTTCCGGGACCTCGGTACTTGAATTCCCGAAATTTAATCAAGCTTTTTCACAAGACGCTAACACATAATCAACACATACGGAAGGGGTTGGAAGCGGTGCCTCCAGAGGGTATGCACCATTCAAATTTTGATAATTTTTAATTTCACATACCAGCATTAACGCTGTTGACAGCTAATTTACTTATTCAATAGTGTTTGGCATGGTGGAAAGGATTGCTCTCGAAAAAGATCTGAGAAAAGCGTTACCGTTACCCGACGCTGTTGACAATTTATCTTCTATATTTTGCGGTCTCCAAAGAGGACATTGAGATGTGGAAAAAGTATAACCAAAGTAAATCATAACAAAGCAAACATTAACAGAAAATCAATTAAATTTCATGCCGGAAAAGGTCGTTTTGAATAAAATACTTTCTTCGAAATAGTCAGAATTAGATTCGTAATAATACAAAATGATGATTTTAATAAAAATAGAATATGGAAATGCAATTTTGTTTATGTTAATGTCGGTTTAAGTCATGTTTTGAAACATATTACATAACTCTTTCATAACAGCCATCAATCTCTTATATTTATTCAAATATTCGTCAAGGTGCTCTTAAATAAAGTTATCAATGTTGTTTCTTTTTGTTTTCGTTTGCTCGCTTGATAATTACCATAAATTATAAATATTTGGCGGAGATTTCTGAAAAACCTTTGCATTTCATATTTAAGCTTTAAAAGAAGTGTTTTATCCAATTTTATACACTTTGAAGATGTTTCATCGAACATAATAAACAAAATTATGCTACACAAGGTGTCATTCTAAAAGCGGTTTTATACAAATTGTCATTAAATTTCTAGTGTTAACAAAAACGTTCATTAGAATTTTAATAATTGCTGAAAAAAATGGCCTTTGTCGATGGCATGTTCGTAAATAGCGAATCCGCAACAACGAAATCCTACAAATAATTGCTAACATTTTCTAATGGAAAAGTAAATTCCAGGTAACATTATGGTTCATTTACACAGTACGATTGCCACAAAGACATTTTATTAACATGGTATTGCATTTTTTACTCTATATTGAAATCCAACCTCCCTGAAGGTGCCTCCCATAGGTTCATTTTTACTATTTGCGTTGCAGGCTTCTGCGTTGAACCATTCGTATCGGCAGGAATGAACAATTGAAACAAAGCACATTCCAATGATGCAAATCCGATCAAGTTTTTCGATCGCATCGAAAAAGCTGAACAAAATTTTACAAGGATTTGCATAAATTATTCCATTGAATGTGTCCGCTCGCTCGGCATAACAAGATCCGCATTCCACCGTTGGGGATCGAGGTGCAGCCACGTGTGTAGGTGTGGTTTTTGGCGCATTGAAATTAAATTTTAAATTCAATCGATGAATTCGGTTGGTTGAGTTGACGTTTAAGCGAAATTTATTTTATTTATTTTTCTCCATTCTTATACACATGCAAGTTGAACTTGTAAGATTGAACAGTGGCGGGAAAATGCTGAAACATATTGTTGAAGCACATTAAAAGTTACAACTGTCTGGTAAAACAGTGTTAATGAAAATTGTTAGAAAAAGGAGGGGTTTGTTCAGTAGTTTGCACTTTAAAAAATGCTACATAAAATATTATTTCAAAAGTTAAATGCATATAGACTGAGAATTTACTCTTTGCTTATTATTACAACATTTAAAAATGTAACTAAATGTACCAACTAGAAATGAAAACTATTCTCACTTCAGCAAAAATTATCAACTTTTAAGTACATATCCGTTACACATCCTTTAAGTTTCATTGAGTGGAATCGGTACGACAATTTGCATGCTAAAAGGGTAGCGAGAGATCAAATACCACACCACACACACCCTGCCCAATGGCCTCAACGATATCGAATGCAAAATCAAAAACCGATCCGTTTCACCATTGCCTTCCAGTGCCATTACGGTGCGCCGATTGCGAATTGCCACAAAGGCACGGCGTGTGTAATCTTGCTAAATTATCGGAAATCGGAAACGCTCATCACCGAAGGGGTGGCTGGGTTGAACAAAAAAAAAACACTCACACATACATACAAACATACACACATCTTTTTTTAAATCAACCATTCAACTTGGAAAAACATGGGAAAAAGGAGCCTTTGTGTGTTTTGGGGAAAGGATGCGGGCGAGTTTAAAATTCAGATAGAAATGGTCTCACTGAAAGGGTTGCGCATCATGTGATTCTTTTGCATCTTTTCCAACGGACTCTGGTACATCCGGTGGAAAAATGCATGGTACATGGTAGCATAAAAAAAACCTGATCCATTGAATGGAAAATCGGTTACCAAACGGGATGGGTATCGCCCCGGCGAAAGGGTCAAAGTTCGAAACGGTACGTGAGTTACTAGCCTTTTCCATTTAGCATGCCTTTGTTTTCCCACCCTTTTTGTATTTGTGTGTGTGTGTGCGCGTTCCCAACTACTGGCCACCAGCATTCCGAGCGAAGGAATCTAAACAACGTGCACCGGAAACGCAACTGTCGTTGCATTTCGCGACCGGCTCGGGTTTGTTCGTCGAGATTGGTTCTTAACCCGCTCAAATGCATTGGATCCTCTTTTTGGCCAACTGTTTCACACACTATCGGGGTGGCTTTTTTTTTTGACCCGGCGATGAGGACGAGTCTTACTGAGCAAGGTCCGACTGGAGCTCCTCATCTCTTGCACCGGGTGTGGACATAAATCTTGCACGGCAAAATGCGTTCCAGTCTGGTCTGCGAGACAACGGAAGAGGGGCTCGGGTGGAGAAATCCCCAACGAAATCACAGCCCGAGTCCGGAACAAGACATAGAGATGGCCCGACTTGTGTTTTATTTTCTTCCCCCTGACAGAGAGAAAGGAAAGAAGACTGCAAACTTACTCGCACTCTCACAACGCGCCATAAAAACGGGAGCCCAACGAGCCAAACGAACCGGCCATCAAATGGAGTCCCAGTTCGGGCGGAAGAAGCTTTGTGCGAAAGGATACGTTTGGAATATGAAATCGCTCCCTTCCGGACGCTGGTCACACCGGTTGACGGGAGTGCACGGGAATGCACTCCGGAAGGAGGCTGGAGACGGCTGGCGATGGATGAACCTGACCTCACTCCACCATAAACACTTGGTTTTTCGTGGACTTGCGACGAGGGTCAAGTAAATGCTCGCAAGCTGGCAAACTGCGACGATAGTCCGGAAAGGGCAATCAAACTGCCGGATGAACAGTGAAACGGAATGGAATGGCCAGAATGGGGAGAAAAGGCCAGCGGGTGAACTCCGAACGATATCTAGCCAAGAGACAAGAGAGAAGAAGGAATAAAAAATAAGCAACGGTGCCGGAAATCGGGCAAAGACAAAAAGGCCACCGGACAAAGAAGCCGGAGCCGGGGAGTACAAGAAAAGGTACAAATATGCTTTCGTTTTATCGCGGCTCCAGCTTTGAAGCCGGTTCCGCCGTGGGAAGATGGCGACGGGGTTTCCATTCACCATTCAGCTGGCCCCGAATGGCAATGCGATGAGGCGTGCAGCCTTTATTTTAACTGTGCAGCCGGTGTCAGCGTGCTTTCCGTTTGGACATTGCGCGGGATGCACCGTTTGCCGTAGACACAAACACCGAGAGTCTTTTGCCCGAAAGTACACTCAAGTGCAGGATAATTGTTGGAAGCAAATTTAAATGTGTGCTTTTTTCACTCAGACTGATAGCATGCTGCAATCGTAACTACTTCAATTCAACTGTTTTACTATATTGATGTTAAAAAGCAGAGTGTTAAACAGTGGCTCGGTTGCGTTTACTGATACACTCTTGGAATGATATCATTCAGTATATGGATAATACACAATTATCCAACATCCCCAATATTATTGTAATTCACAATTGACTGGTACTTTTTTTAAACAAATGAATTTTTTAAATTTTACTAGAAATCCGTTACAACTTTCATAGCTGAAAATAATTATTGTAAAAAGAATTATAAATGTAATCATGTCTTTTTGTTGATATCAAAGCGTTTTAACACTAGAATCCAAACTGGGGTCATTTTGACCCCAACGCAGTTTTCGATTTTAATATCTCGAAAACGGCTGAATATTTTTACAAAAAAAAATAAGGCTTTTCTTAAAATCCAAAGTTATATCTAAAACAAAAATTTCAGATTTTTCTGTTCGACCAGTTCCGAGAACCAACGTGACTATACCTAGAATGCTTTTTAGGGGTCATTTTGACCCCTACTTGTAAAACGCTATAACTTCACTATTTTTGAATTTTTTTCAAATCCGTAAACTGTTACTTTTTAGTATATTTGTTAACTATCTTTTGACGTTTTTGGTTTTTCGATGAATTTCTTCATAATTCCGCTAGCTCGGTGTATAGCAAAAAAGGTCGAAATTGCGTTTTTTTCAACTTTTATTCATTCAAAATCTTTGATGTCAATCTAGAAAAAAAGTGTGCGCTAGAAAGTTAGTATGTTGAGCAACATTTCAAAAATAAAATCGTATTTTTGCCATTACAAATGACTCCATAAATTGACCGCAAAGATTAAAAATAACGCCAATTCTCATAGTAACGCATCGCGCATAACGCTTCGAAACGCTCGCGTACGGAATAACGGAACAAAGCGCAGAACGGAAACTTCCTATGGAAAATGTTAAAATCCACATCTTCAAGATCAATTTGTGGCGTTATTTGTTAAGTTAAAACCATGAAATTATTTTTCAAAGGTGGCCTAATATATCAACATCATAGCGCACACTTTTTTTCGTAATTTACATGATACGTTTTCAAAGAATAAAAGTTGAAAAGGATTAAAATTCGACTCATAACGATCTTTTTTGTTATACACCGAGCTAGCGAAATGCTGAAGTGGTACATCAAAAAATTAAAAACGCCAAAAGATAGTCAATAAATATACTAAAACGTAACAGTTTACGGATTTGAAAAATCTTCAAAAATGGTGAAGTTATAGCGTTTTCAAAATAGGGGTCAAAATGACCCCTAAAAAGCATTTGGGCAAGTTTTCAAAGCAATGTATTCTAGTGTTAATAAAACAACAACGTGAAGTAGCGATTCAAAGACAATTTTCTACGCTGAATTAAACGAACCGGTTACAGAAAAAAATCTGTTCTCATATACTTTCTAAACAACCAGGATTTAAGTGAATGAATATCAATTTGATGGGCGACAATCCTTATACTATGTTTACATGATGTTTTCTTTGCGTTTCGTGTATACCTCAAATTCGCCAATCGCTACAAGAAACATCATATACAGTGTTGATTTTCGTCCATAACTGTATATAAACTGCAGAGAGGTTATGCGTAACATAGAGTAGTAATGCGTTTAAATCTTATTAACACTCATTAAAAACTATCGCAAACAACAATGCTTCGTACACACGCACTCAATGTTAAATGTGCAAAACTTTGCAAACTATACTTATCATTTGTGACAGCATTTTACCGTTTACAAAAAATACTTTGCACTTCATGCACACTAAACATCAAAATCAATAATTTAATTTTCATCCTTTTATACTCTTTTAATTCATGTTTTTCCAAAGCATGTTTTGACTCATTTAGAATAGATACGATGTTATTTCGACATTGACAAAATTATGCAAAATATCTTAGATGCAAAAACATAATTCATTCATAAATTTAGTACTTGCTCAAGAGCTGTTTTGCCCAGTGTATTATATACTATTCATTGTGTTGATCAAATATTTAACTATTACATAATAATTTAAGTTTTTATATATGCTTCAGTTTGAGATGCAGGTGTTTGTTAATTGTTTGAATAATAAATTTCTTCTATCATTGGACAGTTATCGAAACCGGTATCCTAATTATCAACGTTTTTTTGTTTATGGTTATATTAGATGTAATAAAATAAATCGATGAAAAAACATACTAAATAATTTTTAATAAATTGCACATCCATTTAAATTCTAGATAAATAAGAAAATGGTCTGATTGGACTTTTGCTAGTCGTGGATGCAACTGTTGCGGCTGCAAGTGTGCTGGCCTGCTTCGGGAGTGAACCCCTGGTCATTTGTCTGGCCACGGCTGGTCGTTGCTTCTGGTCCACCCCGTTCCAGGTCCGTCCTCCTCTTGGAAAGTACGGGCATAAATCTCGGCGGCGTTGTCTTCGGGTCCTCGCCCGACCATCCCGACCCATTGTTGACAGCGGTTAGGTTAGCCAACAGGATAACTTCTCGATTCCTGTGCACCTGCTTGGTTGTTTGTGTGCTCGTGTGTATGTGTGTGTGTGTGTGTGTGTATGTGTGCACATGCGATAGAAAAGACAAAAGATGACCAGTAAAGCCGAGCACGAACCATTCCATCGTCCTGCTCGAGCGCAAAGTTCCTGAGACCGTTCCGATTCGAGCGCCAGGAGCATTATTGCATGGCGGTGGCATAACTTTGTCGCTACAAATGTGCACGCAAAGCATGTGCCGGGACGGACCTACACATGGAGTGCATTTCTTGCAGCCCGCTGTTGCAGTTTGTGACGCTCGTTAGGTGTTGTTCGGGCACTTGTCGCCGTTAAATAGCATCAGCAGGGTAGGGGAAACCACCCCGGGACGAGCATCTACGGATGGTCGTGAGCACTGATTCCGGAAGTGTTGGTGCGAGTGTCCAGATTAGGAACGATTGAAATAAGATGATGCGTTTAAGAAGTGCATGGGGTGGGCGATAACGTAGCATCACTTTATTGCGCTTCAGTTGCGAAAGTTGGCTTGAAAACATATTAATCTTACCATTTGCGGAGAAGCTTAAAGCGGCAAAAGCTTCCTTGTACTGGAGAAAATTAAATCGAATCTTTTATTCACATAATACTTCAAATATATATGTTAAAGGATTTTTGTTTTCGGTCGGTTTAACTTGAATGTTTTTTATTTGATTGTCTTGATTTCAACTAACTAAAACCTGCAAAGTATAAGAACATCCAACGTCAGAAGATAAACTGCTGACGAGTGACAAACAACATCTCTTCCTGCTCAACAGTCGAACGTATGTAAACCGAATTTGCAGAGCTCTTAATTGAGTGCGCTGATTATTCGGTATTTTAACGTTGGCTGACGAGGAGCAGAAACGAAACTGCCAGCTCCCATGATGGATTGCACAATTTACCATCGCATCACCCTATCGCACCGTACATCTGTCATTGCGGATGAAAAACACTCGCTTATCGCACGCCACTCTGATGCGAGATCCGTCAACAATCGCATCAGGTTTTTCAGCTTGCCGGTGGTATGTGTTTGCCGAATTTGAATACACATCCCGTGCCGCGGCGCTGGAACCCAGATGGAACGAGATACGGCACGTCGCGGACACTGTGTTTGGTTTTGTAGTTTCCGATAAGGACGGAAAGGCAAACAACATTATGCAGAGCGTAACCAAATTTCACCCACGGTCCATGGGCTGGTGGCTAAATGGAAGCGTGGGAACATCATGGGCACTACGGGATGGGGACAGGAGGGGAAGAAAAAAAGAGGACACGTTCATCCCAGCTCGGACCTGGCAGTTGTTACGTTAACCGGTGTAAAACTGCACGTAGACCGAAAGGACACGCAGCACCGAAAGGGAGGGAGTCCGAAAAAAAAGAATGGACCACAACGGAAGAAGAACCATGCAACCACGAACCGGCCGTGGAATCCATTGTTCTGCTCAGGCGCGGATGTTTGGTTTGCGAAATTAACGATGCAAACTTACTTACTCCGGGCCCAGGCAGGTAACCGCTGCGAGTAAACAGGTAGAGAAAGGTGGGGCAATGTGCACTAGCATATTTTTCGTCAAATGCCAAGCATCCGAGAGAGAAAATAGTTAATGACATACATAAGTTCATTGACGTGTTTCGTAAATCCTTCATGAATTATGTAAAATCAAGTGAACATTCAACAGGCGCAACGAGAAAATGCTATTTTGGTCTATACTCTAGGCACAATACAACGCATATAAAAAATAGAACAAAATACTTTAGTTTTGATTTTTTATGGCCAATCAAAGATTTACAAACCTGAAAGTTTGACTTTCCTTGAACACAAAAAAACCTTTAACTAACAGCGCATTTCACGGTTGAAATTTGGATTAGCAATTTTGAGTGACGTGCTAAATGAAGCTTTTGAAACATGACTAATTGCAAAAATAAACTATGATGCTCCCGAGAGAATGCGAGGAAATTTGAAATTTCGAAATTCGCCCAAATTGTTCAACCAATACGAAAAACGAAGAAAAAATAAAATAATAACATAATTTCAAAATACATTGGGTAAAATGCAGTAAAAATTTACTGAAAAAAAACTTAGCATGAACCAATGATCACATGTAGTGATACCCTAAGAAATACTAAAGAAATGTTGCTAACGTGTATACTGAGCTGGTCTTTGTGTAAAGTTATTAAGAATAGATCATTACAGAAAAAATAAAACGCTAGATACGATTCTAAGCGATGAAGTTGTCGTGACGAGATTATTATAAGATTTGATGTTTTCATTTTCTGATAATCTGTGCTCTTGAAACCGTAATTTCAAAACATAGTCCAAAATCACAAGCATGTTGAAATATATACTAACAAACCCACTCACATCACATACGTAAGTTGTCATCATTTAAGGATCTTTTACTTCTCTAAACATTTTCAAAACTCGTTTTGTTCAATTGCTAGGGGAAAACTAATTAGCAGGGAAAAACTAATTTACCATCAACCGCATTTTCAATCCAACTTGCCTAATGCATAAAGTTGAAGGAATTTCAAAACCGGCAAAACATGCACCATGAAAGAATGGGATGCATTAATTTCGTGTCTGATTGAATTTAAAAGCGTTACCAGAATCGCTAAATTCAATCGCCTTTATCGAATTGCGATGCATTATTTAATTTGGTATAGAATGAAAACTATTCAAATTAAAACACAATAGATATGCCCCTCTCCGTTCGCCCCGCTAGTGAACCGGGAGGGCCGCATCATTTTCCATTAGATGCAGATTTTTCCGCACGTTCCTGGACCTCCTCTAACCCCCTCCCCGTTGATAGAGGCATCAAAAAGTGAGCTGTTCAATATTAATTAACAGTTTTCAGTACCAGATCCTCCTCGGGCTTCCGGTGCCTTGGGCCAGAGCTCTGCTCCCAGTTCAAAGCATTCGGGTAAGTTTTGCCACCACCCACTTCCAGCTTCCCTTCGTCTCCTCATCCGTTGCCCGGAGTGGTTTGCACCGCTACGCCATTTTCCCTTCGTAGCAATTTAACTAGTTCCGCCGGCCGTAATTGAATGAGGCGAAATGAAAAGAGCAAAACTTTCTGCCAAAGAAACATTTCTTTTTCCACCTCTCCCCTTTCTACCCGTTCCCCACCGCCTGGCGAGGGCTTTTCATCGGATGCGTTCTCCATTTTTAATCGGTATTCAGTGCGGCGAAAGTTGTGTGGTGCAAAAGAAAAGCAGAATCCCACATTCTGCACATTCCATTTCCGGTTGCCTCTCTCGTCCTCCTCGTCCTCCTGGTGGTTCTTTATCGTTTCGTCTCGTCTTTCCTGCCTTCGAGTTCATTTGCTTTCTCCAATCGCGTTAGCTACACAACGCGCCGGTTTTGTTCCCCGGGGGCTGCCAATTGAAACAATGCTCGTACTTTTATGCTTCATTGTTGAACGATTGTTCAGCTCATGTTGTTTTTCCTTTCTTCTTGGCTATCCCTTTATCCGTTTTTCTCACCGACAGCTTCATTGGGGAAATCGTTGAGAAAGAAATAACCAACAGTGTAGGGAAGTATCTTCCAACGCAAAAGGGTTTAAATTTAAAACCAAAAACCCTTAGGCCACTACCACCGCTATCTCACTCTTGGACTGCATGCTGCACCTACGCTTGGTTTAGCAACTTTTCAGTCACCCTATGCTAGCCTTCGTCTGCTGAAGATTGGTTTTCCACAAGATTTCACCATTTTTCACACCACCACCGAGCAAAGCTAACGCTCCGAAACGGGATGAGAAAAAGCGTTCCTATTAGCCTATCCGTATTTCACTCGAACTCGAAGCTGCTTGCTGTAAAAGTGCATAAATTTCTTTAATTTCCAACTACATCTTCGGCCGCGGATATGGGAAGCTTTTTTTTTTCTCCCGCGAAGACTCGCCTTTTCTTTCCTTCCCTACTTGAACCGATAATGAGATGAGCAGCGAAGAAAGTAATTTTTATGAATAGCCGAATAGTGGCGAGCAGATGTGGGCGAACAGAGAATATGCTGAGCTGACTTTTCGGTATGACGGTGGCGGTTCCTTTATCCCCGCCTTCGTTCGATCCTTTTTTGCTCATCATACCTTTCGGGTATCTTCTTTCGGTGGCCTGTGGCGCCGTGGTTGAATATTTCTCATTCCGAAAAGTTTGCGATCGCCGTCGCACAAAAAAAAAAACTCGTGATCTTTTGAGGAAAGAAAAAGAAAAGAGACGAAAAATACGGATGCCCTGAACAAGAGGTAAATTTATCGATCAAGGAAGCGCGACGTGGGCAGATTATTATTCAAAAGTTGAGTTTGGCAAATCTGGCGGAATCTTTTCGCCGAAGCTAAATGGTGTGAAGGGGCAAAAACAGAAGAAGTAGAAAAGTTGAGGGAAAAAAAGCTTGCCAATTTCACCCGAACCACCCTCCGGCGGACTCATCTGCAGCTGAACCCTGGTCCGGCAAGGTCAAACAAGTGGAAATTATTAATGGACCTTTTTTTTCGGGAAGGAATGGAAAGGAAATGAGCTCACCGGGGATTAACCGGCAGTGACAGCAGTTTTCAATTTTCTATTTGACTTGATCGCATCCCCGCTGCCATGTTTCAGTTTGCTTTGGAGTCAGCTGCCCGCTCTCGCACCCTTTTACATGGCCAACAGAGGCACACTTTCCGGCCGGATGGTTTAATAGTTGCCCCGTTTTTGTTACTGCATCCGGTCGATCATAATTTTCTCACGAACAAGACGATTCCAGGCATCGCGGGGAGTGCAAAATGGCGGCAACCTTGTAGGACCCACATACATTACAACAAAAAAGGGGGCACGGAACCGATGCCAAGTCACGGTAAAAGCCCTGTCGGGACGATTTATGTTTGCCAGCGCCTGTCCGCTAGCTCGCGGAACTGCCAACTCATCTCTCATAATGTGTAAGTCAAACGGAAAGAGACCGGCATTGAGCCACCTCGCATTCGCTGGCGTTTTACTCAAAGTGTCCAAGAGTGGTTTGCAGGAGAACTGTGGAGCACAAAAAACCAAACCCACGACGTCTGGTTTTAAGGGTTGTGCCAGACAAAATCGAGCCAATGACGATGCAAAACACGGGGAAAGTACGTGCTGCAGAGATATCTCCGAGGAGTGCGTCACGGTGGTGTTATTCTGCTTTTCTTGATCGAGGCTAATGTAAACATAGCTCCTGAATAAACAATTTCCCCTTAACGGAGAGAATTGAAAAGAGGCATGAAAGTAAAACAAAAGCGAAATGCTTTGAAGTTTATGTGTCATTTTCAGTAAAGTAATTTAATCCAATACTATTCCGGATGATTTTTGAAAATCACATCCCGCTGTTTCAACAGGCTTTGTCAAAGCTTATGATTTGATATTAAAATTAAATTTGATTTGATACACTTGTTTACCTTGAAGTCTGAAATGAAAAGGATAGTTACAACATTTGGATAATGCTAGCAAATGATTCAATTGTATTCAACCTCAATTATTCGAAGCGATTATAACAGTTTCGAATGATCTCAGAATGTGACAGAAATTAAATTTTTGTTTCATGACAGTGAAAAATTGTATTCGTCTTCTAGTACCAGAAGAGACGTAAAGTTGCACAATACTTTAACACAACCTTCGTTATTATATTTCCTAATTGAAGTGGAAGTTTATTATTTTTTCGTTGCTGATAGAAAAAAAAAAAGATATCATTCGTACTTATGCTGGAAGTAAGCTTGGGTTTCCGCCACCTCTATAACTATTTTTCAATTTTTGAACCATGTTCTTTACTGATGGCTTGTTAGTTCAGGTTTTAAAAAAAGATTTTTGTGAACAAAGTACCGTTACTATGTTATCAGTAACACATCCATTTTAAAATCTGATAAAAATAAGAAAAGTATCAATTTATGTTCCGACAGGAATAAATTTTCTGCGAATCAAATAAATTGTGCAACAAATAGAATTTCAGTCCAATTATTTTACTCAACATTACAATATACAAGGGTTAGTAACAAAATCTCTGATTTCTAGTGCTTCTAGTATGAACTTCTCATCGGAATTTGATATGTTTTACAAGTTTCACGTGATGAAATGTTTCGTGCACGATATTCTTATCAAGGGATTTTTCTAGAGAAGGTGTTTTATATGCTCCGTGAGAGTGCTGAATTTGAAAGGTTTTCCCTCTTCAGTCAAAAGAGATAAAATCGCAATCGGAAGCACGCTACCCATTTCGTTTTCATGACAAATGATATTCAGTCACCTTGCGAAAAACACAAATTCACATGTGCAAATCACAAACTGTGTAGCACTGGAAGCCTTCGATATCAAACCGTTCTAACATGGCTACGGTGACAAGTCAGCAGTATAACGCACGAGGATAAAGCCAGCGATGGCCGTAATAGTAGAAAGGTGAGGTTAAAAGGAACACCACGTATAGAAATCAATTTATTACAGTGGAAGATTCTAACACAACACCGTCTTCCGGCCTACCGTCGCCCGATTCCATGGGACTCCACAACAGCTAAAAGAGATCCTAACAATGTCATCCTTTTGGACCGAGGCAATGGATAGCTGACACTCCATGTTGTTATTAGAGCAGAGCATCGGGATTGCATTGCCACCCCTTTTCGAGTGACTCTTGCCGTATTGGAGTAGTTTTTATTTCTATTTCTCCGACCATGTACCAGCGGCGTAAAAAGTGCCTTGTAACGGACGGGTTCCAAGTGCGGCCGAAGAAGACTGGAGCCTCCAACAGTTGGAGCTAGTTTACGACAGTGTTGGCATCGTTCCGTGCCGCAACCGCTAACCGGTCCCCAGTCCCGGAGACCCAACAAATGCCACGTGGGAGTGACTTGCGAGAGTTGGGAAAACTTAACCTGACGCCAAGAAAGGAACACTGGGACGAATCTTCCCGAGGAACATTGCAGTGGGGAACGATCGGTTGCCTTTTAACATGCACTGGGATGGGCGCGTCTGTCGCTTCGGGCCGTTTCAAGTCGTCGCGGCAAGCAAGGAAAACGTACATCGCACGGGAATGAATAATTCCCTACGTTGTTGATGCCGGGTCTTGTGCCTTTTCCGTATCTTGCTCCGGTTGACACGTACCGGGGAGGAAAACCCCGTGAGCGCCGGAAATATCGCGCCGCACCGTTGAATCTTCGGGCAACGTTTTCTTGGCTCTCATGCAAGGCTGGTCGCTCCGCTGTACTGGCAGTTTTATTTACCCCTCCCATAAGGAAGGGAACGCGACCATCCGAGCACAATGAAACGATGTACGGCGAGTAAGCAAGCAAACAAAACGCCCGAAGAGAAATGGGCTACAGATCGTAAAAGCGAGCTGGACGATGAATAGTAATTGAATCGGATGCATTTTTAAACATCATTTGACGAACGGAACGGTACATGAAGGCATGCCTCGTGCGGTTCCACATGTGAGATGGCATATGTTTTTCGCTGTTGCATATTCTTACCATCCTCGATCGAGCACCGCCGGCAGCATTTATCTCTGAATGGAACAAAGAAATTGTAATTGCACCTGGAACCAGAATGATCCGGACATCGATATCCTTCGGGCACGTAGCACGCCCCGTCGTTCGTGCTACCATTTGAAGAGTTGGGGAAGAC
Source organism: Anopheles coustani (assembly GCF_943734705.1). Taxonomy (NCBI): domain Eukaryota; kingdom Metazoa; phylum Arthropoda; class Insecta; order Diptera; family Culicidae; genus Anopheles; species Anopheles coustani. Next base: position 82,933,413 of record NC_071288.1, on the reverse strand, counting down.
CGCTTGCCGATGAAAACGGAAGTAAAAAAGACCATCTAGAACGAGTACAAGCATCGTAGCAGTTGATTAATTTGCAACACTAGTACTTCCTCAAATAGCCATGCAATTGACCAGTCGATTTTATTCACAAGAATTATATAAAAGTTTTATTCGGTACGCTCACATCTTCATTTTTTCTACGCTAGTAGAAAACTGTTCACAGGATACTGTTAAAATGCGGAATTAGTGTTGGGTCAAGTAACACTTTTCGATGTGCCGTACTGTGGTACCACACACAATTTACTGTGTTGTGCATTTGTGGTAGCACATTTGTGTCATACAGTCATACAACGTCTCTATTAATTCAGCAACACCTTTTAGATTCAAAATGGTCAGTGTGGTCAAAATGTTCGATTCAAAAAGTGTATGCCACTTTCGTTGTACCTCTACGTGTAAAATAATCACAAAAGGATGCAAAAGTTATTAAGAAGGAACGAATAGCAACGTTCATCGAAAGAACTAGTTCCCGTGTATATGAGTAAGCAAAGAACTGGAATAAAGTTAGTTGCAGTTTGATCATTTAAGAGGCGAATGTAGCCGAAAGGCTCAAAGCCTCTATAAAAATAAACCAACAACAACAATTGCAGTTTGACTACCGATCGAGCAAGTCGTGTTTATGTTCTTCATCACAAGTGTATTTTTCTGCACAAAAGTATCCCAGAATTGAACAATACAAAATTGGTACACAGTTTCTAAGGAACAACACGAATAAGGTGCATAATGTTGCTTGATATAATGCGTGCTCGATGAGGGCTGTAGCTTAAACATAATATATAATCCATAAGCAAGCCAATGTTTGAAATGTGTTCCTTATAAAAAAATATTAGTTTTTAAAAGCTGATCTATTCGAAAATCCTGTTTTTGGAATTTTAGATTCTTGTCGTTTTATTTCAAGTATTTTTGTGCCTACCGCGCTTCAATTGAAGCCTTTTTTCGTATGGTGGCAGGTTTTTTATACAAATAATAATGTTTGGATTATGTAATAACGATGTTCAAAATTAGAAATACTGGAAAATTTATTCCTATCCTATGGTAGTTATGGAATTGGTACACCAAGGAACCAAAGAACGGTTAAAACAAATTATTAGTATAACGTTATGACTGTATTATTTGGTAAAACTTTACTGTGGTACCACAAATTTTTTCTGTGTCGTGTGTGATGTCACACTTTACTGTGCTGTGTGTGTTGGGTAGCACAGTAGCACACGACCCAACACTATGCGGAATGCATAAAGAACTGGATGATAAACAAGAACAATTTTCAAACCAAGCAAATCAGCATATTTCATCAATGTGGGGATGAGTGTTTCCTTAAAACAAAACAGAGAATTTTTGAAATATATTATTAGTGAAGGCTAAACATTCTTCGTTTATTGTTTTTAGTTGAGAATCGAAGAATAACATTTGTTGGATGACATATTTAAAGTCGATTCGTTTACCAAAGCTTACTTAAAAAATTATCGGACATTAAGGTAAGTCCTAGGAAGCTCCGGTTTTGTTTAAAGCAATGTGCATTGCAATTATTTTCGAAAATATTCGTTTCAAATTGAAGTGGCCAATTGACTACGCTTTAACGTGCACGGGAAAGATGAGCCTCGTTTATTATATTTAAACAACGGGGAACATTACCGGTTTGAGGTTTTGCATGTGAATGATGCCGTACATTTTCAGCTTGAATAAAATGATAATGACAACATGATTCCCAAATTAAAAATCATAGTGGCAGCTTGAGCTAAAGGATCATTCGTTTTTGATGTGGTTGACAAAATAAAGTTGATACAATATTTGTAAGTTGAATCAGTTTTGTTACAAACGTACTATGTTGAGTCAGCAAACGGTTTCAGCGAAAAAATCGTCTTGTTGTGCCATACACCTTTTGACCATAAACATTTTAACCACAATTTACACAATTTAAATCACCGCTTGTGTTAAACGTTTGTGTTTTCTGAAGGAAAACAAATAAGGCTCGTTATTTTGTGATAAAACTCGCCAATAACTTAATTTAAGTATGTGATGCAAAATGTGCTCGATCCTGTTTCATGAAAATTTTAGAATTAATAACTATAAAGCTCCTATAAAATCATCAATTTTTTATGAAGCCAAAAAATCAAGGATGCTTTACCAAAGAATTTTCCTCTTACCTGCACACCAACGGTCAGCAGGTGCGAGAGTGATTCCATTATGCAATCAAAACAAGCACAACACTTTGTCGAGTGGATCTCACTACACCGGAGTTGAATGATGCATGGAGGATGAATAAATATTTAAAAACAACGTTTTATGCTTGGAAGCGAGTAAGGGAAAAAATAAAGAGAAAAGAAGAAAACCTTTCTACTCAGTGCTGTTTCAGATAGGTGGAATAATCAAGCACAGCTGAATAGTTCCGATAGTTTTGCTCCACGCCCAAAAGCAGCAGCATCGTTCACATTTCCTTGGCTGACTTCTGCATACCACATCCTCGTTGCCTTCATGTTCCGGCATTTTAAGACTTCCTCGTTGACCCTCCCACTCCCCGCTCGGCACCAACTTCTTTAACAGCAGAGAAAGGAGCGCGTAGTTTGAAGGCAGCCAGCTGCTGTCCGAAAGGAAACCAAATAACTTTCGGGAGTTTTCGGACACCAGACTTAAACTTTGCATTTTCCGAGGAAGCGGAGTAGAGTAACTAAGAGAAGTAGTGTGTAAGAAGAGAGAGAGAGAGAGAGAGAGAAAGAGCGAAAGAGTACGAAGCAGTGAGTGTTGGAAGTGGCAATTGAACCTTAAAAAGAACGCTCGAAGAAAACATACAAAACACTCACCAACGCCCGGCGCTTCCCTTCAAAGAATTTCCACTTCTTCCTTTGTACAGTGGTTCATTTGGAAGTACTGTAGTATCATGGTTTTCATCGAAAGAGTTTCTAGTGTTTTGTTTTCTATTGTACTCACTATATTAATAGTTATCAACCAAGTTACGTCCTACTATTATTTTTTTTAAATTTATGTTATTTTTTTAAATTCATTTACGAGTAAGACAAGACTTTTAAAAAATAAAATAGCTGGTGATTGATGATTTTGTTACGCTTATTTTGACAAAGTGCATCTTTGGTTAAGGTAGAATAAATTAAAGTTTCCTTTGCAAAATACTGTTTTAAAGTGGACATAATTGTTTACATTAAGTTTTTAAAATGCCCTACCTAAACGTTTGATATCCGGACCACTGTGCACGGTCACAAAGCAACATCCGTCCCGGCCAACCCGGGAGGGGCAGCGAAATAGCGAGCGGAATAAGTTTGCGCTGTAATTCCTGCATAAATAGTTGAAAATTCCTTCGCTTTTCTTTTCGGAAACCAAGAGTAAACAAAGGCACTAAGCAGATGCTTCCTTCGGGCCGGCATGCCTTATCCTTGCTAACCAAACTGCTCCTTCGCTCTTTCCGGCTTGCCTTCCATCCTCGCACAGCTCCCCATTTTCCGAGAAGCTGTCCCGGTCCGAGTCCGAACCTTCGACGCGACGGTGAACGCTGAACCGCCCTCTAATGTTGCATGTTTTTCCAGCGTAGCCCCAACAAAACACATTTCCCATTGGCAAGTTGGTACCGGGGTGAGAGGGGGAGACATCTGCGCGGGGCGGATGTTGGTAGTTTTGATAGTTATCTCCGAATGCTGTGAACGTTGTCAGTTGATTTTTGAATTTTAGAAAAGCAACTTTCGCAATGGCACTTCCCTGTTTAACAGCACATTTGGAACTTCGCCGCCACTTTGCTTCACTGCGCGCTAAGAATTCGCTGGCGCCACACGTCCACACAAACACCAACTTACACATACAAACACACACACACATGGATAAAAGGAAATGACACCGATGATTGCATGCGGCAACGATCTGGCACTTGTGTTTGCTTTGGAAGCGGCATTTCGTTAAGTACGCCAGTAATTTTCTTCCCGTGTATGCGCCGTGGATATTTGTGACGCTCGGTATACGTGTGTGTAGGTGTGTATGTGCTTCTACTTAAACATTTTCTAGCGAAGTACGACTTGAATCAACTATGCCCCTCCACGCCCTGCCATTGGTCTACTTTCTGTGATCTTTTGATTTTCACTCTTCTCGTCCTTCGGCTTTCGGTAAGTTTTTTCTTCGTTTCCACCCTTCATTTCTTTCCTAGCCACTCGCACTTTCCTCGCGGTTTACAGCATGACTGAGCGTCCGAGCTTGTGATGAGCTTAGAAAGAAGGCGAGCGAGAGAGTGCAAACCATGAACACGTACAACCAAAAAAAAAAAAAAGGATGACGATAATGATGATAGAGCTAAAATGATGCAAACTTTCTAAATCCATTAAAAGTTTCTACTTTAAAGGCGACCGATGCACCGATACTGCGGATGGTACGCCCCGGGGGGCGGGTTCTCCCGGTATTCGCAAAGGGGTGGTGTGTGTACCAACGTTGGATGGGACGTGTAGAAAAGCAGCTTATTGAAACTCGGTCTTATCTTTGACTGGTGTCGCATCAGAACGGGACGATGCGACTCCCGACCGGCGAACCGAAGCCATTGGGAGGAAGTTTTTCCACGGCAGTTGAAGTTCCCATGCTGGAATGGAATAGTGAAGTGGGGTTTGCGACGAGTGGGGATGCTGGCAGCCACGTTACCGTATGGCAACCGGGACACTGAGAGAGCGGACGAAAGGATTTATTTTCGCCGTCACTAATGCGATTTTTTTTACCGAAGGTATTAAATCAGCGTAGTTTGTTTTAAAGATTTATCACTTGGTGCTTGTTCGCGCTGAGCTTCTTTCGCTTCCGACTCCACACTTCCCGTGGGCAAGCCGATGATTGAGCATACTATTGAAAAGTAATTCAGGTAAGGGGTGATGGGAAAACAAAATGCTCGGACAGTTTATTGATTGACTGAAACATACCGTTCCCATTTGTAAAGCTGTTGAGAAAGCGATTATTGAGTGTGCACTTTGATCTGAAGAGTTAACTTTATTGTGTATTTATTGTTTTTCTTACCTACTTCTTAACGCCTAGGAAAGTGGTGTTTGTTTCAAAAGATTTTTCATTTAATTAGCTTAAATAATTGGTGACAACCTCAATAGAAATTTTGGAGGATTTTATAGTTTGTTATAGAGCCGTTTTTAAAAAAAACATTCGTCAATATTAACGGCAAGATAAAAATGTATTTCGTGATTATTGAAGCTTATACCTGAAGGAATTACATGAAAATCAATGCGTTTCTGATTCCGTTTGGTCACACTAATGTCTGTTCTCCTAACATTTCTTTCGCCTAACCTCTTTTTATTATTTTTAAAACAAACTATTAATTGAGTTTGTCCAGAATGTTCGATGACAATCAACATTACTCCAATAACTAACTGTCTGTTTAATGCTATACCAATATTTCGTTGTTGTGCTCCTCCTTCTTCAGCTTTTCTTTTAGCATTCAAAAATATCTTTGAAGATGTTTTTAGCTACGTCCATATTACGTTAACTTCTCATTGTAAATAATTTAAATTTGCATTGTAAATAAAACTTTGAGTTTTTATAAAATTGTTATGCAAATTTCCCTTTAGATAATGGTTTTTTAAATCTTTCAGTTTAAAGTTTATGATCCGCTGTTTTCAAATATTCACGGCGAACTGGAAAAATACAAAAGCAGCTTCCGTCTTATATTACTAAAAATGATATCCAACCATCATCTGAATATTAGATGATAGTATCATTGGTTTCAATTATGTTCAATCTATAGCAAACAACAAAAAATAAAATCTAATTCAAACCCTGCTCGATAAGCTTTCCCTCCCCGATTTTTTCCGATTTCCACCACATGCTTCAAATCAGATTTCAATTCCGCAAGCCGCAAAAACAATTATACTATTATGCGTAACAATAATTCGTTATTTCAAAAACTAATTACGTTCCCTGCAAACAAGCAGCAAAAAAGCGTAGAGTGTAATCCGGTGATAAAAAAAGGTAATCGCATAAAAACGGTACCATCAAACATCATATCAATACCATATTTTGTACTGTCGGCAACATTGCGGGTTTTTCGCCGTCCTTCTGGTGGGTCTGCTTGCAGCCTTCCCTCTCTCCCTCCTCATCGAAAAGTTGGGGGAATGGGAGTATTTTCTACAAACTATTGTGCAACCGAAGCGGATACAATCTCAAAACAAACAGCTGGCAATGTTGATGCTCGTTGGCGTTGTGGGGAAGCTAACGGAAAACAAGTGGTTCGGCCAAACCGATCGTTTGGCTGATCAAAAGGTCGGGAGCCATGTGAAAATATCTGCTTCGCGGCCGCATGCCAAACTAGAACACGAACATCCACGCACGAACACACACACATACATACACACGGTTTCATGCACGTGAGCGATGAAAAGTTTGTTTTTGTGCTTGTACCACCATAAACAATGATCAGTGAACCGGAGATGGTTTTTCTCTAAAGCCGGTGCTAAAACAGGAAAAACCCCTGTCATCCCTACCACCGCCCTTCCCCTGCATTGTTTGTCACCCCCGTCGGGCAGTATAGAGCTGATCATTATATATATTTTATGGTAAAGTTTTTCGTTCGCACTCGCAACGCAAACATTGATCAAAGGCGCTCGGTTGGAACCGGATTTGGAGTGTCCGCCCGTCGCGCGGCCAACACAACAACGACGTCACACACACAGCGGGGGAGGGGGGGGGGGGGAACCCTCAGCGGGAGCAACACAACGGAGAGCCCAGCGAAGCGTTCGTGCGGCTGAACTGTTTTCCCCCATTGGGCTTCGACATAATCATCACCAACAAACAAACCCGGTGCGCGTCCCGGTTGAGCATTAGCAGCCAGCCTAGGCCCCCTCCCCCAGGCCAGGGGGGTAACCAAAATCACCCTTTCCCGATCACCCGGGCTTATCGGGGATGGGATTTTGGGCTGAGCGGAACCAAACAGACATAAAAGCTCAAAACAAAAGGCCAGAGTGAAGCAACAAAAAAAACGGAACAACAACACCTACAAACATGACAAACCCTGCCAACGGTCTCGGGCTGCGGTGCTTTTCACGGCGCGGATCAGGAAACATCAGTGTCATCGATAGGTTTTGGGCCGTTGGCTTTTCACCGCCACCGCAAAAACCACAATGAGGCCCCCGGGGATAACGAAGCCTTGCGGGGAATGGTTTTACGGGAAGAGGATGGTCGAAAAATGACCACCGTCCGGTTGGATGAGCTTCCCTGTTTTTCGGTCGACCCGAAAAATGGCCTCAAACTGGACGAAAGTGACGAATTAAAAACGATGCGCAACAAAAAGGGGGGAAAAACAAGGATTTAGACAAGGCTACGGACATGTGCCTCGATCCCAGCGCCGGGTGCGGTTGCTTCGGCCCGGGCTACTGCGCGTGTTTGTGTGTGAGTGTTTTTTTTTCCTTCTTCCCGGGAACCCCCCGTCGCTTTTTCGAGCGGTTCGGTCAGATTTCCATATTTTATCTGGTTAATGTCATGTTTTTTTGGTCGGTGCCTCGAAAATCATGTCATGCAAAATATTGTTTGTCCGTTTTTGTCCCTCCGTGCCGGGGCGCCATTCCCCTCGACCACGTCCGCCGCCGATGACTTCCAGTCACTCAACACTTTTCCGGCGATGATCGGTGAAACAAAATCCCCCGGTCCTAGTGGCCAGCGGTGGATCGGATTTTATCCCCTGAATCGTGTCGCTGGAAAAGAAAAGAAAAAAAAACAACAAACCTAGGGCGTGTGAAAAAAGAAACATAAAACCCCAATCTAATCCCTTCGGGAATGGGCTTTTTCTACCCCCATTTGTGGAGGGGTTTTATTTTCGAAGGCTTCCAACATCCACGCCCCGGCGAGTTTGCATAAAAAGCGAGTTTCCCGAGTTGCTCCAGATCCACCACAGACTCCAGCGCCCACAAAGGGGGAAAACCCATTTCGTCCACCACGTTTCGGCTTTCATTACGCATTGATGTGCGGTGTTCACATCCAACGGTCGTTCGATCGATCGATTACTTCACGTTTAGGCATCAAACGGGCAGAAACAGAATTTTGCGGGTAAAATCGCCACTCCGAGACCGGAAGCCGAAGGTCAACGAAATGCCAACTCGAGGCGAGCGGGTTGCTTCCGGAGTGTCAGTTTGCTATGGTCGCCAACAGAAGCAATGACTTTATCCAGTAATGGACAAGCGAGTTCCAGCCAGAGGGTGTAAAAAAGGCACCACATCCAATAGTATTTTCTGGCCACTGCCGTTAGCTAACGTTGGAACAGGGTGAAAGCCGGTGTTAACTGCATATGTCTGAGATGGTTAGATATAGAAGAGTTGCCTTCACGTCCATTTATTGACTTTTATGAGAAAGCTTTGATCCTCACCACAAACGATATTCGCGAGGTGATTGATACGAGTAATGGAGAATTTTTGTCAGAATGTTACGATACGGCAAATCCCAATATACCATAATAAACAAATAAATAAAAAACAAATTTTGACTTGTGAAATTTACATTCAATCTGTTTCACCAATGCGTGAAATTGCTGGATAAAAGAAGAATAAACATGCGAATAGTTGATTAACAAAGCACAGCTTATTTATTATCAAGTGGTGTCTAGTTCCATGATATGTTGTCAACTCAGCGGATCAATAATATTTCTTTGTTTTTCCAAACAACAAATGTATAATATTTGATTAGATATCGTGTGCCAGTTGATTAAACAATTACTAACTAGGAAGATTTTATTTCGGTTTTAAATTAATGAAACTAGTTTTTTGGAGGCCAGGTACCTGGCCCGTCGGTAACTCCTGGATCCCCTTCTGCCCCATGGAAGGTTTCATGTCGTCCGCGTTACTTTTTCTAGTTTTTTCTGTAGAAGGTCTTTTGTGTCAAATGGTGGTGAGCGGGTTAAAATACAAATTCGAATTTTGGAATCAAATATAAGATGCGAATCTTTCTGGACCTCTTCCTGGTCCAGCTCGAAGCCCCGCAGTATCAGCTCGAAACCCGGAACACTGTGACGCATGCTATCCCCCACCTTCTGTGTTGCTCGGAAGGATGCATCTCCCTTATCCCGCCTTGTTCGTACCAATTAACTGACCACGTTGCTACCAAAGTCGGCCAGCGCACGGTTGTTCCCGTTCCCCCTCTTATGCTGCCCCTCTCTCTCTCACGCCTCCCCCCTCTCTCCATCTTTCTATCTCACTCGCTTCCCCCCCCCCCCTCTCTCTCCCTCTCTCTCTCTCTCTCTCTCTCTCTCTCTCTCTCTCTCTCTCTCTCTCTCTCTCTCTCGCTCTCTCTCTCTCTCTCTCTCTCTCTTTCTCTATTTCTCTTTCATTCCTGTTTCCCCAGTCTATCTGACTTCCTCTCCCTCTTGCTCCTTCCTTTCTGTCATGTCTCTATTTCACTTTTTTTTGGCTTTCAAGCCCAAGGCATATATATATCGAAGGTGACATTACGTCGCTGTGGCAGGTGTGCCATGTTTGAGTATTGATATGTCATAAGCTCAAACCTTGTCCAATACTCACTCAAAACTCACAACAATACCAACAGCAGTGTTTCGTCAAGTCATGAAATGTCATTTAACACTGGTCGACTTCAATTTATAATATATACACCTTGTCTCCAGCCCCCCGCAAAGGTATCAAAACTGTTGCATCAAGATGTCAAAATTATGACAAAAAATTAAATCACCTTGCAATTCCATTTTTTTATTGAAAACCCATGATGATATTCCATTACAGGGTTTGACAGGCCAACATACAACTGGGGCAACGTTCCTTCTAAATCGCACCTTCTTTCAAAACAATAACAAAATTGAAGTTCTAACGTCAACTGGGTTATTGATCAGCATCACGCAGTAACTTGACACGGAGGGCGTAACCGATCAGTGTCAAAAAGGAACTTGTCAATGAAATGAGCGTTCTAGACACGGCAGAAAATCATCACGCTTCTGATGTTTCATATTGTTGTACTTTTTTCATTGGAGTTTACCGCTGTATATATTTTAAAAATCGCGCGCTTTTTTGTACGTCTGGTTTCACATACCTGGTGAATTACATAGTGTAGCAAAAGTGTCTTGTGAAGATTCAAGTGAGAAATTACATTGTGTATTGAACAATGGAGGGTGAGAACGAATTCAACGAGTTCCTTGAGATATAAAAATCACCAGGTATGTGAAACCAGACGTACAAAAAAGCGCGCGATTTTTAAAATATATACAGCGGTAAACTCCAATGAAAAAAGTACAACAATATGAAACATCAGAAGCGTGATGATTTTCTGCCGTGTCTAGAACGCTCATTTCATTGACAAGTTCCTTTTTGACACTGATCGGTTACGCCCTCTGTGTCAAGTTACTGCGTGATGCTGATCGATAACCCAGTTGACGTTAGAACTTCAATTTTGTTATTGTTTTGAAAGAAGGTGCGATTTAGAAGGAACGTTGTCCCAGTTGTATGTTGGCCTGTCAAACCCTGTATCTCTATTTGATATGCTGTGTACACCTTGGGTTTGGACAAGATCAGTTTCACATTCCCATTATATTTACATGAAATAGAAAGTAAAACCGATTGCTATCGTGTTTTTGCTGATTGTTGTTCGCATAAACATTTTTTTTACGGAACGCATCACATCTTTTTGAAAACAAAAAATGTGCTTTTACACAGATACCTTACAACTCTATACACACCTTGGGCCCACCAATGGATAACCAAATTACTGATTTTATCATAAAGTCTCCCTAAAATTTTTTAATGCTACTTGTACCTTGCGTGGACAATGTTGTTTTAATAAAATAAACAACGTTAGGATAGTTGGAATATCTTTATTTTTACTTTCTAAAAGCATCATTGTATGTTCATCAAATCAAAATATTAAAACCACGCTTCTTTAGTTTATAGTTTGCTAAACTAAAAATCCTTTTTTTAGAACACATTGATCACCAAAACTATTGATTTTATTATAAAGTTGCCGTGAAACATTATATATACCTTGGGCCTTGCCTGAAATTGATATTTGCATCAAATAACCAAGGTTGGGACAGCTGACGTATCTATTATTTTTCGATGATAAAAGAATCACCATATGATCGATGAACAGAAATAAAGCAAACAGTTTTTTAAGCACTAAAGGTGCAATAAAAGCATTTTTTTTATTTATTTTGATAACAAAACATGTTGATTTAAAAATTAGGTTACCTTGAAACGATATACATACCTTGGCCCTGTCAGTGTCTTGAAAAAATATCATTTTCATGAAACTGGCTTACATTACCCTACCTTTACAAAGGAAATCAAAGCAAGCTGTCAATGCAGTTCCAACTTGTTCATTCGTACGCGTGGAGGTTTTGTTTACAAAAGTTTTTTCTAAAATACATTAAAACTTGTGCTTAAGTGAAGATGAAAACTTTATCGTTCAAGACACAGAGGTTTTGTGTTATGCTGTAGTGATTTTGCTCTTGATGTTTTGCTGAAAACGATTCAGAGAGAGAGTGTTTCCATCGCATGTTTGGTTTTAGCTGTGGCGGGCGCGACGGTCGAAAAACGCATGGTCGAAAAAACGCGTCAAACGAAAAAAAACGCTAAGTAACGCTCAAAACTATTTTAAGTATAAGGATTTTTCATCAAAATAGATAGTGTGTTTGTGACTTTCCATAACTAAATTGCCAAAATATAAATTATAGGCCTTCAGATGTATTTTGGTAATGACAAAACTAACTACAAAACTACCGTATGCTTCTTACTTATGTAAATACCGAGTTTTGACAATTGAATGAAGACCAATTTTACTTGCTTATCCATGGTAACATCAGCACATTCGCTTTGGTTTTGTAATTCGTCTTTTTACCTCGTCAACAGTTCCCGATGTCCAGTTTAACAGGGGCAGGTAATTTGAACTTACACACAGATAAACAGAAACACTTTCGAAAACGAATAAATATTTTAAAAGGCCGCAAAGGTCTCGGCACAATCCGATCGTTGTTGCCGTGGCGGGGAACAAAATTACGTGAAAACACAACAATTCTCTGGAGATGGGGATTCTTTGGTATTTAAACAATCTTCTCGATCGTCCTCCACCCGGCTGAGTCGTACTCAAGCCGACCCGGGCCTACCGTGGGCGAACTTGCGCGCAGAAATTCCGTCCGGTCGGGGGTTGAATTAAAAATAAATAAACAAACACATCGTGTAGCGTACAACGGGTGAAAAAACAAAAAGGTTAAATTTAAAACAGTACATCTCGCTCACCCTGTCGGTTAAATTATTAATTTTAATTATAAATTCCAGAAGTTGTCGCAATGTTTGCTAACCCTGAGAGGCATCGCAAGCCGACAGCGCGTCTCCGTCGGCTCGTCGCAGGGGAAAAAAGGGGACACTTTTAATGTATTCTGTTGATCTTCTTCCCGGCCGGGGCCAAGAAGATCCATGGACATTCGGCCCTGCCGTGGTGGATCTGCTGGTACCGGGGAAAATGGAAGGAAAAACAAACGGAGTCGATAAAAGGGCACAGCCAGCGATAACGGAAAAAAAAGAAACGAAAAAGAAAATAAACGGAAACACGAAAAACCCCAATACTACAAGCCGCTTATCTGGTCCGATCTTTCCGATCTCCGGAAAGGGACAGCATGGCATGCACAAGGAGAGCATTAATTTAAAACCCTAAAGTAGAAATTATTTGATGATGAAGACTACCCATCGCTTCCCGGTGCTTGCATTCATGCGCCCCCAAGGGGTGGAAAGCGTGGGTAATGGATGGCAGGGACGCGCCAGAGGGTAAAAACATCCGCCTGACCGTTCCGACTCAACCGAAAAATTCGGAACCGCTCGAATCCGTTCTGGAAGATTGAAGCGAACGGAGCGAATCGCTCGATTGCCCGGAGGACCATCGCAGAAGACCCTATAGGGGTGCCGTGTGGGGGAGTGTGTTTGTGTGTGTGTTTTTTTTATCCTTTTTTTTTCTTTGCAGCCTTGGTTCCAGCCCTTTCGTAACGGGACGGATGAATGGATTCAAATTCCTGAAGCGCTGTTTCGAATAGCTATAGATTTTGATTAAAAAACCAGAAAACTCACAGTCACACAAAGAAAAAACCACATGCATACACACACACACACACACATACTCACACACGAGGTCTCACTCGAAATTTTCCATCCTAAGACCGCAACCTGCAGTCCCGAAACATCGGACAAGCGATCTGTGGCCGGCGGAAGTTGATACACCGGACAACCGGTCGGTGTTGAGAGCAGAGCAAACTCGGGCACCGGTAAGTAAAACAGATCGACACATTTTCCTTCCTCGATGGATTTTGAAAGCAGGGCATAAAAATGTTCAGTTTGTTCCGGCTGGTCTGTTGCTTCGGTGGGGCCACAATGGGGTTTTGGGTGGACACAAAATGGAGATTTGAGTTTAGCACAATATTTCCGTTGTTTCATTATGAAATATTGTTTCAATACACAATCTTTACCACTCTTCCAGCTCTTTTAACTTTTTCACTAAATATAGCAGCATGAAAATATATGCAGGTATGCTGCTAATATTATAGACCCAGATAAAATGTATGGTAAAGTAAAGTAAACCTACAAACGACATCGATGGGTTTTAACATTGACATTTCATCAGTGGCGGATTTAACGGTGCGCGGACTGACTCCGAGTCCAAGTTTGTAAGATTTATATGTAAACCAATATTCTATAAAATTCAGCAACATTCCTTAACAATTGACAGGTTGGAACAGGTTCAGCTTTGTAATAGTTAGTAATTTTGTTCTGTATTCTATAGAAATTAATACAAAGAACCATAGCGAAATAATGTAAAGCGACGGCTAGACTTAGCGGGAATCGCACGAATATTCCCGCCAGCCAGCGGGAATCGCGCTGGACGACGGGAAACTCCATATGAAAAACACGGATTTCGTTCTCGCTGTGTTTAGAAAATGCGAAACTACGACCTGGCGGGAACGGACGCAGTTGCTTAATTGAAACGTTTCATGAAAAGTTTCATTCGCTTGCTACAACAACGTCGGTATAGGCAACGTATATAGATGCGGCCGATGTTGTTGGAGAGAAACCATAATGCGAGAAGTATTCTACGCAAAATTTTGGAGGGGGAACTCAACAACACCATTCATAAACTTTATATTTGATATTGATTCACAATTCCACTTTTTCCTGCCGTCAATTTAAATCACGTAAACAAACTAAAACGTAAGCAAAGCTTCACCTTGACAGATCGGACGAATAAGCTCGTTCCCGCTGGATATTTTGTCGAAACTGGGCTACTTTTTCCCGTTCCCGCCACCGGGAATTCCCGCCATGTTTAAACAGCGGTTAAGGGTAGTCTGGTTTGTAATGAGCATTGAACAATAACAAAAAGGGTTTAATTCAAATCGATTGGAATCAGGCATGTTTTTGCATTAAAACAACAAGGTTTTGAAATATATCAATTATAGGACTATATGAATACTTTCAAAAGCTTTCAACAGTTTCATCTAACTGATATTGTGACGACATATCCTGTTTGATGTTGCAATACATATAAAAACGAGGTACATGTTTAAACGAGAACTTTAAGTTCTTTTTAAAAGAAGAAGTATAATTACACATTTTTTTGAATTCTTATTATTGAATAAGAATTTTTAAAAAAAATTCATTACACCTCACCATCGAGGAAAACTTATAGGTATATCTGAATTTGTTGAAAAGTATACAAAATTGATGAAAAATTATGATATTTTACGGTATTGCACAGGGGCTTCGTTCATTCTACCGCTTAGGGCCCCCGTGAGAGTAAACCCTTCACTGCATTTCATGATGTTAATTTTTAATATTTTTTGCAATTTTTATTTTGCAATCTGCGCATTATTGAAGAATTTGTACAATTCATTATTCATAAATTTTGAAGAATGAATATGAAAAAAAAAACTCAATATATTTTTATAGCACAAGTTCTAGAAGCTAAAGCATACATAATTGTTTTTGTATTTAAAGAAATTTAATTTTTCCATTTGTGCTGAATGTGCGTCCCGTAGTGCGAGTGGACCAGCAAGTACAGCACCGACCGTGCCGATTCCCGTGGCATTCGAACCGTTGAACATCGTGCCGGTGCGAAACAACTGCGACGCCCGGTACATGCAAACGTTCATATGGCGATGAAACATGCAAAAACCCAGCCAAAACGAGGCACCTACTCGGACACCGGCCCGGCATATATGCATGCAGTCCATGTAGTGGCCCGGCGTCACTCCCGAGAGTGCAATAGCAAAACACGTTGCCCGAACAAGTGCAGCAAGTTGGCCGCCACACGGTTTCGTCACGCGGGACTCGACTTGCTGGGCGATACGATTAGCTTAGTCCGTAAGCCGGTCGCCGGAAAACCGGTGCCCACTTGGAACTTTGCCGGCGGAACACAGAGCGCCGTAGCTTCTGCCGGATTGGACAACAAGAGGGGTAGGAGAAGCAGAGCGTGGAAGGCCAGCGAACATACCCCACGAGGAAGGAAAAGTTATTTCTCGAGCAGCCGGGAAACTATTTCCACGTGATAGTATTGCTCAACAAGGATCCGAGTGTTGCGGCATTATGGACACGAGCGGCAGACTTGATCCGACTCACGGTTGGCTTCGAGATGATCGAGAACGTGCCGGACTGCTGCCCGTAGGCCCTTTTACAGCAACACACATACACAAACACCTCCCTGTTCGGGAAGGGCGCGGAGGAGAAGAATTTTCATTTTAATTATGTTCATCTGCCATAACTATTCACAACTATCTGCATCGATGCGCCGGTTCGCTCAAAGCGAACGAGGTTTCCGTGCTCGACAATGCCGAAAGGATAGCAATCGTGTGGGCGATGATGATGACGTTCGAAACTGGTGCTTGTCAGTTAGAAGTTCCTTTTAGGGGCCGAAGTCTTGGGGCGTTTCGTTTATTAGTTATTGCGTTAATGTAAATTGTTCGTTTAGTGACGCTAGCATTCCGACCGTTAGTTTCTGGCCGTAATGTAAATGTGATTTGAGAATGGACAAAAGGCATACAGAGGCGAATTATTATGTCCTCTAAAGCACCGTGGGAAATGCTTGGGATGATCTCTTCTCTATTTTATTCCAGGCAAAAGGAGTTTTAAGTCGATCGTTGTTGGAAGACTGGTTTTGTATTACTTCTTTTATTTCGACAGAGAAGAAAATTAGTAAACCGCACGTTTCTATGTCCAATACCAACGGGTATATTTCAGGAATCAGGGAAAACGAAAGTAGGATGATTCAAAACGATTTCAAAAAGATTACCCAAAGGCTATGAAAATTCATTATCAAATTCTTTATTGATTGAACTTCAAATGATTGCTCCTCAATAACAACAAACTCTGGTAGCGATGCACAAAATAATTTGATAAAAATAATACAAAATCAGAATACTACATTTTGAAATTTTATTCGAGGTGAATCTTTCTTCTCTTATATTGTCTGTAATATAGAAGGCAATAAAAATTGTAAAATTACAAATGTTAACAAAAAGTATTATTAAAGAAGGGACCGGGATAAATTTCAATAAAAAGGGTCAGATAAATAACTCCGACAAGAATTGAGATGTGTTTTTTTTATGTAGTACTAAACTGTTCTTACGGGTCGAATAAATTCAGTTGGCGGGCGGGATTTGACTCACGGATTGGACTTTGCCGATCGCTGCATTAAAATATTGTGCATACTTCTATTTGATTGATTTTTCATTAGTAAATTGAAACCTAAAAATTATAAAAGTGATTGTAAAAAATATCTGTTGTTACTGGAATAAGTTGAATTTTGCAAGAAAGAAGTGATGCTTTTAATAACGGTGTGTCGTAAAAATGCGCCATAATTCGTAGCATGAAATAAAAATACCGAAATAGATTGCGAAACCGTTAACTTTTCATTCTAAAACTGATTTAAGAACTGTGGAATGCATAGCCACGATTTAGCAGGAAATACTTTCATATAAAATGCCCACAAAATAATTCATTTTAAAGAACACCATTTAATATCCAATCGAAACCACCGATTCTTCAAAACAAACTCCCTTACTTGCTAACGTCCTGCTTCACGACCCGAAACTGCATCCAGTGGTTATGAATCATCGCCAAAAACTCGTTTCCTTAAACGACTACACGAACTTCTTTTTTGTCGCTCGAGGGCCTTCGGGGCTCCAGCGACAAGTCTCCCAAAAACCCATTTAAGATCAAAAACGTCCATCGCACAGGGCACGCTCCGCGGTGGATTGAGGAGGAGCGCAGGGAAAGGGGAAGCACAAAATCCCCCGGAACAATCAAGTCCAGTCAGCCCGGCACACTGTTGGACCCGCATTTGCATCGGCTGACAGCTCGGTTACGTGTAGTTAACTATGTCGATTATGAAACGATGCCATCAGGTTACACCGTGCCGCTCGCGTGGTTGGACCGCCGGGTATACTACAGCAAAGGCACACACATCCACACCACTGGGAACCAATTTTGTCTCCTTGCCATGTCCGGAGTGCTCAAAGGCTCCAGTCGAACGTGGACCAGGACCAGTGGAACAAAAAAATCGTTCAAATGACACAAAAGGGAAGGGAAAAAAAAGTACACTGGAAAATATATCCATCGATGGGGCGGAGGGCTCATAAAATTTTATTTAAAACTCCGCTCGTGTAAAGGACGAGTGCTGGCAAGGGACAAGACGGTGCAATCGTAGGGGTGTGCAGGATGCACCGTTGCACGAGATAAAATTCGAGCCAACAAAAGCCAGCAAAATGACGGCGTGAGGATGGAACCCGTCGGTGAAAACGGTAGGTTAGGATACAGAGAGGAAGGAAGGAGGGTGGCGGGGGAGGGTCCTTGGAGAGTCGATCAGCAGGGACCAGGAAAACCGGGGCGCTCGCAGACCAGACACCGAACGGACAGCTCCAAACCGGGATTCTTATCACGTAGTTGCTAATGAAGTTTTTATGAATACAATATTTCTCATTGATTATTTGCTCTGCGGCTGCCATGATGTCCACCCTGACTGTGTGTGTGTGTCTGTCTTGAGTCTGTGGACCGTGCGGTTGCGACCTTTTCCGGACACTTCCGAGACACCGTTCGTGACTCGCTCCCTTTGGCGCGACGAGTCCATAGGTCAGCATGCAGGTTGAAGTGTTCGCGAACTGTGGAAACAGGGTGAAGACTGTTTGATTTCGACCCTCAGCCTTTCAGAGACCGGGCCCAGACACACCGTGCATCCGCTGCACCGACCCAGGCCAGCTCCTTCTGGTCATGTCACTTTACGGCACTTTTCGTCGAGGCGCTCACGTTTTCCCCCCGTTTCGAGCCCGCCGACCGTTGGGTTGGGAAAAATTCAAAGATCGTAACCGGGAACCGTCCGCATGCTGGCGAGTCGTAGCCATCGTCATCGTCGACGCCCGGCCGCCGAGTGAAATACCATGTTCCTGGGAGCGTGGTCGGAAAAAGCGGAACCTTTTCGCCATTAACGATGGCTGGCACGGTGAGCGCGGGCGTACGAAAAGCAAAGCAGAAAAACCCCAATGGTGAAAATCCCTTCGGACAAGGTCAGCACCGGTTCGGACCAGAGCGCTGGCCAGCATCAACTTTCCACAGGGTGGGGGGAGAGAAGGAACCTGGGGAGTATTTTTGGCGCACGGCCAAGCCGGTGGAAAACTAAATGTTTCGTTGCTTATTTCGCATCCTCCATGGCGAAGGGACTGGGGCGGGATGTGTGCTACAGCCAACGAGGGATTTGCCCGGAAGCATGGGCCGGGACCGGGATGTTCGTATTTTCAATTAGAAACTACTGGGCGTCCACTCTCCCCCCGCACGCCTGAACCCTTCGCCGGAACCCTTTAACGAGCGCGTGACGCCAGTTCCACCGTTGGACTGGAAAAATCGAGTGTACGAATAAAATAACAAGGAACACTCGGTGCAGCTGCTGGCATGTTTTTCCCACCCAGTTCTAGTCCCCACTCCGGCACGGAGGAAATAAATGAAAGAAACACAACACGAAGCGGAGGTTTTCCTGGGAGTGGAAAATCATGAACGAATAAAGACCCCGGTTCGGATCTACCTACCTTCTAGTTTTTGCGGAAGGTCTTTTTTTTCCGCCGGTTTCTTCCATCCATGTGCCCTGCCGCTGAACGCAAACGGTGCGGTTCGGTGAAGAGGCTGTAAATTGGTAAGGATTTATGAGGCGTGCGACGGTGCACGGAGGGCACGCGTGGTTTTCTATTGATTTTGTAAAATTGCTTCTATGAAATTTATTGTGCAGCGCGTAAAACAAAACAAGGCTAGTCAACTGTCGGGGATTTGTTATTTTTTTCTTTTGCTGTGTTTTGTCTCTTGTGCCTAATCGTTCATGCTGCCAATAAACTGGTGCTTGGGAAATGGAATTAAGATCTATAAGCTAACACGACTATAAATTGGGAAACGGTGCGCTAAATGGAATAGCTTATACCTTAGGGCAGGGATGGGCAGAGATTTTCTTTTTATCATATTTTTGGCATTGTTTTTTTTCTATTTTGAAAGGAACAATAGCTTGCAGTATTTATGCAACGAAAAACATTATTTTTATCTGATGAAACGACTGCATTTACATTCCACATTATTTTTCAAACAATGTAAGGTTATTTCGTGAAACGCATTTCCATTTTTTTCATTAATTTAAATTAATTTGGTAAGCCAGAAATTTCTCCTGCCGGATTTCACTATACAATTCCTAGATTCCAGTACTCATCGCTAAGGATTTTTTTGTCCTTGTTTGTACACTGTAAAGCTATTTTTTTCATTTTCTGTCAGTTCCAACAAAGTTGACTGAGTGCATGTTACCCTATTTTTTCTGTACGTGCACTCATTTCCATAATGTTTCTAAGTGTAATGAAGGTTGGGATAAAACGCAATCCGATTATATTTTTCTACATGTTTCTATAAACTGTAGTGGTGGAAAATAATGGGACATAATTGAAAAGCCATCTGAAAGAATTGGAAATCATTTTGTGGAATTGAAAACAGAACACAGCATTAAGGACGTACGCGACGCAATATACTATGTGCTTATTTCAAGTAAACTTTGTAAAACTAAAATTCAACAACGAAAAATAGAAAACTGTAATAAAATATCCTGCTAGGGTAAGTGCTCCTATAGTGGTGCTAGTAGAAATAGTGGTTGTAGTGGAATAAAATCCGGGTTGTACGGTGGAATAAATATAATGGAGATATTTGTTCTTCTATGAAATGTTCTTTGATCTTCTGCGAAGTGTTCAAAAGATAAATCTTCCCATTCTATAATGAATTAAGGCTACAAAATTAATGTTTTCCAAACAGGCTGTAATAATGCCATGATTTCCTTAACGCTATAAATCGCTGCAAAAGGTCTATGAGGCCAATGAATTGGTCTATGACAAAGACAATGCATTGGCCTATGAATATTTTGGCCATTCTGTTTTAAATTTGCTTCAAAAATAAGGCACGGTCAAAATATATTCAGTCATTTCCAAGTACTACCACTACTATAGGAACACGATACCACAAATATAGGAACACCATTATAGGAGCAACCAACTCGGAAGAAATATGCGCTTTTTTCGTCTACTTTTAATGTTTTACGGTGAAAATAGATGTTTTGCAGAAGAAAATTCGTGTTTCGATCATAATTGGTACAAATATGTAAAAATTGTCTTCTTAACACTTATAAATTACATCATATTGTTAGTTACAGTACTAAGTGCTCCACTATTGGGACCGTTACCCTATTTGTTATGCATTTCCAGGGAAGAGCAATTGGAACAAAACACACCGACCAAAATGCTTATCAATTGAAGTAACACAATTGTATAATTTACAACAATACTTATTGCTAAACAATAATCATTCTTTCTATTTTTTTTTAAACTTCACTGTTAAAATAAACAGAACAAAGTATAAGGATTTGTTTGCAATTCCCAAATCCTACATGTGTAAAAGCGTTATATGTCAGTCTGGTCCGTTCAATTTTAGAGTTCAATAGCGTCATTTGGTCACCGTCTACCGATTACTAGACACATAGAATAGAGACAGTTCAGCGTCGGCTTACTTGTGTCGCGTTACGACTTTTCTCTCGATCTGTATCGTTTCGACTTGACTATCGTACACGTTGCTTATTATTAGGTTTTCAATCCCTTGACCACAGGCGTAAAGTTGCGCAATGCGTATTCATTGGTAAGCTTTTGATAGGAGAGATTGACGCCCCTGATTTGCTGGCTAGAATTAATATATATGCTCCTGCAAACATTATAAGAAATAGACAATTTTTAGCACCTCAACTACATAGGCGATTATACAGCCATAACGAACCTCTGTTAGTGGTGATGCGAAACTTTAATAATTACTATGAATACTTTGACTTTAACTCCTCTATGTAACGCTTTAAAAATGAATTGCTGCTACTTTATGCTAGAGTTAGTCCTTAGTATTGAGCTCAGTGTCCAGGCCGTGATGTTGGCCACACACTTTATAAGGAAATAAATAAATAAATAAATAAATAAGAAACGGGGGCGATTCCTTATTTGAGTTCCAAAATAATTTTAATCTCTATATTTAACTATAAGAGTAAATGTCACATTGATCTACTTTTTAATAGTTCGTGAGGGACAATAAAAGAAAATTTAGTGACACGAGTGATTCGATGAGGTAATAACGTAGCCTTTTTGAAATAATACGTTGTGATAATATAATATTCCGATTTTTCTATTCATTGGTGGGGTTTGGAACATCGTCCGCCGTAAAATGCTTATCCTGCAACAAGAATATTTGTATTATCATCATGAATCTATGCTAAGTATTCAAATAATTTCAAAAACATCATTCCTGAAAACAACCATCATGATATCAGTCGAAAGATCTTCTTGAACATGAAATTCATGTGACACTTTCAACATCCTTACTACGACTCAGAAAACAACCATGTATAGGAATGAAAAATAGCTCCCAGTGAATTTCACCCGAAGCCAGCAATGGTAATTTTAGCATCTACGCAAGCTTTTCCCCCATTTCAATGCAATCACTTCGAAAACAAGACAAATGTATCCCATTTGCAATTCATCCAAGATTCATTCCCACTGTCGAAAATCAGCCCGCTTCGTTTAATGGTGCCGGTGGTCTTCTCGGCAGATAATAAATAAATGGAAAATGAACGACATTTCGAGCTGTGCGTGTGTGTGTGTGTGTGGAAAGCTGGTACGATGGCGATCAACCAGCACCAGGCCAGAGTAATTCCTACCTACTCGAGATGCATTCTTGTCCCATTACGCTGCTCCAGGAGTGGCTCCAGCTAGACGCATCCGATACGGATCCTGTTCTTTCCCCGAGAGCTCTGACAGACGAAATTAAGAAGCCGGAAACTTGGGCACCCACAACGCAAACAGGATAAAGTAAGTGCCACCAACGACACCGGAGCTTTGCCGGAATAAGTGGAATTCGTAACACCATCACAGCACAACCTTCTCCCCTTCGCTGGCCTGACCGGGCGCACATAATTTGTTTCGAAAACCCCAACGGAAATGTAAAACAACCCCACCCCCGCTGGTTCGTTTCCAGCCACCAATCACCTCCAATCGACCGCCAGCACCGCAACAAGCCCGGGACGAGATCTTCGTTTGGGCCGAAGATTAATTGGATTAATTACATTCGTTTTTCGGCTTCTGGCACCGACCGAAGATTTACCAGTCGCAGTCGAAAGTGGATCGGTATTTCGTAGTGTTGGGTCATATGAATCTTTCGACGAGATTCATTCACATGAATCTTTTACGGAAGATTCATTCAGAATCATTCATGAATCTCTCGGGATTCATGAATCTCTTGGGATTCATGAATCTCTCGGGATTCATGAATCTCTTGGGATTCATGAATCTCTCGGGATTCATGAATCTCTTGGGATTCATGAATCTCTCAGGATTCATGAATCTCTCGGGATTCATGAATCTCTTGGGATTCATGAATCTTCAGATTCATGAATCTTCATGAATCTTCATTGAAAGATTCATGAATCTTCATTGATTAATGAATCCTTAGGGATAGGAATCTTAAGGGAACAAACTAAAACAGACAACGACGATGCTTTGCCCCACCGTAGGAGGTACAGTCTGACAAGAAAGTATCCGTACAGTCATCAATTTCAACTTCAAGCCTAGTTATCTCAGCGACTACGTGACCTAGGACAACCATTTAAACGACATATCGTACATAAACTTCTATTCTATCCAATGAGGTCTTAACATTTCGAAAAAGTTACTTGTAGGTCACTTTGTTCTATAGAAACCATAAAAAAGGCTCAAAATCGATGACAAAAAAGTATCCGTACACGATGAGTATTGATGATGTGCTATCGGTACCTGATGTGCCAATATGTTACAATCAATGCCACTTGCCTCAATAATGGCCAGCAATTGCCAAGGCATCATTTCTACAAGTTTTTTTTTTCGAAAGATGCTGGAAATTTGACCCGATTTCTATAATGTTTCTAAAGGGGTCTACTAAGATCAAGATAATGTCCCGTTCATGGTAAATCTAGGCGTCTTTCGACAAATGTTGTACAGAGATCGATTCCGGAGACTTTAGGAGTATCGTCAACACTTGTACGGTCTCATAAAGTGATAATTCTTGGACAATACATGGTCTATTCTTGGGATCGTTATTTTACTCAGAGAGCATATTATTGAACATTTAAAGTTTAACCTAGCCATGGCTTGTCCAAGTGACAAAATGGGCGAAGTAGACTATGTCCCACAGATGATTCATATTTAATTCAATATTTCCAGTTCGATTAATGGTCTTAATGGAACACCATAACACAAACTCTCAACTACTGTGTTTTATAGTTGGAACAACGTTGCTCGTAATGATGGTTGAGTTCGACGTCTGGTGTCTATTGTTACTCGTTTTTTGGCCAAAATTGCTTAATTTTGTCTGTATATAGTGTATAAAACACTGAGCCTACACGCCAATGGCATCAAAATACAGCGATTTGCAAATCCCCAGTCTTTCTTATTCTTTCCTAGGAAATGACAAGTTTGCAACTTACAATAATGCAATGTAATTGTTATTTACAAAAAACCTTCTTAAGAGTTGAAATCCAAATCATATGATTGATGCACTAGACACTTCGTTCGTCATGTTTGAGGACTCGAAGTATGGAGAACTTAATAGCTTTTCGAGCAATCACCCTCCCATAGCGATTGAGTAACCACGAAAGGTGTTTGTTTGCAGGGTTTAGTCTAGTTGCATCCTGGTTAATTCGACGAATTATAAGTTCCTGAGACTTAGCATGAGATTTTTCACAGGGTTCATAAACTTGCCAAGTTAGGTTCCCTTTACATCACAAGAAAAAGATAGTTCTCTATCGGTTGCAGCTGTTTGCCTAGTTTCACCGGCCATTTCACGTTAAAATATAAAAATAATAGATATAAAATTGTTGCCGCCATACTTTTAGACACTTGATAACTCTAAATAATGACTAGGCTGATATTTTGACTACTAGAACCTCACCAAACCGGTGTTTTTGGTCAAGAAAGTCGGGTGTACGAATACTTTTTTGTCATCGATTTTGAGCCTTTTTTTGGGTTTCTATAGAACAATGTGATCTACAAGTAACTTTTTCGAAATGTTAAGACCTCATTGGATAGAATAGAAGTTTATCTACGAGATGTCGTTTAAATGATTGTCCTAGGTCACGTAGTCGCTGAGATAACTAGGCTTGAAGTTGAAATTGGTGACTGTACGGATACTTTCTTGTCAGACTGTATATATTTTCCCATCATCTCCTATTTTAATGTAGTGCACCCGGTTGACAAAAATTCAAATTTTTTGCAGCTTTCATGTAGTTACGCTTACCGAAGAACACACTTGGAACGCATGATCGGTTCGCTTAACAAGAACGCATACTCGAAACGCATACTCCAGACGTTATATATAATAATATATATATTTGACACCGCGTCCACACGGCATAGTAGCGTAGCGATTTTGACACTCCGTCGTAGTGTAAATGTTGGTCGAGAGGCTTTAGCCACGGCCATAAAAAATAGTTGACACTACGACGGAGTGTCAAAATCGCTACGCTACGATGCCGTGTGGACGCGGTCTGATAATATATCTTTACTATTAATTATACATATTATTTATACACATGTTAACCGTTACCCGTTCAACCGCCTACCTGGGTAGTTTTTGGATTTATGTTTTTAAATAACTCTGGATTGGATTGGAGTATCGGCATGAAACTTTTAGAATGCCTAGAAAAACTCACTTTCTATCGTTTTACTAAAGAAAAAAAAATTTCCAAGGAATTTAAATAATTTTTATTCGAGTTTTTCGGTTGATACCCCTCAAACGTTCAACCGGACTACCCGGGTAGTCCATACATTTTGTATGGGAGATTCCGTTTTCCTGTACTTCAGACCAAATAACTTTTTATCTAGACGTCGGGAAGATTCGAAATTTTAAGTTTGGTAAATTAGCTCGCGAAAAACGCGACGTCGCTTTAGCTCTTGTCAAATGTCAATTCAAAACGTAAACAAACCGACAACTGGACAAAATGTAGACAAACCGAAACACAAACGCGAACAAAACGAGCAATATTCTCCACGAAACATTGGAGTTTTTGTTTTACTACTTATTTCTACTCTTCTGAAATGTAGTTCAGTTATAAAACTCCGTTTTAATTGATATTTCCAACGTTTCTTCCGGTGCCGAAACGAAAACAAACTGGCCGGTTGACAGAAATTTAAATTTTTACTGCTATCATGTAGTTCCAGCAAGAGTCCCAGCAATCTGCCATGGAAAAACTTGCTGTTACTACATGACAGCTGCAAAAAAATTGAATTTTTGTCAACCGGGTGCACTTCATTAAAATAGGAGATGATGGGAAAATATATACCTCCTACGGTGGGGCAAAACATCGTCGTTGTCTGTTTTAGTTTGTTTTCTCAGTGAATTTCTTTTGCGCCAAACTAACTCCTACGGTGGGGCAAAACATCGTCGTTGTCTGTTTTAGTTTGTTTTCTCAGTGAATTTCTTCTGCGCCAAACTAACCAAGGTTGAATGAAATACGTAACTAAACAAATATGCCAAAATTCAACAAACTTTTTGGGCCGAATTTGTGCTCAAATGTAATATATATTTCCCAAAACTCCCCTACCTCTATCGCGCTTTGCTGTTCCCTAAAGATTCCTATCCCTAAGGATTCATTAATCAATGAAGATTCATTAGTCAATGAAGATTCATTAATACCGAGAGATTCATGAATCCCGAGAGATTCATGAATCCCGAGAGATTCATGAATCCCGAGAGATTCATGAATCCCGAGAGATTCATGAATCCCGAGAGATTCATGAATCCTGAGAGATTCATGAATCCTGAGAGATTCATGAATCCTGAGAGATTCATGAATCCTGAGAGATTCATGAATCCTGAGAGATTCATGAATCCCGAGAGATTCATGAATCTTCATGAATCCCGAGAGATTCATGATTCTTCATGAATCCCCAAAGATTCATGAATCTTTCGTTCAGCGATTCAGATTCATTAATTTTGTTGAATGATTCATTCAGATTCATGAATCTGAATCTGAAATACACAACTCTAGTATTTCGGGCTCGGAAGGAAAAGTCAGCTCTTTCTGTAGCCGATTGCTTGATCACCCGGGGGAACAACATTCCTAGGCTTGAGCAAAACCGAGATGAAACCGGATATTTTGATGAATTTTCCTCTCCCATTTTCGATAGTCGATTACTAGGTACACTCCAGAGCAAATTGCACGATCTTTTAGCTTCCAAATGGTGAAATACAAGGAACATTTATCGTTCGAAAACGATCCTGAAGCAAGCGGGAAGAATTTTCCGTCAGATTGTTGCCAGAAAATGTAGGAACCCGATCGGAAACCCGATGATGACTGGAATTACAAAAGAAACTCCGCAGAAAGGAAGCGATCAATATTCTAGCCGGGGGTTGGATTCATCCCGGCCGTTTTGCAGATGCGAATACACAACCATAAGTGGGTCCGGTCCATTCCGTTCCATGAAAAGCCAATTTTTGGTCCACAAAATGAAGCAAACCATTTCCCAATGTTAAGTGCCCTGAGGAATTCACCCTTCTCGAGTAATTTGTTTCCGTTCGGATGAGGTTCCGAAATAATGTGAAGAATTTGCCCACTGGAAAACCGTTGACGATTTATCCTCCTCATCCTCCAACCCCTACCACACACCATACTAGTACACATACACGCACGTATACCCAGATCAGTCCTTAAGAACTTTCTCTTCGCTCAACGTTTTAATATCATCACGTAGGAATGGCACCAGCCACTGCAGCACTCGTTTGCTCGACCAGTTGTATTATCTTTCGCTCGTGCAGACGACATATCGCATACACAAACACAACTCCCACCCGGTGACCAACGAACCACCAAACGAAGCCCACCCCCATTCCTCCTCTTCACCGAACAAACACATGCGCACAATTAAAGAAAAACCCACTTCCGTCCACGGTGTGCCAAGTTTCTCGGGTTCTCGCTGGGAAAACATACAGCGACACAAACAAACACACACACACACAGAGGATGCTCTAGCGACCCGGAGATTATGCCGCTGCCACCGACACTCGGTATTCTATCTGCGTAAATTAATTTCCATTTTCATATTTATCTGTTTAATTAAAATTCCTAAAATTAGACGTCCCCGTGCCAGACGCCGTTTTCGGTACTTTCCACCGCGTTGCCCGTCGCAACGCTGGGATGCGACTGTCCGGACAGGAGCGTGAGTGGCGAAAAGTTTGAGTTTGTTTTTCCTCCCACGATGCCCCTCTTCCCCGCGGGAGCAGGTTCATTTTCTGTGTATTTTTTTTTTTGCTTCTGTTGCATGTGACTTTCCTTCCGGACGGCTCGAAGCATCCGTGTCAAACGAGCCCTACATATGTCTACGAGGCGGTAAACGGGAGGTCTGGTTTATTGTGAAACTCCCCACCACCACCACCACCACCACCACCACCAAGGCGGATCCATAACGTTGCTCAACGGAGAGTCACTTGCCGAAAACCACTGGATTAATGGGAGGAAAAGGGAAAATAATGGAGACGGAATGAAGGGAGAAAAAACACATCCAAACAAACACCGGTAGACTCTCTTCGTCGGCAACGGCAGCCGGGAGGTAGCGGGGGGGAGTGAGAGCCACGGTGGATGATAATGATGTGACAGGACCGGAATGAAAGATAAGGATATTTTATCTTCATCCGCCTGGTGCGGCTGCTTTCTTGGCCGG
Organism: Anopheles coustani; assembly: GCF_943734705.1. Classification (NCBI taxonomy): domain Eukaryota; kingdom Metazoa; phylum Arthropoda; class Insecta; order Diptera; family Culicidae; genus Anopheles; species Anopheles coustani. The sequence continues at coordinate 82,905,152 of NC_071288.1, read as the reverse complement.
GAGTTTTCCCGGTGACGAGATGAAACCGATGCCAGGTCGGTTGATTTGAACCGATGAACCGGAAAACTTCCCGCACCGTAAACCACTCATAACAAAAAACTCACACACGCTGACATACCCACATGCACACACACACACACACACGCTTCTTGTTCAGGGCGAAGAATTTCCACGACGTCGGGGTGAAGATAAATTTTGGAAGGCTTATGCGACGGCAGCACGAAACTCTTCCACCGGGAACGCGTTTGTCCTGTGTGTTGCAGCTATCTGCTAGGGGAACCGGTTTGTTCGCTTTTCTTTCTTTTATCTACCTTTTTTTCCGTCCATACAAAGACCGGGGCCACGGCGGTGTCTTTGAATTCCGCAATATTTACATTAGCTGATGGTGTTTCATTTGGAAAATTGAAGGACTTTGCCTCGCTCGAAGGAAAAGCAGACTCCGGCACGAGTTTCGTTTCACAAGAACGCACACACACACACACACCCGCACGTGGAGGGTAGCACATATTCAGCGGGCGTGGAAGGGCACGATTTCCAATCTCCGATCAACCATCCGAACTAGGAAGACAAACCCGAGCGAACACACTCAATGCACCCGGAGCACACTTTCCGGGTGGCCGCTTGTCGGGGCAGAAGAAAAACGACCGGAAATCGTCTGCGATATCGCGCTGCGTTCGAAAGACAATCAATTTCCTATCTCGAACGATCCACGCTCCGCAGTCGGCGATGTGCGTGAAGGCTGGGCGGGTTTTTCTTTTCCCATTTTTTTTAACTTTTGACATTTTTCCTTCGAGCAATACTGCTCCTTGGAAGTAGGAATATGAATTTTAAGAACAGGAAATTGATCAGCGACAAGCGAGGCCCGGCACCATTCGGGGCACGATAAATGTGATACGTTGCGGGTATATTACACTTGTTCGTGTGTCGATTTATCACCACTTCCCGCCCGGGGCACGGGTATGAATTTCGATTGGAAAACATTTATTTCATCGCCTGAACGCGGGAGATCACGTTTGAAAATTCAGCCACGAACATTCTAATCTACCACGGCCTTCCCTATTTATCTTCGTTACCGGATGAGATGTTCGAAATAGAACAAGACGTACCGGTGCTTCGCAAAATCGGTAGGTCATTATTTTATTCCATTTAATTCCCAGTGGGGTGACCGCTTGAATTGATCGTTAGCCTATGCCGGGGTGCAGATTCGATTGACAGCAACGACGATTTCGGTTAACGAGGGTAGAACGGTTTTGTCTTTTCCTCAGAAGTGTCAGGGGAATGATCTTAAAATAACCACCAGCCAATTTAGCTCGGAAAAAATAGAAAAGAGATCTATTTATTGAATTTGAACGAATTGTCCATATTGGAGGCTAGTGGAGGTTAACAGATAATCTTTGAACACGTAAGCGATGTTTGAAAACTAAATAGTACTTCGATAGAATAATTTTCAACCAAGAAATGTTTTAACGTAAGATATTCTGGAAATGTTGCACCCCATTAACACGTCGATAGCCGTCTATTATTGGTCCTAAAGCTTGTTCGTCCCATAAATAAATGAAACTGCGACATAAAAATTATAGTAATATTTAAAATCAATTCTTTGAGAAGCTAAAATTTTGGCTAGTCTTAAAAAATCGTTAGTTTTGTAAATGTTTTAAGCAAATTTTACTTTAAAAAATGTACTAAAAAGTGAGCTAAAAACGCTTAGCAGTAAACGTGTTAAGGTGAGAACAATCTTTTGCTTTAGACCAAAATAGTTTCATAGATTTTTAGAAATAAACATTTTCAAAAGCAAATGCATTTGCAGGCCACGTAACATTGAAAACTTGTAAATGACTAAACCTAAGTTATCCAAAAATTATATTGAGGTATTTTATGTTATGGTTTTATTAATTTCACTAAGGAACAAAATATTTAAAATAATGTAACGAAACATAAAGTGTTTATCTTTCAAATAGAAAGCTTTCCAAAGACGATGGTATCATTTTTATATAGTAGCCATGACTGTAATTATAAAAATTAAAATAATTTAACCGTCAACAAACTTCAAACAAATTACGTTTTTGAGTTTAGTGTATCAAAACATTGAAGACAAACCCAAATTCTCTTGACCCTTTCTGTTTCGCCTCCTTGTGAAACAGCAACAACCAGCGATCTGCAATCAAAAACAGACTTTTCCCTAATCTCCACTATCACACTCCTTTATCCGGGAAATAATTGCCCCGCACACTGTCCCATTTGTAACCGTTTGCACCCCTGTTCCCCGGCGGTTGTTATGTTTTCCCCATTTATCCTACAACAAATTGCAGGTACCGGGAAACTTTCATCCCGAGAAAATTACCATCTTTTCGGCGGACGCAAAAACGACGACAACAGCAGAATGTACGCAAACAGAAAACAAAAAAGGGAATGCAAAGTATAAAGTTCGGTACGACGAGAAAGAGGACAGCAAACACGAGCCGAAAAGGAGAAATGCATCGCTGATGCTTGTGGAAACAACATTAAATCCAGATGATAACATCTTAGCACATCATAATATTTACCCGCTAAGCCCCGGGTTGCGATAGCAGCGCCCTTTAGCACGTGTTTTTCCCTCCCGGAGCAGAGTTTTTCATCATAAACCCGCTCCCCAAACCCCGGCCCAGCGGCCATATATCCTTTCGTTTCCCCGCATCCTACTAGCCGAACGAGACGAGAACAAAGCTGATGGCCAAAGACAGAGAGCGCGAAGCAAAAAAAAGAAAACGGGGTGGAAAGACACGTGTGCGTATGTGCGCGCATATTACGGGACCATCAATTTTCCGACCCGGCCACACATCCCCCGGCAGCCTCACGCTTCGAGTGGTTGTAGAGATAGCGGGAAGGGGCGGAGTAGGGGGATAGAGTAAAACCGCCACCCACCCGGAAGGGAAAACCTCGTTTTCACGCATTTTCTTTGTACCGCTACCGGTAAAAGTTCAACCCTTTTCATTTGGGACACCACGGAAAGGTGGCTTTTTTAGTGTACCCACACATACACACACACACGCACATACGTAGGAGGAAGGGTAATGTTCTTCATAATGTTTCTCGCACGCTAAAGGACCACCCGGATCCTGTTGACATTTCCCTCTCTCCTCACCAATGCACCGTGCCCCGAGTCTGGATGGGGAAGGGTAAAGGGTCCTCCAAAGTGGAACTGTTTATAAAAACAGCGAGATAGAGAGAATGGGAGAGCAAGAACAAGATAGAGACGGAGCGTGTTCCCTGGGTTAGCTAAATTACACCACCACGACACGGAACGGATCTCTTCGGAAAAACGGACCCGTTTTTCATATTGATGGCGCTGCCGTTTCCGGAGGACATTTATTGCACGGTTCGTCCGACCCCCGGATCCCAGAGGGAGGGGGAGGGGGTTTTGGTGGAAGGTTTGCTGCATTCGGAGCACGTCCGTGGCCATTGTCGTGGTGGTAAGCCTTTCGACTGTAATTTATAAAGTCAACAACGTCAGGACAGCCGACATCGTTGGTCCCGGGTCCATCGGTTGATCGGGATGGCGCCCCGGGCGGAGGGTAATGGGTGCACACGGGGGATGGTGGGTATGCAAACGCGCACGTACTCACGTGCCCGAAAAACGTCCCCCAAGCAGGGCGGAGGGCAGGGAGGAATGTTCGGAAAATCGGTAGCGTGTTACACCGAACGCTGGGCTCGACACGCACGAAAGTTTTCCCGGCGCGAAACGGAAGGGCAGGTGGGCCCGGGAATGGGCAGGTGGCTCCGTTTTCGGATCAAGCTAAAGTTAAACATCAAAAACACACAAAAACCCATCCACGCCACGTGTGTGCGCGAACCTGTAATGGAGCCGACCGAAAGTGTGTGCGGACGTCAGCGAGTCGGTTGAGCTTCCTTGGGCAAAACTTTCCCCCCATTGGTGGCCAACCGTCTTGAGACATGATCAGGCGAAGTTGTGTCACACATTTGCACATTTCGCCCCACCCTACCTTCGCCGGTTTGCCCTTTGGAAAGGTGCACGGACGGTGAAAGTTGCGGTGCACAAGTTCTTCAACAACCTTTACGGCACGACAAGCTTGGACGAGGGACGAGAAAATTCCCCCAAAACTGTCACCAGCGGCAGGAAAAAGCAGTACGATCCGAAGCAGGATCGATGCGCAGAAAAGGGGTGCAATCGTTTGCCACGGGGGTTTATTTGCGCCAGACATTTGCGGATGGAATTGCTTCGAACACAATTTAAATACCATTCGGGGTTTTACGCCATTGCAAAGGCGAGTGCGAAGAGCTTCTAGGTGATGCACTAGTTGTAATGGAGTTATCAAGGGTTTTTCCTGAAATGAAATGTGTCGAAATTGGTTGTTTACGTGCAAACGTGATCATGACAAGATGGGTATTCACCGTGATTCTGGATCAATTTTCCTACAGTTTAGTACAAATAATTTCAAAAATATTTGAGTTTGTCAATTAACTTTATTCTTAAAGCTCCTTGATGGATTATTTTATGATGACTGTTGAAAAAACTTAATGTTCTTCAATACAAATATTTCAAACTTCAAGAAAACTATTTACAATGTTATTATTTGGCTTACATTTTCTTTTTCTTAATCTTTACTCCTGTCTTTTAGCTACTTCCCACATTAATTCGTTCTGATACCTTCCAATGTCGTGTCTTCTTCTCTTATCACCTTTTCTTTTGTTCTTCTTCTGATCAACCAATCAGTTTCAGCGTTAAGTTTATCTTCTTCTTTGTAGTCTCACAGTCACTTGCTAAACTCATAACTTTAAAACAGTTTGTTAATAGTTTCGTTTGCGACACTTTTTGTTTATTTGTAAACAGTGACTTATATACACACTTGTTTTAGTTTTTACAAATGTAACGATAATTTATAAATAAGTAAAACTTAGGTGATAGATAATTAGAAAGTGCTGTAGATTTTCGACACAACAGTGTCGTACAAAACTAGGTTCCATCGATAAATGAGGAATTCATTTCATCCAAATTCTGTTATATCTGTTAAACTCTTGACAGTCGCAGTTCTTTTAAATTTATTCTGTAAATCTATAGATATTTTCCTCCGCTAACATAATCTGATCTGATGTTGTAAAGAAATAAAGAAAATGAAATAAATTTCTAAAAACATCCACACTTCTGAAGGAGTTAAAATGCGTAAAATTAACAAAATTTACTCCTAAAGAAAGCTGGAAATTCACAAAGGAAGTGAAGTGAAGAGAAAAATAAAACAGTTCAATTACTCTTCAAATTAAATTTCAAACGATAATTGACGTTTCATGCGTTTTCAGTTTTTGAAAAACGTAGGATAATGAAGCCACGTTCGTTTTACTTATGTGTCAAATATTCAATTGTCTTAAAGTAAGATTACTTTATGCTGAAAAGCGTCTCGCACGAATATATTTAGAGAAATCTTGCAACAACGTTATTTCAATCTTCTTTCTGCATACATTTTCCTGAATGGTCTTCGGACAAAAATGTTGCTCTTTAAACGAAGAAGGGAAGCTCTCGATGCAGGCATTACTTATTGCAATAATTGTGCCAACGACTTCTCCAAGGAGAGCTGTCTCAAATCACTCTCCTCCCTTTTCCCGCAGTTCTCTTACCTGACGAAGTAAAATTTGTCTACTACCGCTCATAATACATCGGTATCGTGGCGCATCGTGGCGCGTTTTCCCTGCCATCAACTGACATTCCATGCAGCCCCGGAAGCAACTCCACTTTCTCATCCGCCATCCAAACCTCTACGAGCTAGTGAGGAGAGAGACGAGGGATGCGGTGGACAGCGGCCGGGTGGATAAAGTTAAAACCGGAAAACTTTTGACTTGTCTGTCATCTAATCGGGGACGCTTGAGGGTGGCAGGTCGGAGCTGGTCGCTCTTATGCGAGCGGAAAGCGTAAGAAGGTAAGTAGCGGGCATCCTCTCGAACCTCCCGAGCGCTCGAGATTCCCTGAGTGGAATTTGTGATATTCCTCATTCTCTATCGGCTCCGACTTTGGTGGGGAGTTTGCCCGGCACGCACATAAGTGAGGCTGGAAGATGATTCCTGGTACGCGTCCCTTTCCCGGCTACGGAGGACGTCATACTTTGCTCCACTATGATCATCATCATCATCATCTTCTACTTTCCGTTTCTTGTCGTTCCCTTCGACTTTCGGCGGGCTAGGAAGAGAAGGAGAGTCTTACCGCAGAAGCACGTATTTACCCTTAGGGCGGTCCTTTTTATGCCACTCAAACTCGACTTATTGTGATGTCTTCCAACTCGACAAACGGATAAAATGTAGCATGAATGAAGGGCGGACGTCGCGGAATGCAGCGCATGTATGCATGAGAGTGTACGTACTTTCGACCACGTAAACGGATGCAACGAAGTCACCGGCGTGCAATTGATCCTTTTCCCGTCCTGGCATGAACCAAAGAGCACTGGGTTTCTTTCTCCTATGCGGAAAATGGTCTGGAAGTTTGGTCGGGAAAACACACTCAGCCCTTTTCCCCGAGTACGACCTGTTGGGCGAAGTATATGGACCAAAAGAAGGGGAAATGTCCCTAAATATATTTCCCCCAATTCGAAAGATTGCATGCTAACGAGTTTCATAAGGGAAGAACGGTGACTTGTTCCATGGTTGTGTAGAATTGTGCAGGAAACATAATACTTGTAAGCAAGAACGTTTCTCCCTTTTTGAAGTCAAGTAATTTGTATAATATTTTACAAAACCTTCAGTACTTATAAAAAAATACAACTTTTATTTGCATTTTGAGTACATTTTAGAGGAAGGTTTTTACAGTACATTTTAGAAGAAACGATGAATGAATGAATTATTTGAAAAAAATTAGAGTATCATCGATAAGATCAATGTGTGACGAGTGATATGAAAATTAGTACATCAAATTCCTAACCTAGAAGATTTGTTTGGAAATATGTTGAAATCAAGCTATATAAAATTGCTTTGATTTATGTATTCCTTATATTTTATCATTTTATTTTTTTTTTTAGTTTTCGAGCATTACTTTATACTTTTATTATACTACTTGCATAAATATTGATTCATTAGAAGCGACAAAACTTGTACTAAGAATCTTAAAAAAGGGTTGGGCAATTTATTGGTTTTACTAAAACGGTTTGGTTTCTTCCCGCTTTTGCTGAAAAAATTAAATTCAACCTCATCTCTGTGACTAATTAATAGGTCACAGAAGTGCACTGGGCATAAACCACTCGTGATTAAATTATTTATGTAACCGTTGTAGATGCTTGTGATAACTTAATTTTCTCGACCGTTGTTTCCACCGCCTCAGGAACGCTTTCAACCCACAACAATCTCTGCGCCGACACGTAGCACGAACCCGGTCCGGTACTGTTTCAATTGTCATTACTGGCTTTTAATAACACAGCACAACGTTGGGCCACTTATCCGCCGGGTGGCGACGGGAACCATCGTTATTTATCGCAAGCGGCACACAAATCTACACGAAAAGAGAAGATTAATTATGCTACAAAGGCGGCGAATAGCAGTCTCGTACCAATCGATGAACTCTGGCGAATCCTTGTAGGTTTGTATTCGGTTGGACGCGATACTTGTGAGCAGCTACTCATCAAATGATGTCCTACCGACGCTTCATCACGGCACAAGGCTTCTTGTTCGCAGCTCCGTTCCGTTTGGCGTCTTATTTCACCATTTTTCCGAACCCTTTCTGTTTCTCGCTGATGAAAAGAAACGGCCTGTGACGGTAGCTATTTCCGGCCTTGCCGCATCATAGTGGGCCCTCGATGGACGATGTTGGATTGGGAAAATGGGAAAATTGGCCACCCTCCCCACTTCCCCATGAAGGGCTTCGCCGCCCAAAAGTTCGCATTCAATTAGCAGCAAACCGTGAGAAAGATAAACCGTCGCCATTGAATCGTTCCCGGAGCATTCACCGGAAATTGCCATTGGAAAGGTATGGGAGGGTCTCTTAGTGGGCGGGAAAGTTTTCCCAGCCGCGTCCCCATGGTTCGATAATTTATTAAAAATTCAAATCTCATTCATCCAGGGCGGCTGGTCCATTTCTCTTTCACGCCTTCGAACCCACCGATTGGCAATTGTAAATCTTCGGAGGGGCGCGTGTCGAGCGGGTGTTAACACAAATTTAGAAAACGGTCGCGTTCGAAATTTCCTTTACCCTAACGTTACTGGACGCAAAGGGGAAGGGATCGTGCGAAAAAGAGCTTTTGTCATCCGCGAATCAGGTTAAATCATTCTTAATTAATTTCTCACCCACGCTTCCACTTTCCCGGGGGACGGTGGGTCCTTAGTCCCTCCCAGCTTATTCAACGCGCTGGATTATCTGATTAAGCCTTAATCAAAGCGTTTACGTTCTTTACGCGGGCCGAAGCCCAAGGAACGTGCCAACCTTCGCACGGGTGCGGTGGAGGTTTTTTGTGTTTCCTCCGGAAGCAATGAAGGGGGAATCGAGGTGTGGAAAAATTAACGCTTTAGCGAAGCACCTCGGCTGCCCGGGAAAATGATGAACTTTTCAATAACCCGATTCCCTCAACTGCTGTGCCTCGCGTTTGTGGCGCAACCGAATAGCCGAAGCGAACCATTCGATCGGAAGCGCGAGAGCGGGCGCGAGTGTTTTAAATAAATTACGACATTCTATCGCTTGTGTTAATTTGTTAAACTTTTCGAGCGCAAAACACGAAGCAGCAAACCAATGAAATAAAACTCGCTCCAGAGGGCGCAGGTTCGGTGGATCGGTTAGATACCGGACGATGCAAACATCAGCGTTAAGCGGTCATCAATTCAAATTAGTGTTAAAATGGCAGTAAAATAAAGACAAACGAGTGTTTTCTTTCGCTGCAATGAGCGGAAGGTCTTTTTGGCGAAATCAATAGTTTAAAGCTTTGAACTCTGAAGCAACGATCGGCACACGTTTTCCAAAAAGGGGCCAAATGACTAAAGAGATTCAAAAAACGCGAGCCGGATACCTTAAACGATTATTTAATGTTTTCAAAGTAATACAAAACCCTTTTAGAATAGAATATTATCTTTATAAACTGTAAAGTTACATATAAAGTGAGAAAGGTTCTAGGTTAGGAATTTTATCGTTAACCTTACTTAAATATTTTCATATTCATTTTCGTTGAGTTATGATCAACATACATTTTGGTTTATTGTAGTGTTGTGCTTAATGAATCTTTTGACGATATGATCATTCAGCTAAGATTCATTCAGATGGATTCATGAATCTTTGCGGATTCGAATCTTCAAAGCTTTCGAAACCTTAATGAATCTTCATGAATCTTTCATCGATCTGTCATGAATCTCCCCGATTCTTTCATAGGCGTGGACAATGCGACAAAAAAAGGGGTCCCTCAACCCATTTTTGGCTGGTGACTTTTCATCATTCAGTGTGTCTTTGCGATTCATGAATCTCACGACGAAAGATTCATGAATCCCTTATAAGGCAGAGATTCATTCAGATTTATGAATCTGAATCAGATTTACACAACTCTAGTTTATTGTACTGTGAATTGCTTTTTAAAATTGTACTTGAAATCAATCCTTCCTACAAATTGTTTTAACACAGTTAAGTTTTACTGGCGTACTCTCTTAGTAACTAAAATAACTCAGCTTCGATAAGTTTTCAATAATGTGAGCCTTATTTTGGTTTGCATTGGGTATAAAAATGATATTCCTTGAATGAAATTATTTTGGATGCAAACGAGTTATTATCGTCAGATTTTGGACTAGACACACAACGATAGGAAATTTAAAAACTATCAACTATGCAAATACGATAGAAAAAGTCTAACAAAAAGTATTAGAGAAAATTACCTGGTATTGAATAACTCGTTCAACAATTTTAATCTTCATTTGGAGAGAAAAAAACAAACCTGACATCGTGATCAAATCATGTAAGAATTGAGATAAACCACTCAAATGTTATAACGGGCCAAATAAAAACAGTTGGCCGGCCGGATTTGGTCCGCTGGCCGGACTTTACCGACCCCTGCTCTAGAGAATATTCTGTTCGAATCAATGGAAAAAATAGAAAACTCTTTGTCAAATAGCAAGTTTATATTTATATTTTCAGTACTTTAAAAAATATCTATCCTCAACTTGACGAAAAGTTGTCCTAATATGTAAATTTATGATAGAGAATGCTATTTAAAAAAAAATGTTGTTCCATAAGCCATAATACATTTGTAGAAATTTTGTTTTTGATCAACATGGTCCGAGTGGCGTATTTTTTCTTTATATTTGATGACGACATTGATAACTTGTTTTTTGCTTAAAGATGGTAAACTTCGGTTTTGTAATTTATGGCCCTCGTAAAATTAGAATCAAGCTCCGTTAAAAGGGGAAAAATACTTAAATGTCAATGTTTCATAAAATTCGCGACTTGTTTGTAAACACATAAGTTCCAGCCATGGATGAACTAACAAACTTTCAACCGCTTTTCCTGCGACAGGAACGGCTCAGAACGTTTGCAACGTGATTCAAAAGGCGCACCACCGTCTCATTCCACCCCCAACGTCCAAGAGCCTTCGGGAAAAATGCAAATGGCAACACAACGATGAAAGCGAACCAGAATGACATGCAATTGCAAAATCTCGTACGCATTCTAGTCGACGGACTTCCCCAAGGAGTAAAAAGTGAACCCATCTGCGAAGGACCAACCGAGTGCGGCCGAAGGCGCATCGAAAAGGACGTCTGCCGTTCCATTTGCCAGTCTACGATTAGTAAATTGATTTATGCCAGCACTCGCTGTTGTCCTCTCGTTACGGGGGTCTTCGCTGTCGAACGAAACTTCTGCCCCGTCGCTAGCCGTCCCCGGCCGACCTGGGTGTCGCTTTCTATCCGTGCTGCGCTGGTGTAGCTTTCCCACTGTTGCCCGTTTAGTTTTCCTGTCTCCATTTCCTTGCACTCTCTTGTTGTATTCTTCTTTCCCCGGCTGGTGTGTCGCAACATTGGCGGGCGGTTTTCGTGCATGAATTAAATGGCAGGAAAGAGCAACTTTATTAGATTATCTACATAAAATGGCGCTTTCTTCGACAGACCGTGCTGACTTGCGATGTCTTCAGCACATCGACGTCGACATCACGCCAGCCTCGGGTGGGATGTGTGTGTAGGGAGGGGTGCATTCTCTGACGTTCGCTTTCGTTCACAGGGGATGACTGATGCTTTCGCAGGTAGAGAAAATGGATAGTTTTTCCGAGAAGGTTTTACAAGTTTATGAAATTTGTATGAGGTGGCGCAAAAGCTTCTTTGAAATTGGATTGTCTGAATTAGGAGATACTTATTAAACTAACAAATGGCTGCTTTCAGGCAACTCTTCTGGGATTAAACTTATGTAAAGGATTTAAAAAACACTATTATTGATATGTTTTATACATATTTTCCCAAACATTTGTCCATATTTCTCTCCCAACAAGTTCACTGTTCTTACCATCAACAGGAAAACAAAAATGAGATAGTCCAGGAAAAAGTATCAACGAACAAAGATGTGAGGAACGTGAGGAGAGCTGGTGGCTTTGCTATACCCGATCGTTTTGCATCCTTTTTTCCGGTATGTGTATGCAATAAAACTCGGCACATCCGTTCCCTCGAGGGCCATCGCCATGATGTCCCCTGTTGACTCCATTCGCACGTCGCTTCAAGCGTGGTCTGGTTCCTTGGCCAGACGGTGGAGTACGGGCATCGGGTCGGTTCGCACTAACGAACACACCCCGGATAGCCGTAGACGCTTCCGCCATTGGTCTTTCCGGGCACCGGGCGCGCTTCCGGGAAGTATCCGTCACAATTGAAGACGGTGATTTCATTATCGGAAGAGAAAGGACCGAAATTGAATTTGCTGAAATTTTGATGTATACAGCTGATGCCATCGACGGCGCGACTGATGCAGACGACCGGGTACCATCCCGGGGACAAACACGGCAACGACCAGCCGGGCTTACATTCGCCGCAGGATACGCAGGATCCTGATGATCGTTGCATCTCACGGCGCGCTGCAGTGCACCGGAACATCGTATCCGACGGGAAAACCACCGTTTTTCCAGCGAAAGAAGGTGTTTATACGCCCGCTGTAAATAAGGCTCAACAAGCAGTAATGTATGCGCCTGCGAGTCTTCCTGTTTCGGGAAGTACGCAGTGTTTTTATTTTTGAACCCGCTGAACCGAGACTCGCCTTTCCATTTTCGGTTTCAAGCAAGGTATAATCAAATGCTTTTCTTAAGTAGAATGAACCTAAAAAGCGTATAGAGCATCAAAATCAAATCAAAATGCTCAAGAAATTATTAGTATAGAAATAAATTAGTTTATTTAATTTGTAAACTTGTGCATTAAAATAGAAGCTTAAACTTAACCTTGAAAACCTGTCAGCGAGTTGGAGCAATAAGTACTTTCATTTAAGGAAACCAAACCAACTCTTGTTTTCCCTCCCGTTGCGAGCACTTGAATGTGAGCAATTGTGTCCTACTCAAGGCCATACATCGTGTCGAACAGCGTTGCAACAATTTTTTACGAAGTTCGCCCCAACTGTTCAACCGACTTCGATGCAGTAACTTTCTTACCGGAAAATCCCAGGTCTCTGATGGCCTTGTTGATGGCTTCACAACGATAGAGTTACCGGGGCATACTTACAGCACCACTGGAAAAGCCTTGACGCTGAACAAACCTTTATGTGTCTATATTGAGAGCAGTGAGGTCTGATGTCAGGTTTGAAGGTAGCGCCAGCCGACGTTGATTCCCTCATCCGGTACAATGTCGGCAATGTGTCGGCTTACAGTACGTCATACCTTTCACATTGTGTCTATCAGGGGAAAATTCATTGCCTGCATTGCTGGAAGCGCAAAAGCGTGCATCAGCCTTACCTTTCCACAACCGTTGGTGGTTGTCTTCAAATTTATGTACATTCAATTCAACATTCCGCGAAGGAAATTATGCCACAAACAAACCGAACATCGGTGTGCATCCTCCAGGAGGGGCGTTCTGAGCCTTCTTCAATTTGTTTAGATTACAAGGACTCGAGCAAGAATAAATTTTGTGATACTAGCAAAACAACATCAGCAATTAATATCATTGTTATAAAACATAACGCAAGAGGTGTTGAAATGTTTTCTATTGTATTTTGTCAACATTCGTTTTTAAAAAGCAATATAAGCATAGCATAGTGATCGTCAAATAACCTGTGATACTCGACACAAGAAAACAAAGTTTCTCAGTATCAAATTGAACAAATCGTGTCGGATGGCCTCTGGACTGAGCTTACATATCCCTAACGGCTGAAGCTAGTAACCATTTCCTATGTCTTGCACTCATCTGGACAATCGTCTCCATCACATAGGTCGCATAAAGTAGCTTCTTCTACTTCATATTCCGCAATAGCATTTATTCCTGCAAAAAAGTAAATAATATATAAAAAAAATAGCCTTGACTGTACAACATATGGACAAGGTGATTTTAACTTACTCGGATCGTTGGCATCGCTTACTAAAACATACGCTGGACGTTTCAGCGCAACTTTTCGGAGCCGGTAAGCTGTGATTGTGAAACAACGCTCCTCCGATCCCATGTTTTCATAGTGCACCAGTACGGTTGTTCCATTGAATAATGATTCCGTTTTCTTTATATAGTTTAATTGTGGATAGAGTTTAAAATAAAAATATATATTTCTATCATTATTACCATTTTAATGTTGAGTTATCAACATTGAAATTGACTGTATAGAAATGAGGTATATTTTACAAATGAAATTAGAAACATTCTACCAACCTGAATTGAATTTGTTGGGTTTACACTGGTAACAAACTGGTTATCAACTACAAATCCACTCGGAAAAGTGACTTCTACAACCGCTTTATTAACAATTTCGTATGCTAGGTGTGGAAGAAAGTTGGTGCAAACATTAAGCTTTACCTCATAGTCAGTGGTGCTTAATTTATCAACTTTCAAATGGAATCGAGCACGATAATATCTCAAATCTAGAGTGTATTCATATGTCGCCGAGAAAAGTCCGTAACCTGTGCCATTCACTGATAAGTCAAACCTATAGAGATGGCTTGGAATGTCTATTTTGGCTATTTCAGTTTGTTCGGCGTTAACAATGCAATGAAATTTTCTTTTGTCAAACTGAAGAATGAGCATGTAGTTATTTATTCTCGGCATGTTTCCAGCTGTGAAAATAAACGAATAGTATAAAATACATAAAACCATGAACGCAGTAACATACTTACGGTCTAGTTCAAATATTGTTTTTACCGAACCATCATCACGCCGCTTCGAAATATCTAGAGTTATGGAGTACGATAGATGTGTATATATAAAGCTCCTAAATAGTCGTGATTGCATTTTCGTCTCCTTTAAGCTCTCAGGCATCACACGGATCACCTTCTCAATTGCATCCGTCTCAAACATATTAGACGCCTCAATCCGAACCAAAATTTCTCCAAGCTTTTTAGCTTTTACTTGAAACGTTACAGGAACTCCTTCCTTGGGTGGAATACTGAGCGTCTTTGTATGGCTCGCTTCATCAAAACCCAAAAATAAAATTGAAACATTTTTATAATTATTAAACGAAAAAAAAAATGGACATCTTTTATGATACAGGTAGGATGGGTCAAATACCAACCAATGAATTCGATCTCGTCTGCCTCATTCTTCATCGTTACGTTAGACATAATAGATTCGTTGCGATCGTTGTACAAAGTAAACGCCAACTCGACAACCATATAACGTTTTATAGAATAGGGAAGATGATCCACGATGTAGAATGTCTTCACTGTGGTCAGCTCTATAGGCTTGTTGATAATCCCGAGGCCATATTCGGGATCCATAGAATAACCTGTTATGTACCAGGACGTCATAGTATCTGGCGTAGTAGAGCGTATTGATGAACTATTGGTTCTTCCCAAAGTTGTTGTTTTCCACAACCAGGACTCCACAAATTGAGTACGATATTTAACTGGCCCGACACGATTTTGGAACATAAAATCGCTTCTACGGGTAATCTTTTTATCTTAAAAAACAATAAGAGATGATAAGTTAGTTTTTTTCACAGACGTTTGCATCTAACTTTTGTTGAGAAACATACCACCTACAACTTCAAGATCGTTGGAAGATCTGGTAAAAAGTCCAATGTTCTGTAAATGAGTAAAACGAGAGAAGCTTATATGATACAATTGAATTAGTTCTTAATACGCACTTACTTGCATCTTTCCATACTCGCCTAGCTGTAAGGGATAAAATTCATCAAACACTTTCATTACGCTGTCCCATAAATCCTTATGGTTGCCGTTATGTTGCAGTAAACTTCTTTCGTACGCCGCAAGGGTTACCAAAGCTCCCTCCCTTCCAGTGACTTTTAGCTGTATACGACTTCCTGGCTCTACTTTTGTTTCATCAACGAGTACACTGAACTACAGAAAACAAAAGGCCTCAATTTAAAATGGAAATACACTGTTTTTGTTGTACAGCAAAAGTTGTAGAAGCATTAGTTGACTTACGTTGTTGCGCAATTGACCAAATTCCATGATATCAAGAACCCACTTTTGCTTGTCCCAGGCAGCCACTATTAGGGTTGACTTTGGCAACATATTGATGGGGTGGGTTTTTATCTGGAGCTGCAAATGGTTAACCTTGTTGAGCGTTCTATACCCGGCATCAATTATATTTCCCATTGACACAATGTAGTATACGATGAGGGACGTCTTTTCCGAACATGATATGGTAACATCGATTGGGGAGCCCAGTATGAGGCTGAAAAAAAATTGCAGCAATTGCTAGTATATTTGGTTTACAAAAACAAAACCAAAATTTAACACCTACTTTGATGTACGTTTAATTGTTAACGGAGTTTCGACAAACTCGATATACTCTGATAGCAGTTCATCGCCTTCGATTTGCACCTGAGAAAATTATCGAAACAAGAATATTTGGGATTTTCGTACGTGGTAAATTTTGGAAGACGCTTGCGACTATCGTCGAATCACCTACTTCAACATAGATTCCATCTGAACAATTGCCAGGTACAACGGTTTGCTTGATAACTCCGTTTTGGTCACATTTCAATATCCTTTCAAAGTCCTCATTGAGGCCATAAACTGTAATGTTTGTCTCAATATTCGCCGCGGGAGCTCCATCATGGTATTTTACGTGAATTTCCAAATCGAACGGTGTTTTGCAATTATTTTTAATGCGCCTCT
Organism: Anopheles coustani; assembly: GCF_943734705.1. Taxonomy (NCBI): domain Eukaryota; kingdom Metazoa; phylum Arthropoda; class Insecta; order Diptera; family Culicidae; genus Anopheles; species Anopheles coustani. The sequence continues at coordinate 82,888,968 of NC_071288.1, read as the reverse complement.
CATTTATCAATTCTACACGGTACGGGGATTTGTAAACTGTTATCGGCTTTTGTATGGACAACGTACGATCTGAAACAAGCAATCGGTATTTAGTACACGGTTTCATTTGATTCCACAGGGCAATCGTTGCGGTCATTACTTGTATAATGCTCGATGAATGTGAGATTAACTATCACATCAAGTTGAAGGTCGTAAAAATTTGAGAAATCATTGACAACAAACTGCGTCTGACCCACACCATTCACTACGTTTGTTTTTGTTGGGTTTATTCTGTATAGATACTCGCTTATGTACAAAATGGCTATTCCTTGCGCCGGTTTTCCGAAGAAATGTTTTGCTGTAACCGTTAGATCAAGCCTTCTGTCCTTTTCGAGTGGAACTTTAGTGGGAAAAACATCGATGTCGAATGTATGGGGCACATACTCCTTTACCTCAAACGACTTTGACACGAATTCCTCTTCATCCAAATGCCCTACGATTTTGTACATACCGAGTAAGGGCACTGGTTTGATGAGAAGTTTACCCTCGAACACTCCAACATGCAACCGAGCTTCGGGCCACTTTCTAATAGCCTCGCCGCGTGGATCTATGATGGCTATAGAAACGAATCGTAGTCCTTTCGGTGGTTTAAGCTCGGGGTCTAACACGAATGCTCGAAATTGAACAGTGTCGCCCGGTTTAAAGACAGGTTTATTCAATTGTATCAGACCAGACACAGTTTTTTTCAACTGTGTTAGCTCAACAGCTTTATGAAAGTTAAAACCATTTAGTCCATCGATTATGATTTTGTAATCCGCTGCGGCCAAATAAGGTACCTGAAATTAATAACTGCCTTTTATTCACTGCTTGTATTGGAAACGTAAACTTACATAAAAAATCACCAATCTGTTCGTGTTCAAAGGAACAGAAACATTTTTGGTGATGTTAAGAATATTTCTTCCACCGGAAATAGTGCCCTCCATCCGCACCACCAATTCCACATCGGAATACTCCGAAACGGTATTCGTGATGGCCAACGTATAGTTTTGATTTGATCGGATAAACTTCGGACCAACAACTAACAACCTGGAACACACAGCTTTTGTTAAGAAAATCACCAAATTGAAACTAAATTCTATATATATTAACCCTTCTATGGCACCGATTAGTATAATCACTGTCAATAAGTGTGCCCTCATGGTTTGCCACATTGTTAGACACTCCGTTTGTTCACTTTCACGACCACCGTCGTCACCATCAACATTAAAACTAAAAGTGCTCCTATTCTCAAATATTCTTTGATGGAAGGCATGGTGTTGTGAAAAAAAACTGGCTCATGCCGGTTGAAACCAACGATTCATCATTTTCGGTTGAAACCGGTCTGGAAGCATTGCCCTGTTATCACGGGGAATTTTTAGGTTTCTAATATGTAATGTGTTCAACAATCCGTTAACGTTTTGGGAAGAAAGTTCGATTATCAGTTATACTCGCTGTATTCTGTTGTTCCACTTCACTCGATTATCGCACACTTCAACTGTATTGGTTTAAAACTCTTTTCATCATTCTTTTTGCCGCAAAAATCTCCGTTTATTTTCGACTTCCGTTCCTATTATCTGTGGTTGTGAGTTCCATTTGAAAACGAGAGTAATTTCTTCGGGACCTTTGCTCTTGCAGCCGGGGGGGAATATACATTTCGAAACTGTACTGTCTGGTTCTTTAACTTGTGTGAATGCTATAACGACGTCTGCTTCATCGTTAACGATATCATGCTAAGGCCATCGAAAATTTCAACAAGTTTGTATTTGCACTATTGTTACACTCACTAAGAATTAGTGAGTTAACAATAAGCGGGGTTAACAAAGTGTTCAATTAGATTGCTTTATTGGTAAAAATCGATACTCAAAACACTTTTTTTGAAAACACTCCTCGGTTAGTCAGGTTGATAAATTAGATAATTTACTGATTCAATACTTTGCTCATGAGAGTATAGAATTAAAGTTCGTTCTCCAAAATCTTGTTTTCTTTCCAAACAGAGTGTCAAACAGTTTTTCACAATCATCGTTTACTTTACATTCCCACCAATTCTTGTTGTTGCAAACGTTTTCTATAAACCTTGCACAGGACAGAGTACCAGGATGACTTTTGGCAGTGGAACTAACTGGCAAAAGGATATAAAAGGAATCCACGGAAGAGGCACGATCAGTGAGGAATGAAATTAGCGAATAAAATAACTAGTTTTTAAAGGTTTTTCCGTTAATGAAATCTCTCAAGAAATTCCTTGTATTTCAACCTGATTTGTCCTGAAGTTGCAATTTGCAACAAAAGCTTTGAGTCATTTAACCCTGTTTGTCCATGTTGTCCCCCCGGGGTGTGTCGGGGAACATCTTCTTATAAGGGATTTAACATAAGTTTAAACAGACCAAAACTTCTTTTTCCAATCTGCTTGATGTTTTCCTGCTCTCACTCCTGAGAGAGCTGTACATGGTTGTTGTTTGTGTCACTCAATCCATGGTCCAAGGTATGCTCACTTTATCATTAAAAATAAAAACATCCAGATCCTGGCCTGCCAGTTTGCAAATGATTTCCTCCCAGCAGGTGCTAGAGGAATCCAAACTTTCCAAACAATGTACCTCTCCACGGCTTGAATTGAAATCTTCTCCGTCAAAGGTAAGATGAACAATGATTGCTTCGTTCCGTTCGAAACGTGTTCTATATTTTCCATTGTGCCTAACGCACTAGGAAATGCACACGCATTTCTCCGGAACAAACTACAGAAGGGCAACGGTTGTTGTGACTCTAGGGTGGCACTTTCCAATGCCGTTTGACAAGTGGGTTTTGAAAGGAAACTATCTGTATCGGTTGTGAACAGTGAAACGGAACTCATTCAAGCGAATGGTCAAATTTTATGCTATTAGAATGTTTTGGGATCATTTTACTTTTTCAAACTAGTGATTGGTATTCATACAGTTTTGAGTGGATTAAATATCTCAATGTTAATGTTGTTAAGTTGCTGCTTGTTTATATAATTTATTTCCCATCATATGCTTTCGAATGAGATTTGTCCTAAATAATTTAATGAAGCCAACTTTGGACAATAGAGCACTGTACATAAAAAAAACAGGTATAAGTTGGCTCATTGATATGTTCCTAGCAGCATGTGCCACATTTTTTTATAAAAAACTCTCTCTTTCGAAGGCGTTTATATCAGCTATCAGCAAAGCGGTAGGAAATCATTCTCCATCGCATTTTCCCCCCTCAGCAACATACAAACAGAAGCGGGGAAATAAAGTGGGAAACATAAAAAAGATCTCCCGTTAGCTTGAAATCGATCATGAAACGAAAAGAAATAAATCTTGCCCCACTACTGAAGACCTAAATTTTTTCGATGTTTGTGTGCGAGCGATTCCATTTCCTCCGTTTCATTGCCTCGTTTTTCGAATGCTGCAACGCCGTAAACGAGAAAAACAAAAATCCATTGAGGATCGACCGTTCCTTTTTTTGGGAGACAAACCCCCCTCGGGACCAACCCGTATCCTCACAAACACACGTACGCTCATCATATGTCCCCGTGGGATAGTGATTTCTGTCACTTTTCAACTTCCTTCTTCCCTCTATTGCGTTCGTCAGAGTTTAGCTCTCCTTTTTCCTTTTGGGCACCTTTCGGTTTGCTTTGGCCGGATGTCGGATCCCGGAGCCTAAGCCCGGCGAAAAGTGAATATTTATCAATTTAGCCACAAGGACCGACCGCCCCTGCGAAAACGCGGTGAGGTGGTGTGGAAAAATGGCCTCCGGGATCCGGGTGGACGGTTGCGAGGGGGAGGAGGGAAAACACCGAAAAAGCTTAACGATGAAGTATCACTCTGCCGTTGATGTTTGCTGCCAGAGCTACTGACATTCATGAGAGGCGAAATTGAAATTTATGATTTTTGATACACTTCATGCGGCGAATGTAAATTATGATGACGCGTGGTCGAGCACCGAGCTTCCCGCACGGTGACTTTCCCGGCGTCGGATGTCCTTGGTGCCTGCGGATGGACTCCGATCGGTGCCGAGGCTTTCGCAGTTGGCATTCGATGTGCGGCATGCGATATTTCCTTCCAACGTTCCGACGTTGCGCGCTGACGAGATCGGAGATTGGCTGCAAAGAGGTTTCTCGAGGCAGATTTTTCTTCCACCTTCCCTGTGTGGTGTGATGATAAATAATAGAAGCGGCTGCACGGCACTCGCAACGTTTCATTTTTCTCACGCCTCAATCAACCCCTCTCCTCCTATCGCACGCAAGGCCTGCTTCAAACACATACAGAAAGTGAAGTGCTTTTCGTGAATCGAACTTTCATCGTTAGTAGATTTTCCGAATCCATCCTTTTCGAGCCTAAATATCCAGAGGATCAACAGCCTCCAGTCCACGGCAGGCAAGACACGGCATTGCCGCGCGGATGGGACGTGCATGTCGCTCGTAATGCGATCAGACAAATGACGAGTGACGTGCCAAACACGAACAAGAAAGCGAACAGGCGAGCCGGCATGGAACCGGTTTCCCTTGAGGGAACTAAGCGAGCACTTTGGGAATAATATTTTACGCCAAGGCACTTCCGAAGTGGTTCATTCCATGTTTTATCTTTTGTTCTGCGCTCACGATAGAGTCTTTCACTATAGTTTAATAGTTGGTACGGAGAAGGCACTATTCATTACTTTCTTTCTGCCGCTTTTACGTGATGAAACACGAAACGTCAATCTTCATGGAGATCACAAATTAAACACCTTCACGGGAAACTTCCGACTGCTTCGTGGTATTGCACGAGTCTTTGTTTCATGAGATGTGCTACTAAAAATCTGCATCGGTCCGATTTACATAAACATGTTTTTCCATTCAGTGCTGACGTTAATCACATCTAATCAACTTCTACTTCATTATGAATTATTCTGATCGGGTATTCAGCTGCGCCCTGTAGACAGAGGCGAATCAATCAATTCCCGGGTTCCAAGCGCGGGGGGTTGGGAATCGGGGTTCTCCACACATTTCCATTATCCTAATGTGTCTATACTAAATACCAGAGATAGATTTATTTGTTATATAAGAGCTTGTAGTCCATTATACATGTTTGCAGTCTTTTCATATAGTTTTTATGTTTATCAAAAAAAAATATTTTAATTATATAATTTATATTAATTTTAAAAGTAGTATATAAATTCTAAAGTGTAAGTGTAATGATCACTTTAAAGATTCATTATATTCTACAAAGAAATCTAAATAAGTTAAAAACTTTCCTCACAACCCGAATTACTTGCTGTTTAATATGGTCTTCAAATCTTTAACCAAGACGATATAATAATTTGCTATTATGAACTATGATTTTAATACTTTTCGTATTCTCATTTCATTCTATTTTACTTCTTTTAATAAATTCAAATCTGTTACACTCTTAAAAAGAGATCTTCTTTCTCCTTCATTTTGGCATAACTACCGTGTTAGTCATGCTTGCACTTTATAGGGCTTACTAGACTTTTTCCCTTTGTGTTCGTAGGTAGTAACTTCTCTATCGCTGGGTCAGTTTTTGGTTGATATTCCTTTGATTAATTTAAGCCTTGATTAGGAAATAAATTAGATGTCTTACAATACACACTTTTGATCGTGCATCGCTGGTTTTTCAAAGGGGAAGATATGATCAAAACAAGGCAAGAGTAAACATTTCCAAGGATTTCAATGTGAAAATTAAAAAGTCCCCGGAGTCCCCTTAAAAAACGAGATGAACAGCTAAGAATAAATATGTTTTAGCAATAGTTTTTATAAAATTATAACAAAAACAGCTATTTTCAAGATTTGAAAATACATGTAAATTTATTTTTATCACAATATTTGGAACAGTAAAACAAAAATAGAAAGAATTTAAAAATAAGTAATTTTAAGTTTTTGAACATGTTTAAGTACTACGACCCAAACAGATTGTATGAGAGTTCTTGTGGTAATGCTAAATAAAAAACCAAAATACTTTACAACCATTTCATTCTTCACTAGACTCAGTAACTGTTTGATAAGTCACCGCCATCTCAACATGTAATTGATCTAGCACGTTAGCTGGAAGGCAATAAGACAATGTTATAATAGCCCATCCCTTCCTATAGTTAACCCACCTTCCTGATCCTAGAGAAACTAGAAATCACAGAAAGCAACCACTTCAAAGAGGCTTCATGCTGCTTTGCTTCATTCTCCAAACGAGCAAAAGAAATAATGGATATACATCATTGGATCCATTTGAAGTACTTCAAAACATTGCTTGGATCAACGATGCTGCCTTTAGCCATCTTATCGACTAATCTTACTCAACGTGATATTACTGATATTACATGACATACGATTGGTATCAAGTCCACTCTCTCAAACATCACGGTACCAACCGAAGGACTTTTTCCACTTCACAAGTTCTCCACTCACGCAAACAGTCATGCATTGTGTAGCTCGCAACTTCCATTCAAATATGCTAGTGGTTCCATGGAAAATATTTACGGATAAGCACGACTTGTGATGGAAAAAGAAAAAAAACAAACAAGCAAGAAAATCGACAACCACTTAGAAGTGAAAACCATGCAGCCTTCCGCCCAGGTTGCTTCCCCTTTCGCACTGAATGGGGGGGGGGGGGGGGGGGAATCGCACGTATGCACTGTCAGCAATCAGGCAGATAAGCCGCACTAGAAAATGTAAGCAAATTTCTTCCAGTGGCTGGATGTAACGGAGATCCGCAATCATCATTTCATAGTCGGCTGGCCTGTTTGGTCCCGTCTCGTTAGCCCCAAACTCCCTATCTTACGTTCTATCTTCCCTCATGAACCTCACCGAAGGAGAGCGGTGTGGGTGAGATTTTGTTTATCACATCTGTTTGCCCATTTTGTGTCCGTTTCACTCTTGCTCTGGCTCACACTAGAGGTCCTTGGAGAAGTCGGGAAGAAAGGGTGTGCGGGTGGAGTGAAACGGGTGGACGGACGAAACCATTGTATTGCAGTCAATCCGACACGGTCCGTCAAACAGGAGATGGCGGCTACATCATGGAAAACACAAACAGATGCTGTTGCTGCCGCCATTCTTCAACCGCTCCCAAATTCGCTACCGTGCTCTAAAGTGGCCAAGTCAAGTGAGCACACTGGGATTAATCGAATTCAAAAACGGCAAAACCAAATTCCTCCAAATTAATCGATTTTTATGCAATGGTTATGGTCAACAAAATAAGTAAAATAAAAATAGCACACCATCTTGTTTATTTAAATTAACAACGCTCTTTTACAAAATAACTAAGTTATTTTTTAGGAAAATGTTATTATTTAGAAATTCACAAATCTTTGTAAAGGCACTCGTGAAATTTTATGTCTGTTTTATTATGATATTACGGACGTTGCCCTATTGTTGCATGTGAAATTTTATTTTTAAACAAAATTTTCTATAAAAACTACGACACAAAAGCATTGGTTAAATGCTAATGCATTAAATAAAACATACTCTTTACGTATTCAATGAAATTTGACATATTTCATAACTCTCTAGGAATTCCATGTTATAATTCTGATTAAAATATCTAGTCAATATTACTAAATTTAAATTAAATCAAGAAAAATACAGCCGCCATTCGGCATAAGAATTCCCATTGTCTTCCGGTTAAGAAAGGATCTGCGATCTTCATTATTCATACAGGCATCGAAACGGACGGTTTCGCGAACCTACCCTACGACTTCGCCAGGCACCACCACAACCGCGACGCGGTTATCTCCAACGCAAGGTAGTCCCGAGGCGGCAGTTTATGAGCCGCATCATCAACCAAACCCATCCGAGGTACGGGAAAGATACGAGCTAGATACCGGAAGCCCAAGCCGATGCCCGGTGACCGTCGGTGAACGTAAACAGCTGACAAAATAATCATCATTCAACACGCCGACTCGGCTGGAAACCCTCCGCTAGCGTGCTCGCCTCGACCGAAAGAGTTGTCGGCCCACGTCGGACAATATGGCACGAAAGGTTGCTGCACAAGATGCGATGACATAATATTTACATTATCTTTATGAAGTCCTCCCCCCCCCCGGCGCCCACTCGCCCATAACCGAACGATCCGGTAAGCTTTACACGTTTGGGTCGATTGCACACATCTTCGTGGAGGGGGTGAGTAAAATGGGGATTTTCTTTGCCGAAGCATACAGTCAAGATTTCTCCGATAAGTAATTTTTTCCTTGTTTTCGACCCGTTCCCCTCAAGCGATTCCCAACGTCGATAGATTGAGTGGCAAACACGCGCTGTGACGTGATGGAGGTGGTTGGGGGGGAAAAAGGGATAACAGACCACTACCACCATCACCACCGAGCAGACTAAACCAAAATCGTATTGATTAGGTTTGTGATCACTTTGTCAAAGTCCGGTGCGAGGCAGAAAGCCACCGGGCGCTTCCGGTAAACGACCGGGCGTCTCCATCGGTCGAGTTGATGTTTCGGTAATGATATTTATCTTGGCTAGAGCACGATTCCATTTGTTTGACCCTTCCCCCACCTGGCCACCCCAAAACCATGGCCAGCGAGAAGATTGTCCTCAAACGAACCGCCAACGAGCGACACTCCGTTTGGGGTCGGTTCTTTTCCTGAGCAGCTCCGAATGGAACGAGCCCGGGGTTTTCCGGGGCCGAAGGAGACGCAGAAGTACCGACACAGCAACGCTACAATTACTTTTGCCACCCCCGCCGGTGTGTGTGTGTGTGTGTGCGTCGCACATCCAGAGGACATGTGGAAACGACCGGAAAACCCATTCCCAAACAAAACACAAACTTTCCCCCGGTACTCCCACGGTTTCTCAATCAAGGACTTAACGTGAACCTCCGTATTGGTAGGTTTGTGTGTATTTCTGTGTGTGTGATTTGGCTGGCGCCAGTCAACCCCTTCATCGACTCGCACGCCAGTGTGTATGTGGTGTGGAGATAAACATTTTCCTTTCCCCCGCGGCAGTGCCTTTCAATTGAGCTGAACTGACGACCGAAACCGTAAGCCGGAGCGAGCTCCCGGTTCGGCAGGGCCCGCTTTTCGAAACATCCTGCTCCTCGGGGCCATTCGTGACTGGAACGAGGTTTTGCGGAAACATATTACAAGATCTGGATCGGGGAGGAGTGCATCGTAAACCGTCGGAATCGGTTGCAGTTGGCGGTTGCGAAGCAGCTCCATTTACTTCGAAGGGCTTCACCACCGGAAGCGACGAGGACCGGCGAGCTGGTGTATCGAAATCTCACCCCATTCACGAACCTTCCTCCTCCTCAGAGGCCTCGTCCACCGGCGTGATCACGTGCGTACACTCTGGGTCCGGGTCGGACTTGATTGCCTCTGTCTTGGTTTGGCCAGATTCACCCTCCCGATGGTGGACGTTGGCCATGATTTCATATGGCTAAGTGTTTATGCTTTCCGGTGACCAGACTTCCGGCAGCTTCTCCCATCGAATGCGAGAATCCAATTCCGTTGGACAACAACAGCAACGAGAGTGCATCCCTTGCAAGGATTCAGCCCCATCAGCACCCCATCAACCTCTTTCGGAGGATCATGTGAAAGTATGAGTGTATGTGTGTGTTTGTATGTTTCTAAATATGTGAGCACGCTTCGGTTACCCCCGATGGCCAAACCTTCTATCGATAGTCCAAATTTGTTTGCTTACCAATCCCGTTCCCTTCCTCACCTTACTCGTTCGTTCTGGCTCGGACGATAAACGAATCCCTTTTGCAACGTGGCTCCAAAGAAATGCGAATGCAATCCAAAAGCATTCTCGACGGTTAGTTGTGCGTGCCGGGCGTAATTCCGGCACTGTACGAGTTTTCCGACTGGGCACCTCTGGTTTGTCGGTATCACCCTATTTTTTTCTCCACTTTTTCCCCTCCACGGAGGTGTTGCAGACTGTTTTGTCGGGCGGCCTTGAAGGTGGTACCGCAAACATTCCGCACGAAATCCATCCCCCCCCCCCTCCCCCCGTGCTACGCCGGATGAACAGACAACGGACGATATGGCAAACACACATTTCACTCGACCCACAAATCGGTCAAAGTTGCTACCGAATCGGGACCGGCCGAAGTAACCGATCGATCGGAGAGGGTGTTTTGAAAGGTACGCCGTAAGTACAAGTGTGCTTGAGAAGTTCCGATAGTTGAAGGTTGTCGGTAATGGATCGATCCATTCCGACCGAATCGAAAGTCGAAATAAAAGTGCTGATGCGGACAGAGTACTACCGAATTCTGGTTGGGTACTCATTCAACGAAGCAATTGAATACAGGATGCCCGATTGATTTTATTATCGATACATGAGATTGATATTTTTTATGTGGAAATAAGATGAAACTGTTTATGGCTCGCCTAACAGTGATGATGTTAGTGGAAAAACGTTGCTGGATTCCATTGAAATTTGCGAAAAAATTTAATGAAGAATAAAAGTTTTTTTACCGCACACTTAAATCTTGCTACTGACAAAATTTAAAACAACCTAACTGATTTTCACTTTGAACATCCATTCTCCTTAAATAAAAATAAAAACATTTACTCGTTTTAAATATTTTCATGTTTTGCACATTAATCTTCCAGTAGATTGCAGTTAGAGTACAGTTTAATAAAAAATGGCCAAAAGAAAAATGCAAGAATTATGTAGTGTTTATGGCGTTTGCAATTTAAATTTTGCTTTGAATTTTTTAAGTAACTACTAACAAGGGCATTTAAATCACTGACCGATATGAGCTACCAAAACTTTAATTCGTAGGAAAATAAGACAAATGATATTGTTACAAATGGTTTGCAAAAACCTTGTTACGGAGCAGCTCAATGTAACGGGCTGAGTACCAACTGATTACTTTGGCCCGTGGAACTCACGGGCAAAATGGTATAAAGATGGGCCACAGATGTGGCAGACTCAGTGTGAAAAAATAGACCAATAAAGAACTAATTTTTTAGTTTATTCCACTAGCGAAATTCGCAAAGAATTCCTTTATTTTTCCACTCACGTTGCAGTTGCAACAGATATATTTCATTAATTTCGTCCTGTAAAAAATAAATTAGAAGCCATCCACAGCACAAGCAGTTATGAACCATAGAGAAACATTCTACAAAAAACAAAAAAAATCGAGAATAATTGTACAACACCGTCTTACTTTGAAAAGATTAAAATTATAATCCCTCAGATAACATCAATACATGGTAGATAAATTATACTTCCAGTTAATTTTTCATTTATTTGAATTCATCATTAATTAGAATAATAAACATACGACACACTTCAAGACTTGATTGTTATTTGAAACAAATGTATTTTCATCAACATAAACCACTATAAACAAATTTACTTTTTTAAGAAACGTGCATTTTAATTTTATAATACAGATTAATTCACAAAAGCTAAGACATATTGTTTTATGGCAATATAGTGCAACATTTCAAACCCCAGCTCAAACCATTGAAAATATTTAAAAGAATAGAAACGAATTTCAGTTGTTGTAGCGCAAAGTCTTGCCAATAAGAAAAACAAAACCGATGTTTAAAAAACCTTAAATCTGCCAATGACAATTACAAGCTTATGCTAAACAGCTCGACACAATGTTAAGCCTCTCTTCATTAGCAAATATCATTATACCTTAATGATGCCACCCCGAAGGTACCTCGCTACCCCACTTTTCTACGTAATTTCCGTAGTGATTTCGTTTTCAATTATCAACGCTTCCGATCATTTCAATTAAACTCTCGCAGCTTCGTGCTTCGCCCGAATTGACTCGCTAGCGTATTCCGATTTTTACGTTTTCAATACGGGTTTTTTTGGTTGTCAGAAAGTAGGAAATCACTGAATATTTTTGCTTGTTTTTTCCTTACTTCTTCATCTCTCTTTTACATACGTGAAAACCCCTTTCTTTCTCCATCAAACGCACGCGTAAGTGGAAGTAAATGCCGAAATACATGACACAATTATGCACGAACTGGAACCAGTGAAAGGACATTCGCCCGAACGGTAAAGGGAATACATAAAGGAGTTGCCATGAAACGCTAATTAAAGAACAATCCATTATCATTCCGCAGCGTTGTGACAGAGAGAGCTCGATAGAGCGAATACTTCCAACCGACAGCTTTTCATGGGAAAAATTTTTACTCCACAGCATGCCATTTCCGCAGCCTTGGAGCTCTTCCTAGCAGGCTTTGTTTTTTTTTTTTGCTTATCAAAACACAAACCTGCCCGATAGGCTGCCAGCGTTGAGGGGTGGGAAATCATTAGAAACTCAAAAACTTTTTCCTTTCCCTAGCCCTCATTCCTCCTGAAAAGGCATCGAAAAGTCCGTCCATTGTGGTTTTCTTTTTCGTCTGCGCGAAGAATGAAAAAGTTTTACGTTTTGCCTATCGAGTCATCGAGTCGAGTGGGGCGAAAAGGCACCGGAATCGAAATGCCTGCTGACCGCGATGCAATGTATTGTCGAAGTTTCTCACCCGAAAACGGCTCCGAATGGTGTTGGTGATGGTGGTGGTACTTTACATCACTCACGCCCTCCAATCGAAGCTTTCGCTGCGGCCAGTTCCATCGAGTCGGTGGTCGGTTTTCCATCGCCTCGATGAACTTTTTTACTATTTAGTTCGTTTTCCACCGTGCACAAACTGCAAATTGGTATCGGTGGTGGTGTTCGATTGTGCCAAAGTTTCGAGACTTTCTGCACAAACTCGAATAAAATTGAAATTAATCGGTCGAAAAATTACATTCCAACTGAACCTGGTTCCGAACGTATGCGATTGTCGTCGAACAAACCCAGGGCAAAAGCGACTGAAAGTGGAGGAAAAAATTAAAATTTCAATGGAATAGAAGTGGAAAATTGAAGCATTGGGAAAATTGTACCAATCCTACTTCAACAACATTTCCGAGAAGACGTGATATTTCAAATTTTTGACTTCCGTTTCTCGTTGCCAGGTAGAGGTTAAGCGTTTCAAAATATTGGCAAAAACTGTACAGCAGCAAATAATTTTCCGTAAATGTCGAATTGCACAAAAAACAACATTGCGCTTTGTGTCAATGCGAAGTTCAATTGTAGAGCAATTAGTTCATTTACAGCAATCATTTAAAATAAATTCGAGGGTCGGTCGAAGTAGTAATATATTTTAATTTATTAATGTAACACGAGCTTCCGAAAAATATTGCATACTTTCACCGCTTCAATATATGTTAATGCTACGTAACTTTAAAAAGCCAACAGAACTGAAAATTGTCATTCACTGAACATGAAAATGAACATATAACAACCCAAATCAAAAATCAAAATGTAAGTATTAAAATTAAAACAGCAAGTTTCGTTCTAGATTTTAATACTGTCTGGCATTTGCTTAAATTATATAAATTTGCTGACAATGTATAGATGTGAATGAAGTTTAATTTGCCAATTTTTAAGCCAAATAATGTCCATAGAAGAAACCCGGAAATATGTTTATGAAGACACTATAAATACCTTTGAAAAAATTCAGTACACAAACTGTGTGATAGCAGAACAGAAATTGAACAAATACTGTTAGTTCCAGAGCCACAAAACTTTGCATTCTTTTTGACTTATTACGGTGTTTTTAAAAGAATCATTATGTTGTTTAATTTTTATGCCGGCAGTGTTCAAACTTGACTAATTCATCCTAAACATATTTCTATTTCCTGTCCAGTTTTATTGTTTCCTTCATTTTAATTTCACTAATGATGGCTCATAATGTAAATTAAATTGATTCTTGCAAGTTTATTATCTAATGCATGTCAATCAGACTTTCATGACGTTTCTTTCATCGTCAACGACGTTCGTCAAATGCATGCAATAGTTCCAAGAATTTTCGTATGCTTCCTACAACAGGATTCGTACTACCCTCCATCAAGCCTGACCTTTTTCGGGCCCATCAGAAAATCGCTAACGTTTGGCAACCCACTCGGATGACTTTTATCAGAAACTTTGCCATTCCGGGCGGCCCAATATTTATACAAACTCTCTAATATGCATGAGTTGCAGGGTGGCACTGAGGTACTTCGTTTCGGTTGCCGGTTCAGGTTTGACAGCTTCTCCACTGCTTTCCCGGTAGAGACGTCCTATCGCAACATTGGCATCGACCGACAGCGAGCACTTACAAAACTTATCTTCCGTTATGGATGTTGAAGAAGGGAGGGGAGCTTGAAAATTTTATTTCAAACATTTATTCATTCGAGTGCCATTTTCATCAACCTTCGGCTTGTCACCATCAACACCATCATCATCATCATCATCATGATGTGCTGGCGTCGGTATAATCGTTCCAGCACCGGAACTGGCGATGCATTTCGTCACTTTCGTACGATGCGCCCCCGGGGAAAAGTTGTTAAAATTTTTGCATTCATGATTACGGTAAACAATTTACCCTTATCTCTGTGGGCAAGTGTTGGACCCGTAATAAGTGGCACTCGAGTACCTCCGGGATAGGCTCACTTCCGCACCCGGCCCTGGCTGACGGCGCATCCCGAAAAACTCATCTGGCAAGTAAAACGAGCAAACACTTGAATCAGGAAAAGGTCCAGGAACCAGGAAGCGGTTTCGGTCCCAACTAATTGCTCTCACTGGCAAGACAAAGTTGTTGACTGGCTGTCCACTGGTCGGCCCGGTTGAGGCTAGCCTCCTGCACCGACCTTCCATCCGACGGTGCTCATCCCCGGAAGCAAAGAAATCATTTTAAAACCAGAAAACATACAGAAAGGGCTGTGGTTTCTTCCCACTTTTTCTTTCCCACTTGCTTTACTTTTATCCTCTCTTTCGCCTTCATGCAGTCCGCCGGCCATCGTCACCAGTGCATCATGGTGTTAAGCAGGAGCTCAAATTTACATCGCAAACACTTGGTTTTAAAACTCGCTTTCCAACGGAAGCGACGTACACACGTCGCTGCGGTTACGTCATGCCACCGAAGCAAACCCATTTCGGTTTGCCTGTTTTCGGTGATGCCGCAAGCATAAGAAGACTCACTTGGGGAGGGTACGGTCGTGCCAAGGAAAGCACACGCTGGCACTAAATTGGAAAATTTATGTTGCATCGATGTAATAGTTTAACGATTTCTCTGGCGCACCGGAGCGAAACGAGAACGTTTCGTGTGAGGTCGAGATGTGAAGATACCTCACGCCAAGGAAAACAAACAACGAGTAAATTTGAGATTTTTCCTTGGGGGATTGTGTAACACGAGAAGCACACAAAAAATATTAATATTTGATGGTATCCTCAGAAAACGAAAAATGTATTATTGACTCGCATACTGTCTTTTGCAAAAAAGAAATGGTTGGTTTTTCTACGTTTCACTATGCATTATATGCAAACAGAACTTCAAAATGGTTTGTAGTGCATTGTTTATTATTTGATTTTCTCGTATGTTGGAATAATAAATGGATATGAACTGTTACATAAACTATAAACTTATTCAAATGGTTTTGGCTTCAATCAACGCACTCAATTAAACTTATGAGGAGTTCAAAAGACATTGTGCTTGATAAAAAGCAAAACAATAAATTAAATGATTATTGAGGGATCAAACCTAAAAAATTTCAAATACTAAATGCATTAGTTTTATAATCAAATTATGTCTCAATTTTTAAAATAAATAGTGAATGTAAGGAGAAACGCGAACGATCGTCAAATACAAATCAATAGGAATGATCAGTTAAATACTCATGAAATGTGTGTACGTTTCTTGTAAAAATCGTTGGCACCCGAACACACAAATATAGTTTTATTCTTGAAGAACGAAAAATGTGATGATCTCGCGTGATGCTTCGCAAACGTTATTTATCCTTATTATGCTCTGTTTGGAACGTAAAACAAACACACGCTGGAGTGGAGTGTTGCGAACCGTTTTACACGAGTTCTACATCACATCACGTAGTACTCATTAAATATTTTGCGCCAAACCCCGGCTCGTCATTTCAGCTCACGTCGACAGCATACACGTTATGGCACATTATGCTCCCCTTGTGTGTGTGTGTGTTTGTGAGTGGGTGCGTGTGAGAAACGCCTATGCTGCGTCGGGTGGACCCCATCATTCCGGGCCGTGGGAGTGACTATCATGTTCGTAAAATCTTAAGCGGTCGCCGTGAAGGAAATGTGAAAAATTTGCATATTCTCCATATGATGGATTATGTGCGGCAGACGAACGGGGACATGAACGGTAAAGTGAGGCACAAATCACAACCAAGCTATGCAGACAACACATGTGTGCTTGTGTGTGTTTGTAGATGTCAAGAGGTGTGTGTGTAAGTGTGTTTGAGTGGGATTTAGAACGTCAAAACACGTGATAAAAACGAGCAAAAAACCACATCGCAGACATCGGAAAGATTATTTCATGTGTGATAAATCCTTTTCCGTGGAAAATCCCGAGATATTTTTATGCCGCGCATCAACACGGCCATTACACACGTTTGACTGGCGACTCCATAGCCCAACATTATCCTTGTTGCTTTGGCCCTTTTGTACGGGCACAAAGAAACCGTTACGGTCCAACGCTCAATCCTTCGTCATTGGTGTTTATTTCCACCAAATGTATCCATTACGCGGCACAGGGGGGATTTAAAAGGAAACGCGTTTTGTGGACGATATTTGCAATGCTAAAATTAACTGTCCAACCGCATCCCACCGGTTGGATTAGCCAGCCTTACGGCCAACAAATGAACCTATTCAGACAAACGACTTCTGACACATTCTTGAGCATGGTCTTGTGGTCGACCATTCGGAAAAGCGTCCTTTGTTCATTAGAACAAGTTTTTTAATCTTCTATTTTTAATTCCCCCAACCAAATTCTGTGACGTTTTCTCCATGAGAGAAATTAGCATTTACCTAACTGATAACGATAATGTTGCAAATGTTGGGAAACTTTCGACGACACATAGTAAAAGTAGGAAAAAACTGAACCACTTACATTTGCACGCATGAATAGCTTAGTTTTTTCTTTTAGCTTGAAAGCGTTTTGAAAGAGATGTTAAATTTAGATTATCCCGATCGTTGAAAGGAAAAGCGAATGAGCATAGAATTTTTTACCATCCCCGGGCTAGGAGCGTTTTAGACGCGAAAAAACGGTTAGTTCACGATCGAATCATGTGTTTTTTTACGTATAACGAAAACGTTCAAATGATCATACATACGAAATAAATGTAACTTCTATCACTTCGTACTAAATGCATCGCTTAGTAGTTTTAATCACAGAAATATGAATGCTTTGAGAACAAATGAGCAGTAGTAGCAGTTGTTGTTTTGTACAACTGAGTTAAAAATGAATAAGATTCGGAAAAAATGCTGCTTTTTGTCACTACATGACGCAGTAAAGTAACAGTAGTATCCGTTATGTATTTGATTTGAAGTTATCTGATCTGAGTTATTATCCATTTCCGTAGTGTTCCAGTTTTGATCTACCAAGAATAATTCATTGGTTAACATTGGATAACAATAAAAAGGATTGCGAAAAATGAATTTGCATCCTTAAAAGGTCTTCAAACATCCTAGGTTTTTAACTTTACTAGTATCCTGAATTTATTAAAACCCCACTAAGAAGCATTCTCTTTTCTCCATTTCTAATGCATCCAAATATACAATGAAACCTTTAAAAATAACCTTTAAATATAACCTTTCAAATAAGTTTTTAAAAAGCTTCAATTCGTATTCGTAACATTTAGCAAAACTAATTTTAAACCGGAGTTTTCAGGTTTGAAATTTTTAGGAACGATACAATATTCTAAAGATTCATCCTCTTCCTACCACATATACTATGTTCAATTGCTTGATTATGGTGGTACTCTCAAGTTGCGTAATGAAAAATCAAAGTTTGATTATTGCTTCGTCCGACTTTTCGCCCCTTTGATAGTCTCAAGCTATTCAAACAAGAAAACTTATAAACCTAGACATCTTTCCGTCGGCATCTTCTGCTGCATTCGGGGGAAATAATTTTGCAAATAATTTCCCTCCAACCTGCCGGTTGCAAGCCAGCTGCCAAAATGGTTCCCGTCTGCCGAACATGCCGCATGCCATAACTATCTTCCGGGGAGCGGTTTCTTTCTGTCGTCGGTGAGCTAGAAAATTAAATCCGTGTCAGCTTTAAGTGACATGCGCCTCGGGAGCAAGAGATGCATCCTTCGAGCTTCGTTCACCTCCGTTGGTTGGTGAGGCTGCTCGCGGGCGAAATTACGTATAAATTTCTCCGCTTGTTAGTGCATTTCTTTTCTTTTTCCGCCGGTAGATGCCAACCAGTGCTGTTGTGTTTGGGTGAAAATATGTGCAGACTCTGTAGCAGCTAGGAGTGTTTATCACGTATCCTAGGAATGCTGCAAGAGCGGCAAAAACAACTCTACTCCACCGTTTGACTATATACACAAAAATCATAAAAATGTTAAAAGAACTATTTTGAACAGTTATAGCAACTATTACCTTATACACATATTTTAAAAATATAAATTTTAAAAAATCTTAATGTCTTAATGTGTGCCTATTTAAACTTTGTTTGTTTTTGCCTTTGTTTGTTTTTGCCTTACATTCAATTTTATTTTCGTTGATATAATAAGTAAAGAACGAAAATATATATATGTCCTTACACAGCTGACATTGTGCGTAGGGTTTTCCATACAACTATGAACCAGTTATCAATGAAACCGTGGCCATGTTTCCTTCCAGAACTTCCCCATCTGCCTGTCTCAGCATTATTACTATTGTTATCATCTTCGCGACGCTCCATTCGGGATGTTTTCCTCGCAACGCCTACACGGTGCAGATGCATCCACGTGCAGAATAGTGCATACCAGGGAGCCTCTCTGATTGCCTCCCCGTAGGTAAATTCTTTTCGTTGAAACATTTTCCACGGAACAGGTGAAGAGGCTGAAAAGTGTGCCGCTGCAGCGTGTGATAAAAGCCAGACGAAAGGCGTCCCATGTTCTATCGGGAGAAAACAGAAATGCAATTCACATCAGTTGGTGCCAACTTTTGCGCACCACACGTGCTCGCTGGAAAACTAGGGCAGCTTTTCCTTTTAATGATATCGCAATTTGGTAGGTTTTTTACTCCTTTTCCGAGGCTAGTTGGTAAGAACACTTCCACTGATGGTAGACAAAATTTGTCGAGGAATTATTTTTCCTCTCACCAAGATAAACACTTCCGTCGGCAGGTTAGACACTCCCCTTCAGAGAAGGGGTGGAAAGAAAAACATCAGCTGGTAACTGGGGGCAGAATTCCGGCATTTCCATTCCATTCCAAACCCACAAACTAGCTCCTACCCGCCCAACCAATCTTCCAGTGCAATTAGTTATTTCATTTCGGGCTAAACTTTCGCAAACGGAAGCGTCTCACCGGAGTGTTGACTAACGCAGTCGAGTCAATTCTGGGGAAAACTTTTAGTACACCCCCGGTAAGTGGCCCGATGCAACCTGCTGTTGGTCGGAGAACTACGGGTCGTCCGAACACTGCTTGGATGCTGAAGCTTAGGTTATTTTTGTGGTTTAATTCGCCAGGACACGGAGCGAACGGAGTTAAGAGGCAACACCACCGAAAATGGTGCTTAACTTTCGATTCACTTATTTACACTTCGTTACTTCGCTAAGTTCCCCGCACGTCTGCTAACGATGATTGTCGTTTTTGAATGCTACTTTTTATCTTTCACAATTGTGGTCAACACACGCCCAAATTTAGCTCGCCTGTCACTTCGGAAGAGAAAAGTTCATTTAGAATAGTTTGCAGCTTAAAACAATCGCCAACATCAAATAGTTTATTTTCGGTCAAGTTTATCGTAACGAATTCAAATTTCAATCTTATAAACAATAGCGCTCAACAGATGCATTCGAACTTAAAAATGAATAAAAATTTGTGAATTTTAAATACTTCCATTGGCTACAATTGAATCACTTCGTTATTATCACATATGGATGCAAATGCATTGTATTTATTTGTTTATTTTTTTCTTTCTTTTGTTTATTTATTTATATGTTTTCTATTTATTTATTTACTTATTTATTAACATTTTTATAATTGAACTTAAAACTAAAATTAAAAAGTAAATTCAAAACTTTTATGGGAAAAAAGTAAACACAATTTCTTTTAACACCTTGTCATCCACAATCTAGAGACGTTAAAAACACAGTAGAGACGTTAAAAACTTACTGTTTTGCGGCCAATCGCATCATAAACAGTTCTATGTCAACAAACGCAATTGGTTTTGGTTTGCACAAGTTTTTGTTACAATATTTAAATTTTAATAATTTCTTGCCCTTGATCAGTACATTTCACAAATGTTTTAAGTGGGTTTTGTTCGCTAGTTCACGAACGGGGAAAGAAAGACAGTATGAAAAAACAGTACACGAATTGACAAAACAAAAAAGGAGCGGCAGGGGAAGGGATTGTAAAATTTTGGGTGGTGTTACGAAACACCGTATATATATAATAATTGATAGACATCCATGTTAATAGTGGTAGTGGTAAGTAACAAAATTAAATTCTAGTATCAAGCGAACTAGCAAGGCTTGAATTATTACAGCTATAGTTCTAAGTTATTAGATGCTTTTTACGATTAAACTAATCATGTTGCACTTTTTGATGCATACCATAAAATACCAATTTTAATTAATAGCAAAAAAGTGTAAAAAATAGATTTATAATGAAAAGTGGAATTTATTTAATTATTAATTATGGTATTACGGTCGTTGCCGTATGGTTAAAAGAAGAATTAGTTTAATCAAAAATAATCTATCTTGCACTTAACTCAACGAGCAATATCATGTCTTTTTTCATATTCATTCACCTGATTTCTTCCACTCAGCCCGTTCAATGTCGTCGGAAAATGCAACTAAATGTGAAATAAACTAGTCGAATTAATCTGAGCATCCAGATTGACGTGGACCACTTCCAGCGTTTGCACCGCAGAAGCTTAATCGCGCCTCTGAGACGAACTAATTCCCCGCACAATTATCCGGCCGGCTCGCAACATAATTAACGAGCGCCATCCAAAGGGCCGGACGGTAGGGATAGATCAGTTTCAGGTGCGGCAAGCAAAAGCGGCTGCACCCACACAATTAATGAATAGTGGTGCAAGCGCCGAAATCATTATGTCCACTCAATCAATCAGCTAATCAAATCGCCCCATCAATCCGCTGCCAACTTACGCCATTGCACCAGCATCCAGCTGGTTGCACATCAATCGCGAACGCTAAGTGTCGGCGTTTGCGGGAAAATCTTTTCCATAATTTACTAATCCATTTTACATTCCACCGAAGCTGAAAACGGACGATGGGTGACGAAATCGATTGCTGGATTTTCATTCATGGGTTTCTTTTTGTGTACTGATTCCCTCTTTTTCTGTTTTCATCCCTGTCTCTAATACCCACTGATGTCCTCGCAAGCCGCACAAAATATTCGGCAAATCAACCGTGGCTTGGTGCTCGCGTTTACCTTGAGCCGTCGATTCTAACAAAACGGTTCATCCCTGGCCCTAGCAAAAGTCCGTGCACCATTTGACGGGCGATAAATTGGGCTCTATATTTCAGTGGGCAGCATAAAGGTGAGGAAATTAATAAGCTATAAATTGTACGTCACTCTAGTGCTCCACGTGCTCCGGCGTCTGCTTCGCCGAGCTCGTGCGCGAAGGATGATTATTATGTTTGCTTCCTTGTCCGTGTCACGAGCTCCGCCCGGGCCGGGGGAAGGGACTTATTTGCCACTGGAAAAGTAAGGCAAGAAACTGGTCCTGGAGGAAAGAGAGGGACTGAGAAGGACTGACGCGAACAGTCAGTTCTCTGGGGCGGTCGGGCGTACAGTAATCACAAATGATTGAATGATTTCATAAATTACACCGCATTCGCCCTGCCTCGCTCTAGGAGGAAGTGGGACTTCCGAAGGAAAAGTCAAGTCCGAAGAGCAAACGGGACCGAAAATGCTGGGCTATTTTGTGTCTTGCCACCCACTTACTTTCCTTCCTGTCTTTCACTCCGAGATGTTGTTTTTTTTAGTCGCTATCCTTTCTAACCTAGATCTTTTTAACATATTTTTTTTTTGCTGCTGCTCCACGCTTCGTTCCGCCGCTTGATCCTTTTTCATTGAGCGTTCCATGTTGGGTACGGTTTTTCCTCCGATTTTTCACTCACAAAGTTTTTCTTCCACATCAATGGTTTGCTGTTTGCAGATATTTTTTTTCCTTCCCCCCTGTTCTACAATTTCCCTCCCAAGGCACTTGATTTTGGTTTTACTTTTTTTTCAACTCCTCCTTGCCGGGCGGGTGGGAAAAGATGCGAAAACAAATACTACACCCGAACAGATTACGTACACCGCCCCGCACGTCCAACCCCGTCCAACACAAACGGTGGATACACCCGTTCGGCAAAACAAAAAAAGGAAAACCTTCGAACAGAGCAGACAGCCAGATGATGATCTTTTCCGTTTCGTTGATTGATAAAGGTTGCGCTCCGGATCGGTCTCGGGAAAGGGGCAGTGTTGCGTACTGCTAGATGTCGCTCGGGGATGGTGGTAGCGGCGGTCGTGGTTAGAAACTTACAAGCTGCTTCGGAAGAGATGTTTGTTTCTTTCCCCCTACCCCACAGCTTAACTCACCTCTAGTGGTAGCACTTGCCTTCAATTGATTTATTATGGAAATGTAACGCCCGGCAAAGGTTTGCCGTCTTGAGCGTACCCAGTTATGTCTTGTTGTTTGGATGTCATACAAAACGGCTGTAATCTAAAAATCCAATAATGTAGGACATCGAACGTTTGAATTCAATCCAAGAGCGTTCCCTCAGGAAAACCACATATGGTTCAGATGGTAATAGCAAAGCCTTTTGCGTTTATCTTCATCCTTGTATCATTCTGGTGTTGTTTTGATCTCGGTCGGTTGTAAAACTTTTGTTTCTCCAATGTTACTTAGGGATTTACAAAAACAACAAGAAATATGTTCTTTTGTAGAACTACTATTGCCTACTAATGTTTGCTTCGAAGTCACAAAAGTTAATAAAATCAACCTATTTTTGATTAAATATTTTATCGTCGATACGGGCGATATTTTACTAATTACTAAAAAAGATTGAAGGATACGCTTTATTATCTCTTTTCAACGACAGAACATTGTAAAAGTCAGACAAGATTTTGCCATACCGAACACCATACACTATTAAAATATATGTTGAAAGGCAAAAAAAGCTGGAACATCGAAGTTAAAGGCAATCTGTCTTTAACAATCACTGCAACAACCTTTTGTGTAAGTAAATACTTAACTGTGCTTTAATGATCTAAGGTTTAGTGCCTGAAGATTTAATAATCATTGGCACACATAAATTTAATATGATTATAAAAGTGATTAAAAGATTACTCTCCTTCCTATTTCGATAAAGACAGACAGATAAACAAGTGGACCATGTTGAAAAATACAAACTATTTAATCTTCAGCAACCTATTTGCTTCGGTAACTGTTTTTTTGGTTCGATTCGAATATTCAGCACAATCTCATTATAATGTGTTGGAATTTTTTCTAAGTGCTACTCACGTTAACTTTACTTTATTCAACCACTCGATGAAATCATAATATTCCCATAATCCATCATAGCGAACCTATAATTCTCATAAATGTAATATACTGAGTTGTGAGGTTGGCTAAAATCTACAAGATGCTCTATCGTTCACGTTATTGCTTCGACACCTTTTCTGTGAAAAGCAGATTTTTCGAGTGCATCATGTAATACAATCTTCCAATAATACTGCGCTCAGGCGTGTTCTTCCGTTCATCGAAAAGGGGACTCGAAAGCACCTTTATCATCTTTTTTTGGGAATATTGCCTTCTTTTCTGCTCCGACCATGCCGCTCCATCGATCGAATCCTGTAACGAATCAATCTGCCCAAAAAACACCCACCGGACACCCCTTTGCAGCCGTCGACCCGGTGGTAAAACGATTACGGTTCCCTTCATTTCATCCCTTTAACGAAGCCTCAAATTGATTCCTGTCGAGTGTAGGAATTCGGGGGAAATTAAGTTCCTGGTGAGAAAAACGAACCATGTTACGAAGCTCAGGTTGGCGTTCATCTACCTTGCGCTCCTACTGCTGGCTACCGTGTTCTTTTGGTTCGGTAAATCTCGCAGCTCTGCTTAATCGTACGCCGTTGGGTACATGGAACCAAACGGTTATCGAAATTGCCGTGTTCATGCCTGCCGTGCGCATTTTTTCTTCTTTGCAATACCCTACAAGTAGAGGCTTCTTCCTTCTTAGTACCACTATCGAGGTGAGGTGGCCCACCAAAGAGAAAAAAGGTTTCCAGGCAATAATGGACTCTTCTACAAGATCCGCTTCTCGTTTTTGTTTCAAGTAATCGACCTTTTTTGTGTGCCCTACCATGTGAATATAGGACTGGCGTGGATTTTGTTTTTGTTCTTAGTTTCCCACACTTCTTCCGACGTTGATGGTGATCCGAGGCCAAAAGAAAAGACAGCTCGGATAACCGAATATGAAATGTAGTCTTAGTCGAGCCGAAAGGACAAGACGTTGGGTTGCGAAAAAGAAAACCTTCCAGATGGAAGATGTTATTATGATCCCTATGTTCATTTCTTTATATTCTGTTGCTTGTCTTGCATTGTCACTATTTTTCCCCCACCCCGTTGCCCCCATCCTTCCGACCTCCCTGTTTTTGACCTTTTACAGAAGCTAGCATCTCCTTTTCATTCGCTGTTATTTGAACATTTGTTCCACTTTTCGCCACATCCCTCTCGAAGCCCGGCCCGGTCTCCGCTAGTTGGCGCTGAATCCGATGTCCGTAGGATTATGCCGGAAACCCCGGGAAGCTCCGAGGCGGGTATGGTTGCTTAGAGGATGGTCATAAAAAAAAGGAAAGCCGAGAATTGATGACTCGTCTGAAACACGGGTTTTAAACAACGCTTGCAAGATGGGTTCCCGGGTCATCGGAGCTAGGATCCGCCCAGTCGGTTCGTCTGCCTACGCCGAAAGAAAACCCACCGAATCATATTTCTACAATCCCCCGCCTCGGTCGGCGCCCCATCAACCACCCCATCCACCAGCACGCATCGTTCTACGTTTTGTCCAAAAAATGGAAAACACACCTGACGGATGAACGCTGACGGATCAAATTTTATGTGACAATGTCGTTCGGGGGCCCCACCGACGCCTTTCAACCTTAAGGCCACTGGACCAGAGCGGCCCGGGTCGGAAGATTAAGAACTTGTAATAA
Source organism: Anopheles coustani (assembly GCF_943734705.1). Classification (NCBI taxonomy): domain Eukaryota; kingdom Metazoa; phylum Arthropoda; class Insecta; order Diptera; family Culicidae; genus Anopheles; species Anopheles coustani. The sequence continues at coordinate 82,863,802 of NC_071288.1, read as the reverse complement.
AAGATTTCATAATATGTTTAGACAAGGCATTTTATCAACACAGAAAACGGTCGGGCCTAGAATGGGATAGCATAGTTTGGATCCGCCGTTTGTCCCCGGTGGGACGTGCTTCTTCCACCGAAAATCGGCCGCCGGAGGGAGATCATATGCTTATAAACATAATGGAATTTGTGCGATAGTATCACAAGCAGTGACCATCTGTCGCACACTTAAGAATATTGCGCCGACAATGTACCACACTTTTATGAGCGCATGAAATTTAATTCGGTGGAAAAGTATCACGTGTCGCGTTAATTTTTTATTATAATTTAACTTGATCAGGATCTGTCGAAACACTTCAAGGCATTGTAAAACAGTATAAAATTTTATTATTTACTGTTGGTAATGGGTACCACGGTAATGCGATATTTTCCTCGTCAAATGAAACCCTCAAAACGCAATAAAGCTTGAGTTTTTCATTGCACAAAGCTAGTTTGTACATTTTAAAATAGCATACAATACGTGTGAAACGTGATTCGTGAAAGTGAATGTTGATATCTACATACAAAATAACGTTTCTTAATTTTGCATGCAAGTATACATGATTTTTTTTATTAAATTATTGAACAATTCAGCAATTCAATATAAACACTTCTTTACAGATTATTTTAAAACAACAAACACCCAATGTATTCAAATGTTTAAAAATGATTAATAATTAAATCAGAACTATTGCTGAAAGTAAAAACTGGAATGAAATTTATAACTGAAATCAGACCGGATCGATCATGCCGACCTGTGATAAAGGCACACGTGGAATCCCAAAAAGCAAGCGCTAAACTGTGGAGGCTTAATACGAGGGTTGCCTTTTAAGTTTCGGGATTTGAAAAAACTGGTGATGCAATCTACCAACTAACAATTTTATCGTAAAGTTTGACGTTTTTGAGGTTATCCGTTCTCAGAACGTTTTGACATACGAACGCTATTTGTGTTGTTAAAAAAATGTTAAAAATGTCATTGGACACGAGTCTTTTTTGAGAGATCTTCGCTTCTTCAGGTGTTGAAAAACGTAGAATTCTCAGTTTATTTTTTACGAACGGGAATTAAAAGAAGTCATTTGGTGCTAGATCCAGTACTATATGGCGGATGACTCATCAAATCGATGTTTTGAGTACTCAAAAATGCAGTTGTTTGAGCTGATGTGTGAGAGCTCGCATTGTCGTGGTGACTGGTGATCCGTCGACAGCGGTTAAATTTCCTGATTTCTTGGAACACAACTGGCAAACAAATGGTTGTGTACCACTCAGAATAGACTGTTCTGCGTTTTTCTAGAGGTTTGGTTACGATATATCCAGTTTTTCCGAAAAAAACATGCGACCATTTGCTTGAAAGTGCTTCGGGCGTGAACAACTTTGGTTGGATTCGGCTCATCTTGAAACACCCATACAGTCGATTGCAGTTTAGTTTCGGGCTCATTCGCGTAAATCCACGACTCATCACCTGTCACAATATTAAAGACGAGTTTTGAAGCACCGCAATCGTATTTTTCGAGCATTTTTTCCGACCAACCGACACGAGTATTTTTTTGAGAGATTGACAAATATTGTGGAATCCAATACCAGCAAATTTTTTTGACAGTTAAATGTTCATGCAATATTAAGTATATGCTGGTCCCAGTAATACCTAAGGTTGTCTCTATCTCACAAAAAGTCACATGACGATCTTGCAATATCCGTTCACGCACAGCATCAATTGTTTTCGGAACGACAACTGATTTTGGACGACCTTCATGAAATTCATCTTGGAATGAACTCCGACCACGATTTAATTTTCCAAACCATCGATAAATACTGATAATTGATGGAGCTTCATCACCAAAAGTTGAATTAAGTTCATTCATGCACTACTGCTGTATCAATTCACGTCGAAAACTGCAAAAAATAATCGCACGAAAATGTCCACGACCCAATTTCAGTTGGTAGATTACATCACCAGTTTTTTCAAATCCCGAAACTTAAAAGGCAACCTACGTAGAATTGTTCCCCGAATGGGGGTAACACAAACATCAAAGTTTTCATACCATTTCCATATCGTGCTTGAATCAAAAGTATTCCCCCATCGTACTTATGATGATCAATATGCTACGGACCGGTAGGATTTTTCCTGGGAAATTTAATCAATCCGGTTAACCAAACAAACGTACCGCGCACTCGGGATTTCGTGTCTACAGTAGCTCCTAAAATATTTGAAATAGACCATCCATTCTGGTAGCGATTGTTGAACGTGATGTGGATCGTGATAAAATTTCTAAATCAACAATGTGGAAAAGGGCGCTCGACCACTTGATTTCCATCCGGCCACAGCGTTGCCTCCGATAAGCATCCGTTGCAGTACAGTTTTTCAGCATTAAGTGAACGCAGAATGGAGCATTTCATACACAAATGCTCCGTTTGGATTGAACGCGATATGGCACAAGCTTTTTCCATCATTGCTAATAAACTATGCTATTTAATGGAAATATTCAAACGTCACTAATTTGTATTCATTAAGCATCGGCAAATTCAACGGAACAAGCCCGAAAACTGCACGATGTTTGGCCAATCGATGTGCCTTTCCGTGTCGTGCAATGTGATATGTTTACATTAATTTCGCTTAATTACAGCGCAGAGAAGGAACGATTAGATTTGTTGAGACTCATGCCTCGCTTCGTCAAGCTAGAATATGTTTAACAGTGCCCATACGATAGTTTGTTGGTTTGAGAATGCGTATTCACACTCGCTTGTGCTCATTGGCAGGTTGTCTGCTCGTATTCGAACTTTATTTCATGACACACACCGTGGAAGAACATTCCATTCAATTCTTTCCAGTGGTGGTAAAAGGTTTTGCAAGAACACGCTTTTGGCCCGAATTGTGTTTGAATTTGATTGAAAATTCATTTGATTTAGGTTTACCAAACTATTGCCGGTTTGATTGGTAAATGTCAAGACCTTGGAGTTTGAACTCCTTAAAAACAGATAACTACAGAACAGAAAAATATTTAAAATTTAATCAAACATCCTGTAACGTTCCAGCTCGTGCACAAAAATTTCATCCACATTTATTTGTATCAATTCCCCTTCAACAGTAATGAAAATGCCAGATGTAATTCAGGAACTCTTTTGAAACGCCATGCGTGCTTTATCACCGGCAGTGAACGCGGGCTGAACAGGCAATTCGTTACGTGAAAATATAATTTACATTAATGCACGCGAGCGGAGAGAAAATGCAATCAAACGTACTGGACGCTTTTACACGGAGCACCAACTACAACAATTAAAGAATGCAATTTCTGCCAAAAACTTCCCGGAACGAGGTTTTCCAACAGGGCGCAGTGCGTGAGTGTTGAACACGAGGGAAAAGAAAATATCAAAAGGCCATTCCCACTCACACACACGCACGCACGTACGATTCAGCAAACATGAGGCAGTAAAATTATCATCCGCACTTCAACGACGGTTAATATTTTATCAAATTGCACTCGAATGCCCAGCGTTGAAGTGGAATTGGCTTTTATGCGAGGTTTTGCAATTTGTTGCAATGTCCTTCTCACTCATTTTGTTTGTTTTTTTGTCAAAGTACCACTTGACAATGTTACGTGGCTGTAATTAAAATTCCAATTTTCGGCACCCTTCCCGGTTCGCTGCTTTGCACGGTTCCGTTGGCAAAGATTTAACTGTACATTATGTTTTCCATGCGGCCGCTAATTATCACGCGCCAGTTCGTTTCGTGCCATTGTAAGGAATCACCTGTCGAAAGATTTTGTACCGGGAAAAAAGGGCACATGCAAACGTGTCGTTCATATTGTATTTGTCCACGCTTTACCACGTCCGATGCTGATGAATTATAGTTGTGTGTTAATTAAAATTATTACACCAAAATCCGTCGACGGGCCACTGGGAGCAAGGTACACATGATCTGCTTCTCTTTTCCCGTCACCTACCATATCTTTACTTTCGTTTCTTTCTGCCCCGGGGCTGAGGTGGCATAAATTTAAACAAATTGCACCTTAGGGAGCGTTCGGTGTAGCGTACCGGAGCTAGTGACAACAAAAGGATTAAATTGATTTTTCTACAGTCTGCGTTCCAAACACCGTTCAATAGTAAACGGGGATGAGAAATAACGTTTTGTGGCCATCTACCGTGACTAAAACTTTATTTTTCTGCGCTGATTTTGCAACCCTACGGCAGGATAACATTTCTATATCTTGCTTGCAACGCTTCTTCTCCCAGTGGTATCGTTTACAGCACAATCGATGACTCGCTAAATCAAGGTTTCCCTCCGATCGATAGTGTCTCAGCGCTGCTTCGTTCATATTTAGTTTGAAGCAATATTTCTCAATTAGCATCCGTGCTTTTAGAGCGAAAAATATCATTTCCCAATGGTATTCTAGAGCTGGGGATTACTGTTAAATCAATTAAAACTTCACCTACGGAAACAATTTGTTTTAAAAATCATAATTTAGCTAAATAAAATATTCGTGCTTTTGAAAAAAATACAATGACTTAAGAAATAGAACTCATCCATAAGTGAACTGAATAAAATACTAGCAAATGCCAAAATCACATTCGATCGAGTCATCCACTAGGCGCCTCCATTGGATATCAAATGAGCACATAGCTTGTTTAATTAGAAAAGTCGTGAAATAACAACTACAACAAATTAAGAAAAACAGAACATTGATACAACTGCTAGAATGTTTAATTGTTTAGTTAATTCAAACAAAAACGCAACAATCAAATCGAACGTGGAAGCGTGAAGCACCAGGCACCTCCATCGAGCCTTCGAATTTATGTAAAATTTGTGAAAGAGAACATTTGCGGGAGAGTAGAAACGAATATCGAAACTATCTTTAAATAAATCATTTGACCGTGTTCGTATCATCTCATCGGATGCATTGGATGTTATGCAGCTTTCATTCGTTTGGCAAAATCCTAAAGCGGTAACAACGAACCCCAAATGAGTATCAAATAGCTGTACGCAACTTCAACCAAAATACACACCAGAAAGTACCGTTCACCGGGCGTCGGTGCGAACGTGATTGGCATATCATATTTCGCCCTAAAGGACCATCAGGGGACCCTTAAGGATGAAAAATGATTCCCGACCGCTCGTGCTCGTGCCGACAAACTAACAAAGTCCCCATTAGCCAGTCAGCCAGTAAGAGTGATGGAGTGGGGGGGGTACCGGGGCAGTGCGGAGGGGTGGAAAAAAACATACAGCTCTTGAACAACAATAACATCAGCAAAAGGAGCGTCCAATAAAGGTGCATACCATTTGTTGCCTCGCCACGCCAAGCTATTTTACATCCGAACGGAAATATTTGCCAGCAGTCGGCAGGAACCATGTACCATGGTTCCCGTTCGGTTCTGCAGCCTTCTTTTCGTGCTTCTCGTAACAAAACCACCGAAGATTTCAATCCCCCAGTGCACAGTCAGCCTGTGTGTCTGATAGCGTTGTATGTTTACCGTCAGCCGAAAGCAGGCGGTCCGGGAATGCTTCGTTGACAAACAGACCACGGTGCTGCTGCTGCTGCTGTTGCTTTCTGCCAACAAACACAGCATATGCACCGTCACCAGCAGCGTCCACTTCCGCCGGGAAGAAGCAGGTGGTCTCGGAATGGCAGAAGTACTCTTGCCGTGCTATCTTTCCGGCAGAAGGCTGCAGCAGCAGTTCTCCGGCAGGATGGCAATAAAAAAGTTTAAGATGTATATAAAATGTCGGCTTTTGTGATGCCAAATGTGGACCCTTCCTGTGCACTTCCAATCACCTCCGGGCGTTGGCAAGCATCTTGGTGCGACCTTTGGGGAAAAACCCGGGGGTAGAAAATAGTCCCTTCGTGTTCCTTCGTTTTTGCCCGTTCCATCCCAAGCAAGCAATCCCACAAACCTTTCGGCTGTATTGCTCGACGCAGGGAAAGGTCCCGAAGCGCGGCTGGTGTGCGAGATGGTGGGTTTATTTCTTTTTGGTCAATGGCGGGAAACGTAATATTGTGCTTCGTTGAATTTATTAGGCAAGAAATAGAAAAAGAAAACCGCTCACATATCGGTTCGAAAAGCGGGCCCGATACCGACTGGTGAAGTGGTAGCAATGAGCAACACACTTTGCGTAAGAATGGATTTCCCACCTCTTGCTCTCGTTACTTCCGCGTGACCGTGGCTAAGAATCGTACGTTCCACAAGTCATCTCCACGTTTGAGAAAGCCACTTGCCACCGGAATGGCGAGTAAATCGTAAATATTTTGACACTCTCCATTTCGATCGATTGAACGATTATTTTTCTGAAGAGCACTTGCAACAGCAGGAGATTTTCTAACATCAATGCCAGCGTGAGATTGTTTAGACACCTCGCAATACGTTCACGGGGTTTAATTTTCAAAAAGTTTGCAGTTGAACTCCTGTCGAGTATTTACGATGGAGTTCTTTTGTACTTTGATTTAAAAAACAATCATTTTAGGGATTGTTTACTTTATAATATACTGTTTACTTGATTGCAACCGACTGAAGATTTGCATTTTGTGCCTTTGTTTCGTATACGTTTTAACAAAAGCCGTACGAAAGAAACACTCAAATAACTTGACTGGCTTTCTAACATTTTACTTTTTTTACTTTTAACTTTTTTACTAGCAAAACAAGCCCTAAAAGAGCGCCCTTCGATCCTTTCGATGCACTCCGTTTCTTACGTTAGCCGTCGGTTTTTTCCTGTTTTTCCTAGCTTCTCTATGGGATGTAACAAGTAGCCATGTTGCCTAATTTAATACTGTTAGAATTTTAAAATTGTCTACATAGATTATATATTATTTTGTGACCAAAAGTTACTTGCTTGTAAGTTTTCTCATTAAACATTGTCACTGAATATGTAAAACAATTTACATTTACGTCTCATAAAATTAATTTAAAAAAATACGACAAATTATTTACGGGATGAAAAAACTTTTGAAAGTACTAGGAATACTTTTGAAAGTACTAGGAAAAGACAAGTTTATAATGTTCAGTTAGTAAACATGGTTCAATTAAAACTTTCTTTCCTATCTAGGAAATATGCACATAAAGATCATACAATCAAAAGATAAGAAAATAACGTAACAGCGAATCACTTTATGAGAATTTGTCGCAAAAAAACATATTTTCCATTTTCATTGCGTTCGAAAAGCTCAAATTCCCGGCCATAAAGATTTTAATAAAAACTAAAGCAAACATTTGTCAAACGGAAAAATACGAATACTGGGTACTGCGCAAACTGTATGAAAAGTGCGATGGTTGCAACAGACACATATGTGTGGAATAAAATGTTCGCTATCGACGCCAGCCCACGCCGTAATCTCCCGTGTTTGCTGTGTATACACAATCATAATTGCACATCGCCGGCGCTCAAAGCTCACCCAACACCTTCTGCCGAACATAATCACCAACGACGGTGCTGCCTTCTCCGGAAGGAATTCTAAATAACGAGATTTAAATGATGTGTTACCGTACGTGAGCGGAGCACAAAAACTGAGCGTAAACATCTTTCCACTTCGTGCGATCTATGTCGGGCCAAGATTTTCATTGCGGTAAGCATAATGGCACTCAATATCGAAATAAATATGATCGAGTGTTTCGGCGCTCGAATGCGTTCCTAAACCTAAACAGCAAACAAGTACATCATCACCGGCCGAAGAAACCGGGGCCTAACCTTGTAACCGATTACTTGTGTTTTTCTTTCGAAACCCCCGGTAGTCAAGGGGATGGTGCGTAAGGAGTTTTCCCCCCTCCGAATTGTTATTCAGAAAAACACCTGCGATCCACCGGAGAACCGGGGGTGGGTTTTGATCTGCGTAAATCCACTTACGTTTAGCTATGTCTTATTTACGGGCACCCCCCTTTTTGAGGCATTACTACCGAAATCACGATTTCCTACCGATGAAACCGATATTTTCGCGTCCCTTTGTAGGCTTTACCCGCTGTCCTCACCCCGGCCCTACGCACACAAACACCCGAAATGTCCTCACACCGGCCCAGGTTAGAGACGGTCGTTAAAGGAAACACCCGTGTAAGAAGCGGATTGTCCTTCCATTATTGTATCCTTTTTCGACCTTTTTTTCTTTTGCTTTCGCTGTTTGCCGGGTGCGAAAAGATTTTCTTCCAATCGAAGGGAATTTCGTCACCTAGGGAGCGAGAGATGTTGGAAATTTACGACCACAAATAAAAATCGGATCCAATCCGTTCAGTGCCCGGGGGCGTTTAGTTGCCATCCGGCCAGAGTACAGCGTCGTTAGCGTTCAGAAGGCACATCATTCGGCTTAACGCCCGTAATGCTACACGGCATGGAAACCTGAAAGAATCTTCTTACGCAACCAAATAACTCCCCCTTCAAGACGCCTTTTTCGAACCATTTTCCCTCGTAACACACCGACGCACCGGAATTCAAATTCATTGGACAAGACAAATGACGATAGGAAATTGATACCTTGGTGAGATATTTATATCAAAGCACGAAACAAAACGCCACTCGGTACGTCGATAATGGTCGATGACGGGTTCTCCTCCAACGGTATGCTGATCGCCCTCGGGCACGTTTTGCTTAAATGGCAGGAGGACTTCGTATTGAAAATCGGTCCAAAGCGTAAAGGTACCCATCGGAACGTAACGCACATGCTCTATCGATTTCCTTTTTTTTTCGCCACTCCACTGTAGGATCCCCATTTAGGGATGTTCATCCGGTCGAACCTCTGTATGCGAGGCAAGAGGCATTCCTCCTTCTTTACGATGTCCAGTTGAGCAACTGTACTGCAAAACATTCGAAACCCCTGCCATTGTAGCCGGGCCGACCGGGTGTGTGAAATGTTTGGAAGATAAAAAAAAGGTAGGTTTTGAAATAAGAATGAAAAGAAAATAGCCCCGGTCCAACCTAAACGGTTGCACACGCAGCGGAAAACTTCTCCCTCTCTTAAGGGAAAACGACCGCATCTCGGTCGAATCGGCGAAAAATCGTAAATCCAAGAAAGTACTTTCGTTTCGATTTTAAAAACATGATTTGCATACAGATGATGCCGTATAAATTTCCCTGTTTCGGCCCGACGCAACAAATTGATTGTCTATTTTACTTTTAGGACCAATTTGGATCAAGATGTACACCCACACATTACATGGTAATCGATGGCGAAAGCGGATACAGCAGGGAGTTACTCTCGGGTGAAAAAGAAAATTAGAAGAAATTCACAACGAACCACCGGCTGAGCAGGGGTGGAACAAATACTCGATTTGCACAAGAATAATGTACGTACCATTCGAATATATTATCCTCTAAACCATCAGTTAGCACCGCTGTGAACCACAATTTTTTTGTTTCCTCCCAAACAAGATGAATTGGGCATTACGACAAGAACTCAAATGGAAAGCATGCCGGCTCGTTTTGCGTTAATTGACAGCTTGTTCCGTTGAAGAGAAAAACCCTAGGAGAGTGGAGATGGAAAAAGAAACGAGATTGGAAAATGCACGACTGGCGCCGATTTCAACGGACGAAACAAGTTTATCGTTTCGACGCACTTTCCTCCCCGACCAGTGGGAATGTTTTTAGCAATTCGGCACACGATCGGCGGGGTTGTAGCGTTGGGTGAAAAGAAATTGCTTTTCTCAATCCCGGAACGCACCGGCTTGACAGCTGAGCACGTGATTGCAAGCGTCGATTTACGAAAATTAAAGTAAGATAATACGAAGTCCAGCTGCCAGAACATGGGTTTTGGATTTGGGATTGCATTTTGTTGGAGCAACTTGCGTTCTTTGTTGTGCCATTTGATGATTAAAATTATTTTGTTCTTGTGGTGTTCAACAAAATTGTTTTTTTTTTTCAATGTTGTGTCAACCATCAAACGATTATTTAAAAACTGGAATTCTTTATATTCCTTTTATAAATCTTCTTCAGAACGGATAAACACCGTTGAAATCGTGTTCACAGTAATTCTTTAGCTTACGACACAGCATCCCTTCCATGGCTTGCACTACGGGAGGAAACTGTTGCCAATAATTTAAGATGAACGCTTTTCGAGAAACCGGATCACATCTTCAGAAAAGTACAAAATGTGGCGAAGGTCTTGCTAATCCGCTTATGTTCGATTCAGCACCGACCCCCGGCGTCGAGTGGGTTGGTTAAGCAAAGGCAGCAGAAAACAAAAAGAATCTGGAAGATTATGAGCTTGTTACACGTTTCATTCAACACCAGTTTGGTCATAACTCAAATTTTCCACCGCTTTTATTGTTGCTAGTCGCCTTAAGGCTCCGGTTGATTTGGTTGCAGCTAAATTATTTTGTTTTTGTTGAGTTTGCTTCTGTTATGCTTTTTTTCGATTGTTCTACACTCTCGACGTAATTTTATCCGATTTGTGAAATGTGCTCTCTCTTTTCACGACATTGCAAATCTCTCTTTCTCACTGATTTGCTTCATTGTATATGTTTTTTCCCACTAATTCAACGCAAGCAGGAGTTTACGCAGTACCTTCCGTTCCGGATGAAGCATAAGTTGGTGGGCATGCCTCTTAACTTTCCATGCGAGAGAGCATATTTAGGTTCTGTGTTTTTAATTCTGTAGTTGGTTCACCCGCTTGTTGTTTTCTCACTTCCGTCTGGCAGAGTTGCCAGGAGTATGAAGTGTTTTTTTTTCTTTCCAGTATATGAACACATCGAATGATTTTTCCGCAATCTCTTGCATTCCTCGTAGTTTTACTTGCAATGTTCCCCAGGCGTGCTGGGGTTAGCTCCGCAAACTTTCTATCCATTATACCGCAAATACCCCGTAGACCCACTTGAGCATATTTATGCTTTGGGAAACTGAAAAAGTTGTATGAATAATACGCTGTTGCTTGCCGCAAAATAATTGTTTGCAAAGCTTATGGAACGGGCAGGTAGTAAGTGGACTTCATTTGCAGCTGAGCATTGCCACTCATGCAATTTGAAATAATATATTTTCAATGTACATTAGCTGATATATTTAATTAAATAATAATTAAATTATTTCAATAAAATAGTTAGTTAAAGTTGAACATGATGCGCATCATCAACAACGTTTCAAATTTCAACAACTCCAGATCGAATTTCGCGTCTTGCTGTACACGTTTTGTTTTTGTTTTACTGGTCATCTATATCTTTCGCTAGATCATATTTTTCGTAATGTACTTATGATGCAAGTGATATAAGATCACCTAAGGCTTCAACAAAGCTTAAATTTTGAAAAATAATAATATTTATTTCCGCGAAGTGTAGCATTTGGTATAGATTAATTTGAAATCAATACCGAGAAAGTATCGTATTCGCTAAGAGCATAATCAGAAAGGATTTGTACTACTGCAAGATTCTTTCAGTTTTATTTAAGAGTATTTCTTTTTCTAGCAATCTTTGAATATTTCCCCCCATGCTATTGAACAATTCCCAGATATTCGCGGGCTGGTATTCGAGCACATCCAACTGAAAACACCAGACGGTTTCCTTTATCGGAGTAGGATACATTGCTCAGAAGAACCAACTTTTTAAACTTTTTTCCAGCTTTCCAAAAGCACTCCAGTCAGCTTAAGGCCTTCTCAGCGAGTGCTCCATTACGTTGGGCCGTCGAGTTGAAGGATTGAAGCTGCTTGACTCGCATAGATCAACCAACGCCGTACGATTGAAACTCAAGAGAAAAAAACTTTCAACCCGGAAACAGTACAGTTAGTCAAAGAAGGTAGAATTTTCACAACAAAACCACCCGCAGCCTTTCGCCCGCTATGACGTTTCTTTCCGCAGGCATTTTCTTACAACTTCTAAACAACACCGCTGCTAATTGCCTTTGGCCACCAAAACGAGCATTAGGTGAGAATATTTTCCGAAATAGGTTTATTTTTCTCTAACGCTTTCATAAAAATGAGCGAAAAGTTGTGGAAAAAATGAAGTTCAACCCCCCACAAACACATACACTGAAGGTGGCATGCTGAATTAGCCTCAGTTGATGAAGGTTTTTGATGTTTGCTCCGGAAGCAGTACTAGAAAAGCCCAGCAAAACCTCACCAGAACTATACGAAACACAGGAAAATGGGTGTACTGCGTTTTGTTCGTCTAGCATGCTGGGTTGGCTTGAAACTTGGAAAATCCGGGAAGCACTGTTGAAGACGTAAAAACCAGTTTCCATTTCCGGTAAACCAACAATAATGAACCTACCGTACAGGTTGGTAATTTGTTTTTTCGTTGCTACTGCATGTTTTCATTAGCATTGTTACCAGCGTAATGTTCTAGATTACGAGGAAATAAATCAACTAAAAGGGTCTAATACTAGCTGTGCTGTGACTCATAATAACTGCAACTTGTTGAAAATTAGAATCAATAATGATTTCCTAAATTCTTTTCGACTTTCAGTCGGCTTGTCAATCAGAATCAAGCACAACTTTTCCATAAATGGTTAAAACTAACACAAGATACTATACACTTACTCGATGGGACAGCAACTTCTGTGTCACAACTTTTTTTGAAGGGTATAAATTTGATCTTTGAAAACTTCTATAATTCCCTACGACAGCAGCATTTCCCTCAAATAAATTAAACTCATAAACATTCCACTCCCGAACGCGGGAAAGCAGCAGCAAACTTGCTGTAGAAATGTTATATTTTTCAAAAGCTTCAAACTTTCCAACTGGAACATAAAAATTGTACCAGCTCGGCCACTTGGGAGTTTACCGGTCGGCGGCTCTCAATATGCTGCGAAATTTGTGTAACGCCTGTCTCGCGTGGGACCACGTGGGACGAGTGGGAACTTTGAAAAAGACAAAAACCGTTGCCAAAAAACTATCCGTCGGTCGCCAAGCTGCTCGCCGATTCGGATGGGGGCCATCATCAGGGGCCAACTTTTTCAATTTGGTTCAATTTCGAGCCGTGTTCCTGTGCACCTCGTGCGCTGTCCTCGTTTGTCAGCGCCACCGTAGCGGGGTTCGTTTCGTCGCGGCTACGATCAAACTCGCATAAAAGTGTACGGTTATGAACATCAACATATTCCCACTGCCCGGCCATTGTTGTCAGTTAATTTTGCCCCGTGTTCATATTCGTCGTTGCTTTATTGCGAGCGAACCGTTCCGTTTCGCGCAGACGAGCCGGTAAAAGCCCACGGGAGATACGGGCGACATGGACATGGACTTCTTTTTGGTCTATCGTTTGACAGCACGGTGGAATATATAAGTGGAACATTACCGAGCTATTATTGGTTTATAAAAAAAAAACTTATTTTAGGCAGTATATTATGATTCTTATGAACGACAACAAATTGATAACCGAAATTTCAACGAATAGGAAAAATTTAAATACATTTTTTTAATTATATAAAATAAAAATAAATTGCATAAAAACAAAATTAAATAGCTTTTCACAAGTGTTTTTCAATGAAAAACGTTATTTTTAATATTTATCCGCCATAAACTGTTTATACACAACCACTGTGCGACTTGGAAGAATGGTACGACCCACTGTGTTCGAGTGGTTACTCGCTGTCGTTCTAAATTCAAGCTTTTTTACAGCCCACCGTTCCCCCCCCCCCCCCCCCCCCCCCCTCTTCCGCTGAACCATAGCAAACTTCCCGCCACCACAAAAAACGATAGAAAAGTTTTCCCCAGTAAGTTTAATCCGTAACCGGATCCAAAATCTTTCGGATTGAAGCAATCGAATTGGAGCCCGCACTCACCTTTGGGAATCTTCCTGACGTCGGGTTCAGAACGAAGACAACCAGCGAGTGTGAGCGAGACGGCCACCCTTGTACCATAAAACCCACCCTTCATCGGTACGAAACAGCCCAAACGGCGTAGTTGTTACCCGCTCAATAACAATCTAATTTTATGTTTAATGTTGCCATAAACGTTTTCATTTTATTCAATTTCGCTCAGCCTCGCACGCCGCTGTCTGTGTGGAACTGCCTAAAGATGTGTCACCAAGCCGTACGTTGGCTTTCTTCCAGCGTGTTTTTTTTTTTTTTTGGCAGGAGGGAAGCGGATCGGCTGGCTGGAATGTAACCCTTTCATTCGATCAGTTTGAGCGGGGAAAGTATGTGCTGTAACTACTTTTAACGGAACGCTCCTAGCGATTTATGATCTTAATCGATTAAACAACTCTGTGATCTTGATCGGTTGTCACATTAGCCACCACACATCAAGACGTGTTTTTTAATGTTTATCGCTGCGGATAATCTCTACCTCTACCTCTAAAAGGTCTACCTTTGTCACGAAGTAAGCTCTATAGTTTGAGAGGGCCCATGGCGCAGCGGTAGCTCAAGGAAACACCACGCCATAAGTGTTGGATCGAATCTCGAGTCCGTCAATGTCCGGTATTACGTACGAATGGTTAACCAATGATCTATAATAAACCGTTTTTCGGCTACACAGTAACTCTCTTCGGAGAAAGGTCTAGTCTCAATCATGTTGTTATATGTTACCAAAAACCTTAAATTTATTATTTGTTTTCCATTCATTTCCATTGAAGCATGTTTTAAAACGCATGGTTTTTATGATTCCTTCTGTTAAGATCTACAATGATTAGGTATAACACACGTTATAAAGTGTTGGGTTTTAATAATATTTTAAGGATTTTACTAAAACTAGTACCTTTTTTAGTAGGGTTTCTAATTGATATTTAACTTGTATTTCCTTACTTATAATCTATGGTATTAGTCATTCATGTAGCATTGCTCAATGAAGCCATTTTTTCCTGAAATATTCGAATTGATTCTGAAAAACTAGTCTATAAAAAGATGCCCCAGTTCTGATAAAAAGTGCATGCGATCGTAATGCGTTTGTTGCAGTCATATAAAAATAATATTAAACAATAAAATGTTTATAAGACAATATTTGTCAAGAGATAATTGCTTTGGCGGGAAGCAAATCACACCTCGTTTTCTTTTATGTGCCAGTACAACCATTTAACTGTTTTGACGTGACGAAACACACCAATGGAAGTTTGGTATTTAAAATAACAAAAAAATACAACGAGATGCAACTGATAATACAGCACTGAAATTGAAAGGAGCTGCCTTCAGAAACGAGGTTATACAATCAATATTAAATTTAATTAGACAAGCTGCTCGTGCTTAATGAAAGCGGCACTTTGCCAACATAAAACGCCTATACGAGCAATTTGAATGCGACAGAAACAGAGGCATTTACGGGTACAGAATTAGTTTGACAAGCAGCAAATGGTAAACGACTCAAAAAACTAGATTTCCAAATTAACGATATTTAAATCAAGTTTTCCCATCAATCGAGATCACTGAAAATATTTCAGACAGCTATAGTTGAAACATAGAGCATAAAAAATACAGGTAATTAAATGAGATATATTTAATCAGCTATGACGATGCTGGTATACCGCAGTATGAAGCGTCTCCATTATAGAGTTTTGTTCGAAAATTTGTTATATTTCCTTAAAGCACCTGTTGACAATTAAAGGCTTTATCAATCCCTCAAATCATCAATCCAAAAGAAACATATTTTCTTCCCCATTTATGAATTTAAGGTGTGAAAAAGAATTTCATATTATTAATAAAATCATTCATCCACTACTAACACTAAATGAAGATCTGGCAAAGCTTCATATGATTTTAAGGATATTGTTTCCAGCATCCAATATTGAGTTCCATCACTAACAACCAAAACGAGCGATAGCGTTAATGACAACTACGGCTTGATGTCTAGGTTTGTTGCCATCATTGAATCCGGATCGCTCCCTCGCATAATAGAGTTTAATGCTGGCGTCCAGCGCAATCATGCAACCGACGGTTCACTTCCGGTAGCCACTCGTTATCTTGGAGCTAGAATCTCCAAGCCGCGCCCATTATCTACGGTCAGGCAGCAAACAGACTCCATCCGGCTCGACACCCCGGTGTCTGTACAGTCCATTATGTTATCACTGTGGGGGATAAGATTTATTTGCATAATTTAACATTAAATGTTTTGTACATCGAAGAATAATGGCGAACATGACTTTTCGGTTACATTTAAGTGGCCCACTCTTGCACCCTCCTCCCCCTCTACCATCCCATCTCCATGTTCATCGCCCCGCAGCATTTGAAAAGCGGAATTCCCTTTCCGGTACTCCCTTTGCGCTCCTTTTGGCTAACCACCGACATCGTTTTGCCCATACTGTCCTGCCCGCTTTCATCGTTCGACAGTTCGACAGAGGAAAAGGGAACCACGGCTTGAGTCAGTTTGGGGGGAGGAGTCATGTAAGCCCCCTTCGACACTGGTCGGGTTCACCACCATTCGACCGTTCGAGGTTAATGCAAATGCACTGTTGACAGCAGATAGCAGAGACACCCAACCCCGTGGGCTGACCTTTTGCCAATGGCTTTGTTCTCACACCCGTGCGGACAGAGTTACGTAATCCCGGAAAATACTCTCATCATTTTAGTCGGCTGCCCGCACGTCTCATTCCACTAAAATCATGCTTGACCATGCGTTCCGTATGTTGGGCAATGAAGCTAGGGAACATTACCAGCCGCGGCCATATATTGCACGCTCCCGGGCACATCTCTGCCCGTAATGGAGAGCTACATTATCGACAAGACAAATAGCGCCTGCCGGTCTGATGAGGATCAGCATCGTCGTCTTTGCTCATAAATATGTACATGATAATCCTTCGAAGCAATCTCCACCATTTCCACCGCACGAGCAAAACTGAGTGTGAAAAGTGTTCGTCAACGGTTGATGACGTGAACCGATCGTATCTTCGATAACAATCCTGCAGGTGAAAGAAACGGATTGAAAATTCACCTCCCGCTCGTTGCAACTGCATCTGCAAGCCCCACACGGTATTTGCAAATCGTTAGCACGTCGATGAGTGAATGCATGCCTAAAGGTGTCGTTAAGGTGTATGTCTTCTATATTCAAGAACGGCAGCGATGTGAAGAATCATTCTTTCTCGAACAACCCCAAACAAAGGTGGATTGTTTTTTTTTCATTTCTCATTGAAGAAGCTACATTTTGTGCCAAAGCAAAAAAGAAACACAGAAATAGGACCACTACGCTCTCTAAAAGGACCATCGCCTACCGACAAAAAACATTTCTCGCACCTGCATACTAAGAAATCCTTCGGGCAAGTTCATTAAAAAGTCATATGAGTCAGTGATTTGTGAAACAAGCAGCACTAGACATGTAACACATACAGCATATGAAGTACAATGGAACGGATTCACGTTGTTTCAACTACTGTGAATTCCTTGAATCGATTTGAGTGCAAAAGAAAAATCAAATGTTAAAATATGCATTGTACATCTTGTGTAATGCACTGGGAAAGCAAACCTGACTGGTTCGAAGTGTTTTTCGTCAGTTATGTCTGTTTGCTTCGTGTTGTGTGTTTGATTTTCAATAACAAATAAATACTTCTTTGACTCATTCCACTTTTTCATCAAGACATTTCCTCCAGATTTGTACTGTTTTAGACTGCAACTTTTTTAGGATCCTTATCCCTTATCCTTATTTTAGGAAAAAAAACCTAAGTCTTACTGATACTTTTAGTAACTTTCAACTATTTATTCAGTACTTACACCTTCAATACCTTTAGAATAGTATTGAAATTTATGTAGCTCTTCCTCGGTGGTGGTACAGTTGAAAAAGAAAGCCTTCCTCCGCACTTTACTTCTAACTTTTCTTTCTCTCACTCTCCTAGTGCAATTGTACAACTCAAGTTGGCACGCTGACCCGACTGATCCCCTCCTACTACGTCCTTACCCACTAGCTACGGCTCAATCG
Organism: Anopheles coustani; assembly: GCF_943734705.1. Taxonomy (NCBI): domain Eukaryota; kingdom Metazoa; phylum Arthropoda; class Insecta; order Diptera; family Culicidae; genus Anopheles; species Anopheles coustani. Next base: position 82,846,062 of record NC_071288.1, on the reverse strand, counting down.
GTTTTATTTTATTAGATTTAATTTGACCATTTGCTGATTTGGCAACGATAACCAACAATAACATAGTTTTTACTGAAATACGATTATGGCCTCACTTATAATGTAACATACAACTCACATGCAGCGAAAAAAAACTTATACATTATCGCAAAGAACAATATTTTTCACTTGCTGACTGAAAAACACATTTACGCGGATTATTATATTTTCACTGCGCTCTGTGTTCTCCAAAGGATACTTTGCGCTACATGTAAACGTAACATAACGGTTATGGAAAGGGCTATTAATTCGGTTTTTCATTCATTCATTCATATTGTATGACATTCATGACAAAGCAAAGCTCGTCGGTGGCAAACGCAACAGTATAGATAAACATGACCGTATTGTATCGATAATTGGTCCAACTCGTCTAGTTTGTCGAACAAACACGCATTTCACTTAAGAACCCCTTTCCGCCGGATGCACCGACGAGCTACCCGATAATGGCCGTATCGACTAAATCAGCGCCGATGCACTCGATTACGATGCGGTTGTGTAATAAATAATTAGCCATAAAAATTTCACCATTGTCGTCGCCCCCACTGGTAAAATTAACCTACCAACCCCCAGCGGAAAGGCCAATACAGGGGCGGGGAGTAAGAGTAACGGGGGAGCGGAGGCAAACTGATGATAAAGCGACTCTGAAGGTGGGCAAATTCAGCAACGGCAGGAAAATAAAAACAACGAAACGTACTCGAAACATAAATTGACTGGCGTGCGTTCGGCGACGGCCATAAATAAATGTATTATGTCGCCCGGAAATGCCATGTTGTTTTATTATCAATGGCTTTTAAAGCCACCGTTACAACGTTTCACGTCGCGGTGGGGAAGGCGGGGGATCGGAGTGAAGGTGAAAAATGCAATTATGCCATTAATTACCTGCATGACGATTTAATGGACAGCCGGGAAAGAGGGCCGTCGCGTGCACTTGAATATGCGTATGAGGCGGTTCTGGGCGCACGACCGGCTGTTCCGTGCTGTCGACGAGATGATGGTAAGCCACCGCCCAGTGGCGTTCTAGGCCGGCTTTCACGGCTATACGTGCGCTGGGGGGGGGGGGGGGTGAACGGGAAACAGAACGGACGTTTGAGCCGAGGGTTGCCTTACTTCCGGCCGCCGGTCCTTACCTATACTCGCAGGAGCAGTTCATCCGCGCAAACCGGAAACCCAAAGCACGAGCGAGCTGAAGCGAGTGCAGCGTTAGGTGAAGTCCGATTCCCTGTCGTTGCGAGTCGACCGCCGTCATCAGGAAGGCAATCTGGCGGATGTAAGCGGATGCGATGCGAACCGAAAGTTAGCCGCCGTCGATACCTCGCTGCCTTTTAAGAAATGCTCTGCTCGTTGCATACATTTAGGCGCGACTCGCGCTCGCGTCAGCCGCCACTTACCTCGTAGAGACAGCGCGTGCAGAAGCGCTGATGCAGGTTCGGTTCCGCCTCGACGATGGACCAAATGTAGAGCAGCTTGCGGAGCTGATTGCACCGTGTCCGATCTGCCAGCTCGAGCAACTGCTTGCCGTCCCAGGGGCAGCTCCGTTTACCGATGGCGGCGCCCACGATCCGGTCCCGCTCGTCCTGCGCCAGCAAGGTGAAACCCTCGCGGAGGTACGTGCCGATGTACTCCACCAGCTGTCCACTCGCCGGCGTGGCGTCGATGTTCAGCGAGCGCAGCAACGGTTCGTGGGGCAGCAAATTCTGCTGCAAGAGGCGCAAAATTTCGGGCCCATCGTTCTGCTTCGCTAATCTTATTCGGCACGGACAGGTTCGCTGCGAGCGCAAATGCGGGGAACATTGTCGAACGAATTATGCAGCAAACCGCACACAACCTTACCCCCCGGCCCGGATACCTACGATGGCGCGTAACGTAGTCTGCAGCTGCCCGTCCAAGCGTTTGGAGGATTCTTCCGCTGGCGGCGCTTGAAGATCTGCTGCACCAGCATTCCGATTCAGCTGTCCGAACAGAGAGGTTCTACAAAAATTTTGAATACGCCGCAGCATGTTTACGAATGACAGTACATTGCGACGATGGTTACTTAGATTCCTACCGTTAAAAAACAAACAAACCAAACCGGTTTAGCCGTACATCCGGTGTACGACTGATTGAAACATCGCAGACCAACGAAAAACAAAACCAAAAAGCTTGTTTTCACGATTAAATGCATTGCAGAATTGTCGCTAGATTGGAGATTAAAATTCTAGTTCAACTACGTTTCTAGCAACAAGCAACAACATTCTACAATGGGTAAGTCAAAGGTTTTTCTTTTCACATAGTAATGTATTATCTATTGAATATTATTTCAAAAAGTTTCATGAACGTATGCATCAGTTTCACCAAGTTTTGTAGAAATAATTGAATACACACCCAAGAGATAAAATATATTGTATCGAGAGTTGAATACTTCATACTATCACAAAAAGAAAAAAGCCTACTGAGGGCAAACACAAACTTAGCAAGTGCATAATCCTATTGTATCCCTCTGTTGACTTTAATTTATTCGATCCACTGTTGTGCCTGATCCTAGTCTTAGCGCGGACCGATTGTCTTCCGTTCGCATCGGGCGATAGGACAAACCGTTCGGCAAACGGTGACCGTTGGGAAAATAGGCTTATATTGCAAATAAATCGGCCAATAAGCAGCGGCACCACTTGTCCCACTGTTCGCGGAAGTGACTGCTAGGCGGTCCGTTCTCGCCACGGTTCAAGGCTCACCTCGGCCAGCTCCGAGCACGGTACGACGGGATTCGAATCGTCCGCGGCCAGGAAGAATGCATTGCGCTGCATCTGCATAAGCCCCTCGGTATTATCGCATAGAAGGCGCGCGACCGTCGCCTTCCGTAGTTCCTGCAACTGCGTCACCCCGAACGGTCCGCCCGGGTGTCCGTTTTCGAAGAAAAACCGGTCGCCGGTACGCGTCCGCCGAAACTGCTCGAGCAGGATGCAGAGAAACGTTGGACCGACCGTGGCGCCCGGAGCGTGTCGTTCGAGCGAACCGGCCACAACCAGCTCGACGTCGTCCACCGACTCGTACCACTCGTCCAGCCGGTGCACCGTGGCCGCCGGAATCGTATCCTTCAAGTCGCTCCAGTTGGACGCACGCTGGAGTCCGCAGAACTCACGGTAGTCGTTGTAGCCGGCCAGACCATGGTCGCGCGCCCGGTGGATATCGATCGCTTTCAGGTCGACACCGTACGGGTTCGCATTTCGGAAGAGGTAGTGCTTCGCTTCGGGCGTGAGGTGCTCGTTGGCGGCGTCGTGTGGCTGGGTGACCATGCCCCGCGTCAGCAGTTCGCGATTATTGTGCACCTCCAGCACCGAAGGACGCCGTAGCCAATCTGAGAGTCGAATTTTACCACTCGTATCCTTATTTGGTGACGTTACAAGACTGGTAGACGAAAAGAAAATGTATCAGCACAACAACTGTCAAAAGAATTGACTCACTCGTTACTCATGACTCAACTCCAAATGTCCGACGATCATGTTGTGAAAGTACCGAAAGGCGGCTGTTCCAAACTCGTTGCTCACCGTAGGATCTCCCAGCAGATCATAGTCAGCGATCCAGTCCCCGTTGGCGTTCTGGTGCAGCAACCCACGATCGAGCATATTCTGACGGCCAAGGTAGATCGGTAGCCAGTCGTTAAACACCACGGCCTGATACTTGGCAATATTGATCCGGCGCGCCTCCTGAAACAGTCGCTCGTCGTCCCAGCAGGGATTCATCCGGGACAGCTCTCCGGCCACCCGGTTGTGCTCGAGCAGGTGCACTATCTGCAGCAGCGCCAGGTGCGGACTTTGGTTGGATCGCAGATCCCCGGTCAGGTAGCACACGTCTGTCTCGAGCTCCATCTGGCAGAGGTGGGACGCTCTCGGATTGGCCGGTGGCCAATCCTGTCCATGCCGATGCTCTACAGTCATACGACCGGCCTGATGTTCCCGCAAAGTAGCCGTTTGTTCCATCGAGTTGCCGTATACGATAGAAAGATCGAGGAAAGCGGTCACGGACGAGAGTTGCTCCGCGACGCCGTAGTTTGTAGCACATTCGTGCTCCAGCGTCGTTTTTGTGCGGAGCATACTCATGCACTCCACTCCACCTGGAGGTAGAATCGGATCGTCCGAAGGAACGTCCAGCGGAAGACAGCGTGGTGGGAGCTTATTGAAAGGTAACTTTTTCCCGTTTTGACAACATTTTACACCAAATACTGTCAAAGAAAAAAATACATTCACATATTTTCCGAAACAGTATTTTCAAAAATTTTTATAAGAATGAATCGAATATTTGTTATCACCATACCAATCTGTTTACATCTACAACTCCAAATATTTTTGTCTAATTTAACTGAATACCTAAGTACTGAAACTCCTCAGGCGTGGAATAAAACTCTAACAGATTTTAACTGCTTCCATTGTTTTGCTTCGTTGGTTCACACATCAAACAAATAGTTGTATCGAGTATGAGATACAAAAGAAAATTGAACATGGCGAACAGCTTATTGGTTATTTTCTCAAGAAACTTGGTATTTAATTTGACTATTTACTATATTAATAAAAATATTTCAAAGTTACTCAATTTTGTAACAGAATCACATTAAATATAGAGCAGAGATTTTGCTTCCCCGTTTGTAACAAAAAAACAATTATAGGATTTGCATTGTTAAAAAAGTACTGCATTGAACAGACAAAACTCTAGTCATCAAGATATAGCTCGTGCATAATCCATAAAATTTTTCTATGATTCAAAAGATGCTAAGCAACTTTGTGATAAGAAGTTTCTACTTTCCAGCTCCACAATGGTATTCTTGTGCAAATTCTCATGTTTTTCGTAATTTACATTTTGTATACAGCACGAAACATGAGAGATTAAAAGTGCTGTGGAAAACAATGAAGCAAGAGTTGCAAATGAACTGCCTTCAAGGGATTTAAACAAATCGGAAGGGTAAAGTTGGGTCCACTTCTTACCATCCGCCGTGAAGCTGAGATCGTGTGCAACCAGCTGACCAAACTGCATGTTAATGATGGTGCTGCGCCGGTCCTGCCCTTCTGTCTCCCCAAAAAGGGCCATCGAGAGATGGCGCGCGTTCGGCATCGGTTTCCCCGAGGTGGCACGAGCCGGCTCGGACACTCCGTCGGCGTACTTGGCCGGTAGCAGTCGTCGGTACGGTCGGTAGGGAGTGCCGTACAGCGGGTTGTACAGACTATTGCACGACCCGTCCATACTCCGGTAGGGCATGGTGCCTTCGTCACAAGAGGCAACGGTGGGACAAATGGCCGATACTTGTTGTGCAATTCCATGGAATGATATTATTAAAATTAAACACAAACACAGCACTTTGCAAACCGTTTTCAAAATGGCGAGTTTTATTTGCACCATATTTAAAACGAATGTGCACACACTCTCCAATAAAACGAACATTCATCAAAGAATCGGTTCGAAATCGCTCGCACGCAGTGCTTCTACTGTTTCACTTGAAGCCCCTAACAATGTATTGCTCCAATGCCGGCCAAATGGCTGTGATTGTTTAGCAGCTGCATAATTTATACCGATACCGGCAGCGCTATTTTCTCGCCGGCGGCCAACGGAAAATGGAGGAAAATGTAATTGAACCCGATTGCGCTCATTTACACAACAATACATCAAATATGATGTTGCTATGATATATGCACGGTGTCTGTCCACCTGCCCTTTAAACACCGAGTGCTGATACGGGTTTCAGCAAACAGTCAATACATTACTCGGCAGGATGCATTCCCGTGAACGTTGTCAACGGGCAAACAATACTGGGCCGCTTGTTGAAAAGCATGTAGCAAAGTTTGACAACATGCTGCTACTTCATTATTTAATGAATGTTTGGAAGCGACGGTGCAGTTTCCCATTGGGGTAAACTAGTTGGAAAATGATACTTCATCTTTACCATTGTACTATCGCTTTCATCCATTTCATGGAACTGATTGATGTAATCTGTTTTGGAGTTTACAGAACGCTATCTGTTTATACGCTGTTAATGAACACATTTTTAGCGTGAAATAATCACGTTCAATACATACGAAAGCATTGCGATGGATAGCAATATACCTTAGTACCATTTGCAATTCTTAATAGAACTAAATAAGTCTTAGCAGTGGTTTGTCAAGTACACCCTTGTAAGTCAAATAGGGTTTATTGCGACATTACGCATTGGCGCTTAACAGCTCATTACGAATATTATTGAAGTGTTTTTTTGTTGTCAGATTGTTTTTTTAATGGGTTATAAATAAATCAAGAAAAGCAAAGTTAAGTGAATAATTGAAATGAAATACCATAGAAAAATGTAAAAAAGACAACTGAACTTATACAAGTATTGTATGCAAAAGAACTGATCAGTCACCCATTATCAGATGCAGATCCATTACCGGCCAGATCAATTCTGGAGGAATACACGAGATGTCCCGTACCTGAAAAATTAATCAATCGATTCTATGAATTTTACAAAAGAAGTGAACTTAAAATCTTACAAATGCTTTTTAGTGCATATTAGTGTGGCGCTTCATCGTATTTCCAAGTACGATGTACAAAGTATTGCATTTCATCAGTAAATTTTTTCTTAGCATAGATTTCTGTGTACTCTAATTAATTCGTTTCACCAACACTGTTCTCTGGTGTTCTAAAGGGTTTATAACAGCATTTAAGATTTGTTTATCCTTAAGATGGGACTTAATGATGGAGCATTAACAACATCGTTAGATCCATGGTGAAACTAATAATGTTACTTGGGTAGGTATCACAACATTCTCATTGAACATATTTAAAAACTGTTTAGTTTACAGGTATAGCTTTAAAGTATACCAGAAACAAATTTAAAATATGTCGAATTTCCCGGTAAAATACATATCGAAGTCGATTTTAGCAAGAGTTTCATGATTTTCTCGAAATAATCGATTAATGGAAAAATACGTCATGTTATTAAACGATACTAAATGAATAAAAATACTCTATAGTACATTTCGTTGAATGAAACAATGATGATGTTAAAATTGATTTAAACTTAAATCATTACGCATGATTTGAGAGAAAATCAATGTGTTTCGTGAAATAAATGACCATAATCATAATTGAATTAAATTTATTAAATGGATTGATGCCTGTTACTATGAAAATAAACTACATTTTTTGTTTTTGCCAGAAAGTATGTTGAAAAATGATAATGATTATGATAATTCCAGCTGCTTATCCATGAATTGGATTGTAAATTAATCAAAATTAATGACACTACCAACCTTTCCAAGAAAATTTGCATAAGTATTTCTGGTAATAAAAAAAAACTCGCCTTATCATAAAATACTTTTTATTTGACTTTATGAAAAATTTTACTTTGTTAAAGAAAGCGCCTTCAAACATATCTTTATCAAAAAGATAGACACATTTGGTCGAACAAAATATAACGATTTTATAATAAACACGTGCAACGTGCAACATGTCTGGTGGGTTTTGGGCCATTGAACTTTGTTTAGTATTCACTTCCTAAGATCGCCAGCGCGCCAAATTTTGTGACGGGAATTGTGTGCAAGAGACCACCGGGTTCGACTCGCTGACGAGGAAGAACGCGTCCTGCTGGATCTCTGTCATTCCGACCGTGTTGTCACACAGTACCCGAGCCATGGACGCTTTCCGGATCTCGTACAGCTGGCGCGTGTTAAACGTGTTACCATTCTCGAAAAAGAACCGATCACCGACACGCGTACGCCGGAACTGGTCGAGCAGAAGGCAGTTAAACGTTTCACCCGCCATTCCATCTCCGTGGTGACGCTCGAGAGCACCGGCCACTGCCAGCTCAACATCGTCCACGAGGGGATACTGAGTCTGTAGGAGTGGTGCCGAAACGGGCCTCAACAGCTCTTCGAATTCCTCCCATTTATTGACCCGCTGAAGTCCGCAGTGCTCGCGGTAGTCATTGTAGCTCGCCAGTCCGTGATCCCTCGCGCGCTGAATGTCGATGGCTTTCAAGTCTACCCCAACGGGTTTGCCGCGGCGGAACAGAAAATGCTTGACTTCGGGAGACAGGTGAATGTTCGGTCGATCGTGCGCCTGAGTGGTCATACCCCGACTCAGCCCTTCGTACTTTCCGTCCATCTCAAGAACCGCGGGCTTATCGAGCCAATCGGAAAGGCGAATTGATCCCGTTGGCTGTGTTGACTCCTCTACTAAGCTGAAATGTAAGTATATGTTGTTGAACTGAGTAGAAGATGAGTTCTCAGGAGACTACTTACTCCAGATGTCCCGCGATCAGATTGTGAAAGAACCGGAACGCGGCTGTAGCGAAGGCGTTGCTTACCGACGGATCAACATCTGGGTCAAAGTCCCGAACGTGCCCCGCTGTGGCCGTCTCCGGTAGCACCCCGAAAGCAACCATGTTGTCTCTACCGAGGTAGATCGGAAGCCACTCGTAGTACACGATCGACTGGTACTGGGCAATGTTGATCTGTCGGGCTTCCTGAAACAATCGTTCGTCGTCCCACTCGGGATTGACAGTCGACAGCTCTTCCGCCAACCGATTGTGCTCGAGTAGGAATGCCAGGTGAAGAAGGGTCAAGTGTGGGCTCTGATTAGACCGAGCGTCACCCGTCAGATAACACACCTCCGATTCGCTCTCGACGTCACAAGTTCTCGTTCCATTCGGATGATGCGGTGGCCAGTGCTTGCCGTCCCGCTCCTCCACCTTCAACCTGCCGCCCGCGAACGACCGCAGACCGTTCGATTGGTTGACCGAATTTCCATAAACGACCGACAGATCCAGAAACGCCGTAACCGACGAGAGCTGCTCGGCTGCCGCTCCTCCATCTCCTTCCTGTCCCAAGCAAGGGTCCTCCAAGGTGGTTTTCGTGCGCACCAGGTTCATACACTCCACGCCGTCCTCGGACAGCACCGGATCGTCGGACGCAACCTCGATCGGAAGGCAGCGGGAGGACGCTTGCTCTCTCGGCACCATCTTTCCACCGGCGCAACACTGAATCCCACCCGCTACCACCCCCGGAATCGGTCACCCAATCGAGAATACATTTGAAACGCATTTCAATAAATTATCTAACGACATTCGGCGAAATTTGATTACCCACTCCAGCGGAGTCCCGCCCTACGTACGTACCGTCTGCGGTGAAGCTCATATCGTGCGCTATCAGCTGCCCGAACTGCATGCTGACGAGCGTGTTCCGCGGGTGCTCCATTTCCGTTTCGCCGAACAGCTGTAGCGAGAGCTTGCGGGCGTTCGGCATCGGAACACCGGACTCGGTGTGGGCCGGCTCGGACACACCGTCGGCGTAGTTGGCCGCGACGAGCCGCAGATAGGGTCGGTAAGGGGTGCCCCGGGAGGGATGGTCGAGGTTATTGCACGAACCATCCAACCGGCTGTACAGTTGCGGTGAATCGGTGCAATCCGGTTCCGGCGGACAATCGTGCTGAGCATGGATGGTGCTTGATAAGAGCGTGGTTGCGAGAACCACGAGCACCAAGGGGATGGAAGTCATCCTGGTGGATAAGCCTAAAATTAAACCTTATAACATTGTCAAGCTTACGTGGGTTTATCTAGAGCTATGGACAATTTACTTGATTGGAATTTAAGCAGAAACGAAACATTCACGCGAAGTAATCGCAGATAAAAGTGAAAGTATTTCGGCACGCCTTAATGTATGCAACACGTGTTATCATCAATTGGAAGTAAATTATTTGTTCTAGGATTTGATTACGTCTCTGGAGATGTGATGCTTTTTAACACGACTATGTAATTGATCACGGAACACAAAACACATGCCTTAAGAATTTCATAAAACACGGTAACTAACAAAACTAATTCTAACTATACAAAACACTTCCCAATGGTTCTTCTGCAAACAATCACCATTACCACATTTCACAACTGTCACACATTCAAGCACAAAAAACAACTCGTACTGTTTGCGGCGAAAATGGACCGGCTCACCTGATGCAACAGTGTCGAACTCGCAGCAGCGAACCGAAAAAATCCGGGAGCGATCGCGATTAGTAACTGAGTTTGTTTCGCTTCACGCCACCATTTATACCCCACCATGAGCTGGCGAAACCATCGCCGTGCCTAAAAGCAAAAAGAAAACACAGCCCAACCGAGCCTGAAATGGTTGTTATCGCTGCCGTGGGTTATTTATTTGTAGTCATTTTTATCACCTCCCAGTGCATTCCGGTACCGCGGGAGCTATCGATCTTGACGACTAAACAAAACAAAACGCATCGACCAGCGCGATGGTCCATGGATGGATGGATGGGGGTTTGGTTCGAGTGGCGTCGCTCTTATCGGAACACTTGTCGAATCCGACACACTGGTGGTTAATTGGTTTCTAATCTCGGCCGGCATTACCGGTAGGTCGTGCCAAATTAGAATGTGTCTGTACGATTATACGGTAGGGACGATACCTCCCGGCAACCTCGGGTACTGAGGCAACTATGTAAAGGGTGCCCTAATTTTGACGCCGTGGGATTCACACCGCTCGAAACTACTCACAAACAAACAACTACTCAACAATTCTTTCGCTCGGGTTCTAGAGAATTGTATCTGTTTTCAAACTGACACCTTCCCAAGACGACTCTCAAGCTATCGGTTATTCCCCGTTGATTTCGAACAGCATTGTGTATCATTTCAACTGCCTAACTAGACTAAAACCACGGTTAACTTAACCCTTACAGGCTTAACAATTTTTTAAAACTCATCAATCAATTAAAAATAGCTTAGTCTGAATGGTAAATTTAATTGAAAGGTAAAGCCAAAGCAGATAATAAAGAAATAGATAAAGATTAAATAAAACCACTAAAATTAAAAAGTTGTGTTGGTTCAATAGAATATCTGACACACATTTAAAACCTGAAACACAGACAAAATATTATTAATATGAATATCATTTATTAAAAATACACAATAGCTGATGCAGTTTTGAAATATATTTATATTATACATACAACTTCGATCCTCATAAAAATATAAAAAATAAATAATGTCTATAAGAACTTAAATAATATGTTTAACATATTTTAAAAACACAAGCACAAACGTGCAAACCTGCCATATGTTTTGAAACTACAATCTTAAAAAAATTTTTTTTGTTATGTTTTTGAGAGTAGTTGCTAAACATGTACAAATTAAAGAAAATTAAGCTCTCAATCCAACAAAAATAAAACTTTCATGGAAATGGAGTTGTAATATTAATGAAAATATCTCGTTATTTTTTCTTACAATTTCAAACCGGCCCACGTTTTCATAAGTGGGTTTATTTAAGATAACATACTTAGTACCCAACTCATCGATATGTTAATAATTTTTGTTCAAAATGGTTCCTGTTAGGTTAAACATTCTATATCACGTTCGTAACGTTGGAGTGAACAGCCCCGCGATCCAGAAGGTTTTTCGGTTCGGAATTTCCACACAGCCTCCGGTGGATGAAGTAAATTTTCTTACCAGAGTGTTCCCCCTTCAGCGCCACAATAAAGATGTCGTTTGGCCACCCGCGACACAATTCAACACCTCGCGAACGTTCCAGCCGAGTGAGTATTTTGGTTAGACGCGGGTGACCATTATGCACCCGAGCGACCCGACCAGGGAATTTCTGGGACAACGTGCTCGGCTGGCCGTTGCACAATTTTGGTGCTGGCTCTGGTTTGCCACGATCTCGAGGGGGTGGAAAAATCGCCAACTTTTCGATATAAATCACACCGAACCGATCGGTTTGCTGTACATTTGCATGCAACGGTGTTTCGTGAGCGATTGTGATTGTGCGACCGACGGTGAATCGATCGATCGAGTGAAAAGTGCAGCTTTAGACAGCAGTTCAAGTTATTTTCCCCGCAATCATGTGTCGAGTGGAAACGATCGTTCTGGCGGTGGTTCTTTTGGTGGAATGTGGCGCGTTGCACATGTACCCGGAAATATTCGATCCGGCCCGGTTCCTGCAGCGACCTCTGCCCCTTAAAGCTCACAGTGAACGGAGCGCTTACCCGGGGGAGGCGGGCGGTGCGGAGTCTACCGGAGGTTTCAAGGATGGCGAGGTGGGTTTCGTGCGATCGAGCAGCGAATCGGGCAAAGGGGGCTATCGGCATCGGGAAAACTTTCACAAAAAGGACGGCAACCAGTACGGGCACGAAAAGCAGACGGGATTCGGTGAGTCGAAGCGCACCGGGGAGAAGGCGGCCGATAAGAAGGAGGAACAAGGGCGTCTGATGGTGCACGCGGATCACTACCGCCCAGAACCAACGTACGAGGTCACCGAGGAACAGAGGTTGATATAAAGATACCTTGAAACCTTAAATAGTTTTCACCAACAAACCTTCTCAATCCCCATTTAGCGACTTTGAGAACCCTGATAAGTTTAAAAAGTACGGCGGAAGCAACCAGAAGGACAAGAAAAAGGCAACCAGTGTGGTACCGGAAAAGAAGTCCTCTCGGCAAACGGCAGCCGGTGGTCCAAAGGATCGTTCGCATCACAAGAAAAACGACAAGGGCTACGAGTCGATCGTTTACCATGAGAACGAACGCGACAGCTCGGAGCATGGCTACGGAAAGCGCAAGTCCAGCGGTAAGCTTCCGGACCAGAAGCCAGCAAAGCAAATGGCCGCCCACGATGTCGATGAGGAAGGGTTCGAGGGCAACGAGGGGGACGATCGCGATGGAAATTCTTCATCAGAGCGGGATTACGAACACGAATACGATGAAAATACTGGGCGCGAGTCCGACTTTGACGACAACTACGAAGGCGTTCGGTTCGACAGCGATTTCGAGCGGTCGTTCGGAAGTGAGGAACAGGGTGGCGATGAGGAAAGCGAAGGTGGTAAGCGGGGTAATGGCAGGACGGCGGCCCGACAGAACCAGGACTACGATTACGACGAGGAGGTCGATCGGGATGAGGTGGATGAGTCGGCGAACGAGGACAAGTATCGAGGAGGGGAGGACTCGGAGGAAGAGGACGGTGACGATCGACAGTATGAGTACGCAAGCGAGGCCGACGGCGATGCTCAAGATTACTAGAAGTAAGTGAGGGGGGCTTGCTCTAGAAATCAGTTATTTAGTTACCGTAAAGCAAAGTGCAAATGTTCAATAATAAAGTTAAAGTTTAAAATAATCGAAAAAGACGTATTTTCAATTGATGTATGTATGAACTCAAACCTGTTAAGTATAATTTGCAAGATATGAAAATATATTCAATCCTTTTTATTATCACTCATCGTCTATATCGTAAAAGATTATAAATGATAAAAATCATAGTAAGGGGTATAGAACTTCTTAAAAGAAACACATTTTGATTTTCAATTTTAGTCACCATTTTCAGGGGAAAAACCTCAACTAGCAATCACGAAATTTTTTAACAGCTACTCTCAAGTATAGACAGTAGGTTAAATCAGTATTCGTCGTTGCATGTCAGTGCTCTTTTTTTGCTTCTGTCAATCTGTTCCGACAAACATATAACAAACAAACCGTTTTCATGTAGGAATCATTTTAAAGGGTCAAATTTTAGTATTCAAAACGATACTATTAGATTGGTGTCTAGTCAAATCATGTTGTAACATTATACTAAAGATTACTTTTATGTAGACATAAACGAAACAAACCTAAAAAAATTACTTTTAAAAGCCCCTCGCGAAGGGAAATTTAAAATCAAGTCAGATTTAATAATTCTTTGCAAAGAACATCTATCTGCAGTGGTTGCAATTTCAAATGACTTTTGTTCACGCTAGGTTGAGTATAAATGTTGCTCGTTGAATTCAATCAATTACAGAAATTCGTAAACGTTAAACAAATGTACACATTTCGGGCATGCAAGACTTATAAACTTTTCCTTATGCTTTCCCAAACGACTGGGGATGTTTATGCTTCACTGTTACTTAGAACTATCCTCGAACACTTAATATTTAAACAGAATAGATCAATAAATCATTGTTTATACCCTGATTAGTCCTTTATTCGTTAATTTGTTTATTTTTGTAAATCAAACAAATTTAAAAAAACTGATCAATCGGCTGTGATCAACTCTGAAAAAATTAAAGATATTTTGTATGCATCAATGCAACCTAGAAATGCAAAAGTAAAACACAAATACATAAATCTATTGTTCTTAAACATGTATTGCTTAAGCAGATGTTATTTTTGTATTCAAACCCGTAAAACTGTAAAGTGGTTTCAAGACAATTTTGCGATTTTATCAGTCTGAAAACATGATACGACCAACATTTGGAGTCATGAGGTTTGCGCTTATATTAAACCACAGCTTTTGAGTCGCGAAGGAAATGTTTCCAAAGCTAGCCGTCGAACCTCCAAAAGCTCGGCCAAGCTTCCATCCGCCATTTTAAGCTTTTAAGGACTGCGCGCATGAACCCAATCCGCCATGCGTTCATGATCCGCGAAAAACCCGCCTCCCCCTGCCGAATTGGTCTATTTCATGAGAATGAAGATCGGTTGCTTCAACGCGCCGCGGATTGTGCTTACAAACACATCAGCATCCGAGCAAGCGTGGAGCACATTGACATCGCGCTGCTGGTTGTTTTGTTCGCTTTCCTCCATTCTCGCCATCTTCCAGCCGGGTAACGAGGGGTGATGATGGTGGTGGTGGTAGAAGGAACGTAAAGCGGGAACCAGAAACAGAGAGAAGAGAAGAGAAAGGCGGGTGCGCGTGCCTTCAGAATCGATTGGCGGCGCGCGAAAGCTCCGCCGGCTTCAGGTGGCCTCCCCCTCAAACCACCGCATGCTAAGCGAACTGATCGCGGGATCACATCGCGGACCGCCACAGTCTGCGCCATTGCGTTGCATCGCGCCTCAGTCTGCGGTTGTGCCTCCGACGGTAAACATCGCCTTTTAGTGACGCGCTGCCGGGCGCAGCTACGAACGAACCCCTACGTGAACTGGATAGAATTTCGAAGCAAACACACACACACACACAAGAATTGGGTGACAACGCGGTTTTCGCGTCCTTTCTCTTGCCCTTCCTTCGCACCGTTCCACGCACCGTTTTTCCACCGTTCAGCATCATTATTCTGAGGCAAAGCTAAGCGCGTGCAGCATATTTTCCCCAACCGGCAGTGATTTGTGCGTGAAGAGAATGTTTCGTAACACGCGTGGCAATAAATAGCATCCCCCAAAGTCGCCACACGCACACACACATCTACCAGCACACGGAGCCACCAGCTTTCGATGACATTTCGCGAAGCCTCCGCGGGCAGCAGAAGAAAAGCGCTGGCATTTTAGCTATTTTCGGTGCGTTGGGCAGCTTACGAGTGTGTTGTACGGTACGGTTTTCCCTCGTTCTCCCCTAACCTTCATCAAACGCCGTTCGATTTTCCATACCCGGCGCGCATTGTAACACGCGGATGTTTATGCGTGGATCGGGCGTTTTTCACGAGTGTTGTTTTTTCTTCTTCCCGCCTCCTTTCGGGGTAAGCCAACTGGCTTGCATTTTCCAACCCTCGGCATACGGCCGAGTGAGAGTGATTCCCAGTGCGCAATAAAAAGTGCGGTGAAGTGAGCGGGAAAGTCCACCAATTTCCCTACGCAACACACGAGGGCACGCGGCTGCGAGTGAAAGCACGGGGCGTAGGGGTGGAGGGTGGAAGTAAAAGAAATTTTGCTTTCCGCCTAAGCTTGCATATCGGTTTCATCGAATATTCTGCGGTCGACGATTTTGTCCGGGTGGTAGATCTAAATCCTGTTTGCTGCGTGAGTGATTTGACGGTTTTTGTGTCATCGGCCGGGAAAAGCCGTTTTTCCTTGCTCCCGTTCAGTGGTGTTATTTTTTTTGCAAAACAAGATTTGCCAATAGTGCGGGCTTAGAGAGGTCTGTGTATTCACAGCTTGGGAAACAAGGTTGACAAAAATAATCCGACATACCAGAGCAACATCGGATGCTGTAATCCTCCAAAATAAGGTAAAGCATTTGTTAAATAATATGGATTTTCGAATATTTCAATTCAAATGAAATGAATAAATACTTAGATTAAATGAATAAATACTATAAAAGAAATAGCACAAATTAAATACCATGAATAATTTAAAGATCGCGAGGCAAACATGACGAAGCAAGAATGGAAATTTTAATTAAATAAAAATAACTAAACTCAAACAAACAAATTAAATGTTAAACATACTGTAAAATACGCCATAAGGAGAATTTTTCCCTCTCAAATTCCACTGAAATTGAATAACATAGTGACCTATTTGTTTCACTTCATTAAACAGTACCACAATCAGAAATAAAATAATTTACGACGCTGTGTAAAAACACAAATCGTCTTCTTCGCAAATAAGGCTACGATGATTCTCTTTTTGTTTTTTCTCATGCCGGAAACGGTTTTCATGAACATTTGATTTATTGCCACAATAGGCGAATATGGTTAAATCTAGAGTTGTGTAAATCGGATTCAGATTCATGAATCTGAATGAATCTCTGCCTTATAAGGGATTCATGAATCTTTCGCCGCGAGATTCATGAATCCCAAAGACACACCAAATGGTGTAAAGTCACCAACCAAAAGTCGGTTGAGGGACCACCTTTTTTTTTTTTTTTTCATGATTTCAAGATTCATGAAGATTCATTAAGGTTTCGAAAAATTCATTAAGCTTTGAATATTCGAATCCGCGAAGATTCATGAATCCATCTGAATGAATCTTAGGTAAAAGATTCATATGAATGAATCTCGCCAAAAGATTCATTAAGCACAACACTAGTTAAATCCATTGACAGGCGGAGTAAAAATGGATGTCCCGTCGTTTTCATCATTAGTTGACCGTTGATGAAAGTTTCCATCGGGTCCTTTTCCGCTGGAAATGGATTCACCTTGGAATACCAATGTGTTACTTTTCAAAGTTTTCTTATCGGCCGTGTGTGATGTCCCTTCAAGGCATGGGCTACCCCGGCACCAAACTGACTGTAAAGCAATAAAAGAAATCAGATCAACCACCGTCAAAAAGTTCGTTTTTCACCGATGGTTGCCAACTCGGGGTTTGTTTTTCTTTTTTGCTGCGATGGCGCCCGTAGGAGAAGCAATAACCGAACCACTGCGAAACTGCGAACGAACTAATCGATTTGCCATAATTGCACAAGGTGCAATCCGATTCGGTGGCGACGGTGGTGGGTCACCGGCGCTGGCCAATGCGTTGTTGTGTGCAAGACATAAACCATCTTTGGCGGTGCAAAGAAAACGAAAAACCGCAACCGGCGTCAAAAACCAAACTTATACTAAATATATAAATGCGCACGTTTTCGAACGCCGTACAGCTTGGGGAGTCTAAGAAATAAAAAAACAACACAAGCTTATACGCACGTGGCCAAAGCTTGCCGTTGTGGTGGAGTTCGTTGCGGTGGCGTTAGCGAATTTACTTCGGATTGTTTTTTGTTTTATCTCCAACGCGCTTACCACAACCCGATTGCCCGCGGTGCTCTATTTCTAACAGTTTATGGCTACCTCGCGACGGCCTCAAGCCTGAAGCCCGAAGCCAAAGGTTCAACGGGCAACGCGAGCAGCGTGGCGGGGCGGCCATATGCAGCCGGTGGCAAATAAATACATGCGGCCCTGTTGTTGTACAACCGTTGTAATATAGCATTAGCCGGCGGCATAGACGCACAGGTTGTGAGCATTTTGACATGATGTTTTATTTCGCTTCACTTCTGGTCCGTTCAGCGGGCTCGATTCATTTGGGGGAGGGTTTTCCTTGCCCCTTGCGCCCGTCCGGTACCGGTGCGCCTCATATCTGCAGGTGGAAACGTGTGCGCTGCTTTATTTTATTACACATTTGCCCACCGGCACGGAAACGGAGAGTTCGTACCAATCCGAAACCGTGCCGCAGGAGAGGGCTTCCTGGTGCCCCCTACGTCATCCCGAATACGGTAGTCCGGACTGCTCCGTCCAATAAACGCGTGATGAATTTTCATGAGCCAAACCGGGACCCATCGCCGAGGGACAGTTATCGGCAATATAAAGAAATAAATTAAAATTTAAAGAATTCCACGACCGGTTCGCCGTGGAAGACTTCTCTACATATGAAGACTACCTGCGGTCTGTAGGTTGCTGGAGTGGGATGTTTTCTGCACAAACATACACTGGGGAAAATTAAATTACATACACTAGCAGACAATAAAATTAAAGAAAAATGTTGAATCCAACAGGAAACCTTTCTCCAAACAAATGTTTCTTACAGTCTCAAGAAAAATTTAGTGCATCATAAATAATCATTCAGAATGATTTACAAGCTTTATCAATTCATAATATACTTGTATTGATATAATTTTCCAACCTATGTTTAGTTCACTACGTTCATTGCCTTGTGAGCAATCTATCAACATGAAAAATTATCTACTTTTATCCTATCCAAATGTGAATTGCAACTTTAAGTACCATCTATGCATAAGGTCAGTTGTTAACATAAATATTTTAAATTAAAACTATAACATATTCATGTTTGACTTTATCTTCACACCCTTAATTGAAGTCTTTGCAAAAGAATACGTTTCTAAATCTTTTCATCAAAGCTAATATTGAAATTGTTACGAGCATAGAAACTTGGAACCAGTATATCTGGCTGTGCGAAAGCAATGAAAAGATATTATCCATTTCCACTCCTGATGCAGGTTGTCATTGCAGAAACTACCAACCTCATAAACGTCTAACAAGATTGCTTGCAAAATCTCAACGCAAGAACTGGAGAAAGTGGTTTGATTGGTAACCGGGCCGTTTTTACAAGTCTTAGTCAAGTTATACATCCGTTTATCAGAATATCGATACCTGCTTAACTGAACTCATCATTCAAACTTTGGTAATCAGGCAATCCATATGTAAGTTAAGTGCATCAACCAATTTAATTAAATTTTAAATGTAATGTAAAATTCATTTTTTTCCAATTTAAACTATTCATCAGAAAACAAGTTTTACTGGCACTAGATTTGTTAATGGTACTTGTTTTTTTATAAATCTTCCAGCTAATTGTAGAGTTAACGACAAAAATAATATGGTTTTATTTCGTTTGAAGTTCGCGTAACGAAAACAAATACTAATGTATGCAGTTTAAATTGTTAATTAAATTTTCAATCATTATGAAACCTCTTCTGCATACTTGTACGACTATTTAGTATCAGTTAGCATGAAAACCATTCCTCGTTTGAATAATATATTGGGTGAAAATAAATTCTGCTTTTGAACATTCCTCTTGTAGCCTGCATAGGCTAAATGCTCAAGTATGCGAGAAACTACCCAATAGACATCTTCAAATAATCACACTCGTGATAAACCTACCCGTTTATTAACCTTCTTGGAAAGTTCTCCGTCGGCAGAACGGTTATAATTCAACTGTAATCATCTCACTCACGGAAAATGACCCGAAATCAGCGCCTCAGCTCAGCGAGCAACAAATCATCCGGAGTGCGATTCGCCTTCCACGACCGACATGATTTACGTACTCGGGTCCAGCTGTTCGGTTTCCCAGCGCCAGGGTCCCGGGGGCGCACGCAAAGGTTGCCCATTTTTTCGGACCTCCTGCCCCTCCTCCTCCTGGAGGCTTCCCCGGGCCCGAGCCGGACGATGGCTGGTTCCAAAAATCGGCTCGAGGCTACAGTTACAAATGTGATAATTAGTGGTAAAACGGTTTATCTTTTATTACCCTTTCCGAGCGTACGAGAGCTTTCCCGGGGGCTGCCTTTCGATTGTTAGTGTGTGTTAGAGTGCCGGGGCCGCGTGATGCTAATGCTGGACTATGCCGGGGAGGTTCTCCTGGCACTCCACCACTACTACCGCGCGGGGTAAGCTTTTTCCCGCCTGGTCACAAGTCAACCGTCTTGAGCCACCGCATAATCCTCCGTGTGTCCTCCATGCGCACCATCAGAGCGCACTTCTAGGTCAGCTGGAACGTTTTCGTACGTTGGGTTTTTTTTTTATTTGGTTCGTCAATGCTACCCTCTCCATCCCTATTTGGATCCCAATTAAATACCCAGTAGTGGATAGACATTCCAGTAGAGGTTTAGCCTCTTAGAGCGCACGTTCCTCAAGAAGCCACAAGATTATACTGTACCATGAAACCCCGCCGGTTTTCGCACAGCAAGTTCCTCCATCCATGCATGCGCCCTCGGGTTCGGGCTTTGAGTACATCACGTGGGTCGTAGAGGCGTGGCACCCAACTCATAGGGAAACGGTGGAGAAGCACCCGGTGCAGCGAAGGTGTTGCAACATGCATTTTATCACGAGCCCGCACACACGCCAACGCGCACCGACCGAAAACAGAACGGACGTGGGATTTGGCAGGAAGTGCGGCCACTTTGCCAAAATCTAAAACTCCGCTTCGGCTTCGGGAAAAACTCGACTCCCCCGGGGGGGTTTGCCGGCACGGGAAACCGGGGAGTGATGCCGAACAAAATGAAAACATCCGGAGCATGGCTGGAAGGCGGGGGTTGTGGCGCGTGGAAAGCGCAACAGCGGCAACAACAACAGCTACAACTGCAGCCGACGAACAGCGAGTTTAATCCAATTAGCCCTTCGAGGGCCTCCGGAGGCGAGCTTGTTCGGAAGCCGTGTTGCGATGCACCGGACGAGATCCGCACCCGTCGCCGGAAGGGTGTCTCGTGTTACAATACGCCAACTGTGCCCGTGGCTACCTGCCCACACCACGGGAGTGAGAGTTTCCACTTCATGTCACCCCTCTCTCCCTCTCCCTCGCACCCTTCTCGTGCCCCGAGAGAGACTAGAGATTGATGATTTAGTGAAAGAAATTGGTCCAACCTCGGTGGTGCCCGGCTACGGTCATTTGCTGCCCGAATTATCATGCCTCGATACTAATGGTAATCGGTTGCAACACCAACACGGTTGCGTTTGGGGCTGGCGTGCGGCGCTTTCCACATGTGCGTGGCCGGTGTGTATCGAATTCCCTGGGTATGGCCTTCCCATCTTTTCCGGGCAGTTTGTAACGTGTTCGGATGAACATTGCTCCCTCGTCGGCGTATAAGCCCCCGGTAGTGTCCATAACTGGCCTACGCAAGTGTAAAGTATGGCAGGGTAAAGAGAGCCTTTGCTATCTAGGCAAATCAAATTTTGTTAATTCAAAATATTTTCAAAAACAATAAACACTTCGAAATAACTACGATTAAATTATAATATAATTAAAATTATAAAAATTTGTTTATTTTGGAAACATTAAAAATTACATCTAATATTGTGAAACAAACCAATTCAATTGACCTCATCCTCAGTGAGGATTTTTTAGAGACAGCCCTTAACTGCGAGTCCGAACTCCCTCTAACAGCACCTGTCAATAGGAAAAAAAGTTATTATTAGAGAAGAGGAAAAGAGATCGATTTGCGCAGATAGTGGAAAACGATCTTTTGTTGTTACTAGCAAGCATCGGGAAAAATGACGTCAAAAATTTTAGTTGTTTCCTTAACCACCATTGACACAACTACTTAAAATTTTTCTTAATTTACCGTTCACTTGTAACAAGAATACGTTTATTATGTCGTCTAATAACTATTGCTATGAGACTACTTTGATAAACCAATTGCTAAAACCCATATACGTTTTCTTTCTTTGTTGGTTTTATTAACACATACCCCTATCTTCGCTAGCGCTGTTAAAAATAAATACCGTTTTGTTTAGCAGAGCACAATATATACATCTATATAGAAATTTGATTATTATATTTAAATATTGAAAAAGATTACAATAGTATTTTCTGTAGTAAGGCAGAATAGAAAATTAAATTATGTCCTTTAGACACAACTTCAGCTCTCTTCAACATCAAGGTAAACAACAGTTTAATCTAACCTTTCAATGATACCTCTAAACAAGTTACAACGAATGTGCTCACCACGTTTTCTGATAAAAAAGCGCGACAAATAATTCAAATAAGAGACACTGGTTGGTTCCGTATGACATGTAACATTTTGATAACATTAGAATTTTAAAAGTACTCTAAAATGTTAATTGCTGTGTGTGTTGTATTATATGAGGTTAAAAATATGAATTTAGACCAATGAAAAATGTATTGTTTCTTTATTTAACCATGTTAATCACACAATAAAGAACATAAGTTGTATTAAAAAATAAATAACAAGTGTGTATGAAAAGCCCACTTTGGCCCGGCTTTCCTCTTCGCTGCATACGGTGGAACATTTCTCCTCATGCTGTTTTCGAAACTCCACAATAGCTGCACTCCTATCCTTACAATCGACCTCAATTCTTGACTACAATTTTCTATCCCAAACTTGGATCCCCGCTGCAGGGGAGGTGGTTGTATCGAAGGTGGTATGATTTATGCCCTCCCGGAGGCGCTCATTCGCTCCCCGAGGATCAACCCTCCAAACGCCCTCCCAATCTATCCCCACCGCCACCCAGCGAGTAAAACGGCCCTCCTGGTCAGATTTACGATCTTCCCGTTTCCCTTTCTCCGGACAAAGAATGTTGCCACCGTAACGAGATTAATTCCTGCTCTAACACCGCAACCTACTGCACTCCGGGCAGGGACCCGGAGGGTCGGGGGCAATATTCAGCATTGCATCGGAACTCCCTTTTTATTTTCCCCCTGGCCGTGCTGCGGTCAGGCGAGAACGATTCCCAATTTTCCCAATTGCCATTCCCGAGCGTGCAGATTGTCGGCAATTGTCGGCCGAAGCGGGCTTGGGCGGGGGGAAAAGTGCTGCAATATTTTATCCTGCTTATAGGCGGAAATGGGTATTTGCCTCCGAAAGAACTTAAGTGCGTGACGGTTCGGTCGGTATGGTCGGTACAGTTTTTCCGGCCAACACTCGACCGTTGCGGTTGCGGAAGATGCAATAATAATTGAACACTACAGCTTCCACGAGTGCCGGCGTCGGAAAAGGATTGGGAAAATGGATTTTCGCCTGCATTCCATCCCCCCCCCACCGCACCCCGCCCACCGTTTTCCCGCTGCCCCCCGCGTCGACCTTCATCAACGCCGTTTGAGATGCTATTAGCATTAATGTGCAGCAATTATTTATTGGTCATTTGAGCAAAGTGGTTCGGATGTCACCGCAGGAACTTTTAAGCCTACGCCCACTATCCTGCACTGATCGCCTCCCCCCGGGGCGGTCCTTTTCCGGGCCCTATCGATCATAATTTCCTTGAGTGAAACTAGCTCGATTGCTCAATTAAGGCCTGCAACTTTTCGACCCCTTTTCGACGCCCGACGCCGGAAAGAACTTCCCGGAAGTTCCATTTGGTGGAGCGTTGGCCCAAGTGTCCTGGCCGGTGGAAAAAGTACTACCCGGGAGGAACAAAAAGCGCTCTAGCCATGAATAAATTATAACATAATTAAGTGCGAGCGACCATCAGCGACCCTTCGTCGAACTCGCCCGTCGAACTCCCGTCGAGTTTCCACCCGTTATTCATTATCATCATTCATCAAAAGTGAACTTTTCCGCATCGACACCGAACTTTTTCCCGCACCGGTACTATCGGCTCCGACAACCGGGGGAGGAGGGGAAACGGGTGGTGGTTTTCCACACCCTTCGAGGTGGAAGGAAAAGCTGCATGCTTCACGTGAGCCTTGATGGAATCGATAGACACTTTCTAATTATGGTTAACGAACCGATTTCTTTCACCACCTATCGCCCCGCATGGGAAAAATCTTCCAATGAGTTGGTGAGAGCGGTGCGGGCAAGTTTTCCGCCCATCATCGTTCACCAGCGCCATCCTTCGTTATCACCGCCATGCTGCACCATGTTGAACCGTGTTGCTTATTTTCTTCCGGTCTGTGAATGCCAGTTCGGAGACAACCCTTTTTTTTCGTGCTATTTATTAATGTGTTTGTTTGTTTCCGGCAAACTTGCGTGAGAAAATTGCACCCCGTATCCTAAATCCGATTAAAGAAACTGATGTAATCAGTCGCGATGAAAAATGACACCCGACACAGATCGTGCGAGGGAACCGGAATTTTCCGGCCAATCGATAACGCGGCGAAAGCTTCTCCTCGCGCGGTTTTATTCAGTGTACTCCACGACAGTGAAATACATTCATTGGCGACTGGCCACCGCATGGCCGTGTGTGTATGCTTCCACTCGCCCGGTCGGATGAAACCCGTGGACCCATTTCCGGACAGTAAAACCCATCGCCAGTTTATTGGCGGTGTGTGTAGGGCGTTGCTGGTTTGCTTTCATCGTCCACTCCCGGCGCTGTCCGCCGTCGAGGTTGGCTTTCTATATTTTCTAGCTAGACTGCCATTATGTTGCTATGCTCGGCTGCACATTGCTGCACTCATCAAAAGGAAACCAGTGTGGCACGGTTATGGGGTGATTTTCCGTCGTTTGACGCATGGCTGGAGACAAATTTATTCTGCGCAATAAAAATTACCCAACGTACAAGTTTTTATGTTCCTGCACTGGTCATGCATGCATAGGAATGGTTTTGTTTAAAATGTTTTACAACTAATATGAATTTAACAGGCTTTGTAATATTAATCAAACAAGGGCGATTAAAAAGTGTATAATCTGAACTAAATCTATCTAGGAAATGACCGTATTTATTTACACGACCCAAATTTTTAACCGAAAATCTTCATAAAGTTGCAGAAGAGGTAGAAAAAATCGGAACTATGCTTTTTTTTTTAATAAAGAATCAAATCAAATTACATTACTTGTTAATCTTCTTCTTTGCGTAACGACCTCTTGGTCATGCCTGCCCGTTAAGGGCTTACGAGACTTGTTTCCCTGTTGTACGTAGATAGTCAGTCCTCTCGTACAGGGGAGGGTCCGGTCTCGGTTGGGATTCGAACCCACGTCGTGGAGGTGGTGAGCCCCGGCGCTCATGCTATCGCGGACCCCCTTAACTTGTTAATAGAGCCATCAAAAACAAAATAGTTTGCATTTATTGCTAAGCAAAGTAGACACCAAATTATAATATTCATAAACATCAACATTTTGAAACTAATCGTTAAAGAGATCACATTGAATAATTTGTTGTAGGCAATATCGAGCGAGCAAAATTAATAAGCTTTCTCGTTTTGTCTGATTGATAATAGTTGTCTATTTTTTTAATGCAAATGTGACGTGTTGTATGTTCAAAACCGGATGACAAGAAGCTTCTAAAAAGTCTGCATAATATAACAGTTCACTTGTATGCTGCTGGTGATATCAAGAAATTCACAAAATATTACTTAAAGAATAAAGTTGTTGTTATTTTGTTTGTAGGGATCGAATTAATATGAGCCGTTACGGACAATGTTCAAAAAAGCTATCATGTTATAATTAGTAGCCAGGATACTTTAAAAACAATTATGCACGAAATTAGTTATTCTTGCCGATTAACACTATTTTAACTGTCCATCAACTCAGGTGATCCTTTTTCTGGTCCAATCATCATCATTACTATCCACACAAAGATGTGGAATGGAGCCGATACCATCCTTTCACAGGCTCCGCTAAAACTCACCTCCCAATGGCGTTGTGAAAATTCGCACCCAACGCGGATGTTGATTGATTTGTGTTTCGCCAAAATTTTCGCGCCCCGTCGATCGACACCGTAACGAGGGGCGAAACGCTCTTCCGCTATGCTCCTACTCTACATACTGCCAGATACTCGCCGCGAGAAGAGACACGCCAGACGATTTCCACGTCTTTTTTCCCCCCCGCCCGCACACGCCGGTTCCGGGAAACAGCGAATGTTTAAGCGCGCGCGCTAGTGTTTCCAAACACAAACATATTTACGTCCGCGGGCTGATTGTAGACCAATCAAGCGTCCCCCCGCCCTTTCTCCTTTTCTCTTGCTTCTTCGGAAAACAAACGCAAACATACGGCGAAGCATACTTCTTTCGCCAATTGGTGCTGAAAAGTGAAAACAATTCAATTAACGGTTCGACATGGAAATCCACACTAAAGATCGGCGCTCGTACGCGATATGCATCGTGCTCTCGCTGCAACCGAACGCGCTAAAGTGCCACTACGAATAGAAACCGTGAGGGTCTGTTATCACGCGTGGCCACGTTGAGCGGAGAAAACTGGCAAATTTTCCCGGTGAAAGACAACCCACGAGTGACCATTGTGACTCAATTCGCAACGGAAAGTAAGGTTTCATCTCGGGCTCGGACCCAGTGAAAGCTTTATCAGCCGCATGCACATAACACACTCGCGGCGAAAGCCACATGGTCAAGGTCATCGTTGGCATCTCACGTGCATGTATGTGGCTGTGTGGAACAATTTGCTCTCACAAGGGAAACCAATGAGCTGCAGCTGGTGGTTCGGACATTTTTGGACAACCGGAACGTCGCATGGCATGTGCGGAAACATGTAGAGAGGGAGGGTTGGGGGCACTTTTACCAGAATGAAGCACGAAGTAAGTGGCCAGCGAACGATGCACAACTGCTGCTGCATTTTATCACGAACAGCAGCATCACACACGACTCGTCAAATGAGGCATTTCCGTCGGGAATGATGTGTTAATCAGCGGGCCGAGATTTCACCTGCGTGCCAGCAACGGAAGGAGGAATCGGAGAGATTTATCGTCCGCCCGGGTTGGTGTTGGAAAACACGCGAATAGTGACCGTTTAAATCATAATTAGAAACTTAAATTGACGTGAAACAACATACTGGCTTGGGTGAGCAATGTGGAAACATTTTTCATCAAACGAAAGTTTAGATAAGAGGTTTGATGAGCTCATTAGTTACCTTTAAAATAAATGTCTACGAATGAACCATCAATAGACATACACACAATTCCAAGTCATCTGATGATTTTTTTACAGAACATTTGAGAGCGAATTTAGTTCTATCCATGTACAATTTCTTGCGAAATCATGATTCGAAAATAATATGTTGCCGAACAAACACAACCTAAATCCGGTACGAAGAAATGATAATCGACTCGATCGCAGAAAACATCAGCATCACCGGCAGCGCTTAAGGAAAACGTTATCGTTTACAAGAGCTCAACAGTGCTTTTTATCTAGAAAAACGAAAACAAATACAAGAAACACACAAGCAAAACATTAGTTCAACTGGCATAATCTTTCGCACAAGGAAGAGCTTTAGATAAGACCTTGCCTCTCTATTCCAACGAACAGCCACGAACATCAAACGACGTGTTTTTCCCATTATGCTCTAGCCCTTCTGACTCGCTTAATCCAGAAGAGAAAAGATGTTTCGTTCTTCGGCTCGTGGAGTAAACCGGTTTTGACTCATTAAAAACCGGCCAACGTTTTTTTCTGGACTTGCAGCAGCGACTCGTCTGCGCGTGGAACCGAATTGAAAGTCATCAATGTTTAATCAAAATTGCTTCTCGAGCTGGGATGGTTGTGCTTTTGCGTGTGTCAAACATTTGGAGGCCGATACTTTTAAAGGAAGGAGGTTGTTATGATGGGAGTATAAGCGTGAAAATAGCTTTCGAGCAGTTTCGTGCTCGGCTATTTTCTTTCACTCGTCCGGAACGAAAGTGCTCCAGCAGTGAGAATGACGTACTAATGAACAATTTTACTCATGACGTTCTAAGGGAGTTTTAAATTGCGAGGGAAATAAAATCGTAAGAAAGCTAAGAACGGGACGGAGTCGAAAGAAAGCGAAAGAGGGACGAAATAAGTTGCAAATTGCAAAAACCCACCCACTCTGAGGGAAGGAGCTGATGCTGCGCCTCAGAAAACGACTCCGAGTGGATAGGAAGGGTGGCGCTGGTCGTCAAAGAATGTGACAGAAAATTATACTAACGATCTTCATTTTCGTTTCCATTCGTCGGCATCCTTCCTGTTGCTTCGACCGGTTGCCGTTTCTATTTCCGCATCGCTATCGCGTTGTGTGTTTGTGTGAAAGTCTGCTTTCTTTACGCCATTCTCGTCACCGTTCTCGGAGTCACATTTAAACGTGTACGGGCGCAATAATTATACAAACGATATGCAGGTAGACCGGGTCCGGGTTTTAATTTAATTTCACATCAAATCATTCGTTATTGTAAGGTTTAGCTATGAACACATTTTTAAAGAAATTTGTTTTTAGTTTTTCACGGTTTTTATTTTGTTAAAAATGGTTGTCGAAAGAGTTGGGGGTTGATATTTTTCAGTGGTAACATTGACAATTTAAATTTTAATTCTTTTGCAATCTGAGTTATGATAAGTATACTCTTCATATTTTTTATTAAGTGTTTAGCAAGGAACCCATTCTTAAGTTGCAACAAAAGCTATGTTTTCTTATGCATGTTTTAGTGAATTGCACACACAGTTCTTTGATTTCGTATTTTCTTTAACTGTATCAATCCACTAAACAATTGCCGGTATCGTTTGCCCCTCTGATGCGTACGGGACCGCTTTCCCCTACATGCCTCTACGTTACCATCGGCCACTTAATCTCGGAAGGGAGCGCAAGGGAGTGAAAAATGCTGCCAACAAAATGCCACTCATCATCGTCAGCTGCAATCGACGGCGCGAATGATTTCAAGATTCCATCGCTTTGCGATTCCGTCCCGTGGTCTTCCGTTTTTCCTCCTCCCCGGGTACGGTGGAAAAAGAACTTATATTTTTAAAAGGGCCCTGAACAGGCACGCCTCCCTGCCCTTCCTGGCTTTCCAGCAAACGAGCTGGTTCTGGAAGAAGTTCTGGTCGAGCGTCGATAAGCAAACGCGGGCGAGGGAGGAGGCACAAACGCAACAACAAGATGCTCCCGATCGTAATAGTTGCCATTATGATGATTATAATTAGTGCTATAATTATTACGATTACCAGGCGCCACTGGTCCACCATCCATACCCTCCCCCCCTCGGGGACTCTCATACACACACCGAGTTGAACACACTTGAACACAGTTGAACACTGAACGCCCTCTTGAGCGACGATTCGCCACCACCGCAGTGCCATTGTCTTTTATGGTACCTAATTATGCGAGCCAAAGTTGTGTCCTTAAGGAAAATCGTCGGTCCCATCAGGCGCAATGAAGTTCCGTCCCGCGGCCGCGGCATCCTCTCCCCCCGCCCGTACCATCGTTGTCGTTTTTCCATTGCGTCCGGTGAGCAATTCAACCGAGAAAACTTAACTTTCCGCCCCGGGGGGGAGCGTGATGGAACCTCGGGTTGGTTCTAGGTTCTGCCGGTGAGTGCCTGGGACCCATTACACGACGACCAAGCCAACCTGCTTCGAATATCAATTGTCATCGTCGCCGGCGAGCGTTAAGCTTTTAGCAAATAAATGGACTATTACTTTGCAAAACCGAGACATTAGGGCTGCTGGTTCCATCCATCCCGGCTACCCAGGTGCCCGTTCCCGGGTGTGGCAAATTTGATTGCGCACCGAAATCATTTGCGCGACCCAGCCCATCGGGTTTCGTAATGAAATTGCGATTTTGGGGCGATTTTGCGGAAAGCTTCCCATTTCCGCCCGGGCGACAAGACGACGACGATCATCTTCGCCACGGTGCGATGGCTTCGGGGCCGAACGCGAGATGGACGAGTCGGGAGATTATTACGAGCCTGCCACCGGCCGACGGTATGACATCATCAACTGGACGCACCCCGACGCCGGCGGACGAAGAGGGAAAATGAAAGAAACTAAATAAAAGTAAAAATAAAAAAAAACGTACACAAAAATCTCGGCCCAAAATCGAATCAACCAGCGCGTTCTCCATCGCATCAACTGACCGGCCGGACTTATGAAACATCGAAAACCTGTTACCGCACGGCCGGTCGCTGGCCGGGCCGACCGGACTGTTTGTCCATGCCAGTCCTAATGGCGTCGCGTTAGCTGTTTTGGAATCGTTGCAAAATTGAAGGTGGTGATCTACTCTTAGGATTCGATTGCAGGAGGGGCGATTTCCGATGGTGCGATTATTATTTTTTATATTCAATAAGGAAATTGTTTTAAGAAGAAAAAGGAAGGGAATTAATTCAATCACGATATATTGAAAGTATATTTGGCTAAACGATGCAAGAGATTGTTGTTAAAAAATGGTACACTAAAAATTACTGATTGATTACAATTAGAATTCAAATCGATCTACATTCAATGAGGCAATAGGGTAAGTGCTCCCATTATGGTGCTAGACCAATAGGAATAAAATCATAGATCTACCACGTAATAAATTAAGGCTCCAAAATTCATGTATTTTTTATTGTTTACGGTGAAAATAGATGTTTTTCAGAAGAAAATCCGTGTTTCGATCATAATTGGTATAAATATGTAAAATATTGTGTTGACACTTGACACTTATAAATTACACCATACAGTTAATTTCATGACTAACTGCGCCACTATTGGTACCGTTACCTTATCTGAATAGTTTTTTTTTTTTATAAGATTACTTTTTCCGATTCCGGTGGTTACTTTTGCTAATTTCAGTGCTTACTAAATGTTCTATTCTATCTTTTATGTATATAGATTTTTATTCCTATTACTATATACTCAAAATATAAAATTGTATGTTACCTATAAATTCGTTTCCTATTTTTTTCAATTTTTAAATTCTATCGAAAACACCACAACGAACATTGCGTTGTGAAATTTGATGATTTTTACTTCTTCAGCTGCTAAGGCACGCTTCATCGCACATATAAAGTGTATGAGCTTTTCTGCTAAGCAAAAATAACATCAACACCTCTCTGTTATTCAAGGAATAACAAAATTTCAATAAAAAAAATTCCCCAAAACACCAACGTATGTAACGGACTCGGTAAGCGCTGCTGCTTGTACGATAGTCGAAGGTGGGAAAGAATAAAATCTTAAATCTGCTTGATTTATGACAGTCTCGTAATGGCACGGCCACACCCGTGCCGTCCCAAAACTGTATAGCTTTCAAATCGCCCAGCGTGAGACGCACGTTTTGCGTCAATATTTACGAAGCAATAATGTGTTTCCTATTTTTTTCTTTGATTTGCAATTAGATAGCAATGGGATTTGACATTTCGCATTAATCTTCTTCCGGGCCGATAGTTGCGCTGTGGGAAAGGCATTTGGAAAAATCTTCCATACACACATACACACACGGCTATCAGTAATTGCAACCGCAGCGAGCAGTAATTGGGCAGGTCGCGGTGAGCAAGCTCAGGTGCTAACACGCCGTTTCCCTTTCACGTCATATTTACCTAGGGCTTAGCGGAGAAAAGCGAAAGTTTTCCATTCCCGCCGCAAAGGGGCCACTTTCGATGGCAATAAATAATAGTAATACCCGACCAAAGGGAGCCCGCCGCCCAAGAGAGAATTAGCGCTTGGCTTCGGCTCGTACGCCAATTTCGTAACAGCTACTACGCTATAACTGTCATTATCAGCGCACGACGGGCATCACCGTCTTCATCATCATCATCATTTCCGTCCTCATCCGTCAGAGATGATACGTTCCATCGGCAGCTTGTCAGTTCGATTTCAGCCAATCGTGCATGCGAGTAAAATCAGGCCGAAGAAGGGAATGGAAAAGCAGATCTAACGGTTGGCACAATTGCAAGGTGCATGAGAGGTGTACTCTCCATTAAAGGAGAGTGATGATCCAACGATGGTGAACCGGGATTTCAGAGAAATTAATTTGAAGTTCAATTCATTTACTTTCAATCAAGTTAGTGATGAAGTGTTTTCCTAATTTCTTATTTTATTTTTATTTATTACCTCCTGCCTTTTCATACGAAGTTCTTTTGCTACTTTATTTCTAAATAATGTTTAACAAGTTCGTAGTACAAACACGTTCAAGCACATAACATGCTTTGACCTTTGAAAAAAACTTTCTCCGGTGCGCACTTAACGCGTTTATACCGAAAGCACTTTCCCTTTATTGCCCTTGAACATCGCCTGTGCTAAACAGCAGAACGTCAGGCGTGTGTGTTTTCCTGTGCAGTGCTGAATTTCTGCACGTGCCTCACTCCAAAAGAACCCACCCTCTAAAGGGGTTCTCGTTGGTAAAATCATCAACTTCATAATAACAATAATAGTGACGGTGCAAGTGGCTCACAGCTAGTCACTCCACGCACCCGTTGGCCACATGGAGGGAGCTATGGAGTGCACCTTAAACACACGGACGGCAACCGACACTGCAAGCAAAATATTTAACGTCAACTTCAGGCTTTGGTACGTTCAGGCTCGATCATGTATGTGTGGGTTGATCGAGCACCATTAACGGGGCTAATACGATGCCTTCGGCAGGCGCTTTGGGATTGGGTGCTATTGGTGGCTCATCATTTCATACAGCATTCGAACCATCAGGAACGTACCACCAGTTGCGCCGTTCCCGTCCTTTCATCGGCCACTTGGAACATTATGAGCCCAACGCATTAGGGTCAACGAATGTCTGTTATTCCGACCGACCTAGACCTGCAATGGTGCAACGAATCCGTTGGACACGACTTTACCCAACCACCGGGCCGTCATAATGAGGCTTCGGTGGAGTGCGTCCACGGTAAATCACTTCAAATGCTCTCAGCTACCCCGGAGTGTCCTTGCGCGCGATGCAAAAAGCACACGCCCGAATTTCGCATCAGTTTATTTTAATTAATTGCACTTGGGTTGGAAAACTGTGGAGCATCCATAAAAGAATTTTAATGCCAACCACTCGATGCAGCACTCGCCCAAACACCCTGCGATTTGTTAAGCGGCTCCTCTAACGATCGCTTCTGGCCGAGAAACAGCACCCCATGGGACCCTGCGTCAAGTGGTGGATTTAAAAATAATTTATTATATATACTCTCCTTGTTAGCGGGAGGCTCCGAAAATTTGGCCATGTGTTTTAATTCCGTTCGCTCGCTGGTTGGGATCCTTTTCCGAACCGGTTAAGCTCAGCGCTGAGGAGTCCTCCAAACACACACTCCAACACACATACACACACACACAAGAGCGAGCGAAAGCAGTTCCCAATTACGTCTCCCTAATAGGCTTAAATTAATTGGCAAAGATAATGCTACACGAGCGCAAATGGGAAGCAGGGCCCTAATGCTTCCGCCGGGTTGCGAGTTCCGAGCTCCTTAGCTCCTCCCGGTATGTTACGGTGGTGTATCTTTCCGTTCTACCCTTTGCTTGCCCGTTTCGCCAATGCGAAGACATGACGTTTGCGGAGAAATTATACTTGATTTAATCCCCGGGACCCGAGCGTGTCACGATCGTAGGCTCTAGCAAAAGAATAGGCGCTCCTGCGTGCCATTTCGCCGGGCACCGGGAGAAAGCGGTATCGGTGATCCGGAAAGAAAATTACAGATCAGCGTGTGCCAGTGCTAGGAAAATATGGCGAACGTTGGATTACCGCTTTAACCCCGTTTCACGTGCAGTCTTTTTTTTATTATTATTAGTACGGAACACTTTGAACCGTTTTCTGCCTGTTGCTAAATCACTTCCAACGAGGGGCTATGGCGGCCATCAGTTAAAAACACGGAAAAAGCGGTTCCGTGCGTGGTTGTCGGCTAGATGGTGGTACTTTAAATAACTCGTTCCAGATCGCCCCGTGCATTGAAAGCAAAACTCTCACATGGGCCCCCGAGAACCTGTCGGTTTCAATTAGTAGATGTTTTATTTTTATGCACCGCCAAGCTTAAATCTCGAATCGGCAGTAACGCATCGAGGATGGAAAGGCTAAAAAGCGGCGGGGACAACTTTACGAGCTGGATCTATTTTATGGCCAACTTTTAATGTAGTGTTTATGAGCACGGCTTACCAGCGTGCCACTAAAGATATGAGGGAACCGAAAACAAACACCCTTTTTGTCGAGTTAAATGTCATTCGTCGCGAATCAAACCAAAGGAGTATGTTTTACTAAGCAAACATGCTCAAGAAACTAACTATTAAACACATCTTTTATATCTTGTTATATTCAGAAACTCCGGACCAAACATTTATTTTTTCAATATTTCCTTAGCGATAAATGTTGTTTTACAAATGACATTCTGCACCAAAGGCAGAGGGCTTTAGGGGAAAAAAGCCCAACTAACTCTACGTAACTTTTTTACCTTTGAAGTGTGTAATAATGTTAAAAATCGACACTTTACCGCACTTATATTCTATTATTTTACATTAAATATTATGTATGTGCCTTTTCTCATCAATATTTTTCAAAGAGCGTTTTGAACATGTATGTTCATTGTACAAAGCTTATTTTAATATAAGTAATTTAATTTTTCCTTGTGCATATTATTTCTTAACTTAGTTTCTCGTTATTTCATGTTCTCTGAACCAGTTAAAATAGGCAAAATTTTGAAAATGTTGAGGATTTATTATTTGTTCGGAAATGTGCATGAGATTTCTTTTTGTAATCGATTTATTTTCATAATCCAGAAACCATTCTGGCAGTTTCCCACTTCTTTAATAAATTTGCAAAAGTGATCTCTTTCATATACGTCGGGGTATTAATCTTGCTATTTGCTATAAAAACACACTCTCCTCGTTGTTTCAGATAAATACTGTTATTTTCGCATATAACTGGGAAAAAAGGATTTTATTTTAAAATTTTCTCGTGCAGCATAATTAATGTCAATTTTCTAGTCACAATTTTAAAAGTTCAGATGCATCCTTCTCTGCAAACTTTGAAATTTGACAAAAGTGGCGTAAAAAGAACGGGGCTCTGGACAACTCGTTGGCTCAAACAGGTGCTTGGTTTGCAATGCAGTTTGAATTGATTGTTTTGTAGTCATGCCAAAACTAACTTCCTTGTTGATAAAAGAGAATAAGCATTAATATTTATAACTTCATCTATGTGGTTATATTATTTATTGCTGCTGGTTTGTTGTGAAATTAATTTCTAGCACTAACTTGTAAAGTTTGAAATTTATTACTTCGCATCTGTTGCGAAATATTGTTGGATTGTCTTAAAAACAAAAAAGACAAATCGGACAATCCAACAGAACATTTTCGGAAAACACACTCAAGCGCCCCTCACTTCCTCCATGAAGGGTTAATAAATCATAATTAAACCATTTTTAGAGTAACATAATTGTCCGTTTCGGCCGTGATGGATTGACGGGTGACAAAATTATCACCCAGCGAACCGACTCCTTCCTTCGTTATTGTTTTCCCCGCGCCCATGCTCGAGAGCACACAATGCTACATTCAAAAGCCCCGGGCCGGCCGCCCATAAAACGATCCGAAGACGCAACAAACAATCACCACCGGAGGTGCCATTCTTTGCCAGGGCCAAACCCTCGGCGGAAAACGGCAACACGGAACACGGCCTTTGCTTTGCCGCCGGCAATGGGCTCGCGAAATGATGATATGTTTGCCTCCTGTCATCGTTTTACGTAACCGAACACAAAGAGCCGGCCTAAGGAGGCCCATTATGAGGATCGCGGTTTGGGCAAACGCACAAACATCGAATGCCATTTTTCTAAAAGCAACAAATAAAAGAGCGAAACCTAAAAAAGCAGTATAAAGCATACAAAAATCCAACGCCGCAAACCGATTAGATTGTAAATTATTTCGATCCAGCTCGTTAACTTTCCATACCGAACAGCGGGAGGGCGCTAACGCACCCCTTCAAGGATTTCCCGCGAAATCTTCAACCGGCGAGGAAAAACACAAACGGTGTCCGGAGGGGCCGCCGGTCAGTGGGTGCGAAATTGCAGCGCGAAGAGACCGCAATCTGCCGAATCCGTTGCGGATATAGCATCTTCCGGGGCGTGGTTAATGCGCGGATGCGCGCCTTCTCGCGTCACACTTGGCTGGCTGCCGTGAAAACAGCGTGAAGAGTTCATTAAGTAACGCGCCGGTTCGGTAGCGTAAGGCCAAGGAAGGCCAAGTCTCTCCGCGTGGTGGCGTTTCTATCTAGCGCGACTTTTGTTTGCACAACTTATAGAAGGTTGATTCGTTCAAACGTTAGAACATCAAAGGCGTTTAGTAACCGAAAGGGAAAATATGTTCATATGTGCGTTGTTATAAAGTTGAGTGCAAATAATACCGCATGCGTGATAATATTTGCACCATTTAGCAATAACAAAATTTGAATTACCTTCAAACAAGTATATCTTCGATTGAGTTGATATTTGTGGCCATTATAGTCTCCATATACTTTCGGAATGCACTGCAGGTCCTAAAAATATAGGTTGGATCCATTTCTCTCCAAAAGTTGATCTTGGCCTTCATATAGTGCCAGACCTCTGTTGATTTTTATTATCCATGTGGAATGAACAACGGATCAATTCATAACCATCCCAAACACCATAACACTAGCAGGTTGATTGGTTCGACAGACGTTTTTACACTTTTTGTGGACGTCTTTTTCTGCGACAAAACTAAAACAGCCGACTCTATAAATAAATACTGGAACGATTGTTTACCAGCTTTTGTCATCAAAGAGGATAACGAGAGTTTTTCGTCTTAAGCAATTCAAATTTTCTACGTATTATTACTATTTAGTACGATGGTGCAAACATTATTACGCATGCGGTATATTCATTGACAATAAAAAATCATAAATCATGTATTCCTTTGTTGTTGAACATGTGTTTGTTCTATTTATTTATTCACAATACGGATGTCCATGAAATCATGCCGTATTCATCATTTTTGTTAATCGATATCAATATTAATTTTTATGTTGCTAGCTAATAACTTTAAGTATTTGGCTGGGGGAGGATTATTTTTATGTTTGGGTTTCTTCTGTTGAGCAATATTAACAACGTTTTAAATTCGTGATTCGAGTTACTAAATGAAATTTACATTGGCTTATAAAGTATTTGACTGAAAATTCTGAAAACATGACAAATTTTGCAGATCTTCATCATTTATGCAAACTAGTTAATTTTCAAATAATATATCCACTCGGAAGCATCATATCCTCTTTTTTCTATATCCCAAGTCCATACTACATCATCATGTATCATGTATCATCAAAGAAAAAATCTATCTGAGCAAATTTGTATCAAATTTTTGATAGAACGTGTTACCGATTATTATCAACGAAAACCCAAATAAATGACCCGAAGACAATTATGCTAAGTGTATTAGAATTAACCTTAAACTCTAAAGCCCTTCGTGTTTTGAAAAACAAAGCTAACCTCGGTGCACTTGAGAGAAACTACTTCAATCAATCAGCTGCACTCACTAATGAATGATAATTTTCTCATCTTCACCGGTTTTATTTGCAGCCCTTCCCGAAGTGCGAGCTCCGATCTGACGATGGCAGCACGACCCGCTGTCCAGCTGGACTGAAAAGTCACCCGAGACGAGGACGGAAGGACGATCGGGGTGTGGGTGGGAACAAAAACACCGGTGCTGGCAATCGGCACGCGCCAGAAAATTGTGGAACCCCGGAAGCGAGTCGGAGAGGATGCGTTTGTTCAAAACGAAAAAACTACTCGACGGCCCCCAAGTGCTGAGCCGGGGCAGCGCCCCACCGTCGCTGGTTTCCCTGGACGTGGCCGGCTCGCCGCCACCCGTGCATAATGACATTATCGTGGTCGTGCCCGGCCCGGCCACCCAATCAGCGCTGCATCCGGCCTCGGTCGGAGGTGGTCCGGTCAGCAGCTTCCTCGTGGGCCATTCGAAAATCGTGCCCCCTACCGGTGACAAAATTGGCGAGCCACTGACGAATGTCGACGTGGGTGATGGGGCACCAAACACTGACACACCGAATACCACCACCGTCGGCACTATTGTCCCACCGGATGCTGCCGCAACCGCATCGAAACCGAGCGAGCCCAATCAACATCCCGCATCGATGGTGGTGAGCGGGACCACCGTGGGGTCGACTGATAACAGTATTTGCAGTATTAATAACGCACCTGGCAGCATCGGTGCCACCGCTGGCGCCTCCTCCACCGCCCCTGCCCCCGGTACAAAGCACGAAAATGGCATTCGATTAACGCCTGCCGAACAGCAGCAGAATGCACGCAATCAAGCGCTCCAAGCCCACCAACTGCCGCTGGCGACGTGCTACGGCGAGCTGCCGACGCTCCAGAGTGCAGCGGGCGAGTGCCGGACGTCGATGCAACGCCTCCCTACAACGGCCACCCCCACGGTCACCGGCAACGGACTCGGTCCTCCTCCGTCGATCGGCCGAAACGGAGGCATCGGTAAGTCGAACCCGATCGATCACTCGACGTGAGTGCGCCGAGAACGTGCCCCCACCCAGGCTTGATAATTGTAGTGTCCTGTTTTTCCCCCCGCCGAGTAGCGCTTGCTCCCAACTACCTTTTCCCTCACAAAACGAACCTTTTCTAGCCTAACCAATCAGACAACACACACGAATCGGAAAGGGGAAAGAGATTGGAACACAAATCTACAAAGAGAACACAGGAGATTGGTTTATTATCCATTGCTTAATGAACCATCAGTTGGATTTTTCCTACTGATGCATGGGAAATACTATGTTATGAAGCTGGAGAGACTTTCCTTTTGAGGGAAAAATACGCACTGATGACCACCAATCGTTAGTTATGCCAACCCATACATTTTCAGTTTACTCTCAAGTCATTAAACAATCCGGACGATTTACGTTTTTCGTTTGACACAAATGAGAAATTTTGAGGTAACGCAAATTCAGGGAGACAAAAAACATCTGTCTTTTATGTTAACTGGATAAACTTCTACTTTCCACTTTACATCTCTTTATCTCATTATGGGTTTATTTTGCACATTCAAAAACTCGTTTTCCTTTGACAAAACACAAACCGTTTTTGTATTGATTTCAGACAGCAGAAAGAGAAATAAATTAAAACCAATCTAAAACACAAAGAATTATTAAATACATTGTTTACGGCATCTAGCGGTAAACGATTGTTTAAAACAGCTGTACAGCATTTCTCCATACTTGCACATTAAAATATTTCCAACGGTTGTTATAAAATCCGAGTTGAAACTATGTGCTGCCAAAGTTCAGGGAAGTCTCATCAACATTTTCAAAGAAAGTATTACTATGAAATATATTCTGCAATAATAAAACTTATGCGAGAAAACCACAAAAATTACATGGATTGATAGAAAATAAAACTGAAATGAGTCGTAAATATCTAAAACAACATACCACAACATGAAATATTCAAAAGCAAAACAAACAGATGAACGAAAAAGACAACCAAATTAATTTTCGGTCATACGCATCTAATCTCCCTCAGATGTCTATTACAAAAGGATCAGAATAATTGGCAAAACACTTGCTACTGAAATGCGTCCGAATCGTCGCCACCGATCAAATGAAATCTTTTACACGCTGACGCCCACCTTGTATCGCTGTATGCAAGTGTAGGCAGTCGTTTGGACAGTAGGATCAATTAATAGTAACACGATTCGGCAGATAAAACTCAATCGATGTCTTAATCGTGTTCAGTACCATCTTCTGCCGTATCGCTCGCCGCCGTGGGCTGGTGTCGGGAAAAGCTGCGCCAGTGTTCTCACCGTGCTTTGGGCGTCCTTTGCCTTAAGAGGCACAGATTAGCTGGCCATCTTCACCGAGAGCCCGGGACAAAAACGACATCGCAACGGTACGGTACCATTGCCTCTCGAGAGACCACGCCAATGTGTGTGAATGTGTGTACAAATTAATCCACAATCACGTCGCCCCGTGCGCCACCTCCCTGTCCCGATGGGGCGCCGAACTTTCTTCCTCCGCAAAAGCCCAAGACGCCGTGGCCATACCGGTGCGTTTCGTGTAGGTTCTAATTAAGAAACGATTATAGCGAACCATCGTCTGCCCCGCGGGGCCAAAGATCCGCTCCGTAGCGGCCGCGTGTCGTTTGTCGGGCACGGGATAAGGAGACGGACACACCAATTATCTGACCCCCTGGGACGAACCGGGCACGGGTGGGGAGGAAAAGTTGCCCGGTGCTCGATACATAAATCGCACCGGAACGCCAACCTTCCCGGGCTACGGTACGCTACCGGGCGGAGTTCGGTTGCGGTTCGGCGCACACAATCAGACAACCTTATCGGACAGCGCGGAAGCCGTCTTGAGGTTTGGGGGCGGGAACGCACCGGTACTTTTAACGATGATGATACCGAGATCAATCTTATCGTGCATCGGCTACGCCCCGTATATTATAACGCACTGTCAGAACGATCATTCTCACGCACCATGCCAGGAATGGGGAGAAAGGCAAATTGATTGGTTCGTCAGATTACGTCCGACCCGATGCACAAATGGCACCTGCTCGCCAAACGGAAGCGCTGCTGAACGAACCCACTTCCCTGAGGGGGGGTAGGGTGCAAATGTTGCCACCAGGTTGCCAAGTGGGAAGAGATTTGGTCATTATCCCGGCACCGTTACGACAGACGGACGGGCCGTTTCGTAATGCAAACAGGGGAAATGTAATTATTCACCGAGAATGTGATGAGCTTCAAAAGGTAGGCTTTTCCATGAGTCGGGCTGTAACCTTTTCTTCGGAATGTTGATTCTAAGCGGATGTATGTTATACAACTTCTTCTCGCACATCATCATGAAATGATGTATTTGAATCACTTTCGTAAGATCCGATTTCAGATGAGAATGGAGCATCAATTACTCGTCACTTTTAGATAACACTACGTGTCTCACGCGAAAGATATGAAAATTCAGTTGACAAAATGGTTTGTAATTCTTTTTCAAAATCTTTATAAACTTTAAAAAAAAACATACAAAATTTTAAAACCAGTTTTTGAGGATAACAAAGTAAAAAACTTTTAAAGTTGTTGAAAAATAAACATTACTTGAAACAATAAAATTTAAGTTGTTTTAAAAAAAAGAAATTGTTCTTAAAAAATAGTTATTTCAAATGCAAGATCCTTCAATTTAGCTATCCTAATTAAATTAAATACTTATTGTTATCTTAAGATAGATAGTCACAGATTAAAATAGTTTTGATTGTTTTGGTTCAGATCACTGATGCAACCACGTTTTCGTTCGATAAATTAAAATATTTGATAGTTGATTGATTGATGAATAAAATCCGTTCTTTACTGCCAATGTTTAAAACAGCTGATTCTGTTTGCAAGCTTCTCGAAGCAATTGAAAGTAAATTTAAGTGTTTGAATCATCAAATTTGTATGTAAAGTAGGCAATTGCAAACTGTATACAGGCCAATTGTAGATTATAAAAATCGAAAAGCCGTTTTTCGTCTGAAGGAACGCACTTGTCATTCTTCGCTTCATGCGTTTTAACTCGTTCATTTCATTTAAATGCTGAATCACAAAAACTGAACATCAAACGTGCTCATATCAATCGTCGGAATTTTCAAAAGCTCCAAACGGAAGCGAATCTGCTCAGAAACAAAAAAATTACATCAGCCCCTCACCGGTTTTGTTGGTGGAAAAGCTCCCTCATTCATAATGCAACAAATATTATTCTACCGAAGCGGAATAAATCCGCACAGAAATCACGGGATCGATAACACAGTCGACCGAATTCGACGAAACCTCTTGCAACAGCAGCCGCTCTTTAATGTTTTTTTTAATTCCCTCCTTCCTCTCAATGCAACCCACTCAGTGCTCGAGTGGGTGGAAATAAAATCGTTAGGATTAATTTTAACGCAGCCCACCACCAGCCCAAGCATGCGAAACCGACCGCGTGTACGGCGGAGGATGAACATTATTATGCACCCAAAATCGTGATCAATCACTGCACCGTTTAAACGCCCCCCACACACACACACGCAAAAACACATCCATTCACTTCCACGGTGAATTGAAAAGCAACCCCGAGGGGGCAAACTTTGGAAAATTGGCATCAAACGAAAACTCGAAACGCGTTGCGCGCTTCCATCGCACACAATTCGCACCTTCGATGGGGTGGCCAGGTTTCCATGTTTCCGAAACCGATTAAACTCTGCAAACGCATCTGCTTCGGTTCGCTCCCGACGCCCCCGGACACCCCCGGGGTGCCACGGGCCATTTTGCTTGGCTTCACGGTGGTTACATTGGGGGAGGGGGTTGTCCTTTCGACACGAGCTTTAACACTAGAAATCAAACAGCAGTAATTTTGACCGCTCGTCGTTATTTGTAAAGATTTTTTTTAATCTGTAAACGGTTGCTTTTCAGTATATTTGTTGACTATATTTTTTGAATTTTGGTTTTTTGATGCACCTCTTCATAATTATAGCTCGACGTAAAGCAAAATGGTAAAAATTAAATTCTTTTTACAGCTTTTATTTTTTCAAAATGTATTATACAAATCCCAACACCATGTGCGCTGAAATGCTAATACATCACGCAACATTTAAAAGCTTAAGTAATATTTTTTTGATTACAAATAATGTCATAAATAAACCTCAAAAATAATGAACATAATTTCAATGTTTATAGTAATGTATCGAAACGCTCTCGTAAGGAATAATGGAACAAAGCACAGGATAGAAACAACTTATGGAAAATTAAAAACTCCTCAACTTCAAAGTCAATTTGTGGCATCATTTGTTCATACAAATATACGTAAAAGTAACCGTTAACGGATTTGAAAAATCTTCATAAATAACGAAGTGTAAATAGCGTGTTAAAAAAAGCGGTTAAAAAGACCGCTAAAAAGCATTCGGGCAATATTCCAAAGCAATGTATTCTAGTGTTAATCATCGACGCCCAGCAATTTCCTCTTCTCCCTCTCTCTATTTCCCCTCTTTTTCCCAGTGCACTTGAATAATTCCAATATGCAGAAAATGCTCACCAATCATCAAGCCAATCGAAATGAACGTCCCACTCGTCACCTTAATCGTTCGTGGTAGCATTAGTACGCGCACATCGAGCTGATGATTATGATGATCGTTTGCGGTCGTAAGCATCATCATTATCATTTCCACCCGGTTGAAGCTGAGCGGAGTAACTTTCATCCCAACCGCTCGATCGTGCCGAAGGAGTTTGTTGTGATGGAAAGTCTTACGGTGAACCAACGACCGCGGAAAGCGAGAGTGGCCGTTAACAGCACACCAAACACCAGACGCACAAGGTTTTCATGTTTTTACCTTTCACTATCACAATCCGATTTTCTTGCTCGCTATGGGTTATCCGGAGACAATCCAAACAGGGAAAATACTGATAAAAATTTATTATTTCAAACGCACAAATTTAAAAAAGTGTTTGTTTTATCAATTTATTGAAATAGTAACTGATTTTATTTTATGGCGATCCAGATACTAGATAGATAGATAATCTTTATAATCATGTTTATTAGAATATTTAAAAAATGTGCTCGTCCGAATAAAAAATTCGACTCTTT
This sequence comes from Anopheles coustani, assembly GCF_943734705.1. Lineage (NCBI taxonomy): Eukaryota > Metazoa > Arthropoda > Insecta > Diptera > Culicidae > Anopheles > Anopheles coustani. The sequence continues at coordinate 82,803,019 of NC_071288.1, read as the reverse complement.
GACATCTTAAAATATAATCTAATCTCTTTTCTATTAAATAACTTGTTCTAGCTCTACACTACGTTACCCTATTTGTAATATGTTTATAACACAAGAGTAGGAGCTGTCACTTAAGATTGGGGATGGTTCAATGTAAGTTTTTTTTTTTTGTATTTTAGCCTTATTATCAATTTGGATACTTGTTGTTTACCTACTTGATATTACAATCAAGTATGGTCATTTAAATTGTTGAAATAATTGTTGGACAACCATTTTACAAAAAGTCAATCGTCTCTTGGTTGATCTCGGTTTTTCGGATACCAGTTTAATAAAATTTAGATAAGATCTGTTCAATAAACATTTTATATACAAACAAAATAGTTTGCCAACTTTAAAACATAAACAAGTTTTTTAACAACATAAATGTTGGGAAAATAATGTTAAATTGTAAATGTAAAAATACAAAACATTTGGCAATAGAGATATGTTAGTTAGAAACTAAAAATTTAAGTTTTCCATCGAACTTTGGTGGATCACGCCATGTCGTGAAGACAAATGCCATTTGAACTTGGTTTTGTTCAACAGGCGTGAAAAACGAGTTATAAGTACTCCAAAAACTGAAATTCACTTTCGGTTTTACGTCTTCCTTTAACGATCGTTTTGATTCTCTTATCGCGAACTCGCGATCGTTGCAGGGTGCCTCCAAAGATCTCGCGCTCGTGGCGTGAACGGAAAATCTTGATAAAAGCGACGCGCGAGAGTTGGCGTCCTTCCAAATGGGCGCGTCATGTTTCATTATGTGTATGTGTGTGGTTTCCGATGTTTGCACTTTACACTTCCACCCAGTTATGCAACTCCAGCACGCACATATGCACCGCGCTCTGACCACCGCCTGTTTTCCACCCCTTAATTCACCTCCAGATGTTTGTCAGTAGAAATAGTAGTTGTAGAAACACCCTCTTAGTCATGCTTCCTCGCTAGAGTTGGTTTTCCTTGGCTTTTCCTCTGACCTCTTGCAAACCACCTGTAAACACCTGTCCCTCTGCCAACAGTATCGCGCACCCGCTTGCACACCTCCTTCCGTTTTGTCACCACGCTTCGTTTCACCCTTCACCCCCTAGGTTCCACGCTTGGTGGCGGCTTTCGGGTGGTGACCGCCGTACCGGCGCTGGTCCTCGAGGACGACCCGTCGCCTCCGCCGCCCCGCACGCGCCCAGCTGCCTGCAAGGAGAGCAAAAACGGTAAGTGACTTCTGGCTGTCCCGTGGAGACTCCTTTGCCTTCCCCACGCAAGGGTTTCGTTGTTTCTTTCGCCTTCACGGTACGGAAGTTCCGCAGCGTCCAAACGTTCAAGGTCACTCGCAGGGGGCAGGTTCCTTCACTCGCGGGCGATTTTTTCTGCCCTTAACGGGCTCATTTCGAAACCTACCAGCACCAGACGTCAGCCAAGCTAACCGGTTTCGGATGTTCCGCCGCGGAATGTGCGGTAGACCTTTACAGAAATGCGCTCGGTTGGTTGGTATTGGCGATAATCGGGCGTGTGGTGCTTCTGTTCGACGTTCTCCTCCTCGCGGTGCTGGTGGTGGTGGTGCTGGCCAGTTTCGTTTGCATCAGGGCAGGTTGAGCAGCCGTTCTGACCGATCGCTTGCTGCATTTTGCCGCAAGGCGAACAATGTATTTTCCGGTTTTCGGACCAACCGCATGACTTAGCATGATTTAACGTCATAGTTGAAGAGATTCAGGGTGGCTTAACATTTCGTAAACACCGATCGTGTTTAAATATCGTTAGTTTTGAAAAATCCCTCGAAGATGTCAAACTACGACAATCATAGTTCTGAGGAATAAATCATTATATAAAAAAAAGTTTAATTTTTATTGAGTTCTTATCTTCCAATTAATCATCGAGTTATTTTAAGACATTTGTGACTTTCCTTTATAAAGATTTTTGTATTGAAGTTCTACTACTTTTGTACCATGTTGCAACGTTTCAACGGAGAAATATGAATATGAAATGAAATGAAATGATTTTTTTTTCAAAAATTAAATAAAATTCAAGCAGGATAATTTATAACACTAGAACTATGTATGGAATATGTAAGGGGCTATTCAAACACAAATGATTTTAAAATCTAGATATTTTTTAATTATCAATACAATTTTCAGCCACAGCAAGAATTAATATTAATTCATTCTTTTACCAAAAAATTCATCAAATTTATTATGTTTACTATGAATTTCTGATGCTAGGCACAATTTAATTACTGTAATTTGTTACACGAGGTTTTATTTTATCATCAGTACAGTTTATTTTCCCCGTTCATGAACAAATTTACTTGCTAAGTGTTCCATTTTGGTCATCGAAAATTACCTTTGTTGATGAGATTTGAATCAAATTCGTTACATTTCATTCATCTGATCATAAGATTAATTTGAATTTATTGGTTCAACAGCGAAACAACGCGGCGTGTACTGCTTTGAAATGAATGTTTGTCTATCATGTATCTTGATTGAATTTCGTAGAATTTTGTTCTCATAGACCGCACGTCCAACACCGATAGGCTATATTTCCCAGACGACCCGGCCACACATGGGCTGTCCGTTCTGTCTCCCCGAGCGCGCCAGTTATTGCGAAAGGCGCACACCGTTGCCATTCGATTTTGTAATCACTCGGAATGCACCCCGAGCCACGACGGAATGTTGTGGCCCATTCCGTTCGCTCAAGTGTCATAACGAATTTACACAAATAACCTACGACATTTGCATGCGCACGTATGGCGGTTGTTTGGGGCAGAAGCCGCTTAGGAATGCTGGCCAGCCGGGATGAAACATCGGTGTGGGCAGCGTTGGATATCGAATTGTCTGCCAACGATGTAAGCTCCGAGGCGTACATCTCTGGCCATCTGGCCGCCTGGAGCCTGGTGGAAGTAATATACCACATTTGACTCTGATGAAACGCAATTGAAAGCCACATGCATCGCAGACGTTGGGCCGCTTGTGCTTTCTGTGGTGAGATCTGTTGTCCCATGTGTAGGGACAGGGAAGGTACATGCAGTCCAATATTATCATTTTGAACGAACTAGTGAGTTTGACGCAAAGGTGAATTGCCAATGAACACATTGAGATTGTTTTATCGTCTTGTGCAACAGAATATACGAATAATATGCAGACTGCAATCAAACTGTAGGCTTCATATGTATAATATAAAATTTTATTCAAATCCTTGTTTCTTCAAAATATTTGTCAAAAACAGTAAAATAATTATTTTAACTATTTCTTGAATATCGTTCCACACATATTTCATGGCACATTTCGAGATAAAATACCTGCTAACCGGTATAGTAAATATGATATACATACTAGCAAAGCTCTTCCCAGAAAATCATCCCGAATTTTGGAACAGTTATGTTTATTCAGACATATCCCCCACAAACGTTCACAATGAATTCCTTTCCGAAATCCCTGAAGTGAAACCAAATCTCCACCCACGATTCGATCAAAATAATCACAGAGAATCAAATTCAATTTAAGATTCTTTATTTAATTACACACGCAGGCTGCGTGGAGCGCAATCCATCAAACTCTGGCGTTTAGACGCCTTTTTAAATCGAACTCTGGTTTGCCGTTTCTAAACAAGGTATCTCCGCCAACTGAGTGGGCAGAATAATTGATTACTCTTACGATCGGGTTTGACATCGTCTGCCCTCAGCATATACTTTGTACTATACGGCAACCACCTCCAGTCCATCGACATAGGATCCGAAGCTCAACACCCGAAGTTGGAAAGAAAAAGAGTCAACCTGCACGCGTTGGTTTTCAATTTAGCTGCCAATTAAAACTGGCCCACCTTCTGGCGCGTCGCGGGTGACCTTCACGTGAAAAAACATGGCGCCCGAGAGTGCGGCCAAACGACGCCTCTTTGGGACCGACGCAGGTGCGCTTGAAGCCATTTAACGTCTTAATTACTACGGCGATGCTGCGAGATTGATCGCACGGTCGTTTTTGGCTAGGAGGGACCTGCTTGGGACCTGCTTCTGATTGATTACGTGGGATTCCGCTTCGAGAGGCGAACGATCTTCATTTGCATGCCAATTTCGAGAAACGCCACGATAGTTTTTGGGCAAACACCTCCGGCAAACTGGGAACGCTGGTGGTGACATTTTCGAGTCTCACAGCTCATTTGTCAATCAACTTCCGCTTTTCGGTGCGTATGCCTCAGTAAATATCAATCAGACATCGCTAGTTGGCCAATAGAAAACATTCAACCTCCTTTGAAGGAGAGCTCGAAGAAGGTTGACCTCCCGCAAACTGCTTGAAGCCGCCTCCAAGTGGCCGCCTAGAGACTGCTTAGGCGTGGGCATGCTAAGCTGTTCCTTCTTTGTGCACGCGTACCAGGTCTGTTCGATCGATCGACACGGCGAGGAAGTGTTGCAAAACGTGTATTTTCAACCACCTTCCGGACTCGGGCGCAATCGCGAACCTGAAGTGGTTCAGGCTTGAACATCCGACATTCCAGTCGATTGCAGCAAAAAGAGAAAATTCATATTCAAACGTTACTAAAAAAAAAAAGCAACGTTAACACCTACACCCCTTTGGTAGGTCTGCTACAGCGTAGAAGATTATTCCTGCCATACAGAGTCTAACCTTCGTTGCACAACTTTTCGTTTGCGGCGTTTCGAAGACGGCAGTTCAGCTCCAAGAAACCAGAAAGCAAAGGGTAGCCGTACAACATGTAACTTTGACAGCTCGCCAGACGAGTTGCACTGACAAGGCCTACATGCGCTGATCGTGTGGTAATCCTCCCGCTACAACTTGTCCAAACTAATGTTGGGCCTAGGAAGCGTTTTTTTTTCTATTATAATTTACGTTCTTTCTTTACTCTCCAAAATCCCAAGGTTCAGCGAGGCTACTCTTCTATGGAAAAAGAAAATGAAAGTAATAATAGCGTAATCGTACAGCGATTTTCCATACGTTGGTATCGGTCGGCAAAGATTCACCACCACCATAGCACCTTATGTCGAAGAGCGATACGGCTTCGTAATTGGAGTCTTAGTCGTTTGGGGATCAATAACTTTTTCAGAAGTACAAAATTCGCCGGGATGAACGAAAAGAAAATAACACAGGGAGGAAAGGATGAGTGAAGACAGGAAGGCAGGGAGATATAACAAAATTACACTTTCTCTGGAAGATACACTCCGCAGAACGTGCCGGCCTGTAGGAAGACCGTGTAATGTACGTTATGCAATATGGCATAAATCTCCGGGAATAGATTAGGATAAATCATGGTTATAACGATCTTTTATTCTTTCTTCTTTGCCTCTTTCCTTTCTTATATTGTTTGGAGCAAAATAACAAAGAAAAGTAGCCCACCATGTTTATGTTGATTATATATTATCTTCGTTTTATATGCCTTTCAGGCCAAAAAACGAACATAAAATGAAACTTATTGATTTACATTAGATTAAACAAACTATCAACAGCTATCTACTAAGTTTGCAAAATTTTGAGGAAAAAAAACTATCAATCTCGTGTTGAGTGTACACTATTAAGCTGTCCTACCTATATTCTAAACTGTAAACATGTTAATAAATAAATGATCAAACAATCTCATTGTTGTTGGCTACCTTTATTTGCAAGATGGAAGCCTATAAATATTTTTCAAATCAATCTTATCGTTTTCTCAAATAAAACACCTGAGGACATCACATATATTCCCAACAGATTAAACACTCAGTGAAAGTAAAATGATAAGTTTACATACCTCTATGGTAGCGCTCATTAACATCCACACATCAAACCAGTAAAATTCCTTCAAAATAAAAGCCATTGAAAACACTCGGTTTTTTTTCCTTTCACTGCTCTTGGCGCCTACCGGTTTCACTCTCTGCGCACAGCAACTCCACATGACAATGGGCTCGCTAAATAAACATAAATGGTTTTGGCATTGTTTGGAAAAGTGCTTTTAGCTCGGTGGCAAATATTGGAAAGAACGCGGGCCTCTCCTCCTCCCAAAACATGCGGACCGATGTGTTGGTTCACGCATTTACAACGCGAAACCGGTCGACATTCAGTAAACACGATTCTTTTATGATGCAAATCAGGTACGAATGCGAACAAAAAAAACCGATAAGTTATTATAAAAACTATCCCCGAGTCGACTGTTTCCATTGACTGCGCTGTGGACGAATCGATTGGACCTGTTTGATGACTCGAGGATAGCTTCGAAATGCAGGCCACTTTTTTCAGCTCGATTAAAGCCCCACTGCTCATCAACCGGAACGTTTATCTGCATATGCGGTTCGCTTATCAGCGTCCGATGGTATCAGGCGATAAACCAGTTTTTCCGTATGAGTTCATTTGCGTGCTCTACGTGGTTTCCACCTTTCAAACACTTTTTCCAATATCATTGCTCTCGGAGGAATGGAAGCTTTCTAATCACTGACTAATAACACCGGCAATGGTTCACATTATGATTGCACAACCCCACCGCCGGGAAGGAAGCGGCAAAGTGGAAATGGAAATGGCTCGGCGTGTGCGGGTTTTCACCCACCGCCGGGGGTTGCCTTCCGTTTCGCTACTTCTTTTCATCCTCCCGCCTCCGGCTCTCCTGCCCTTTGTGCCGCTGCTACCGCGGCTACTAATAATTGACTGCATCGCTGATCAATCTGCATAGGCTCAAATCAAGCCATGATTGGGCGCCTTTCACCAACGATCTCTGGTCGTCGATAGAAAGGTGGAGGGGGTCTCTTAATTGGGATCTCTGCGTTTGTTTTTCCACATTTTTTTCCCTTTCTATCTTTTCCCCCTTTCATACTCGATCCCATTCGATCTGCTGCACATCTAATTGCCCATTACCCGCCAACCCCGCGAGCTCCCGCGGTGCAATCGCAGAGATACTACTGCACTATGGGCGCAACGGTGGGTATTTGGTTTTGTTTATGTCAAAAATTGGATTCAAATTAAAAGCTCAACGTTGGTAAAATATATTTGACTCCTTTTTTATCTACTGGTTCAAGTATTCAATCATTATTAATCAGACATTAAAAACAATGTAACAATGTGATCTGTTTATCTTCTAACCAACCAGCAACTTTATAAATATAACTCCAATTTTATAAGAATTGACTTTTTCCGTATGGTAAAATTCAAATTATTACCTCACCGACTCCACTGTGAGGCGATAGAGCTCATCTTAGAATAATCGCCAAAAACAAATTGAAAAAGTTGACTTAACTAAAATGGTTGTTGGGGGTGTCCATGGCGCAGCGGTAGCGCGAGGAAACACCACACCACAGGTGTGGGATCGAATCTCGAGTCTGGCACCCTCCGGTATTACGAACGGCTGACCACCGATCTATAATATACCGTCTTTCGGTCACACAAACTCTCTTCGGAGGGAGGCCTTGTCCCACTAGGGGATGTCGTGCCACTTAAAAAAAAAAAAAAAAAAAATGGTTGTTCCGTGTGAATCAAATTGAAAGTTAACGCATGGGTATCAACTGCAACAAAATGAAGAAACATTCATTATAAACACGTACCACAATGTAGTTATGATAAAACTCCAAAATTTCGGGAACAGATTGGATCATTTGCTCTCAGCCAAAGAACGGTTCAGATCGAGCATAATTATACTCCAATACCATACTATGGGTAATGGCGTCAGTAGCATCACAATAGAGCATTTGCTCTCATATTTTCGGATCAGATCAGATCATATGAACTAGAGAGCAGATGGATTCATGAGAAGCTATTCCTTCTTCTCATCACTACCATATGTAAAAAAAAAAAAATTATCACACTTGATTCACCGGTCGAATCGCGTGACATCTGCCTTGTGGTGGATATTAGTAATAAACAGTAAACGTTACGCACATTTAATTCAATTGAACTTAAACTTTTGCATATTGCGTAAGTACATTTTCAATTCTGCTTAATAATTGGTGCTGTTTAATGTTGTTCGTGACTTCACATTACACGAACCTTCATATCAGATACTCCCAAAGAAAACGAAGAAAAAAGCTCACAAAATCCCTCACGCTGTGCTCACTGTGCAATAATTCCAATCACTGATGGTTGCATCCACGCGACTCTCCAGAGACTGGCTGCGTGCGTTTCGGCCCTTGTGTGCCGGTAATTTCGTTGGTCCGGTCAAACGTGTCCGGTGAGTGTTTTGCCGACCGATCCACAGTCCCGCCGCCATCACCGTACACTGCATGGTTCATTTGATAATTTCACTTTCCTCCCACCCGGTTTCCGAGTGTGTCAGTCCCTCGCCGAACAAGCTGCACCTGTTTGACGAGACGACACCACTGGCTCAGACGGTCATTAGGTGGAACGAGAGTTTCAATGGCGATGCATCGGCTGCAAGTGCATACCACTCTTTGTTGCACCTCCGACGGCAGTGCACAGCGTGGAAAATGGAAAAGGGAAAACGGAACCAAAAAAAACCTACTTATCGTAGACGGCCTTCGCGTACGATTTCCATATCGAACACAGGCCGAACGGAGGCTTGATTAACATTCCAAAGCCGCAAACATTACAGCAAAACATAGCAGCCGACTTCGAGCCAACTTCGTCCAGCCGGTCGGAACATGGCGTTGGGCGGTTAGATTCCGTTGTTGGCGAGCACCCTCCACTGCCTGCCCCCCGAGTACGCCAGTCCGGTTTTGATCGGTCGTCGGTGCAGAAACTTTCGCACCGTGGGTTTTTGGTGCTGAGGTTTGGCAAAAGCCGATCCGCACTTCGATCGGGTTGGTCCGCGGGCCAGTCTGCTCAAGTAGCTCAACCGACTCACTACTCACCGTAGGGCCACACTGGGGGTTTTCCCATTCAAAAATCGTACCGTGTATCGTTTTCTTAATTTCTGCTGCCGAAAAAACCTCCACAAGAAAAAGAGGGAAGTTATGATTCGTCGCGCGCGCACCCTCATCAGTGTAGCGAACCGGTTCGTCTTCCGCGAGAAGAACTCCTTCGCGGGCACAATTGAATTGCACTTGTTGTAATTGTTTCCTTCCGGCCAACACTGGCGGGAACTCGGGAAAGAATCTGCTTCCGGTATGTGTGTGTGTGTGTGTTCGTGTTTTGCGTGTGAAAATGTGTCTTAGTTTTTCAGTCAACACCATCGGTTGTGTGAAGCTAAAGTAATTAGGTGTTATAGGACAGTTATTCGATCAACCTTCGACGGGGTGGTGAATGTAGGCGGCACTCAACATCGGTGGCGAAGAGTGGTAGTCCTCTGTCGCTCTCCAAACGCGGTGTTCCGGGGACGTGGGACGTGGGCAAAGGTGACATGTCCAGCGAGCAGCAACGACAAGTGCAGGTTCGTGAAACACGCGCTCAAGGTCATACCCTTAAGTAGTCGTGTCCTGGAGACCGACGCAAACTGTGAGCACAAAATGGCCACCTTGATAGTACTAACTTCAGGTACAAAGTTGGCGCTCGCTAGAAACCAATTAACTGCTCAATATCCGATCCAATTAGTGCAGCCCAGTGGCTTGATGAGGTTGAGTTTCCAAAATCGTGTTGCGGGGCCATAAGTTCGGGGACTTTTAATAGCCTTTTTTGTTCGTCGATGTCTAGGTTTCTTGTGGGAATGAGAACAAAAAAAAAACACTTTCGCATAAGTAGTGGCGTGCGCGACGTGCGTGCTGCGAATGTGAGCCCGATAAGATTAATGTTGTGTCGTCCGGGGACTGCCTATCTACGGCCCGATAGTGACAACTTCGCGCGGGTTCACCGGACGTGTCCATCTCCAATGACACGTACCAAACTTAGGTACCCATTGACGGATGAGTACGTTTGTGTGTGTGGAATCGATGCTGTCGAAAAAAGGATGAATTTACTTCCAAAGTTGAAGCCAAGAAGAAGTATAAAACTTCAGGCATGTGTTTCTGTGGAGAAACAAGTACGCTAATGTTCTAGGGGCGAATCGTATTGCGTCACCTAAAACGCTCTTAAAACCTTCTTCTAGTACTGCAATAGAAAATATAACTCTATTCAAATAAAACGCAACTGAACTTTTCACCTCAAACCTACCAAATTAATATACTGTCGATCGACATCACCCAAGGGTTTAAAATACTTTTAATATTTTGCAAAGTTCTGGGAAAAGGTGGGACGTGTGATAACTGAATTAGGTATGCCCACATTTCCGGTTGTGAAATCAAAATTAAATTCTCTTATTACTAAAATAATGTTCACCTAGCAAATTAAATTTAGCTACTGCTTCTCGCAAAAGCTCATCATCTCTTTCTAATTGAGATAATCTGAAATAGCCACAAATTGCTTTTTAAACACGTAAAACATTCTTGCTTCTTTTTTTGGTGAACAGTCGTAGATTATATAAATAGGAGTTTTCGTAGGGATCGTACGTCTTCAACCGTGCTTCGTTTTTTTTCAATTCTACTTGTTTCAACAATGAAGTTTCTCGACGTTTCTTTAAAATGGTTCGTTTCGGTTAATAAATATACGAGTGAGATGGTTATGTGTGTGAAAATGTATATCTTGTCCGACGATTACAGCCTGATGCTCCTTTTGATCAATGCCGATCCACTCAACGCTTTCGGACTCAAGTGTGAACTATCCGTCTGCACGATAAGTGATCTACAGTCCACGTCTGAGACCTTCCTGTACCAGTACCTACCAGACGACATCCAAACCGTGATGTTCATAAACCTTAAAGTGCCGCACGTTGGCGGTTCAATACTGGATGGGTTAAAAAAGCATAATTTAAAAATGGTTTTCGTACAACAATCGAAATACTTGCAGAAAATCACGCTTACGCGAGCATGCAGTATCGCCACTCTTCGCATACGGCGCAGTGGACTGAGAGAAATTCGATTTGAGGAAAATGATAAATTGATTTATCTAAACATTCATTACAGCAACCTTATGAGCGTACCCAAAAATGTTGGTCGACTAACAAAACTATTCTCGCTGGATATTGCTCGTTCGGCGATCCAACACTTAGATTTGGCTACTTTCTGCCACTCGAAGGAACTGCGTATTTTAGGCATTACACATAGCAAGCTTCAATTCATATACATCAACGAAAAAATCACGGATTGCCTTATCAACGTGACTCACTTTGATGTTTCGCACAATCTTTACCTTGCGTTTGATTTGGCGTATTTCAACATATTTCCACAAATACACGACATAAATCTCTCATCAAACAAAATACAGTACCTCATCGGAATCATGGTATCACCAACGCTAGAATATCTGAATTTAGACGGCAACAGGCTGACCTCTTTAGACTTCTGCGATTGGCGTGTTTCGAACCTAGAAATGCTCTTGGTAGGATACAATTATCTACGTACCTTGCCGCAGTGTTTGAAAATTCTAACGAACTTTACCGTAGTGGAATTGCAATACAATCGCATACCCTACGTATCCATCGATAGTTTTGCATCACTGTCAATGTTGCATTCGATCAATCTGGGAGGAAATAATATGACAGACATTCTTCTTAACGGCACATACTTTCCACCCCAACTGAAATATTTGAAAATCCACCACAATCGCATAACACAGTTGAACCTAACGTTTATTCCCGTGAAATGGTTGGAGGTTAATGCGCAGAATAATTTAATCACGTGCTTCGATGTTAACGCCACTTCTCCTGCTGTTATGGCTCTTCTAATGGAAAACAACCCAATCGATTGTACGTGGTCAGTTCCGCAGGAAAGGGAAACGGTAGAATGTGTTAGAAAGCAAGATAAAACATGTTAAATGTGCAATGCTATTGAAGGAAAATGCATCGGAAAAAAGCATGTTATTAATTTACAAAAAGATAGGACCATGACTTTTTCTACGTCAAGGCAAATTTTATCACTATCGCAAAAATCATGAAGCAATAAAATAACGACACTAATGTCCATTTTATAAACTTACTTACTTCTTCTTCTTCTTCTTCTTCTTCTTCTTCTTCTTCTTCTTCTTGGCGTAACGACCTCTTGGTCATGCCTACCCGTTAAGAACTTACGAGCCTTGTTTTCCTGTTGTACGTGGATAGTCAGTCCTCTCGTACAGGGGAGGGTCCGGTCTCGGTTGGGATTCGAACTCACCCCGTCGAGGTGGTGAGCCCCGGCGCTCATGGACCGATTTTCTAACCGGCGCTACCGCTCGGCTGTCGCGGACCCCCACTTACTTGCTTATGTGGCGCTACAATCGCAGAGCGACCTTGGTCTCACGAAGTTCCATCCGAAATCGCTCAACTTTATTGGTGGCGCAATTTAGGTCTACCATGCCTGCTCTGTCCTTGGGGACAGCATCAAAGGACGGGTCGTCCGGTGTCATTCGCATGACATGGCCAGCTCACCGGAGTCTGACGAGTCTAATCCACTGAGGTTTCCGTACAGCTAGTAGAGTTCGTCATTATATCGGCTCCTCCATTGTTCCTCGTCACAAACGGGGCCAGAATGTGGAGTTATCGATTACATTTTCAACAATCTAGTAGTCTATAGTTATCTAGTAGACTGTGCTGAAAATGCAGCAAGTATTATTCTAAGTCTGTTTTATAATTATCGGGTAGAGCACGGACTACGATCGGATAAAATCCGTTCGACGGTCGGTGAAAAATGAACTCTGTGCGTTTATACCTTATATGTTCAAAGGTTCCTTTGAAGCCTCCAGCTTCGTTTATACCTAAGGCGCTCAAGTGTTTCCATGAAGTGGATGATTGTTTCTTTTCAAACGAATTCGTTGGTAATTATTACAATAATTACACAAAATGATGATAAATTCATAAAAACCTACAAACAGGATCCTCAGAAAAGCGATTAACACTCTTTTTTCAATAAGAACCCTCAAATGTACGAATTCGTTAAGAATCCGCGGCTTAAAACCTCGCGGATTTCTTCCCATACAAACGGGAACGAACGGATTTGCGAAAAGAGTTCATTACGTTCATATTCAAAATGGCAGGTAAAATGAACACATTTGAGAGGAGGTGAGTGAAACTTGACAGCCAGATTTGCCCGCGCTTTTCAACGTGAGTGACCTTTGACAACTCGATTCGAACGGATTTTATCCGATCGTAGTCCGTGCTGTACCCGTATGTCTGTTGGCCTCTTCTGTAGTCTGTCAGTCTAGTTAGGATCGCGAGCGTAAAAATGGTGGACACGAGTTTTTCGATTCAAAAGTTGAATGATTTCAATTATGAAATCTGGCGTTTTCGACTGGAGTTGTTGCTAACCATGGAAGGATTGCTCGACGTTGTGAAAAATGAGAAGCCTGATCCCTGATGTATGTCGCTTTGATCACCACTCTAGAAAGCCGACCAAAAGAGGACTTGAACTTGCAGTTCGTGAAAGGGAAGCTTATAGAATGTAAGAAGAAAAATCTCTGCCATTATTGCAGTACAGAAGGGCATATTCGGCGCTACTGTTGGAAGCTAGAAAAGGATCGATTATCGAAAAAGGCGGATGACCAATCTACAAGCAGATCATTTGAACATAAGACGCTTTTGGTGGTTGGAAATGCAGAAGTAGAAGTGTTTTTGGGAGCTAGATCTGAACAGGAGAATTGCTCTGCGTCGTGGATCTTCGATTCAGGAGCAACATCTCATCTCAGGTAGTGAAAACATCTGCAGCAGGGTTTGGACCTGCTAAGTTTCGTGCCAGAAATGGAAATGATAAGGACATCTTTGTGTGGCTGAAACATGTGTATCATGTGCCATCACTGATAGGAAGTCTCCTGTCTGTAAGCAAGTTGTGTGGTAAGGACGGCACAGTAACTTTTTACAAAAATGGCCTCGTTGTGAAGAAAGGCGGCAAAGTCACCAACACATTGTGTTAGTCTAGTTAGGCCAGTCTAAGGTCTGTTCTGTACATGTAATAAAGGAGGAGTGTATTAAGCGAACTACATAACCAACAAAGAAATCTTCCTGAGCATCTTTCTTTCGAACACGGCTAAGAGGGTTTCGTCAGATTTGGGACTATGAATGTCAGTCCCAGCTTCGACTGTCTTGTTAGGTATCGCGAGTGGAAGAGAATTCTCAGGCTGTGATATGACTGGTTGTCTGTCAGCAACCTAGTGCGAACTTCATTCTTAATGTTGTTGTCGCTGCTGAAATTTCACTTATGCTTCTTCTACGTAGGAGAATCTTCTGCGAATAATATCAATATCATCAGCATATGCCAGGATCTGGATTGACTTATAGAAGATGGTCCCCGAAGTTTCCATCTATGAGTCTCGGATGGCCTTCTCTAACGCTAGGTTGAAGAGTATGCAGGCAAATCCATCCCCTTGGCGCAGTTCCTTGGTGGTAGCAAAGGAACTTGAGAGATTTCCATCCACCTTAACCTGACGTTGGTCTTGGCCATTTTTACAAGTCTGATTAATTTAGCCGGAATAGTTAATAAAGAGTTTTTAAATATTTTGTTGATCTTCTGCCATCTTCTCCAGGACTTGTCGTATTGTGAAGATCTGATCTGTAGTTGATCCCTCTGCGAAATCCTCTGTGATAGTTTCCTACTATCTCGTCAGCGTATAGGTCTCGTCAGCGTATAGAATATTTTGTACGCGGTATTCAGAACCGTAATACCCCTGTAGTAGCTCTCTTCTTCTGACATACTCCGCAAAGCTCTGAGAAAAGAAAGGAACGTCTGATAAATTATCTAGAAACTCCCATAACTTCAAACACATTAAAACTAAATTCTCACATTGTGGAAACGATGTCAACTTTCTCAATTAAATTTCGCTTATACTAGTTTCCCTACAGCGTAACATGTCTCGCTAGTTGAGATTATATGTACCAGCCGCAAATTGTTTTTTAATCACACAAAATCCTTCTTTTTTCGGTGAACAGTCACAGCTTATATATAGGACGTTTATTTGGCATCCAATCGTATGTCCTCAACCGTGCTTCGTATAATAGCTGTTTCCACTTGTTTCAACAATGAAGTGTCTCAACGTTTCTTTAAAATGGTTCGTTTCAGTTAATAAATATAAGAGTGAAATTGTTATGTGCACGCCAATGTACATTTTGTCCGACGATTACAGCCTGATGCTCCTCTTGATCAATGCCGAACCACTCAACGCATTCGGACTCAAGTGTAAACTAACCACCTGCATGATAAGTGATCTACAGTCCACGTCTGAGACCTTCCTGTACCAGTACCTACCAGACGACACCCAAACCGTGGTCTTCAAAAACCTAAAGGTGCCGCACGTCGGCGGTTCAATACTGGATGGGTTAAGAAAACATCGTTTACAAAGGGTTTACGTACAACAATCGAAATACTTGCAGAAAATCACGCTTACGCGAGCATGCAGTATCGCCACTCTTCAGATATCGCGCACTGGACTGAGAGAAATTCGATTCGAGGAAAATGATGAATTGATCAATTTGAGTATTCAATACAGCAACCTTATGAGCGTACCCGAAACGGTCGGTCGACTAACAAAACTATTCTCGCTGGATATTGCGCAATCGGCGATCCAACACTTAAATTTGACTACTTTCTGCCACTCGAAGGAACTGCACAAACTAAGCATTAGATATAGTAAGCTTCAATTCCTATACACTGACAAAAAACTCACGGATTGCCTTATCAACGTGATTAGCTTAGATTTTTCGCACAATCTTTGCCCTGCGATTGATTTGGTGAATTTCAACATATTTCCACAAATACACGACATAAATCTCTCATCAAACAAAATACAGTACCTCATTGGAATCATGGTTTCGCCAACGCTAGAATATCTGAATCTGGCCCGCAACAGGCTGACCTCTTTAGACTTCTGCGAGTGGCATGTTCCGAACCTAGCAATGCTCTTGGTAGGAAACAATTATCTACGTTCCTTGCCGCAGTGTTTGAAAATTCTAACGAACTTAACCGTAGTGTAATTGCAATACAATCGCATACCCTACGTGACCATCGGTAATTTCGGATCAGTGTCGATATTGTTCGATCTGGGAGGAAATAATATGACAGACATTCTTGTCACCACCACACGTTTTCCACCCCAACTGAAATATTTGAATATCCACCACAATCACATGACGCAGTTGAACCTAACGTTTATTCCCGTGTAATCGTTGGAGTGCTTTGATGTTAATGCCACTTCGCCTGCTGGTTTGGCCCTTCTAATGTAAAAAAATTCAATCGAATGTACGTGGTAAGTCCCGCTGAGTAGGGAAACGGTAGAATGTGTTAGAAAGCTAAATGAAATATGTTAAATGTACAATGCTATTCAAGGAGAGTATAATTGGCCGGAAAAACGTTATCTCTTTACAAAAAGATAGAACCATGAGCTCTTCTACGTTAAGGCAACTTTTTATCACAATAACAAAAACCATCAAGCAATAAACGAACGACTCTAATGAAATAAATAGCTGGGTCAACTGCATTGCAAAATTTTAAAATTGATCAAATGATTAGCCATCGTTTAAATGTGCAGTTTTTGCTGTTTCGTTAACAATGTTGAGCACATCAAATTAATTTATAATTGTACTTTGTTTTTTTTTTATAGTTTGTTCACCATTTGACCACAACATTTCACCAATTCTCTTACCAATTACAGCATGCAGTTGCTCTTTGCGATTGTAGAACTTCTGAACGACTTCAAACTCCAGTGTAGCAATGTAAAATGTAGGATCGTTGATCTTCGATCCAAGGTAGAGCCATTCTGTTATCGTTACTTTCCTGAATCGACACTCCGCATTGTCGATGGCACGTTTTAACCTGCAAATTATGAAATAATGTCATGCACAACGCTAAAACTGTGCTAAGCATTACAATTTCCGAACGTTCGTACATCCTGGAGTTGAACAATTTGAAGGCATTAACCAGAAGGGGGTCCGCGACAGCCGAGCGGTAGCGCCGGTTAGAATATCGGCCCATAAGCGTCGGGGCTCACCACCTCGACGGCGTGGGTTCGAATCCCAACCGAGACCGGACCCTCCCCTGTACGAGAGGACTGACTATCCACGTACTACAACAGGGAAACAAGTCTCGTAAGCCCTTAACGGGTAGGCATGACCAAGAGGTCGTTACGCCAAGAAGAAGAAGAAAAAGAACCAGAATGAATATCGTTCAATCACATATAAACAACCCATTTTTCACGAATTCACGATGACACTGCAATAATAAAATACAATAAAATTCGTTTAATGGACATTTTGAATACCGCATTTCGCGATATAAAAATAGCTCTGTTAGACGTGTCAAACAATCTGGTAAAATTGGTGAACGGGAGTATGTTTGATAAATTAATTAAAATCGTGAGCTTCAACTTAGACCTAGAGAAGTTGGACCATCTACAATGTCTTCAGCTGACAAATAATATGCTCCATGAGGTTTGCCCTCGAGATGCACACCTCGTGAACTTGAAATCAATCTATCTTTCAATTAGCTATGACAGATTTTGCGATAAGTTGTTTTCGGTTCCCACCAAACCTTATCAATGAAGCACTTAAAGTTTGCTTTAAAAAATAGACAAATTTTAACGACTTATCATGCAAAAATGTAAAACACAAGCAACTTTCTGTTGAAAGCTACATAAAAAGTAGCATTTCTTTTAAATTTAGAACAAGTGACAACTGGATCATTTAAATTGAATTTGCCGTAGTTAAAACATAAAACCAACTACGTTTGATTATATGTTCAAACATCCAGCTTTAACGTGGACCCCGTGACCAAAGATTAGTTAAAGCCAGACGGCGACAAGTAGTAAAAAACCCTGGTACTTTATGTTGCTCTTGAAGCTTGTTACAATATATTTAAAATGTTTTGGGGTCCCTAAACTTCCACACAACGCCATATCGTGGCTGAAAACCAGCGAGAAGGATTTTCACAAAGTCACTGTTCTTACTGTCAAGACTTCGGGCGTATGGAGAATTTATAGTGTTCAGTGCCTTCCGGAATTAAGAAACGAGATGTTTTATGAGAAAACATCTTAAAGAGTACGATTCAGTGGTTTGGACATACCTGGCCACGGTAAATCATGGTCAAAGAGCATCGGAGAAGTTGAACGGGTCAAATATAATTGATATACCCCACACTGCTAACCCTCCTTATGCCTCTCAACTACAACCAATCAAAAAAACATTGACAACACTTAAAGGTAGGACCTATCCAAATATTTTAAAGTCCAAACGGAGTAATATTTGGTCATGAATGCCTCACAAAAACTGAAAAACATCCTTACATGATTGTTTTTGTCGGCTATGGCTAAAGTTTTGGCCAAGGACCGTAAGGTCGGCTTAATGGCCGTCGGAATATTTTTTGGAGGTACTTTAAAGATGTAATTTTACAATAACATTTATTTCATTCAATGAGCTTGGCTTACTTTTGTCTTATTACCGATGAATTTTTTTTATTTTCTTTAACGCAAACGTTACAAATATATTTAGAAATGTGTAGAGCATTACTTTTGCTAATCCATGGCCAGTATCATCAAACGCTTCTGAGAATTTTCCTCTCATTTGATTCAATCTTTACACTGATCTCTGTTCTACATGTTAATACAGCAATTTTTTATATTTTAATACAAAAAAAAATGTGACGTTTGATGTCCTTTTCTTAATCAAAACTTAATTAAGATAGTTCAATTGCATAATTTTCACATTTTCATGTTCTTCATTTGCTTTCATTTGAAAGTAAATTCACTTACTCATCACGCATTTGATCTCTAAACTATTCAAACATTAAATATTTGAAAATATGCGAGTAAAAAGTACAAGGCACTCGAAAATTCAGAGCCCCAAGCTGCTGCTTAGTTTGCTTACTCTATGATCCGCCTCTGCTAACAGAACGTTTCTCCTCAAACCTACCAAAATAACTTAATGTCGAACAACATAGATGGCAATCACCCAAGCGTTAGATTACTCTTCTGACATACTCTGCAAAGCTCTGAGAAAAGATGGAACGTCTGATAAATTAACTAGAAATTCCCACAACTTCAATCTCATTAAAATTAAATTCTCATATTGAGGAAATGATATTCATTTTCTAAATTAAATTTCGCTTATACTAGTTTCCCTATAGCTCATCATATCTTTCTAATTGGGATTATATGTATCAGCCGCAAATTGTTTTTTAATCACACAAAATCCTTCTTTTTTAGTGAACAGTCACAGCTTATATATAGGACGTTTATTTGGCATCCAATCGTATGTCCTTAACCGTGCTTCGTGAAATATCTGTTTCTACTTGTTTCAACAATGAAGTGTCTGAACGTTTCTTTAAAATGGTTCGTTTCGGGTAATAAATATAAGAGTGAAATTGTTATGTGCACGCCAATGTACATCTTGTCCGACGATTACAGCCTGATGCTCCTCTTGATCAATGCCGAACCACTCAACGCTTTCGGACTCAAGTGTGAACTATCCGCCTGCACGATAAGTGATCTACAGTCCGCGTCTGAGACCTTCCTGTACCAGTACCTACCAGACGACACCCAAACCGTGGTCTTCAAAAACCTAAAGGTGCCGCACGTCGGCGGTTCAATACTGGATGGGTTAAGAAAACATCGTTTACAATGGGTTTACGTACAACAATCGAAATACTTGCAGAAAATCACGCTTACGCGAGCATGCAGTATCGCCACTCTTCAGATATCGCGCACTGGACTGAGAGAAATTCGTTTCGAGGAAAATGATGAATTGATTCATTTGAACATTCAATACAGCAACCTTATGAGCGTACCCGAAACGGTCGGTCGACTAACAAAACTATTCTCGCTGGATATTGCGCAATCAGAAATCCTACACTTAGATTTGGCTACTTTCTGCCACTCGAAGGAACTGCACAAACTAAGCATTAAACATAGCAAGCTTCAATTCATGTACACTGACAAAAAACTCACGGATTGCTTTATCAACATGATTAGCTTAGATATTTCGCACAATCTTTACCCTGCGATTGATTTGGCGTATTTCAACATCTTTCCACAAATACACGACATAAATCTCTCATCAAACAAAATACAGTACCTCATTGGAAATATGGTTTCACCTACACTAGAATATCTTAATCTAAACGGCAACAGGCTGACCTCTTTAGACTTCTGCGATTGGCGTGTTCCGAACCTGGCGTCTCTGATAGTAGGATACAATTACAGCCGCTACCGGCCAGCTCTGTCGTACGCTCCTCGAACTTTGTCTTGTAAGCCCGATCGTTGGCTTCTGTGCCAATACGTTCAGCTTTCGCTCCGATTCGCTCGTCTTGTTCGTTGCTGAACAAGGTGACTAAACCAAGCTAAACAACTCGCGAAGGTTTATAGAGCATCAAAGTCAAGGTGTATAGTTTTGGTGTCAAAAAAATAAAAAAATAATGGCCGTCGTAATGGCAGTAGAATTGATCGAAGTAATAATTTTCATACGCATCATTAATCACTTGAAAAAATCTTTAACAAATACACAATTTGGTCAATTCTACTGCCATTACGACGGTCTTTGATTTTTTATTTGTTTGATACCAAAACTATACACCTTGACTGTGATGCTCTATAAGCCTTCGCGAGTTGTTTAGCTTGGTTTAGTCACCTTGTTCAGCAACGAACAAGACGAGCGAATCGGAGCGAAAGCTGAACGTATTGGCACAGAAGCCAACGATCGGGCTTACAAGACAAGGTTCGAGGAGCGTACGACAGAGCTGGCCGGTAGCGGCTGTATCTACGTACCTTGCCGCAGTGTTTGCAAATTCTAACGAACTTGACCGTAGTGGAATTGCAATACAACCGCATACCATACGTATCCATCGGTAATTTCGCACCACTGTCGATGTTGCGTTCGATAGATCTTGGAGGAAATAATATGACAGACATTCTTGTCACCACCACACGTTTTCCGCCACAACTGAAATATTTGAAAATCCACCACAATCGTATAACGCAGTTGAATCTAGCGTATATTCCCGTGCAATCGTTGGAGGTTGATGCGCGAAATAATTCAATCACGTGCTTCGATGTTAATGCCACTTCGCCTGCTGTTATCGCTCTTCTAATGGAAAACAACCCAATCGATTGTACGTGGACAGCTCCGCAGGAAAGGGAAACGGTAGAATGTGTTAGAAAGCAAGATAAAACAAGTTAAATGTGCAATGCTATTGAAGGAGAGTATTATGCGTCGGAAAAAAGGCATTTTACCGCTTTAAAAAAAGATAGGACCAGGAGCTCTTTTACTTCAAGGCAACTTTTTATCACAATAACAAAAACCACCAAGCAATAAAATAACGACTCTACTGAAATAACTAACGTGCATTTCATAAAGAAATGCAAATTTAAATATTTTAACGTGCCGAGTCAACTGCATTGCATAATTTAGAATTCGATCAAACGAAGAAGATTTTGTTTTTTTACGTATGGTAGTGATTTATAATTGAAGCTTTAAAAACCCAAGACATTATTTTGTTGCTTAGTGCAGAGTTAGTTATACGTTTAAGTAAAACCGTTCTCACGATGACACAATCAAAGAAGCATAGTTTGTTCACCATT
This sequence comes from Anopheles coustani, assembly GCF_943734705.1. Classification (NCBI taxonomy): domain Eukaryota; kingdom Metazoa; phylum Arthropoda; class Insecta; order Diptera; family Culicidae; genus Anopheles; species Anopheles coustani. The sequence continues at coordinate 82,781,600 of NC_071288.1, read as the reverse complement.
TTACCACAGCATTTCACCAATTCTCTTACCAATTACAGTATGCAGTTGCGCTTTGCGATTGTAGAACTTCTGAACGACTTCAAACTCCAGTGTAGCAATGTAAAATGTACGATCGATGATCTTCGATCCAAGCAGAGCCATTCTGTTATCGTCACTTTCCTGAATCGACACTTCGCATTGTCGGTGGCACGTTTTAACCTACAAATTATGAAATGATGTTCATGCACAACGCAACAAACGCGCATAATTTCCGGCACGAGCAGAATAGGGCAAAGTAAGCGACGAAATTTTGCAGAAAATGACAAATTGAAAACCCTTAACGTCATCTTTAACAGCGTCACGTTTGTACCATCTAGAATCGAAAATTTAAAGGCATTAACCAGAATGCAAACAATATAGACAGTTTTTCCGGGCTCTTGACTTCCAATACGCTCAGATTTATGCATCTAATTAAAAATAATTTGAACTCGGTAGACTTTATGCAATGGAAAACACCGAATCTAAATGAGCTTGTTTTAATCCGGAACTAATTTACCGGTGGTCTGGGGCGCGTAGAGAAGTTGGACCATCTACAATGTTAGAAACACTTTTGCTTCTAACGCCAGCTGTCAATTCGGCTAAAAACAGACAGCCTAATGATATTGATAAGCCAAAAGGGAACTTCATCGATCAACTGACGGATCGGCTGATCGAGAGGAGCGATGACCCTTGGCGTCGGCTTTGCCGGTGGAAGGCTTTAAATAAGGCACGTTTGGGCGCGATGAGCCAGTGTGCAAACATAAGCGTTTAATAAAAGACTAATGTTTTGGTTCCGCACCACAGCGGTACCTAAGAAATTTCTTGTTTCTTTCTTTGCTTTGCACAACGTTGGAGCAGTTTCCAACATACAATGTCTTCAGCTGACAAATAACATGCTCCATGAGGTTTGCACTCGAGATGCACACCTCGTGAACTTGAAATCAATCTATCTTTCAAGTAGCATTGCGACAGATTTTGCGATCAGTTGTTTTCGGTTCCTGCCAAACCTTATCAATGTAGCACTTAGTCCAAACCAGCTTCGAAGTATTTATCTTTCGTGCATTCCCGTACCATTGCTACTCGTGCAAATCGTATGTAATTCGATCACAAACATTAATGCAAATGAGACCTCCCCGAATATCACCTCATGGTCATGGAAAATATTTCAATCGATTATTCGTGGAATTCACCTGAGGAAAGAACAATAAGCGTGTGTGAAATCGGACATTACATGAACATTTTCGCTAAAATCCTTAATGTGTATGTTTATTCTGATTCAAAGAACATACTAAATGCTAAATAGCTGGACATTCTAGTCAACATCTTTAATATAAATGTATGAACACAACTAACAATCGAATATAATTTCAATAAAACGGCCATTTTACATTGGCAGTTAATTACGACGCCATCTCCGACTCTAAAATTAGTTCAGTTTTCTGGTTTTTCCCTTAATGACAGCTCAATGTCGCGTTAACTCTCAAATATGTGTGACGCATTGTAGCAACGAATTTAAAATTGTTGCTGCTTCCGAAAAATGTAAATGTTTGCGAATTTTATTGACTTAGTAGTTTTTCAAACCAAGCTATGCGTCCATGGTCTTGTTGTGAATTTAAAAAAAAAATGTTCAACTCGGAATTTTAGATAAAACTGTTAGCTAAAATCAGTAAAGCAGGTGTCATTTGTTGTAATATTTTTAGATTCGCTTCGTTATTTGTTATAGTATGAAGTGGTATTTGATTACGATTTAAATTAACTACGCTTTCAATATCCAGATCGTGATTGTGTGACTTGAATCATAACGGATCGAAGAAGTAAACAGGAAATATTCTCCTATCAATAATTTCCCGGGGATTGACGGTTGCAAGTGGAATTTCTCTTGGATACTTAGTTTGGTAAAGGAAAACATTTTGCCAACCAACGTGCCCAAGAGTTTGGAAACACCAATGTTGTGTTTGACAAACATATTTACTTCATGATAACAACATGATCACGATAGTCCTAACACCACTCAATTCCCGCCGCATCTAATACTTCTGAAGATTGACCGAAACAATCAAGCAGAGAGCGCTTAACCTCACGCTTAACAAGAGCTTAACCTCACGCTTATTCCCGTAGCATTGTTGAAAGTGACGGTACAAGATAATTCCATTGCATCGTTTGACGCAATCCGGATGTCAACGAATGTAACTAGGCTTATCATTGTCAACAATTCGATCGGTTGCACGTGGAAATCACCACAGGAAAAGCAAGTGGTGAGATGTTTCCAATACCATCCCATTCGAAAACCCAACAGGCATATACCCAATTCTTTGGGAGAGCAGGAAAGGCGGTGTGCTTTGTTGTTTTAAATCCTTTAAAATAAATTTGTCCTGGTAGGTAGTCGCAAAGAAACAAGTCTTATATTGGCATGTAGTTGGAGATGAAGCAGGTTTAGGTTATGTCTATTTGTTTGTTTTTATTTTTGATATACTAAGCCAATCGTTTTACCCCCTTTATTTTGATTCGAACTGATTAGTAATAACTTGTTCGTAGAAAAGAACAAGATTATGAAAAAATATAATAACCCAAGACTCACAGATGCCGAGTTTCCAGTTCCAGCAAACAAGCGACACATTCCCGTGGTTCTAAAGCATTTACTCCGTGATAAGGTAAAGCATGCTTTTTTGTTAAACGGACCGAGTTTAAAGCTTTCATTAACGGCCCTTGCACACCACCGCCAGACGAATGTTGTACTAACGAGTCAACGACAATCAAAGTGGAATGTAAAAGCAGACTCTTAATATTTCAAACCATTTGGAAAAACGCAGGCACTGCAACCCGCGAAGGTAAACACAATTCGTAGTCCACCTGGCGTGCAAACAAAGAACGAGCCAGCCACCCTTTGACCCCACGCAAGACGCAGCCAGCAGTCGACGGTTGCACCGCTGCACAATTAATTGCAGCTTTCAGTGCCTTTTAATTTACGAACTAGAGCGCACCGAGACGTCGGTGCTTCAATGGCGGTGCCGTGTAAAATTATTTCGCATCAGCACGACGTTGTTCCCCCATTCAAAGCTGGCCGTGGCTGTCGGGGGAGGGCTCCCGTTTTGAACCGCGTCGGAAGTGGCCACGATGTGCGTAACACCGACCGACGGTTCCGCGAGCGTCCAACATTCCGGAAAACTCATCAATTAGCCGCATCAAAAGAAACCATCCAGGGCGTGGTGGAGTCCTAGGAGCGGCGAGCGGAGAGCTTTGGCCTTCTGGGCGCCAGTTTTCCCGAAAACATTCGCACCACCCGGGACGAACGGGACGGGACTCATGCACTCATACAGACACACGTAGTGGTGCCTCGGCTAATTGCTGCCTATACTTCGGTCGACATGGGCGGACGGCACCAGAGCGGCCATATCATCGTAATGACGGCCATTTGTACGTGGCAAACAATTCGCTTCCTAATTATCAATTAAACCACTACGGAGGCAGAGCCCGGCCTCGGCCCATTACACTAACCCGCGGATCAGCCGGTGGGCGCCGGGGAATCGCGGGACGGGGGATAATGTTTTCGGTGGTCGTCGGACCGGGCAGGCCCGAGGTGAGTGTTTATGATGTGACGGGCTAAGCGCAGCCCGATTTGCGATGGTCTCGGAAGCTGTACAACCGAACGAGCACATCCTCCCATGGCCCCTGACCAGCTGCTAACGGGTGTGTGTGTGTGTGTTATGTGGCTGCATCCGTCGAAAAAGGGGCCCAACGTGGCTCGTCCACTGTTGCCACTGTGACAGTTCGACTTGTGCATTTCAAAACATTCCCGGAACAGCATGCAAAAACCGGGTCAGCCAGAAGTCATCCCCGCGCACACACGTCGCTGCTGACCGCGGCCAATCGCATCGGTTCCAGACCATTTGTTCCACCGATGTGTGTGCGTGTGTGTGAGTGGAAACATGTGCTAAGCGCCACGTCCCGTGTTTAGTTGCAAGCAAAAAAACAAAAAGAGACCTGACGTCTGCCATCCGCCGGGACTCCGGGATCAGCCGCGCTGCCTAATAAACTCGTGAACCGTTCCTGTAGCCATTGTTGGTCGAGAGCTGGTCGGTCTCGGAATGTGGATGGTTGCTCACCGAACAACACCCATGGAACGATGCTAGCAGGTTTTTTACACGACGGTGAAGAACGGAAGGTTATTTGACCATGGGTTGCCTGTATGTAATAACACTCATTGGAAAAAAAAGAAACCAACCACAGCATCAAACGCTACAGCAGGGGTCGCCAAACTTATTCCACACTGCCGGCTGGGACTGTCATCAACAAGAGAAAGTGAAAAGTTAATAAATAGTTTTTTAAATTTATTTTTGTAGAGAAGAATCGAAATTGGCTAGCTCCTCTAACAATCGGCTTTGTATTAACAACTGGACTTTATGAACATTTTCAAAAAAAGGTTTTGTAATTTTGTTTTAATTCAAATAATTTTCTTGATATCTTTTTGTATCCAGAATAGGTCTCAAATTGACTGTGTAAATTTTCATTAACATCGAACTCATTGTGGAAGCTTCAAAGAGGCTTTGATTTGACCGACGAAAATCTGATCTTAAATGTATCTGCGTACAATAAAACACTTTCAGTTAATTTTCAATAAACAGGGAATTTGAAAAGGCATCAAACGAAATCCTAACGAAAAATTAAAACGAAGAACAAATCAATCAAATTTCCGTACCTAGCGCGAAAGCTAATAGTATAAAACATATTTTGAATTTGTTTAAGAGAGTTCAGTGTACTAAGAAGATACATTTGAATCGCATGTTGTCATTTTTGGATAAAAGACAATGTAATTTCGTCGAAATTGCGTGTTTGTTATCTCAGGTCAAGTGTACAACGTTTATAATCCAACGGAAGACTTTTGTATAATACAAAAGCATTACATCGTAGAAGAACAATGTTTGTTGGCGTGTAAACAAGATATTCCTTATTCCGGAAGTGATTATATTTTTCTCAAATCTATTTCACTTCAAATCTACTTTATAAAATGAGAAAATGAAAATGATGATTTTAATATTAATTTTTGTATGAAAATAAAAATTTATAGTTGGTATGCAACAAACAGGACAGCCGATCACAGTTTACCAACCACTGATCGTTGAGGCCCTCGCAGTGGAAAACCAACGCGGCTCCCGAGAGTTCCGGTGAAAATTAATGAACCGAGGCCAAATTTTCCACCCAGGCGCGCGCTGGGAGGTCGCTGGACCTCCCGGTGTAACAACATTGCTAATTCAAACGACGCAGCGCGTTTGTAGTGTGTGTGTGTCTGTCCCAAATGTGGATTTTGTTGGATGGGCATACGAGGCATTAAGTTTTTGCTAGTTCAAAGGCGCACCTGCCCCTGAAGAGCGAACCTTTTGCGGTGGGGGTGTCAAAGCGGGGGACGCTGCGTAAAAATGACCGTCGGTTCGGTAGTTCCGCCGACCAGTCAAACGAAAGACTTTCCAGCCCAAATTTATCCATTCGGATCTGTTATTGCCGTTCTGCGCTCGAATTGCGGTGTCGCGGGCAGAATTTAGGGCTCGCTTGCGTTCTTCAACCGGTTCCCTTATTTTTCGTACCTTCGAACAAACCGTTTTTCCAACTGCAAGCTTCTGGGTGCGTCGTGTCGTCAGCAGTTTCCGGTCTTGTTTTGTTTTGTTTCTTTGTTTTTTTGTTCTCTCCGTCTGTGAAGTTGCCCAACTTCACGCACCACGCATTCGGATGGTGGTTTCGAATGTTATTTCAATTTTTCAAACGATTCAACGTTTGGCGCGAAGAACAGTGATGCGTGTTGCGCGTTGGTCAGTGGGTTGGTGGTTGCGTTAGGAAGTGGCCGTTTTTTTTCGCTGTATCTGCTTCGCTTTTCAACATAAAACACGTTGGTACGTGGTCACCAAAGCGGCACAAATTATAACACGATCCACTTCCCGCTGCCGCTTGCTACTCGGCGCCTTCGTTGATGTCGCGGGGTTTTTCGCCTATCGAATCCAGCACAACATTACATAGGCCTTTTTTTCTAAGTTTTTTTAGTTCCAGCCTTTTGGAAGAAATAGCATTCCAGCCGTTCCAAAGTCGATGAGCAGGAGGGGGCGCACGATTGACCAGCATTAAAAAAACGAATTCAGATGGCACCACTCCAAGAACCAAACACGAGCCAACCACCGAATGGCTTTTCTATTTGCCTTTTCAGAGTGAAACCCTTTCGAACGAAACCCAACTGGGTTTTGATGTTGATCGCGAAAAAGCATTTCCATTCTAGTAGTAGTGGAAAAGTGTTAACCAAAGGGTAGAGGAAAATAGTTTCATTTGTCATCTAATCGCTGAAGAGTCCTTTATTTAAAATACGAGTTACTATTTGAACTATTCCATTATCAATTCAAATTTATTTCGTTTTATTATGCAAGCTTTTCATGTGTTTTCTCGGTTCAGTATACCATCGATTGTTTTGAGCTACAAAAAACGTCAATTAAACCATGCAAAAGGGTCCAAGCACTATATTGAAGCCAACGCACGTCCATACTTACTGTGCCTATCCATCCTCTTCTTCAGTGTAATATCTGTATGTTTTTCCAGTGTGGAATTTAATGTTTTTCTTTCAAAAAAGTTCTCTATGATTACTTTCGGCGCATTCTAGCACATCGTGGTCGATGTTTTGGTGCAAAATAAAACAATGAAAAAACTTTCACATGTACATTTATGTGTCCAAATTTCAAGCATTTGCTCTAGAGAACTAGAAACTTGATAGTTACTTATATAATTGGCATAGAGACTTATTTTGAGATATTCATTTAGTATACTCAATGCCTCTTATTTTGGAGAAAACGAAAACCTTTGTGCTCTGGAAAAGTAGTCTACCCATTGCAAGTTGGCCTGATTGAGCTTCGAAAAGAAGCTTGTTTCAGTAAAAAGTAAAATATTTATAACGTTTCAAATCACTCAGCAAAGGTTCCGCTGTCTTTACCGTTTGTAAAAACAATATGACGGAAAGAAATGTACACGGTGTAAGATGCAGCTATGAAAATTAATGGGGTACAATTAAACTATCCAACAATGGCACTCGATCAGGGGAAAGATAGAAAAGGATTTTACCGGTCGGATGCCGACCGAGGATTGTCCGCAGCTTCAGTCACTTGTTGCCTTTTTCCTTGAACAAATCGTGCGTCGGAACGAACGGGAACCATACAGGGATTCCCGTGGCGGAGCAGGTGATAAATCCGGTCCGCTCACATTGCGTCCCGTGGCGACCTAAATCATAATTAAACCCACCGTCGCCAATAAAATCAATCGCCTAATTGCACGTCCAGCCCATACGGTTCATCCTCTGCCTCGGGTGGAGAGGGTAAAGGGGGAGGGGGAGAGAGACGGATCGTTTTGAGCACTATAAATCGAACGCCCTGTCGAAGACGAGAGCATTCCGGGCCCAAGCGCATCCACTGAACCCGGGCATCGGGTTGTCCAAGAAGTAATTATTCTATTCTTGGTAATCAAGAAAACCGGTCCCGATATCGATCACGGTACACGGACACGTCCAACGGTGGCCGTAGGAGTGTTTACCGGGGGAGTAGGCAGTAAGCGGGTAACATGACGACCGGGACTGGCTCCCGGGAGCCCAAGGGCAGCTCCAGGGAATGAGATCGTTAACAGATTTTACTTTTCGTGTTAGCTTATCGGACGCCAGGAACGCCACAGCGATCGTGCGTGACACTATTTGGACAGGATCATTAACCTAACCGCTGGACAGTGTGCAAAGGCCCAAGCTGGGTCTGGTCCATCGATCAAGCTGGAAGGCCTACAAAGTGCGTGGCCGTGTAGCAGCAGCAGCCTCTGTTGAAACGGAACCAGAGTTTGTCATTCGAGCCTTTCGAGGTCTTTCGACGGTGATGTTTGTCGCTAATGGGCACGATGCCGCGGTTGGATGCTTTCCAAATGTGCCCTGGTAATAGCTCAAATAGGTGATATCACCGGCAATGATTTATTGGAACGCAGCCTCCAGCGCGACACCACTTTTGCGCTCTCCAAGCGTGGTCGCACAATGGGCTGCTCGATCGTTCAAATGGAATGAATTATTTTTAGTGTTTGATTCTACAGTTGGTGGACGTTCATTTATTGCTTTCAATATGTTAGTTGGTGTTTACTAACTAATTTGTTGCTAATTTGGTTAATTTTTTAAACAAAAATTGATTTCTAATATAAGCATTTGTTGCGAAATTATTATTTTTGCTCACAAAACCTGACCTGATGGCCTTTCTCTCTTGTAAGTTTTCAAACAAAGGAAATTGGATTAACATTACGTGGAATGTCATTAATCGAGTTCATGAGCTGATTTTGCAATCAGCTACATTTTGTAACGTTCTTGTTTCTCCTACATCAATTCGTTTTGTCAAATTCCATACAAAGAATGTATAACAATATTTTTTTTGGGTTTCAGTTGTATCTCTTTGATCTCGTTATCTAATAATAGCTTAAAGTTATGACTACACCGTTCAATGTGTTATTTGCAACTCTTTTCTTCAGCGTATCGATTTTTGTTATTTTTAATACTTTTGATTGATTTATCTAATCTATTTGATGAAATGAACTTGTTTCCTAAATATAGTGTATTTTGATTTAAGATTTAACATTGTGTAAGGAGTGAACTATTGTTTTTTTTTAATTTACCTCAAGTATAAAAGTGAGAAGATTTTTTTAAAATAATTATGACTTTTTTAATTTTAGTCCATCTAAAAAGCTACAATTCAATTGTACGATCTCAATGTGGATGATGTCTTCCGATGCACCTCCGTATATGGAGGCTGCAACCGTTCTAACGGTGCTTTTTCACTGGACACTGCCCCGTTTAGGCCAAATGACATCAGTCAACCTTCTTTCACGTACCTGAAGAGAACGGTCCTTTCCTTCCCCATCGTTCCTTCCTCCGATTGCCATTATGGTCCAGTAATGTACAACGATTGGCATTTGGTATTTGTGCCCGGTCGTTCAGTTCCATCTTTTATAAATTTGCACTCGCCAATATGGTTCAATCCAACGGTGCTTCCCTTCGGACGCCTTTGCATGCCAGAGTACTTTCTGCGGCAAGTCAACCAAACAGACGACCTCCACCGGCATCGGGATCGCTTTTGCTGCAGCGTTTCTTCCGTGCGCCTCACAAGCGATGCTGCAGTGGTGCATAGTACTTCTTGGCAGCATGAGTTCTCAATTTACTTCCCGCTTCGAGCCGTACATCGCGAAATACAATACGCGGCCGCCTCCTCGTGTCCCAAAAACGCTCTCCCCCGCAAACGATGGGGTTGTACTAAGAAAATGAAACATTTTTCCACATGTCTGAGCGCATTAGGAACCCTACACCTTACGCCCGTTGCGCCGTCTGCTCGTTGGCTTATTTTTATTTCATTCTACCACCATCCAGCTCGGTTCTTGCTGGCGGGGATAAAAAATCCACAAAAAAGAATCGCAATCGGCGCTGAGCATACGGCGGCATCCCGTGTGCGGCATTGCTTACTTTGCCCCGGAGAGTTGGGGAATCCCGAGTTCTCCAATATCGAGCTGCCAGGCTCGAGTCTGCCAAATGGCGCCCCCGAAGTGTACGGTTTCACCTTCCAAACCCGAGGGCGAAGCAGGATCTGCATCCGTGCCAATAATCTTACCGATCATTAAATGCATCATTCTTCCTGGTTCAAGGTCCCGTGCTGCAGTAAAATGAGATGGGGTGGGGAGATGGGAGGAGAGGGGACAAAAGGAAGAATAAAGTCTTATGCTACGAATAAGGCAAGCGCGTCTATTCTCCAAGTAACTGCGGACGAACCGTGGAGAGTTCGTCGCGGCATAACACGGAAATGAACGTGGATGCATCGATTGCACCCCCGGAGTGGGTTTGGAGGATGGGAGGAAGGGTGTGCAAAGGTAGCAAGTCACTAAAGCACTACCCACCCCGAACCCATCTCGAACGCCCGGCGGCAACATCCTGGCGCGCCGCGAGAAAGGGGTGCCTTTGTTCGGCGCGGAATTCACACAAATACATTATCCGAATACTGCGGGTTTTGCTCGACGCCGTTCGGTTGCACTTTCGTGCACTTTCTGCATCTACGTATGAGCGTATATGCTTTAAAAATGGCGAACGCAAGAGCAACTTTAAATCACAAATCGACAAATCGACGGCGGAAGATGCACATAAAGCCGGCACACAAAGGGAAGCTTTCGAAGCTTCTGCAATGGAACGCTTAAGGGAATGGCACGGGCGGAAAACAATGTGAAGTGCAATTTGTTAAGAGAAGAACACCTCTTTCGAAACCAGCAAACCAGGAGGCGACGATTGATGTGTATTCACGATGCAGTTGAATAAGCGAACACTTGATTAAAGGGATTATGTTCCACGGGTTTCGATGATATCGTGCTTGTGCGGGATGTTGAAAGTGGAATTTTTATAGCAAAAGAATTATTTTCAGAAGCTTCAAATTAAAACATTGAATAATAAAAAAAAACTAGCAACATAAAACTGATGTAATAATTTTTTCAAACCATTTTTAAAGCATAGCTTAGCATGTGATGAACATATGCCGTTCATCGGGTTTCAACGATTACGAGCATCTGCGAAGTGTTCAAGTGGGATATTTTTAGCAAGAAAATTATTTTCAGAACCATCAATTTGAAACACTGAATAGTAAAAAAAACTAGCAATCAAAAATTGATTGAATAACTTTTTAACTAGACACAAACCAGGTATCAAGGAATAGTAAATCTTAAATAAAGAAAGAAAAATGGAATATTATTAGATCTATTCTCTATTGTGAAGCGATTTCCCTATTGTGAAGTCAGTCAGTGTTTCTTTTCGGGTTTTTTTACTATCAGCATCTTAGCATGTGTTTCTTAACAAGTTTATTTAAAAAATTTATCATATTCAATGTACTTGAATCATTTAATTTGTTTTCTTTCGTTAAACTTTTCAATTGACTTTAAAACCAGTTTTCAATTTTCCAAATCTTACGCATAGCTAGCGTCGTTTTGAGGCATCGAGAAGATCTCTTTCCACTATTTTTTTTCTTTCTAATTTTTGTATTCAGGTTGGATAGATCGCATCGAGAAATCTGCCAGATCGCGTCGTTATGTCATGATAATTTCAATATTAAGGTTTCGTTGCCAACAAAATTTAAATAAGTTCAATAAAATCCCAACTATTCAAAAAATTTAAGAAAAATACAGTAAAAACACTACCAATTGAGCTCACTGAAAAACTTCCACAGGAGTCTAGTTTCCATTGTAATGTTTAATGATTAAAAAAAAACATGATGATTAACAAAACAGAGAAAAAACTAAATCTTTTACAAAAGTGCTATAAATGCTATTTTCCTTAAGGTATGAACTTTTTATTGAACGAAACTTTCCTATCTTTTCATTGCAGTGTTCACATGGGGTCGCAAGATGGGCAAAAAGTTCGATCTCCTTCGGCGCGGTAGCGACGCTAGCCACAAGCTAGCCTCCATACCGGGCAGCATAGCGTTGGTCACGGTCGCTCCACCGGTCGTTCCACCAACGTCATCGTCGACCGGTACGACGTCATCGATCATCGCGGCGTCCATCGCGTCCTCCTCCGAGCCGTGCATCAACACGTTGACGGGCGATGCCGGGGCTAAGAACCGGATCAAACCGGCCCTTCAGAAAGCATACCAAAGCAGTAGTAATTGTAGTAACAGTAGCAGCGGTGATGGTGGTGGAACACGAGCAGGAAATGGCGCGACAAATGCTAGCAATGGCGCCGACCCGCTGGTGAAGCTCAACACAGAACGATCGTCGGGGACGTTTCGGAATTTCTTCTACCGAATGGGCTCCACCGGAATGCTCAATCACAAATCGAGCCACTATCAGAAGCAGCAGTTCATTCAGCAGCAACACCAGCAGCAGCACCAGCAGCAGCAACAGCAGCAGCAGCATCACCAACAGCAGCAGCAGCATTTGCTCCAGCAAATGTCGCCATCGGTGGAGCACGGGAAGATGGACAACCAGCAGATACTGTACCGCAGCAGCTCCACCAGTCAGCTGAACAGCTCGTCATACGTCAAATGCGACGACCCAACCGACGGCATCAATCTTGCCAATGGGCACGCGAAGGGAACGGTCGGTAGCAACAGCTCTTCCCAGCTGCACCTAACTGGACTGAACGAGACCAACCAGCATAGAAACGCGTCCGGGGCGAGTACTCCAACGACCAACAACAATAAGTCGTCTAGCTGTGACGATATTGCGCGCGTTGGAACCAACCACCATCAGAACGTTGGCCAGCAGCAACAACATCAGCAGCAGCAGCAAGAATCAACATCGAAAAAGAACCACTTCCCGTACGCGTTCCTTCGCTCGAAGCTGTCGGTTCTGCCAGAAGAGAACGGTGGCTCGGTGATCAACTACAACCGCATGAAGGAGAACCTCCTGCGCACCGGCAACCGGGGATCGATCGTAAGCCTCCGGTCGGACCTGGACAGCGTCTCCATCACCGACTCGCAGCTGAACATCTCGACGGGCGAGAACGGCGAAGGCTTTCTGACCGGGACCGGTGACTCCAAGTCGATCGCGGCGAGCAGTGAAGTGGGCGTCATGTCCCGCAACAACTCCATCAAGACGCTCACCGACACCGAGCACAGCTTCGTGCTGAACTACCAGCGGCTTAGCAGCTGCCTGAGCAGCAACGAGTCCGGATACGATAGCGATGGACGCCACGCAGAGGACAAGATCGACGACAGCAGCAACATATCGCTGAATAGTAGCATTAGCTCCTCCAACCACCATCATCAGCATCAGCACCACCAGCAGCAACAACATTCGACGCAAGGGCAAGGGTCACGCGACATGGGTGACGCGTACGTGGACGCGATCCGCACCAAGGATCAGTCGTACGTTTTCGGCAGCCGGAGGCGGCTGTCCTCGTCCTCGTCGTCGGTCGTATCGGGCGCGAACTTCGACTGCGGCACCATCCGGCGGCGCTTCCGGCAGATCAAGCTGGTCAAGCAGCACGCTGACGACACGATCGGCATCGAGCTGACGCCGCAAACCATCGGGCTGGACGAGGGCGAGTGCGAGACGCGCTATCTGGTCACCGAGATCGACCCGGAAGGCATTGCTTACAAGTAAGTTTTGGTTCTAAACATGCTTCCGGCAACATCGAAGGCACAAAAGTGGATAAAACTAGCAAATCAGGCGGGTTTGGACGGGCTCTAGAAAAAGCTCTTTTTATCGAATGAAGATGATGCAATATAGCAGACCAAACTGATTTGCTAAAAGGTCGTTGATTGTCATCTTTTTCATTTAATTTCTTAACAAATTTAATGTGAATTACTTTTTTATACTACAATCAACCAGTTTTCGGGTGGATTCTGAGATAATTGTAGGTTGGATCAATTTTATCCAGCAATTCTTGTCCACTACTTTACATATTTGAGTCATTTAATGTTGCTTTCCTCTGAAATGGATCGATTTCACCTGAAACATTTGAATTTTGATTGAAATGTTTTTTTGTGAAATTAACACTGTTTTTGTAAATGTCAGATATAAGATAAAAATAGTTTGGTTATATTATTTTGGTACATCTTCAGAAACGAATTGATATCAGATAAACGAAGCAGATTAAAGTTGTTGATTTGTGTCGGATAAAATAAGTTTACCAACAAAACATAATGATTGGTTTGCACATCAGACAAAAACTTCACTACATACTTGTTGTTTTATCCGAGCAGTACGCACCGATAGAATCCGTTCTCGTTTTTCTAATTTTTAATTTATATTATTGTTTACTTGTTATAGATAGTTAACTCGCCGTATGTTCAAAAATATTTAAAAAATTACCTTTAACAGCTTTACAAGTATTTTTCGTTCAATATTTCAAAAAACAAAGCCAATCAGCGGGGCTGAACCTTTTGTAATAATTCGACTTGTGCGAAGCTGAGCGCTTATACTTAATGAGAATTGCGTTAAAGTTGCATTAGTTAACTAACGATTAATTAAAAATCACATTACGAAGTAATTTACACCTTCCAATTGGCGATCATTCCGGGTTAAAATTGAATGGAAAATATCTCATTACGTATTTCAAACGATTACCCCACTCCGAGTATCGCTCGGTTTCACCCAAAGACAACCGGCACGAAAATGGCATACAAAACGTGATTCACATGATATAAACGCATTGAATAACTCAACATGCGCTATCATTTCATCACAACTCATTTGAATTTTCCTAACACCTCGACGTCGTTTTTGTTTTTGTTTGGTTTCTGCCTTCCAGGGATGGCCGATTGCGCATCGGCGACGAGATTGTGAACGTAAACGGGCATCATTTACGTGGCTTGCAGTCTCCCAGCACTGTCCAGCGTATCCTATCGACATTTGTCAACAATGTCGTAGACCTTGTCATCGCACATGACGAGTTAACTACGTTCAACTCTGACGGCAATCGAAAGATCAAAATCGACTCCCGGCCGACGATCGGGCTGCTGGGTGCGACCGGTGGCGGCGGTGGTGGTGGTGGCGGTGGATCCGGTGCGATCTCGATCACTTCCGACGTGTCGTCGACCGGCTCGTCCGGGTCCTCGTCAACCTCGTCGTCGCCGAGAGCAGCACCCGGCAAGCCCACGGTAACGGCCAACGGAGTCGGCAACCCGGTACCGGTCTCCGGTCAACCCGCGAAACCGTTCCCCCTCACACCGATCTACGCCCCGTCGGACTATGTGCCGGTGTACGCGAACCGCATCTCGATCTCGAACACGATCTGCGACGACGAGAAGTGGCAGATGATCAGCAAACAGCGCGTAGAGGCACTGGCAAAGAACGGCTACTCGCAGATCTTGGGCTCGAAGCGGCTCATCAAGGATAGTGACGAAGAGATTGCGTCATCGGCGGACAAGGCGATCGATCCGAACGAGACGGGACTGTACTCGCTGTATCGGCCGGTGTCGCACGGTAGTATCAACCAGGCGATACGCCATCTAACGCATGGAGATGGCGGAGCTCCCACCGTGATGGTGCAGGTGATCTCCGACACGATCCGGCGGAATGTGCCCATCGGCGGAACGAAGGCGTACCGGGCGGCGAAGGCGTTGAAGAGCGAAGAAGACATCCCCCGATCGGTACAACGGATACGGCTCCAGTCGGACGGTGGTGACGGGATCGAAGGTGTGTCAGATGAGTGTCCATCGCTGGAAGGCAATCCACTGCAACGCTCGAAGACGGAGAACAACATTAGTGGTGCGCGGGACGAGTTGGACTGCTCGCTGGACGGTACCAAGTTCGAGGCGGGCGTGCGCATACTGATCAACGAGGAAGGATCGTCCTACATCGAGGGTAAGACCGATAAACTCCCAACCCCGGGTGGATAAAGTATGGTAGAATAATTTGATTGCCCGAATTCTTTATAACGGCCTTTATAACTTCGTCATTTTCTAAGATTTTTGGAATTCTAAATGGCTTTTATCAAGAATACTTGTTATCTTTACTTTGGAATTTTCGGTGATGCACCTTTCCCGCGTCATTCCGCTAGCTCAGTGCAAAACAAAAAAGGCCGCATTTTTTTCAACTTTTACATTTTCATAAAAATGTTAATTCAGAAAACATAATACGATAGAAGGGAAGTACATTAAGCGCAAAGAAAATGCATGAATCCACCTTTAAAACATTATTTAATGTTTTTACGATTACAAATGACGCTACAAATTGACCTTGAAGTCATGGAAATTGGCGTTACTTTCGTTTCTTGAGGTCCATTTATGGTGTCATTTTTTATCCTAAAAATAAGAAAATATATTTTCGCTGTACTTTTATGTTTGCTTTCTAACGCATTCTTATTAACTGGGTTAATATATTTTTCTTTGTAAAATATAAAAAATTACCCTTTTTCCTTAACGCCAAGCTAACAAAGTAATCAAGTGGTATATCGAAAAAAAACCAGAAACGCTAACAGATACACTAAAACAAATACACTAAAAAGTAGCCATTTGGGGATTCGACAAAAACAATTACGAAGTCATACCGTTTGTAAAAGAGCAGTTAAAAAATGACCACTAAAACTCATTCGGGCCAGGCAAATTTGGTTCTCGAAACTGGTTTAACAGAAAAATCGATAAGCATTATTTGTTTTGAAAAAATATTCAGCCGTTTTCGAAATATTTAAAACGGAAATTTCCCAGCGATCAAAATGACTGTTGTTTGAGTTCCAGTATTAATAATCGTTTTTCTCCTTTGGACAGGAATACACAAGTGTACCTACCTGACCGTCACCTTCTACAAGGGAGCCGGCATGAAGTCGCTCGGTTTCAGCATAGTCGGTGGTCGAGACTCGCCACGTGGCAACATGGGTATCTACGTGAAGACGGTCTTTCCGAGCGGACAAGCCGCTCTGGATGGGACGTTATTGGCGGGTAGGTTCCTTAAACGACTCGTTTCGTTCAATTCAAAGCATTGTTACTAATATTGTCCATTCCTTCGTGTAGGAGATGAAATACTGTCAATCAATGACGTCGCCGTGCAGGGTATGAGCCACTGCGAGACGATCGCACTGTTCAAGAACGTCAAGGAAGGACCGGTGGTGCTGAAGCTAGCCAGAAGAAGGTACGGTACCGGTATTCACCAAACCTCTTTTGCGAGGAGTTTTTCCGAATCAAACAAATAATTTTACATCGTTTCCTCTTGCAGATACCATCGCGCCAAGTCCGTGGACAACCTACCGAACTGAGTGTCAAGTGAACGATTTCAACACACCCCCTTCATTTATGCGCGACTTCGAAGGCACACGATCACGAAGATCACGAAACACACAATCGACGGCATAATTATTATTTATTCTACCCACGTCTATCCTCCGGCCTGGGTTGGGGACACGTCAATTCTAGTCACCTGTTTCTGTATAGTTTTCTGCAAACATGCGCGCGCACGACACGCACGCACGCACGCCCGGGGTTTTAGATGAACCGAAACCCTACGAGACTTTAGATTTCAACAGCCCTTCTGGTGCTCCATCCCGTTTGTCCCGTGTTTATGCATCAAATCAGCAAGCGAACGCGGCCGGAATCATCGGCGATACAAGAGATCGGGCACACGCAACCGCATACTAATGGCAATGTACGCTACTTGTTGCCACTTGACATTAAACTCACTTGCGCGCGAACCGGATGGTTCGGTTAACGGCACGGATCGGATCTTCTAGTGTAAGAAATTGACAAACATTTAGGTTAAGGGCTTTTCTTTTCTCTCTCCATCCTTCCTTCTTTAGCACATTGTTCTCCTCTCTCTCTCTGTTCTTGTACAAATCGTAAATGATATCCCAAAAATAAAATGAGATAAAACATTCGTAAGGAAAACGCTAGTTTTACTGTTTTTTTTCTCTCCGTTTCATCCTATATTCCCGGCACGGTACTCACAATCCCACCGATCTACAAAAAGGCCGCCATCGAATATGGTTTTTTCCCGTGTTACGTGCTGCAGGCGGTCTGCGTTGAGGGGACGCTTCCGTCCGTGCGGGCCGTATCGGACTCGATTGGTTTAGCGCTAACCTCAATGCGTCGCTTCTTGGAATAATGTTCGATGCGATTCTCCAAGCTCTCTTTGCGACCAAAAAGAAAAATAAAAGAATGGAAATTAGCTAGCTTATAAAAGATAAACATGGTTCCTTATAGTATAGCATCTTACCACATCGCTGTCGCTGGAGTAAAGGGCAGTACTCTCTGCTTCTTACGCCTTGTGTCAGTGAGTCAGCCTGATTACATAAGGAACGGCCGACTCCAAAGTTCTCCTGGAATACACCCTGCAATGTGGCCAACATTTCACGAATCATCGTAGTCCTAACCAGAGGAAAAAAAATGAGATTTTAGATTTTTGAATCGGCAAAAACAACATCTATCATGTCTTTCGCTATACTATCATTACTTTACGCTATGCTTCGTCCATAGGGTTTGTAGATCCGAAATAGTACGCCATAGATTGTCCTCTTGGTAAATCCACGGTCGTAACTCGCTTTCGTCGTCTGTTTTACCCTCGTTAGGTTCACCACTTTTCTCGTTGAACTGACATTCGTACAAATTCAGGGGAACATCGCTGGCCATGCTGTACTGAGGCTTGCAGGGGTTTTTCTCAACGTCCAGCAGTTCCTGCACGATCGCTGGATTCTCTTTTCCCTGGCCAACTAGCAATAATACAGCCATAATGCAACGCACTTGATGCCAGAGGAAGGCTTTGCCCCGAAGTTGTAGGTACATCATGTCGTAGCTCCGATCGTCCGTAGTGTCCGCTTGCGATGGTCGGATGCAGATTTCCTCGATGCTTCGTACAAAATTCACCACCCCATTTCCAACGTCCATTTTGCACAAATTCCTAAAATCGTGTGAGCCCAACATGTGCCCGGCTGCTTCCTCCATCGCGGTTATGTTCAGGTCCCCCCGGGGAAAGAAGTAGCGGTACGTGCGCGAACGACAGTCAAACCGAGCACTATAGCTAGTGTTCACCATGGGCATCCAGGCGAGACACCGGATCTCTTCCGGCAGCACACGGTTCAACATTGCACAGTAATCGAGCTCAGCAGCTACGTTCTCCTCGAGCAGCTGCTCCTTGGGGGGAAACTTGGAGCGTACGTCCAGGCTGATTACCTGATGGAAGGCGCTAACGCCTTTATCTGTACGACCGCATCGATTGTAGTTCGAGGTTTCTCGGCTTTCGATCAGACAAACTTTTTTCAGCGCAGTAAAAACATGATACTCTGCGGTTGAGATAGCATAAATAACATCAGAACAGTTCGTATCGAGAAATAAAAGCTTTTTTTAACCTACCAATCGTATCGAGGGAATCTTCTTGTGCTGCAAAGCCCTGATAATCCCACCCGAGGTAGTAAAATCGTAGAAGAATGTGGCGTTTGAAGCACTTGCTGAAATCGAAAGGGCGCTTCTTCGAGACCTTGCCATCGGCACCCTTCACCGTTGTTAGGTTTTTCTGCACGATGCACTTAAGCTGCTTGTTGTGCGCTTCCAGTTGTTGAATTTTTTCCACCAACTCCTGCAAATATACTTGTCTTAAGTCTTCTCTACACTCAAACAATTCTTGTTCGGAAACAGGCTTACCTCTTTTGAAAGTGATTGTAATTGTTCAGTTGTTGATAAGTTCACTTTCTTTTTCACTTTTACGTCCATCGTTTCTGTAAACGAAAACTATAAATATAAAGCCGGTCAGTTTTGTTCTATGATAAACCAAAACAACAACAAACTAGAGTTGGGAATTCCAACGTGCTTCTGACAGCAGCTCCTAATGCGGTCCTACTTTTGAAAAGCGCCAGCTCTTTTGGAACTAAGTTAATACTGGAATTCCATATCCCAACGAGCAAAGGAAATGTAAAGCACCGGTGAATTAGTGGCTCAATTACCAACCCATTATACCCTTATTAGACGAGGAATATTTCTGTCCGTCGATTTTGGAAGATCGGGCACGACCGTTTCCGATTTTTTTCGAATAGAATTTTTATGTCAATGTGGCGATTTGTTTACTTTTTGCTCGGTTGTTGTTTGCAACAGATTTTGTTCGTTACTCTAGGTTGAACAATACGCTAAATTCAAACATGAAAATGATCAATTTACTGCAAAATCCATTTTGTGGAACTTTGCGTTACTACACGAGCGGACAGAATTTTTATGCCAAAAGCCTATTTTGGCAGTAAAATTCTAGGCAAAAATGACAGTAAAAGCTCTCGTCTAATAAGTGTATTAAGACTCCATCAAGGGGTTATACACCTACCATATGAAAGACCTATTCATCTATGTCAGGGGTCTCCAAACTTTTTTTAACGCGGGCCGCATTGGGTGGAATATGGCGTTAGGCCACATTTACCCAAGGAGGAGAGGGTCTCGCGGGCCGCATGCGGCTAAATAAGCTAAAATCATGCAACACTTTTCCGTGTAAGATAACTTCAGTCAGATGATTACTTTAAAATTACCCATGTCCTATCAGAACCAGCAGCCTCAAATGGTGGATGGTTTCTTTCGTCAAAAAAGTCTTAAAGCATTGTATGGAAATGAAACACCATGCGTTCTTCATTATATATTTCATTCAATTTTCGTATTTTTTTTTGCGATTTTCCATGCGCTCATCCTTAGCGTTTCCTTTCCAGCGTTCCACTGACACGTGTAGACGATTTTGCCCTGTTTCCGCAGACGATTTGCCTAAAGTTTTGGTAATGATTTTTTTTTTTTGTTCGTTTGGTTTTTCTCCTTCGAGTTTTACTATGTCCTGCATCTGTTCACATTTTTCACGTAGTATATGGGGTATATCGGTATATATTCGTTATCGAGTAACGGTACAATAATTGTGATAGGGATGAATAATACAGAAATCAATTGCATTGATGTGGTAACCGAGCATAAAATACATCGACGTCATGCGTTCGGACGCGGATTGCACTGTCCCTTCTCACATATAGCTACCATCTTATAACTATGAATATTGGATTTAGCGTTAAGATTACCGTTACTATTTATATTATTGTATTTGGGATTAATGGCTTTTATCGTGCCGCCCGACATGCTAATAGCACCTCCGCCGCCGCCGCCACCCCCACCTCCTCCGTTACCACCGTATCGATTTCCACTACCTCCCCCGGTACCCCCTGCTCCTCCACCTCCGCCTCGATCATACTCCTTGATCCGGCCGCCCCCGCCACCTACATCTCCCCCACCAACACCGTGCCTACCACCATCGCTGCCCGGCAGTGCCGAACCACCGTCCGGGTGCTTACCGTTAAAGTAGTTAAAGGTATCGTACGGATTGAAGTGATCGTGCATACCATTGTTGTCGTTAATGCTAGCGATTTGATTACCGTCGAGAAAGTTGAGCGAGAAGATGGTCGGAAACAGATAGAACACCAGAAATATGAACGCGTACATCACGAAGTGCAACACGAAGCAGGTCCACACTAGTTTTATCTGGACGAGAAAACAGAGGAAAGGGCACTTATTAGTACACAGGTGGTTCCGAAACCAGAGTACGGTCCCACGTTCCGATCTTACCTTGCCTTTCCTACTGTACTTGGTAAAGCTGAGGTATGGGGTAAGAGCTAGGGTAAACGTGGTGCCAAAGAGTAGTCCCGATATCAGTCCGGTAAAGTTCTGCTGCCACGGTAGCGTCCCCATGCCGAAGAGCAGGCAGCCGAGGAAGAGCATCTTCAGCATGGCGTACTGTGGCTTCTTCAGGTTTCGCCAGTGGCACAGGATGAGTAGTACGAGTAGCGATGACAAGGTACCCGCCAACGATGGTAGCGGACCAACCTGAAGAAGACAAGAGCAACGGAACGGTACGATTTAAGCTTGTTGTTCCATACGCTAGGGAGGCTATTCGCAATGTAGAATGCCAAACCTCGGCCTTGTAGGGTACGAAAATGGCACTGGTAAGGTTGCCAACGATGCCCGATCCAATGTAGACTATCGCCGTCCGCAGGGATCCCAACAAACGCTCCAGATCCGCAAGGAGAATGTGTTGAAAGGCAACAGTGATTATGAGATGAACGATACCGGCGTGGATGTAGAGCGACGTGAATAGCCGGTAGAACTGATCGGGCAGGTCGGTGACGATGAATGGAAACATACCGCACACATCGTTCAAGCAGGAAACCTATTGGAAGAAGGTGGAACGAATAAGATTGGATTGAAGTACGAAAACATTTCCCTATCATACTTTTCGGAGATTCCAAGAGTGTTTATAAGGCACTTTAACTCTTCTCTGAGACTATGAAATCGTTTCGATTTTACAGTTGGAAATTCTCCGCACCAACTTACCTGTGAACACAAGGAAGCTTCGTCGTGAAAGTAACCCCGAACGAAGTCACAGTACTCGCGGGTTGTGATGCGGCACTCGCCCGAGATGCCCATGCAGCACGGATGGCCGATCACCTCGCAGACCATATGCTCGGCCGTGTGGTCCTTGAAGCGGAATCGTTGGGTGAACTGATTGTTCTTCCGACAGATAGGCCACTTGGTGATGTCGTCCGGCCACTCGTGCGGTGCCACCGAGGCAGGTGCATCGCAGTACTTCGGATCGAGTCCGCAGACACTGCCGGAGATGCGCCCGCCCGGTCCAGAGTCACCGGGGGACCATTTTTTCCACGTCGAAATGGTCTGAAGCGTGATGGAGTTGCGAAAGAAGAAAGATTCATATAAGTTTGTTAGGGATATAGCCACCGAAAAACCTGATTTGAATTACCGTAGGCCATAAACCACGTACGGAACAGTCCGCCTGGGAACTCTGAACGCAACCGGAGTCATCGTTTCGGATGCAGCAGCCTATTTTGGCAGTAAAATTCTAGGCAAAAATGACAGTAAAAGCTCTCGTCTAATAAGTGTATTAAGACTCCATCAAGGGGTTATACACCTACCATATGAAAGACCTATTCATCTATGTCAGGGGTCTCCAAACTTTTTTTAACGCGGGCCGCATTGGGTGGAATATGGCGTTAGGCCACATTTACCCAAGGAGGAGAGGGTCTCGCGGGCCGCATGCGGCTAAATAAGCTAAAATCATGCAACACTTTTCCGTGTAAGATAACTTCAGTCAGATGATTACTTTAAAATTACCCATGTCCTATCAGAACCAGCAGCCTCAAATGGTGGATGGTTTCTTTCGTCAAAAAAGTCTTAAAGCATTGTATGGAAATGAAACACCATGCGTTCTTCATTATATATTTCATTCAATTTTCGTATTTTTTTTTGCGATTTTCCATGCGCTCATCCTTAGCGTTTCCTTTCCAGCGTTCCACTGACACGTGTAGACGATTTTGCCCTGTTTCCGCAGACGATTTGCCTAAAGTTTTGGTAATGATTTTTTTTTTTTGTTCGTTTGGTTTTTCTCCTTCGAGTTTTACTATGTCCTGCATCTGTTCACATTTTTCACGTAGTATATGGGGTATATCGGTATATATTCGTTATCGAGTAACGGTACAATAATTGTGATAGGGATGAATAATACAGAAATCAATTGCATTGATGTGGTAACCGAGCATAAAATACATCGACGTCATGCGTTCGGACGCGGATTGCACTGTCCCTTCTCACATATAGCTACCATCTTATAACTATGAATATTGGATTTAGCGTTAAGATTACCGTTACTATTTATATTATTGTATTTGGGATTAATGGCTTTTATCGTGCCGCCCGACATGCTAATAGCACCTCCGCCGCCGCCGCCACCCCCACCTCCTCCGTTACCACCGTATCGATTTCCACTACCTCCCCCGGTACCCCCTGCTCCTCCACCTCCGCCTCGATCATACTCCTTGATCCGGCCGCCCCCGCCACCTACATCTCCCCCACCAACACCGTGCCTACCACCATCGCTGCCCGGCAGTGCCGAACCACCGTCCGGGTGCTTACCGTTAAAGTAGTTAAAGGTATCGTACGGATTGAAGTGATCGTGCATACCATTGTTGTCGTTAATGCTAGCGATTTGATTACCGTCGAGAAAGTTGAGCGAGAAGATGGTCGGAAACAGATAGAACACCAGAAATATGAACGCGTACATCACGAAGTGCAACACGAAGCAGGTCCACACTAGTTTTATCTGGACGAGAAAACAGAGGAAAGGGCACTTATTAGTACACAGGTGGTTCCGAAACCAGAGTACGGTCCCACGTTCCGATCTTACCTTGCCTTTCCTACTGTACTTGGTAAAGCTGAGGTATGGGGTAAGAGCTAGGGTAAACGTGGTGCCAAAGAGTAGTCCCGATATCAGTCCGGTAAAGTTCTGCTGCCACGGTAGCGTCCCCATGCCGAAGAGCAGGCAGCCGAGGAAGAGCATCTTCAGCATGGCGTACTGTGGCTTCTTCAGGTTTCGCCAGTGGCACAGGATGAGTAGTACGAGTAGCGATGACAAGGTACCCGCCAACGATGGTAGCGGACCAACCTGAAGAAGACAAGAGCAACGGAACGGTACGATTTAAGCTTGTTGTTCCATACGCTAGGGAGGCTATTCGCAATGTAGAATGCCAAACCTCGGCCTTGTAGGGTACGAAAATGGCACTGGTAAGGTTGCCAACGATGCCCGATCCAATGTAGACTATCGCCGTCCGCAGGGATCCCAACAAACGCTCCAGATCCGCAAGGAGAATGTGTTGAAAGGCAACAGTGATTATGAGATGAACGATACCGGCGTGGATGTAGAGCGACGTGAATAGCCGGTAGAACTGATCGGGCAGGTCGGTGACGATGAATGGAAACATACCGCACACATCGTTCAAGCAGGAAACCTATTGGAAGAAGGTGGAACGAATAAGATTGGATTGAAGTACGAAAACATTTCCCTATCATACTTTTCGGAGATTCCAAGAGTGTTTATAAGGCACTTTAACTCTTCTCTGAGACTATGAAATCGTTTCGATTTTACAGTTGGAAATTCTCCGCACCAACTTACCTGTGAACACAAGGAAGCTTCGTCGTGAAAGTAACCCCGAACGAAGTCACAGTACTCGCGGGTTGTGATGCGGCACTCGCCCGAGATGCCCATGCAGCACGGATGGCCGATCACCTCGCAGACCATATGCTCGGCCGTGTGGTCCTTGAAGCGGAATCGTTGGGTGAACTGATTGTTCTTCCGACAGATAGGCCACTTGGTGATGTCGTCCGGCCACTCGTGCGGTGCCACCGAGGCAGGTGCATCGCAGTACTTCGGATCGAGTCCGCAGACACTGCCGGAGATGCGCCCGCCCGGTCCAGAGTCACCGGGGGACCATTTTTTCCACGTCGAAATGGTCTGAAGCGTGATGGAGTTGCGAAAGAAGAAAGATTCATATAAGTTTGTTAGGGATATAGCCACCGAAAAACCTGATTTGAATTACCGTAGGCCATAAACCACGTACGGAACAGTCCGCCTGGGAACTCTGAACGCAACCGGAGTCATCGTTTCGGATGCAGCAGGCCGTTTCACGCTCTTGTTTACGCGTTTTCGCTATCTGATCCATAATCCTTGCGTCTCGTCGCATGCACGGGCCATACTTGGACCCCAGATGCACCAGATCGTCACGTCTTGGTCCTATCCAGATATTTCGCTGCTCATAATGTTGAACCTAACGTAAAGAAGACATGCATTAGCAAAAGCAAGGTGCGTTATAGAACTCGCCACAGACTAACCGTTTGTAAGCTCAAGCTGGTGACCAACACCTGGCTGCTTTTCTGTTCATTTCCTATACCGATTGGACCTACACCGTAGCACAACAGGGTCAACAGCAGTACCAATATCTGCGTTGTATTCACCCAGTACGTAAAGAACGGTCTATAGTCGTACCGTTCGTCGAGTGCATTTGGACGCAACAGTTTAATACAATGTCGCGGTGGCCGACGGGAGTTATCGAGCACACTTTCCAGGATCGACCCGGGGATTCGCTGCCCGTAGAAGAACTGGAACATTGCGTGACGTCCCCGGCCAGCTACACCATCTCGGTCCTGCAGTTGAAGGTGTAGTAGCTGCTGTTCGGCAGTTCGTGTCCTCCACCCACCGTTACTGACCATCGCCCGGTCCGTCTCGAGCATGTAAATCTGATGTGAATTGTCGATGCCTCCCAGGTCCTGCTCCGGCTGTTGCTGTTGCATCTGTTGCTGCTGTTGGCCCGGCTGCTGCTGACCGGGACCCGTTCCCAGTATGTCAAAGAACATCTCGTCCTCCTGCACCGGTGTCAGCCCATCGTAGATATCGTTGTCATCGTTGTTGAGGGCAACATGGGCCGGGGCGAAGCTACGGGACCACTGCTTCTGCCGCCGTGGCACACGATTGCGTAAACTCTGCACCACAAACACCAACCCGTTGGCCATCATGCGCGAGACGGACGGCTTCCGTTCGACCAAGTGCTCCTCGGAACCATCATGCCGATAGTAGGGGTTGAATCGCTGACGCCGGTTCTGCTCCGTTTCGGGCTCATCCTGGCTTTGTGCCGGTAACACATCCGGTCGATCGCTGTGCGTGAGATGATCATGCGGAATGTCGGCATGTGGTTCGTTCGGACGGGCGACGGCAGGTAGTTCGTCCTTGAGCGATCCGAAGCGACGAACCGCGAACCGCTTCTGTCGATCTTCCCACTTTTGCTGCTCGTACTCTTCGTTCATCTGATCGACGCCGAAGAACTGGGATGTGCTGCGTCGTAGATACTCCTTGAGACGCTGCTTGTGGGACAGTCGTTGCTGACGTATCGCCTGAACATTGCGCTGCAGCGTCGAGGGTGTCGAGTCTGGCTGTAGTCTTGGGAGGTGCATATGCTGCAACTGTTGTTGTTGTTGTTGCTGCTGCTGCTGCTGTTGTTGCTGTTGAGCCTGATGCTGCACCTGCTGTTGAGCCTGCTGTTGAGCTTGTTGTTGAGCGTGTTGCATTTGCAGCTGCTGCTGCTGTTGCTGTTGCTGATGCTGGGCATGTTGCTGTTGTAGTTGCTGCAGCTGCTGATACAATGGTTGCTGCTGGATCTGCTGATGCGCTTGGATGTGTTGCTGATGTTGGTATTGGATGATGATCGATGGATTACTGCAGGAGCTGTTAAGCGTATGTGACTGAGCAATGATAAGCGACTGCTGTCCATTTCGACCGTCGTCGCCCGGAGTTGCCAGTGTGTAGTGTTGCTGCGGTTGCTGCTGCTGCTGATGATGATGCTGATGATGATGATGGTGATGATGATGGTGGGTATATGACGCGTGTGACACAAGTGACGGTGGGCTGAGAGGTGACTGGCGTTCCATGTCCGACATCGACACGGAGGAAATCGACAGTGGCTGAGGGCTAATGGGCCCTCCGGATGTTTGTGTGGTCTGGTGGACACCGGTAGCCTGGCGCAAGCTGTTGCACTGATAGCATTGTTCCTCGTCCGATGATACCTGCTGGCCGAGGACCATCGGTTCGCTCATGATGCTAACTGGAGTGGTCGCGCGTAACATGGTGTACTCCGGTTGTAACGATTGACGTCCGAGGGTGCCCGTCGTTTGCCCGGAGAAGGTGCAGATCGGCTGCTGCTGACACTTTGCCCCGGTGACAGGGCGTGCCCGGGGCGGTGTGGCGTAATGGTCTGTGGTGTCAACATCCCCCATCATTCCAACGCCTCCGTCCGGCTTCGTCTTCAACCGGTACGGCTGAAGCGTTTTGAGCAACGCCGGTCCAGAGGACGCACTCGTCTGTGAGTGGTTGATGATGTTGATCCCTCCGCCGGATGCCATCAGACCGGCCATCAGGGTGGGCCCGAGCGGGGTCGGCTCGTGCTGGAAGCTCTCCGGTGGCGGCGGCGTCGGGATGTACCGTTTCACCGGGGTATGCACGGTCGATGTGAGATAGTTGTAACTCTCGGACGTCGTCAGAAGGGGCGCATTGCTCATCAGATAGTTCCCGAACTGGTCTACCTTCGACGGGGCAGTTTGCTGTGGAGGTGCCGACGCAGGCGGGTCGCGAAAACGCTCCGGAACAGGATATCGGGTCCTACAAAAGGTAAGAAAAAGAATGGGTAGATTGAATCTGTCATTTTCATGATTTATCAAGAGTGCCTTGGAAATATTCCATAGTCTAATTCGAACTTTACCAAGACCCCTTTAAAAACAGAGTTACTACCAAAGAATTTTATTGAAGAATTGAGGATAATCCACAATGATTCCACAGTTTAACATTATTTATTTAATGTTTTGTCTATTTGTCGTATTCTCCAATCGAGTGTTAGGAATTGGGTCTTTAATTACAAACCATTGGTATTGGAGTACCAAACATATCCAGATTACTTTTCTTGATTCCGTATATGATTCTTGATGTCCTTTTGAACTAACCTGGATCCCGGCGACATAGATCGATGGTGTGGTCCATTGCGCGCCTCCGGATACATGATGGAGTTGGGAGCGGAGCTGGTCGAGTAGCGATCACTGGCGGAAGAGACGGCATGACCGTTGGAGACCGTCGAGGCGGACGCCGGAGAGATGCAGCAAGGTCGCAAGGGTGTCTCCTCACCCGGTCCGTACCGGTCCGTTACGGAGGACACGGAGGACGAGGATGAGGCGGGCAGTGTGGGTGGATGGGATGACAGTGATGGCGGTGGCGGCAATGTCAGTGTACCCTGCCCGGCCACATACGCCGTCAGGCGGGATCCCAGGTTCGAGTAGGACGATTCGCTGAAGCGCGAGGGCGAAGACGTGGCACCCCCGGTCTGCACCACGCCCGCTCCACCGCTCGGTCCGGACCCGTCGCACAGTCCATCGTCGTAGTTGATAGTGGAGGTGACGCTGAACTGCTGCTGGTAGTGCTGATGGCCAAACGAAGACCGCCGGCTACGGCTCATACCTTCCGTGTGTGAAACTTGCACCAACCGAGTGCATCAATTCCGATCAACAACACAGGGGGACGCTCAACTGATGCCTCTCGATTCGACCAAGTGCAACTCCTCCCTTCCTGCTCGTGCAGTTTTGATAACCTGCTAATACGACCTAACTTGAGGCGAGGGTTTCGACAAAATAGAACTAGAGGTCGATTGAAACTACGAGGATACGCTTCGGTTTCTTTTTCTTTTCCCTAACAACGCGTCTTGCTTTCTTCTATTTGACTAAAAGCAGGCGACCAACTCATGCGCCCATAGGGGTTTCAAGCGCAATGCAAGCGACGACAAAAATCGATCCTTCAAGGTACGGCGCGGTTGTTTTTCTCCTCCCGAATTGTGCTAGCCTACTACGATTCACCCTTCCTTACTCGTAACGTTCCGGATTGAGATCAGGATTCAATTTGACTAACATAAAAATTGCACTAAACACCATCCGTGACCACTAGCCAGCAGTTAGCAGAGGCAGCAGCTGTAGACTCGCATGTTCCGCCATCCTTACCGAACGTAGTGAGTGTGAGCGAGTGTGATGCCCTTGCGTTTCCAAACCTCGATTGTCCTCCACAACGAATGGCTCCGATGGCTACTTCGATTTTCCACTGTACAGTTTCTGAGCATCGAGGCAGTGCTTGGGATTACTGTTATCCAAAATGGCTAAGCTTGCTAAAATAAACACACCCCGGAATGTCGTACGGTCCCAATGGCTGCACGGAGCCATGGAGGAGTAGGTACGGACGCACGCACGAACGCACGCACGGTCGCCCACGGAGGCTGGCTGGTGACGGAACCCATCAATCCTCGCACCAGCAGGAAACTGCCACCGATGTCCTCGTCGTAATCCATATCCGTCGGTGCTGGAGCGTTCCCCACATCATTGACGGGGTGTCGAGCAGACCTAGAACTTGACTCCGCAGTTGGCAACAAACAATTGCACCGCACCGAACCGAAACTGGGCTGCTTTCGCCTTGAAAACTCGCCTGCCCACACGCTTCCCCGTGTGTGTGTTTTTGCGGTAGGTACGTATCCTTTGGCACTACTGCTCCCGTAATGGGTATGTGGGACGGTGATCGGACAGAAAAGTAGTCCCCCACACCAACTCGCTCTCTTTTTCGCACACCTGCCAGCACTCACACAGCGGACGCGACGGACACACGGCGAGACGGCCGCACACTACACAACAAACACGCACACGCCCATGTCAACGTCGTTGGACAAGGACTTCCACGCAGGATTTCAACTGAACAGGATTTTTCCCATCAATTCCCACTGCTTTCCGGACACTTTCACGCTATTTCTAAATTTTCTTTCCACCCAGAATCCGGTCCCCCAACGGAAAGGGACTTTTTGGGAAGCCTTTTCGACCGTTTTCCTGACCGACCAGGAAAAACACTACCCGCGACGACACACAATCTGCAGCCTCACCAGAAAACGGCTGAACCAAGTGCCAGCGAGTCGCCCCACACTGACACAAATATCGATTAGGCTGGTGTCCCATCGTTGCCGCATGGTTGGCAGCGCTCACTTTTGACTGAAGCCCCGATGACCGATGGGCTGGGGGCAACGGAAAAGGGGGAGGTTTGTGGATATTTGGGGAATAAAAAATCACAACAAATTTTCCCCAACCGTGCTCGAGCCATCGACAGTTTGTTTTTCACGGACTGCGCATGTGCCGGAGGGCAGATGGGGAAGGCCCTTAAGGACATTCGGGTGCGGGATTCTCCTGATTTGAGCTTCTCTCTTTTCGCCGCGTTGCAGTTCTAACGTTCTGTTTATCATGCTGTCCTTTCATATCTTTCTAACGTGTGACGTTGGTGTACACACAATAAAAACACAGAAAGTTTGTTGGCTGTACAAACAAGTGGTTCAAAGCTTTTTTGTCCATCTGCTAGGGAAGTTTCGTTTATCCACCATAGCGCATTGTGCGGATTGAGTTCATGGACGTGTTACACGTGTTACGTTTGAATTTTTGACAAAGAAAACCGTTAATCGTTCTTTTGATATCGAAAAAACATGCTGCCAGGAGGTACAAGTCATTTGAATCTCAAAAACTGTTCAAGTGCGAATCCACGTGCAAAAACATAAGGAAAGTTTATTCCGATTTTGTTTGAAACATGGCGATGTTGGATAAAATAGAAAGAAAGAGAATTATTTCCTGAGTTCACTCAGGATACTGCGAGATATTGCAGTAGTGAAGCATAATCTGGAGAAAAAAAAATCAAAATTGTTGTTAAAAGCGTACACCTAAAGGAGCGTTGGTTTTTCTTTATTAACTCGCCTCAAACAATAACCAAATTTAATTTTTTATTTATCAGACAAAACTAATATACAATTCCTTTTTGCATAGCTTGTTTTACCTTCTTTAAAATACGATAATTTGTGAAAAAAGGTCTTATTCATCAACGCAAAGTTGAGTATACAATACTGTGCATACAATCTAAGACCAAAACTGGGGGATTACAAAGACATTTTACGATATCAGAACCGAATAGAGTACTAAGTGAGGTTTAAATCGTTGTCCTGCTGGAGACAGTAATGACAAAGTAAGATTAATTTCTTAACGATAGGTTATTGGTCATGTTTCGGAATGTTCAAATAACCCATTTTGTCCTCGACGGTTTCGCTGAACTGCATGCTGCCATTGAACCAACTGCCATTGAACTTTATAGCACATCGCTGCAGTACGTTTAAAATATTGCATTATGCTAATGTTTACTCGAGTTACGATAGAAAATGTATTGTAGGAGAATTTAAGCGATTACCTATAAGAAACTAAAAGCAGCAACGGTGCCATGCTCACCCTCAATGAACACGTTCTGCAATTTCTTTGTGCATTCCACTAATTAGGCATTTTAAACTAGTAAATTAAAAATTTATGTTATTGTTTAAAAATATATATTAGCTTTTATTTCGATCATACATATTCTGAACAGTTGAAACAGTTTTTTTGTTTGATGTACCATTTGTTGTGTCTTGCAGTAGCACAGCTGGAAGCTCCTTGCTTGAAGCGCATTATAAAGTATTTCGCAACCCTTACGGCCACGGATAGCCACACCCGCGTTCGGTGTTCGCCTGGCTTGGCCATTCTAGCCAATCGTCCTTAAACTTACAGCATTAAATAACAATCTTCTCCGTTCATTACGTTCATGAGCGACCTTTTGACTGAGTCGGCGTATAATTTAGTAACTATATAGTTCTTGTAAAACCTAGCTAGTAGAGATGCATCGAAAGAGCGGTTTCCGTGTCCGTCGACATCCGTCCACGAGCCGTCCCGGCACCGAACGTGTAACCGATTGTGCGTTCAGTGGTTGTAAGCGTGCAGCGCAGTTTCTTCGCCCCGAGGGGAACCTCATCCAGAGCATATCGTTCCGACCCCTGGATGGACGGTGAACGAGTTCGCGGAAGCGATCGTCGCCTCGTTCGCGCGCAGGACATCGATCATTCCTTCTTTTCCGGTTTTGATACGGAGCTGGACGGACGGGCTGGTAGGGCCGGAGTGCTCAAGACGGTACCGTTGAGACTGACGTTGGCGGCACTGGTCGGAGTGGACGTGTGGACACCGGCCATCTCGATCGGTGTCTGCACCGGCGAGTGATGCTGGGAGGCCATCTCCGCTTCGGCCATCTGCAGCCCGATGGTGGCACCGATCTTTGCGCTGGCCTGCCGGAAACTATCGCTCAGCTTCAGCTGCACCACGTTGATGCACATCGAGGTCAGTGCGAGACCGAAGATCAGGTACAGGATGCTGCACATCATGTAGATCGGATGCTGTGGCACGTAGTCACCGAAGCCGATCGTCGAGATTGAGATGAACACGAAGTAGAACGCCTCGAAGAAGCTCCAGTTCTCCCAGGTGCAGTAGATCGTTGCTCCGAACAGCATGTACCCGACCAGGATGACGATCGCGAGCGAGATCGGTAGGTTAAACTCATCGTCGATCTCGAACGTCTCTGGGATCGGCGTGGTAGGTGTTTCCGGTACCGGAACCGTCTCAATTCCCCCTCCCGTTGCTGCACCCGGCTGGCTTTCGGCCTGCGTTCGATACGTTTGGCTCGGAGCGGTTGGCGGCTGAGGGATGGTGGTAGCCGTCGTCGTCGTAGCTCCCTGCAGCTCATTGTCCGCACTCGGTCGCCTCACCATATCGTACACGACATTTAATCCCTTCATCACTTCCTGCAATTGAGTCGCATTTTAGTCGTAAGCCACCGAACGACGTCGTCCTTCCACCGCTACTCACCTGAACCTGGGCTGTTTTTCGAACCTTCCGGAACGATCCAGTGTAGTACAGACGACGCACATAGGACCAAACGAACTTTATACCCCGTGTAAACAGCTTACCGAAGTCTGCCAACACGATCAGGAAGATCGGTATGCCAATGATCGCGTACAGAATCGTCAACGCTCGTCCCGTCGTGGTAGATGGAGATATGTGTCCGTAACCTAGAAAAGAAAGTAAGGAGACATCTTATTAATTGCTTCATTCAATTCTCCAAGCGTAATAATTATCACTATCGCTATCAATAAAACATCAACCAAGAAAAACAAGAGAATGGATTTTTATTGTTCAGAAAATGGAATTCGTTGTGTGAGTGCGCTTTACCAATCGTGGACACCACCGTGAGCGAATAGATGACGCCGTTGATGAAATTCCACGCCGTGTTGCCGCTGTACGACTTCATGCCGGCCTCGAACGCGATCTGGAGTTCCTCCTCGAACTTACGCAAACGATTGCGAGCAGAGAGTTTCCAGTCCTCTTCCCTTCGGGCAATGGACACATAGAGTGAAGAGATTGTTAAACTACATCCATCCATCATTGACAAACACGAGTCCAGAGCACGCGCCCTTACCGTTGATTGTGGCTGGAAAGCCACAGGTGATCGATGAACTCCCGCTTCACGCGCTTAACGCCACATTTGTACTGCGACTCGAATGTTCCCTCCGTCAGCCGGAACACGATGCCGCCGATGCCGCAGAGCAACACCATTACGCCGAAGTAGAACAGGCAGTGGTTCACCTGCACCCGCATCCGAACGATATCCTCCGGATGATCGTCCAGAAAGTCCCGCCACAGGTCGACCATCTCTTTGCCAATCTCGCCCCAGCCGAACACTTCGCCCGGCTTTTCCACGTACGGCACGAGTGGCCTGCGTCGTAACTTTCCTTTAACGTCCTTCACGATCGCCGTAGCGTCCTTTGAGTCGATGGTTTCCACAGGATTCGCTTCACCTTTCGACTCCATCTCTTTCGACCGTTCCATCATTTCATTTTTCTCCTCAGTTTTGTCTCCCTGCTCCTTGCCAGCAACGCGTCTTTGCGTAAGCACCATCTCCGGTTCCTTTTCGACCTTTTCCTGCTGCTCTTGACTCGGTTTGGTCCCAGCCTCCGGTTCTTCGGGCTGAAAATCGGAGGGAAGCTCGGACTCCGGAGACGTTATGCCCGTGTCCGGTGCGGGGATCGGTTTCATCGGCTCGATCTTCGTCGAACGGGGCCGCTTCGGGGGCTTCCGGGGCGAAAAGCGACGCCGCACGGTCATTTGTGCCTTCTTCTCCTCGTCGGACGACAGCCGACCCTCGTCCTCGCTGCTCGACGCGGAATGGCTGGACGTACGGTGTGGAGCCTTTGGAACGATCAGAATTTTCTTCTTCGTGGTCGGCGGCGACAGTGTGTCCGCCCGGGTCGGCGTTTTGCTGCGGTGTGCGGCCGACGGGGCCATCGGGGGCATCGGCGTTGCCTCGATACTTCGCGCCCGCTCCTGCTGCAGTTTGGCCTGTAGTTTGCGGCTCTGCTCCTCCAGCATCTCCTCGCGGTACTTCTCGAACCGTCGCAGCCGCATCCGGTCGAGTTCGCGCTTCTCCTGCAGGAACTTTAGCTTTTCCAGCTCGAACCGGCGGCGCTCCTCGTTGAAGCGCTGCAGGTTGGCCTGCTGGGGACCGGCCGGCTTTCCTTCGGCACCGCCCTCCCCCGCCCGCTCACTTCGGAAGCGTTCGATGCGCTCGCGACGCTGGCGCACTTCCGTGTCCGAGATGCGCCCACCGTCGCTGGAATCATCGGTTTTTGGTTTGCTGTGGATAGAAGTTGAAAACAAAATTGATTTTCTTGTATTAATTCTTCCACACTTTGAGTGAGCTTTTTCATTAACATTTAAGACTTAAAATTTACATTAAACTATGCACTTGATGTGTTAGAAAATCGATTACATTTTTGACATTGTATAGCTTCTTATTTTGTTATCTCGTATTTTTAACACTTATGCAAAGAGCATTTGTATGTTTAACCTCCAAAAACATATTGAAGAATTTTGTAAAATCTATAAATATTTAACTTCAAACTCAAAACATTAAAGAAAGCATTTGGAGAATGGATTGTATTATTCAAACCGATACGAAACTTTTAATATTAACTCCTTCACAGTTTTGCCCGAGCCTGACAGTTTTTGTCGCCTGTTCTGTTTCTATTTTCGTTGTGTGACGTTGATTCTAAGTACACCTGTTTCAAAAACATGTCATTACATGTTTGTACATTTTAACTTATTTATGCGATACTAATCGATGAAATTAAACAAAATTTAACACAGTACTGATCTAAATCACAACAAAAATTAAAAAAAAACACTGAGACTGTGAAGGGGTTAAGATGAATCTTTATCGATATTAACGATTGCTGATAACTTGCTGTGTTCATCAGGAGCATAACAATTTTTACAACAATCTTAATGTGGCGAAAAATCTCCTGTGAAAGAACCCAATATTTTTATAAGGAGGAATTATCATAAATAATAAAAAAATAGGTCAACAAATGTTTCAAACAAAATATTAATCGTTAGACATTAAAACCATCATCCTCTAGATCTTATTGCATGATGTTTATAACAGCACATTTTCCATCCGGCTTTTATATGTCCGCGATTTGCATTTCATAAATATTATTTATACAAGCATATTCCATGTTATTTTTTGTTTATCACTATCACAAATTTTCAACTATGTAATTTTTTTTGTAAAAAATTTATCGATCTAAAACCTTGTTCAAACTAGCCTAGATTTTTATTTAGAAGTTCTAAAGTGACAGAAAATTGTTACAAACCCACGAGCATTGTGTACAAATGCTCTTATGGCATGGATTAGGGATGATAAATATCTTTGTTTCAAATCAAAGATCAATAAGGTAAATTAATCTATATCTATGAAGAACTAAAATTGATTGCTAGCATTGATAAGCGCAAGCATAAAAATTAGGTCTTCGGTTATTGAATATCCTCAATAATCAATTAACATATTTGAATATTTGACCTCAGTAATAAATCGTAGTTAGAAAGGGGTCTGCTGTTATAAATAAAAATTAAACACAATAGCAAAACGAAAATCAATGCAATCTGTCATGCCGCTAAATGAACCGGTGCCAAACTTACCGTGCCGTCGAGATGCTCCGCTTGGCTCGTCGCAGCAGGGAGAATATTTCCGGACTGCTCGGCACCTCGGTTTCGTCGCGCGGCACCGACCGGCTGCGGGGCGCCACGATGGTCAGCTTCTTGTCCTTGCGGGCCAGGATTTTGTTCCGGTGCGCGCTCCCGTACTCGATCGCCCGCTCGATCAGGCTCTTCTTGGACGAGGACGGGCTGCTCTCGACCGTGCTCCGGCCGG
This sequence comes from Anopheles coustani, assembly GCF_943734705.1. NCBI lineage: Eukaryota > Metazoa > Arthropoda > Insecta > Diptera > Culicidae > Anopheles > Anopheles coustani. Next base: position 82,745,624 of record NC_071288.1, on the reverse strand, counting down.
TGCCGCGCGTCTCGTCCGAGCCGCTCTGGTCGTCGCACGAGTTCGACCGGCTTCCGACGCTGCCGTCGCGGGCCGGATCCGGTGTCGATTCGCGCAGCTGGCGAGCCACCCGCCGGCGCCGTCGGGCCACCACCGGCACCGCACCCGCACCCGCACCCGGCTGGCCAGCCGTTTTATTCGCCTCCATCGCTAACACGCCCGGGATGGTGTTGGTTCGCGCGTGTCACTAACTCACTCACAGAAATAAAACGATCCGTCGATGGTAAAAATAATTTTCCACGCTTTCCCTCGTCCGAAGCACTTCCCCGACGTTCGCGCTGAAATATGACCCCGTTTTCACTTCGTGCACCACATTTCCAACCGGGTGGAAAACGGATACCGCCACCCGGGAACGCTCACTTATCAGCTGACAGCAATTATCGAATAATCACTTGCGTTAATAAACGGGAAAAAGCACTCGCAACGCCAGGTGTCCGGTGGAAAATCGTTCCACTCGCGCGTACGGAAAAACGTGCCCGCCTTGGTGAACCGTTCGGGACGGCCGCTCGGTGTGTTCTGGTATTCTGGTTGGTCAGAATTGGGGCTAAAAATAAGCGAAACCACATCGAACACGGTCGGTCGGTCACGCAACACGGCCATAGGTTTTCCTTCGTGCGGGGTCGTTCCATTTGTGTGTGTGGTCGAGACGAACCTAGGGTGTGAGTGTTTCGCCAATCATCACGAACAGATCATCTTCACCGGCAGTTTTGATTCGATATATGCTCGAAAGTGGCGACGAAAGGCGAAACGACGGAAAATCAGCTGTTTTCACGAAGCCTTCACTTTTCCTGCCTTTATAAAAAAGTCAGTTAAACAAACATTCTTGTGAAACATTCAAGCAGCTGACTTTAGATGGTAGAAAAACTTTATTTTTCTCCTACGATCTCCACCTACGTGAAAAACAACACCGCACACGTCACCGTAATGCGCATCCTGGAAAATGTACGCATCGCAAATGTGCAACCCGCGCGGTGCCGACCTGCACGAATGCAGATATTTTCCGAACACACGAACGGTCGGCAACCGACACGATTACTAACACTACTACCGACCACTACCTCCACTGGCCGTAGGAGAACATGGGCCTGCAACAAACAAACATCTGCCTCTCGGAAGGGTAAGTTATGTCGCAGTGCAATTTTCCACGACGGATGAGGGAAAACTGTGTTGCGTGACATTTTCCCACACGAGTGGGCATTCGATTAAGTGTGGGGATGGTACACGGATTTAAGGTTTTATTTTTGCAGGCTAACAACTTTCAGTATTGAACATGAAGTTCAGATGGAAAATTTGACAATGCCAGGTCTTCAAATTTATCAATTCAATTCAATTGATTGATTTTAACTACAATCGATTCAATATAATTCAATTGAAAGCAGTACGGACGATAGTTTGCATTATTACAGATTAAATAATCCTTTTTAACGAAAACCTTACTTTCATACAAGCAACAACTCCCAACAAATATCAATGAGCAAATTTGAAATCTTTCGCATTTTGTTGCAATCATTCGCAATTTAAATTATTTCTTTTCGTTGGTTAATTGACAATGATGATTTTCTATCAAAAGATGTTGTGTTTTTAAATGGAATTCGGAAGGTGCACTAAGCAGTGTTAAGTAAATTTGATTTTTGAATCATAATAGCTTTTTAGAAATTCATAGTACCTATACTTACAACAAGCCACAAAACCAAACGGATTCATAAGGTTTCGTTTGAAAATAATGTCGTGTAACTGATATTTAGCTAAAACTTCTTGTAGAAGGAGAATATTCATGGAGAAAAGGCATGTGTCTTGTAACTTTTCCCAAATCATGCTTATTTTCTCCAGCATTACTCCACCTGTTGAACAAAAACTGATACTTTCTTTTTGGCTTAAGCTGGCAGTGTTAAGTTTAAAACAAAAATGCTTGACAGATTGAAAATTCAATAGATTACTTATTAAAATTATGTGTATTAATTGCCTCAGAATGCCCAGGAACTACTTGTTGCACTTGACTGTTGTAAAACTTTATATAAATTCGAGAGTTAAGCGCTTGTTACTTAACACTACTAAATTCATATTTAGTGTACAAAATTCTATAAAGTTTGTCCAAAATTAAATTGAGCCAAGGAATAATATTTAGTTAAAAGCTATTTTTATAATAAACGCTATGCATTGATATAAAAAAAAACAACTTGGCATTTTTTGTTGTTGTATGGATTCCAGGCCTTGTCAATCGGTCAACCGGTGCTATAGTTACATGTGCGGGGTGAGTTTTGAACGTTCAATTTCTATTGTAAGACATTTAACGAAGGTAGCAGTACAGGTCTGCAATTTTAATGATTATATCGTTATTAGTTACTATAACTACTAAAACTTTTACTTCCCGGCTTCCGCCACTTGAGGTGCCACAGTAGCACGCTTTCTTTGGCTCAGTTTACTTTTTGACAAACTTTAGAATGTTACCGCACTACCATTCCTTACCTATAGTGGTGTAGATCGTGCCACAGTAGAACACCGCATTCCAGAAGGACCACGTCTTCTTCGTCTGCTTGCTCTCAAACGAGCCCTCCTTGAACGACTGGTACAAAACGGCACTGTACTGCTCGACCAGGTTGATGGCTTGCCCCTCCCAAAGGTCCTGATCCGGATTCTACCAAAAAAAAACAACAAAGTTCAATTTACAATGTGGCCAAATGTTCAACAGCGTGCATTTTACAAACCTCCAACTTTTCACGATCCATCGCTAAGATGCGTAAATTTTTCGCCAGCTCTCGCTTCGCGTGGTTCACGTTGGTTTCCATCAGCTTCTCGTGCGTTCCTAGCGAGCCTCAACCGGAAGCAGCGTGTTATCGGGGATGGTGCCGGAGATGGTTTGTTAGGATGTGCGGGTGTGTGTTTGTGTGTGATTTTTACGTTTTATTACAACAAGGAGGAAACAATAAAAGAGCAACCGGGAATTAATATTTCCGCACGCTGGAAGCGAGTAAACAGTGGCCGCACATTTCCGCAAAGTACCAAAATGTGCGTCCATCGTTCCGTCGTACGAATATTATAAACACACAAACGCCGTTCAACAGGCGTACGACTCTTCCTCGTACGCGATCGAACAGCGATCGGACGGATGACGGTTTGAAGAAGAGATTTCAACAACAAAACAAACTGATGTCCCACCACCCTTGGGATAACTGGTGCAGGGGGAGGGGTTTTCCGAGGGAATTATCGATGGCAGAATGAACAAAAACGAAAAAAACATCTCTAAATCAACCCGATCCCAGCCAACGAGATTGCACTATTTGTTTAACAATAAACGAGGCTAGCTCATAAAACGCACGACTATCAAATCCCACCGACGCACAGTGACGTAATGGTTTCGGTCGGTTCTTTTCTAGCTAGAAGCCCCCGTACGGCCGGTTGGAAAACTCGCCACTCTTGCGGTGGATTTTTCCGTCAGCTGGCGTTGCGTTTCCCCCAGGCGGGGATATCGGTCGGGAGCAAGAAGATCGTAATAAATCCCGCCCGAGGAAAACGATGATCTGCGAATCAACAAAGAAAACCATATCACACCAAACACACATAAACATACACAAACACATACACGTGCGTCCGTCTCCGAATCGATGACGTTTCGCGTTGAGCCCGTCTTTCCAACGTCAGTGAAACGAAAAGCGTCTCGCAAGAGGGTGGAAATTTATTTTTAAGCCTATTTCCTACCCGTAAACAACAAGAAGGGGAAAGGAACACCAACCAGTAAAGAAAAACGAAATCTATCACAACAGCACCCACCCATGGGTGGTGGGTGGTAATGAAATTCGAGCTACTTTCCGAGCAGGTGGAAGTTGATTTGAGCATACCCCTTTGCTTGGGACAGGAGGAAAGTGTTGCGAAAGTGATGGGAGGACACGATCGGTTAGACCAGGGATGTCAAACATGAGGCCCGGAAGAACGTTGGATGCAGTCGGTGACTCCTTTGAAACAATACATGGAGAGTTTTATTGGCTTTCGTTTGAATGGCAAAAAGTTGTGAACGTGCTTCCACGTGCTGTGAATTTCATACGAGCACGAGGACATGAGTAAGGACATACATTTGGTAGTGGACATGAGTAAGGGGTTTACACAGATTTTTCAAGAAAAGCGAAAAAATCTACAAAAGTTTTCGCAATTAAATTACAGATGTGTAGCAGTGTAAATGATTATAAACGAAAGAATGGCGTAAACTGTGATAATCAGCAACGTTTCAAAAACCTGAATTATTGAGATTAAGAGAATGCGTCTTGAATTGCCTCAACTTTACAATTGAAATGAATTGCAGAAAGTCGATCAGAACAGATATATTTTCATAATTAATGTGTTTTAGCGTGCTTTTGCTCTTGTTTTTCTGATTACCTTCTTTTTTTACCACTGTTGTAACGGAGAATAAAGACCGCGTTCTTTAAAACGTGACATCCAAGTGATACCAAATCCCAGTTCGCGCGTTTTAAATATTCAATCTGTGTTCTTTACAACAAATATGATCGTTGGTGATCTATGATTTTTTTTAAATTGCGCGAGAAAAAAAGCTGTAACAAAAATTGATGAAATATTTGTGGCGATTTAAGTCAAGTTGGAATTATTCAGAATAATTTTTTTATAGAATGCACTTCAACCAGCTTATATAAACTTCTCCTAGGACTCCATTGTAAGCAATTGGTTTCCAAATTCTGACGAAATATTTTTTTAAACATATTTTGCAAATCAACACTATTGTGCTTTTTGGTAGTGAGTTTAGATAAGTAAAAGTGCATAATTACTACAGACAACTGACTGCTGGACATCTGTAATTTAATTTAGAACGAGTATGCAGTTCGTCAGCTTCGTTTTCCATGAACACTACTTATTTTTTTGTCTCAAAACATATGTGTAAAACCTTTGTTTTTTTTCACCGCAATAATGAAAAGTTATATATAATTGATAGCAAATTTATGAGAACTAATATAATACCCCGAAAAAAAAATTTAAGTTTAAGTTAAAAGCATACTAATAAGAACCTATTTTCATAAATCCAACAAATGTGACGTTTTTACCCGCAAACCTATTTTGGCGACGAAATGCAGCGAGGTAAACTGAGTTTGACATCACTGGGTTAGCCGATCGCATTCATTTGCCTTCGGAAAGCAGAAAGTGTGAATCAGGAGCAATCCGATACGTGACCTAAAGGATAAACCATAATATTACACCGATCGAAATGGAGTCTAATGCGTTCATTAGTGGCCATTAGCAAGCAGTTAGTAAAACCCAAAATCAAAACCATTCACACAATCTACACCCTCCTTAATCATCTCCGCGAAAGAGGGAAAAGAAAAAAAAAACGGAGTTTGAAATCAACCAACTAAAAACGTTGGAAAATCACGATCAAAGTTCCGGTGCTGGAGTTGCAGTGCTCGCACAACTAATTTATCACCAGCGTAGATCTTCCGTGACGCGGCAATGGGAACGATCGATTAATAAACAACATTTCCCGGACCGGTTCTAGATGAAGTGCTAACGGAATGGCTAACTTACCAAAGGCGCTAGCCGGCCCCGGTTCAAAGCTGATATTGACAGCGGCGATGGTAGTAGTCGTAGCGGCGGCGGCAGCGGCAGCAGCAGCAGTAGTAGTACTAGCAGCAGCATCATTGATGCCGACGGTATTAGCAACATCTACTTCCGGCTGATTGTCGGCCTCACCTAAGCCAGACGGCGTTGCGGATGGCGGAATAATCGTAATGTTTAGTCTCTGGCGCTCCACCGAAGGTTAACGCAACAAGTTACGAGTCACCGTTCGCCCGCAAGGCAGTGATATAGGACTAATATATTAGCGGGCTCGATTTCGTAATAAGCATTCTGATGTATTATGGATAAGTTATCAAAGCTTTATTTTAAGTGTGAAAGTTCACTCACTTTAATGAAAGTGAGAAAGTTCAAAGCTGCATGGTCGGGGTATGCATAATTGTGGGAGGTACGGAGAAAGCTACATGACGGCAGCTAGCTTATAAAGATTTATAAAATTCGCATTACATATCGAAGCAGAAGATGGGAAGCCTAAATTAATGAGTGGGAGATTGCATAACGCAGGAAAATGTGGAGACATAATATTAATGTTGTTAGCTTATGAAAGGCGATCAAGAGCTTGCTACTATCTCTGCATGAGCTAATAAGTAATATAACCGAATACCCATATTACGAAAAACTATTTAGTTGGGGCAATTTTTCGTTATGTGGTTTTAATTTACTTGAAAATTATAGTGAGATCAAATAATTGATTATCAAGTTGAGATTGAAGAGCCAATTTTATTTTTAAATAACTGTAGCGGTTTAATTTTGAAGTACGAAGACTAAAGTTTCATTTTCTTTAGAAGTGTCAAACAATTCTACTAATTTCAATCAATTGTTTTTTTTTAAACTTGTTGTAACAAGTTCGCAAGATCAAACAATGATTGTTACAACCGATGAGATTAGAACAAAAATAAAATAAATAAAAACTATACCTATAAATCAAAGTGAACAAATTCAATCTATTTACATTAAAACTGAAATAACTGGTTGTTTTGATGCAACTTTGAGTGTTATAAAAATTATATGAACAACTGCATCAAAAAGAGGTTTCATAAAACAAATTAAAAGTAAATAAATTTATTCTCTTTTTTGTGACATTTATACTGTGTCAATCTTGTGTTTGACCGTACATATGAGAATGATGAGAATAATTTGAAATTTAATATTTTTACTAACTCTACCTTTACTCATATTATTAATTTAGCTGGAAGTATTCGAATGAAAAGTAGCTAAACTTTTCTAGAGCCTATTTACTGGAGACGATCGTTAAAAAAAAGGATGTTTGTTTGCGCATTGGACATCAAAATTTAAAAATATCCTTCAAATTTCCCCCAACTCATGGAAAATAGAACAGTCATTAGAAAGAACGTAACACATGTTCATAATCCAACGCATTCACGCATCACATTCCTTTCAACGATATCAAAGAAACCATCATCCCGTTTAAAGATGAGGGCGTGTAAAAGCCGCGCTTTGAAACGTAATCTCCGATCTAAGACCTCTTTTTTACTGCCTTTAGTTTACGAACGACCCATGTTTAGCGAGCTGCCCGAAGAGTCCATTCCGTACATAAAATAAACGAAACTGGGCGTTCGGGGGAAACACCGCGACCAGACGCGCACAGGTCCACTTTGCGATCGCGATCGTAAATGAAAACCACCTGCGCGTCCGTTCGTCTCGGAGCGAATCCTTTTTGCCCCACGGAGCACATCCTGCGTCATTCGATTCGTTTGTCACCACACTGGGCGTCCGTCATCGGATCAGCGATGACATTTGACAGCGGACAGCGCGGAATTCCTCGGGTCGCGAAAAGAAATGGGAACACGAGCTACGCAATGGTGTGGAAAATGGAAAACCATTCCGTCGGTCTGCATGAGGTGGTGAGATTGGAACAAGAAAAGCGCATCGGAAAAATAATGACACCAGCAGACAAGACCTCTCCGAACGTTCAATGATAGGGGGGAGGGTGGTGGGGGGCAACCATGGTGACCCCTTCGGACACGCCGGGTGAAGATAATTTTAGCGGATGATTAACGGAAAAATATTAGGGGAAAATAAAAATAAATAAATGCGACCGCGCACTGCGCTAACGACAGTCGATTTCGGCGATGGGGTTGGGGTTTTGCCTTCTCGCGCTCCCGTTGTTTTCCTTCGGACACATCTGGGATGATGATGGCCAACCGTTGTTGTGTTTAGTTCGGCCGGCCGCCGGCGGATTCGGAGAGACTAAAGATCGGCAGGGATTTATGTAGGGTAAGAAGGCAGAACCGGTACGAACGTGGCCACACGGCGCCGTGTACGAGCATGCAAGATTGCAGGATTACGAATGAATAAAAGCATTTAAAAAGAGCGTCAAACACACGGACATAGACCGAGTACGAAAAGAAAACCACCAGAAACGGTGGTTTTCAAACGCGGTGATATTCAACGTGATGTGCTGCGGCAAATGCTGATGTTGATGACGATGGAGACGATGACGGCGTGTGTGTCGTCATTCGAGCTGCTCGACGAGAACGGTAAGGTTGGAGCAAAAGGCCACTAGATGCGAAAGTGTCAACAGTCGATTGATGTCGGATGATTTTGAGATCAAAATATTTACGAAACGACGGTGTCATCCATAAACATCATAATGATGTTTAATAAATTCATTCAATCGTTCTTCTCACGTTCACTATCGAAGCGATAGAGAGCGCCGTTTAAAAATGTAATCCAATCACATCGCATGATGTAATACAACTCCTCACAACTAAACAAATTAAAAAGCTGTAATTATGTTACAGTAATTGCTACCATTTTTTAAAATAATGACTAAGAAAAGCTCCATACGTAGTTCTCTTGGAACACGTTATTTAGACAATTGCAAAGTAGGAAAATAAGAAAATGAGGGATAACTAACACTTACACACTTAAAAAAAGAGCGCTTCATAGAAGAGAATGAATATAAGAAAAACTAATTTAAAATATCATCTTATTCATTCGTGGAAACTCATCGAACATCCAAAAATCAGTATCAATTCTTTTCGATTAAATTAAAACAAAATAGTGACAAATCTTTCTCCTCGAAAATTTGGGAAAAGTAACATTGGTTTATATTGACTAAAGAATTAATATATTTATTCTATTAATTTGATGACCCATTCTGGTCCCATCTCTCTAATCAAATTCCTAACAGATCTGTTAGAACGTTTTTTTAGTATTTGTAGATAACTGTCGTTAGTTTTGAGACCACATTATCGTGCAAGAGAACGAGATTTTTTGCATAATGATTACATATTTAAAGTTTTATTATAAACATACATCATTTTCAAATCAACCGATTGAATGTTGGTATGTAAAAAAAAGTTGAATAAAATGCAGAACTGTCATAAAAATCCTAGTCTTAATTAACAATTTTCCATCTTTACTTTTGCTCTAACCTAACCGATATTTAACTTCTCGAAGGATGAGCTCATCCGAGATGTGAGATAAGCAAAAAGTGATAGACAAAAAACCCCAGACTCGACAGGAATCCTTGCCAATTTTACAAACCCTTCGAGACCATCGGCATGACCTACCTTCCACCGCGATAAATAATGCCGCCCCGGCCACCGAGTAGAGAAACAGCATGAGGAAGAGGAAGAAGTGCGTAAACCACTTCCGGGACCAGCGGGTGATCTTGGTGTACATCCAGAAGACGGACTTCTCGCCGACGCCCAGGCCCGACTTGGCCGTGTTCACCGTGAAGTCGCGAAAGCCCTCGAACTGCTTGAACATGAACTCGCCCGCCTTGGCCGGGTACATCGAGTAGTAGTCGGTGTAGTCGGGCGCCTCGACCGTGCCGTCAGCTCCGAGCGAGATCCTGGTCGGCGAACCGGGCGTCACCGGAATGGCCGCCGATCCGGGAACGTACAGCGGGTTCTGGAGCAGAAGTTGCTGCTGCTGCTGTTGCTGATGGTGAAGCTGTTGGAAGTAGTGGGCCGGGGAATATTTGGCCTGTGGATGGCCGGCCGCCGCCGGTGGCACGTAGACGGGGGGCATGGTGATGCGTGGCCGTCCGGTAGCCGCACTTCCGGCCCCTACCCCGGTCGCCGGAGGTGTCTTCGACGCTTCGGATGCTTGGGTCATTTTTTTCGCGGAAGAGTTTGACGACTTGATATACTTTTATTACGTTTCGACAGACGTCCACCGGATGTCCTTGACGATGGCGCACTTAGAGCCAGCTAATGAAACACTTTCCACGAACTGCCGCCTGAATCTTTCTCCTCACCTTCGAAAACATATCACGCGGTCGCCTTCGGCGCCATCCGTTTATTAGGTTTACCCGCGTTTTGCAAGAGGAATTATCTTCACGCACGAGAGAAAGCACGATTGCGAAACAAACGTCTGGTTGGGTTGTTTTCTAAAATTATCTCCCAAGAAAATTCACGCCTTCGAGCGTCTTTGCTTCGCTCCGGAGGACACTTTTCACGAACTTCAGAAATTGGCAAACATCGAATCACTTTCACCTTCGTTGGTTTTTTCCCATTCAATCTTTCCGTTGGCGGCGCGTACAACTTTAATACACTTTTGTCCAGCCGCCGAGAATTAGTTGGTCGGTGTTTTTCACCGATTTTCCACACGCACTGATGCAACCGAGGGCGGCACACTCGGAAAACACGGCCCACGGAAACCCCCTCGGGGCGACACACTTGGCCACAATCTATCAATAACGCCCGCGTATGCCACCAGCTTTTCGGTCACCGCATTTTCCGCCCCCATCCGCCCGTTCCTGGTCACTGGGGAAAAACACAACCATTATGACAGTGAAAATGCATCAACAGAGCCGGCCCACAGTCACCTCTCTACCACAAAGTGTGGGATGTTTCTCGGGCAGAAGTGTTGTTTTTCTTTTCTACCTATTTTACTCTGCTCGAAAATACGGGAAACATCTAAACGAACCCAAAAAGCTGTTCGTTCGGCCATTTCTCGCGGCAGAGAATGCGTGTACAATTAACGCAACTGTCAAATAACGGCCGAACGCGCGTCGTTAATGGGAATTTTTCACCTATTGAGCATTTTTCTTATTTTTTATGACTCCCTTCCACTATTGCGCGATTGTTTTTCTTCTCTTCTGCATGTGTGCATCTCCTTATTTTTTTTAGACTTTCCGTTATTATTATACTCTCGACTCATTTCTACACCGCGTCGTTTTTAGAACTTTTTTACATTCGTCCCGGCTGATTAATTGTTCCATCCGGATGGTGCTAAGGGCTAGGAAAGTTAATCCCACGAGTGCCCCTTCGGCTAAGACATTTACGTCAAGAAACATCATGTTAGGGCTTGTAGTTCATATCCAAACAAAACACATTGAGCTAACTTTTGAAACCATTTTCTTGTATAATCATAATCTTGATTTGATTTGTAAATAATTGTTTATTGTCCCATGTTTGTTTTCGTCAGTTCGGTTTAACAACATCTCAAATAAAACTAATCAAACATCGGAGCCAAAATAAAAAACATTTTTTTTAAACGAATATTGTGAGTAATAAGTGAAAAATCCGTGGGTTCGAATCCCAACCGAGACCGGACCCTCCCCTGTACGAGAGGACTGACTATCCACGTACAACAGGGAAACAAGTCTCGTAAGCCCTTAACGGGCAGGCATGACCAAGAGGTCGTTACGCCAAAAAGAAGAAGTGAAAAGTCCATTTTGTGTTTTTTTATGGAAAAATTTGATTTCGTTCACCATAAAAAAAGCACATTAATAACTTTTTTCTGCTAATGTTGTTCTACAAATTAGTCCACTGATTTAAAATTCCCTGGCCAGTAAGTTCAAACCAAACAAAACTTTATTGTAGAAGGGTACAATTACCTACGCACTTGCAGCAACAAGAAAGCGATCAATAGAATTCGATTTTATTTAAAGAAAAAAATGCTTAAACTTTAGAGACGCTTTTATAGCATTCGACTGTTTTCAACAGCAGTAACAACTTACGACTTGTTAGTGGAGAAATTGTCTCTTTTCGTTTGCCAATTCATATCGAAATCGTGAGCGACATCCACAGCAGCACATCATTCGCACAGCATCGTCTTACATTTGCCTTCGTTCGCAGGGTCGTCGAGGTGAATAATCCGAATCCGGACTGGATCGATATTTTATTTACTGCCGGGCATCTGAACGGACGGTTGCAGTGTCTAAGGGGCAAATATGTGGCCAACTATGCGCCCTGCAAATGCTCGGCATTCCGATGGTTGAGCGTGAATTATCCTTCTTTGCCCAGGCGTAACGAGAAAACGGCGAATGGAAGCACTATTCTGTGCCCAAGACTGTGTGAAATGTGTAATGATGGTTTTCAATCCAAAAGCGAGATGAGTAATGTACGTTTGAGTTGAACATAAGCGGGATATTGCTTTCAAAGATACGAACAACTAAGTCAAAACCAAATAACCAAATAACGTGAGTAAAATTCATTTGTGAGAATTAACTGGTTGAATTAAAAATGCAAGGAATTTCTAAGGAAGTAAAGGGCGCTATTTCTCTTTTTTCATCTTCATACATTTATTGTTTACCTTACTTATACTTTGATCTTCTAATTTGCAATGCTTTGTGTGGCTCGTCAGGACGATCACCTTAAAGCCCGCATTCTTTTCCGTTGAGTTAAATGAAGCAGGTCGGTAGAAATAATTGGCTCGAGATGAAATGTAAACCAATGGAAAAGCTAGTGCTGTCTGACAACGAATCATGCTCCACAAATGGAAACGCCACCGTAATCGGTTCAGATGGAGATCGTTTTGATTTTACTCGCATTGTCGAGCGAGCCACTGTCACTTATCTGACCGTTCGTATCGTTACAGTAACAAACACCACCTGGCCTTCGATCACTGGTGATCGTTCCTGATGATTGATTTTCTTCTACACTTCCACAGATCGCTACCATAAACGACACTTCCGCGTACTTCCATCGAGCATCATTAAAATTACCAATTCACTTGAACACGTTGGAGAAAAGACTCCCGTCGTGGGCACCGTCGCTGGACTGGGTATGATTTCACTTTCCACCGAACGTACGACGCCAGCCGGTAGACCGTGGCCGTGCCCTCTCGAGGATGCCCGGAGCAGCGCTTTACAGCGAGCCAAAAAGGTCCGTCACCAATGCCGGTTAAAGGTTGACTGAGAGCAGATTTCGCGAGAGCACGGCCGAGAGATGGGCCGCTACGAGTCAGGGATCAGCCGGCCGCACGGTGGTCTTGTGCGGTGCGCGTCGGGGGACATGATTAAAATTAAACATCATATTTAAGACAGTGCGCATAGGCATAGACCATATGCGAAATCAAAATAAATTAGAAAATAGTTTACTTCTTTAACATGGTTGTGATGAATCAACATACTTTAAAAATGTAACAATCATTGAAAGAGGTTTTCATGTTTTTCTTTACCTTTACAGAAGTTTATAAATGTTTATGCTAAATGACATACATCCAACCGGTCGGAGAATTAAGAATCTATTTTAGCTTCATTCTATAAGATACATGCCAAGTTTCATAAAAGAAGCGAATAACGAAAGAAAAGGTTAAATCACAAAAGTATCAGATAAATGAAAACATCAAATTGTCACTAAACTGGTGCTAAAAAGAAAACTTAATTTTTCAAATGAACAAAGTTCTGCAGCCTTTCAATGTGTACATGTAGCCTTTCAACATTTTTTCAAGATTATGAAAAAATATTATCAATGTTAGGAATAAAGTGTTAATTCTTTGCATGTGTTATTTGTATACATATTTTATCGAATATTTAATAAATAAACAGTACGCTAGTGTGAAATTTAGCTAGTGATGCAATTTAAAATATTAAGAAAATCACGGAAATCTTCCGTAATTTTCATTTCTTTATGTTTAAGTCTATTTAATTTATTAACAAATGTTCAAACTACACTTTGTAATTTGTAACTATACTCAACTTTTAGACCACAGTGCAGGAAAACAAAAATTAAACATTTACGTTTAACTATGAGCAAATACGGCGACCATGCGTTCATATGATGACGTCGTTCTTTTACCGCAGCAACTGGTTTACACTCTCCGCTAGCAATTTCCCCATCTCTCTCTAGCTCAGAGATCTGAATCTTCTACTGACCTCCCCCCGCTGGTCGACACTCCCTTCTTCCGGCTACGATCCTGACCCCCCCCTTTCCGCAATTGTCTTGTCAGACCCTTCGCGGTACATTGTAATTTGAGGTCTTTCCAAAAAGGGTTCCGTGCCGAAGGGGTCGCGCCACGCCGCGTAAACTTTTCTTCTGCAGCGAAAGGCAAGACATGCTGGAAAGAAAAGGAAAAGCATCGGAGTTTCCCTCACGCGTCTGGTTCCACGGCCAAAGAAATGCCGGTGCGCCATCGCCATTGCAACCACCATGCAGCAGCTGCCGAGCCGTTCGGGGAGTTTGGCCAAGCGCAAATACGCGTTTTTTTGCGACACGCCGGAAAAAAACAAACTCAACGCGTTACCTCGGTTACGGTAAGGGTGTAGTTCTACTAGGTGATTTGTATGAAATCCGAAATATTTAAACATAAACCGAAAATTGCAAAACAACTTTATGCAATCGATTATTCGATTATATCGACAAAAAATATATCTTTTTGTTATTGATGTGATAGTAATGAAAATCTCCATTTTTTTCATCTATTCACGGAACGAATTAAATTAAATTAAAAAGATATAAATTAATATAAAAAGTAATTATTTCGGCAAAATTTGCTCCCTTTGTGAACCAATATAATGATGCTTGTACTAAAGATTTTAACGTTTTTTTAAATGGTATCAACATATTTTAAAACCTGCTTCAAAAACAATACATGTATTGAATTTTTGTAACTAAAATATGAAAAGAAGATTAGAAATGCTACCCAACGATTCGCCACATTTTCATCGATGCATATCACGACCAATTTAAGTACCGTAAATAGCTAGCTCGAGCTGATTCATTTCATTTGTACAATTTTTTGGCCCTTATCCAACATGTAATGGATCCGAACGTTGTCTGCCACTACGTTCTACTAGCTTTTTTTTTGTGTATTACTGAAGGTAAAAACTGGCTAAAAGAATCATTGATAATTTTGACGATGTAAAGTTTTGGCCGAAAGTAAAACGGTAGATTGGATAGTAATCGTTCGTACGAAATTACTTTATTAATTTGTTTGCTGCCTCCTTCGGCACAAACGGGGTTTAGTCACGATGTTTGACAAGTTAATCCTATTTACAAAACACCAAGGAAGACATCGTCATAACGTTTAAGAAAAACTTCGTCACCTTCTATTAAGCCCGTTTGGGTCGTGCAAAAATCGTCACGTACCACAAATGACACTTTCCTTGCATTTGTAGCACGGACATCAGCAAAAATAGAATCGGCGATCAAGATGGTCTCAGTTTCGTCCACCAGACGCGTAAGTGCACTGGAAAATTCGCTTAACTCACCCGCCACAAATAGCGACCGAACCATTTCTTTTTCGCCGTTCCTGCTGAAGCACATGCCCGCTACCCATTCATAGATTTTCCAACTGTCCTATGCTGTGGGTGACTCAGTCAGTCGAAGCAGACCGAACATCGCGCGAAGGGTGTAATAATATCACTGGGTCACACTTTTCCTCGGAAGGAACGGCAAGACACCCAAATGGTCGCGCCCTCAGACTCATGCTTGATCATCGGCTTATGAGTTTCGATCGGCCGTGGAGCTCCAACTTCCTCGCAGATCGCCAACGGAAGAAAACTGAACCGTAACGCACTAATTACGCGCGGTTGGACATGTTTCGGGTGTGTGGAAAACCGATTCCCTCACTTGGGCCACGAAGGTTCGAAGGGAATTCTACAGCGGACCATGTTATTTTTAGGACACCTCCGTTCGAAGGGTCGGTGACATCTCGGTGGGAGGGAAAATGTCCATTAGTGCGTGGACCGCGACAAAATGCGTCCCGGAATGCGCCTCCACGGAAACTCCGGTGAGTGGTTTATCATGTCGGACGATGTCATCAATACTTCTGAACGTGCGCTGCCGAAGTTTGTTTGCAGTAGATTGTATTTTGAGGCAACCGATTTGTTTTGCAAACAGACATATCTAAAGAGCGAGTAAATTTTACTATCTCAATATAAATTTTTCTCATTAGAAGGGACAAAGCAAACATCATTTAAATCAGCATTAAAGTGCCATCATGCTATTTTGATTAGCAATTTTATTACGATTTATATAATATTTGATTTTTTATTAAGATAGCGTTTCAAAGATAAAGCATAGAAAATCGACAACATATGTAGTATGTATGCAAAAATTTAGAAATATCTCGATTTAATATTGAATAAATGGAAATAATTGGTTCTCGGAATTGGTTAGCATATAGCAAGCAAAGGTTATAGGATCCTATCACATATCATCAAAGAACTGTTAAATAAATCAAGGAAAGAAAACAGAACTGACTTCAGGTTGCCATTTGTATAATGCCTGTTGCGTTACTTTCAATAGAATTGTCCATAACTGAGAGGAATTTCATTTTTCATTCATGTTTTTCAAAAATTATACGTAAATTTTGAGAAAATTTACACTTGTTTTAGACAATGAGATTTTGAAGTCATCATTCTGGACGATTTTTTAAGAAACATACACATTTTATTGGATTTACGTTCAGGAAGTTGCATTTATTTCACTTCAGAGTGCTACAGATACATCAAATTTCGAAAAAAGTTTGATTTGATTCTCTCTATCTTTCTCTCTTTCCGCACTCTAATCTCAATCTCCTCCAAGGATCGGAAGCTATCCGAGATCCGTCTCGCAATTGCCCAACCATAAGTAATACATAGTTTCACGTAACGTCCGTTTGAGCGAGTTTCTCGCTTCTTAAATTCTTAACCATTAAAAAAAGTAACAAAAAGGGCAGCAGAAATACGTTTCGGTACTTTTTATTTATTTTTGTTGTTGTTTGCCTATATAAAATATCGTTCAGGCTACGCTGACAAAATATTAACGATCTTCATCTCTTCAATATACTTGTTATAACGTTGATTTCGTTTCGCCTCGAATTAGCAATAAACTGTTTTTTTGATTTCGGTTTCGGTTGAGCTGACTTAAACGACATCATTTAATGTATCTCATTGATGATATAAGTATATGTAAACATACTAATCGCCCATCCGTTACACAGATACGACGATGCACGGTTTTGCGACGGCGCTACCCTACGATTTGAATCCGTCAATTTTTAGCGTGGTTGATAATAGATGTCCGGGTTGCGGCAGGATCTAGTCATAGCGAAAGCGAGAGTATATGAATCCTGAATGAATGCTCCGTAGAATGCTGGCGAATCTGTTCATTAACGTTAACCTCTAACGAATGAAGGCTGACCGTAAGCCCTCGTCCCTTATGACGTTAGAACGTCCTCCGGGGAATGCTGTCACGCGGTCAGTATCAAATCTAAACTCTACGGCTATGTCGGGTATAATAGAAGGGGGTTCAAAGCGGACGATACCGAAAAGCTTTATTTGCCGATCGCTACTCGCGTCGGAGAAGCGCTTGAGAAGCGAACTAACTACAGCCAAGTTTGGTAATTTAGGAAGATCAACGATTTATTTACAGGAAAATGCATAATCAACGGGGGATGATGTTGATTTTACCTCTTTTTTTCTGGTAAAGTATAGCAACGGTAAACAAACAAAACTTCCTTAAAAGATGCTATAGGTTATAACACACATACACACAAGTGCGGCGCCAACGAGAAAGCTATTTCTTCCAGTGAGTATCAATCCACAGACGGTCAGCTAAATGATCTTCTTCATCCAAAAAGGAAACAATTCTACAACAGAACAATCTCTTTCACCCAAGCCTCTCAGCCATCCGTTGCGTGCTCAATTTCTACGCCGTGGCATTTCCATGTTCTCCATTTGCAAAAGTATTCCGCATCCCGCTCGATTTCCATTAATATTTGTTTGCTTTATTTATCATACACTTTCTATCACATTTGGAATCGCTCGCCGGAATCTGGTTGCGGCTTGCGATCGGCCCGTACAGATGCCTCATCGCATAACCTTTCCGAGAGTCCGTAGAAGAAGTAACTGTGGCTGACGCTTCGCTCAACGAATCATAAAAATAACGCCTCTTTCAACGGCCACAAAAGATGTCGTCAGCATTGTAAAAAATATATATATATATTGCAACAACGAATTTTCATCCTAACCACGCAAACATAACGTGGGAACGACCCGTCGCTTTTGTAACGATAATTAGTAGTTGGTAAGGCGTTCTATAACACGTAGTTTCGGGGTTGTCCTAACGACTCAGGTTGTCCTATCTATGCACGTGGTGATGATGGTGGTTGTTGGTGGTGTTTGCATTACATGATAATTTTGTAGTAATCAATCACTGGACCACACTACGTTGCGGTCCGTTCGAAATCGTCCGACCAATGGTCGCAAAAGAACACGGAGATAATTGAGGGCAGTCCAAGTAAATGATGCCTTTCCTCGACGCACGCGGCTTGTCAAAGTCCGTACATAAGGAAATATAAACTTGGTTGTTTAGCATCCCGGTACGGTCGGTCACTCTTTTTGAATGGGATTTCGGCAATCCGTACCAATAAAGGCGTCGTTTACTCGGAGTGATCTCAAATTAAAAGCATAGCTTCCTCCGGAAGTATGTTGTCATAACTGGGTCCTAGTGCGCATTCTAGTGCGCCGTAAAAGCGAAAGGAATGCTGTTGGCCTCCTATCTGGGGTTCATCTACCGCCACTTTGCCGAGTGGGTCTTTCGCCTTGCGCGGAATTTGCGGGAATGGAATGGAGTGAAATTTTCTCGGTGGGGCTGAGAAGATAAGGAGCCTTGACTACTGCAGGACCTTCATCTATCTCTCTCTATCTGCCTGTGTCTCTACTGCAACACTGCAAAGCTACGTGTCACACCATAAGAGCTCACGATCTACTTGAATCCTTCCTTGGCTCGCTTTTCCCACTCCGCCCGGCGTTGCAGTATGCCCTTGAACTCGTTGATTTCCCCATTGCCACCGGCGGCCTCGATGATGGTAGCGTTGTTGTTTGCCCCACCACCAATGCCCCCATTGGCGCTGTTGAGCTGATTCAACGACGCGATCGTATGGCGATTGGTAGCGTTACCAGTGCCATTGTTAATGCTGTTGTTATTGTTGTTATTGTTGACTACGGTTTGATTCTCTCCGACGCCCGACGCGATGTCCGGCTTTACAAAGTTGTTGTTCACCTGGGCCACAACCGCGGCCGAGTTGGGCAGGAGCGTCTTGCGGACGTCTACGAACGAAGTGGTATTTCGTGTCTGCCCGTTGGCTGCCGTACCGAATCTGTTCGGTACACCAAACGGCTTACTGGTGACACTTTTCCGCACGATCAACGGATCAACCGTGATCGTTTGGCTCGTTCCGTTGCTTTCCACGGTGCCATTACTTTTTACCTCGGACGGTGGTGGAGGCGCAGCGGCACTACTTTTCAATGGAGGTGCTGGTATCGATGCTGGTTGCACGATCGCAGCAGAGAGATCTTGCTGTTGTTGTTGTTGCGGCTGCTGCTGCTGCTGCTGTGGAGCGCCCACCTTGTCCAACTTTTCTTCGCTCGATTGGTTCTCCTTGTCGCTGTCGATGCTGCACAGTGGCTTCCCACCAGCGTCCGTACCGGGCACCTTGTAGTCATCGTCGGAGCGCAACTTTAGCGATCGCCTGGCAAACACCTTCATCAGCTCGGGCGTACCATCCTTGTCCTTCGGTTCCTTATCGGGCACGAGCTTCTTCCGCAGTACCACCAGCTCGTCGCCACTGCTCGAGCCACTGTTGTAGTTGGTGGCCGCATTGCTCCCGGTACTGCCGCGTTTCTCCAGCACCTCTTCGGAGGTGGATTTTTTCTTCTCGAACTTTATATCCTCGGACGAGGACGATATCCGTCGCTCGTACTTGATCTTCTCCTCCGTCACGGACGTACGGCGCTGGAGGATCACCTTCCGGTCGTCGCTAAGGTCCTGCGAGAGATTCATCGAGTTGCGCTTCGAACCGGCACCGGCGGCGTTGATGTCGCCTCCACTGCCCCCGTGTTGCTTTCGGAACACGGGCGGACTCTTCGGTGGCCCATCCAGTACAAGGCTGGTGCGAGCCACCACCGACGGCGGGAGCGGTGGTTTCGACTCCGTTATCTCGATGTTCTCGTTGCTGAACCGGCGCATCTTTATGGCATCGTCCGCCGGCGGAACCGGATACTGCCCGGCGGAAGCAGTGGGACTAGCGACGGCGGGCGACGTTGGTGGGGCCGGTGTCGGTGAGGTCGTCAGCACGATGCTGCTGCTCGTCTTCATGGTCGGACGAGACGTCGGGCCCATCGCCATCGCCGCCGTTGCGGCATCGACGCGGTTCAGTTGGATTTTCATAAACTCTGGCACGGTGCCCGCGTGGCCAATATCATCCAGCCGCTCGTTGCTACTGCCCTCGTCCGAGCTCCGGATGATGCTGACAAATTGCGACGACACGAGCTTATCGATGTTCTCCTCAATTTGCGAGATGTTCTGGTTCGACTTGTTCAGGATGCTCGTCGGCTCCGGTGGCGTCAGTGTGTTCGTCGTCAGCACGATACTCTTCGGTTGGTGATCGACGTACTCCTCGCGCGGGTTCAACAGGTTGTTGTCGTTAATTTCGAACTTTTGCAATGACGCACTCGATGAAAGCAACCGTGCATCCACCACCTCCTCATCGGCGTTGCTAATGTAATCCTTAAACACCCGCTGCTTGCCCGTGTTCATGTTCTCCGTCATGCTGAAGAACTTGTGTTCCGTCTCGAGGAAACTGTTGCTCTGGCTGAAATTACCCACCGACAGCGACGAGCTAAGGTTGGGCAGACTCGGCAGCTGATGGTGATGGTGATGATGGCCGCCTCCACCCGCCTGCAAATTGTTCGATACGTTGTCGGTATACGTGCGGAAGCTTTTCGATTTTTCCACCGCCTTCGTTCGCTTGGTCGGACTTTCCTGCAGTCCCACCTGTAGTACCGGGTGTTGTCCCCCGTTGGACACCTTTGCCGCCTTCTGTTGGTACGACGTTCCGTGTGTACCGTACGCCTTCGGGCTCTTCATCCGCTCACCATGGCTCACATACTTCCGCCCATCGCTCTCCTCGTCATCACCTTCACCGCCGTCCACACTACGCTCGGAGAACTTGCGTGCCTTCGCTACCAAGTACTCTTCACTCTTGTGCAATGGTGGTGCCTTGTATTCCGCTGCACCGATCGCTAGCGAATGCGCGCTTCCAGACGATGCGATCGACTGCCGGTTCACTTCCACGTTCGAGGAGTATCGGGCTGGAGTCGCAATTTCCCGTTCGCGTTGCTCGTCGCCCGTGAAAATTTCCTTCGGGAAAATGCGCTGCCGGGCGGCCGGACCCGATTTGATCTTCTTATAGCCACTCAGCTCGCTGAGCTCGGAATCACCAACCACGAGCGACAGTTTCATGATTTGTTCCGTCGGCCCAGCGTCGGCGGTCGCCGTTGGTTCCCCGGCCGTGATATAAACACTGCTAGTGTTGTTGTCCTCCTTCTTTGGCGTGACCGGATGCGATTCATCCTTCCCGGCACCACCACCACCACCGACCGATTCGTGTTTCTTCTTCTTGAAGCTATAATTTAGGATTCGTTTGAAGAACCCATCATCCTCCTTGCGGGCAGGGCCACCCGCACCGTCCGGTGCCGCAAGCAGATGCTCGGACGTGCGCTCGAACTCGTGGCTCTTGGAAATGTTCTTGTTGACGTACACGGATGACGCACCGAGCGAAGCATCGCCAACGCTCACCGACATCAGCTTCGAGGAGGAGGAGGAGATGAGTTCTTTGGAGGATGCTTTCGACACCGGTCCATGGTGGGCCGAGAGCGGTGTGCTCACCACGGTCGGCAGTATACCGTACGGCAACGAGTGAGCCTTCTCTTCCGCTTCCTTCGTCGGCGAATAATCCGCGATGTTGGTGGACGAGAGTTTCAACGACTCCTCGTTGACTTCCGGTGTCGCTGGCAAAAGAGTGGTCTGTAAGAGTAGAGTGGATTGATGAGATTGAAGCGAAACTCGCAACTGTACCCGGGGACTTCCACCCGTACCTCTCTTGGGCGAGCTCGTGCCCTGGTTGGGCCCTTCTTCTTTGGTCGTACGGCAAGTTTGTGTTTCGCTGCGGAATGGCAAAGTTTCGAGGAGTCACCTGAAGCGGAAAAAGGAAACGCTATTTAAATACAAAGTTCTTGTTCAACCGAAGACAACACTTCTTACCACTTTCATCCATATTGTCGGACCGGTTCATGCCGACCGAACCGGAAGTGGACGACTCGAGCCGGAGCAGATTGTGTCCGCTCATGTTGGACGCCGACCGGTCATCGTCCATATCGGAGCTGGTCATGCTCAGTATGCTGAGCGATCCTTCGCTCTTGTTCATCCCGCGATCCTTACGCTGCGGCGTGATCGGGCTTAACGGCAACCCGAGATCTTCGTCCGAGACCTCCTCCTGGCGATCCTTTCTCCGCTTTCGTAGTACGTCTGCTAATTCATTCTGTGCAGACGAAACAGAGAAGCATAAGGTTCATGAACGCCAACTCAACTCGCTCCAGATTTGTAACGGAACCTTACCTTCAGTGTAATCGATAAGCTGCTGGCAGTGCCGGCTGATTCGGAGAAAACGCTATCGTGTGACTGCGAAAGCCCATCCCGGCTGATGTCACTATGAAGAGGATCGGAGGGAGAGGAAAAGAAGCCTTATAAGTGATGGTCTAGTTGCATTTACGGCAACTAGGGTTATGGGAGTTGGATTTCGGGTTAAGCTGGATTCACATTGGAGATTGGTTCAAAGCCGATTGCGAACTTTATTAAAGGCGCTTAGTATAGTACTATGAACACTAACACTATGGACAAATTAAATTGAATCTCTGTTCAACAGTAATGAAACAGCAAATTAATCTTTTTGCCTCTAAACGCTTTTCCTATAAATTTGAAGAGAATTTATTGAAACTAAACTTTGTTACGATCAAAGTCAATTAATAAAAATGTGTACCCTTTGATCATTCTCTAATTCGACATTAAAACATTTTAAAGCATGTTCTAAACCAACTCCTTGATCAGTAATTCAGATATTAGGTTAAACAAAACGGTAAAACTGAACCACATGAGCAAAAGTCCAATGTTTGATCAAATCAAAAAGACTACGGCTTGGCATCGTGTGTACCTTTGTTCATGATTGAAAAGATATGGTTTTGTTCGAAATTACACTTTTTAACACGCTACACGTGACCCTTTTTATTTGCTTATTGCTGTTGTTCGATATTTGATCCTTCAATCACTCAGAAAACCCGTGAAATATTCGTTCACGTAAAGTAAAAAAGAAACAATGTCGATCTTTCATTTGCGGCTCTTAGCGAACTCCTCTTCTTTGAGGGTTATAGAACACTTTGCTACATGTGTTTATACACAACAGAATGTCTGTACAAAGTTTCGCTAACGATAAGAAACAGTTTAGCACATGTGTACAAGCAATTCCACTTGACAGCGAACTATCTAAAATGCGTTCGAAAATCATGTTTTCCCAATAGAATCAGCGTGTTTAACATTAGAATACGATACACAACAGCCACACATGGTACATGAAGAAGAACCACCTACGCTATTAAAGTCGATCTTATCAACGTTCGGTACCGTTGAGCGGGTGACACTTTATCGACCTGAAGGATCATTGTTGACCGGTTCGATTGGCCATACGCGTAAATCCGACTGGACGCTTTGATTGCTCCGATAAGACTAACCTAGGCACCTCGGTTGCTTTAGGGAATATACCTTCGCGTTTCGAATGGATTTCCAAAGGAGAAGGCAGAGAAAACAATCGCTCGGGAAGTTCGCCGGAGTGTTGCGCATTCGCAGTTATCGCGCGGATTGAAAGCAAGGGTGGTGCCTCTACGGTCGGCATGGCACGAACTCCTGCTCCACGTAACGATTGTCATTCGGGCCATATGGGCGCGATAAGATAGGTGGGAAGAAAATCAATCGGCGCAAAGTGACTGGGATTTACGAGGAATCCCCACCCGGGCGATGCGCCTTTATCGCGGGAGGACGACCACTTACCTATCGACCAGTCGACCTTCGCTGAGACTGCGCTGGTAGTCGGACATCTCCTTGTCTAGATCATCGGAGTTCCGCAGCCGGTAGGTTTCGCGCTTGAAGTACCCGCCCGGCGCTCCACCGCCCCCAGCGGCCTGCGAGGTGCCCGGCACCGCTCCCGCCGACTCGGGGCCACCAGCGCGGATCGTGATCGGGAGACCGTAGCCGGTGCGCGGAAGCGTCGCATCGGTCGTCGAGCAGCCGGGTGTGGCGAAGTGGATGTGCGTCTGTTGCCCTTTGGCACCGAGCTGGCCGGGCGCGCGGTCGGCCGAGGCGACGGTTCGCCGGCGGAAGATACGGCGGAGGTTGCGCAGCGGGTGGAACCGTTTCCGTTTGGTGGTGTCGGCGGCGTTCGCTGGTGCTAGCGGGAAGAGAGGAAACCAAACATACAATATAAGTGATTGGGGCTCTGGGTGATAGATAAGAAGCACACGTCGTCGCCGCGTTATTTGAGGCCGACTTTGCCTTTTAAGGTAATCGTTTCTCAGTCTTGTCGGTTTCAATTGATTGGTTGTACGCCAAATTCAATGCGTCGTTTACCGAAGGTACTTGTAACGGGGTTTCGGGATGGGTAAATATGTTTTGTTTCCTGTACCATCGCAAAAAGCTCTCATTAATTAACTTTTCGAATCGATTCCCCTAAAATGAGTTGCAGATTGGAATCTACACCTTTTTCTTCGTTTTTCTATTTATTTAAGTTAGTTTGAGTAGAACATTTTTTTTATAGAATTTTATAGATTAATATTAGAAGTGTTCTGTCATGTATTTTTAACCAAAAGCAAGATAACTGTTCCTCTAAATATTTGGTCTATTTGATATTTTAAACAGTTTTTAATCATCGTGTTGAAAAATTTTACTTCAACCTCAATCTTAATTCTTTGTGTTTTTTATTTAAAAAATTGTTGTATGTATTCAAACCGCCTCAACGTGAATTTCCATTTTTAATGTTTTAAAGTACATTTTCCTTTAAATTTAATGTTTTATGTGTTGAAAAACAAAATTGGCTTAAAAATCATTTTTTCCTTGACATCTATATGCATTTTTTTAATTTTAACACTTCTCCATTACTTAACCAACAGAATCAATATAGCAACATTGTATGTGGATTATCTTCATTTACAAACTGTACCCAATTACCCCCAAAACTCGCTTCATTCGTTGTGTGTAAAAGGGAGTTTTGTTTTCGAAAAGATAAAGATAATATATTCATAATCTGAAAATAAAACAAGTAGATGTGAGTTATATTTACCACACGAGATAGGTAACGTTTTATCTTGAACCCTGTTATCATTGGCTTATCGGTTGATATTGTGATGGTTATTATGGTGTTTTATTGCATTTATTGCACCGTTCTAGCGGTGTTTGGTGGTGCGATAAGCAGCTCGAAAGATTAACCGATGCAAATATGCCGTGCCATTATGCTATGGCTATAAGCGTGGCTACCCTATTGGCAAACAATCTGTTCCAATTGTATGCATTGAGGGCGGACCGGGCTGTTGTGCATCGCATCTTTGCTTCCGTTGTACGCTACCGACCCCTAGGCTTTGCGAGTGGTTTGTTCAAGAGAGTGACGCAAAATGCCGTTTGTTCTAGCGCTGGCGTAGCACCAGTTGAGTCAACAAACATTACGTCAGGTGGACTTAATATTGTCATACCACACTCGTCGTGTGGAGGTTTTTTTTTTGATATGTTTATCCATACGATAATGAGGTGAAGGTAAGGGGCTCGAATCCCGCTCGAAATAAATATTTGAATCTTATAGTTTTTCATTTTTCCTCCTGACGATCGGGTCAGATTTCAAAATATGAAGAAAAGAAAAGACACTCGAATATTCCATATATCAAATGGAAGAAAAACAATATCTACCGTGCCGTTCATTGTGTCTACCAATATCCATCGAACCTGCTGTTGACAGTTTCAATTTCGTAAATGTGCGAACAACCAACAAGCGGTAAACATGTAACCATCGCATCGCATCACATCGCACCGCATCGATCAGACTAATGTAAAGCCGTTCTACACCGCAATAACCTTCTAAGTTACCGAGCAAACGCTCACACCTTCCGTGATGTGATCACGCATCATGACATCAGCTGTCAAACAACATGTCATCGACGACGATAGGGAGGGCGAGGGGGAGGACGGGGCGGCTATTTGATCCGATCCGATTGACTCACCGACCTCGCGAGGAGAGTCATCACCAACCACACACGTGTCACACGAAGAGGTGTCGTACCGACAATGGAATCGAGCTGATCGAGCTGAAATAAATATTTCAAATGACCTCCGCCGCGTTCGGATCTCCGGATCAAGCTTCTGGTGGGTGTTAAAAATATGGTCAATAAACTAAAAACGCTCCGATCTTCTGGCGATCCTGATGTGGGTGTGCTTTGTTTGCATCCTTGCGTCCACAAGAAATGGGGCTTCACGAAAGGGCACATGTCAACAAAACAAAATAGAAAATAAATGAACTACCAAGCGTCCAAGCTTTGTCGGCTAACGATCATCGATTCCGGTCGAGTCGGTAACCGTTACCGGTCAGTTGGGTTCGGTTTTGCTGCCGACACTCTTGAAGCCGCACGTACGTCCAAACGTGAAGAAAAACGTTTCTAAAAGCGAATCGAAAGACAAGTGAGAAATTCATTCATATTCCACATTTTATGGGGGTTAAATGAGGAATAAATAGAAGGGTAAAAAAACCCACCAACACGACGGTGTGCTTTGAGTGTCCATATTTATATTTTTCGAAGCCGCAATACTATCTTCATTTTCAATCTGAAGCGCACCAAAGATGGCAGACGGTGTTTTTACGGTGGATTCAAACAAACCCTAACGTATATGAATGGCGTGGTGGAGGATGTTTGTTTTTTGTTGTTTTCTTTTACAATTCCCAACCAAAAAATGGTG
The DNA here is from genome assembly GCF_943734705.1 of Anopheles coustani. NCBI lineage: Eukaryota > Metazoa > Arthropoda > Insecta > Diptera > Culicidae > Anopheles > Anopheles coustani. The sequence goes on along the minus strand of NC_071288.1, from coordinate 82,719,003 downwards.
TAATTATGCAAAATCAACCTTACGATCCACATGGGCCCATGTCGGAGGGTATCGTAAGCGAATCCAATTCGGATTTAACGCGTACCGAAGCCACCAGGGTTGGAAGTCACGATATAAAACGGCCAATGACTCTCCGGTCCCACCCGGGGGGGTTTTCTTATCACAACCCGTGCGTACATCGAATGGCACGTGGACGAAACGGAAGGGACAGAGAGGTTGTTGTCGAGGGAAGGGGGGAGGGAGTTAATTATTTACATTATTGTTATTAAGTTTTATTAACTTCGCCGACGCAATGACCGCCGAACCACCCGGTGTGCCTCGGTAGCGACCATCTTGGCCGACCTTCTTCCGGCAACACATACACACACACTCGAACACACGTGTGCCGCCTTTTGTTTTCCTTTTATTGCAGTACCCGAAGACGTTTCGGGTAATGACGCCGAACCACGATATTAAACCGCATTTCCGCAGCCGGAGAGAAACTTTTGCGCCGTTGTTTAATATCTTGATTAATGTACACGAGTGGCTCGTTGAGGTGGCGGCGGCATCACAGCCTCAGCCTCGTCAAAATTGTCCAATTTTCTATCGGGTCTCCTCCTTCCAGCATGATTACCAACCAACTCGCAAGGCGAACATTCAAATTCAAGTTTTCGGAGAAATTATCTGCGCCACACGCACGTCAAGGGAGTGTAACAAAACAAAAAAAAACCAAACACGCCTTTAAAAGAACCATCCGGTGCGGTTTCTGAACGAAAGTTCGCACCTTGGCCACGTTTCGCAACGAGCGGAATTATATAAAAGCCCAATTTGTGGAAGATTTGATAACGAACGGATATCGTTACAAGTCTAATATAAACACATTTGATGGATCCTCAACGCATAACAAGTGTGACGTTTATCAGCTCTCACCCCATAGAGGTACAATCGTTCAGGAAAAAACCGAGCGTTTCCTTACTCCCGATAAATCATGTCAGTCAAAGTGAACGATTAAAAAGTAACCGTAATGCAGTCGACCCATCAGTCACGGGATGCGGCAGTTGACAGCATCTTAAATTCAGCTCGAATACGATGACAATTGCGTGAGTTCGTGCATATGTGGACCGTTTCGGAGGCCCACGTGAGCGTTTATGGTTTTTACGAGGTGAATTCTGTTTTTTGTTTAAAGATGTCGAATGTTTTATTAATAGAATGCTTTCATTTCCTTTTCCTTCCACGTCCATAGTGTCGACTCGAGCAATCACTTAAGCGTTTTAAGAACTTCAACTGTTACAAAATAATTTTGTCGAAACACATGTTGAACACCTGCAATTGATAACAAACAACAAGACAATTTCCAAGCGAAATAAGACAAACACAAAACCAAAAAACGAAGCAAAGCAAGTGCAATTGCAGGGCAGGTGAAATAAAAACAATGATGTTAGATTAGATTTCGCTATCTGATTCAAGACGCCTCGCTCGCCTTGTTGCTCTCTTGCCTTCCAAGCGTCGGTGGCCACAATCCGTTCATTTCGTGCACGTGCCGAACGGTCCGGCACGAGGCCAAACCTATCGCCATACTGCCAACCTTCGTACGGCAATCACATGGCGCCAGAGGTTTGACGTAAGAAAGCGGGCGCAGTTGTAAAGGCGAACATATAAAGCGTGTTCGCTGAAGAAAGAAACAACTTAGGCTAGCAGAGGGCTAGAAAAAGGGTTGCTTTCCGCTTTTAACTTGCTAAACAAAGCAATTGGAAGAAACACAACGTACTGTACTCGAGTTAGGTAAGGAAAAATTCTCGAAGTTCTAAATGCGGACGGTCGATAAAATTATCCCTCTAAATCAAAGCAAGAAACCGTGTGGGGTTTCTAGTACATGTTAGTAATTTATATAATATAATTTTAATAATATAATGATTAGAAGCATGGAAAAAGTTAATTTCAGGAGTTTGTTAACGCCAGGTAAATGATAAAATACTTTAATCTCTCGATTACAACACCATTATCATCATCAACGATTAAATATTTTAAAATTTATCTTAGATCAGACGCAAATGGTTGTAAGACATTGAAAAATATTGTCAAATCATATAAAAGTGTGAAATCAAGCAATTGAAAAGTTTGAAAAGTTAAGGTTGAATAAGTAAAATTGACTGAAGTTGAAAATGAATTCATAACGATGAAAGTGGGAATTAGCAAAACAGTGGTAAGAGTATCAATTTAGCTTCTAAAAGCGAAAAGAATATTCAAATTGGATATAGGAAAACTCTTCTGTCGCACTTAAGCATATTACCCCATGATGCGGATAATTTTAATTTTGTCTTCCCAACCAGAATGCAAGGATTATGAATCCATTATTTCGTAACAATTCCAATAGTTTAAACTATTGTAGAGAAACCTTTGATTATTTCAGGCATAATCAGTTTTATCCTGTTTTCTATAGTAAATTTTTTGAGTTGTGAAATAAATGCACGTAGGGTATATTAGACACTGTAATGAACATATTCTATAATGCCATTTTGTTTAAATGACTTAATTCTGATAAAAACGTGCTGGTTCGTTTTACGAGACTTTCTCTTAAAATATTTGATCAAATCAAGACAATTTCAGAATCAATCTAGGTACTCCAAACAAAACATCTTCAGCAGATTAGGTCAAAAATATTTTGATAATGTTGAGCACCCGAAAATACTACGTTTTCTATATGAACGCACAACTGTGCTTGCAAACACAGATATAATTCGAACCAAATTAATGGCCTTCATACCTAGCTTGCGTATCCAGCCGTTCGGTACAATTACCTCACCGTTCAAATACCGTTCGCTACGCGATCAGCATTCCCTGGTCGATCAATTCAACACTGGGCGAGGGTGCGGCACAACATCGCACACACCATAAATCTGGAGGCGGCGTTCGACCTTGAAGCAACTGGTGCCAAGCAGCCTTGCATTATATCGCAAAGCCCCCCTAGCCACCCGCCGTTACCGTTTTGAGCCGCATACGTTTATACACCCTGCCTTTTATATCGCGCGCACGTCAAACAACGATCAGCGAGAAACTTTTCTCGCCTTCCTCCCCAAAAAGGCGCCAGAAAAAGTGGGCTATGCGGGATTATGGGCGCACCCCGATCCGAACCTCGCGGGAGAGAAGAGGTTTTTCAATTCGGAGTTCTCCAACGCCCCGTGACTGGCGTTCGATCGCAAAAGGGTTTGCTTTTTCTTTTATGATCCTTTCCAAAGCCCAACATAGACCCAGTTTGGGGTGGTAAATCAGGTCCGCGTGTGACTCCTCCCCGAACGACAAACAATAACGCAAAGTACCCCCAAACAAAACCAGCTGGTTTTCTGACTTGTTGTGTGTCCGAAAAGCTGCCCGCAAATCTTAAAGCTACGCTTTTCTCCCTCGGCGGCACACTTTTTCGCGCGAAAACCTTAACCTTTTTCGCCTTCATGGGCGTAGCGAACGCTACCGGGTGGTGCTCCTGTTTTCCCGGTTTTTATCTCTTCCACCGCTCATTATCATACGGAGGCGCGTATCCCCCCACCGCATCCCTCCACCTCCCGATTCCGGGGGGCAAGTTTGTATGCGAAATGTATTTACCGCGAAAAGGTAACAAAAAACCGAAACGAAGACGAAGAGATGGGTCCATGAACCATTACGCTAAATCATTTCTCAGCTTCCTGGTGGTGATTTTTCCGTTTGTTTCTGGCGTTTTTTTCGGTTTGCCTCCAACCGGGACGTTCATTGGCCGGAAAAACACGGGTGGGAAGGAAGATTTGGGAGCTCCACTTAGGGAGCTTGACTTTGTAGGTTATTGTTATCTCTTTTTTTTTCGTGTTTTTGCTATGACGAGCTGAACCGAAACCGAGCCGCACTTTGTAACCATTTTCGTGCACTTTACCGACATTAGTGCACTGCTCACGTTTCCCCCCCCCCCCCCCCCCCCCCCCCCTTCTTATTACTCCCTCTCTTGCCCCAGGCCTAGTTTGAGCAACCTCGAATAGTTTCGTTTTAAATATGAACTCCCATTTGGCAGGGTTTCCCCCGGGTTTCCAACAGATTGGGTTAAGATATGCATCTTTCATTTTTTTTGCTTCTCTTATCGCTCGCTATCCGCCCGCCCTAGTCTCGTCGCTGTCAAGCCGAGATTTAAACACTTTATTCCTTTTATTAATTCCGAAAAACGCAAACAGGCCCGCACACAAACTGAGCCCGCAGAATAGACATGCGGGCAATTAGTTGACTAAAGGGGGTTTCGGACGGAATCTCCCTTTCAGCGTTCAGAGCCCCCCACACAATCGCATTTTGTTCACTCACACTTTTCATTTTTCCACCCACCCCCCCCTCCGGCGACAAAAGGCTCCCACGTGGGAGAGAATCACGAGAAGCCGGTCAAGAGTTTTTCCACCGGCGACCGCGAAGACTGTTTTGGGAACTTTTCACATCATTACCATTGAATGATGGCCGGATGGCACACTTTCTTCCGATGGCTTCCACTCCGTGGTTTGGAAGCACGCGGAAGCCCCGACGGTGGAAGAGCGGAAAGGGAAGGCGAATTTATTCATTTTCTTTGTAATTTGCTCACCCTCAGCCTCTTTCTCGAGATTCGACCGAGGCATCCGAGGTGTTTTCCCTTTGTCATTCTGCCTGTCAGTGTAACCTTTCTACCCATTTTTTTTTTGTGTTGTTGATTTCCTTTGTGCGTTCTCTTCAGCCTCCAGGCGTCTTCAGTCTGGAGCGGCACAGTTTGACTGCGTCGTAGAAGCCAACAACAAAAGACGCACGCTTTCGAGACGCGAGAAGCGGTTGGCTAGGAAAAGCCCTCGATGTCGACCTGATGCGTAGGGAAACTCGATCATGGCGCACCGTCTTTGAGTTGAGAGTGGGGAAACTTATTTTCGCTGCTCGACGTTGAGCCCCGCAAAGCCCAAAATCTCAGCTGATTAATTAATCTTTGCCCGGCGTGACCGGGAATATAGCGACGCAGAATGGTTCCGCGGCTAACGAGTTTCCCATTTGACCTTCTTCGTGACGCTCGATCCATCCGTCAACTCAACAGATAGGGGATTATACAGAAGTTTAGGAGTTGAAGCAAATATTTCAAAGTTGTATATCTAGAAACTTAGAAATGGCTAAAAATAACACAAACAATTGAATCTGTAACAAGTAACACATACGAGCATAAACAATTAAGCACGACCACAGTTTGCATTACTTTCTCGTAGGCTTCACATGGGAAAATCAAACCTTCAAAAGGGTGCACCCACGAACAAGATAAACATACTAGCACGTACACACACGCATAAGATAGTGCCTGCTTTAAACGACAACACCATGAGGCACATACTTCACACCGTGGGTTTTCCACGTTTGAGCAGCTGCTCGTCAAAGACGATACGCTTCACGGGAAGCAAAAACAACAACAAGAACACTCTCTCACACACAAACACACCGCTAATCATTCAACAATATACAATAACAATAATAACGAAAAAGCCTCGGCATATTACTACTAACCACAAATTGAACGCTGTCAACCACAACTAATCAGCCAATTTCCAATTTTCTTCCGCCCCGGGGGCTGGAAAGGGAAAATCTCCCTTAACGGTTCCGATCCGCACGTTTGGTTCGCCCGTTCTGCCCAAACTCTGACAGCTGTCGTCGTTCGTCGGGCTGCGTGATGCACTGAACCACTGAACTGGAACACTCAAGCAAGCTGTGGGGAGCTGTGCTTTTGAGTGAGCAATAAACAAAAAAAAATCAACACCGGGTCGGGTGGGTCACACTTAGAACGAAGCTGCCGAAATGGCTAACGGAGTGGAAACACTGCCGCACTGAGGCTGGGAGTAGGTGCTACACCGATAAGAAAACCTTGATCGCGATCTTCGTTTTTGGAAGTGTGGAAAAGCACACACACACACGCGCGCGAGTCCCGCGAACAACCGGCAGCACGTCCGCTACACGCAAGCAATCGAACGGCAATGAGCGTGGCGAAGGCGAGCGATGGCACGCGAACTCCAACAACTCGCGGTTCGCCATCAGCCGAACCCGCCACTCCAACAACACACGACCAGATGTGATGGAGCCCCATTAGAGGGTCGTCCAAGGTGGTGGTGGCACCGCAGTCTGCCTTTTTTTTTCGCTTCGACGTTGTTTGCTCCCCTTTCCGATGGGTGTTGGGAAGGCTTGTGCTATGATGGTTGGTTCTCGTAGGTGGAAGTTCGCGCGATACGCGACCGTGACGCGGTGGCCGCCTTGGCGCACAATCCTATCGGCGTCGGCTTAAGGCTGCCCACAACCCCTTCTGCCAGCCAGCGGGGTGAGATCATCTTTGTCGATCGTGTCCCGATGCGGCTACGCGACTTTTACGCCTGTAATAGTTCTCACCGTAAAACTACTGCGCTAAAGTTCGCCTCTGGGAAGCAGATTCCGTGGCGTTTCGGGTGCATTAAACGAACAATTATTTATGCAAGCAAAATGATTCGCACCCCGTGCCGCCACCGCACGCGTGTGTAAATGGTTCCTAATTGCATTCGAGCCAAACAAAATCATGTTTGTATTCAAATTGATGCGAAGCTTTTACTTTTCTGCTTTATGCTTGATATTTAAATTATCGCTGGGACTAATATATCAAAAGATTGATCATGCAGAACGATGTGAGCAAACGTTGAAAATTAGCAACAACCCAGAATTGACATGTGGAAATATCGTATAAAAGTGGTTAAACAATGGCTATTCACTTTTAATTTTATAAAATCTATTATATTGTTGTTAAATTATATCATAATTGATAGTCTACATGACCATGACATGATAGTCTACAATTCAAATTTTTATTATACCTTTTGAAAACATTTAGTTGAATATCGTTTACCAAAAATATTAGAGCCTTCCAATATTTATCTCATATTTTGTTTTAAAAAATCAGACGAAGAAAAATAACAATAAATATTGTTAAACAAACAAAATGACAATTTTAATTGATGTTTAATTGAAACATTGGACAACAAAGAATAAAACTAATGGGTACTAATGAACAACGAAGCCTTACTATGAAAACGTATTGAACAGCTATGAGACAGGCATTGAGAATACGGTCAAAGGAAAATTACAATCTTGTTCTGACACGACTACTTATTTCCTAAATCGGATGCTTAATAAAGGATTTCAGTATCGTCGCAAATATTTGTGGGTTAGTTTATTTTGAGACTTTTTTTATTCTATTTGTTTGGTTTATTAAAACGGATAATAGTAATACGAACCAATCTGGATCTTTAATCTGGAATCAATGAACATTTAAAAACAAAAGTATATAATAAACAAAATGATTAAATATACATTATTTCGTGTTGTATAACAACCACAAATGCAGCAATAGCATATCCAATGGATGCAAACAAATAGATTATATCATAAAACACTAATAAAATGCTAAAATTGTAGCTGAGCAACATTTAAAGAAGATAAACACCAGATAAAATAACTGCTTTCTAGAATAAAGTCATCTATCAAAATGCATAAACAAGATTATCCATTTCTTCTTCGTGATCGCATCTTCGTCTGCTTCACAAACTTTCACTTGAAACCATCATTACGCACTTGAAAGTACATCTCTGTTTGTTAATTGTAATTGAAATTTTCGCGCAATGGAATTGATTTTGAGGCCTTCACCGTTGACCTTTCCTGCCCCGAACGAAAAGCGTAGAAACCTAGCCCCGAATAGCACACTCATCTGGCGTTGAAACGATGTGGAAAACTGTCGATAGCTGCCGGTGCATTTCCCCCCGGCATGAGCATATCGCCGGCTGATGCTAATGGCTAATGCAAAACCATCAAACGGCGGAACTGAGCGAAAGGTTTTGCAGTGTCTTTCGTTTACTTTGCTTCGCCCCCTTCGCAGGTTGCTGCATGCTATCGGTGAGCTTTTTGCAGGAATGTATGCAAAAATTTGACCGGCGTGAGGGAAAAATTAGAAACACAAAGAAAAACAGATGCGAGGGGAAAGCTTTCAGGTGACGTTCGGCTCGAAAACCGTGGCACGTTGCCAGCGGACGTTTGATATGCTCTTGTTGAGGCTGATCGGAAATTGGAAAAAAGCATCGCGAGAATTCAACAAATACTTCGCAGAGGAAACTGTAGAAAATAAGCATAAGAAACACCCAATAAACCCGGAACACGCCTGACCAGCCCATTAAGATCGAAATAATTACACCTCATTTAGGCAGCTCGTGATGAGAGGCAGAAATAATTTTGAATCAGCTGTGTTTTTTCTCTTCGATTCCTCCCATTTCTTCTGGCCGAGCTCATCAGCGTCAGCGAAAATGCTTCTCACTTTTAAACGAAAAACTTCGGCGGACGTTCACACCTCCTGCAGACGCCCCGGAACGTCACGCCGCGGGAAAGCAATGACCGCTCACCGATTTTGGCCTTTCGAGATGACCGAAGAAAGTCTTATCGTGGTTCACGCACATCCAGACGCTGCGTGTACTGCGATTTTGTGCTGCAGCTTCCGTTTCCGTTTAACGCAACGATTACGATGCGTGCTGACGTAATCGGAACCAATACGAGGAGTGAGAGAGTTTGCTCCTATAATTACTCCCAAACCGGATGCAGCTAGCTGACAAGTTCCACTGTCCTCGCTTCCACTGTTGGGATTTCTTTTTCGTTTCTTTTGGCGTGCGAAGATTTCGCCATTGTGCCAACTGACCAACTGACGGGTTTTGGCAAACCGATCGTTCACCTGTTTCTTACTCCAGTTTTGCAAAATGCCCTTCGCGCTCGAATGGGTTTTATCGAACACACATTGCGAACAATATGTTCGGGGTTCGGCGTTGAGAAAGTGTCCAATAAAACTATCAAGCGTGCTCCAATTTTCCTAGCCTTTCTCTCTCTTTCAATCATTGTATTTCATATGTAGTGTTAAACTTTGCTCAAACGTTTTTTTTCTAGACAAGAAACTTCAAAACACTGTCCAAACCGGACCGAACATGTGAGGATAAGAAACCAAATTCGTGAACCAAGCGCCGCCATGCGGTATAGATGCGGAAAAAAACCCCCAACGAATATCTACCGTGAAGCCAACTTAAGCTTTACAGAACCGTTATCCAAATTATGACATGTACGGAACATGAGTGTGTTTGTGCGCTCAAAATCATCCGTTTAACATCGCGGTTTGTTTGTTTTTTTTTTGGAATTAAAAGCCCTTTCCGCCCTCCCATTGCGCCAAGTTAAATTGAAAACTGCTCCAGTTGCAGACGCACGTGCTGATATAGTTTACTACACGTTTTGGGTTTCCCTCTCGCCATTTTGCTCGCTTTTCAACGTACCGTAAAGTTGGCGCGTAGCAAGCATGACGAAAGCAAGTAACATGCGTTTGGCAATGAGAGGTGCTTCAAAAACGTTGTTTTCTAAGGCTTCATGCTTTGGCCATTGAAGAGTACACAAGAAAGCAAAAAAAAACAAAATTGAATGAATCAGGATAAAGCATAGGAATGAATATTACTTTTAGTTTTGCGGAAGCAACGTTTTTGAAAAAAATGTTCTATCTTGTCAAAAATGGTTAAGCTCGTTTGGACCTTATTATACTATTAATTATTAATTTTTTATTATTCTGTGAGACTTTATAATATCAGACTATTGACTTTTGATTTATCAAGTGTTAATGAATGAAACAACTAAAATTCTTTTGAAAAAACGACAATGACTCCCGTTACATCAATCATGTGCCACAGTCCACTGAGCGAACAACTCACTCACTCCGGAATCATCGGACTGTGCTACCTTACCCATCACTATCCATAGCGACGTTGATAAACCCCTCAATGTATGCAAGCTACATGACACATTCGTTGCGTTGTGCTATGCGGATAGCATACCTTTAGGGGCTTACTCAATCTACGAGGGGCGAACAAAGCAATGTGATTTCTCGTGTTCAACTGGACAGTTGATCAGGTTATTTTTAACAGAGCAAAGCATTTTTACTCGATTGCAAGAGGTTTGTTGTACTACCGTAAGTCTTTAACTTATACTGCCACCAAACTAGTATTCGCGGAACAAAAACGGTGACGTTCAAGCAAATCTCACCTGCAGTTTCTGGAGTGGTGATCGTTATTGGTGTATCCTGCACTTGTGCGATGGTGTTTTCCAGTGGTGGCGAATTTTCGCGCACACACGACATCAACCCCGCTGACATCTGTTTGAAGAAAGGAAAGAGAAAACGAAAAACAAAGGGAAAAACTGTCAGTGTTACTGGCAAAAGGAGGGTATAAAGGAAAGAAGTGGCGCAACAGAAATGCCGACGACCGGATGCTGAAAGAGTGTTGTTCTTGGGTGTATGCGTCATGCAGCTAGTTGCAAGTGCAGCGCACATTCGCTGCCGTTGATTGATAAGGTCAATTTAGAACGAAACTCCCGGTTGTGCGTGGTATCGCTACTCGCTGCTAGAGGCGACTCCCGGCGTCGGTCATCGTCTCTGATTGCTTGGCAAGGTTTCTTGGAAGGAAGGGGTGAGCCAATTTGGAAAGGCAGACATGCATGCATTTGATTGATATGAGTGTACGGCTGGCCGCCGCTGTCCATGTTACACCAAAACAAAAGAAACATGCTTTGGTCAGCAGTGTTTTGATTTTTGATCTTCATGCTTAAACAAGGACAATCATGGGTAAGCAAGTGCGGTGCTGTGGCAAATGGAAACAAGGAAATGCATTTATGATAACAACATGCTAAAGAGTCTACTTGTTGACGACATTTTTTTAATGGCCGGTCGAATGTGCTCACCGAAACCAACATGGAGAATTTTAGATAAGGAAAGTGATTATTTGAAACAAAACTATTTGAAACAAAACTACCACTGCACCATATGACGATAGGGAAAATTAAATAAGAATATAGGTGCAAAAAGCTTGAACAATACTATTATTTGAAAACTATTTCGAAGCCAATCGATTGAAAAATGAAAATTTGAATCATTGCACAGAACGACGCAATTTAATTTAATAGTTTGAATAAAAATAACACACTGCAAATTTTGAGATGATGAAATACTTAAATCTCATTCAAAAAACAAATTAACACTTTTGGTAACATACACCAACTAGAACTTGAAATTAATGAGAAATTTAGATAAGAAAACTGATTGATGGAAAAGAATTTTAAACGAAACTACCACTGCACCACATGGATATAGAGGAAAAAAAGAATGTAGGTACAAAAAGTTTCAACACTACTATTGTTTGAGAATTGTTTCGTTAGCCAATCGATTGAAAAAATAAAATTTGAATCATTGCACAGAACGACGCAACTTAATTTTGAGATGATGAAATACTTAAGTTTCAATTAAAAAACCGCTTTACATTTTTGGTAACATAAACCAACTAGAACTTGAAAATAACGTACTAAAAACATTCAGGAAGAACAGAACGAATTGAGAAAACCGTGTAAACATATTTGATGTTAAGTACTCACGCAGAGAGTTTTGTTTAGACACAGAAGCATGTAAAGAAAGGATTAGATAAAGAGAAAAAGGGGTAGAGATATTAAGAGAGTACGAACAGTATCAAGGTTATCTTTACACCGCCAATTGAAAGTTAGTGGAAGAGTGGGTGGGAAGGTGTCATAAACACTTAACCTTATTAGACTGTGTGTTCGTGTGTTCGAGCTATGGTTTATCCACCTCCTTTCGGAGGTTTTATCTTACTTCACCGGTAGGTCTTCGAGCGCTCGTTCATGCACAACGCTGGAGAAAGCAATGGTTACCTGAAAGTAGACGGAAAAGAGCAGAATACAAGCGTTAATTAGTGTGCGTTTGCACCTCACCGATAAGAAACCTCCCAAAACATATGGTAACCTCTCAGTTGGTTTTGATGTAATGACGTCTGGTAATTAATTTCGATGGCAAATGAGATAATAACATAACAAAATCTGCATTCAACAGCAGGAATAAAAAGCAAGAAGAAGTACCATCGGATCAACCGAGAAAGCAGTACAATTGACAGTGAAAACTGAACCACCAATTAAACCGAGGTGGTAGAGATCAGTAGGTAACCATAGTTTTCCGCTCCAGTTTCTATCTCCGGGTGGGTGTGGTATCGTATTTCGTTCCGATTTGTGTTTTTTTACTTCTTCTTCCCTTCCCTCCCAATGCATCAGCTTTTCACGCACACACATTTTTCACGGATGCACTTCGATAAAGAGTCGCTCGAATGCTGGGGGTGCGGTAAAGGTTGAAGCCAGGTTGGGACCGATCGTCAGGGGACCGAAACCGGCACCGAGCAGCCGAATGGCAGGGGAGGGAGGTTTGCGAGGCGGAGCGAAGTAATGTTAAATGGTCGGATCGGTTTTCCGACTGTCGGCGCGCGAGCGATTCGCGTGTTAAATGTGCCAATCCGATGTGATGATTAAAGTTAATCCGATTGGTAACTGAAGCTGAACAGAGGCCTTCTTTATTAGAAAATTGGTAAAGTTATCAATTTGGTGCTATTACGAGAACGCATCGGCTTGCCGCATCGAAAAGTTGAAGCAACGGAGCGGGAAACCAATATTGAAAATTATTATTGAAAAAAAGTTGCACAACAAATGTAAAGAAATTGTATCGATTGAATAGAGAAACAAATAAATTATTAAACGAACTTAACAGAAAGTTTTGGTTGTTGAAATTAATCATTATTTACGATATTCGAATGCTTACTAATAAAACTTAGATCTATTTTTACTGGGAATACTTATTTTCGGTTATTTCATCATATTGTTGTACTAGAACCTGTTAAACATTTTAATAAAACAATGAATTACATGTTTAACATAGGTGATATTAAATAGAATTGGACAAATTTCAAAAAATGTTTATGCCAAAACGAAAAACGCAAGCGACTTTATTTAGGAAGTATCGTCAAAGGCAGCATTGGTTCTGCATTCAGAACAAGTTTTAGAGCTTTATCGGTTTAACAGCTTACCAACTACGTTTGATTAAGTGTTCGCACTTCCAGCTATATCGCTCAATAAAATATTTTGATAGTGTGAGACACTTCGGGTCCACTCAACTAGACTAATGTGGAATATTCGATTACTTATGGAGAAAGATTAAAAATTCATTTGGAGATCCAATTCTGGCCGCGGATCGTGCTTCGGGACCCAAAAGTGTAGATCGAAGCAACCGACAGAAGTATTAAAAAACGATTAATCATTCCGTTCGTCGGGCGGATTTTACCACAAACTGGTAAAATAGTTAAGAAAAACTTAGGAAAGACGGACATTATTATACATAAGCGTCGATTTAGAACAGCCACCTAAAAGTAACGGATGAAAGTTCTGGAGGAACATGTTTACGGAAAATTCGACCATCATGGCGCTTTGCATCTCTTTGGGACCCTTAATTTCCAGAGAATATCATAACGTGACTGACAATCAGTGAAAGGCAACTCCAAAGGCAAGTCTCTGATAATTTTATTTTAGGTTTGCGGTGTATGGAGAAATAAATAGTACGTATTGCGTTGCGACAGTGGCTAACTGTCTCGGAAATCATCATAAAGAGTGTATAATATTTTAGGCATATCTGGCCACATTTAATCAGGAAAGATCATCAGAAGAGATGAACCGGTCAAATACTATTGATACGCCAAGAACTGCTCACCCTGCCAATGACCAATCGAAAAGCAATGAAGAAACCTTAAACGTAGGATCTATTCGAACAATTTTAAAAGCAAAAAAACAACATTCGTTTTTATCATGAAGATCACAAAAAAGCCAAAAAACATGACAAACTAAAAGCCACTACAATCAAAGGTCGTTCTAATATTTGTTTAAATGATTGAAGTGATATAGCTTTACACAAATTTGACTTTAACCAATTATTTTGCTAAATTTGTATCTATGGCCGATGAAAATTTGCCAATTTGTGGTGAATTTTTTACAGTTTTATTTTTGATGTACGTTTGTTGTAAACTAATATTGCAACATTATTTGAATTCAGTTTAACGTTTAATGTCACTCGAAAAAGTAAATACATTACAAATCATCAATTTCACACTGCATCAAACAACAGAACTCGTCCATATCGTCATTTACGGTGAAAGGGGAGTATCTGCTAATCAATTTGCGAAGACACAACTATCGCACATTACCATACCTGGCGCGGTTGACCTTTCACCAACATGGCGCCAATGACTTGCGGTACACGACAGGACCGATGGTAAGCCACTCCCTCCCACCCCTCAAGGGAGTGTCGAGTTAATTTTTCCTTACCACAGGACAGCCGGTTCCATCTCTGCCGACGGTGTGAACTAGGAAAAGGTTGCCCATTCGGTGGGCGCATGCACCAGTTAGTCTATCGGCAATTTATCATCACTAGTATTACCGGCGAGGCGAGTGGGGGTGGTAAGGGTCTCTGCATCTTGCCTCCGGTGGGTTTCGCTGTTGGAGTTCGTCGGAGAGCAGCAAAAAACGTAATGGTTCATTTCGCGAATGAAACCGCTAAACCGGACCCGGGCGGCATTTAGCTTTAGGTAGGTGAACCTCACACTTTTGCTAGCATCCGCACGGAGCGAACATGCGGGCAAAAAGGCACGTACAAGCTACATCTCGCGCAACGAGCGATCCCGGGACACCCGAACGCCGTGTTTAATCCTAGCTATCTCTACGGATTCACGGATTGTGTAACTTGCACGTCCGTTTTCTCTTTCATTTAACGTTTTTCCTCCCCCGCCTCTTTATGGTTAAAAATAAACACATGAAAACTGAACATGAACTTCCATTTTTGTGCATTAGCAACCGCGGGGCTGGAACAGGAACTCTTTCCAACGAGACGCCATTTGGCACCAGGATTCAAACAGTCGACCAAAGGAAGCACAAGAGAAAAAGGTTAGCGTTTGCAGCAGAAGCTAATTTAACGGTGCCACTAAAAAAGCATGAATGGTAGTTAATTTTACAATTAATTTGCTTATATTTTCTAGTATTCATAAGCTGGAGGCCATGTTATTGAGAATTATAAAACTAAAATCAATAAAAACACGTGATATTAAAAAATAAAAGTCATTGAAAATCACCAAAAATGTCATTTTCGTTATGAAATACTTTAACTATTAGTTTTTTGTAGAAGAGAAAACCCAACAAATAATATTTGTTATGATATTACGGATATTGCCGTATTGTTCTCTGAAAATATTTCTAATACAAGTTTTGTAAATTGTTGATAGGGTTTTCACCGATCATGCGTTATTTTGACATTCAACTGTAATACTGTAATAATTCATATCCCCCATTTGTTGTTTATCTTTTATTTTCTGCAATTCGCCTACAGAGGGATAGAAAGTTTCCACTAAATAAATGTCGCAACATCCAAACCGGATGCAACTCTTGCTGGTGCATAGAGGTTTTTGTGCAAAATAAATAAATTTAAAAATAGAACTATAATTCCTTCCTGTTTAGCCCCTGCTCCATTCCATCACCGGGTAGGAAAACTGTACAGCATGTTTAAAATCGAAAGTACACCCAAACGGGTATTCCTTCCAACGTCGTGTTGCACCTACACACCAGCTCCCATAAACTCCACCGGCCAAAAAGGGCGTGCTGGTGCGGGCAACGGTACAGAGTGGGAAAATGTGAACACGGGTCGCCGCGAAAACCAACATGCTAATCTCCCGTTCCAATATTTTCTCTAACCTGCTGCTCGTTGCCTTTGCCCCTTATCGTGAGCTTGAAACACCCGTTCCCGGATGAAAGAAACCGGGCGCGTTCCGTTATCGCAAACGAGGAGGAAATTCAAATGAAAAACTACAGCCATCTCGCATCGGGCGAAGTCGTCCGGGAGACGGGGGAGTAATAAAATGCAACGAAGATAGTTATTACGTAAGTCGCGGCCCGTCAAGGCAGTCGTGCAAACCCGCGCCCCAGGATGGCAATGAAGTTTTAGCACTGTTAGTACTTGGTGGGATCGCTACAGTACATGGGCCATATGTGCTCACGGTTCGTCGATGCTTGGTGCCTCGATTGTGCATTTGCAAAATGCCACCAACCCGAAAGCGTCACTCCTTCGGATGGGGTGTGTGTGTGTGTGTCAGTTTGTATGGCTGTGGAACGCCATGATTCACAATTCTTCTAAACCGATCAACGAGAAGGCTTCAAGCGGTGGGAGCGCTGCGGGTGTGACGTCCTCCAAGTTGATTATGGGCGCCCAGCAGGTGTGTGCTTCACCCGGGAAGCCGTACAACCAAACGACTCCACGTAGTTTGCTAGTGACGTTAGATTACTGCCGCAATCTGGCTGGCCTCGACTCACAACTTCCCAACGTCATATTTTAAAGCGGTGTAAGCTCGACGTAAACATAAACGCACTCCAAGAACGAAGGCGCAAAAAACAAGTATCGAATGAAAAATTCTACCGTCAATTTACTACAATGTCCCCATTTTTATATACACAGTACCTGCATGCAAGAATGCTAAAAATATTATTTTAACTTGCAGTTTTAATCAATACAAAGAATATCTACCCTTCATCTCTGCTTTCGGCCTTACAAACAAATTTAACATTTGATTTGAAATCTGTACGATAGATATGACACCTGAAATGTATTTTTTACTTTTACGACGGAACTTCTAAAGTTAAAAGCATACTTTGGGTGATTCAAACTTCAAAAATATAATTTATTGTTAAGTAAGTAATCTAAATCCAAGCGAAAAGAAAATAAAGCTAAAAGAAAATTATCTGGGGAGTCCGCGACAGCCGACCGGTAGAGCCGGTTAGAAAATCGGCCCATGAGCGCCGGGGCTCACCACCTCGACGGCGTGGGTTCGAATCCCAACCGAGATCGTACCCTCCCCTGTACGAGAGGACTGACTATCCACGTACAACAGGGAAACAAGCCTCGTAAGCCCTTAACGGGCAGGCATGACCAAGAGGTCGTTACGCCAAGAAGAAGAAGAAGAAGAAGAAGAAGAAGAAGAAGAAGAAGAAGAAGAAGAAGAGAAATCTTTTCTCAGAATGTCTTCTTTTCAACCAAAACAAATATTGGAGGTTCATTATAGAAGGTTTGAATAAATGAAACAATTACACAACTTTTTTTTAAATCATTCCATAGCTTTATAATTTTCTTAAAGTGTTTTTGCTCGTTCAAGTGATTGAATGAAATTTAAAAAATCTTAAAATCTCTTTATGCTTCACTGAAGTTAGTTGAAGTATAGATAGGCACTCAGAAACAACAGTTGACTCACATGAAATAGCTCATTACACGCCATAGGAAGGCGTTTCTTGCTGTTCCTTTTATTCCAAAAATTAATTAATTTAGCAACTTCTGCTGACACTTGGATAATAGGATGGTTTACGGCTAAAAAAAGACGACAACCGTTTGAGCAACACGCAACGACACCTAACCAGGGATGAAATTGGGAGCAAAGAAAATTTACGCCAGACACACTCGAATGACGTTGTCTGCGCATGCTGCTGTGGTCCAATATTTAAACCCAACCAAAAAACGTTAGCCCTAGCAGGTTTTGGGCAAGAAACCTTGAGACATAACGGAGCAACCATTGATCGCTTGTTCGCCCGATCGCACATTATGCGATCTGCCACTTTCGGAATCATTTTCGTTTGCCGAATATCTGCTTACCGCGTGTGTGAGTTTGTGTTCCAATTTGGAGGGTCGGTGAATGAGTTTCGGTTTCGATCGTAAAGGTTTGGCTGCGAAATTGAAATCATGATGCAGTTGCATGTGTGCCAGACACCGACTCTCCTTTTTCTTGCGGTGCGAGATGATTGGCAAAATTTAGCAATGCATTTGCGGGTGGTGTATGCGCGTAGATTCGCTTTTCGTCATTTCTCGCCAATGATGCGCGCGTCGGATGGATCTCAGCTGGAGGGAATGCTTGATGCAACACGCACAGTCGGCAAAAATTACCGCAAACCGTTCGAAACGGAATGACGCGGCGTGAAGTGAAGCAAAGTGGTAAAGTGGTTAAATCCATGTGTTTTTTTGAGTACGAAATTGCAACATGACCAGATCGTCAACAAGGATGAATTGCACTTGAAACAACATTTGTTTATTATTATTTACAATAAAGAATAATCAACAAAACGAATAAGCAATGGAAGTTAAATTATTGTAATGTATTTTGAGAAATAATCATTATTGATACAAAATAAAACCAAACAAAGAAGTACAAAATAAATAAGTAATTCAAAAACTAAAACCAAACAAAGATGTGCGATAATTAAATTATTCAAAAAAAAAAATAAAACAAAGATGAGCGATGTTTCATTCGCAGTAAAGAGAAAAACAGAAACAAGCGTGAATTATCTAGTTTTAAAATAGCGTAGACCCGCTTAGCCGTTGTTATAGTTATTTTGTTGGTTTGTGTTTCTCGTCGAGTGTTTGGTGCAGCAGGAGGAAAAGAGTTAACAAATCCTAATTCACTTAGTTTAATGTTTGCGTTTAATCTTGAACCGTTCAAAGAAATCTTTTGAGCGTTTCGTCGTTTTACAAGTCTTGCCTGTTGAATTGCTTCAATGTGTTGTACCTAAACATTTGTTTATGATAATAACGTGTGCAGTTCTAAACGATGTCCAGTAGCGATGCAATGTGTATAAACTGTTGTTTAAGATCGTCCACTACGACGACCGCGAACAACATGCGCAACCGGTTCCCGTCTGGTTGAAATGATGTCATTCCGCTTCTTGCTCTTGCGCTCCTATTCTTTCATCTCGTTGCTTGACCGGGCGACTTGACCCAGAAAACCGTGCCTCGCAAGCTGCCGGCCCAAGAAGGCCCTCCACACCGGAGAGAGGTGTCCGGTGGTGAGTCGGTGGTCGAAAACGGGCCATGGCGCGACGACGAACCAGGACGAACCCGTTCCTTCCAAAACGAAAAAATTAAACAAGACCTGAGCTGGCGACCCTGGATCGCTCGGTTTGGCGGAGTTGTATTACTTTCCGATCCGGTGGTGCTGTCGATGGATTTCCCTTCCCGCTTTTACTCCACCATCGGGCCAACATTGACCCGTAGCGATGTTTTTGATTAAATTAGGTCAATTAATAAACCTCCATTGAAGCAGTAGCCCCCGGTTCGCTACGTGGACTCGATTCTCGTGATTCTCGATTCACTTCGACATTTTTGCGATCGGGTTCGATTCAGCAATCGATGCAGGAAGGCTTTCACTTTGGTGGTCGCCATTCGCTGTAACTTCTTCTCCAGCTGGCAAACTTTGATACAGATCAGGCACAGCACGTCGGTTTCCCCCTTAAACGCGCAGACGAAACCAACCGACAGACTCAAGGCTACGGGAGTAACGGACACCGGATTATGAACGTGACTGATTCGCATTTCGACGACTGCTTCCATCTTGCCCAGTTCATAGGGGGTTTCCTCGTCCCCGCTCGATTGCTTGATTTTCCCTTCCTTCGGTTTGGCCTTTGGGGAGATTTTATAAGACGCATTCGTTTGTTGTTCTTTTTTTTTTTTGCCTTGCTTTTACCAATCCACTCTCGAGCCTCGAGGGCTGCGTCCGGCTTTGCAAATTCCCTTCGGCAGCAAACGCACTCAAACGCGCACGTCTTAGCTGTCTCGGCAGATGGCGCCAATTAGGGAAGCGCGACCTACTCCCTCCACTCCGTTCCACTGTCCACTGTCTTTCTTCGGGAGGGAAAACGTTACCACGGACCGATCGCGATCGCATCTCTCCCTTGCGCCGTGAAGGAGTTTTCCAAGTAAGAGATCGGCGCGTCGCGGGCACGCACGAACGTACGGAACGCGCTGCAGCACGCTATAGAGCACCGGGTGAAAGCTGATTAGGGCCGATTAACGCCTGGCGAGGATCTTTCCAGCGCTAACGAAGCAGTGGTCGAGCCACGGTGGAGAGACAAAACCGTAGCGTTTTATTCTTCCACAGTTCATCGAAGACCAATGTTTGTATTTTATGAACTCCCGAACAACCGAAAAGCGTTGTTATCTTTCATCGGTTTAATTTCAAGAAAAAGGGAAACCAAAACCGCTGGTGGAAATTTTAACAAAATACCCCCAATTGTTGAACTCACCATCGCCATTGATTGACTCTGATAAAGTTTGATTTGTTTATCGTGATACATGAATAAAGAGGGAAATTTCGAATAGCACTTTCGTCCAGCTACTTTTCCCCCCGCACCAGCGCGATCAATCTACACAAATCAAGGAAAGTAAAACGCGTATTGTTGTGTTTGTAAATCGATAGAATTGATACTAACGCCGAACGAGATTACTGCAGATCAAACAGCAGCTAACGGAAAACCATAACAAAGTAGTTTGTGCACAAGTGTTGCCAACACCAAGCGAACGAGCAGACAATCAAACGATCGTAGAAAGCCGTGAAATTTCGTTTAGCCGCAAGTAACACACCCCTCTCGCGAAATGATCGTCATCTTCGCCGTTTCGTCTTCATCTCCCCACCAGCAACCACGGATTGCCGATTAAGATCGTTGTTTTGGGCCGAGTAATGAGGTTCACACGTCGCTTCCAAACAGACCCCAAACAGTTGAGTGGTACGTTGCTTGACGTGAAAATCGTCACTATCGGCAAAGCGTGCGTGCGAAAGGTGCAGCGACGAAGATCGATTTGAAGCTGATGGGGTAGAGTAAGTCCGGCACCGGAAACATTTTGGATTCCGGTTCAGTGGGGAGGAGGAGGTGCGCTACTGTACTATGGACGGCTTTGGCACGTTGCGATTGGGAGTGTCAATGTTCAGTTGAGTGAAGCGAAGCATTTTGAGGGATGGTTTATTTTTTTTTCTACTCATTTCGGTACCGTTAATGGTGTTGCTCAACTTGCTGCCTGTTTGGCACGACGTGAAAATTGAGTTGCGCCGCGGTAATACGTCAATATTAAGCAATTAATGTTAACTCAATCGAAAATTGGGGAAAAAATCAAACAGTTAGCTGGATGGATGGAAAGTATCAGTTGAAGAGACTTAAAGGTGATTATTAGAAACGATCTATTGCGTGCATGGGTGTTAAATTGAAGGGTTTGAAAAGTAATTTTTAAAATTATTTAAATTGATAAGAAAGATAAGATATAAGAAATTTCCAAGTCGTTTAAAACGTTGATGAAGACAGCTTTTCTTATTCTATATTTTTTCCTACCCATCTTCATATATTATTATGATTTCTATTCTGACCAGCTCACGGTCATGCTGACATGGCCAATCGTTTCCACCAATCGTTTTCCAATTATTACGATTTATGTTATGTATAATTTGACGCGGGTTTGTTTGTATTTTAAACCGAGATAATTCAGCAAACCAAATATTTTTTTTTTTATACCTATATTTGGACGGCCAAAACCAAATATTAGCTTGTAACTGAACTACTGAACTTATAAGAAAAAACAGAAAGCATTAGACATAAATTTCACGCTTTTTTCGAAACTATACGAAAATTTAAATAAGTAAGGAATATTAAGTTATGAAATTGTGAGTCATTTAATTGATACATCGGTACCAAAACATAAGTGATTGAGCTATTTTTATTTCCTCCCCGTTTTTATGATTCATTTGACTTTAACGATACTAGTCCACATTAATACGATCGTAATCCACAGGAAAGTTGTGAAACTGATAGTAATAACGTTTCAAACTGGAGAAAGGTCAAATTTTATGGAAATTTAAAAAAAAATTGGAAAAAACCAGGGTGGTACTATTCTTATTTCCTCCAGGTTATATTAGATCAGAAATAAAAAGTCTGGCCTTCTTACTGGTATTCAAAGATAGCAACAAAGACGCGAATCAATCATTTACCAACTTTTTTTTATTTTTGTTCCTTGTACATTTTGGATTGCATTCGCTCAACATAGCATATTATGTCTATACATTATATAAATGTTTACAACCAGCGTTGTGCTGTGCATACAACAACTGTTGGATATTATTCCAGATCTCCTTGATGGTAACTATGTTTCGAATATTGAAATCCATCGTATTTCAGACTAAAAGAAATAAAAACTGTTTTGTTTTCAACATTCCGGTCAAGTGATGTGTAATTAAAGATGTACAGGAACCCACCGAGCATGGTTGGAGGGTTTCGTCAAAACATCCAGCCGCCACTTGTTGCCGGGTGCCCTTGGAAATCGAAAGTCATTCTGTATTTCCATGCTGCTTCATTGGCACATACCGCACCTAAATGTCGGTGGGAAAAGTTTGGTTTGGTTTATTGGCCGAAGCAAAAAAAAATTACAGCATAGAAACATACCAGTCCCAGCAGCACTCAGCCCCCGGTTCGGCACCACCACATCCGGCTCAACGGGCGAACGCACCTGTACCAACGATGTTCTGCGACTCACTTCCGCTGGCGGCGGTACGATTTTACACGCATTAGAAGCAGCCGAACCCGATAGGCTTGCCAGATGAGCAGCAGCTTCAAATCGAAAAATAATTCCCCACCGATTGAGTTCTTCCTGAACGGTACGGGATGCGGGTTGGACGCAACAGTGGAACGATTCTGACGGTGGTCGAATGTTTGTTTTCCACCGTTTCATAAGAGGGTTGAAAAGTCAAAACGATGAAGTAAAAATGAACCGAATAAACCAAAGCCACAACAGCAACATAAACAAAACGAAGCGAATAAACTTATGTTACAACTGGCCGGCTTTTTGAAGTGGTGATTTAGGTTTCCTTCCCTTCGAGCCGCCATTTCGGAGGAATGTGATTTTATGTCTTCGACTCTTTTTTTGTCTTCATTTGGTTTAACTTCTTTCTGTTCTTGTGCCTCTTGAGGTAGAATTTTCCACCTTCCGCAAGCCACCGTTCGTGACGACCTTGGAAGCTTTTCCTCAAAAGGCCAACACCTCCCGGTCTGCTTCACATACAGACATCACTCCGGCTAGACGCCAACCCAACATGCAGCAGCCGGTTTGAGTAGCATGACGGAGCAAATCGACCACTGACCACGAAGCATAAAAAAAAACCTCACCGAGCCCAGCATTCATCCTTCACGAACGTAAATTGCCAGCCAGGAAATAATGATCGAATAATTGCTCTGTCGTTCCGTCATCGGTGTTTGCGGGCTGCAGGGAATTGACGGTTGTAGGCTTTTCCGCTTACCTATATCTCACTTTTATTATTTCGCATAATCCATGCGATGCAGAAGGTTGCATTCTCGAGCCGGGAGGAACAGACAGACACAATTGCACAATCGGGTAAGATAATGTTGCTTCTCGTGTTGGTTGTGAGTGTGTGAGTATATGTGTGTGCTTGTTGTGCTTACGGTTTCTTAAGCAGTTTTAAATGCGTGCCCTTCGCACACACGCACAGGGGGAAGGTGATAAAAAAGAGCTGATGATTCCCACCGGCACCACCTTCCTCGAAGGCCAGACAAAAGGGGGTTTATTGTGCGTGGGCCAACGCGCGCATTATTGACAAAGAAAATGTGTTCCGTGAGAAAATGCAAATCGGATCTACACAGTGGCACCATGACTCAGGGGTTGGCCCAATGATCTACAAAAGTCGCAGTTTACAATAGACAAAACAAAAGAAAAACGCACGGAGAAAACCCGAAAATGCTTAATTTGACAAAACCAGAGATAAGATATGCTTTAACTTTTAAAGTAAACCGTACCAATGAAAGCTTAGCTATCTTGATGGAGTAGTATCCTATTCCTGACCATATCAATGATCTATTAGTCATAGAAAATCAATTGCTGTGCTCTCAAGAACACATTTCATTTGCAATAATATAGTTCAGTAAAATATAGCTGAAAATAGATAGAATTTTCAATCTGTTTCTCTAGTTAACTATTAATTTAGCAAAAACATGATCTATTTTAATATTATGAAAAGTGTAAAATTAAGCCAACAAGCAAGAAAATCGACTCAACCATTTTGGTATGAGGTGCCAATTTACTTACCAACCAAAGAATTTGCTAACGTTTGAAGATGTGATGTTTACATCAAAGTGAGCAATCAGATTATGCGCTACATCTACCTCTAACAACTCCACAGAAATGATGGAAAGATTTAGCTCGGTTAGCCAGTTCTTGTCTAGTAGTAGAAGTTTCACAATTTCGTTGAAATTTGAAAGATCCAGGTGAATCAAACTTTCCATCGATGCATAACTTTCAAAAGTAAAAAAAGCTGGTTTGATTGGAGAATTACTGAAAATGTTCATTACATGACCGTTTTCGAGGCACTCGGGAACTTTGACTAAACGATACATACATCGAATAGATTTTTTTGCTAGTCTAATTTATTTCCATAATTTTGGAGTATGGAAAATGTTAAATGTACTTAAATTTACTGAAATAAACTAATTTCAAATGGGTCAATGCATCGTTTTCTGCAAAATCGATCTCTTTTAATCCTGTGTCTCATCCTTGGATCGTAGATCAGTCACAATACAGGATTTATCATACACTGTGTAGTTCTATGCTAAGCTTCCTATGTAAAGCTTCCCCAACAACCGAATAGGGAAAAAATGTAGCATTAAAAAATGATTTTGAAAATTTGTTAGTAAAACCTTTGTCTGAAGGTATTAAAATGTAATTTAGGCTTCTCAAATATCGACTCATGTAGCAGTACTAATGCGAAATAGATGAATCAAGATCAAAGATTTCGTCAAACTAACCATCAAGCCCACATGAGATTTATCATTCCACACATTTCGCGTCAAACAGTATTCGATGGGGGTCAAAGGCAATCGTGTACTAGGTTAATTAATTCAGAGATTTATAAGCTGTATTTCTGTGCACTGTTTTAATTCCGCGATGTTCGCAATCTTTTAAAAATAACTAATCTTTATGTTCAGCCTTTCGTCTTGCCAACCTTGTCAACTTCAACGAAAGTGAAAAACAGTCGCTTGGTGAATGGTTGGATGTAACGAGCGTAAAACAAAATTCCGGGCAGATTATGATCCATCTTCACTGTTTTGACTGCACTGTTCAACACATAATTCAACTCTCCCGCAGCCATAACCAGAGTTCCGACGGTTGTTTGGAAACACTAACCTTGTCACTAACACCAGTGGACCCAGCCAACCCGGCACAACCGGATGGACCGATTGCACAATCCGGGTGGACCATCAACTGACCTCGAGCCAGTTTGAGCGATGGGACACGGTGTCGAAAAGTTGCACGCGAAACCAAGCCAAGACCAGGCCACGGCGAAGAGGAGAGAGGAGCCACAATGAAATGGAGGAGACGAGACACGTTTTGCAAGTCTCTAGGAAAGACACTCTGGCTGCCTGTAATGTCCAACTCGTTGGCGCCACAATGGTGTTTAACATTTCCGAAGACGGTTTCTTGCCTCCGATTTGATCAAACGTGGTTTTCTCGCTATCGCTGTGTTGCCAACGAGTTTTTTACGTTATGTTTGTGACCTTCAATGATTTCGATGATCTTGCCCGACCACATCGTTTGCTTATTCTAATTTGCATGTGTCTGTAGAATAATGGCTTTAGGAGAATGTGACAGAAATATACACATCCAACACACAGTTTCATTCGGTTCTTTTAAGATTTACCATCTAAAAGTAAACAATAGTAGTAAAGGATTATAGCGACTTTGAGCCGTTTGGCCTCTTTCACCCCTTAAAAAAGTCAACAATACTGCAAGATGGTTTATGTTACCTCTGTTTTTAACGAAAATTTTATCGAAGTTATGTTTCTATATCAAAAAACAATCATACGTAAAATCAAACAAAGTGTGTAATAGGTTGTACTAACACAACGACGGTCACAGATGACATCAAATGTTAATCAGATTTATTTCAACATCGATGAATTGATGCTGGTCAACTCGAATCGCTACATCTCCGCTTCGACCACGATTGCTCTCTTCGTTGAGTTCAATTACCAGGTTCAATTCGATGGGCAATGTTAACTCCTCCTTTCTGGTTTATCAAATCGTCGGTGACACTGAATGGGTCAACATCGTATGCTACCATCCCACGACCATCAATCACTGTATCGGGGACATTGTATTCGAGACCGCACCTCAACCGGCCGTGTTCTATGATGTTCCACTTGCGCTCAGAAAGCACCGTACAACTGCATTTCGGTCAAAGTGCAACTACATCGCAAACACAATAGGGAAATCCATGGTCAACCACATCACACACACGCACATACATACATAGAACGAATGGATGAACAAACGAGCTGGGAAGGGTGTACCCTTTGGAGCGAAAACAGGAAGAACCGCTAACCGTTCGTTACCGAAGACACTCCCTAGTCTGGATCTGAACTGATTCCATACAACAACATGTGACATAACCTACCATTGATGTTTGTCACTAAACTAATTTTATCTAACTAATGATAAACTAACTCGCTGGAGGAAATTTTCATTATATTCATCGTAGGTTTTACGCTCTCAAACGTCATCATTTCCTGGCCAATGATTTAACACATTACCATTTACCTTCAAAATGACGCAATAGAGAAACACATGGAGATGTTTCCATCCTACGGTATTCGTTAGGAGAAAATTGGAAATAATAAATAATTAAAATCAATTTTATATTTTAAGGATTATTTGATTAAAAGCATCTTGCATAACAGAGTTATATTCGTTTTTCCAACATCTGAAGTGACCCGTAGCATGAGTTTCGCATCTTTATTGATTTGGTAATATTGATAATTTAGTAGCGTTGACGTCATTCATTCACCGAAGCAGAGAAATGTTTATATCGTAAAATTGAAATTGAAGTTTCATCTCATGTAACAAAATCTCGAATGAGCGAAAGCACTATCGCTAGGGTTCTTACCTTGCCGGTTTGATGATGTTCCGGTTCCTTCGAAGAATGTTCCAGCAATCTAAGCTGGGCCGGGAGAGATCAGTTCGTAGTATGGAATATCCGCCGAGTAGGTTTCAATTAGCGAAAAAAAAAGAACCGAAACCGCAAACTACCCGCGCAGAATAAAAAATAAACACATGCACCTACACACACGTACACGGGCACCAACAAATTATAACAACACTTCTATGGTGCGGCTTTTCATGGGGCACTTTTCACTCGATTCCATCTGCACTCGGTGTAGGTGGTAACGGCTGCGAAGGTAAGGTTCGCCCACAACGAGGCTGCATTTACCAATTATATTTTATTTTCCACACCGACTCGACCCCGCACCCGGTTTCCCCCAAATCCCCCCAAAAGCTGTGGGTGGAAAACCAACTCCCGTTTTGGCCTCGATCCACACCGAATTCGCCACTGTTGACGCCGTACACACACACGCGTCGGGGGAGTTGTACACCGCTTCACTTGCGCATTGCCCTCACCGCGCACACACTACTGTAGCGTTTTCCACCGCTTTCCACCGCTTGGGCACTTTCGGTGCGGCAGCCGGCCGCATCAGGTAGGGTAGAATTTTGCAGGGAGGGGGTAATGGGTGAGGGCGTTCAGTACACCGCGCACATCACTCTCGATCGATCACACCACACCTCAGCCCGGCGGAGATGCTGTTCTTGATGGAAGATCACGGGTGCCAGATGCTGTGGAAAAATGGAAAAACCACCGGACCGAAACGTCAGAGTTTTGCCGAACGGCGATTGGAAAGATAACGTTAGTCGGAACAGAGATAGGAACGGAAGGGATATCCAAAAAGTGAACACAAGAATGCAAACCCCATTTCGAGGATGATAAGAAAAAGGAAAAATTTAAACTGTAGGATTCCAAGGATATGAAACTGGCTTTAAAGTTATCTTAAACTAGATAGGGCTAAACAGTTATCCAAATTGGTCTTGAACCATAAAAGATATGATTCATATGAAATGTCAATAACTTTCCCTCTTGCGTTCGAGAAATTGCAAATGAAAACAAGGATTAGTTCTTCTATTTGTTTTCCATTGTCAAGTATTTTTCGTTTTCATTTTCTGCATTTTCCTAAAGCGTTCTGTTTTCTTCTCCTTAATGAAGCTGTCAAACGATGTTAACCTCAAAACTGACCAATCGTGTACCACTCGACGACATTGGAGTCTCTCTCTGTGTGTATGTGTGTAGTACGTGTGCCGTCGTGGGCACGTGGACGGAAATCTAGGTTAGCAGTGGTCGACCCTGGTCAACCGAGGGTGTAGGTTCCGGTGGAAAACTGATTCACTTTTCAAAATAACAGTCATTTCGACGAATTAAATATCGCTTCCACCGCATTGACCCTTTCTCTCGCGGGCAGCCGGCGTTTTGCTACGCCTTTCCTGGGAAGGCGATACACAGTGTGTTTTACGATCGTAGGCAATTTTTACTGTCCGCAGCTTTTCCAAACCGCAGCACTTCCGAACCGAACGATGCTGTTGGGGCTTTCCACGGTTTCTTTTGGCCACACTACCTGTGTGCACTACTCACGTCACCGCCATCGGTTCGTGTGTTGTTTCAATAAGTTTCTCGCCGGTTGGTGTAACTTATGGGCTGCTGGATCAAAATTATGGTAACACTTTCCGCCGCAACACCGGAGCTTTTCCCATTTTTTTTTTTCATATGGTGGCCTCACCCGCATGGAGAGATGCGAATTAAAATTTAATTACAACACCGACCGTGTATCTTCGCACTCTTGCAGTGGAATTCGAGGGCGGTTGCAACTTAAACAGCGAACATTCGCACCAGCCACTTCCTACACACAAACACACGCACATGCACAAGGGTGGTTTTATTCAATTTACAGTCCCATAATGAGCAGGGGCCGCAGAAGACGTTAGGGTACTGTTGATGTTGGCAGGCTCAAGGTTTTGGCAGCATTTGATATGCCTTCATAGGAGATTTGAAGAAACAAATCTGAAAAAGAAGAAGAGATGAAAATTAATAAAAAATAATAGATTAAAAATCGGAAAAAGATGAACTAGAAAATTAAAACTACTAAAGTTGATCAGAAATGCAACATGTATTTTATGAAAGGAGTCATACATAAATTATTCATTTTCGACTTTGACAATTTTTTTTATTGTTTTGCTTATTTTTGCTGCAAATTGCTTAACTAATCCAATACTTATATCTCTTTGCTTTTAAACATTGCAATTAATTTAAAGAAAACTTTTAAAAAATTTTTTTTTTCATATGTTTCGATCAATGTTTAACGAATTAGACTAGTAATACTAAAATAAACGAATGTTTTTAAAATTGCCATTCAGATACACGATTGTTTAGTAAACAAGTTTATCAAGTTTAACCTCACCGAGGTTTTAATAATAACGAGCCTCACATTGAAGAGCAATTTCATAGCAACCACGAACATTAACAAACAAACGAACATGTTTTTGGCTGGCGCTCAAACTTCTGACAAAATCTGAATCGTAAACTTTTTCCGAGCCCGTGAAACAAAAAAAAAAAAGATCAACGAGCTGCAACTCTTTTATTATGTTTTTCCCCAACTCGAATGCCCTCACCGTGAACTCGGCACCATTTTTCTTCTTTGACGTTTGAGTTTGTGTGGCTATGTGTTGTGGTTGTTTCGCCTAAAACGACCCGCGTCGAAGCCGCTGATCGCGGGGATGAAAAAAGCCGACGTTAGGAGAAATTTTCCAGCTGACTTTTCGCCTCCTGCGGGTGGCGCTCCTTCCCAATCTGGCGCCGTTGAAAACCGCCACCGAAGCGGAAGGCGGCCAAGACCGGGTAATATAAGTTTAAACAGTCCCCCCCATAACTCATCGACCTCCATTCGAACCACCCTTGCAAGGAGGAGCGCGCGCGCGTCTGTAAAGCGCGCGAATGAATACAAAACAACACCAACAGTGCACTAGGAACCAACGAGGGGATAGAGACATGGGGGGTAAAAAACAGCATTATTACCACAATTGTGTCCCCCGGGCTTAGCTTAACGTTTGAGTGGTGCAGTTGTGGTGCACACCCCGCCGGATTGCGGAGTTGATGGTCGATCAGCTTGACGATTCATCAACATTTTCGCCCTCGCGGTGAACGAGAGACAAATCCGCAGCAAAAAAAAAAGAAACACAACCGCGAAGGCGAAAGCGGCGACGAGCCGACCATGAAAACAGTCTTGTCGACTCATATTTCACCGTTCAATGGTTGGCGGCGGGGAGGCCCGCAACAGATTGAGGCTAGCGGCAAGCGGGGCGAGTGACATGGAGTCTTAACTTTTATGCGCCAGCATTAAGCGGTGTTTTCCCCTCCAACGGTGATCAAGTCTTTTCAAACTGTTTCGGACACAACTTTGGCTCCCAAGCACTTCCGCCTGACATGTAGCGCCTCTCGCGTCTGCAGAAGGCAAAAAACAAACTGTTTACGCCATAAAACATTTTCCACCAATTTCCACGGTAAATACCTGAAAATTCTGCGCTCCCAATAAAGCTCCAAAGCTGCGATTACGGTATGGTAAGAGAGAAATGTTTTCGGAACTTTGCCATTACATTTGACACATCCCCCCACCGATTGACTCATCCTCCAGTAAATCGAGAGCCGGCTAAAAAAGTGCCAATAGGTACGGTCACACGAGACGAACCCTGCTCGAATTTGGACGCTCGGCGAACCTTTTCTTGAATGTGTTAGTGAATCGAGCAGAGTTCGCGATCCTTTTTCGAGCAGAAAAGGTTCACCGATTTTGGTGGATAGCACGAACCTTTGCCGCGAACCTTTTTGACGTTCCGTTCGATTTCCCCATTTGTTTACAATACTTACTTTGATTTATTCTTACCAACTATCAATGAAACTACATCAAAGATTCGTTACGTGTGAACGCTAAAAGGTTCGGCGAACCTTTTTTGGCATTCGTTTGTAATAGTGTGCGAAAGGTTCGCCATCAAAGGTTCGTCTCGTGTGACCGTACCTAATGAGTTCTAGAAAAAAGGGGGGAAAAACCTTCAACCTGAAAAACAAACGAGCGGTAAACAATCGTGAGACGTTAGTATCAGAACATAAGAAAAGAAGGACGCAATATACGAGCTCCAAAAAGGCAACATCGGCTGACTCCCTACGATGATAACCGACGACGCTTTTGCGCCGCCTCGCGTGACTGGCAATCACCTTTGTACGCTCGTTTGATCGATAGGAAAAACGTGAGATATTTATCCCCCACGTTCTGTTCCTTTTTGCGCAGTTTGCACGAAGCCCTTTCATTCTTCCGTCCAAAGTAAAGAAGTGTCAGACGGTATACCGCAACGAGATTTTAATACGCAACAGTGGGATGAATTTCAATAGAGTGAAGCAAGATCGACTTGCATCTGTGTAAATATTGTGTGATACGAAAACGCGACAGCGACTTTCCGTTTGGAAATGATGCAAAAGCACTTAAGGAGAGGATACTCCAAATCTATGATCTGGTTTGTGATGATGTTTTTAACTATTTTGCTCTCTGATATGTCTTCCCTAACTAGCAAATCAAACGTTCTTCCTTCAATTTAAATGAATTAAACGACGAAAACCTCACTTCTTCACAATCTCAGTTTATTGAGAGTTTTTCTGTTCAAAAGATGGGCTAACCTCTGTCGCAACGGAACGAGGCCAAGATATGTTTATTTGCACACTGGTTGGCGTGACTCTAACAGGATAGTTAATCTTTGGCACGATCACGATTTCGCCAAAACTTCTTTGGAGCTTAGAAGCCTTCGTTGGGCATCCGTCAGGTTATTTCTACATCTTTTTCACCATCTGACGGAACGCCGTGATGCGATCGTGCGCAAGCCACGCTCGACGTGGCGCAACTAATCAGTTTTTTAGTCCCTCCCGGGCGGCATATTCCGATGGCGTGGAATTGCGGAAACGGGAAAGAACCGATTCTTTGGCGCAACGAAGCACTGGAAAGGTTCCACCGGTCACTCCAGCATTTCCACCGAACAAAAGGAGGCTCACCGGCGGGATTTGGCATGCCCCATGATTAAGAGCTTCGTTCTCGTTCGCGAGAACGTACCGCGTTACAAAATGGCGGCCACCGGGTGTTTCCGAAGGGGGAAGAAAAGTAAGTGTACTGCAAAACCATCAAACCACAAAGAGCTGCTGACGATTCGCCTCGTTCGAAGCGGCTGTCGGTGGATCGGCTTCGACCATATTGGCGGGGGCAGCACAACCAACCCCCCACCCAATTCGCCTCACCCTCGGCCTCTGCTTTCGGTTTCGCTCGAGCGACGATCCAGTGCGCGGCATCTTCACGGTTACGGACACGACGCCAAACGAGCCTCCCTTCTCGACCCCCACGCGAGCAGGGCGAAGAAGTGGTGGTCTTCCTCCGTTCTTCCGCAGCGAATGGTATGTGCTGGATCTGCGATCTGCCGCTAAGACAGCTCGTGTCATTCGATACACTACGGCGTACAAACAGTGCAGCACGCTTACCTCGCCGGCACTCAACTCAGGGCGCACAACCACCAGTGTTGTCGTCACGGCGAAAACAACAAACTTCAGTACAATGCATCCAATGGCAGATGAGTCAAACGGTGCAGCAGGGAACTGGCCAAGCCGTGGCGTATTCCAGGAGACGCTATTTAGTCATCAACTCTCGGGAGCTGAACTACTTCCCCAGAGTTTTTACTCTCAAACTTAACACACAATAAAGATATAATGTCCTATGCTTTGTTCTTGCTTCCACAAAGTTAAGTGTCTGTGTATGTTAGGAACGTTATAAAACTGATGAAATTTTGAAAACAAGTTTAATGAAGTGTGACGATTGTTTATTCCACATATTGGAAAATTTAGTTTCATGGAATTGAATTACTAACATCAAGAATATAATTGATTAAAACGAATTCTATGAAATCTCTACTTCTCTCTTGTAACCCAAGCAATTATATATCGTTTTTAGGAAGCTTTGAGAGCCCTGTTATGAATATTCTGGAATTCTAGTAACTCTAGAATCATAATCCGTACTCTGTGATTCTAGAATCAAATTCCGTACGAAGATAATAACTTTGATTGAAGATATTGAAATTATCCATTTATCTTAAATTTATAGTCCTCTGCTGTTTGTTTTCCCTCAAATAGTTCCCAAATATAATGCCAAAAAGACATTGTCTACAGAAACCATCACTGTTCTACTATTTACCCGCAGGGCGATATCCCATCTCAAACCACTTTACTACGCACTTCGGCTAGATGGCAACTGTTTTCCGACATGCGTTGGTATGATCAAATTATTTTCAATCTTTCCTCGCCGCAATCGCAAAGCCTCCTCGAAACCAACGGATCGAAGCTGCACACGGACACACGGTTAACGATTTAGCATCACTATTACCTGTCTGACATTTACGACGACAGCATATTAACACGTCACCGGCCTAACGGGCCGGTAAACCGGACCATTCTATTCGATTTTCTAAATGGAGCAGGGCCCTAAGGCGGACGGGCGGCGGATTTTCAATCGAACAAATCGACAGCTACATTCGTTTAGCGTTTTGTCGACTTTCGCCGCAACGTTCCCTCCCCCCGACCCCCGAAGGTGTGGTGTTCGGTTCGGTATAATTTCTGCCCAAAGTGGGTCACCACCGAGCGAGAACGTGGGCGTCGTTGTCGACGACCAGAGAACCGGCTCGTCGATCCATTGGACATTTTCGGAGGGGATTTGCAGGCACCAGAGTTGGAAGAGAAGAACCTTTTAACGGGTCCAAGCGATTCGCAGCTCGCTCACCACGGCCGCCGGGTTGGACATCGCACCGTCAGGTCGCCGGAGAAGCCTTCACAAGCGCACAAGGGTCTAGTAGTAAGAAGAATGTATGTGAAGGCACCGACACGAAAATAAAACGGCACCATTTCCCTACGACACTGGGTGAGAGGCTCGAGAACCCACATCCCGTGGACGGTCCATCGGTGGGGAGAGGAACCCCAGAGCTTGGAGCCCTCCATCTTTCGGCAATAGCGAATCGAGACCAGGGCAGAACGTATACACAGACACACTTACACACCGATATCCCACGGTGGGGCAACAACGTCGCTGGGCGACTTACAACAACCGGTTTTGCGCCATTCGCCGCAGCGGCGAGCGAGTTTACGATGGCGAAGTAAGAAAGTACACCGCCGTGCCCCGGGAACTCCAAGACGCCATTCGCGTTCCGTTGGCCCTGGGATGATCCGATGCGACTTGATGTGACGCGGAAGAGCCCGAGGTTCGCCGAGCTTAGGCGTAGGTTATTGAACTGGATTTATAAGCGTATTAAAAGCACTAAAAGGTGATACGCGACAGAGCACATCTGCTTAGCGTGTGTATGGGTGTCTACAACGGTGGCGTTTCCCCAACCCTGAACCTATCTGACATCCCACCCTTCGGTAGATTTCCGAGAGACATCCTGGATCTCCGATGGTGTGTAGCGGATTTCTAATACTTCTTTTTCTATGCCTATACCTCAACGACACGAACACCGTCGCCATAATGCAAAACTCCCAAACTAGTTCTCTTCGTACGGACATGCCTCTATTGGAAGCCTTACGCTACGTCAGGTTCGCAGCATGCAAATTTTCCCTTGCGGAGTAACCGGAGTGGAAGACTGGGCAAACGCAGCACAGGTAGAACAGGGAAGACTTCCAGAAGGGCTGCCGCAGTGGCCTCGCTGGAACTTACGCTGGAACCAAAGGCCAAATACCTTCACAAAACCTTATAGCCCAAACTACCACGCAGTCGTACACATACACACAGTATCCAAGTTGGTTGCCAAGGCAAATGCTGGACTGTAAACAAACCCGTGCAGGAAGTGAGCATAATGTGACCAGCGGGGTTGGGAACCATATCACTCTCGCACTCTAATTCACTCGCTACTTCATTCTGTCCTTCACGCCGGACGGAGACGGCGGCCAACCACGGAAATTGGTCCACCCCTGGTACCTGCCAGTGGAATTATGTTAAAACGGTAAGCAGTCAACATGAATGGACGTTTTCGACAGGCTGGAAAAGGTGCAGGAATCAATAGCATGCCAGCACAGCACTTCGCCTGCGTGTATGTGTTTGCGGATTTTATACTTCTTGCAGGTAGAAAGGGTCTATTAATGGGAAAGGGTTTCCAAGGGGGCATGATTTATGGTATTAATAAGGTTAAAGTCTACCGACAGGTGTAGCTTTTGAACTCGAACGGATCAATGCACCAGCGGAAAACGCATTTAGCATTTCTGGAATGTATACAAGATCAACCTTAGGGAACATTGCACCCTAGATGTTTGGCTGTGACAATATGTGTTTAAAAATATTCTCTTTTTTGTATTTGATACATTGAAAGTGATTTTTTAAGCACTCTTTTATCGAAAAAGCAATGCAATCGACAATTTTAAAGCATTAGAATGACGAGCAGTTTCATGAAAATTAAAACAATGGTTTGCGTACATGCTTAACATTAGAAACAAACATAAAAAGTGATCTAGAGATTACAGCATTTGCTACAACCCTAAATTGGATCTTTATACAACTGGACTGCGTTAAACTGTTTCTTTATTAATTAAAAAAAAATAAAAAAATGTTGAATGGTAACTCTTGAATGTAATTTCTATTGTAAATTCTTCATTTTTGTGTTGAACTTTGTGAATAACTCTTTTAAATTACTGCACTTTCGAAAAGTTTTTCAGATAACGCTATCTATAAACATTCTAAAATTATGATTGAAAACACGTCAAAAGGGGTGGGAAATATTATGTTGGTATATTTGGATATTTTAATTTGACAATAAATGCATTGCTACTGTTAATTATTGTCAGAATAATGTATATTCATGCGTATAAAATACAGTTGCACAAAATTGTTTATTTTGTTTTAACTGAAGCTTCAAGAATACTGTTGAATATCACTTGAAACTTACAATACTGACACAGAACACTGCCTCATCATACAGCTGCAGCACTCTGTGAAGGAAATTTTCTAAGAGGTTGTTGAAGAGAACGGACGCTGAGGGTAAGAACTCCAACAATCAACAAAGCAAATATTGTTTTAACGGAATCTCCCTAGCACAACGAGCTTTGCTACCCCTTCAAAACAAATCCACCGAACACTGACCCTTCTCCTTTCGGCTGGCAAAACATCGGCTTCCATTCCACCTTTGCTTCAGGAAACGTCGATAAACGATTGGGAATAAATTTTCCTAGCCAGGCCAGCCCAAGAAGACTCGCGAGCCTTCACTCAAGCGCGCTGCCAATTATCATGACAATCACTTCCGCATCGCGGCCCAGCGTGGTGGTGGAGGTGTTGGGGCGGTTGGGTGGTTTCCGCGTGCAGTGAGAAGCCGTCCACCCCGGCTTTGGAATCAGACCCTCAAGTGGCCAACGCAGCTGGGGGCCCTCGGGCCGATGTCCGTCAGCTGCTGGAGGAGGTTACCACCGTCTCGGGTATATCTCGAGTGAGCCCGCACTTCAATCCCGGAGCTCATTGCAACCACCGCGGCACGTTACGTTACGAACCATCGGGTAACTGGGCGTTGCAAGCGTAACATATCTCCGCACGACAACCGGCGGGGGGCTTTATTTAGCGCCAGCGAGCCCGTCAGACCGTTTCCGGGCTAACTGCACCGGATCCGCAAGCTGCCGTTGCTCGAGAGCAGACTGCTTCGAAATCTGGAAGGGACTATGCATGCTGGAGTTTGCTATGCAACACGGAACGTTCGCGTAACGTTTCGGTCAACCCACAAGGAACGTTCCAGCGGTGCTGTGCTTGCACTCCAGTAATATTGATAACTAAATTAACATTAGCGCCAGCTTAACTTAACCCGTTAGAGTCTGTGTAGCCACCATTCCACACAAGTACATCCCGCATAGAGTGTTTTAGAGTAAAGCGAATTGACTGTCACTTCAGCCTTTTTTATGGCATTTCTTGTTACGAACTAAAGTCGATAGGAAGTCGTTGCCTAAGTGCAAACGCATGTTCCGTTTCACTGATATGTGAGTGACACCTCTATTTCTTGTTGCTAAAAGCTGGTAGTAAAGATAGTGACAAACATATCACATCAAGATAATTACTTTTTATCCATGGTTGATTTTCATATCAACTAAGTGGATAACATTAAGTTTGCACACGCGCAATGGAAAATACGTTTTATATTTCCAGCTATTCGAAAGAATTACAAAGTTCTATCGAGAATTCATTCTGATTGTTTGATCTGATAAGATGAGAATGCATGGCAAGAAATAGATTAGGTTTGTTCCTCGTATAGCATGAACACATTGGACAAGGACAGTCGTAGTATAAACTTAGAAAAATAATAACGCAAAGAACATAATCTAAATAAAACCTAGAAAAAATCATGTTTAATTTTTATAGGAATTTATGCCATAAAAGTCAAGCGACAAATAAAGATAACGATTGTAAATAGACTTCTTTTAAGCGACGTTTTTGCAAATGGTAGCTTAGGTCACTTGGCAAATATTTGGATAAGCATTTTTGTTGAGGAAAATCACAAACATCAGTCATCAAATCTGAGCTTGAGTAAAATTTCAAATCTACGAGATCCTTGTTTAAGCTTTAAGCTTATTTACACGTTTATACACGAACCAAACAAAAAATGCAATGCGGGAAGTGCTGATATGGTGCTGAACGAACGATGGTACAAAAGGTTAAAAGGATACGAAAAACGTGGGTTATAGTTAAAAGGCAAATTAAAAGAAAGAAAAACATTTGACTTTCAGAAAAAATAGCAAGGATTGCAGAACTTAAGAAATCTAGCTATCAGAAAGAACGTTATTCTTTTCCCTCAATTATGTTGTAAAATGTTCAGTGGATCATTGAATGAAACGGACAAGTGTACTTCAATCGAAATCTTTAATGGGATTACGTAAAATTGAAACAAAAACACAAAACATGAAACCCATGGATTGAGCATGTATTCGCAAGCTAGCAGCAAACATCGCGCACTACGGACGGATGCATTCAACCGGATGGAATGGTCCGAACGGCGCCGGTAACTCCTAGCGTGCTATTCCCGTCCAAAGTGGCCCGAGGCGGAGTTTTCCAAAACGCACCGAGCCGGAACCGTCCGTCCCGGGATACGCCTGTCTGCCTGGCCCATGCGTGCCGCGATGAATGTGTGTCTGTGACGAGAGAAATCATAAACATTTCCATTCGCTTCACCTGATTTTGCAGCACCCGAACATGCATATGGACCATGGCCTAGCCTGGGGGTGGGTGGAGGGACTGTGGAAAACGGCCTCAACTACGGTGATATCGTCTTATCACCCAACTCTCGGTGCTCTTTCAGCGCGAAACAATGCAATTCATTAAACTGTAAAACGGTTTAGTGGCTCGATATCTGCAGCTGCTTCCACGCTATATGGCAATCCATATTGGAAAAGATTATTTACACCACGAGCCGCACGGACCCGTCCCCACCCCCCACTCAGGTGCAAAGAGGCTGCGAAGGTGTGGAAAAACAAACACGAAACGTTCCGTTTGCGAAAATGCAACCGCCACCCGCTTGCCCCGCCTCCCGCCAACCCAAAGCCCAAGAGAGAAACAAAAGTTTCACCCAACTGATCTCGTTTCGCTGAGCCGAGGCCGCGAAGGATGTATGGCTTTAATGTTTTATCAGCCTTTAACACCCCCGCTCCGAGCTCCAGCATATTTACGAGCACGGCCAAGGGGGGTGTGTATGTGTGCCTTTCCTTCTTCAACTCAAGCAGCAGAAAGTGGACGTGTTTTTCGCGAAACGACGCGAAGTGAATCAATTTCACTAACTGCTTCAGTTTGGGAACATCTTCACACACTCGCAGGAGTGTAACAGCCACATGTACGGGCTACGTGAGACTTGAGCCGCGATCTCCCCTCACCCTCCCCACCCAACTCCTACCGTCAACACAGCCTAAGTGGAAGCCGTTTAGCCGGTACGATAATTGAAAGTTTGGTTGTGCGGTGTCTCGTTGTACGAACATGGAAAACGATGTTGCATAAACTCCACCGGGCACATATGTGTGTTTGTGTGTATTCTATACAGTTTGCGCGGTTTTTTTCTTCTTTCACGTTGTTCGGAAAAGCCATTTTTGTCGGACAAATATTTGAATGTTTCACGTCTGCACAGTTACACCATTTGTTGCACGATGTCGAAAGAAAGTTTGTACAACAAAAGGGAAACGAATGTTTTCGTTGGGGCAACATAACGTCGTATAAGTCTTCGTCCAACCCATAGCTGAGCAGAAAAGTGAAAGGAAGATTTAGAAAACCATACAAAATGATAAGATAATCAAAAACATAAAAAAATCCGTCCGACAAATAAACTTTTAATGATATCGAGAACTTCAGAACCGTTATCGACAAAACATAAAATTGAAAGCATTTATGTATGTATAACTGGAGAAAGAACCCAGGAGTGCAGTAATGGAATAAAATTCATTATTTATCAGATTTTACAAAAGTTTAGCGGTGTTCCATAAATATGAAATTCATCGAAAGTTCGCCTCCAATATGTACCGATATTCAACTGACAACATGCATAAACAACATTGTTTTAATCTAAAGATTATAACAGAGACTTACACTGGTTTTCATTTATTTTACATTTTCGATGAACTTTTTAATGTTTTAGTATGTCTTTTTATCAATTATTTTCAATGTTGTTTCGTCCAATAACGGAAGTGTAATGGTGGTAGTGCAATGACTGTACATACAAAATTTAGCAGGAAAAGAAAGCTACTTATCCTTAAGATTTCTCGTACGTAAATAGTGCCTGACCATTATGCGTCCCTAATGATGGAATGCATCTTCTTCTGTATTCACGTGACAACCTGTACAACCTAGCACGTGACAACACCTGTTAAATATTAGCACTGTCGAGTCGGAGATCCCTTTCTTTGTGCTTTTTTTCCTGCCTCCTTCTGCTTCCCTCTCTTTTGACAACACTTTAGGAGCTTTTCTTAAGGCAACACTCTTTCGCTTATCTCGCACGAGAGCGGCACCTCATCAGCTTCGTCCGCGTTATTTTCTCATAGTATCGCAAATAAGCTACCGTTCGCGAACTGAAAGATACACAAGCACATGCCCCATCGGGTCCACCGTGTGAGGCGAAGCAGTCCGAGGCGATGGAGGCCGGCAATAGAGCACGCCAAACATAAACGGTTCTCGGAATACGTCAGTCCAGGATAAGGGCGACGGCCAATGTGGCCCCCCGGGAGGCTGGATCCAGTGTTTGCACTTCTCATCGCACCCTTCGCATCGTCGTGTGCATGACAGAGTTTCCCGCTGACGGTTCCCTCCGAACAATGCCTCGAACGGAGATGCTCCGTTTATCACGGCCTCAGCCGATGGGAAGGAAGCGCACACACAAACTCGAAAGTGCACTTAATGCAGCAGCAGTCGGGGCTGCACTTGGGCAAACAGAAGTGTACACACCTTGAGGAGGGCACACACGATGCAATGGAAGCAGGGGACACAGTCCAGTAGCGCACGCTATCACTTCGCTCGCCCTCGTGGGATGGCGGAAGCGCGCATGAAAAATGCATCCACCGTTTGCTTCCTAGTTGATATGCCTTGCGCCTCCATTCTTCTTTTCAATTTGCATCCCGCGCCGCCTGCGTCTTTCCCTTCCCTCGCTTCTTATCGTCCGCGACGAAGCATTATGCGATATAAGTGCGCCTCATGCTACTGGCAGCTTATGCTGCTTATGCTGGGCCCCGCTACGTAAGGCGCCTACTTGCGCTCTGTTAACCGTTCAGGCGAATCTCGTTACGACGCAAACAGACCGTAAGGCAATAGAACGCTCCACTCCACACACTGCATCGGGCAGCAACACCCCGCTTCGACTGCCTTCGTACGGGATATATTATTCTGCCCCTACCCTGTATTTTAGCTTTTGTAAGATAATTTCTTTAGTCAGTTCTTCGCTCGGTCATTTTTTTTTAACCTACCACCAAAATGCAATTTCCAAGAGAGAGAACCAAGCCCGGCCAGCGCTGATGAGCGTGCAGAAGCTTGTTTTCTGTTTAGATTAACTCGAAACGACTCAACCGCGAAAGATTACATTGTTCCGCACACAAGATTATTTTTATTCTCTTTCGCTGTCCCTGCTGGTGCAAGGAAAGTGAGCTACTGTAAGTTTACTAATAAGAATTTGATTTGCTGGTGCAAGGAAAGTGAGCTACTGTAAGTTTACTAATAAGAATTTGATGTAAATAGCAATATAAAGTTTTTGAACATAAAGAATAACATGCTATGTTTCACACTCATTTCAGAAGAAACTACTACAAAAATGACGGCAATATACATTAATTAGAAAGCAAGATTTCTAACGTTCAGACAGTTCTAGAATACAAGTGCAACTTAGAAAGGTATGAATCTCTGCAATATTTCCATTTCCTCTGTATCGAACCGTTTCAAAACCGAATCTTTTTTTCGTTAAAAAAAAAGGATATCGGGATTTCAAAAACATAAAGAAAAAACGTTTCCTTTGAAACGATTTCATTGAAAAATATAACCAACAAATAAATGAAATTTATCATCAAGGATACATTTTACTTATTATTATACCCTACTACTACATAATTTGACTACTACATTAGTGAAAAGGGCTGATGAACATTGTTCCTGTCATCCGTTTTTTGGGTGACATGGCAGGCAGCGTGATAGCAGTGCAATAATATATTAGTCAACTATAATTATTGCAACATGTATCCTTTGAGAAGCTTTACCTCAGTTTGGTTTTTAAAACCGTTGGTTTAACACGTTGACTGCCAAGCGAATTATTAAAATTAGAATAGTTGTTGAGTACAATTATTTTGATAAAATTGTTTTATAAACAAATAACAAATAGACCAAGATTCCCGAATAACAAATTTCTACAATTACAATAGCCTTCCTCTATATTATCTACTATGTGGGTCAACATGACAGTCTAAGTGTTAATAAGTTTAATAAAACAAATATGATCAATATCGATTTTACTGAAAAAGTGCAATAAAAAGCGTGAAAGTCAACGTGTTAAGTGTGATTATGCACTGGAGGAATGCATAATGGAGAATGGATAATTCTACGGAAATTTAAAAAAAACATTTTCAAAATGTACCACAACCTTTAATGTGTCTAAAAAAAAGTATCTTTGCTCTTATGATACTAACAACTAGCAAACATCAGCAACGATTATCCTGGCGCATTAGTGGATCGTCCAAAAGCACCGATTCGACCGAATCCGCTTCCGTAAACCACCTGTACTCCCTCCCACCCCCCGTGGGGAGGTAGGAGTTGCTTTCCTGATCCGTTTTGAGAAAGTTTTCGATGCAACATAAAAATCGAATTAATTAAAGCCTGATTGCGGGCAGTTTCGATGAGGGTAGATATAATTCTTTTTTCTTTCCTCTTTACCTCCTTCTTCCTGCGCTAATATACAATTTTTACCCTCCCACATCGCACCCTGCTGCTTCCTCCCACCGACAGGCGACACCGGTAGAGCAAACACGGGACGGGAAAGTGTTAGAAAAACGTTTATTACCGAACCAGTTTGCGCAACGCCGCTCTTCGAAACGATCCATCGACGATCGGGGTGGTTTTTTTTTGCGATCGGGATCAGTGTGTTGAGAAAATTTTCCCCACAAATATCACGATCACCGATCGCTGGGGTTGATTGACGCCCTTAGCTTTGGCGAAGATGCAAAAGACGTCAACCAAAGGCTTCGTTGCGCTGGAGCTCGCGATGAGCGCTTTTCTGCCGATTCCTGCCGTAGGTAAAGCGTTCAGTTTGCTCGTAATTAGTTTTCCCTTTCCGTTTATCGGTTCCCTACCCAGCCCCTGTATTCAACCATCATGCATGCCGGTTTTCATATAAACCTTTTTTTTATTTTAATCTCTATTACGTTCAAGACGGACGGGCGACCAGTTGCCAGAAATTCGCGAAACAACCGGACCTGGGACCTGGGCCGAGGATCACGATTTATGTGGATTTATGTAACGCTTCGGAATCGGAACCCCTGCACCCCTAGTGCACCCGCAACCGAACCACCATCCTCGCGGGAGGCAGCATCCAAACGACTCGGAAGGGTACGGAATTGAAGCATGATTGATTTGCAAAGTATGCTGTTTGCTTTACCTCCCCGTCACACGATCGACCGACAGTGAGTGTGTGTGTATGTGTGGGTTTTATTTGTGAACTTCGCCTGCCTTACATAAAGCCCACGAAAATCTACGAATCGAGCAGGAAAACTGACCATAAACCACCACCAGCACACCAACGCGTACGAGGCAGCGGTAATGAGATTAGTTTTCGAATTTTCACATCACCAAGCACCAATCAAACTGAAGGGGGGGTTGTGATGGACCGATTATGGAGCCATTTAGTTGGGGGAGACTGAAGGGAACGCAAAAAAAGGCTCAGAGTTAGCTAATTGTTCGATCAGCATCGAAACTTTGTTGCATATTTATCGCAAAGCTAATCAAGCCGAGGAATGGCACGGTGAAATTAATATAAGGGTGAATATGTAAAACCTCTTACATACTTCTGGAAAATTAACGGAATTGCATATGGGTTTCATAATACTCATAACTCACAAATTTATGAATTTTGAAAATTTTATTTCATTCATCTATCATTTATACTTTTGTTTACACAGCTATTATCTAGTTAAACATTTTACAAACCTCAAATATTAAAAACGAATTTATATAAAAACGAATCTAGGCCAATTAGAAACAAACCTATAATATTGCAATTAATTGACAAATGTGTAAAAACTAATTGAAGTAAAATCAAATAACGCTATGCAAATTTCTAAGTTATTTTATCATAAGTTAAACAAATCTAAAACGATAAAGAAAATAATCAGCGAAATGTAAATTTTGGCGATTAACCTCGACTAAATTACAGTCCTGTTTCTATGAGTAAACTTTAAAAGAAAATGCAGTAAAAAATACACAACATCAATAGTTAAGACCGAGTGCCTCGACGGGGTGAATTCAAATCCCAACCGAGAGTGGACCATCCCCTGTACAAAAGAACTGACTAACTACTTACACAAAGGGAAAAAGTCCATAAAAAGCAGTCCGAAGACGGTCCCTTACGCCAAGTAGGAAGAAGTTAAGGCTTGTGTTTTCCTTCTTTCACATTCAAACAAACATTTTTCATGCATGTATCATATCAAACATGTTTTGAATTGAATGCTTTTGGAGCAACAGAAACATTTGTATGTTAGGTTTTTTTTTAGAAACAATAAATGAACTTTTAATACTCTTTGATGAGTCAGTCTAATATTACCAATATCTACTTAACAAGATGGTTGTGCAAAGCAAGAACAAAAAACTGATTGCACAAAAATTGAATGGGAAAGTAATTACGTGTTGCACGTTTTCTTCTTCTATCCGGTTTTGTATCGTTTTAGTTTTTTTATTTTAACGAACACCAATCGTCACCATCAGCTGACGATAGCGAGCGGTCAATATTGCACCCGATGTTCGATCGATCCGTTTACGAT
This sequence comes from Anopheles coustani, assembly GCF_943734705.1. Taxonomy (NCBI): domain Eukaryota; kingdom Metazoa; phylum Arthropoda; class Insecta; order Diptera; family Culicidae; genus Anopheles; species Anopheles coustani. The sequence goes on along the minus strand of NC_071288.1, from coordinate 82,674,811 downwards.
CACTTTCTATCGCGACCATCACTTTCGGCCAGCGTTGTCGCCATCATGTTTGTTCCAGGGTGCGATTAAAACAGCCCTGTTTTTCGAAAGTACAATAGCCGAAGATGGGATTTCTCATCAAGCTGATCATTTGTCACGATTGGTTCGGTTCGCTCCGGTCCGAAAGGTCGAGATTGGACGATGGATTGGTAAAGGTTTTATTAGCGGAGAAATGCAATTGCAATCCATGCCCTGTTCGCGTCGCATCTGAAGGAAAGCTTCCGCTGCCTCTCTAGTTAGAGTATGAGTACCTTACCCCGGGGAGGCAAGGTCTCACTCATTTCCATTTCATGCCCTATGTGTGTCTTAACCACTTTCTTACGCCCGTCAGCCTCCGGACGGCCAATCCATTTCACCAACAGCGGGAGCTCTGGGCTTGGTTACGCGAAATTTGAGGCCGGAAAAACTGGATCATAGTGCCGCGACATCGTAGTCGCGTTGTCGTAAAAGGTAGCGGGCATAAAGTGGGAACCGGGGGTAGGAGAGGGTGTGGTTTGAAATTTATGACTCCCCAAAAGTAAACAAGCAACGCTAACGGTTGTTTATGTCGACTTGGCTTGTTTCCTATCATAAAATGTTGGTCATAGTCATTTAGTCATATTTAGTTTACAGTAGCTTAGTATACTTCATTGCAATATACGGTAGAAAAGAAAACGAAAGTGCGCTATCAACAAAACACAAGATAGTTGATGTTAAACCTAAAGCAAAATAAGTTAGAGTAAGCAAGAGATTAAAACTCCCTTGAAATATAATAAAAACTATGTACATCGTAGATATAAGAATAGAGCTTTCATAAAATGTAAATATTACAAACATGTAATCCCTATGTTCTGTTTATTGTTTGTTGTATGCCCCAATATTTGTTTTAAAAAAGTGTATAAAGTTGAACTAATATAAGATAGCTTGAAAGCAAGTTTCGAAAATTGTGTCGTAGCGTTTTAATAATCTGGCGTTGTGTTGTGCTGCGTTAAACACGTTTCCTTAACAGTAAATTCGTGTTTGCTATGGCCCACAAGCAGACGAATTCCTCCGTTGGGAAGGATGAATCATCCGAGCAATTAGTGGTGTTTGTTTTCGAATTCCAACAACTCAAATACCACTGCAGCAACAAGGCCGGTTATTGGAAGTATTAATATCTCTCTCAACCAGCACTTCTGCCCTTCGATGATGCGTTGATGATGGTTTTCATCAAAAACTGAGACCCAGTTTCCACGGACGCACCGATCGGCCCACCCTCTCATCTCGATCCTTCGAATATCGGACAAAACTGGTACGCAACGTGTTCCCCAGTAGCAAGACATGTTTCGTGGTTGTATTTTTATTGGACTTTTCTCCGTCCATCTCCGTAGGAGATGGATTTTTTTTTGTCCTACGCTTCATTTATTTTCTTCTCTCGATTTGTCGCCGCCTATGACACCTTGGGCGTTTGCAGCTGACAGCAACGTTAACGAGCTGCTTATTCACTTTCGAAGAATGTGTTTCCCATTTTCACGTCGTTCTCGCGCGGGGGAGCAGTTTTCGCCGCACTGCTCGCTAGAGGATTTTTCCCGAAAAGTAAACACACAAACACCAAACGACCGATGGAAAGTGGATGCCCTCCGCCCAAGCGCCCGTGGAGCAGGGCAGACCTTTCGAGAAAAGCCGGCCACCAATGTTTGTCATCCATTCGTCGTTGGATGGTGAGGAAAATTCAATTAAAGCTGCACGTGTACGGGGCGGCATCAAACGTTCGAAAAACTCCAACGGAAATGCCGGCGATGGGCGGACAAGTCAAACAAGTTCCCGAGATCGATTCGACGATTCCTTCCCACATGTGGGAGGTAGCAAAATGCCATGCCGATGTCCAAAAGTTGCAGCAAACAAAATAAAACAAGGCGCAAAGAAACAGTACGCTCCGATAGTAATCGTCTAGCTATCGAATTACAAGCATCCTGCTTTGGCACTGGGATTCCTTCGCAAGCCGGAACGGCTTATTGGAAACGTTGAGTCCGGAGCACAGGTTACCCGCATGCATCACGTAATATGAGGCATTAACACAGATTTCTTGCCAAATACACCTTAATTTGCTGAATTGAGACAGTTTGTTCTAACAAATGTATTGTTCGCGTTTTTTTTAGTAAGACGATGTTAAAGCAAAGCCGGTTGTTACACAACATATGAAACTTATTACGTCAATTTGAAGTGAAGAATGCACAACTAATGAAAAAACTACTAGGCAGCTATGTAGTCGTTAGTAAACAAGTCACAAACAAAGGCTGTTTTCAGCATCTATGGTTTGCACGAAGAATATATACATAGAACTAAATGTGCGTAGTAAACAAGTAAACATTTTCATTTAACTGTTTGCTTTCCATCATTGAACGCCAATATTAGATCGACATTTAACAAAAGAAAAAGAAAAGTATGCAGCTGATAAAGCGCAAAACATCAACATCGCCGCCGGAACATTGAAAACCTTCAACCCAACCAGTTTGTCGCCCGTATGTTATCGCACGGCGTGACTCAGATGTGCGTCCTACAAGTCTCGAACCAAAAGGCATGACCAAAGCTGCACCAAAGGCGAAGCCGGAGAGAAACTCCGCCCGGTTTCAGGTCACCCCATCTTTGGAGCGGTTGCTCTTGGGCAAAGAAAAGGCACAATAAACTGTAAGTCTGTGTCGCCGCATCAGCTGTGTCCCGATGTGGCCATCATCAAAGGCAAACGTTCAACTAACTCAACAAAGCAGTCGCTCACATGTGATGGCGACCGGTTTCCGCGGTCAATCAATGCCAATCGCGATGAATCAGGAACTGAAACGCGCAGTTCAACAAGAGTCGTCGGCGTAGAACCGTCATCAGTGTAATCAGCCATAGTACAAACGTTGATAATATCAATCAGAATTGCAAATGGAAACCTCTAGAGCTGTTGCGAATCAAAATATGTACGGTGTTGGAGAGTTTCCATGCAAAAAAACAAAAAAAAACGTCTTCTGGCTTCAAATAGTTAAACTTTATACTAATGTGAAATAGTCATGGATCAGAAAATCCATCAAAAATAATAACAGGCGTAATACGAACGCTATTCGTCACATAAATCGGAATTGAGGATGTAATTAAAGGAGGTAATTTGGTTTCTTAATAGATAATTGTTCGTTAACCATTGATGATACTATGTCCATGGTAAACCTACATACTTTATAGTTATAGAACAAATAAATGAAATTAACTCTTTTATGAACATGAAAGAATCAACCTCAATAAAATATGCTGCAATAAATCAGTAAGTTTGCAAATGTTGAGTCGGCTATCAACTAAAAGCTGTAAAATCAGCCTATGAGAATAAAACCAAGCTTCACCGTTGCCCTCCCTTGTCTTCGATGGCCATTCGCCTGCATGTTCCAGGTTATGGTTACTCATTTTTTTGCGATACATAAAATTAAGTGCAAACGAACTTGTGAAAAGGTCACACCAAAGTGTCACCGTCAGACAATCTTACTCGAACCATCGTCATTCGACCAGAATTGAATCCTTAGGAGTGCACCAACATTCCAGAATCAATTATTGACAACGGCAGGGTGCCTCAACTGCGCCTTTCTCTGTGACAGCCTTGTTATTCACCTCGCCACTCGATTGCCAGATCTAAAGTTGGACAGAAAGGAAATGCTTCTCCCCTGAGGCACCGAGTCGTGAGTTGACTGTTTGTGAGTCAGCATAATATTTAGAATTATTGAACAGTTTTTAAAATCCTTGGAGCTGATATTGTATTTTTTGTTATTACCATAGCTCCGAATTTTTGAAACTCTCTCACCGTCTCTCTATCTCTCTTCAGAAGAAGCAGAGAGTTTGATTGAGGTTCAAATTGACAAAAGTACTACACGCTCGCTCGCCTCCCATAGACTGGTAAAAACCGTGATGGATTTCCATTTTCCAACACTTATCCGTGCCACTGAAATCGGCTCACTTCAGCTGATTGGATTCTGAGATAGGGATCGTTGGATAATTGCATTTCCTTATCCTGGCATCTCCAGGTACGGATGTGTTTATATCCTCTTCATCCCTTTCATCTGCTCATCCTTGCCTGAGAGTAACAGCGTACGAGATTCTCAGGACTCAGGGCCGGAATATCACCGGAAATGGAAATGTAGGTGACTCCGGAGAACTCCCCCCACAACCCACCCAAAACCAATCCGACGAATTTGGATTCCAGCGCGCTCTCATCTCGTCATTTCTCTCTTGCGCGAAATCCGACTGACCTTGAACTTTGCATCGGAACTGAACTCATACACACGTGTCGTGCGTGTCGTCGCAGCACAAAACGAATTCCAGTTCAAAGTATTCGTTTGTGTGACTGTGTGTGTATGTGTGAGAAAGCAAGGGAGATATAAAAGAGCATAAGAAAAAGAGAGAACAAGGTTGCATTTTACTGTGAGATGATAAACATCTTTCTTTTTTCCGTGTTTCCTTCTCGGATGCTGCGACTTCTAACCAATTTTCATGTGCCTCGGAGTGTGTGTAGGTATTTTGAAGAAACGAATAATATTACAGAGCATTCCAATGTGCGTTTGCCTGTGTTTTGTTTTGCCTTTTTTACTATTCCTCTCAAATGTCTGCTCATGATGAGGCCACGGAGTTTGTTTTGAAACTCCGCAGGGAACATAGGATGCTGGTAACGTTCTGAGGGAGGGTTTTTCCGATGTGTTTTCCCATGGCCATCATTACGCCAAGATCAAAAGAAAAACGGTTGACTGAAGTAGGAAAATCGAGGAGAAAATAAATAAACTTGGCAACCAAACGCGCTTAACGAATCTCTAATTTCAGGATGAGATCACGAAATCCGCCCGTGAAAAACAACATCGGCACATGGCGAGACATCCAGCCGTCCAGCCAACAGCGGGGGAACAATGTTGGGAAAACTGAACAACGCAGCTAACCAAGGTCATGCACATAACCGTGCAAAAATTGAACCCATGTTTTTTCGCGTAACATGTTTGCGTATCGGCGACACGGTGTTCCATTCGACAGTTTTGTCTTTTAGCCAAAATTGGAGAGTTTCCATTTTGAACTTCAACAATCCTTTTTGGTTTTATTTCGAAGATGTTTGATACCTATCGCTGAAGAACATGCAATTTGGCAACTTATCAGCACAGATGACAATCTTGCGTCGAAACATTCTTCTGCAATAAGTTTAATTAAGAGCTGACCCTTGTCATGGAGCGTGTATCTTGAATGATTGCTGAGATTGTGTTGCTGTGCACTTAAATTTTCATTTCAACAACACTTGCCGAAGCATATCATCACCGTATCATCGCCGGCATCAACAGTCTTCAGCTGAATGCACCCTTATTTTTGTCGGCCTACGCCTAGTTTCTGGCCACCGTTTAGGCACCAACTGCAGAACACCCTCGGGAAAAAAGGGAGCAACAGAGTTAACGTTGGATTGGTCCGGATGAAAGCATAGGCATTCAACACATAGCGGCATGTCGGCGCACTTGTCAAAGTTTCATTTCCACAGGTTTTTTTTTCATTTTTGCTTCAAGTTGTCCCCCAGGGAAAAAGGGCTCGTTCTAAACTACCATATTCTCACGAATGTTTGCTCATTTTTCGAATACGACACGCATACATACACACACATACGCACACAGGCACGAACGAACCAAAACACGCACAACATACTGTTTTTTTCTCGTTGCATTTTCAAGTGCAGCAAAAGTGCACTCAGCGAAACGAAGCGCAACAAAACGCAGCAAGCTGCTCAAAGCCCTCTTTTCTTCTCTTTTGCGAGACGCACTGTGCGCGAATGGAAAATAACATAGAAACCCTGCAACATCTTCAAGCGTGCGTCCGGGAAGCATCGAAAAGTGGTGATCACGAATTGAAAGGCAGAAAAACACACATGCACTATAGTTGAGGAAAGAAAAAAAAACTGTACCAACCCTTTGTAAGATGCTGTGTTGCGATTTTCTTGACTCTGCCGTTGATGTGTTGATATTCCAGCCTGCTATGAATTGCCTTGATCGACTTCTACATCCGTTTGCATTGAATATTGTACACTGTTTCTAACTGTAGGTTTCCTTTTCGGCGTTGCGTTTCTGCCACCACACAATATGCTACAGAACACATTCTCGAGAACGCATGGGTACAGGCAAATCACGCTTTTGTAGAAAACACAGGCACTTTCGTTCACAAACTAGTATAACATTTCCTAACAAAATACTACTCCATCTACAAAATACAACAATTGCACCTGTGGGCTATTACCTGGCAAGAAAGCCGATACACAATCGCGAGTTTGTACGTTCAAAAGTCACAGTAGCGCACTTGAGCAGTCCAAAACGACGAAACACGATCCGTCGACCACCTCAGCTCACCGATGCTAACCGACTGACGAACACCGACTAGTGTTGGCAGAATCGGGACTCGGAAGATTCAAAGATTCGATCCCTAGACGGATTCGAAAGATTCGAATCCCATTTGGCGGATTCTAAAGATTCGAATCCCATCTAACATATTCTAAAGATTTGGATCCCATTTGACGGTTTCTAAAGATTTGATTCGATTAGGATTCGAATCGGCTTTGATTGGTTTGGGACACGATTTGTTTCGATTCTGACTTGATCCTATACTGTTTGAATCGACTCACAATGATTTGAGTCGAATTAGTCACATAACTAGTCGATCTAGAGACAATGTAATTGATTCAAGTTTACTTAAATCGAACGCTGGGTAGAATATCCAATCGACATAGATTGAGGTTTTTGCGCGATTTGCAAGTTTGGCTCTAGAAAAATTCCTGGAACCTATTTTTTACTAATAAATACAGTAGAATGTCCATTATCCGAGTTGTTCTACCCAACCAAGCCCATTTCATCAGGACCAGACCATTTTTACCGGATTCTGAATCGGATTCTGGGAATTCAGACTAGGATACACAATTTCCAGACCGACATTGATGTGTTTACATGATGATGATGATGATGATGGTGATGATGATGATGATGAGTCTCACCGCTTACCCCTACATAGGTTTGAGAGGGACGAAAGTATCTTGCGATATTAAATATAAATCATCAAACGAAAGGGGGCATTGGGGCAATACTCTCCAGAACCATCGCATCCAACTCTGCTCCATTCATACAACGGTCGCCATCGATTGCATAAGGGGGTACATCTTAGATTTCCCAACTAGCAAAAGGATACCACCTTCCGGAGTAGGGCAGGTATTTTCGTACAGTTTTGGTTAACACCGCCAGCTATCAATTATTGATAGTGTGGAGAAACCCACCAGTACTTAAGGGACCCGATCTTGTTCCTTGCATACAACGGCCGAGTCCCTCAAGGTTAACGAGGCACATCCTTCCGGAGTGTAAAAGGGTATTTCTGCTCTGTTTGTAGTACACACCGCCAATTACCATTGGTTGATAATGTGGTGCCACTATCAAGAACAGAAAGGGACCCAACTACAGCGAGATGTGTAGATACTATTAGTTCTTTTCGTACAGCCATGTCCACCAATTGTCCTCATTTACGCGCGCGTGTCTCAAAACTATGTAGACTCATTCATTCTATTAAGTTAAATAAAATAATTAAAAAAAGTCCCTGTTCATTTTTTTACTCATCATCATCATAGTCAAAGACCATGTTGACAAATGCAATACTACGGGGCTCAAAAACTACAACATTTACTAAATACATTACAAGCACAGCGTCAGACTACCTGCTACACGTATACGGTGCATATGCGTTTGAACTCCCTAAGATTTCACGCTTATTTAATCTCTCTTGGCATCCTGTTGTACCAATGTACTCGTTTAAAAAACATTGAATTTCGGGGGTTTCCGGTCAGTTAGCCAGGAAGACTTGGCTCATCGGCATTACGAGTGTGATACCGATGGACGTCAGTCCCAACAACTATCCTTTCCTCCAAATACGGTGGTACCAGGCCTTTCAAAATTTTGTACATAAAGTCTTCAGTTTGGAACACTATCCGCTGCTTGGACTGTTCCGACTGTTTCTTGGATTGGGATTCGGATTTGGAGATTCGGTTTACCCACCACTAGCATAAAGCTGCAGGGCGCCAAAAAGCTTCAAAAATTTGATCGCAACTTGAAATAATGACTGAAATAGCCAAATTGCTAATAACTTTTTTGTGCCTTGGTCAATTTCAGCAACAGACACCTCAAATGAAAGGTCTTTTCAAGGCAAACAACTTGATTCAACAAATATTCTACCTCGATTCTTATTTAATGAAATAAACATTTGAATGGGATTTAGATACAGATACCTTGTTTGGTATTTTCTGCTGAAATAACAAATTTGTAAATAATTTTTGATTCTTTCCACCGATTTGTACATGTAACCCCATAAATGAAAACGATGAACAATCGGAACATCAGGCTGATGTGCATTTTTTCCATACTTACAGGCCTGGCAGCAATGTCAGTTAACATCTAAAGAACGATGACATGCGTCAGCCTCCGGCGAGCATTTTCGGGCCCATAGATTCATCAAATAGATGATATGAAAGATCATCTAGGCGACCATGTAAGTAAAAACAATGTATTGAAGAACAGTGCAATTAGAACAGTGAGCTAATCCTTAATTATTTCTGTATCATACTTACCGGCATGGCAGCGATGGCAGTTGAAAAACACAGTACGACTATGAGGAGCGTGTATGTAGGAAGGACTTCGCGGGTAGCATGCGGCAGTAACTGGTAAGCTTTTAGAGGCAAGAGGATCCATCTATTTTGAGTACAATTCAATCATGAACATGGTGTTAGGATAGTTTGTTTTTTTTCCGGTACCCGAACTAGTTAGCAAACACGATTATAGCGTATATTCTACGACAGCTAGTTTGATTTTTTTTTTTGTTAAAGCCAAGAAAAATGCATTTTACGCACGAAGGGGCCAAAAGAGCATCCCTCACTACTCCCTAAAAAACTTGGCAAAAAAACTGTCCCTTACACCACCAACTTCGCATGTAACCTGTCCTAACTAAGCTATTAGTCACGCAACAGCTACTGGTGATTCTGTTGAAGATAGTTGTCTTAATAGATCCTGATACTAACCCTGGCGAAATATACCCTAATCATAATTTTGAGTCGCCTGTCCCTAACCATGAAAAGGAGGTGGTTGTACATTTTTACTATGCCTATCTCCGTATGTTTTATCCACCTTACCAAGGATAAAAAGGTGGTATACCCAAATAGTATCACATAGTATGTGAAACTCTTGAAAGTAACAAAAACAGCTTGAAAATGGTCGAATCTCCTAACTAACCTAACCCTAACGAAATACATAGTACACTATCCCTGCCTAAGTAGCCATAATTACGCATCTCCTACACTTCATCTTGTGCCGCATCCCTGATTAGCTCTGCCCTATCAGTAATTTGATTGAAACGAGTCCTAACTAACCTAACCCTAACGAAATACATGGTACTCTGACTAACTCTGCCCTATCAGAAATTTGTTTGAAACGAGTCCTAACTAACCTAACCCTAACGACATACATGGTACACTATCCCTGCTTAAGTAGCCATAACCACTTCTACACTTTATCTTGTGCCGCATCCCTGACTAACTATGCCCTATAACAGTGGTTTGCAAAGTCCGGTCCGTGGGCCAAATCCGGCCCGCCAACCGATTTTATCCGGCCCGTAATAAAATTTTAGTGTTTCATTCAAAAACTTCAACCCATTTTTTATAAGATTTGTCCACGATGTCAGGTTTGTTATCTTCCCAAAAAATGAAGATTGATATTGTTCAACGAGGTGTTCCTGTTATATGTTGAAAAAACCATCAAAATACAACGAAAATAAGAATTAAAATGTTTAAAAAATGTTTAATGATAAAAATTCGAATATTTTATCTTACCATTTGTGTAAGTCATTGTTTAAGGTATCCGGCCCATAGTTTCGGATTTCTATTAATCATCTGCCCCAACAGGTCATCTAATAGACAGTCACCACTGTAGCCACGAATACTACTGATCGTGCCAGGACTGAATATCTCAATATGTTTTTTGCAAGAAAAGACACTCCTACAGAAATATTGGCACCTGATTAAAGGAAGAAAGACACCAGAGCAGCGAATGTTCATCAACAAGCCTTCGACAACTGATGGAAGTAAAGACACCAGATACCGCAAGGATTGCAAATCATAAAATGGCAATGGAATATTGAAGCTTGAATTTATTGTTACTTAATACTGAACTTATTGAAAAGAAACTACGTTGGATTGAAAATTTTAACGAATAATTCTCTAACTCTTTCGCCTCGTTGTAGGCGCTCATCTTCGGTGATAATGGGGCGCTCATCATCGGCAAAATTAACGTCTTCTAGAGTTGAAATTCCCAAATAGACCACGTTCTCATAGACGGAAGGCACTTCTCGGACATCATCGACGTACGTACGTACAGGGGCGCAAGCGTCGACTCGGACCAATTTCTGGTTATGGTGAAGCTACGGCAGAAGCTCTGCGCTGTCAACACACTGCGTCACCGGCCTACCCCACGCCTAAACACGGATCGGCTGCGAACACTTGCTGTTACCGAAGGCTTCGCGACAGCGCTTGGGGAAGCGTTACCGGACAACATCGCGACCGCCACAATCTCCCTCGATGATCACTGGCGTATGGTGGAGCGAGTCATCAGCAGCACAGCCGAGCAGACACTGGGCCATAAGCCACGTAACCAGAAGGAAGAGTGGTTTGATGACGATTGCAGGCGGGCACTATCCGAGAAGAACGCAGCGCCCGCCCGAATGCTGCAGCGCGAAACCCGTCAGAACGTGGAACACTACAAACGACTGAGGACACAGCAAACCCGGTTCTTCGAGAGCAAGAAGCGCCGCTTCGAGGAGTCGGATAATCAACTGATGCAGCAGCTAACTCAGTCGGGGGAAACTCGCCAGTTTTACAGGATGTTGACACGAAGAAGACACAAGGCGGTTTAACGCCTAACGTCGCAATGTGTCGTGACGTGGAGGGCAACATTCTTACGGACGAGCAAGAGGTGATCGAAAGGTGGAAGTGCTACTTCAACGGACACCTGAACGGAGCGGAATGAGGGGAGTCCAGCAGCGGCGCAGGCAGAATTGAGCAGCACATTAGTCAGGAGGTAGATGACGATGTGCTCCCACCATCCTTGGACGAAGTCACTAGTGCCATCAAGCAGCTGAAACAGAACAAAGCAGCTGGCAGCGATGGGCTGGTGGCAGAACTATTCAAGATGGGTTCGGTAGAGCTTGCCGTCAATATGCACCAGCTAATTGTGAAAATCTGGGAGCATGAAAGGATACCGGAGGACTGGAGGCTGGGTGTCATCCACCCAGTGTACAAGAAGGGTGACAGAATGGACTGTGCCAACTTTCGAGCCATCACAGTTCTCAATGCTGCCTACAAAATCCTATCCCAGATACTCTTCTGCAGCCTCGCGCCCCTTGCTACAGATTTCGTCGGAAGCTACCAAGCTGGGTTTGTTGGAGGCAAATCCACCATCGACCAGATCTTCACTCTACGGCAGATCCTCCAGAAGTGCCGGAAGCACCAGATTCCGACGCACCACCTCTTCATCGACTTCAAGGCGGCCTACGATACCATAGACAGGAAGGAGCTATGGAAGACCATGCGGCAGTACAGCTTTCCCGAGAAACTGGTTCGGCTGCTAGAGGCCACAATTTTTTTTTTTTGAAGAGGGTTCACATTGGCTGAGGCCCCGTGAGACCACAACCAACATTACTCCCTACTCTTTCCTTTCGCCTTCCGTCATGCTATGCACCTGCACGGTAGAAGCAATGACGGAAGAGGCATAGGTTAAAATCTCAGTTTACGGACGCTGTGGCACGCAACTAACTCCTGAAGGGTGAAAGCGCGTGTTACTAAAGGTCTGACAGGTACTACCCTGACTACCAGGGGCTATTTCCCAAGCCTAAAGCAACGGACTCGGTGCAGTGCAACTTAAGCGGCTCAGAAGATCGATCCGACAGCTGACTTACCTGACACCACTACCTCCTAAAAACCCGTAAATGGGACTTGCACTCAGGTTCATCTCTGACACCTCTGATCTGTGCGATCTTTGGCCCGCAAAACCGAGCTCCTGCTCGGTCTACGTGCCGTCCCCGTACTGCACCTGCCGTCCCCGTAGTGCAATATCTCTGTAGGAACGGGTTCGCCCGAAGGGCGAAAAGGTAAAGCAACCTTGATTTGTAATTTGGAAAAGCCAATTTTCAAATAACGTTTTAGTTCCTTAACCAATTTTTACAAATGAACCCTCAAACGAATGGTCTATTCAAGACATGTAAGTTTACCTAAAGTAAAATACTACCATGTCTCCTTGTTTTTTTTTTTGAAAAGATGAAAAGATCAACATAGAAGCGAAGAAAGATGTCAAGGGAAACCTAGCTTTTATAGCTAGGTACCACGGTTTTGAAAATAAGCTAGCTACCGTTTATGACGGATTTCTAAACAACCTAGTTGCTTTGTTACACCTATATTTCGTTCCTTTTTAAAAAAAATCGTTACTATCGCCCACTTTCTTCTCCGACATACAGCGCCATATTTAAAGGTTAAAGGTTAAAATAAATTACGAGTCCATTAATACCACTCGTCAATGCCAGAAAGTTTTGTAGCATAGTTTATTAATTTTATTCTACAACAAATAACCAAACTTGTTCGTCAAACTCTGTTCGAATCTCTCGTTTCCAGAATATATGTTAAGTTATCAGGTGCACCTATCTCTTTTACCATTCCTTAACAGCAGCTTAAAGAAGACACAACTGCCAGTCGTGCTTCAAATTATTTGTTATTAATAACAAATCCGAATTCGGACCTTTTTAATGACATGTACGTTGAGCGATTTCCCGTAGATTACACAAAACTAAACTGTGTTTCAAACGTGTGCCTCCAGCGGAAATTTCAGGAAATTATTCTTCAAAAAAGTTTAGAAATGCATAGATTGAACTTTATTTCATAAAAAAGCGTTGTATATGGCTTGTGTTTCTGAACATTCTGACACATATGTGTGTGTCACGATTTTGTATTTTATTTGATCAATCGTCTTGTTCTATATTGTAGGCCTCGATTGCAGTTTTCTCTGAAAGCATATTTTTTTATTAGTATTGGAAATATCATGTGATCGGGAGATCGATGCTAAGTAAACTTACGCGGATCGTAGAAATCTTGCACCAGCACATAAGATGGCAGTTTGAGCGACACCGTCGACCTTCGGTAAGCTGTGACGACGAAACAGTTAGGCTTTGAGTCAACGCTTTCGTAGTAAACAATCACCGTACTTGCTCCAAAACGTTTAGCAACATGCTGCGAAGGACAAAGTTAGCAACATTTTATTTCATTTGATCGGCTTTTAGGGGTGAATCCAACATTTTCTTGACTGTGCGGACAACTTACCTCAATTGAGCTATTGCTAGTTGTCATACTTATTGGATTGTTATCCGCGATGTATCCATTGGGTAAGTTTACTTCCACTAGTGCCATATTGGAACGAACGTTTGTAAGCTCTGGTATGTATCTCAGGCATACTTTCAACCTCAGCTCATCATTCGATTCCGGTGCTAACTTTTCCAGCGATAAGTCGAACCCTCGTTTGTGATTACGCAGGTCTACAAGGTATTCATACTCCACAGTGAATAAACACACACCAGTTCCAATAATGTCGATATGTATATTCCTGGCATCACCAGGCATGTTTTCTAGTATCATTGCACCTGTGTCTCTCGATGTAACATCAAACTTCCAAGTATGATTTGATGATTTAATAGTGACTTGATATTCATTATTAGCTGGCGATATAAATTTAGCCAGCTTCGTTATTGCATTCAAGCCAAAGAGTCTACCCATCACGCTTGCAAAATTATTAGCTGGACGCTGTTTAACAACGCTGTTTAAATGGTCATAAGTTCGTTATGATTGAAACCCTCGCTAGGAACTAGTACCAGCGAGGCGTATACCGTGGTTAAAATGGAATGGAATTCGATCGGCCAGTTCATATGTCTCTCAACTTTTCTTTTATGTAAAAGTTTCTCAATAAAATGTTGAGTTGTTTCTTCCATGGAATCATATAAAGATAAAGCATACGTGGCTATTGCAAGATCCAAGGGATACGCAATCTCATTCATGTGTCTTAAGATACACTCGATGCTATTTTCGATCTCTTCGGAGTAGTTTTGTTTGGCGTAAGGATTTTCTAGGAAAGCAATCAGTACATACGAGGTCAAAGCAATACTTTCTCTTGAATTAGTTTGCAAATCTTCCAGCACTATGGGGCCAATTTCCTCAAAGCGCCCAGAGATGTGCTGTTTAGATGCAATCCACTCGAATGCGTCATGAATGATTGTTTCATTAACCTCCGACAGGTACTTGACGGTACTTTGCATAAGATTGGCAAAAAAAGCTGTAACAAAGATGGAGTTTGATACTGCAATATTATCTTCCAGATAATTTTTTATCTGTTTTTGATAGCATAGTGCAAGAAAATCTTTCAATTCTTCAGTTACGCTGTGGTTTTGTCCTAAACCGTTCAGTAAATCTAGCAAAGCGACGTTTAGTACACAGACAGGCATGTTTGGTGATTTGCGCTCCATTTCCATATTTTCAAATACCTCTGCAAGTGGGTTCGCTGAAAATTAAATGGTGAAAACTTCAACATAAAATTATGCCTCAAATTCAGTATGACACGAGAATCTTACGTTCCATTTTGAATGTAATCTTGTTGGAATCAGCAGAGCAAAATCTGCGGAAGTTTTGAGATATTTTAAAAGACTCGTTCACATAAGGGAGCGAATAAAATAGGCGAGATTCCGAGGCGCGGATCAATAAGCTCTCCGGCATCACACGCACGACCTTTTCAATGGCATCACTGTCAAGCATGTTGGATGCTTTCACCCGTACAACTATCTCTCCAAGCCTTTTGGCTTTTACTTGAAATGAGACTGAAGCTCCAACATTTGGCTGGGTGACAATGCTTTTGATTTGACTGCTCGCTGGAATGAAACCCGTAAAATTAAAATTATTATCTATTTAAAATAAACCAAAGCTAATTTCGGTTCTTACCATTGATTGGAAAATTGTGAACCGCAATTCCACTACATCACCTCGTTTGATAGAGTATGGTAGATGGTCTACGACAGTGATGTCAAACTCGTTTTACCTTGCGGGCCGCATTTCCTCTCAAAATAGGTTCGCGGGCCGCATTTCCTCCCAAAATAGGTTCGCGGGCCAAACCATATAATTGATTGGATTGATGAAAACATGTTCTTATCAATGTGGTTTTATCTTAACAGTCAATCATGTTTTACATTTTCACATTTTTTAATATTATATTACATTTTATAAAATCTACTAATTTTGAGTAAAAGAGAGGGTTTGTCGCTCAATCGTTTTCCAAATTTTAACGAATTCAAATCAAGTTAATTGAAATATATGTTGCAGCTCAACACTATTGTGCATTTCGGCAGAGATTTTAGAAAAGTAAAGGTATATAATTACAATAGCTAACTTATTGCTCCACATCTGTTATTTTGTTTGGAATGGTCTTGTAGTTCATCACGTTTGTTTTCTATAAACACTATTTATCCACTTGTCTAGAAAAATCTGCGTAAAACCTTTGCTGTTGTCAACCGCTATATGTCGGCGTGATGTGGATCAAAGTTGCATATCACTTTCTTATTGAAATTGTTTAAATTGACATTCGTTCAGTTCTCTTGCAATTCGCAGTTCGTGAAATGATTTACATTAAATATTTTGCTATTGAAAGGAAAGCCAATATTCAAGGATCCAAACTTTCGATGTATTGTTTCAAAGGGGTCGCGGGCCGCACCCAATGTTCTTGCGGGCCGCATGTGGCCCGCGGGCCGCATGTTTGACATCCCTGGTCTACGATGTAGAACGACTTCTTCGTGGTGAATTCGATTATCTTCACCGCACATAACCTTACATTTTATCGGCTGATTGATACGTGCACTATAGATGAGAGTAAAGGGAAATTAAACGTGGTCAAATGAAACAAAATTTGTTTGTCTTTAACATATGAATCCTCGAAAAATCTTAACGTTTACTGTAATGTATATGCTGTAACTCGAAACCAAGATCACTGATCTTCAAAGGTGTATGAAATGTAACAGAGTGTTGTTTTAACAATGTTAGTTAATTAAAATAAAAGAAGTCTGATTTAGACCAGCAATCAAACTTCGCAAGCGTCTTTAAAAACTGCCACATTTGCTTCATGAATTCATTGCATGCATATTGATGAGCCAATTAAAATCTCATGAACAAACAGCTAAGAACAGGTATCAATTGCTTGCAAATTTCGTTCCTTCTTCATTTTTGGCGTAACAACGATCTTTGCTCAGTAGACTTTTTCCCTTTGCGTCCGTGTATAGCGAGTGCTCTCGCGAGGGAGGATTTAGCTTCAATTGGGATACCTAATCGCATGATGGTCCCGGATCACCCACTTGCTTTGCCAATGTGATTTTTGACACTTACAAAAGATGACGACTAAGAAAGACACGTTTATTTTGAGTTTATGCAGAAGCTACTGTAAGCTTTAACGAGGTTATATACAATGATCAACTTTCAATCATACATACCTTGATCTGAGACTAATTTCAAGAGATGATTTAATATTGTAATCAGCCTTTGAAATGTCGTCCTGCAATAACTGTTGACCGTCTACTAATACCTGTAAAAAGTAGATATCATTGTTTTAATTATATAGCCTTTATGGAACAGAATAAGCTTTTACTTACAGTCATAGTTACAATCTCGTCACTTTCTAACGGCGTTAGTTGAAATGGAATTTCACCGTTATCGTCAGAAATCCGTTCGAATTGATTTTCCTCTGTTCCTACCACTTGCACGATGCATTTCACGTTCGCTGCAGGAGACCCGTCGTGGAATTCTATCTTTATAGTGGTATTAAAAGGATATCCAGGGTCGAGCTCTGGGCTCTTTTTGACCATCTTAGCCCGGTACATGTGGTTGAAAACTCGCATCGATTTTGTATGCTTACGATCTAAGAACACAAAGGAAAAACTTTATTCACTTGTCGAGCAATTTGTTTCATAAACTGTCCAATACTCACTCGTATATTGTTCAGTGAAAGTAAAGTTCAGAATAATTTCATTACGATCTTCATGTAAGTTGAAGTGTTTGTTAAAAAGCATGGTAAGCTGGGCTGTACCATTGACTTTGCGGGTTAACGTTACATTCCTATTGCTCATCAATTCAAACAATGTTACATTAATAATTCCCTGGACTGGTTCGCCAAATACATTCTTAGCTACCAACGTAACATTAACCGCGTGATGCTCTTCTAGTGGAATTATGCTCGGATAAACTTCAACATCGAACCCGGACAACACATATTCCTGCACTTCGAACGTCTTCGACACCTGTTGATTGCCATCCGATTTAACTACGATTTTGTATAAACCAAGCACTGGTGCAGGCGCCATCATAAAATTTCCCTCGAATACTCCTATCTCCAAGGGAGCATTATTTGATTGCCATACTGTGGCATCGTTAGGATTTTTGATGGCCACAGTTACGTATGAAAGATTCTTTGGTGGTTTTAAATCGGAATCCAACACTACCACTCGGAAGTTGACCATATCGCCAGGCACGTATACTGGAAATTGAACCCATTTCTGCCATTGATAGAAATCCTATATCTTCCATACGGGAGCACGTCCGGAACCTGTAAGATTGGTTTGTCACAATCAGCTGACTTTTGACATCAGCTCCGTAGTTCACTTACATTGAAATCTACTAATTTATTCGTATATGATTGAACGTTTACAATTTGTGTTGGTAATACAAGGGTTACATTGTTATCCTCGGTTCTCTCCAGCGACAGTGATAGGTCCACTGAATAATCCAAAAAATTACTCACTACCAATGTATATCGTTGACCAAGATACATCATACTCGGACCGATTATCAATATGCTGCAATTACACGAAAGGTGTCGATCAAAAAACTTTTCTTGTCAAACACAACTCCCATCGTAAACATAATTTTGCTTCAATATTACTAAACTATAAACTATATTACTTACCCTTGAGCAACGCTTGCTAAGATTGCCAGCACCGGCACCAAGGAACCAACGCACCACTTCATGTTTAGTCACTTCAACTGGTAAAACCTTCTCCCTACGAATCACTCTTGCTTCTGAGGAGCAATCGGTGGCAAGATCGAGAAGTAAGGCAGCTTCTTTTAAGCGAGTGCGTTTTCACACTGCCTTTAAAAACAAGCACACAAATTAACTTTTTCTTAAAAATAAAATTTTGAGTATAATCCCAAATGAAGCCCCCCCGTCGCCCAAATAAACCAATGAGTTGGACTGAAGAAATGAGTTTGAAACGGCGGCGCGCCCGCAGCGAGCGCAGCGAGCGGACTGCGCTAGGTCTACCGAAAAAGGGAGTTTGTTATAAATTTGTGAAATAAGGTTAATGGCGTAGCCGAATTTTGATACACTCATGTAAGTAATGCATGAGGGAGTTTATGTTGTAAATCCTTTCCAGTATAATCATCATCTTTAATTTAACGAGAATTCAATTCAAACGGTTCACACAACGGCATTTGTTTCACCAATTGCATACCTTTAACACGTTGACTGCCATGGCTATCATTTTTGATAGCCAGTGATGTTTCCTGGGGGGCCATGGCTATCATTTTTGATAGCCACCTACCATGATTTTTGAAGTACTATATCTTCTAAATGACAACTCTTGCCTACAAATCCTTTGGTAGTTACATAGTTTCATCTCTTGTCTAGCTTAATTTGTGGTTGGTTTTACAATAACTGTGGTATGAAAAAAGTTACAAGCTGTTTTAGTGGAAGGTTTTTGTTTATTGAATCACATGTGAATCGCTTTGTCTCTTTCGCTAAATGTCGTTGCGTGTCTATTGGGTGAACGAGACGGATGCAGTCACGCTGCTAATACGTAAGCCGTGTATTGGAGAAATCTTGAGGCGCTATATATTTAATAATAACGCCAATAGAAATAAACAATAAGGTGTTAAAGGCAAAAAACCAGAAAAATATCAATTGCCGAGCTGTGTGTGTGCGCTTCGAGCACCTGTGCACTTCCCAGCAGGCCATGGCTATCAAAAATGATAGCCAGCGATATTGTATGAAGAAAAAGTTTGGCCTGCAGGGAAACATGACCAAAATAAGCGTGGCAGTCAACGTGTTAAGGTAAATCCGCTCACAAATGGTGTAGCTACAACAGCGATTTCGGCTGGGGGGGCTTCATTTGGGATTTTACCATAACGAAATAAAATAACAAATATAAATCAGTTATGAAACTCCATTTTAATTGATATTTTTAGCAAAGTTTTTTCGGGTGTCGAAACATAAACAAACTGCACTTCAATTTCCTGTATTAAAGCCTGACCGTAACTAAATTGAACCAAGGAAAGCGCGCTACTGTGGCGCCGCTAGCGACGTCAGACGGAAACTAAAAATTTTAGTAGTATCAGTAATTAGTAACAATAAAGTTTGGACAGTTTCAAAGCTTTACTATTTTTTCGCGAAATGACGTACAATTTAAATTGAACGACCAAAACTGAATCCGCACAAATACAGTGACCGGCAGGAAAAAGTGCCCACTTCGAATTTTGTTGATTTTCGCTCAATATTTTTTTCTCAATCCAACTAAATATACTGCAAGTATTTTTCGTATATTGATTTACATATTTCATATAAGATCCACTAATGAGTAAGCAAAAACAAGCATATTTTGATTTTGAGAAAAAAATAATAAAAAAAAGTATCTAAAAAAACAGTGACAAGAAAAAGTGCCCACTTTGAAATTTCGAGTTTTGCATAAAGTTTTGCATTGAAAGCTAACCAATTTATTGCGTTTTCATATTTTTTAGGTTTGTTAGCACTATTTCTGACATTTATAGCCGTATGATCACGTGTTTAATTCATGTTTGGTTGTAAATATACAATTTGTTTATATTAGGTTTAGGTATCTCATTAATTTGAGTGTTACAAGAAATTCCGCGGGGGTCCGCGACAGCCGAGCGGTAGCGCCGGTTAGAAAATCGTCCCATGAGCGCTGGGGCTCACCACCTCGACGGCGTGGGTTCGAATCCCAACCGAGACCGGACCCTCCCCTGTACGAGAGGACTGACTATCCACGTACAACAGGGAAACAAGTCTCGTAAGCCCTTAAACGGGCAGGCATGACCAAGAGGTCGTTACGCCAAGAAGAAGACAAGAAATTAAATAGCATACAATATGTTTTATGGCACTTATCTACATTAAAGTAACTTAATCAAAGCACGAAATACACAATGCAGCGGTAGGAAAATTCATAGTTACATTTTAAACGCACCGATCGGTGGAGGATCGTCCATGTAGAGGAGACAAGCGCAAAACAGATGCGCGCATGGACGCTAAGATCATTCGTGAGGTCAAGAAAAATTCAAAAGTAACTGTCAGGGAGATCTTGGAAATACTTCAGCCATCAGTTTTTGAAAGAATTATCCGTCGCCGGCTTGTTGCATACGGGTTACAGAGCAGACTTGCTAGGAGGCTTCTTTATATGAGCATGACCAATAAAGCCAAGCGTCTTAAGCTCGCTGAGGAACATGCTGCTATGCCTCTAGAGCACTGGAAAACGGTTCTGTGGTCTAACGAATCAAAATTTGAACTTTTTAATCGAAGATGGCAGTGCAGATCGAAGGAGGCAATGCTGCAGGTTCGCCACATCCAGGGCACAGTATGCCATGAAGGAGGCAATATGGTGGTCTGGGGTTGTCCAGTGGAGTGGGGAGCCTTGGTAACATTAACGGTGTTAAGACTGCAGATTACAACATAAACATAAACATCCTGCAACAAAATCTGGAGATTTCACTGATCCTGACGGGCCTTGAAGAGAAGTTCGTTCTCCCGGCGGGGGCAAGTTCGACGCAGGCCGGCGGGGCCAAGTTCGACATACTGCCAAGAAGACGAAGTCTTTCTTCCCGTCTTGTCGGACAAAACTGTTGAAATGGCCGCCTCAGAGCCCGGAGATTAAGAATTTGTGGGCAGTTCTCGATGCCAGGGCGGACAAAACTGATGTATCGAATAAAAACGACAATTTTGAAACTCTAATGCGCGTTTGAGAAGAATAAAAACCCCAAAAACTAAAAATCCTTTTAGAAAGTATGCCAAAGCGCCTTCAGCAGGTTCTAAAAGCTAAAAGAGAACATATAAAATATCAAAATGCATTTATTATTTCTTATTTTTATGTATAATAATGAATAACTGAAGTGGGTACTTTTTCTTGTCACTGTTTTTTTAGATACTTTTTTTATTATTTTTTTCTCAAAATCAAAATATGTTTGTTTTTGCTTACTCATTAGTGGATCTTATATGAAATATGTAAATCAATATACGAAAAATACTTGCAGTATATTTAGTTGGATTGAGAAAAAAATATTGAGCGAAAATCAACAAAATTCGAAGTGGGCACTTTTCCCTGCCGGTCACTGTAACTGGAGCGCCGGTGGATAGATTGACAAGGCCTGGAATTCATAATAAAAGCAAAGAAAAATTACAAGTATGTTTCTTTTGTACAGTTATACATAAGGTTTGTTATAAAAATAGGTTTTTACTATTTACGTGTTCCTTATTCCACGTAAACAAGTTGGCAACTTTTGATTTAACAAGACAAATAGGTAAATAAGACACTTAACAAATACAGTCGACTCTCGATAATTCGAAGTTGGAGGGACCCAGAAAAAAGTTCGATTTATCGAGAGTTCGAATCATCAAGAGTGGTAGGAAATAAACAGCTACCATGTAGTCTAATTCGGACGAAAATCTTCGTCCCCGTTCAACAGAGTGTTACAGGGCACCCGCAATGTGACGCGTTCTATTACCTTTCAACTTGCTCAGAACTTCGAATTGTTGCGAGTTGAGTGGATACAGCTTCGAATTATTGCGTGAAGAGAGCAACCTAGCTTCAAATTTTACTTCGCATTATCGAGTGTACCAAATCGTATTGTTTTTATTCGAAATAGTGAGAGTTGTCCAAGGGACTACTGATATACTTCGAATTATCGAGAGTTTCGAATTATCGAACGTTTGAATTATCGAGAGTCGACTGTACTTTACAATGATACTTACTCTGCCAACCTACAGCGCAGGAACCGATAGGAGCGTTGATAAACTAAAATCACACTTTGCGTTGTTAGCCAGAATAAGAAAAATAGGCATTTTGATTAATATATTTTGAATCTTGAAGTGGTATACCAAAGTCCTGTGAACGAAATAACTCAACTCAAATCCAGTTATACACCTTTCGGATATTTCGATTAAATACTATCAAGCATGAAGTTCATTTGAAGAAGTACATAAATGCGAGTATATTGTTCATTAAGTTTTTTGTCCTTACATTAACATTGCTTTTGTACAAATTTGGCACTGATTAGTTTTCAACATGGTTGTATTATTTGATATTTTATCAGGTTTAAAAGTCTTCTATTTTTATACTAACAAATTGATCAAATTGAAAACATTTGACTTTGTGGCCGCATCTATTAATCTCGACGTATTAATCGAATTCGTTCAGAAAACTAAAATCGTTTAGGCATGTTGTTAATTCTGCGTCGATGAATCCTTTCCAAATTTGCTTTAATTTTGACATAAATTTCAAGTTTTGCGTCCAAAGTAGAATATTGTTTCCAATCTGTTAAAAATTTATCAACATTCCTCCTCTTTAGATTTGATTCACTCAAGCGTTTTGAAAACATCGAAGCCCATTCTTTAACCGAAACAGAATTATTTGCAGGCAACTCATTTTGTACAATATAGTCTGCAATGAGAACATTCTTCAACAACGCATAATAAAACACATTATGATTTCCGGAATCCAGTTGACCGAAGCAGTCGAAAGGGTCTTTCTCCATCAAATATTTGAATATTTCGACTTTGTTTGCAGCATTTTCACTGCTGCCAACGCAGAAAAAGAAAGCGTTCCAGTTGTCTTCTTTTTCATTGATTTCCTTTGCATCAAAACCGTAATGTTCAATGAGACATTTCGCCAAAGTTAACCAACCCTCATCGCAAGCAATATGTAGAAGAATCCTGCCCGTTTGTTCATCTCTGTAGTCTAGTTCACCAGTTGTTTTCAAGTAATCGCAAATAACCTTTACCGACTGTTCATCAACCAAATAATTTTCCTCAAATTTAAGAATCTTGCCGTAGCTATTGAGGCGAGAATTGTGTAACTTGTCCATCAAAACAGGGATTCGGTCTTCGATAGGAAGATGTTCCAGCAATTTACACTCTCGTCCAAAAATATCCTTATCAATTTTATCATTAAAATGCGTCGCATACCAAAAGACACTTTTGCCCCTCGAATCCAGCTGATCGAAGCAGTCGAAAGGGTCTTTCTTCATCAAATAATTGAAAATTTCGACTTTGTTTGCAGCATTTTCACTGCTGCCAACGCAGTAAAAGAAAGCGTTCCTGTTAGCATCTTTTTCATTGATTTCCTTTGCATCAAAACCATAATGTTCAATGAGACATTTCGCCAAAGTTAACCAACCCTCATCGCAAGCGATATGCAGGAGATTCCGACCCGTTTGTTTGTCTCTGTAGTCCAGTTCTCCAGTTGTTTTCAAGTAATTGCAAATGATCTTTACCGACTTTTCATCATAAAATTGATTTTGCTCGAATTGAAGAATCTTGTCATAGCTATTGAGGCCAACCTTTTTTAACTTGTCCATCAACACAGGGATTCGAGATTCAATAGGAAGATGTTCCTGCGATTTCCACTCTCGTTTGAAAATATCCTTGTCAATTTCTTCATTATTATCCTTCGCATACCAAAAGACGCACTTTCCCTTTGAATCCAGTTGACCGAAGCAGTCGAAAGCATCTTTCTCCATCAAATAAGTGAATGTTTCTAGTTTGGTTGAAGCATTTTTACTGTTGCACACACAGTAGAAGAATGCGTTCCAGTTGTTTTCTTTTTCATTGATTTCCTTAACATCAAAACCATAGTTTTCAATAAGACATTTTCCTAAAATAAAGTAACCTTCCAGAATGGCGATGTGTAAAAGATTCCTACCCTTTTCATCGCGATATGGAAGATGCTCGAGTGATTTCAGATTGGTACAAATCCATTTACATGTGTACTCATCGTTTAAATGTGGATCTTCAAGATATTCTAATATTTCCTTTGGATTCATGCCTGCCACATAGATAAATGTCATCATATCTTCTGAATGTATATCCTTGAGCTGCTTCTCAAATTTTCTTTGAATAAGGTAATGAGAAATACTCCTGTTGTTCTTAGTTGCATAATAAAAAACACTCTTTCCTTTCGCATCCAGTTCACTGAAACAATTCATTGGATCTTTCTCTAGCATATGAATGAAGATATTTTTGTTATTATCATCATCATCATCATCCCGTACGTTGGGATCACCCCTTCCGCAACTTATTGCGGAGTAGAAGAAAGCGTTCCAATTGTTTTCCCTTGTATTTATTTCCTTCGCATCAACATGATGGTCAATGAGACATTTCGCCAAACTAAACCAACCCTCTGTGAAAGCCATATGCAGAAGATTCCTACCCGTTTTGACATCTGTTGAGTTCAACTCTTCAGTTGTTTTCAAGTAATTGCAAATGATCTTTACCGACTTTTCATCAGTCAAATGATTTTGCTTAAATATAAGAATCTTGCCGTGGCCATTGAGGTTACTATATTCTATCTTGTTCATCAACACAGGGATTCGCTCTTCGATAGGAAGATGTTCCTGCAATTTACACTCTCGTTTGAAAATATCCTCACCAATTTCATCATTATTATCCGTCGCATACCAAAAGACGCTCTTTCCCATCGAATCCAGTTGACCGAAGCAGTCGAAAGGATCTTTCTCCATCAAATAAGTGAATATTTCCAGTTTGTTCGAAGCATTTTTACTGTTGCCCACGCAGTAGAAGAAAGAGTTCCAGTTGTTTTCTTCCTCATTAATTTCCTTTGCATCAAAACTATAATCCTCACTGAGACATTTTCCTAAAACATTCCAACCTTCCAGAATGGCGATGTGTAAGAGATTCCTACCTTTTTCATCGCGGTATTGAAGTTTCTCAATTGATTCCAGAGTGTCACAAATCAATTTACATTTCGTTTCATCTTTCAAATGTGTATATTGAAGATATTCTAACATATCCTTTGCATCAAAACCTGATGTTTTGAGGACCTTAATCAAATCAGAAATCTGATTTGAGCTGAAATCTTGCAACCTCTTCTTAAATTTCCTCTGGAGGATTTTATTAGAAATTTTACTTTTATGCTTGGCTGCATTATAAAAAATACTTTTTCTATTCGAATCCAGATATTCAAAACAATCAATAGGGTCCTTTCCCATCATATACAGAAAGAAATTTATTTTTTTGTTATCAAATTTAGAAAAACATACTGACACACAATAGAAGAATGCGTTCCAGTTGTTTTCTTTTTCATTGATTTCCTTAACATCAAAACCATAGTTTTCAATAAGACATTTTCCTAAAATAAAGTAGTCTTTTAGAATGGCGATGTGTAAAAGATTCCTACCCTTTTCATCGCGATATGGAAGATCCTGGAGTGATTGCAGAGTGTTACAAATCAATTTACATTTTGTTTCATCATTAAAATGTAGATCTTCAAGATATTCTAACATGTCCTTTGCATTGAAGCCTGATGCCTTGAGTAATTTTATCAAATCAACAAACTGATCTGAGTTCAAATCCTTCAACTGCTTCTCAAATTTTCTTTGAATAAGGTAATGAGAAATACTCCTGTTGTTCTTAGCTGCATAATAAAAAACACTCTTTCCTTTCGCATCCAGTTGACTAAAACAATCTACAGGATCTTTCTCTAGCATATGATCGAAGATATTTTCGCTGTTATCATCATCCCATTTGCAACTTGATGCACAGTAGAAGAAAGCGTTCCAATTGTTTTCCCTTGTATTTATTTCCTTCAGTTTGAAATTGTAATGTTCCATGAGACATTTTACCAAATTTGGATCACCGTAACCTGCCGCAAAATGTACCAAATGTCTACCTTTTTCATCAGTGCCTGTAAGATCTATGCTTTTATCGAGAAGAAAATGATAGGAGCTTAGGCAATACCACTTAATTTTACAGTTCAGGCTGATTTGCCTAATAAAACGATTGTCTAGATTTGTGTTTGTTTTGTGTAATAAATATTCGACTGCGGATGCATTATCAAGCTGCAATGCTCGTGCAATCAAAAACTCTGTACCATTATCAATACCGGTATCGTATCTTATTTCAAACTTGGTAGGAAAATATTCCATAAGATTGTGTCCCGACGAAAATTCTCTATTCCAATTCTCAGATTGGCGTGAAGTGTCTTCGCAGCAAGTGATGTTATGTCGAGTGCAATATTCGTGGAAAAGAGATTTGAACTTCTGTTCATCATTTTGCAAGTATGCAAGCAATTCCCACAATTCCCGCTCAAAAGTGTCTTTTATCACTTCCAGACACTGTGGTCGATCTGTTATCAAAAACTGAAGGAGATTAATCGAACGATATTTTAACGCCAACTTGAAATAGTATTCATTTAATCGGTTGCGTTCATAATAATCTGAATTTTTGATGATAGCTTTGGACATTATAGCATCAATCATGATGCAAAACTTTAAAATTGGTTTACCAATAGAGCCATCTCCCATTTTTATGATTGTTTGGTTTAGTATTGTTAATAACTTCATACCAATTTTCCCCTCTCGAATGTCTTGATAAGGCGCATAAATCGGTATCCTTATATTAAGTACTTTTCTCCATCCTAAATTCTTTACTAATTTCGTAAAAAACCTTTCCAAGTTCGGTTTGTAGTTTCTCTCTACGAAAAGTTCAATGATCAACGCGAATACGATCATCACGAAATATTCTTTTGTAGAAAATCTAGATAACATTTCAGGGGTATCGATAGAAGCTCCTTTGTTCAATAATGTCAGTACATAGTGACAAGCTGGACCGTCATAGTTGTACAGGGATTCCCTGTTGGAACGAGGAAATACGAAATCAAAGCAACATGCATAATCCAATGTAAACCATTCGAAATATGTGTCTTGTATATTAGCACTATTCTCATCATCTCGAAGCAACAAGAATTCAACCATTTTTCTATGGCCTTTAGATGGAGGAAGTAGAAATGACAATTGCAACGGAGTTCTTCCCCAATCGTCCCTTACAGTAATGAAGTTTTTGTTTTCAGTTAGAATTCTCTCTATTTTACCTTTTGAACCATCAAGAACTGCCATATGAAGTGGACTTTTCCTACAAATCATTCTGTCTAAAAATTGTCTTATTTCTATTCTTTCGATGGTCTCATAAATGTTACGTTTCAGGAACTCTTTAACACCGGTATCATTTTGATTCTTATAAAACCAAATTGCAGCAAAGTATTCTGCAAACAACCTGTGATTGAAGATCGGTTCGTTGTATACAACTCCATCGATAAGAACCAATTTTTCTGAACCATTCTTAACATTTTCCATGTAATGGAGTGCAGTGTTTTGCATTTCAATCGTCAATAATTTCTCTACATCATTTTCGTGCATAATTGTGTACAAAGCCAAGAGTGAGTGGGTTTCTTTGTTCTTTTCTTGTATTTGTTTTGCATTTTTCATTGCCACGACCGTTTTAGAATTAGCAATAGTTGAACCGGTTTTCTCAATGTTCAAGATGTCATGCTTCTTTTCAACAAAACTTTCCATCATGGTAAGAAGTTCAAAACTGTTTTCACAATCTTCTATAATTTGTTTAAAAATGGATTCTTCTTCAACACTTACATACTTTTTCACCATAGGCATCAATAGCTCTATTCCCATCGATATAAACAGAGGGATTTCCATAAGGTCTCCCAGGATCTCTCCTAAAATTGCAAAAACAACACGACATGTCCTTGCTTGCTTTGTATCGTCTGATGATTTGTATCCGCCAAAGTGCTTTAAAAGATATCGACCAATAAAAGAATATTGATCTCCTTCATTGAATTCCGCTAAACGATAGCATGCGCAATCTTTCAAGGCGGTCTCTACTTCATTTCTCAAACCATACGGACGACTAGAAAGGTACAGCTTGCAAATTCCATCAAAGGTCTTAAGTGTGGATAATAATTTTAGCACCACCGTCTTGTAATGTGGCGCGATTTCGTCAACCCCGTCCATCAAAATAACGATTTGTTTGCTGTTGAATTTATTTACAAATATTCTAAGCAGTATTGATTCCTCAGAAGATACGGTTTCCAATTTGTTTTTATCCAGCTTCAAACAACAGTTCGAAAAAACAAGTGCTTCCGTAATTGCTTGAGCATTATTGGATTTCTCATTTGAATCCATTCGAAACATGTTATCGACAAACGACGCCAAATAGACAAGCTGGAAAAGAAATCTGATCGTCATCAGTTCACCCATAGCTTCACATTTATCCCTTTTTTGCAATTGATCGAATACCATGGAATATTCGTTTAGATTGAACTTAATAATCCACCAAGATGGATGCTCATGCTGCAGATACGTAGCTAACCAAGTCAGGTAGTATGATTTCCCCGAACCGGCTTCGTTGAAAATTATATGCACTTTACAATCTGTTTTTTTGGACTGTAATTGGTCCTGGGTGCTTCCGTCAAAACCGGGTGGTTGTGTGTATTCACTGTTTCCATGCAATAGAAACTTGAATTTTTCGTTGTTATAATCCAAAAATATTTTGTAACTGATTTTATTCCCAGCATCACTGCCAGGAAATAGTTTGGTAAGAGTTGTACCTTCTTTTCTAGCAGACCAAAAGCTCCGACTCGAAGATTCCTGTAGTTCTTTTCTATTGCAATGCTGCCATCTTCTTTGAATGAACACGTCTTCAATTTTTCGAAAGCTATCCTTCAATTTGTTATATGCAACTCGTGATTCACTCAAAAGCAGTATGATATCTAAAACAAAATCAAGTTTATCTTCATCGAAGATAAGCTCACTGAAAGATGTTTCGGTTCCATAGAAATTCATGATCTTGGTTTGATTGATTACTTGTTCTCTGCATCTATCCGTCAGATCTCGGACAAGAAGATCCCTGTCAATCTGTATAGCATTATAAGTATGGTCGATAAGTATAATCTTTTTGATAGTTTTTTTTGGCATGGCCTCTTCAACTCGTCCTTCTATATACTCTTTAATATTGGGCAAACTTTTGCATTCAACCACCAAAATAAGAGGTCTTTTCATTGCACCAAAGGCATCCATTATTTGTTTTCTCCGTGGTTTAAACTCTGTGTCTTTAAAAAATAAAAAATCCACATTGGAAGCGACAGACTTTATAATTTGAGGAACAACCCACGAGGGGTAATTGTACCCATCAATATCCACGTTGAATTCCTCATTTCTATTAGTTTCTACTTTTGCAAGTAACGAATGGAGGTTTTTGTATAATATTAATTCTTGCAAGACTTCCCGTTTGCATTGAAGTCCCAAATTAATCAATTTGTTACAATTAGAGTTTGATAAGCCTTTCAACTGTGAGAAATTTAACGATGACTCAATGTTCATAAACAGCTCATCCACATCCCGTCTTTGAATAGGTGTCCTTCTTTTATCTATCATCCTCTTCAAAACCCACATTCCGACTTCGTTGAAAGTAGACTTGGCAGCGGATTGTTCTCTTATGTTTTCGGGTAACACGTCACCTTCGAGAATGCTGGCAACGACTTGATCTTCCTCGTGTTTTGTATTGCAAACTATCATAAATGATTTGAAAAATTTCATGATTTGAACATCTTCTATTGATATTGGTAATTCTTTTTTGCCGTTGTTGTTTGGTTGTTTTCCTTTCTTTAAACGTATGCATTTCTTTTGAACATCTCCCCAAATATCTAGAGGCTCTGGGTTGAGCAGGTTTTGATACTCCATATCAAACAGCATTTTGAAATCTTTACATCCTACTTTGATGAAATTGTTTTCATCGATTACGTAACAACCTTTGCGATTTTTGTTGTCTGTGGCAATAAACTTTTCTATGACATATCGGTATTTTTTTAATACAGTAATCTGAAAATCAATATCTTTCTCGTGGTAAATATGTTGGGCTAACTGTGTCGCAAAATCAGCTACATCTGAATTGCATATTCGTTTTGGATTGTTCTTGTCCTCAAACTCTGTTGGTTTTGCCTTTTCAAGTTTCATGCCTTTCTCTTTTATATCATCCCGAATGAGTTGTTCTCTTTGTTGAAGTTTGTACTCGTGTTCAAAAAGTCTTTTGAATTCCCTGTTTTCATTGAAAATTCCTTCATTTACTTCGTAACATTCGTGGCCTTTACTTTCCTTAGCGGCAATCTCGTTTTCTATGATATATCGGTATTTTGTTTGAACCGAATCATTACGAAAATCGATATTTTTTTTTTGGAAAATATGCTGAGCAATCAAGTTTGCGAGACTACCTAATTCGGAGTCTTCTTTTAAGTAGTCAAATAATCTGTTTTTGATTTCGTTTTTCAAGATGTTCAAATCAATGTTATAGACGTCATTAGTGATGGATTTGAGAATAGAATCAATGGTGTTTGAATCAAAAGGGTATTCTTTAATGGACGTTTTGACATCTTCGTGCAGTCCAATATTTGTACAAAGTACTAATACGGGCGGCTTTTCTCTGTCAACCCACTCTTTCCCCAAAAAACATTTCAAGTACTTACTTATCGCAAAGGGCGCATTTTTATCCGTCGATGTAAGGTCGTCCCATGTGATGGTGTAGCTTTTATCTTCCTTGTGCTTAGCTTGGATGAAAAGGTCTCCAACGTTGGATTTAAATACGATGTCGTCAAACAATCCACCTTCTTCATCGTCGTTGGTTATTGTGAAGTTTAACTGCTTATCTTTTCGAATAAGCGTAGCAACTCGACATATGACCGGTATGGACAGCTTTTGCTGATAGGTTGCACCAACAAGAGAGTCTATCATACCTAGATTTCTTTGTTTTGCAGAAGCATCATCATTGGAGAATTTGGATGCTTTTTCCTTTCCTCCACATGTCTTGCTAGAATCGCTCTTATCGACCGTTCCAGAATTGCTAACACCATCGTTCGCTAACAAAACTTGGACTACGGGGTTTGGCTGGATGCAAGGATGTATTACTTCACTCGATTTGACTCCTTCTTGCTTATTTGCTAGACTTCCACATTCGAGACCCAATGCAGGTATCATTGTTCCCGAAGATGATGCTTTTTGTTCGGAGATTGATTTATCGTCAACATTGCAAGGATTATTTTTGTCGAATCTTTCCATCTTCTAGATGCTTCCAAAAACCTTCAGCTCCTTGAGTCTTTGTAATCTGTAACAGGATTTTTAAGAAACTTAGTTTATTGTTTACAACAATCAATGTAATAACTCATATAGTATTATATGTAATATGTAAAATGAGTTTAGCTTTTATGTTGATTAATATACAGTCGGCCAATCGGTAAGTGGGACGGTCGAATAAAAAACACTTATCTGGCTTTTCGATCAAATTTAGGGTACTTAGAATTGATAACAATGAATTTCGCTTATCACATCTTCTTTGTTTATCTTTTTACAAAGCATGTGCAAAAAGTCATAATTTTGCCAGCCAAACGTAAAGTTGGACACTTGCTTGCAGTCTGCACTTGCGGGGACGGCATGGAACCTTCCAGGGGGCGGTAGGGGAGCCAGGGACTGCTGACGGGCCAGGTACCTGGCCTAAAAAACCTAGGTGAGTTGAGGTGAGAAAATGAGGGTTACTTTTCGCGCGCGTGTTTGTTGGGCCATGGTCGACCCTCGGAAGGAAAATTATTATAAGAGAAGATACAATATTTTGGAAAATACTCTCAAGTATCATTACTCATTCAAATCGATCCGACATCGCAATAAAAAGATATGAGGTCTAAAGTAAAAGAAAACGGAAT
This sequence comes from Anopheles coustani, assembly GCF_943734705.1. Classification (NCBI taxonomy): domain Eukaryota; kingdom Metazoa; phylum Arthropoda; class Insecta; order Diptera; family Culicidae; genus Anopheles; species Anopheles coustani. The sequence continues at coordinate 82,642,852 of NC_071288.1, read as the reverse complement.
CTCTTATACACATTTATAGACTACAAGGGTTGACCGGTTGAACGAGTAAGGGATGTCAACCGAAAAATGCAAATAAAAATTATTTAAATTGCTTTAAAAAAAATTGATTACGATTTGAAAAAAAAATGATTTGCCGATACTATAATCTAATCAAAAGTTGTTTGAAAATAAAACTCCAAAAACTACCCGGGTAGGTGATTGAACGGATGCTCAAAGAGCAGCAAAAATTTTCCCCATACAATGCGGGAACGACCGTTCCCCGGAATGGGGCCGAAACAATAAGGTGTTAAAGGCAAAACACCAGAAAAATATCAATTGCCGAGCTGTGTGTGTGCGCTTCGAGCACCTGTGCACTTCCCAGCAGGCCATGGCTATCAAAAATGATAGCCAGCGATATTGTATGAAGAAAAAGTTTGGCCTGCAGGTAAACACGGCCAAAATAAGCGTGGCAGTCAACGTGTTAAACATGCTCAAATGTCATGCTGACACGAATTGACCCGTCAGTTGTTTCAATTCAAAACTACAAAAATTACCCGAGTTGGCCATCGTAAACATAAAGGTAAAGTGTACTTCCGTGTATCCGTGGGCGGATTTTCTGCGATCGTAACAAGTTCAATTTTACAATTTTTGAGGTCGAAGTAAGCTGTCCAAAGAAAGAGCAATATGAACCAAGGAATGGTAGCGCTGGCGTCGTTTCAGATTCGTCTAATGAGGAGACGATTCTTCTGTGCCATCTACAATCTATTCAGCAATACAATGCATAGAAGATCGGGAATCTCCGGATGCCATAGGGATTATGTAGCCCAGAATCTAATTGAAACGATGATAAAATTTAAATGTTGCACAAGATACAACCCGTCCTCAAGCCACTGAGAAGATATTTTGTACCTCAACACAATTAATACCGACCAGCGAAAGGACCAAGCAGAGCGAGTTTTTCTGTCTCTAACTTTTGTTGCACGAATGGGCAATTTTTTGGCCATCACATGTTTTCAAATTAAATGACTAGAAACAGAATAATTCTACCTGAAACATATCTGCGTAGATCATACATAGTTTGCAATTGCTTTACTTACATTGAAATTTAAACAATTTACGATGGTCACGATTTTCCTGATAACAAATTGTGGGGAAGCGGTGTGTCCCCCGATCTTCTCCTTTAGATATCTGAATTCAACGTTGCTGCTTACGTCACTGAATCGTTAATTCATCGACAAATTACGTCAGAGTCTGAAATATAGCCGTACTATTGTCTATCATGTAAGGTAAGCAGCACCATTCTGGTCTAAGATTGCGCTGTGACACTTGTGCTGTGCATCGTTACGCTTACCAGAGAATTACTTCCAACATTTAGGTCGCTGATACAGCAGATGCTATCTTTGCAAGCACTTCTCTTCCTTGCCGGATCCACCAAAACCCCAGTCTGATTATTGCTAGGGCACTTTTAGTAACTGTAATACTTCTTTATCAATGGTTCAAAGATAACAATGTCCGGTTGATTTCGATTTCTACACGCGTAAACGGTCGTTTATGGTTTATCTCGATATCTCTTGCGAACTACCATAAGGGGTGGCTTTCAAAGTCACGTACGCCATTGAGTGTGGTCGAACATGAATTTCGTCATACTTTTCTGCGTCATCGTGATCGCAGTAAGAACACTTTGAAAACGGTAAGGAAGTACTGTAAAACACTTTTCGCAGCAAATAAGACCAATTCAATCCACCAATTATAAGACAAATAGAAACTGCACAATTACGCATTTAACATCTAGAGGATGTTTTACTTCACTTTAGGCTCCGCCGCAAACGCGAAAACACAAAATGCTTACGCCTGGAGGTGTTTAGGCAGTTGTTAAAGATTCTACTTTAGTCTTTTCCATGCCGATTCGTATAATTTTGTAATTTACAGATATTTCACTTTTCAGTTCTTTGAGTAACTACTCGCCGTTCTAACTCGAACGCAAAAGAATCCCGGCCGGCGCACTTCTTCTGGATGAGGATGGTTCGTACCAAGCCACAATCCGGGTCGTAAGTTTCCGTGTTGAAAATACTGTTTCCTCGCAGAACCGGTGTAATCTGGTGACTCTATTGAAGTTGCAAAAATTGAGGCGTACTCGCTTGCTTCGAGGTCCACACGTCGACTGCCCAATACGACTTGCTACAGATCTGATCAAGGTACCCAACGTGGCACTACATCCGACTCAGGCATAATCCAATCGCAGTGAAAAGGTTTCGTAAATGGTCGTACATGTGTTATCTTGTTATCACTGTATACTGGCATAGGGTGTGGCGTAACTAGTGTTGGGTTACTGTGTTACCCAACACACACAGCACAGTAAAGTGTGGCACCACACACGACACAGAAAAAAATTGTGGTACCACAGTAAAGTTGTACCAATAAATACAGTCATAACATTATACAAATAATTTGTATGAGCCTTTCATTGGTTCCTTGGTGTACCAAATCCATAACTACCATAACATAGGAATAATGTGTATAAACCATTCTTTGGAATTTTGAACATTTTTATCACATAATCTTTACATTTTATTTGTATTTGTATGAAAAACTGCCACCATACGAAAAAAGGGTACGATTAAGAACAAATATACGATAGAATCTAATATACTTGAAATAAACACACCAAAAATTTAAAATTTCAAAATCATGATTTTTGAATACATTAGTTTTTAAAAACTAATGATTTCGTAAAAAGAACACATTTTAAATTCTGGCTCTAATTGCTTATGGATTATATATTAAGGTGTTGCATGGAAGAATAAAAGGCTACAGCCCTCATCGACCATGCTAATATCAAGCAAACTTATGCACCTTATCCGTGTTGTTCCCCAGAAATTATGCACAAATTTTGTGTTGTTCAATACAGGGATACTTTTGCATCCTTTTATGATTTTTTTTACGCGCAGAGTTAAAACACTCTGCATATACTTTTTGAATCGAACATTTTGCACATACTAACCATTTTGAATCGAGAAGGTGTTGCTGAATAAATAGAGACGTTGTATAACTGCATGACACTTTACTGTGCTACCACAAATGCACAGCACAGTAAACTGTGTGTGGTACCACAGTACGGTACATCAAAAAGTGTTACTTGACCCAACACTAGGCGTAAAGGCTGATTCGCACGTCGGCAAGTGGCAAGTGCAAGTAGCAAGTTGCCGGGTACCTACCCCGTGCGAATCAGGACCTAGCAAGTAGCAAGTGGCAAGTAGCTACTTGCCACTGGAATAGAACCGAGTCTATTTTTCGGGCAAGTAGCTGGATGTATTGGTTGACAACTCGTGTAAATACAAGATGTCAAACAAAAACTGTTTCATTTTCGTGATTTTTTTAGGATAATTTTCGACTAATGTTCAAGAAATATTATTTGATCGTATCGTTGATCGATCTTTTCATTTATTGATGATGAAATAATGGTAAAATAAAATTTATTCGTTATTGTGTACTTGTGTGAGTGATCAAGTTACCGGCAAGTACTTGCCTGCAGTGCGAACGGCTACTTGCCACTTGCCTGCTTACTTGCCACTTGCACTTGCCGACGTGCGAATCAGCCTTCTATTCAAGTGGCAAGTAGCTACTTGCTACTTGCTACTTGCTAGGTCCTGATTCGCACGGGGTAGGTACGCGGCAACTTGCCACTTGCACTTGCCACTTGCCGACGTGCGAATCAGCCTAAACCTTAACTAATGCAGAAAATTAAGAGAACGAGCACAGCAAAATGCTGTGAGTTATGCCCTTATTAGACGAGGAATGTATCCGTCATATTTTTCCAGAAGTTTTCTGCCAAACGCATTTGACAGATACATTCCTTCCTCAAAATCGGAACCGGGCACGACCGGTTCCGATTTACTTTTGACTGGAATTTATATGTCAAAGTGGCGATTTGTTTACTTTTTGCTCTGTTGTTTGCTACAGATTTTTTTCATTACTCTAGAATGAACAATACGCTAAATTCAAACGTGAAAATTATTAAATAACTGCAAAACCCTTTTTGTGGAACTTTTCGTTATTACACGAAGGGACATCATTTTTATGTCAAACGCAATGCCAGAGCCTACTTTGACAGTAAAAGGATGGAAAAATATGATACGGGCACGCCACACACACCGCGGTTGCCGCAGCATCTCAAGCTCTACCGCTCCAGAGCTTTTTATACCGCGTCAAGTATTCAACCCAGAAATGGTGGGTTTTTCGTTTTGTATGGGAATGACAACGCAGCGCGTTGTCAAAAAATTTGGTTCGAGCACTTTTTTGAACGCCAGAAATGCCTTCAATTTCAAAAAAGGGAAGTTACAAAAATTGATATGAAGTTAATTATTCAAAAAACGATACCATGTTATTATTTATTGTTTGTGTTAAGATGGTTTTCATTATTCGCGATATTTTGAGTAGTTTATTATTCCATAATTTCATGTGAATAATAAATGTTTCTTATTTTGATTTTACTTTTCCGTGTTGACAATGGTGAAAAGAATGGAAGGTATACTTCTAGAAACTATTTAACTCCCTTAGATGTGTTTTCTTGTTTGGGTTTACTTTAACATCCGACACCCAGCGCGGTTCCTCCCGCCTTTCTTATTCCATATCTCTCACCGCAGGGACCGCTTTCTCTCCTCAAGGCTTCTGTAAACTTTTCACCACGCACTGTCCAAGCGTTTTCGTTGACCAGGCTCAGTCGGAGGCCCTTGGCCCTACGGGCCTTGCCCATACCCCCCGTGACATCCTCACTTGCAACCTGGTGGATATCAGCGAGGGTGTTTGGTGTGGTGCCTAATAACGGGTACTTGCTGTATGCTGACGATGTAAAATTATTCTTTCCCATATCCTCTCCTTCCGACTGCTTACTCCTTCAAGAATCCCTCCACCGCTTCTCCGACTGGTGCGCCACGAATGGATTCACTCTTCACAAGTGTTGTGCCATATCCTTCAGTCGATCCACTGGGGTGACCCACTACGACTACTATATTGGTAGCGTAGCTTTGTCGCGGGTGTCGGCTATCAAGGACCTTGGGGTGTGGCTGAACGTCACCTTGTCCTGCTGCGTGTAGATTGATGAAGTGGTATTCAAGGCCAACCGTACGCTGCGGCTTATATCTCGCCTAGCGTCGGAGGTGCGGGACCCGCGCTGCTTGCTGGCGCTTTACTGCTGCTGGGTCAGACCGATGCTCGTGTATGCTTCCGTGGTATGGACTCTAACAGGTGTCATTGCCGTGGGACGGTTAGAAGGGGTGCAGAGACGCTTCACGCGTCTGGCGGTGAGGCGTCTTCTCGGCTGCAATGCCTCATCCCTCCCGCCTTACGAGTCGTGGTTTCAATTGTTGGGGCTATCCACGATTCTGACTCGCCACCGGAACGCTCAGGCTATTTTCATCGCCCAACTGCTTCTGCACTCCTCTGACGCTCCGGAACTCCTGTCCCATATTCCTCTCTTTATACCTTCCTATATCTTTCTGGAAAGGTCACCTCTCCTTATTCCCACCCGCCGTACACATTTCTCCCAGAATGATCCATTTTGTCTGCGCCATGTCTTCTTTCAATAGCTCTAGCCACCTGTTTGACTAAAACGTCTCCATCCCTTCCTTTCGTTCACGTCTTACCAATATAATAAAACCGTTATCAGTAAACGTTGTAGAATATCTTCGTAGAATGGAAAATATAACGTCGCATAGTTTATTGTTTATTGTAATGAAAAACTCAACGGACCAAACAGTGTCCCAATGAGTATCTAAAACTAAAACTAGAACTAGTGTAGACGCATGTGAATAAGCTTATGAAAAATTCGGGTCATTTGTTAGGCGTAACTTAAAGGTATTAGCGTTATCACAGAAATTGAAGGCATAGTAAGCTCTATTAAAAGTATTGCTCATAGCGGTCATTGCACTATGGAGAGAAAAGAGCAAATTGCCGGGATAAAATTCGGAATCAAATGTTTTGCAATTTTTTCATTGTAATATCGTGTAATATTATTATATTACACAAAATTATGATGTTTCTGGACAATCCCGCCAGGTGGCGCTGCAAAAACCTCATATTTTTGGACTTTTCTATGGGTGCATTATTTTTTCAATCTTTTTTTTTACATTGACTTAAAGATTTTTTTTAGTTTGATATAAAACAAACTAAATTTACAAAAAACTTTCATTCAAAATATTGTTATTTGGAAAATAATTGATATTTAAAGCATCTAACGTGGACATAACTTATGAACTACTCTGATGATTGCAATGCTCTCATAAAAATGACTTTAATATTGAATTCTCGTTACATTTTACGGACGTGTTCTCTTCTATCCCTTCTGTATATTTTATTTCTACCTTCTGCTGCTTCCTCTCCTAAGGATCCTAATGGAGCTGGGACATTTACAATTATTTCATCTACATGCGCAAGAACTTTATGGACAGTAGAAGGCATTTTGTACCAATTGTAATGATGTATGTAAAACATGTATGTGCCTTTGCAATATAGACTAGTAATTTTTGGATTTAAAGGCTGTGAACAGTTGATGGCTATTAAAATATTTCGAACCCTTTCTATAAGTTCCGTTTCTATTTACAAAATGTCGCTCATTTTTTCAATGTTTGAAAAAGCCCGATGACAAACATTTGCCGTCATACTATTTCCACCCATTTACCTTGGTTCATCTACTTTAACACCAAATTCCTTGTACATCTTTTCCAATACATTTTTTTTCGATAATTGTACATGTTTTTTATAATTTTAAGTTACCTTCCATTTTTTTAAATTCAATTATGTACGAAATCTGGAGCAAGCATTCGAAAAAGCTCATCCAACAGTGCAGTGGAGATATTTTATAAGATAAATTCTCAGGATTTGGAAGAAATCCATTTTATAAGTGCCCTACACTGTTCAATGCCCCACGAGCACAATAATACGACGCTTAGTGAATCACACAAAGAAGATGAAAAGTGCCGCAAGATTTCTGCTGTTTTGTATTTCAATTATTCTACACTCAGTGTTATTGATGCTTCCGGTTTGATGCTAACTTTACTTTCAATGAACTTTAACGCATACCCAATGTTTTCCTTGCAAGAAGCATCGTTGATTATAAAGGAAACCATCGTGAGATTATCAAATCAATCTCAAATATATTATTGATTTGAAAACTATAAAAACGTTGTTTGTTCTCCAAGGAGCTCACTTAAAATTGCTGTTTATGCTGTTCAAGGTAAAGCTTGAATGATGTTTTTATAAACGAACGATGGTTATAGATGTATCTTTTCAAATTCATACCGCTATGGTATACCGTTCGAAGGTCAAAATTTTAAGATCTACCTTAGCTGTTACCGTATGGTAAGGATATATTGTTTTCAAAAGCAAATATTATCAAATATTATCAAATATTTGTGCCACTTCTACAAGTTATCCACCCAAAATTAGCGGCGTTTTACAATAAGGGTAGAAAAAGAGTGACAGGTATATCTACCCAAAATTCACGGCTTTTACAGGTAATGGTACAAACAGAACAAAGTGTTACCGGCCCAAAGTGTTACCAAAGTTTTTGAGTTTGCTGCTCGTGTAGCGTGGCTCTTAGAGTAATGGGTTTGTGAGCTGTAGAACAAGTAAAGAGGACCAGCTACATTCAAAGCAAACCAAACCAAATTTCGTTCTTTGCCAGTGATTTGGCTTGTCTTTCCCCTTTTAAGTGATATTCAACCATTACCCTGCTTCACATTTTTCATTGAATGAGAATTTCAAATATTTCTTACCACACATGACGCTGCATATGGCATGATGGAGACGCCTAGTAGGTGATAAACTATAAGCCTCACATACGAAATTCAAAAAAACAGGTAAAGTTCGCGCGTATATGCAAAAAAACCAACCTTAGCGATGGCGTATGGTTAAAAACAGAAAATTGAAAAAATTTCCAGGAATTTTGCGAAACAATTCTTAATATTTTGTGATATTCAATTTCAATTTACTTAAACTGTCAACAATTTTAAAGCAGGATAATGTACCTTTCCAAAACTGTGCTTGAAATTCGATTCCGGCCATTATTATAGGAGTTACAGCCCTTCAAAGTTGATGGATTTTTTTCAATTTTTCACGCAAAATTTTCACAAATCTTGACTTTGACGGTCTGTTTCTCAGAACGTGGAAGAACAGAGGCTCTATTTTTTGGGTCATTTCTTAGTTTCATCTTGTAGTTTAAGAAAACATATTTCATTTTTCTGAAATCCAAAAATGAATTTTTGATTTTTATCCCGGCTTCGCTCCATCGTGCGGTGCTCGGTCACCGTTCGCGCCTCTTCTCTGTCTCATCTCTTCTTTCTTTCTTTCCTTAGCCAGCTTGACTTCCAGAATCTATCGCGCGTGTCTGTTCAGCAGTATGTCCACAGCGCTGGTACGATGCCTAGTTTGAGAATTATCCACACATTTGAAAATATCTTTACTCTGATCTCTGTAATTCGCTTTTGGTATCGACCTCATAGTTTTACTCAAAAAAAAAAAACAAAGCACCTTTTCTGCATCAAAATACAATTCGGATAAGTTGGACCATTCTCAAATTTTCAAATTCTTCATTTATTTTCATTCAAAAGTAAATTCACAAGCTTATCACGTATTTCAGAAAACAAACGTCTTTGTTGCAAAATTATAAAAATATTTACAAAAACATTGTAATTTAAACAAATATGCACCAAAAGGGCCTTGTCCCTTGAAACCTCCAGACCCCTACCAGCTGCTTAATTTGCTTACCCTAGGATCCGCCTTTGTTCGCTTGTGAAATGAACTTGCTCGTTCGACCCAAGCGTCTTAGTATGAAATTCATGTTCTTGTGCAATATTCAATACATCCGTAGTAAATTTATTAGCCGAAAAGTAAGTGACATAAAATTGCACTCACTTAACACTTAATTGTGTTAATCTGGAAGTAAATACCAGGAATTTGTCATGTTGCCATTGGTGAAAACGTTCGGCTGTGATAAGTGCATCGGATTCAAAAGTTTCACTCCTAACTGTGCCATGTTTCAGTTTAAAAGATTTCAATGTTCAAACGTCTTCAGTAGAGGCATAATGGCAGTATGCTATGGTGATAGAAACTATATTATTAGCTTCTAACGTTCCATAAGATCCAATCCAAAAACTCGGTCACGCGCGTCGCTATTCCCGGCACGACGGTGTTCATTCCACATTTGGGACCATGGCTGACCACACCGACCACGTACATCTGTTTTCCATGTAACCACACAAGCGGTGCACCGGAATCACCCTGACATACGTCCTGTCCAGCTTTCATACCAAGCGTACACATGTGGTGGGATGGCAAGGGAGACGTCTTTTTGAGCAGAGTCGCGCATTCATCATGTTGCACGACTCGCAGGTAGACCACTCTCTTTGTCTCACTTGGTTGCCCTGTATTGATAGTCGAAACAGAATGTTAAATACAATAGGAAGGTTCACAGTATAGCCTCAGCCGGCTAATTGCTAACTTACCACCGAATGTCTCTCCCCAGCCAAACGAAACAACGCTCGAGGCTGGCAGAGATTCATCATACGTTTGATTAACCGGAAGACAGATTGGCCCAACATAGTCAGTAAATGTCACAGCATGATCGACCCTTATCAGAGCAATGTCATTCTGCTTAAGATGTACGTCGTACTCTTCGTGAATGGTGATTTTGACCGCATTCCGTTCTTGGCAAGATGTATCGTCGAGACATTCGGCCAGCTCTGACCTATTATACAAGCCAAAGTACATGCTGATGCTGGAAAGGACGGTGCATTCAATCAGTACATATCCGTCACAGGAAAGTCACAGAGCACTTACTCGTCTTTGTTCACACCACGCACACAGTGGGCTGCCGTGAGGACGTAAAGTTCTGTGAGCAATGATCCGACGCAGCGTGATTTTCCAGCACTCATTTCCAATAGAACGGCCCACGTATGCACATGATTAGAATCATCCACGTCCGAAAGAATGTGCTCGGTGACTGGTAGTTTTCCGCAAGGAATATTGTAAACAAAAGGAGGATACGTCGGAACAGTTCTTATGTTCGAGGACGTCGTTGTCGTGGTAGTCGTGCTCGGGGTTGTGATGACTGGCGCTCTTGTGGAGGCTCTCGTGGGCTTAATTTTGGTGGTCCTCGGGGCCTTAATTGTGGTGGACCTATCTGTTGTGGGCTGCGCTGTCGGTGTTGTTGCAGTATCGGCGGGTGATTCACAGCAAATCTTAAACAACAAACGAGCGGAAGATTAAAGCACGGAACGTCTACACAGAATCTCCGACCGATTAGTGTTCACGAATACTAACCAACGCGTTGGTTGGATCTGTGTTGGCGTCGCTTCCGCAAGCTCCCAAGTGGGCGATCAATGTGTTTAGCTGATGAGGATATTTTGCGGTTTCTCGGAGCGCAACCATTTTGGGACAGTTTTTGAACGGCACGCAACGTCCAGAATTGCCGAGCTGTGTATTGCACGGTTCGTTGTTGTGACACGCACATTGCATACACACCGCGAAAGTTACCACAATGGGTAGAACCTTGGCGAAGTAACTCATTCTTCAACGCCACAGTGCACTCACTTTGAACAATAGTTTATAGATTTGCGCAATTAATAACGTGCCTACACCATGCGAAAAAACCATTTGCGACGATCGAAAAATTGGTTTCCTCGGCAAGGTGGAGCAAACGATGTAATCTTTCGCACCGCTTATCACCAACTGAGAGTGGTTGCCAGCGAAGTAGCAGTGTCTGGATGGAGCTGTCTTGCGGATCACTGAAACGACCTCCGGCGTAAGAAACAACCTTCCATGGCGCATACTGATTACGGAGGGGATTCCCCACAATGATTCGAGATCATTTCCTTAATTTTGGACGAATCATATTTCGTACACTGAACTTCGGCAGGATATTCGACGTAACATGCACGGGGATAATATTTTCGCAGGTTCACTGAGTGTGCAAGAACTAAATGGTGTTTACTATTGACCCGCTACACCCACACTCATATTTTTATTTGCACATATTTTATTTGTGCCGTACGTAATTCGGATGTACCGCTGATTAGCATTCCAATCACTGGAGCTGTGTTATTCCGATTCTATGCTCCTACGGTTTGCTCACGTTCGTCCACTGTTGGCGCCACTTGGAATCGAACTAGACTGCCCATGCCAAAACGCTTCGACGCGAAAGGCAGTCCCTTATCGCAATCGAATCCTACGCGGTTTTGTTGTGTTTACAATGGGTCTTCTACGTAATCGGAAAAGGTTAACGGTCACAGTTGAATTGCGTTTTTTAATACCGCACACTTTAATGAACTCATCACCTGTGTGTAGGGATTGAGCCGAGTTAAATGAGTAATGAGTGCAAATTGCATGAATGCGACGCGACAAAACGTTGAATTCGAACGTAAAGGGTGTCCCCAAAAGTATAAGAACGATTTCTAAATTACGTTTCTGGAAAACGGATGACGCCAAACAGTTGATTATTCGAGTGTTTGATTGTTTACATTCAAACCTACTAGATAGTGCATCAAAATGAAATACGTTCAATAGAGTAAAGTAAAAAAATACTCGGCACCGGGTAACTAGCAATGGTCTTCGTATAACTTAACAAAAAAAAACAAAAATGCACCACCAACAGAGGTGATGGCGAATTTCCTTAGAACTGTTTTCTCCAATACACGATTCTTTAAGTGCTTCGAAACACATACAAAACACAAATTGATATAAAATGCAGTCACACACAAAACAAAAATATCGCCATGATTTACAAATCAACCAGAACGAAATCCAGAGATCACTCCGATGCACAAACACGAGGAAATTGAAGGATTTAATTGATCCACATTTCTTAGTAATAAATATTTCAAAGCTTCCTAAGATTAATATTAAGTCGTACAATACCAATTTAAATGGTTCGACAAGTGGACTTGGAATACAACGTTGAATGTTATAGGGTAAAAGTACCCATTTTGGCCCACTTAGGGATGGGTCTCCACAAAATAAATCTTTGCATTAATTGTACCGAACATATTACAATAAACTGGGTATGAAAATGTAGAGTAGCTATCTAAGCATGCATTAAAATTCATATTTTTGAGTTTATTTGATGTTTTCGCTGAAATATTATCAATATCCGAACACACTTTTTGTCTCTATTTTTTCCCGCTTTTGGCCCACCTGTGTACCAGTTTTGGCCCACCTAAAAAATTACTTTTTTATGTGTTTTATGGTTTTAATAATCTTTATAATAATTTACAATCTGCTATTTACTTTTACTTTTGTTAAATAAGTAAGATAAAATGTTTAATTCGATATTTTAATTTCAGCTTTTTTCCAAGATCATCGGATTTTCGTTTAGACAATTTCTGACAACCAGTTATCAGTGTCAGAATGCATACAAATTTCGTTTCAATCGAAACCAGATTTCCTTGCATCTATTTTGGCCCACTTTTGCATCGAAATTAAAATTATTTCTCGTGCTCTAAAAATTCAAGTAATGTTTTGATAATTCCTAAAAACACTCAGAGCTTTAGAAAAACATTACTTCAGAATTTTTTCTTCATCTCAAGGTGGGCGAACTATCTTCCTACGGCATGTTTTTTTGAAAAAGAGACAGCTTCGTAGTTTTAAGCGATTTTCTCGAAAAATATTGATGCAATCGCCACCAAATGTGGTATTAAACAAGAATAAATTGACCTCAACACTAAAAAAAATGTTAGGGGGCATTTTAATTTGAAATCATTGAACTCAAATCATTGAACTGAAATCATCGACTAAAATTTCATATTCCACCTCCTAGAACAGGGGTCGGCAAAGTCCGGCCCGCGGGCCAAATCCAGCCCGCCAACTGATTTCATCCGGCCCGTAAGAAAATTTTAGTGCTTCATACCAAAACCACAACTCAATTTTTTCACATAAAATCAAATTTTTTGTAAAAATTGAAAAAATGTGTAAAAAGTTTAGCGATAAAATTACAAATATTGTATCGTTTAGCTCCTTTTTACTTAACTTTGCTTTTTAGAAAGTTTATACCATTCAAAAGGGTACTACTTTGAAAACATTAAATCATCGTTTAAGACAGGGTTCTCCAAACTTTTTTTGAACACGGGCCGCATTGGGTGGAATAACCGTAGCGTTATGTCACATTTACCCAAGGAGGAGAGGGTCTCATGCGGCCCGCGGGCCGTAGTTTGGAGACCCCTGGTTTAAGGTATATGTACGGCCCGCACTTTCGGTTTCCTTTTAATCATTTGGCCCTTTTTAGGAAATGTATGCCGAGCCCCGTCCTAGAAGATAGCTTTCTCATAAAAAAAATCATAGTGCCCGTGTAACCGGGCAAATAAGCTAGCCATCTGAAAAAACTGTAAATGTATACTACAACTACTACTGTTGGAAACGTTTCGGTCCAACGAAGCTGCCCAAACAGAAACGTCGCCGCGACGGCGATGTTTTTTAGATAAGCATAAAAAGGATCGAAGGACGCGCCTTCGATCTCTTTGCAAGGCGGAACAGTGAGAAGCCGGACAATTTTTTGGCGTATCGAACGACCTTACTAAAGTTAGTTTCAAAGGCAAGAAAAGCTGGTGCCTTTCATTTATTTCCGCGAAGAGCACCGTTAAAGACAATCGTCTTTAACAACTACTGTTTGATTTTTTTTGTGCATTATTTAAGAACTAAGGTGGAAAATTTTCAGTCGTTTCACTTGAATAGAAGAACGAATCAATTTATTTTCACTTATGTCAAGAGTAGAATTTTTTTGTTCTTTCAACTCTACGTATAATACTTCCGTGAGATGGCTGAGTGAGAAATGAGCATGTGTGAGACGACCTGGGCTTTCTCATGGCTCCTCAGCGCTGCTCACGCTCCCCAGCTCACACCTTGCAAACACCGTTTGTGGTTTAGCGTCCGCAACCTAATGAAATCTTGCAACTCTCACTAAGAATTGAACTTGTCTCAATTACAGAAGTTATTGTAGAGGTGCGTGTCACCGTTCTTCTTCTTCTTGGCGTAACGACCTCTTGGTCATGCCTGCCCTTCAAGGGCTTACGAGACTTTTTACCCTATGTGTACGTGGATAGTCAGTCCTCTCGTACAGGGGAGGGTCCGGTCTCGGTTGGGATTCGAACCCACGCCGTCGAGGTGGTGAGCCCCGGCGCTCATGGACCGATTTTCTAACCGGCGCTACCGCACGGCTGTCGCGGACCCCCTCACCGTGTCACCGTGTCACCGTTACAGGACGTATAGTCGTGGAAGCAGCTCTCTTATGTATTCCTTTAATCGAGGAAACACGTACAGTCCTATTGGATAAACAGATTGTAACAAAACCACATGTTTGGTGATGAATTCCGTTAATTTTATTCTTTACAATATACTTACGCCACATTTTCAGGTCCTTCTTTGGGTGGCATGATACTCGGGTCCAAATTAAAGCCCAGCGCTCCGTACATTTCTAGCAGTACAAAGGCCACTAGCAGAATTGAAAACTATGAGAAAATAGACGATATAGTTTCATATATTCATTTGTCTGCTCAGGATGTTACATACCAAGATTCGCATTTTGAACCAGCAACACAAACTTTGATTTCTATCTGCAACCGAAAAGTAGACTCAAACTGTTCCTCTCGACGGATGCGATTGGGCTAACGAAAACTTCTAGCGCGGAATGAAATAAGCCAGCAAATCAATATACACGGGAGGGGAGATGTCTTAGATAAATATGCTAATTATGTTAATTTCAAATCTAAAGGCTAGTGTGAGCCAAAAAGGAACTTATTCAGATTTCCTCTTCAATATGGTGAAACTTCATCTTTGATGTCTTCTTTATCTTTATATATACGAAGAAATCAAGTTTTTTTCCGAGCAAATTTCTTAGCTCACAGCAGTAGCACAACTGTGTGCTTGAACCTAAAGCAAATTGAATCCTTGTGCTTCCTATCCTCATCTGCCCGAAGTTTTTATGTAGTCCGAGAAAAATAAGTTTTACTTAAAAATGCTGCACGATTCATTCCCATACGTCATTTTGCGAAGTACGACCATTTTCTGTCCAACTTAATTAACAACAACCGGTTTCTAGCCTCTCGCAGTTTTGCTAACCGAAATAATTGCTTACGCGATATAACATTATAAAATGTATAAATAAGAGCGCAAAAAATCAACTCTCTCTCTTGATCCTCACACAGCCTGAATGACCTAATCGGTCAAAATCTTTATAATCACAACAAAACAAAATTGATCCTCACACTTCGTTGCCATCATTTTTTTTCAGTTTTTCAGTCAAAGTGTGTCACATGTCACAAATTTAAAAATTGCAGATAGTATTTCAAAAAATATTCAAAAGAAGCGCGTAGTGAAATATTCCTTACCGATATCGGCACCTTTGACCATAAAGAACAGTAAAAAAATACTAGTTGTACCGGTTTCTGGTAAAGTTAAGGCTCGCTCTGCGCAGGAATCCGGAACCAGTTCTGGAAGATATTTATCGTTTGGACATGGTTATTTTTGCTGTGTATTTTTTACAGATAGTACGCTTTTGGTTGGATTTTGATCCATCATTCTTCAATCAAAAGAAATTCTTGCATAGGAGCGAAAAAGTATAAATTTAACTGCAGTTCACATGATCGAACAGGAAATCAATACATGAATAACCGATAAATGCTTGCATGATCCGATTTTAACTAAAGATAAAGCGGTAAAATCCCAAATGAGGCCCGCTTAGCAGCCTCATCGTCGTCATTTTTTCAACGTTTGAAAGTTATGCAATAGGGGGGGGGGGGGGGGGGGGGGGGGGAATTTTCGTTAGAAGCTGGGGGGGGGGGGAATTTTCGTTGGAAGCTGTAACGATTAGAACTAATCAGTTAGACAGCCACCTACCATGATTTTTGAAGTAAGCCGTTATATACATAAGCCGTTTATTGGAGAAATCTTGAGGCGCTATATGTTGAAGAATAACGCCAATAGAAATAAACAATAAGGTGTTAAAGGCAAAACACCAGAAAAATATCAATTGCCAAGCTGTGTGTGTGCGCTTCGAGCACCTGTGCACTTCCCAGCAGGCCATGGCTATCAAAAATGTTAGCCAGCGATATTGTATGAAGAAAAAGTTTGGCCTGCAGGTAAACACGACCAAAACAAGCGTGGCAGTCAACGTGTTAAAGCGCTCTTATTTCTTTTCATGTATGCTACAATTGATTCGTAGTTATATCAATTGCTGTGAATCTTGTAATTGTCATAATTAAAATGTATCACTTCGAACTTCTTCGGACGAAGACGACCGACTTTCACCCTCCGGAGAAGTAATAACTGGTATAACGCATAGATCATTTGTGACCCGAGTAAACGACGTTTACTCGCCGTCATCACCTGTAACTAGAGATCGGGAAGACGAAACGGTCTCTTCCAACTGGATCGTCAAGGAGAACAGACGCAGTAAAGGACTATCTACACACGACACATTATTGTTAATTCACAAACTTATCACGTATTTGAGAAAATAAACAACGATGTTGCAAAGTAATAAATATAATTTCAACAAAATTATATTTTTGAAAAAATGAATCAAAAGGACGGGGCCCTTGAAAGTTCGGGACCATTAGCAGCTGCTTAGTTTGCTTAGCCTATGATTCTCCTTTGTCCGTTGGTGCAATGAACTTGTTCGTTCTCTTAGGTGTCTTAGTGTGGAATTTTATGTCTTTAGCGTGTTTTGACGTGATTTGAACGAAATTTCCAGATTTTTCTAGTAATGCATTACACCCATAGTAAATTTATTAACCGAAAGTAAATGACATAAACTACCACTCTCTGGTGATTCGAAAGATTCACTCCTAACTGTGTCATGTTTCAGTTAAAAAGATTCCAATGTTCGAACGTCTTCAGTAGCGGCGTTATGGCAGAAGGCTGTGGTGATAAAAACGACATTCTTAGCTTCTAACGTTCCATAAGATCCAATCCAAAAACTCGGTCACGCGCATCGCTATTCCCGGCACTACTTTGTTCATTCCACATTTGGGACCATGGCTGACCACACCGACCACGTACATCTGTTGTCCATGTAACCACACGAGCGGTGCACCGGAATCACCCTGACACACGTCCTGTCCAGCTTTCATACCAAGCGTACACATGTTGTGGGATAGCAAGGGAGACGTCTTTTTGAGCAGAGTCGCGCATTCATCATGTTGAACGACTCGCAGGTAGACCACTCTCTTTGTCTCACTTGGTTGCCCTGTATTGATAGTCGAAAGAGAATGGCAGATATGTCCAGCAGGCAAGTGAACAGTTCAGCCTCAGCCGGCTAATTGCTAACTTACCATTGATTGTCTCTCCCCAGCCAAACGAAATAACGCTCGAGGCTGGCAGAGATTCATCATACGTGTGATTCACAGGAAGACAAATTGGCGCTACATAGTCGGTAAATGTCAAAGCATGATCGACTCTTATCAGAGCAATATCATTCTGCTTAAGATCTACGTCGTACTCTTCGTGAATGGTGATTTTGTCCGCTTTCCGTTCTTGGCAAGATGTATTGTCGAGACATTCGGCCAGCTCTGACCTATTATACAAGCCAAAGTACATGCTGATGCTGGAAAGGACGGTGCATCCAATTAGTACATATCTGTCACAGAAAAAGTACAAAGCACTTACTCGTTTCTGTTCACACCACGCACACAGTGGGCTGCCGTGAGGACGTAAAGTTCTGTGAGCAATGATCCGACGCAGCGTGACTTTCCAGCTCTCATTTCCAATAGAACGGCCCACGTATGCACATGATTAAAATCATCCACGTCCGAAAGAATGTGGTAAGTGGCCGTTAGTTTTCCGCAAGGAATGTTGTAAACAATAGGAGGATACGTCGGAACAGTTCTTATGTTCGTGGACATCGTTGTCGTGGTAGTCGTGCTGGGAGTTGTGATGACTGGCGCTCTTGTGGAGGCCCTCGTGGGCTTAATTTTGGTGGTCCTCGGCTGCTTCATGGTGGTGGACCTATCTGTTGTGGGCTGCGCTGTCGGCGTTGTTGCAGTATCGGCGGGTGATTCACAGCAAATCTTAAACAACAAACGAGCGGAAGATTAAAGCACGGAACGTCTACACGGAAACTCTGCCTGATAAGTGTCGACGAATACTAACCAACGCGTCGATGAAACCTGTTTTGAGGTCACTTCCGCAGGCTCTCAAGTGTGCGGTCAATGTGTTTAGCTGCTGAGGATATCTTGCAGTTTCTAGGAGTGCAAACATTTTGGGACAGTTTTTGAACGACACGCAACGTCCAGAATTGCCGAGCTGTGTATTGCACGGTTCGTTTTTTTGACACGCACATTGCATACACACCACGAAAGCTACCAAAACGAGTAGAACCTTGGCGGAGTAACCCATTGTTTAATGACAATGCCACAATGCCGCTTCAAATAATAATTTATAGGTTTGTACAATTAATAACGTGCCTACACTATGAGAGAAAACCATATGCGATGGTCGAAAAAATGGTTTCCTCGGCGAGGTAATTTTTCGCAACGCTTATCACCAACTGAGAATGGTTGCTAGCGAAGTGTCTGGAGGGAGCTGTCTTTTGGGAATCACTGAAACGACCACCGGCATAAAAACAACCTTCCATGGGTCATGCCGATTACGGAGGGGATTCCCTACGATGATTCGAGATCATTTCCTAAATTTTGGACGAATCATATTTCGTACACTGAACTTCGACAGCTTGTTCGACTTAACATGGACGAAGATAATATTTTCGCAAGTTCACTGAGTGTGCAAGAACTAAAGCGTGTTTACTTTTGGGTCGCTACACCCACCATAGTATTTTTATTTGCATATGTTTCACTTGTGCCGTACGTAATTCGGAGGTGCCACTGATAAGCATTCCAATCACTGAAGCTGTGTTATTCAGATTCTATGCTCCTACGGTTTGCTCACGTTCGTCCACTGTTGGCGCCACTTGGAATCGAACTAGACTGACCATGCCAAAAAAGCTTCTACGCGGACGGCACTCCATTATCGCAATCGAATCCTACGCGGTTTTGTTGTGTTTACAATGGGTCTTCTACGTAATCGAAAAAGGTTAACGGTCACGAATGAGTTGAGTTGCGTTTTCCACACCGCAAACTTTAATGAAATCATCACCTATGTGTAGGGATTGAGCCGAGTTAGAAAGATTTATAAAAATTGAACGAATCGACCGAAATGAGTAATAAGTGATTACATGAATGCCACGCGACGAAACGTCGAAAACGAACGTATTTGAAAAAAAAAAATGAAATCATTCGCAAGCTAGATGGCACGATCTGTGACCTACTAGAACTGAAATGATTCCGCTCAAAGAAAACGAAAAAAAAAAGAAGATATGTTGAAGTGAGAACCATTGAATGAGACCAGAGTGGATGGGGGCAAGATAGAGAAAACGAAATTTTGGAAATAAAGGATATTTTTAATATGGAAATTGATACATACAAAGAAAAGATTCATGGAGATCATGGCACTGTGTATTTCACTTGAATAAAATTCAATCGCAAAAATAAAACACTTGTCTAAACATGATACTATACTTTAGATATATTTTGCGTAAAATAGCTATAGCTACAGCTTTGCCAACGGTTGCATAGTTGTTGTTATTAGACGCTATCTTCTTTGATAGTAACACTCAATCCTATGATAACAGAGTAAGACTGTACAATACAAGCAACCGATTTCGTGCGATAAATTATGCCACGATTCGTGTTGTCTTCTCCGTGAGGTGTAGTTAATCGTACGGTTTTATATTTGATTTTTTGTTACAACATAAATTGGTGCTTTCGGAGCTGCTTGACACACTCCGTCCAAGTGTTCGAGACAAACTCGTTCGTTTGTTACAGATACGTAGTGCGGCTACTTGGAACATTTGCCGTTGCTCGAGGCGGACGGGCGGCTATTGCCAAGCGGTGCACCCCCGTTCGGTGTCCCACTATTGGACGTGCCGGTGTTTCCGTTGGCACCGCTCGATGCCGGTGTGCTGCTACGGCGCGCCTTTATGCGTGCCTGGAGCGTCGTCAGCAGCCCGGTCAGGACGTCGTGGTTGGGGATCTTCTTGGCGAACAGCAACCGCTTCACGGAGTCATCGTACGTTAGCAGGGCGACCATGTTCTGCAGCAGGAAACCCTGACAGTACTCCATCAGCTTCTGGGCGTTGTAGACCTGAATGTAAAAGAGCATGAGCATGATAAATTGCGCTCAATACACACGCACAGAAGTTCATCGTACCTTTGCGTGTATGTACATGGCGACCACGTTATCGATGTCGATCATTTCCGCACAGCGAGCTTCGGTGTACCGCAGCAGACCTTCCAGCTGGAAAAAGCTAGCCGCCGCCATCAACTCTAGCACATCACCTGCGGCCACATCCAGCGCACTGCATCCTCCACTGTACAGGAACTGCATTACCAACTGGAAAAAAGGTGAATAAAACCCATGGTTAGCGAACTCCCAGAACGAACCGAAGGTAGGTAACAGGTTTGTACATACCTCAAATATATGGTACCGGATGTCGTTGATTTGCACCGTCGGCGTACCGGTGCCTTCGTTCAGCTTCGAGCTCAACATACTCTGCAAGCGCGGAGATGCGGTGACGAGAACGATTTTGTGCCCGTAAAAGATACGATTTTCCACTCTACAAAAGGACACGGAGGAAATGGACACGTGAAAACATCATACTTCTTCTTACACTCGCCTAATCCAAGTGGCCATACCTGAATGTGACATCGCTCAGTTCCGGATTGTTGACGAACTTTGGGTCGATGCGCGATCCGTTCGAGGGCTGCAGCACCGGTTCCTTGATGGGCTTGATCGGTTCCCAGCCGAAGCAGGTGCTGAAGATGTCGGCGAGCAGCAGCGTGGTGCCTTCCTTCTGTGGATTGGGAAAGGATATTGTAAAACAGGATTCCGTTGACGTTGAAAATGTCCCCCCGGCGGAAGGAGATCGTAACCAACCTTGCTGTAGCGGAATATGTTAAACAGCAGCGGCAGGCACTCGGTCACAAACTGCTGGCTATAGTCGTCGGGACATACTTGTAGGAAGTCCTGCAGCAACTGGTCGATAACTGCATCGAGGCGCAGCTCGTGAGCGGCAGCCAGGGCATGCATCCAGCAGTGTAGGGTCCAGGGTACTCCTAAGGCTCGCAGCTCGATGGTAATATCTACCGGGTCAGAAACATACAATAACGTTTAATTTTATTGCACATCGTATTTCATTTCTCCCTGGTCATTCCAAATATATTCTAAATGTCATATGAAGGTAGTCACACGATACGAACCTAGATGGTTGTTTTCAGCACTATGATACATGGCCTCTTGAAGACTTTTGATTTGGGTTTTGTTGAGGGTCGGTGGCGCCTCCGGCTGGCGATCGAGTTGGGTTGAGCGTGTGTTGCCGTCACCCTCGGCGAGCATTTCCTCCAGCGACAACACCTCCCGGCTGCCTGGTGCAAGTGGATGCGACAACAGCTTCCGCAGTGTGACCCGTTGTCCGTGCGCGGCCGCTACCGAGATTGCACTAGGAAAATGAAAGGAAACGAAGTGATCAGTGAGAGTCGAATGCAAAAAGACGTATTGCTATAGAACCTTACCTGTAACATCCCCGCTGGGCCGTTCCAGAGAAACAGAGCAGATCCTTCTGCTGCGTGGACAGGAAGGCGTGGGCACCGTGCGCCAGAAGCAAAGCCACCACCTCGACGATACCAGATCCGCTGGCTACCTGGAGCGGGGTTAGCGTGCACTTGTCCTCGCTGAGCCGTGCGCCTCCCTCGACGTGAGCGCCCCGTTCGAGCAGGAGGCGGAGGGCCTGATAGTTGCCCTTGCAGGCCGCGAACGTCACCGCCGTCCAGTGCTGCGTTTCCGGGTGGATGGCCGGACAGTGCGGGTGGCCGGAAGCAGGAACCTCGACATTCAAGTCGGCCCCCGCATCGAGCAGCGTTTGGATGGCCGTCTCGTCGTTGCGAACGGCCGCAATCATCAGAGCCGTCATTCCCTGGTGGTTTAGCGTATCGTAACGTGTCGTTGGTGGCACGAGTGAAAGTGCCTGTATGAGCAGCTCTGGACGGCCCGTAAGCATTAGGCGAAACGCCAGTGCGTACGTTGCCCGTCGACCACACTCGCTTGAGTCCTCCTGCAAAGGAAAGAAAGGAAAAAAGTTATTTCATTAATTTAGGAAGCAATAAATTTGATCATAATGAGGAGATTAATTTCAAATATAATCAACGAAATTTATTTTAAAAAGCAACAAACGAACAATATGTTGAAAAAGTTCTAAATTCAACGAAGAACATATCAAAATTTACGATCAGAAAAAAGGCTTTGAAATAGTTTTGATTACGTTTATGTTACATTCTGGAGAAGACATTGATACTCCATTGAAAAAGGGCAAATTCAAAACATTAAAACATCATTTGAGGTAACTGACCCGCGGTTTTGTGTTTTTTTTATCATCTGGCCCCTTCCTGGAAACGTGTATCGACCCCTGGTGTAGATTATTTATCTGCATAGTAAACTATCTCAACGAGTTCACGAATATAATTTATTTTGCGCATTGGGATGGTTTTACAGGAACGAAAACTTTCGGTTATGGAAATTTAAGTAAATTATTCATCTGAAAAGATGAACAACTAATCGCCATGTTCCAGGTCTCGGAATATATATTTGCCAAAATTGTTCTAAGGAAAAAAAAAAATGAAAACCTTTAAGAGTAAGAATCTCTCATAATCGAATCCTGGTATTTGATTCTTCTCCCAGAAAACCCACATCATCTGACGATGAAATGGTTCAAACAATCCATGTTCAGGATCACAAATATGAACTAATAATCTTAACAATGTTTGGACTGATTTAAGGATCTTCAAACATCCGTGACCTTCACCAATACCGTAATCCTGTGTTTTACGGATATGAAGAACTTATTCTACCAACCTGGAGTATCGCAGATTAATCGAGATACCGATAACAGTACTTAAGGAGAACTTGTACTAGAAGATACTTACAATGCTTGACGTGGTCGATGCGGACGAGTTAGACGTCAGCGAGCCATGCAGTGGTTGCGTCTGACCGGAGTGGTTCGACGAGCTGATACTTTGCGTCCCATTTTGGAGCCCGGTCCGCTTCGACGGTAACTCCTCTTCGGACGCAATCAGTCGCGGTGGGCAATCGACCCCTGGCAGTAGCAGCCGAGCGGCCTGCATGATATCGTCCTTATCGATGAGCAGCGCGTGCCGATACTCAGCGTGTGCGGAAGACACCCGAAGCCATTCTACCAGCGGCGGAAGGACGACATAGGCGCGCTCGTAGCAGAGCTCCTGGATATTGTTGACCGCACCGTTCGTGGCGGCTCCAACGTCGTTGTGTTCGAGCTGCGAGCAGCGCATGAAGTAGAACAGCACCCTGAAGGCGGTCTGCGAGATTGGAATATGTTGGCTACGTTGCCCGGCCCGTCCGACCAGATCCTTCAGCTCGTTGAGGCTACCGACGCAGGTGGTCAACAGGCAGGGCTCGAGGGCATTAAGACCCCCACCGGAACCGGCACGTTCCGAGTTGATCGACGATTGACTAGCCCAGCGCGGCATCGTGAGTGCCCCGGAAGCTACGCGGCCCGCATTTAGGTGCGCGTAAGGTTGCAGCAGTCCCCACAGATCACCCGAACCTGCGATCGCATGCTCCAGACCGGTCGCAGATAGGACCGCGTTCGGGTCGGTAGGCAAGCACTGTAGGAAGATCTCCTCCAGCAGATTCTCGAGCCCAGCGCACAGATAGACGGCGGCATACTCATGCACGAAACGGCCAAGCCGTGCGTCTGCCATCCAGCGATGGAACCGACCCACCGGAAGCTGCAGACCAGCCCGTGCCGACTTGCTCTGCTTGAGCGCACTATCGCCGGGAACGGCAAACATGGCCGCCGCCCGCAGGCATGCTTTTATGCACGAGTCGGACAGTGCCGGAGAGAGGACGATCTTGAACGCACCGGCTACTTCGTGCTTCGAGCATAATCCCAGACTGCCCGAGAGTCTCTGTACCTCGCGTGCTACTCGTACAAGAGCTCGCTGCAGCAAGTACCCTAACCGAGGTACGGCTTCGACGGACACGCGCTCGGCATACTCTCGGCAGCGACCGGTGCGGATGACGCGTAGCACACAGTGCTGACTCCAGGGAGGATGCTGCAGCTCCACTAGCCGGTTGTGTGAGTCCACCCACACGAACTCGTCGGCACTCGTCACGTTCGTGTTGACCGTCTCGAGGGAGCTGTAGCGACCCAACCGGCGCACAGGTTCCGAGCTCTCCGAACCCGCGCTCAGGCTGCTGTACGTGGAGGTGGAGGTATGTGAACGCATCGTCAACTGCTGGATCGCCATCTTGATATCTTCCAGGCCACCACCGCCCCACGGGATCTTTGCCGGGGTTGCCCGATGACGCGAGCGCGAGTGGTTAGAGCTGGCCCGTGATCTCGCACTTCGGTTGGTAACGCCAGCCGCTAACCTGTCCTCGGGAAGCGGTCCCAATGGACCACCCGTTCGATTACCCCCCGCACCGTTGCCAGCACCAACGCCGTTACTACCTCCACCAGGACCACCACCAGGCCCGACACCTCCACCCGCACTCGGTGAACTGCTGCCGTGGCCCGTATCGGACATACTGGCGTGTCCGGACGATCGGTTCTCGTCGGACGAACTGTGGCACTCGTTCACTCGCTGCAGTCCTCGGAAGTCATGAGTTCCGGTGTGATGGTGTGTTCGTGTGATGCCCAATCCGGCACCCTTCTGCGGTCCACCACCGGGCGCGTGTCCTGAGAGGCCTTGACTGGAGCCTCCGTTGATTGGCTGCCCGGTTCCTCCGCCCGACTGGTGATGGTACGATGTCGGAACCGCATGGTGACTCTGCGAGAAGTGCTGCTTCAAGTGGCTCACACTGCTCGCATTGCTCGAACTATTGCTGCTTGTACTAAGCTGCTGCTGTTGCTGTTGCTGGTTCTGCTGCTGCTGCTGTTGATGGTGTTGTTCGTTGATGGTTGTGACGCTGCTGATGACGTTCCCATTCACGACCCGTTTCGCACCGTGCGCCTGATCGTGCGATGAACTTAGGAGGGACTTCTCCAGCCCGGAGCTAACCATTGCCGGTTGCGCCTTCACCGGAGAGCTCTGCACGGTCAGCTTCGTTGGACCCGCCACCGACCGATGTGGGCCGGAGGGATGTTGCTGCTGCTGGTGATGCTGCTGCTGTTGCTGATGCTGCTGCTGCTGTTGTGGATGCTGCTGTTGCTGATGGTGAAGATGGTGTGCTCCACCGGGATGCCCCCCATGGTGTCCATTCGAGTGCCCGCCTGGCGACAGCGGGTGAGATTTTCTACCCTCTCCGTCGTAGGCAACTCCGGTAAGACTTCCGCCGTCGCCATTATGCGCCCCACCTCCACCGGTGATCTGCTGACTGACCGGTGAGAGGTTATAGTTCCGCGGATCACCTCCACCGGAGGAAGCATTCGCCGGTCGCAGAGCGATCTCTTTCGAGACTCGCGGAGCCGGCGTTGCAATCGCTGGGCTTTGGATACGGGCTCCCGGTGAAGCGATCGGGTTCGACGAGGCGATGTAGTGATTGCCAGGTGACAGACCGTTCGGGCTGGTGGGGAAATTCGATCCACTACCACCACCACCACCGCCGCCGCCACCAACGCTGGAACCGTTGTGGGTGGGATTGTTCGCTAGTCCTATGCTGCTCTGATTGCTGGACGTGTTCGGCGGGGAGTTGACCTGCCCGTTCGCCGCGGTAGTTCCCGAGGGTCTGTGGAGAAAACAAGCGAAAAATTGAACAAAGTAAGTATCAAGTCTCGATGTAATAAAAATAGACAAGTATAAATTCGATGTATATGCCATGTTCAAAATACACACTTTTCAGCTAAAGATGCGAACAGTAATGATTTCTAACGAAAACACAAGTTTAGAAACTCCTGCTTCTAAAGGACTCTAAAGGACTAGACTATCTAAAGGTGTTATTCTCAAAATGCCAAATAACGAAAAGTCCGCCAGAAAACAGACATGCTTCTTATGCATTCTAATATGGAAATAGGATAGGTAATGAAGGTAACAATTAACGAAATGGTACACGGTGTCGTAAACGAGCCATTAATAAATAAAGTCAACAAAAATATATTCTCATACAACTTTTTCATCATGCTATATGAAGTTTCTGCGCATGGTTGTTTGGTTATTGTTATTCATTTTTTATAGTTAATGAAACATTGAATTGTCCCGGGATGAGATGTAAAAACGTGTTCGCGACACGCTGTCCTGTAGCAGGTCCAGACTGTCAAGTTGTGGTCTCATAGGTCCAAGGATATGATCCAAAACCCAGCTCTCGTTATGGTTTAGGGGGATATAATAAAAATTGATCAAAAACGGTGAAGTCAACGCACGGAAATATTCTATGGATTTTTTTGCAGCATATCAAATATGTCGCCGAAGGATGATAAGGCGCCCAAACGAAAACACCTTTTCACACAGCAAATTTGATCCGTAATTCATACCTGACTAATTAGACTAACTTTTTATCTAGAAAGACTGAAATCCCAAATCAGCGGAATTATTTTGCGTGGTCATATATACTATCGAATATGAGGAAACAAAACATGTCCACTTTGACCCCCTTTGAGAGAATGAAATGTTTTTTTAATGTTTGAACCTGATAAAAAAAACATTGCTGTAATTATTCCATAGAAATTTAGGTTTAAATTCGAAAAAAAGATCATGAAAATCTAACAAAGTGTTCTGAAAAGCTTGATCTATAAATTTGTATGAGAATATATTGGATACCATGTACATCTTCAAGACCTAATTAAACCTAAAATTGTTCGGACTGCAGGAAGATTTGACTGTGGTTTTCCATTTCCAAAAATACAAGAAATGTTCATTTCCTCGCCATCATTTGGAGGAGTAATACTCAATTCTCAATTTTTCCAAAACTATAGAAGATTCAAAACGATCGTTAGGTGCAGTTAAACAACCGAACACTGCTGAAAACACTGTACCGTGCTCGCCAGTTCTGCACGAAGCTCCAGTCGAACGGATCGCCGACATCGTCATCGTCGTACCCGTACTCGCACCCGTCCGGGCCGGAGTCGTCGAACACGGCCTGCACAATGTCCGTCGCCACCTTGAAGCTCTCCTCGATCTTGATGTTGATCACGCCGTTGATGACGCTCTCGACGAACGGCGGCAGCGAGGTGTCCGTTGCGCCATCCGAGACCGCGACCGTCTTATCCACGCGCCGGATCTCCACCACCTGTGTGTGGTTCCGCTTGGCCTTCGCGGCCGGCAGCGGTTCCTCTCTGGCGATCACTGCCGTCGGAACGCTGCCGGGAGTCGCCGGCGGCGGCGATGGTTCTTTCTTGCCGGCGGCGGAAGGCGTCACCCCAACGCCGGCCCGACTCTTCTCCTCGAGCACGGACTTGAGCTGCAGCATGAACTCCTTGCCCGCCTTTCCACCCTGGCCCGGGTCGGGTTTCTTCTCCAGTGCGTCGCGCACCATCGGCTTCCCGTTGCCAGCGCCACCTTCCCGCTGTTGCTGCATTTCGGCCGCTTCCTCGCAGAGTCGCTGCGCGTGGAAAACGTTAAGTTCGCTGTGCTTCGGTGGTGGGGGCGTACCGGTGGGTGGCGGTGGTGCCGGCGCCCGTCCCTTATCGGTCTTCCGGTGCGCGATCGAGTCGCCGAAGTAGATGATCACCTTGTGGTCCTTCTGCTTTTCGATCTTGTTCTTCAGCTGGTGGACCGGTGGCGGTGGTGACGGTGGCAGATAGCTGTAGTAGTCGTCCTCCTCGGTCAGGTTGTTGGTGCTTTTGATCATCTTGCCGGAGTTGAGCAGCGCGCCGGGATGATAGCGGGCGCGTCCACCGGGCGCCATGTTCCCGACACTCGGGATTTCATTGTAGCTCTGTGCCTTTTTCATACGACTGGATTGCAGCGGACCATTGCGTTGCTGATGGGCCTCGTGCTGCAACTGCTCCCTGTAATCGGCCATCCCATCCGGTGCCCTTTGGTAATCGTTCGAGGTTCTGCGGCGCAGAATAAAATTGTCGTTGCGCGTCAGCTTCGAGTTCTTGCAGTACTTGGACTGCTGCTGGTGCTGCTGCTGCTGCGGCTGACTTCCGGCTTCGGTAGCGCTCGCGTCACCGTGCGCTTTGGTCGGTTTCACCTTCAGCTTGTACCCACGCAACTCCCGGCACAGGCTGCAGGTGCAGTCGTCCGTACAAATCATCGTTGCCTCCTCGAGCCCCCTTGTCCCTAGCTCGCGGGGTTTCACTTTCGTCGGTTTCGCGCGTCCGCGTATACCATTCCTAAACTGACACGCCACGCCCCGCCTTCTCGGCCGCTGGTGATTTGTGATTCCTCAACCGGTACCACCGCGTTGGGCGATTGCATGAAGGTGGAAGTAACTGCAGCTATTGCAGCTCAAGAGCGGTGTTTCTGCCTTCCTGATGTCTGTCGGTGGCGTGGCACAATTGTAGTAGTTAGGCAAGCCAGAAGAGAAAGAAAAGCTGGAAAAGATTAGGAACCTGCGTAGGCTGTGAATAGAGATTCCGTCGGGGAAACGAACCAACACACACAAACAAATACTGTCATGGGGCACGAAACAATACGGTGGTAAATGAACGCTCCTGGAGGTTGTGGTTTTTTTGAACTCTTGAATATCGCGGGCGATCAGTGGGCAGAAATATGAAAAATGTGGCATTATTTCACAATCGTACTATTGCAGCACGTGCTCGGGTTTGGTTTTGCGAGGTTGGTGAGGCCGCGACTTTCCAGGCATATCGCCCAGGTTCCTACGTCGGGGCGGGCAGCCTGCATTCGATTGTGTTTCGATCAAAACCGACCCGGCGTCGTATCGCAGTAGGTAATATTTTGTGCCATTTTATTGACACGGTTCGGTGCACAGGTGTCCCCGGGGATTGAGACATTGAGAGGCAGCAGAAAAAGGGCGCAAGAAAGAAAAATAGCCACACGAGGGCACGTTCTTAACACACATAGCCACGGCATAGTGCCAAGGGCCATCTGGGAGGGGTGTTGGCAGGTCTTGCCTCTTAACTCAACCCGAACCGAATGTCGATTAAGCGATCGATTGTGAACGGTTGACGGTGGAGAGGAAAAAAGTCACTCATACGCAAGGCCTCCAGTACACAGGGAACCTGCGGAAAAGGGAAAATACAAACGAGTCCAGACAAATCTGACATTCTTGTGGATTAAGATAAAGGTAAGGTAAGGTAAGTTGCCTCTTTTTTCTTGCCAAATTCTCGGAATAAAACAAGTCCACACTGGAGCCTAAGTTATGATCTCTTAAGACACTTATCGCTTACACAAAAGAAACGCTGAACAACTTGTAGCCTTTAATTTATATATCCTTTGAGGCTCAAAAACTACAGTCGGAGAAGATATTGATCGCAATTTCTTGATTAGCTCGGTCAGTGAGCACCGAACTGGATTGCGCATAGTTCCGTGGATTGATCTCTAACCACCTAGGCCTGAAAGACACCTAGCGGTCACTTCTAAAGCACGTTTACTAACTGAAGAAATAAATTCTAATGTGCAATTGTCCCGACGCAGAAGAGCGGTTTGTTAGGTAGCATAATACGACCCTATATTCCTGACGATAGGTGATCTTGAGCTTTCCACCATCGGGAGACTGGGAAACGGTTCTTGGTCGCGCGTTGTAATCACCATCTCGGCCACTGTAGCTGGGAACAGCAGGGAGTAGTTTAGTTTCGTAATAGAGCGCGAAAGTAGGTGCGTGTGTGTGTGTGTGCATAATCGTACAACTCGCAGTGAAGATAATAATCTGATCAGCTGAGGAATGGGACATGATCGTGCCCTGGGGCATGGGTGTGCTTTGGACATCATCATGTGTGCCCGGTATTAGTCCCCTTTACAAATTAGAGCGACCGAAAACAGGCCCCCAACTTGCACCCACGAACCTACGCCCGGAGGGGGGTTTTAAACGAACCCCAAGACAAACTCAGTAGTCCAGTAGTCGAGCTGAACCAAAATGGAATCCGGAGAGAGAAAAGGCCCAGGCGTCGTCGATGACGCGTACCCCATTTGTGCGCGTTTATTACGCTACGTAGCCGGGGTCGCCTAATTGAAACTAATAGCACCATAAGTTTTGATTTTGCGCCCACCGTGTCCCACCCGTGCGGTTTCTGGGGTGGGTGCTTCGTCCCCTTGAGGGCATGTCACATGTACACCCTTCGGTCAGATATCGCTTCATTAGGACTCCAAATGGTGCCCTAGCCGGATTCCATATATATTGACGTGCACCGGACAGCTACATGCACCGCATTGGCGCACTCTTTCACCGGTTCATGTCTGCACCAGCTTCGGAAGGCCGGCGACGTAATGGACGCATGTGCATTTCCTTTCCGAACATAATGGTAAACAGCAACAACATCGACAACGGCAAAAACACCCGTGTCCATTTCAGCCGTCCACCCTTCGCCAGCGATCGTTTAGTACCACCAGTCCGAGCCTTGCAACGTCGTCCAATCAGCAACGGGTAGGTGCGAGCTTTTGGTCAACAAAGCTTAATCCCAAAAGTCGGCGGGAGTACCAGAAGAATACGATTATGCACCCTTGAAGCCACGGAGCCTATGACTTCACCAAAGGCTACAGTTATAACGAGTGAGTCCACTCAGCGTTGGTTTTAGCTCGGCGAAGCTAATGCTCACGATCGTATGACATTCGCGCAATCGAGAATTGGGAATGTTTGAAGAGTGTGTTCAAGAGTGTCGGGAGGTCGTGCCGCACAAGACAGCCACACACGTAATGCATCTGTATCAATATCTGTACGCTTGGTCCAGACTTTATGGCCCGCTGTGGTACTCGAGTAGTTGATGATCGTACCAAGTACATACATTAGCTTTCCATATGGCATAAAACATCGTCATCTCGATCATAGGATGGGCTGGAGTAACACGGTAGCAGCCCTTGTTTTGAAGCCACCAATGATTACACGCTATGAACGCAGATGCCGTTACGTTTGATCTTGTGCCCTAGTTGTTTGGAGGTATAAGCACATAAAAAAGTGAGGCTAGATTTGTAGCAAACAGAGGGTTCGCGATGGTAGGAATACCGGTATCGCGTCTCCATCATCCCGAATACCTTTATGGCACTCAGAAGATGATACGGCAAGTTGTAATGATCCCAGAATGAACAAGTATTTGAATGTACTATCGATTGTAGCAATAGTTTCGACAAAAAAAGGCGAAGGCCACGAGTTGCGACCCTCTACACACATTGTGGACTATGATCAGCGGCACGTCAAACGGTAATTCCCGCGCAAAGACCGAGCGTGGATTGAGTAATAACTGATCTAAGGGACTGTTGTAGGGGTGTTGCATTGTGGCACACTTTGTGGTCTGGTTGAACCGTCCAATCGAATGGCACGAGAGGGTGGAAATTATACGCTTTTTGTTACACTTAATTGGAGGCATGTACAATTTTCCTTATTCACCCGTTCGGCTCGGGTATTCGACATCCCACGGTACCTCTTGCCCTTCCGAGAGTTCGTCCAGAGTGGCCTTTTTATTGACTTGCTTGTTTAAGGATAGAATTATACGGTATCAGCTGCTTGTTGCTCAATTATGCCCAATAAATCTGACATCTCCACTGAACAGGGACTGAGAGTGAACCCAAACTCGTCGCCTGCGATAGCGGCGCTAGGCTAGAAACGAGGATCAACACGATCCCCGACTCGACCGCTACTTTGTCTATGATAGACTGCGATAGACCCATTTCTGTTTTTGTCAAATTAGCAAAGCAATTTATCGACTTGATTGGTTCCATACGGGCAGATACCGTGGCGCAGCGCCGAACGGGTTTTAAAAAGGCGGCTCCGAAGAACACCACGAACTCCCGCGTAGTAAACCCGGGCCAATTTAACTTTACTGGCGAAAATTTCGCGGGCTTGAAACATCGGGAACCTCCCACCACCCATCACCTCGTTCGCATTCGCAACAGATGGTCCATTACTTCGCCACGGGGCGTTCCACTGTTCGCCATGTTTATAGCGCTTATTAGCGGCCCAGAGCGCAGTGGCGGCAATATGTCCGTCTGGATTTTATTGATTAGCCAACCACACGACCACCGGGTGAGTGCAAAGCAAAACCAAAAATACTGCAGCATAACATACAAAAACAAACCTTCCAATCGGGTTCGGTGGAGGTTCAGTGTCCGGAAATGTTGCGCCCGATTATCGTATTATCCAATCGCAGATAACGAGCACAAATCAGATAATAAATCATCTGTTTGTTTGGGCATAGCGAATGAACACTTCGGTTCGGGTGGTTAGGCGTTATGAAATGCATAACACATTGGCATATATTTGGCAGGTCAAACAGCGTTCGATGATTGAATATAAAAACGGGATTCTGTCAGAGATAAAATGTACCGCATCCTGTTAATCAGATGTTTGTTCGATTAAATGTTTTCGTTTACTACTCGCCTTTATATCCCAAAATGGAATATTTAATTTCATACACCTTTGGAAATCTCTAGGTGATGGGGTTACTAATGGTACGTCATGGTTCTGTCTAACTGACCGACCTCTAGTTGAAGAGAGATAGACCTCAATCAAAGATCCCACAGTTTTCCTCCAAATATCGGTTCATGCCCCTATCGTATTGTTTCGTTGCCCTGGCGGTGCCGTTTCCACTCCGTTTAAAGTATCGCTTGATGACGCACCAAAAATACACACACATCCGTTGGGAGACCTTGTCGAGATCCCGCACCGATCGAGCCGTTGATGCTTAGCGGAATCCAATTAACTCGCAGCCTGCAGAACCGTTCTAGTACGATCCGCTTCGACGTTGACAGCGTTAGCCGAACGATGCACTCCCTTGGGAGCTGCGCGACGAACGCGCTGGACACTGTGCACTACACCAAACCGCCGGTAAGGAACCGCCTCCGGTGACATCCGATGCCAGATCGGACGTATCTCGTTACGTTCACTTTCGTTCTGTTTCCAAATTCACGGTTGACGAACCGTTTTCGCTACGGTTTGGTTGCGCTTTTCGTCACTCTTCACGTCACATGTAGGTATTCTGGAATCACACAAGCGTTAAACGGGCAAGAACACCGAACGACGGTATCCAGCACACACGACCGAACGGCTAGAACATGCTCGGGGGATCTCGGGTGCGGGTTTTTGGTATTTTGAACGCCAAACTAATTGGCAACCGTTCGCTGAACGCTGTCTTCTTAATTCCAGCAGATCACGGATCACATCAACCTTTGGGTGCGCGGCACGTTAACACTTCAGCCAACACTCATTATGCTTCAATCAAACAGCGGGTTGGTTTTCCGTAGTGGTACCGAGATTTGCAACCGTCTTTTGCTCCGGAACCCTTCTGCCAACGACCTCCAGTAGTAGTTGATCGATCGTAACACCGTCAGAGATTGAGCTCTCCCAAAGGTAGGAAGCTATACGTAAGTTCTTCAATTAAGCCCTTCCGTCCCCTGCCGAGGTGTAGATTATGCGACAACGTGGGTCGTCTGAGCGATGTAACCTCGAGCACGTTCGATGTGACACTGCGTGGAACGCGCGTTTGTAACTCCCACCAACGTCCCGGTCACTCACTTCGATATCAGCCAAATCGGTAACGTAAGCTTTTGGGTATCGCTCCAGTCTCGCTAACTTCAATAGACGCATTAAATTGTGTTAGGGGAGCATTGGTTGTCGAACATATTAGCCCAGTACGATATCTGTTAGTTTACAAACAACACTCAACGGCAATCGAACGTTCAACACGGCTCCTAATAAGAGGCACCACCCCAAAACATCAACATACCGGCGATTCACGCCCAAGCGGACAAACTTCACTCCTCCCTCTATTAGGACACCGGAGGGTGCCCGCTTTTGGAGGCAACTTTTTCCTTCAGGCAAACCCCTCCCTTCCCTACACCTAAGGGCATATTACGGGATATCGGAGCCTTTTGAAGTTTCGATTTCTTTCGCTTCGATATGGTTCTTTTGCATCGCGCTTTTCGATCGTACACCGGGGGGTTATGTTCTTCGAAAAGACTAGCAATATCGTACCGATATCGTTCGATTATGTCGCTGTTGTTTCGTTTTCGCTTTGTTTCTTGCTCTACATTTTTCACCTCACTCGCGCTGAAATGAAAATCTCATTTCAAAGGCACTGGCTTTTTCGTTTATCGTTTTGTTCCACTTCGGTCACACCTGGGTCTGCGCTTGAATCACACCTGAAGGCACATAAAGGTACCGGGCTGGATTAGACGAACCACCACGCGGTGATTAAAAAATTTGATCCCCACTTCGGCGCCTTCTTTTCTCGCCCCAGACGCTGTAACACTCGTAATTATCATTCATGCCACCCAGCATCAGCGACCCGCTCGCGATCGATATAGGAGGAGGGCATATTACAGCGCACTATTATGGCGCGGGCCACTACGTTGATGCCATCACGTAACACATCACCGGCGTGTCGATCGCCACCAGTCGAAGCTGTCTTATCTCAACGCACCGAGGGAGAGAAGGAAGAATATCGCGCGCAACATCGATCACCGTAGCATCCGCAGGAAGTGTGCGATCTTCGACGGCGAGATCGATCGGTTTTCTTCGTTTGTGCGTTTGACAGTTTACGAGATAAACCTCGGAGCCGCGACGTTTCCTGTCCGGCTCTTTCCGTCCTTGCAGCTGCTCCGATCACGATGGTGATGTAAGGTTAAACAAGAAACACTCTATTGTGTTTTGACACTTTCGTCACTTTATTAACGTTTCAACTCAATCGATGCGATGCCTCTATTTGCCATCAAACTTCCCCATACGCACCACGCACTGTTCCGCACCACGCGGTGTTCAAATTTTCCACCGAAAAGTACGCAGCCACAAAGCGTAAGCGAAAAGACTTGACGCCGCAGCAAGCGACGAACCGAGCACGTCTAGCCGCGTCCGTAGCCACAACCGAACTGGAATAAGGGTGAAATTGTAATAAATTGGCTGCCACCGCCGCCGCAGGCTTATTACTTGTTTTGTTTGTTTTATGCTCTCGCCGTGTGGTGGCTTCGGTTGGTGGTTGGACTGCTCGTGGCTGTTTTTTCTTCTCTCCATTTTTCGTCTCCCCCAGCAAGGGGTGAGAGGATCATTCGCTCTTCAAACTTTTCCCTTTGCTTTGCTGGTGGAAATGCTGGTGGCTTTTCCCAACCAACCCCCTGCCATTTGAATGGGGGGGAGTTTCTCACCCTCACTCGCCCACAGTGAGCTTGCGATGAATTTAAAGATCTCCCTTGCAGCGGAATCGCGCACGAAGAGGCATGCCCACCGATCGGTTACATGGAGGCCGAGCATCGAGCATTGAAAGGCTTCCCATATGTTTTTTTTTTCCTATTTCTTGTGCACCTAAAAGCAGCATAAATATGATGGCTTGTTTTGAGCTGGCCGTTTTCCGCTGGCGTCGGGGGAACTTTAACCCGACCATGCTAATTGCTACCCTATTGGGCCAAGCGATGATGCTCTCCGCGGCCGATACCACTTTCGCGTATTTACATTTCGAAGCATTTCTATCCCCACGTTTGGCGGGTTTGGCAAGCGCGCCAGGTAGGAAAGAGCATTTTTCCAGCGCATGTGCAAGTGCTTTTATTTTACTTTCATTGCATGAAATTTGCTTCGGCTCCATTAGCGTTACTAAACGATCGCGAACGAATGAGGCGTACTGTAAACAAGGTAGGTTGGTTGGCAGGCGGAGGAAAAGTACGTGGTGCTAGCGACGCATTGGAGGATTTACCTCAATTTATGATGTCTCAATAGGCGGATGAAAGTGGATAGGTTTTAAGGAGGTGAACGCAAAACGAAATGATGGTGGGTTTATTTTCCAATTGGAGGAAAAATAAACGCGTGCGCCTTACTCCTTTCAATATTTTGTGCCTTTGCATTTAATTTTGATAGAAAGCAAAAATAATTTATAACGTTTCAATTTTTAATCTTGTTATCGAATCGTTTTATTTTTTTAAAAGTGTTCTTTGAAAACAAAATAAGATGATATATTGCCGATTGCTTTCGGTTCCAGAAAGAAGTAGAACCTTTTTGAGATGAAAATTAAATCTACTTCATACTGGAGTGGATAGTGGAATGATGATCTGCGACCAATGGATTGCTCCAGATTTAGACCATCAACACTTATCCTCAGACCAATCATTACATCATTGCGCCGACGATAATCGTCACCCAACGCGGGTCTGTACCGGTCCTAGCCCTTTTTCCAAACTTCCCTCGAGTTGGCAGGCTCGTCAACGGCGACCCTCATCAATCACAGCCCGGTTTCATCATCGGTAATTACTGATTAACCTATTTTTCCTTTTCCCGACGCTCACCGATCTCGCCCGGCTGATGAACGCCGTCCGATCCACACCCGGAAGCGCGTAACTCTTCCAAATCCTACATACAAAACCTTTCTGGAAGGAACGAAACAAAAAAAATTGAAAACCGCCCGCGAAAAACCCCGGGAGGAAAACCAGGCCATCCGTCGTTCAACGAAAGCGGGCCTCCGTTAGAATAATTGGAATCTAGTTCGGGTGGGGTGCGATGGCAGGGCAAATGTGTTTTGTCGACGGTGGCTTTTTTCTGGTGGCTTTTCCCAGCCACCCATCGCTTTCCCGCGCGGGTCCCCGAAAATTCTCAAACACACCGGCTCCCGGGCTCAGGCGCCCCATTGTTGCATCATTAACGGAATTTCGGACTTCCGGAGAAAATTGCTAATGCACAATCGTACCGTCGTAATCACAAATATCACAAGAATCGCCCGGCCGGGGGAGGTGTTTGAAGAGTTTTCCCAGCACCTGGATATGTCACCTATTTGAGATAGAGCTTGGTCAGATGGCACTGCCCTTGCTAGTTTTCATAGATTGCATAAGATTGTAATGACACCGCAAATGTTCCTACTGATTGGCGCAAGGATAAGAAAGTATGCCAAATGGCTGCTGTGGGAAAGCAGAAAGTGCCAAATAGAATATCTTTGAGGGAGTTCCAAAAAAAAAAACGTTGACGATGCTTCAAGAAAAGACATAATGGAGACATATCGAAAAGTATTATCCACCTTACTTTACAAAAGGTAAATATGATTATTGTATCAAGAGAAAAGATTCGAAAGTGAAAACAGTCAACGAAAAGGATGCAAATACTCTTAAATGTTCGTTTCTTAATGAGTCTTCAAGCTGTCTAAAGGACATGAATAATGATTATTAAAGGTTCGCAACTTAGGAACCATCGAAGAAATAAAGAAAACCCCATTTTAAAAACGTTTTCCCAGGACATATAAGAGCCGTTAAATTATTAAAACCTTTTCCGCTAAGCACTTAAATTTCGGGAGAAATAAAAAATGGGAAATCGTAAAAACCAAACGTTGTGGTGCTGGGGAATCGTGCAGAACCATTTCCCGGGGTTTTGCGGCTTTACTGTAAACTTGAAGCCACTAGAAGCTTATTGTAATGTGTTTTATTACCTTCGCCGGGTAAAGTAGACATTCGACAGTGAAGCGTTGACAGAATGGAAAAAGATGGAAATCCCGTTGCTCGTGAGGTTTCATTTTTCAATCCACTTGTGCCTTCAGACTCGCCCTTCCCGAAAACTTCGCGCCCAGCAAGGGGTCAAACCGGGCGGTTTCTCTGTGCAAATATCGCCGATCTAACGGCTGGACCCCCGTTTTGATGGGTTAACGATCATAAAACAACCGCTAGGGCACTAGAACGTTTTGGGGTGTGGTCCCACAAGAACGAGTTATGATGGAAAGAAGCATTTTGAAAAAAAGAAGGCCAGCACTAACACCAACCACAGCGACGCCTAGTTTCATTGAACTCGAACTGCTGAAGATGGCTTTCCACTAGCGAGGGAATTGTCTTCCGCCGATCGGGCTTCGTCTCAGATCGAACGTAATTATCCGCTAGTTAATGCCGACGCAATGTTTGATTCAGTTTCTCCGCCTTCAGGTTGGAATTGGGAATGTTTTATTTTTCCATCGCATCTCTCTTGCTTCGTAGCCAGCGATGAAAGTGAACTTTCTGCAAGTTTTCTCGACGAGATGGAGAAAAAAAGAAAACCAAACTGCGAGAAGAAAATTGAAAATATGAGTTACATTAGTTCCCGCGACATCCGCGCGGGTTCGTCCCGATGACACGCAACACTACCAGCTGCGTCCCACTATTGTTTCGCCTCGGTTCACAGTTCACTATTGTCTCGGTGCATTGGCTTCAAACCGAGTGTTGTTTTTTTTTTGTTGTATTTTTGAGAGAAGAGAAAAGTTGAAGATATTAAAAAGTTAATTAATTAACTCGTGAACGTCACCCCGCGAACTCTTTCACCTAAAGCAAGGTGGAGAGAGAGAGTGTGTGTGTGTGTTGCGATTTTTACCAAGTTGCCGGCAACGGTTTGCCACAAAGAGAACGTACGCGAGAGTGCGTGGAACTTGTTGGAACCCCACAAATGTCAGCTGATGGGGGAGCTGCCAACTTTCTTGTCGTACATCGAACCAAATCATGACGCCACGAAGCGACCGAAGCGAAACTGCCGATAAAAAGTGGTTGAGATATCCTTGAAGCGAAAACATTATGGCCAAAATCCTCCTACTTAATGTCTAATCAAACCACCAATGCTCGCCCCGCTCGCTCGTGTCTGCTTGCAGTTTGGACAAATTTATCGGAAACCGTCGCGCTTGAGGGGCGCATCAATGTGTGTTAGCGTTTCCGCAATTGCAAACGCACGGAAAATGCATGTTTTTGCGGGGAAATCCTGATAATGGGGAAATGCCACGTTTCTTTGGTTTGCAATTAACGATTTACAAAAATGTGTACAACTTTCTTGCTTGGTCGGTGGGAATTTTCCTTTTTTCCCTGGCATGCGCTGGTTGGGTGTGCTGATGAGTTGACGGCTGTACTATGCTAAATCATTTTCTTGTTCATAACGATTTATGAATGATGAAAACTTTAAAAAAAATCCTTCTATTATTTATTCATTGTTTGATGGATTTTCTTTTAAAATCCAAGACGAAGAGAATGGAAAATGGAAATAAATTCATTTAATTTAATTTACTTTTCGAAAACGGATTATCTGCTTTACGGAAATAAAGTTCATGTTTCTACTTTCCAATATATCTTTTACAATGTGCAAGTTTTAGGTCTTTTTTTTCTCGTAAATCAATTTTACAACATTGCAACGTAAACACAATAAAGCAGTTTTATATCAGTGAACTGATTTATAACACAAACAGATAGGAAAACTTTTACATTATGGTGTAGGATGTTTCCTCGCGCGTTGCCGCGTGTCTAGTTGTAATTACCTAACACCTTGGCACGGTATCGGCAGCTCCATGGCGGAAAGCCTTTATGGTGAAGATAATTAGATTTAATTTGTAGTATCCTCAGGCCACCGGGCTGATCATCCGACATCGCCTACAAACAACAACATGGCGCACAAGGTGTTGACGCATTAGATAAGGCAAGCAGCGGAATCAATTGCTGACAAACACCATTACGGAACCACCGTCCACAGCGAGGTCGGGCCAATTCCGGGCCAATATGAAGGAGGAAAAATACAATAAAAAAGGCACTGATTTCTTGCGCAGCTCACTGGAATCTTCAAATAAAGACATGAACAACATGGAGCGATACATTTTTAGATTTCCAAAATTACTCACGATCAAACCGACACCAAGTGCCAAGTTGTCCCGACATCGAATGATCAGATAAACTCACCTACAACGCACACGACGTGTTTCGCGTACATGCGAACAATATTTCCCCGATGAATGCGCACACTCCGCCGCCATTTTTATTTATTGCCACGCGCTTTCAGGTTTGCAGTTTTGTTTTCCGACCAGCGAAATGAATAAATCGATTCAGAAAGAGTGCACGCGACATTCGAGGGCCACCATATTGGCGCACACAAAGAGCATGATTTGTGCTTTTTCCCGCGATCGATCCGTGCCCGGTTAGATTTATATCTTCATACTGACCACCACCATCCGCGTGGCGTTGGCCGGTCTGCGTGCCGAAACGACAACAACGCACCACCGGGCTGAACTTGGGCTCGGTGTCTTCGGAACGGTTTCGATAGTGGTATGCTGAATCACAAATTGTAACACAACGCAAGGGCGTGATTAAATCGTGAAGAAGGGAATCGATTGGATAGGAAAGAAAAAGAGATCGAAAGAGTTCCAACGTGTCCGTATTTAATAGAAATGCAAATGCAAATTGATCTTGCTCACGATTTTTTACGCGCGCCGCCAACCATAAGACGCCATCGGTTGGACTATGAATTTGCATAAAAATGTACCCGTGTGCGGAGGATATTTGTCCGCCAATAACATATCGCCGGTCAATGGTTCCTGCTGTCTTTAGGGATGATTTAAGGCACTCTGTTTTCTGTACATCACAACAAAAAAATGGAAAATAAGTTTGTTTTTAATAAATTTGCCCCATATTTTCAATCGATTACCAATTTTCGCGTTAACGTTGCCTGACCAAGGGTTGGAAAAAAATGGTCAAGAAAGCCGACAATTTGCAGATCGTTTATTGAGAAATTGCTCTCAATCGATCCATGTGGAGATGGTTGGGAAAAATAAATGCTCAAGAGTGATGTGCACACCAACCACTGCGGTGGTCAGAAGGAACTGCACGCCGCCGGTAAACATTGGCAATGGGGCAATTTTTCTACATCGTCACCGAATCGACACACGTCTCGCAGAAGTTTTTTCCCAACCCCACCGGCGCACAATTAACGCGAAGCGCGAGCGTGAAATGCAACGTGACGGCTTCGGAACGCCAGGCCGACATTCCGCTCGCCGAAACGGAATCGAAGAATGACAATTATCGACCGCCAGGTTCAGGTCGCCAGGTGAAGATCTTTGCCGGCCTGACCCTCTTCGAAGCGGATGGCTACGACGCAGGGGGAGTTACGCACACCGCTCGGTGGCAGAAACGTTCCCCCGATGTTCAATCAATGGGCTGGAAAAGAGAGTCCGGTTTCATAACGGACCAGACGACGACTCGAGAAGGAAAATGAAACGTATTACGCACCGGGGGGGTGCGGGTGGGGAGTGTGCCTACAAGTGTGTACGCATGCTCAGGAACTCTACCCAGCCGCTCGATATGTGGATCTGAGTGTAATAGGCGTATTATGCTCTGGCGATTGTGGAGTACGATCTGGTGCGAGCTTCGAGAAGGTGCCACGTGCACGCGCCGACATCGCGGAATCTTTGCTAGGGCTGCGTTAAAATTGTCTTCCAAAGTGGTGGATTATGGCGAATGCAATTAACCCTTGGCGTGAGGGTGTACGAACGCAAGCCGGGAGGGGGAAGGGATAATGACACGCCGTGGAAATGTAGCAGAGATACTGGGCCGCTATCGAGCCAAGATGATTGGCCCCCGTGTCTTATGATATCCGCAGTCTGCAGCAAGGTGTTACATCGCTATCATCAATGGTTTAAAAAAAAAAACATTTTGGTTGGAAAAACTCGACCGATCTTGTTCTTTTTTTAACATTTGACGCGGTTTAATGTTTTGTTGTTATTTTTTACACTTTTTCAGTAATCACATTAATTTTGGATATCAAAGTAGCCTTTGCAGAGAAGTGTTTACATAAACCATACCAAGACGAATAAATACAAAATGTTCCATATGTCGTCGGAGACAGTAAGTGCGGACTCGCTCCAACAGCAACTGTCAAGGTGGCAATGTAGAGGTTTCGCTAAATTTTGCTAAATTATGATAAATTAGGAAAGATATAAGAGGCGAGGACGCGAAAAGGGCTTTTTAAGCCCATTACAAGCGTTTTCGAGATCGAGGAATAGAAATTAAATGTTTGGTTTTCCATGATCTAACAATCTTCAAAATTCCTAAAAACAAGTTAATACCGTTTTATTTCACCGCAAGTGCTCCTAAAATTACAAATCACATTAAATTCTTTTCTTCTTCTTCTTGGCGTAACGACCTCTTGGTCATGCCTGCCCGTTAAGGGCTTACAAGACTTGTTTCCCTGTTGTACGTGGATAGTCAGTCCTCTCGTACAGGGGAGGGTCCGGTCTCGGTTGGGATTCGAACCCACGCTGTCGAGGTGCTGAGCCTCGGCGCTCATGGGCCGATTTTCTAACCGGCGCTACCGCTCGGCTGTCGCGGACCCCCTTAAATTCTTTAATCATTCCAAAAAATCCATCAATTTAAGCATAGAAGAAAAAGCAGGATTCAAATTGGAGAAACTGTATTCGAATTCTTTTCATTTTATTTAAAAAAATTAAATTAAGTTTAGAAACATAAGTAAATTAAGTTTAGAAACATAGAAATATAATTTCTAGACTTAAGGGTTAGCAATTTATCATCATTATTTCGACAGGAAAAAATATAAATATTTCCTTGTAGCACATCATTAATCATATATCTGAAATACTCGGTAACCATTCTTCTGTAGACTAAGATAATAATAGTTGCTAGACTTCCTGTGTCATTTTTGATGCTGGAATGCTTCTTCTATGATATCTATCTATAGCCACTGTTTCTGCAATTGCCGACATTTACATCCGGTGTATCTCGATTACCGTTGTTAGCTATGGCACTTCAATCCGATGCCAAACATATGATAAACGTCAACACTCGGCATGAGCAGTGATGAACCAGTCAACGATCAATTAGTAACGAAGGAGCAGCAAATTACCATACGAGCAGAAGTGATGATAATTGTCAACCACAGCTGTAGAAACGTAACCCGATGCACCGATAAGATGGGAGTGACTTTTTCTGTCACTCTTTGAGGTGTGTTTTCTTTGTATGGTGCAATTTCTCCTACTCGGCAAATATGGATGAGAAACAATTTCCTTACGGCTCATTCACAATTGCATGTGCGATTTGCACAAAGAAAGCGAGGAAGCCACTCTTTGCTGGTATAGCGCTCTTTGCATTTCCTCAGTACGCAGCGGCAAAAGAGCAAAATACATAAAGCAATCACACACAGCCCCAAGTCCAACATTGTCTCGATCCTAAACGCACCAATTAAGTGCCGGGAAAACGCAGTTACTTGAGCTCGGGCAACTTGGGCTTCATTTCGAATCCGCGCTGTTTCCGATGGTGCCGATTGCTGGAAAGCTGCACTACGGGGTGCTTTTTGTATCCATTGTCTTCCTCCGGCTGAGACCCTGAGTGTGAGGTAGCGAAATCACTGAGGGAAATGCACGGGAAAAAAGAAATGCCCACCATTGCATTCGAAGGATGGGAGAATTTGGCCGTATTCTTCTCACAAACGTACCCCATGCCGGTATCCGGGAGGGCGTAAATTCCGTCAGCTTTGTGCAGCGGCAGCAGCAGCATCTTCATTTTCACCCCCGCACTGTCGACTTCATCCCCGCCACCCTTCTCTAATCACTATCATCTAATGGCGAGCACACGGCAGGGTGTTTTACCCCTTTGCTCTGAACGCCTCGCGCGGGTTTCCTTCCTATTCGTTAGCGAAATCTCGGGCTCGCGTGAGTCGCCCATTCGGTTATCAAATCGCCATCTTAGCCCGAGCCTGCTGCAGCGGAAACGGAGATTTTTCCGTGCTGATATTACGAATTAATCTGAAACCTAGAGCTCTGGACTGAGAGTTTCGCGGAAAACCGGTGCCGTTCGGGATCGTTCGGAGCATGATGATCCGTGCTACTCTCTAAGAAAGAAAATTCAGAGGTGCTATCGGCATGCTGCAGACGTCAACTTTGCGCTAAGCAAACACCCCCGAACTGAGCCATAGTTAGAGGTTAGGTGTCTATTGTTTGCAAGCGAAGGAAAGTTTCACTTGGAGTCTGTTATTACGAAACACGATGGCGATTCATTCGGGGATCGTGGCAGCTTTATTTCCTGGACCATGTTCTCGATCATTTCCCCTTTGTCAGCGAACTTTTCCTTCACCGAAGGGGACGGAGAGAAAGAGGGTGCCGGGAGAACATCATTAGATAAGAAACGGGTGACTTGTTTTTCGGCTCGTAACCTTCGAAACGGAAATGCGTATGAATTCGCTGATGAAAGATGACTATGATTTAGTTATGGCATGTTGCCATTGCTCATGTGTTCGAGACTTTTTGGTTTTGAGAAATCGCAAACCAAACGAATGCTAGTGTGAGGTAAGTTAAAGGTTCTCACGAACGGTTTGTGACTATGCGTCTAAAATCTCCGGTGATTTAACAGGCAATATTTGTGGAATACGTTGCGTAGTATGATTTTCGAGGCAGTTCAAAACAATATTCTTTAGCTACAAAGCCATCAGATCTATTTGGAAATTCAACAAGATAGGCTACACAAAATGATGTTCTGATTGTTATGAATGATGAGAATGATAATATATTTTCCAGTTCAATTCAAACAATAATTTATGCAAATTTAAAAAATGAAGGTAAAATGTCAATTATTGGAGAAAGCTGTTGATACTTTCACCGAAACAGATGAGATCCACAGAACATTTAACCACTGATCAAAAGATAAGTTTAAATATAGTGTTGCCTCATCCCATTCATACTAATCGTGCCATTATTCGA
Organism: Anopheles coustani; assembly: GCF_943734705.1. Classification (NCBI taxonomy): domain Eukaryota; kingdom Metazoa; phylum Arthropoda; class Insecta; order Diptera; family Culicidae; genus Anopheles; species Anopheles coustani. Next base: position 82,598,310 of record NC_071288.1, on the reverse strand, counting down.
GCCCAATAAAAACAAATCAAACTGATAGATCGCATCGTGTTCTCACAGCCTAAACATAAACAAAACCGAACCGAAATAGTGGGAAAAAAACAAAAACGTCAAACATTGACGTTTTTTTAAATGGACGAATTGAGCGAAAAGAAATAATATAAATCATAATCTATCCAACTAATGATGCGAATGCAAATGAAGCGTTTTTTCTCTTAATATCAAGTGAAGGTATACACCAGAGAGGGCTCTGGAAAAGTATGACGCTTGGTCACTCGCTAATTGAATGCCTTTCATAGTGCTTGTTTTATGCTGCCCAACCGAAGGTGAACCGGAACGGAATGGAAGAAAAAACAATTTCTTCAATTCAATGCCATGCGACAGTGCTAGGAAGTAAAGCAAGCTGCAGCAAAGAAGACAAACAAATAAGAGAACATAAAACTACCATGAAACACGGTGCCGACCATTTCCGATTCAATCCAAAGGGTGGAAAACCGCAAGCCAGGAAAGAGAAGATCTTCCACTTGGAAATGAAAAGGAAAACGCACTTCACGCACCGTCAACAACACTGGGAGGAAAACTGTGCAAAAAGGGAAAAACAACTCCATTAGCCCAAAAGCGACGCGTTCTCCACGCCGTGCCCTTCGTTGAAGATGGAAGCATGGAGAGGGAAATTAATTGGTAGGAAATGCAAAATAGTTGTTTGATGTTTGTGGGCAATGAAAAAAAAATCGTACAACTAGAGCACGAGGTGGAACTACGGCCATGGAAAAGTGAGAGTGAAAGGGTACGAAGTGGGATCAAAAACAGCGCCTAAATATGTTATTTGCAGGGAAATCCTCTTCCGCGAAAAATTACCGCCCCCCGCACAAAGCAAACGCATGAAAAATGTTGTGAAGGGGGAACAGTGATGAATGGAAAATGTAGAGGGTTGAAAGAAGTCCACAAGGAAGATTTGCTCGATCGCAAGTGTTTGCAAACTCCCTCGCCTCTTCCGAGGGGGTGTGATAGTGTAGATCACAATCGTAGCAACTTCCTTCGCTAGCTATCGTGCATCCGAGCGCGAGATGAAATTTGTTTTCACGTCAGTGAAGCGCAATTTCCCACGCGCACCATTTCACCCGATGTGGTTGCGTAAGGCTCAAGGGCGCCCCGAAGGTACCTCTGCCGTCGCAAGAAAGTCCCCCAAAGCTCACACACCCCGACTCGCGCTGGGAGTGCAAGTGCAACAATGGAACGAGCAAAGGCAGCCGATTATGAAGCGACAGCGGCTCCTCCAATTTCACCGCTTATCACTGAGATGGTCGGGAAAAATACTTCGGGCTTGGTGGAAAGCCAACAGCACATGACGTGACCCGGCAGTTACCGCAGAGCTTGGGAGTGGCTTCACTATTGGCGTGAAAATTTACTTTATTTGTTGAGACGTCAGGTTGGACCGGGTTTTTTCACGGTTTTGTTTATGCTGCATTGGTTTCGCGCGGGTTTTGGATCGGATCGCGCAGATTGCACGCGGCCGGGTTTGCTTTTCACCGGACCGAAAACGTCCACGGTACGAAACTCCCACACTTTCTCACTTTCCCGAGCTATCCTGGCCGGTGATCGCGAGAAGCTCTGGCAAACGCCACCATTCATCCCCTCCCACTTAGCCGAGGAAAGACTAAATTAGCGTTGTGCTTTACAAAGATGTACCTATGCGTTCGTGTTTGCGGGCGGCACCCAGAGGGAAGAATTCCAATTTTTCCCCACCGTGATGTAACGCCGGAACGATGGGCGAACTTTGGATGTTGTTTTGCCAATGTATTTTATCCATTAAAAAGACCATGAAATGGGCAGCTTGTTTGGTGGTGAATGGCAATGTTTCCCCTTTTTCTCTTTCTTTAACTCACTACATAAGAAAGGAAACTCCATTCTTTTAAGGCAAAGATGGCGAACCGGATCCAAAAATTTGTGCGAAACGTTACGGATGTTTGACTTTTAGTTGCTAAACCTTTTAATATTCCCAAACAACAAATTGCACGGTGCGTTATGCTCTCGACGGGCATCATTTTATGTCATTGTGAAACACAGCAAATTGTTACAGGAAAATCCTGCTCGGTAATGTCCATTTGTTATTGCTTCTATAACTTCCATGCTTCCTCGGAAATTAAAAACCCTCATCTCTAATAAAAATATAGAGAATGAATGTTGTTCATTAATATGCAAATTTGATGGAATAGTTGACTTATTTTATTAAAGTGGTAACAATTTCGAAGTTGTATAATATCAAAGTACAATTTTATTTATTTAACAAGGTTTTTTATTTTTATATATCATTAGACTTCCACCAAATGTAAGAGGATAATAATTAGCAAAAAAATAAATAATCAAATATTCAATACATTTTTATATCGCGGATAACAAAAATCTAACACAGAAAAACAATATTTATATCGATACAAAACCCTTGTCTCTATTGAATAAATTTAAAGAAAAGGTAAACAAATAAACAACGCAAATTTAAAATGTAGTCATAATTTTCAAAAAGTAATAAAAACTTTAAAGAATACTATTCTAGAGAAATTGATCACCATTACAACACATTGTAACAAAACGTTTTATGAGTTTCTTCACCATGATGTAGCACTAAATAAACCTTTGCTTAACGAACACGACATTCCCTACCATACTGGACGCCCATTATTCTAACCCCTTTAAAAAATGATGACTTAAGCATCGCTACACGACCCTAAAAGTGCCATAAAACAATCATCTACAGCTCCCCGACGAATAACGACAGCGCTGACCCATTTCTTCTGCGCGAAGAATGCTCCATTAATCATGATCGCAGTTGTTCTGGTAATGACTACACCGCCGCCTTCGGTAAGTTCTCACTGAATCGAGCACTTTTGTAACGATCTACGGGTCCATTAAGTCAACATCAGACGGTTTTAGAGAAAATTCATGCATTATTAATGGGCGAAATGTGCCAGAAGTCATCGTATTGAGTGGTTGATGGTTGGTGAAGTAATTTTGGACAAGAATGCATAAACATGAAATCAGCTTGCTTGGTGACACACACAATTAAGGCCGTGATCGTTTGATGTGTGCTTAATTCAACTGATTCGAAATTATTCTGAGACGACTGGCGGTTTAGATAATCTAAATCACAAGGGGTAAGATAGCTCATGCCTTAACCACAACAGCAGTTATCAAACTCCACAAACATAATCCTACAAAATTGTGTTCTTCCAAGCGCGCCTTGCAGCCGGAAAGAGAAAGCACATCCGTTATACAATTTCGGAGTGAAACAAATGCCGGCGGTTCCCAGCGTAGACAATTTTCCCAAAATGAAACAAGTAGAAACCGGGATGAAAAATTCACGAAACAGTTTTCCCGACGCCAAATGATGATAGCGTCGTTACGAGTAGAAGTTTGAATAAAATCGAAAGTGAAATACGGCCGCATCATGCTTTGACTGCTCCCGTGGATCTCATAATTGTTCCGCTGCCGGTGGTACAATACCCTCCGTTCGGTTGTTAAGATTTTCTTTCTCTTGGCGAGGGGAAAATAGCGAGGGCAGCATCTTTTATCACTAATTAGCAGAAAAAGGTTTGTTAGTCCAAGATGACAGTTGAATAGCGAGCCAGCATTTCTTCGAAGCTTTAGAAACCCCGGTGCAATGGGCAGACACATTTTGCACGCAGCATGCCTTCCAGTGTAATACCGAGTGAAAGCCCGATGGGAAACTGTCATAACTTTGGTGCATGGTTTCGGCTGACTAATTACACCCGGTTTCGGGAGTTCGCAGCGCTACACTGCTACACTTTATTAGCGGTCACATCATGCCCGTCCCAATCGAACTCGCTTGCGAATATACACCGGGAATCCATCCGGTCAGCTGTCATACGGTTCAACCGGGAACAGAATTGTCGCCGAGCGCGTAACGCATCGCATTTAAGCGCAAGCGAAAGTTAATGACAAGTTAGCGAACGCATTGCGCTTTACTTTCTTTCACCACGTGGTCGGAACGGTTCGGGTAATTATCCTGCGAAATACCGTTCTTCTCAACTACCTATTATTGCGTTGCAGCCGCGTCCAGCGCATGCGTTAATATAGAACGAGGCAACATTCGCTCAGGTTTCGCGTGTCAACTACGATATAATTGACTCAAAAGCGCGCAGCGCGTGCTACGAAAGTCAGCTGCGAAGGTTTATTCTAGGTCAGTGAATTATCGGCAGTGCAGGTTCGCGAAGACACTAGCATACGCCTCTATTAAAACTACAAACATGGCAGACGCCAGTTTTAGATAACGCTGGCACTATGCTATTACAGTAGAACAGAAAGAAGAAAATGAGCAGAAGTTTTCCAACTGGGAGCCTTGTCGAAAATGTACCAATGGAGTAGAAGCAAATTAGCGTCCAGTAATATTGTAGCTGCATGTAATATCGACGAATGCAGACTGTATAATTGAAGGGCAAAAGTATGCCAAAGCGATTAAAATGGGTGTTCTGTTCTAGAGGGTTGCTTTGCATACCGCTTTGCCGAAAATGTTTGTAATGAAAGCAGATGTTCCAAATGGTGTATAATAAAAAAAACAATTTTTCAGCTAACCATTTCCTTTTGATGATCAGTGCACACTTTTATGTTTGAAATTTTTTAAATCCTAATTTAAGTGAACTTTTTCGGCCGCAGCAACGAAAGCTTTCGTTTGAAGCGCTTTATTAAAGCGTGTACTGCCAATTGCATACCTTCTAGGCGCAAACGCCTTAAACATCGCCTAACGCTAATGTTCGTTACGGTGCGCGATGTTTTAGCATTTAAAGGTGCAGAAAAGGCGAATCGTCGAAACGATCGCTGTTAACGGTTTGAACATGGCATATAGAAAGAGAAAAGTGGCAACCTACCGTCTCGGCTTTGGTCGCACGATCTCGTGGTTGGCGTCGGTGATGCAGAGCGGGCTGAGCGCTCCGGCCAGATGCTCCACGCCGATCCGGCCCGGATCCCAGCTGTGCCGGCCGGCGTGCGACCAGTGGTGGTTGGTGCTGCTCCCGTTCGCGCCCGATCCGACGCCGTTGGAAGCGACCGCGGAAGATGGTGGCCCGCCGGTGGCCGACGGTGTCCCCGTCGCGGCCGTTCCACCACCCACCGCCTGGATGACACTTGCTGATACTGTCGTGTGACTCATGGCCGCGGTGACATGGTTTTCCGTTCCGACACCGCCTTTACCGCCGTCTCTCGCCCCCTTGCTGCACTCTACTCGGTGCCTTCCACTATCACCGTGCCGTCGCCATGTCGTTTCCGAAGCGAGATGCTACCGCCGAGCCAGCAATTCAATCTTTGGAATTCCTCCCCAGCACCTTCCGGGGACGCTTTCGATCCTTTTCCTTGGGCTTCCTTTCCGCCGCTGACCTTTTTCTCTCGGTCTCGTCCCGGCAGACAGGATGTGCCAAACGGGGTGTGCAGAGGAATTTCACTTCGCCCTGTGCCGGAGTGTCGACGCCCGTCGCGAGAAAAAGTAAAACTCGATCTGTAAAATGGAACGACCCAGATGGGACCGGAGAAAAGAAGCAAAGAAAGAAAAAAAAACATGAATAAAACGTGAAAATAAAAGGCAAAATACACACACGCGAAACGAAATGGGGTGAGTAAAATTACAAAGAACGAAGGGCCACACCAGGGAAGCCGGTGGTTCGGTTGTTCTTGGAGTCGTAGTCCAAGCGGAAGGTGAGGAAAGAAAATCAATTTATTCGACTGCTGTATGAACATAAATTATACATGGCCGAGTGTGTGTTGTCCTGTTTTGTGGACGCTGTCCACGAGCGGTCACTTGTCGGGCCGGTCAGACCGTAGGGCAGGGTCAATCGGGCCCAATAAATGTGCAATGTAACGACATTTCATTTGGACGGTGTAGTTTTATTAAAGCCATTTTTTGTTGTTGTTCGCCACGTTCTTGTTGGTCGCTGAGAGATCTTGCACCGTTTTCTCCACGCGTTGATGCCCTTACGATGGAAGGGGGCTTTTGCACATGCGACTCGATGATTGGATCCGAAAGTTATGAAGGACGCACACCGAAGTGTGATTTCTGGGAGTAGAAAGTCAGTAAAATTTTATTTACTCCTTGTCACCGATGGGGAGAACGGTTTTGGAAAAATGAATGCCCCAATAAATATCATCGCAAAGTGGCGCCAAATGGATACATTCCTCGTCCTTTGAATTTCTTCGAATGGAAAGCCCTGTATTGTCGTGTACTGAAAGGCTGTTGAGCTCGAAGAAGTTTGAAAAACTTGAAGAAGTTTGAAAAAATGAACTATTTCTGTTTTGTTTTCTCATTTATTTTCTCATGACACTAGCTATTGAATTTACTCCTTATCATAGAATCGATCGTTTTTCGAGTATTTAATCATCGAAACCAAACGTATCCTTTCCTCACAGCGATTTATACGTTTGATCATTTAGTTTAGTTTGTTGGTTTTGGTTCAAAACAGCCCATCCCCCAACCTTTCGCATCTTTATTCCCACATTTCAGCATTCCTCCTTCGGCGTTGTACGAAAGTGTGAGGATAGTCGTTGGCAGTTTTGTTTATGATCGAACCTCAAAATCTCGATAACCGATCACCGAGCATGCCCTCGGGCGTGCTATCGCTGCCGAATGCTCGTCTTCTCGCGAGGCCAACACAAAACTCCGGCACAGCGTGTACACACTTCGATCGCTTCGCTCGTGGTGCGTCGACAACGTCGATTCAGCGATCGATATTCCGATCCGGGGCGATCCAGGAAGGCCCGGAAAAAGCAGCGCTGAAAGGTGAAGGACACGGTCCCATTTCGCTTCCCACCGGAGCGCCCCGTTCGGGACAAATGGTACGCACGCTTTGGGTGCAGAACGCTGGCAGCGGTTAATTTTATTATATGCAGACGAGCGATACGTGGTGATTATCAAAGCCGAAGGGTCGAACCTGCCCGGTTCGGGTCGTGGTCCGTGTGCCCCACAGCTCGCACCGGGCCAAGGTGGTGAATCAGTTCGCGATCGCGTCCTTAGATACCGAACATCGACGTTCGGCACATGCGAACGTTGCGCGTGGAAGGTGAATTTCCCTTCGGGAGCAATTACGCATGCTCGTCAGTTCGTCGTCTGCTTCGTATCGGAATCCTTGGGAACGTGTGCTTCAGCTCGGGTAATATCCGAATGGGTATTTTATTAATTTGGACGTGGATTTCATAAAACAAAAAAGAGACAAAATATTCATCAAATGACAACATTAAGATGCATTACGAATTTCCATAAAAGCAACTCGGTCGTAGGATCTAAACCGTTGTACGTATCTGTTGAGTACTCATCATATTTTAGTTCTCCTCCTCAAAACCCCGCTTGCAGCACCTCTTCCGAAGGATCCCCAATCTACACTTTTCGTGTTTTCGTTTCGTTTTGTAGCTTTCGATCAAAATGGAACATTCCTCCGCTGAAGGGAAACAAGTTTGGCGTCCTCAACCCAACGTCGCTTGGGAACCTGAATCCATCGCGACGAACGATCCGGGGTGGAGAAAGCATTTTTTGACAAAATTATGTTGTCTCGGTTGAGTCAGCTCCCACAGGCTTCTGCTGCTCCTGCTGCTGGCTGCTGCTGCTACAGCAATGATCCAAGAGGGCGAGTGCAATCAGGCAACATTAAATTGAGCTCTGACGATGCGCCTTCGTGCTCTTCGCTGCGAGTCCAATGCAGCCCGATTCGCTACAACCGACGCTCTGCGACGCCGTAATGTTCTGCTCCGTTCCCCCAAGATAGCGGACCGCATCCTTTCGAAACCGTAGAGGCAGCACAATTTATGCACCGTACGTATTCTTCCGCCAGCTTGTCTGGTCTGCGCCTCGAACGCGAACTTGATGCTTTCCGGACAGCGATGACGACGAGGAGCGACGACGCTGAGGTTGATGATGCACAGCGTTCATGACCGTTGCTTGCCAGCTTCTAAAACGTCAGTGCGCAGGAATGCACCACCACTGCTGCCTGCCTCCCCCCCTCCCGAACCGCGCAGAGGATCATTAACGTTTGATCGATTGCGTGACACACCTTCGTTTTGATTCACGCGCAATTGTTCCACCAAGAAATGTGCCCCGAGGGGATGGCTGTCGATGGTTGGTTTTTATTTTTACCCTACCATCCCCACGCGCGCACACCCCTCCGTCCCTTCCATGGTCCATGGCCCTTTGGCACAAAAAAAAAACATGGGGCTTTCGTTATTATTCTTCCGTGTTCGGGTTGGGATTTTTGTGTGTTCCGTTTTGATCGCATTTTGGCAGGAAGACGGTGCGTTCACGGTACGGCGAGTGCAATTTATAGACAACGAAAGTGATGGTGGAAAAGCTGCAGCACCGACTACAATGCGGACACAAATTGAAACCGATTTATGGGCTTCCACCTCCAGTGGTATCGTTTAAATCACATTTTCATGAAGCGACGAACCCGTTATTTATCATTAGTGGAAAAATTCCTACAGTATACTGATACAATTTTATGATTTTCATTTTTATTTTTCAGCAGATATGATTAATTACTTTAGTATTTATTTATCTGGCAAAATCGATGTAACTACGGACCAACCAATCGAAAGTAAAATAAAATACACCTCTCCGAAAATAACATTCTTAAACATCTGAAAACAAACTGGTCACGTTACGTTATCCGCAGGACCCAAGCAACTTCGGGAAGCTATTCATATTTAAATTCGTATCAATATAACAAGAGCGACATTGATGGTGCTAAATAATTCTTTCACGTTTCACGCTAGACCAAGCTTGCCTATTAACATCTCAATTTAGGTCCGATCTTAAGTGAGAATTCGGTCAAGTAGGTTTTGCTTTTCCCTCGAATCTTCTCGCCCCATTGGGCCTGCGTTCATTAGCAAAAGTTAAAACCATTCCCTCATCCCGTTCGCTGGCCGTCGGGTCTCTAAAAAAAACCAGTTATCGGAAAAATTAACGCACCAACCCCGCCGTTCGACCGTTGCCTCGACACGTTTCCATTTACAGTTGGACCAGCAGCAGGGTCGTGTTGTGCTTGGGCCGATGTGTTTGTCACATTTCCCAGTCAGTATGTTACACTATCGAACGGGCCACTTACGTTTACGAGGCATTCCGGCCACTTGACGGTAACGCTTCTGGACGGTCACGATTGAAATAACACCAAATAGTCATTAAGTAGTTCCCGCCGTGCCGTATTAGGAGAAGTCCGATGCGTTCGGTCAGGAAGCTGGCAGAACCTGCACCTGCAAACCAACCGTAAGCGACGGCGGAAAACTAATCTTCGCCAGTCAAATCACTCGAATGAGGATGTTTAAAATGCAGCAGCAGCTTCGTGCGAAGCGAATCGGTGGAAAGAACCGAAGTAGGACGTTAAACAGGCGACATCAAGGTACCGACCCTAATTGATCTTCTAATGTGACACGAAGTGCTTGCAACAAAGTATGCTGCAGAAATTAATGGGCAGGCAGAGGAACGCGCTGTTTTTTTTTACGATCGATTTCCTTATATGTGAATTTAGTTTTTTAAATTGACCCTTTATAGCTTTTACTCTTTTCCAAGGAAGTCTTGAAAGTTGATGAAAACCCTGATTTGCAGATGATTTATTAGAATATTAATTCACTGCCCCATCCAACCGTTGATAATAAACCTTTCCAACAATTAATTTTCCTGGATATTGTTTGTTTAACATAATGATCACAACGGTGTCATGAGAATGGCGCATTAAATTTTATGTAGCAACGGCACCCGAGGCCCAACAACGATCGCTTCCGGTCGTTGAAAGAAATACTTCACACACTCGTTTCCGTTAGTTCTGCTAACAGCGCAGTAGGCAACCCTTTCCGTTTGGAGCCATTTCTGGTTCATCGATGCTGCTGCTGGAGGCCGCCCTTTTTTTCTAATACTAATCGTTAGACCGATCACGCGTAATCTTTCCTCTGCGGCGAGAAGGTGCTGGGAACTTTCTTCTCGAACGGGGCAAAAATCCGTCGAACAGTTTCGGCTCCGTTAGAAGACCGATACGATCGTCGTCGAACGCCGTATGGGCGACGACGCCGCCGGTCGGTTTCCGGACGTAATTTTTATAATTAACGACACTGTCCGAGTTTTAATCGGCCGGGAGAACCGTTCGCCCCGAGAATGTGGCCGTTTTTCGGGGTGCAGATGCAGCGCAACGCATGCTGGGTTTAATTGATGCTAATAATCAACCGTACCGATGGATGGACCGGTCCGTCGCGTTCTGCTGGTTGTGGGACGAGACGAGCGTCATTCAAATTATTAGCCACCGACCGAAAGCGGATGTACCGTGCCCTTTCGGGTGACGCGCGGGTTGATAAAGATTAATTTGAGCGCGAATCGAATCGGCTACTTTCTCGCGAGCAGCTCTCGGGCCTTGAGAGCTTCACAATTGCGTGACACGAGCTGATAAACTATGCAGATGGACGGACGCATGGTCCGACCGAGGTGTGAAGCCAATGTCATTCGAATGCATTTCAATGCCCGCCGAATGCCATCCATCGAAAGGGCTTTTTTCGTGCGTGAAGAGACCTTTTTTATTTATTTATTTATTTTCCATTCCTCCACCCTCCCCGGAACGGAACATTCTGAGGTCCGAGGTCCGTGAGGTATGATAAATATGATTGGAATTTCTTTTCAACGAATCTCTCGCACTTCATTCCTTTTCGGAAGGGCCTGGATTACGGTGGGGGGAGGAATGGGGGATGTATCGTGGCGTTGGACATACGTGTGCGATGGAGCAATAAAATATGAATGTTTATTGCTGCACATTTACATTGGGTGCTGTGCTGACGCAGAAGAAAGTTGTGCTCGCCGAGGGTGAGGAAAATGGTAAAGGATTGCTTTTTTTTTCGACTGCCTCTCTTTCGCTCGCTGGGAAATGTCGGGAGTGGGTGTGGGTGCATTCCACCGGTTTCGAATCATGCGCTGGTGACGGTTTCGGTTGGATGAAATTGCAGCTGATTGCAATGGAATTTATTCATGTAGGCGTATTCGTTTGCGTGGCTAATTAAATATTTTTGAAAGGCCAGTCAATTTATGTTGAAATATGACTCTTCGAGGGAAATTTGTGTTATCCAACAAATATTTTAATCCACCAAAACAGTTTTCCCAGTGAAAGAAAACAATTTGATAACCTAACAAAATCGTTTGTAACAGAAAAAGTAATTAAATTAGACCTAGCAAAAGTCGTAAAAACAATGTTACAACAAACATTAAGGGTGAGTATTTAAAAAAACAAACTTATTTCAGTAAGTTGGCTTTGCGTCAGAAGTATTTTAGTCAAATCAAATTATTTGGACTATAGCAATTCTGAACATAAACTGACTTAATGCAAGAGGAATGCTGCAGAAATCAAATAGAAATTAAATAGAAAATGCCACATTTTGCTTTCAATTTATTATTCTAGTCATATTCAAAAATTCAACTATTTTTTTAATTTGTTTATCTAAGCGATTATTTAATGTTTAAGACATCAAAAACAAATAACATCAATGAAACTAATATTCAGTCAAGAGAACTCTTTAGTTCCCTGATGGTATATAATTTACTGTATTTTCACACTTTTATTCAAAGGTAATGTTAAAGTTCAGGCTTTCTTAGCATGGAATTGAATTGTGTTTATTTTTTTTTGTCAGAGTTAAAGCTTTTAAAAATTGCTTACACTAATCACATCAGTTTACGCCGTTGCCAATCGTGACACGGATTTGTCCAAATCATACAATGGTTTTGTTTCAGGAAGGAAATTGTTCCCAACGAGGCGTGAACATTCCAGTTGCCACGTTCGATCGAACGTCGAACGCAATACGAATGTATTCCACACTCTCGATCACTCGCGGTCTCAAAGGAAGCGCCCACCAGGTATTAAAAATCAGTTCCACCGAGTGTCCAACACCGCCTGACGGTTGCACCGATCCGACCGGACGGAAATGGGCTGCCACCCGCGGTGGTAAAAACGGGGCAAAATGGCAAACCCTCGCCAACATCCCACCCACGGTCCAGAGAACGGAAAGTGTAACAAGCGAGTCGTAATCAAATTTGTCGTTCCGTCCGAAAGATTCGTTCCAATCGTTACCCCCCGAAAAGAGAGAAAAGACGAACCCTCGTCCGGGTTCGTCGCTTAGTTCCATCCCTTTACTTCTGGCCGTCAAGGTTCGACCAAACAATCGGCTGGCGGTGCTTCTTGACGGTCGACCCTCTGGGGGGGAACCCAGAAGTCTGGATCGAATTCCGTCCTACCGAAGTGACACCGCTAGTAGCCGAACCGAAACGGCCACCGATCTTTCCATTCCGCGCGGAGAACGATCTGGTTCGCAGAACGTAAGCACCGAACCGTAAAACAGACGAACGTCCAATTAATCGAAAACACATCACACCGTTTCGTCACGGGGATCCCCGACCGGGAGTAGGATTCCACCACCATGTTTCCTCCAATATTTGCGTCCGACGGCGTCATCCGATGTCGAAGACACGGAAAAAGGCAAACACTCCCTAAAGATCCCTTCGGGTGACCCTCGACACTCGACGCTTCTTTCTCGATCGGTGGGGTTTCGAGGAAAACATTCCACCTTCGCGAGAGAAAGTTTTCGGAATAAAATCCACAAAAAAAGGCAAACAAAAAACTTCTGGGATTTCACATTCCGGTCAACCTCCCGAAACCGAACCGGAAAGATATGGAAATGAAGACGGAATCGGGCGCGCATACTGAATGAGACGTTGATAAAGCGAACTGAAAGGGTCAAAGGGAATCCCGGAATCTCTGACAGATAGTGGAGCGAATAAAAAGCTAAGAAAAAAAAACACAGCGAGGTAAAGAGGGAAAGCGAATCCCAAAAACGGCACATGTGGGAGAGGCTAAGCCCGCGGTGGTCCTCTAATCCTGATTGGCTTTCTCACATACTTCAGTCGACGAGGACGGTTGGCAACGCTGATAGGGTCTACTGGGGGTCTAAATCTTGAAAGGAAAACTAGACACACTTGAGTGGTTTCCTGTTCGAGCCTTAGAAACCGTGGTGCATCGTTTGCCAAAGGTCCACGATCGTGCCTTCCTTGCATCGGGGAATTCAATGGCCGCAAAGTGTACGATCGAAGCAAATTTCAAACCGAGTGCGACATGAAAATCTCGCTCGTCTACTCCCTTAGAAAAGTATGAAAAATGCCTTTGCTGCGAACACGCAGGCCCTCGTTAAGTCTATCAGATGTAAATCATGTTTTTCAACGCAAATGCGCGAATTCTTTCGGCCGGACGATCCGGTCTTCAATGACGAACCAGCATTCGCCCCGGCTTGCGTCCGAGGATTTGGGAGTGGTCAGTGTCGTCGGTCCGAAATATCGTCCAACGTCAAGTTTGTCGCTGTGTGATTTTTTTCTTCTCAAAGGGTCGATGTACCACACGATGACAACAACTTCCACCCCATGTTCACCCCCGATGGCAGCAAAAAGGGCACACGCGCAACCGAACGCATGAAGTGCATGATTTGTTGAAAGGTTGCTTTTCGACGCTTGTTCCTCGATGTTTTCGTTCCGCGCTAACATAATCCCCACCGGTCGTCTGCACTTCTTCCCGGGACGAGCGTTGCCAGACCGTCAGCGCAGACGTCAGCACCCCCCAACTCCCAACTTGAGGGCGATGCGAAAACCTCATGTCTAACGTGGCGAACAACGCGGGAAAACCGAGCCGACGACAATGACAGCGACGTTAGTGTGTGCGGGATTAGTTGTACGGCCGGCTGACACCGGCTGGCAATAAATCAATTTGCATCTTATAATTTATCTCCCAGCCCGCCGCCCATTAGAGGAAGTATGTTTTTATCCCACCGAGCAACGAGAACGATCGAATAGAAAAAAAATAAGAATGGGTCAAATAAAGGGACTATTTGAGGTAGTTCGTATCAAATCATTAGGTTTGAAGAAACTGACTATAAAACATGAAAACTTTTTTGATAAAACAAAGCCTCAAGCTTAACCGTTGAACAACTTTATGAATGTTTAATCGGTAATGTTTGGTAAAATAATAGTTGAAAAGAATACCGTACAATAGAACCGGCTTAGAAAAAAGCATTAGAAAATCAGCTGCTCAAAATTGAAGTGATAAATTAAAAGAAAATAAAATGAACCTAAGACCAGAACTATGAAACAAATACCGCTACGAACCAACATAGAGCGCAGGAATTCCGGAAAACCGATACCACCCCTCCATCGAGGGGTGCCCGAGCCTTGTTTGCGTGCAGCCGCGAACGGTTTGTTTTGCGCACGCGCGAACAACGACCAATCCATTAATTTGCCGCAATTTTGTGGTGGCGATAGCGATTAGATTTCGATTAAGCAGCCGACCGACCGGCCGAACGAAGTCGCCCCCGCTTCGATGACCATGGCGATCGTTGGGCCTTCCTCCCCTCCCGGCACTGAACCTCTCCCTTCAGCCGGAGAATGGGTCGGCAGAACTGTGCCTTCCGAAAAAAAAACTCGGTCACAGCCTAGCCTCACAACCGTTTCCGTAGCCCGAGCACTATTGCATCAGGTCAGTTTGGAAATGCACCTCACCTCCGAACCCGGCGTGCACTCGCGGCAAGGGCCGTGGCGCCGGGAGGGTGCTGGTGCAAGGCTCAAATTATAGGATCGCTTTCATGTTCAATTGAAAAGCCATAAATTTATCGGGTTGCTTATTTATTACCTCGTAGTCGGGCCAAAGGCTTAGGAATCCTGCTTGCGACAGATTTCATCGATCCCGTTACAAAGAAGCGGGTGGGGGGAAGCAGTGGGACCAACAGAGGCAGGGAGATGGAACGGATACTTGGTACGAAGTGGCAATTGCAGTGTTGCATAGGCAACGAAGGGTCACGAGGGAGATATTCGATTTAATTAAACAGGATAATAATTAGAAACATATCAAATAAACTTAGCTTTCATGTTTTTTTTAAAATAACTTTCTACGCTCAAGGTAAAAGTTTCTGACAAATTAATATAAATAAGTTATGCAACGAGCACTTTTGACGTCTGCAACATTACCTACTCAACATCATGGGAAAATGAAGAGAAAGCTAATTCAATGCACTTGAAACAAATGCACCGATCCGTTGCACTTTCAACCGCACAAAACGTAACGAATTTGACATTTTGACTTCACGACATTTTCGATGCCGGATGAAACGTTTTAGCAGTGCAGTGCTCGGAGCAACAAACAACTTACACCGTTCGGTTCTAGAAAACTTGCATAAGAAAGGAAGTGTGCCCAAGAGACGCTTAATGTGCATCGTGTGCAGCTGATGTCGTTTCAAATGCTAACCGCAAGTGGTTTGGAGCTCAATCAACCGAAAAGCAATGAACAATCTCGTTGACTTTCCGAGGGTCATTTGTTTTCGTGAAAGTGACGATGCAGATGCGCTCGAAAGACAATCGGTCCCTTTTTGCAGCTCTGTTGCACTAAATATTTCTGACGGATGAAACGAAGCATCTTTCCGGTGAAGAAGGAAACGTGTCTGTATTTACTCTTTCCAGTAAATGGCAGATGAGTTTAGCATCACGGAAACTGTACCGATGTGTGAAACACGTGCTGGTAAGCAGAAGATTCAAAATAATGGGCTTATTGTAAGAAGTGAGCAGTAGCTTTGGTTGTGGCTCTGTTCACATGTGTTATCCTCCGTGAAAGACAGACGATGGAATAATAAAGATAACTCTTTGCGATTCTAATTTATCAATGCAACATTTTACTACAAGCTCAATGGAAAATAATACAGTTAGTTTGCAATACACCCAGCGAAGTTCCACTTTTTTAAAGTTCTAGACCATTTCTATTTTTTATTTTGCACACAATCTTATTGCAACGTTAACCAAAAGAAAACTTTAGTAGTTATTCTTTTTGTTATCATAATAAATATGAGCCATAAAGTTATTAAGATATTCAAAAACAGTCCAAATTTAAAACTAAGCTAAGTTTTTCGATCGACTTTTCACATTAAATATAATTATGTCTGTTGTTCTACAATAATAACCACACTTAGATGCTGGTTTTTTCAAACAAATACAACATCAAGCGTCACTTTACAACAGTTTTTGGCTTCACTAGCGAGCATAAGAAATTTATGGGAATGCTTTCTTAAGATCAAAACAATTGCTTTTCTGTATGTTTTAGCAAAATCTGAACCCATCATAGTGTTTCAAACAGCAGGCCACAACACATCGACTGCTCTACGACTCCATCTGTTAGACCAGCATCCCCAGCACTTTATCACCGTTGAACAATCAACCGGCACGCTTGGTCTTACACGCAGCAAGAACCCACCGCGTACTTTCCTCTCTGCACGAGCGTCCGGCTGTTGTCCGAAAACCAGTTGGCGGGTTGAAAGTTATGCGCCCTCCAACGGACCCGCACCCAGCAGCATAACATCAGCGGGCGGCGAACATTCGTTCTCGAGCGATAAAACGAAAGCGCAGCGGGATGCCCAGATGAGGCAAACCACGGAACGTCGTCGTCGTCGTCGTCGGTTGAGAAAGGGATTCTACTTTTACGATGTCTAGCGTTTTCGGGACGATCGGAACGGAACGGGGGCAACGCGGAACCCTTTTCGTTCTGCTCGAAGGTTCTAGGCGGACGCTATGGGCTTCGTCTCCGACGACCATCCGCAACGGGTACTTTAATGTGAGAAATTAATAATAACATTACACGCCTAATTAAGTTTAATTACTGATTTTACGATATCATTTTTTCGCTATTTTACTACGGCCGCTTGATTGCCGCTTATCGGGTTTAATGCGGCCGGTGCGATCGTTCCACTGCTTAGAACTTTCTATGACACGGGAAACACAGAACAACGAAACATGCGCTATGCAAAATAATAACCGTCAAATAATATTCAAAACGAACGTCAAAGCGAAACAAAAACAACCTGAAGAAAAGAAAAACTCTCTTCACCAGACGATTCGGTACCGAATTCATTGGGGTAAGGAGGTGGAAAACGAGAATGACAGACCAAACATACTATACAACAAAACATCTGCCATCTGCTCCTCCTCCGGGGGGGACGGGGTGGTAGAAAAGGCGTTGCAAATGATTTTCTTCATTTTTTTTCACTTTTTTATGTTAATGATGAATCATGTTCATGCTGTTCTAACAACTGCTCGAAACACGAAAGACAAGAAAAAACAACCAAGTAAGAAAACAAAATGGACAGTTTTGGGGAGGAAATTAACGAAGCACGAGTACGTCATCGAGGGCTAGCGAACAAACTGCGTGTCAGGAAGGGTGTGGAAAGAACGAATGATGATGTATGTTTAGAAGCAGCCGGAGGTTTTGTTATTTTATACGTACGGTGCAATTAGGGCAAATGCCCCACGATTGTACCATCCTTCGTTGTTCGTTAGGACCGTAAACCAAAAAGAAGCTACTGAAAAGTGTGTTTTGGTTCGTTCAAAAATGTCCCAAGTTTTAAAACAGTATTTTTCAACCCCCATTCCGTCGTCTGAGGTCATACTGAAACGAGGCTCAAATATTCGAAGGTTTGCTGCATGATGCAACGCCACAAAAGGCAAGGTCAATGGCGCCAGACTGGAAACATCGTATAACCAATGCAACTCTGCACCTTCACCAGTTGGTGGACAAATTTGGCCCGAACCACTTTTCAACATCCGCGTCAACTAAACCCGGACTCAGTGAAGTCTTCCGCCGACAACTTTATTCACCAGTGGTTAATGGCTTGCTGGAGGACGACGGGTGCATTATCCATTGCGTTTATTGAGATTTGACAAGATGTTATTGTTTCGTTGGCTTTGTCGGGTGAATATAAATAAATTGCATATGAATTGCAATCTCCGATCTTTCATGAAGTGACCTCTAAATGATCTCGATTTAATATTGGCAATATGTTAAAGTGTGGCATGGATAAAAATGAGTCAAACCTAACACAGAGAAGTCAAACCACGAGCTTTAAAGAAAAACATGTTTAAGGAAGCCCTTAATTCCTTGCGATGGAGATATAATTTTTCCAATCCAAAACGAACATGTTATCTGCATTATGTTGCAACGCTTGGCTGATTGGACCCCATTTTTCCGGCCACCAGCTTTCAAGCTGCAATGGCAGGATGGCACATTGTAATTACAAAATTGCGGACGTTAACGAAAAATTGTGCACAATTGTGTACGGCTGCAACATAAAACCCCCAAAGGCAGCGACGTCACCGGTGAAACATAATGAACGTTTAGCTTCCGGCGACAGGTGTACCCGGTGCACCGGATGTGTGTGTGCGCGGAGGGTAGCATAGTTTTTCCTCCCATTGCGATGTTTTGACGCCGAAATGGTTGTGGTGGTGCCCAACAGTGGCGTGCCAAATGCGTCCCGCTGCAGGCAAAACAGTGTGTTTTGCACCTCTATTACCTTTTTGCGCCTGCCGTTGAGCGTTTGTTGGCGGGCGTTAGAGATGTAGAAAGGGGTGAGAGAGGAGTAACAGACCATTAGTGAGAAAATGAACACAAAAAGGGGTTTGTAATTGGTGTTAAGATTATCGCCTTGCAAGCAGTTAACAAATCGTCAAAAAGCATTTTGAGTGCTCCAATTATAAAATCTTCCTTCATTCCGGAAAAATTGAAACAATACATCATAATGCCGATTTATGTGTATTATTTGAACCAGTCGGAATTATATTTTATAGGGGATGATGGTGCATAAAAAAGATTTGTTTTCATGCCTGAGACTAATAAAAAGTGTTTTTGTTCCGATATTGGTTTACTTGTGTAGTTTCGTTTGCATTTCAACCTATTTTAACTTTTTGTAATGCAGTTTTGCCTATTTTTAACAAATTAAAGTAGGCTTAGCTGAAGTTTACAATTGATTTCGTGAACTCAAACAAATTTTAAGTTACCGTATTTTTCCGTGTAAAAAATATCAATTCTTTTCCTGTTTTAACCTCCACTTTATGTTCGTAGATCGACTTGGAGGTGATCTAAATCTCTATCGCATGGTTTATATTCACATTTGCGTATTCAATCACGTTTAACTTGAAAATGGATTTTCATGAAATTTGTTTTTTTTTTAGAGATGCTACTTAAATTGTGCAATTTTGAAGATGAATACCAAAAATCAATAAAACAATTTATCAGTGGTCAACAAACCATCATAGCAAAAGTTGTCAAAAAAGTCTCGCCTTTATACACGTAGTAGTAAATTTTAGATTTTAGATTTATGGATTACTGGTACGAACCCCTTCATTTTATTTTGTTAATTTTTTAACTAAAAAGCGGTCATTATACACGGAAAAATACGGTAGTTATCATTCAAAACGGCATGTGATAGTAAAAAGCATAAATATACTGGTAAAAAAGCACAAAGCAAATAATAATAATAATAATAACAATATTTCCAATCTAATAAGCCGGCGGAAACCTCCGAAAATGTTTATTCTATATGTTATGTATCGTTCTGCTTCCTTATCTGACTTCAAAATGCGGCTGTCAATCAGCATTTGTAGTCGTCTTAAGGGCGCTTACAGCAGAACATCGCTTTCCACGTATAACTTCACGAAACTCAGCTTTGCAATCGTTCGTTAAACATTTTTCACAACCGTCTGCGCGACCCGAACAGCGTTCGAAAATCACTGTTATAAGACTCGAGAACAAACAAATCCGGCTAAACACCAGCTTTCCGCTGGCGGACGAGGGCACGATTGTGGCCGTACGCGCCTCACGGAAGTCGTGTTCGGGCGCTTTTCCACCATCCGATCGGATACCGGCACCTGAGCGAGCCACGCTTCAAGCCGGCCATTACGTTTTGTTTACCGATTATTAGACGCCCATTTATCCTGACATCAGGGACATCACCCTAACCGCCCCGCCCTCCTCTCTCACCCCTTCCGGCACGGACGCACCCTTGGGGCGAGAAAACCGTTCGCCAGCGACACACGGTCCTTGCAAAAAACCGTGGCGCGAAACCGCGTGCGGAACGTGCACACAACGTGCCGGGGCTCCGATTAATCCGGGCTAAATTATAAGTTCACGTTTCGCTCATCACGGTTCGACGCGGCTCTAATACCGGGCTCGCTGCCCGGTGATCGCTGGCTTCGGGTCCTGCGCCGGGGACGGTGGTGTGCTGATTTTGCGCGCTCGCTTCAGGTGCGCTGTTGCTTGCAAACCCCGCGTGCCTGGGATGCTGAGTGTGTGCCTCGGAATTGGGTCACGGATGGTGACGGTAGGCTCCAAGGCTTTTCCATCGGCGACGATGACGAAGTGAAAATCTTCGACCCATGCAGCCGAACGTACCCCGGGGCTCCACAATGGCGCCGATTGCACACCGGTGCGCTTTTGTGTGCGACTAAATGGAACGGTTTGCGAAGCAAACAAACGAATGCCCCTCAGTTCTGCAAAATTTTTAAACTACTGGTGTCGATGGCGTTGCAGGAAAAGCCTGGTTTGCGACAGATTTTCAAATTTATTTCATTATTTTTGCTTAAATGAATTTCTGTTTTGTTCTATAGAAGAAAATTATTAAGATGTAACAAAAATAAGCAAATAAGAAATACTAATGACCAATTAATAAAAAAGTATTTTTGTACCCATTTCTACTTTAAATGAATGAATCCAAAAATCATTCTCAATTGTCTGTTAGCAAAACAAAATCAGACTTTCATCTCAACCCCATCCGTTCGTTAGGTCTGTGGAGGTGCGAGACAAAACAACACGAAACAAAACAGTCATTAAAGGCTTCTAACAATTATCTCGACGGTGCGTCGAATCGATGGCATAACAGGCGTATGATGGAACTTTGCCTCGGTCACCTCCGAGAGCTCGCAGCTCGGGCGGAGAAGGAAAACGACTCTAGGAGGAAAAGCCCAAGCTCGAAGGCGATCGCCAAAGGGGAACGGCACCCGGGTACGGGGAACGTTCTGTTCGTCTCGAGTTAATTGTAGTTTACGCGAGTGGTGGAAGAGAAAGGGCTACGGAATTGATTCGAATGTTTTTCTGTTTTTTTTTCCTCTCTGTATCTTTAGCTTGAAGCGTCCAGGTTGAAAATTAAAACTAAATTTTAACAGATCCCTAGGTTTGTTTCCCTTTTTCCCGCGCGTGTGATTGGCCAGTGTTCGGGAAGGGAGGTGATTGAGGAAGGAATCGAACCTTCGTTTTCTTCCCGCATCGCATCCCGCGCGTTCGTCATCAGCCTAATGGGTTTAGTTTTATGGAGCCCTTTTCCGTCGTTTCGAAACCCGAACGAAAACAAAATCCTTTGCTCCCGGGGCATCAATTTCTTCGTCATTTGTACCCTCGCTCTCACTGCCTGGCTGGCAAACCTGTAGGGATCTCCTGGCCCGGTCCAGCGGTATCATCTTCGCAGGTGAAACGCCGTCCACCCCCGGGGCCCAACGGAAGTCGAAAGGAAATAGATAAACCCGTGCGGACACTGCTGCCACCAGGCAAAACACAGGGCGCAGGGCTAGCTGCTAATGATAGTCTTCTTTTTTTGGTAGGTTTCGAGCTGTTTGTTCTGAAGGGGTTGATTTATTTTGGTCCGTCCGTCCACCGAGCTGGCACATTGGTGTGTGCGTTAATTTTCTAGATCCCGTGAAACGAAACGGAAAACGCGCTGAGAGCGTCTCCAAAACAGCGAGCCAACGAGCCAATAAAAACAAATCACGCAGCCTCCGCTCGCGGACACGAAACTGGTTTTCGCCGGACCGAAACGGGGTGTCGATCGGCTCGATTTCTCGGTCACTGTACGATACCTGCCCCGATGTGTCCCGCTTTTTCGGCAGACTTTTGCCTCCGATCGTCTCTCGCGAAGGATGGGACGTTTTTCTTACCATTGGGAGAAGTTGGAAATCATTGACGTTTCTTCCTGCTGGCACCTTGAACTGGTGTTGAATTCGGCGATATGGTTCATACCTACAATGAGAAAGAAAAAGAAAATACATTATAACACGTGACTGGTAGAGAATCAAACCACCTTCATAGTAACAAACATAATGAACAAATTCAATTTGTACCAAAATTTAGAAAAAGGTTCGTCGCCTAACCGATGATTCAACTCGTTTGTTCGCCGAAATCTTTCCTATTTCATAATCTTTAGTTTCGCTTTCGGTTGACTGTAATTGTTCGGGGGGAGGGTATAAAAAAGAAAGATTTAGTTTTAAAACAAAGACATACCATTGTCTTGCGACTAGCGTTCCATTTACAACACCCAATTCTCCCTTCAAACACGCAACCGCGAAGCATGAATCAGAGGAAAAAAAAGGTCACAAACCACAAACAAAGGGCAGCCTGTTCGAGACGTTGCCAGTGGCCAGAATCGGAGTAGTAGTAGCGAAGGTAAAAAAGGGTAGCGATCGAAGAGATTAGATAGAGGTTTGTGGAAAGCCTTTGAAAACACACAGAATAAACATCGGATGGTGGTCTAAATATTTTACCCAACTACCAATAAATCAACCGACCCCAAACCGACCCCTCCACTCCCTCTTCCAGCTGGGAAGGGCATCGAGGCATCGGAGTTCGCCGACAAAAACATTCCATGCCCGTGGGGCAAGCGGGCTCAAGAACCACGGCTCGAGAACGTATTTGTCATAGAACACCGTCGTAATCCGTCGCATCTTCGGGTAGATATGTATCGCCGCCGCCGGAACCCACCGGATGACACATGGGGCCGCGTGCCTGGCGCGTTGTTGTTGTTGGCCGCGCGAGCGACGATGATGAAGGCTTTCTTCTTCTCCACAACAGAAGAAAAAAGGCAGAAAAAACATTCAATTGTTGCTTCCCTCCGGACTAACCTTACATATACCGACCGGTCACAGCATTCCCGTCCGATCCACCGGATCAATTCCATGCTCAGCTGACAAATGAGTTTCAATTAACTCAGCAATGCGTGACCGATACATTTTTTTTTTCCTCCCAGCAATCTGCTTGCGTCATTGTTTTGCTTGGAGCCTTCGGTTATGTTGATCATTCTCGAGAGAGAGATGTATATCGAGCGCATACATCAAGCCCAACGCAGGGTAATGGATTTAGGAAAGACACATTGCGTTGCCTAGAGTACGACAAGAACAAGTTCTGTTTGAGTGTGAGCTCATGAATAAATTTTCTTTTGATGTGTAGAGAAAAGTTTTTCTTCTGAAAATGATCAAAAAATACATCAATAGAAAATCATAAAATAAATCACGATACGTAAAATATTTCGCACGAGCAACAGTTACACAACCTTCTTCTCTTTTGCCACGAATTGAGCTGTGTCCTTCTGACATTTTCGATGAATAATAAATTGAAATACCAAAGCTCATGCAGAACCATATCTGGCAGTCAATTATGGAAACCTTTACCCCAATGTGAAACCAATAAAATATCGTGGCGATGTTAATTAAACTTCCCCCAACCGTTGCATCCATCGAGTCTACAATTCCACCTTTTGCAAGGAGCGTAGAAATACCACCAAGCCGGAGGTATCTTTTCTCTTGACCACTCTCCACCCTAATGCTGGTGGCATATTAATCGACAAACGGTGTTTCATTTTATTTGGCGTCAATTTAAAATATTCGACCAGCGACACAATATTTAAAAAGCACCCCCAGACTGTACAGCGCCCGAAGAGGTTCAATACCCTTCTTAGGCTGGGTTTTACCCTCTGCGGCGGCTAGAAAACTCCTCGGCGGGTGGATTGAACCGAAGCGAACGATAATCTGATAGAGGTGATTTTTTACCGCATAGAATTTATGTTTCGAGCGCTTTGACGTACGCCGTGCCGCCTTGGAACACCTTACGCTCCGATACGTTTCCCCCCCGATGGGTTGCGTGCTTTACGCATTAACGCGAAAGAATATGATACGCATCCGAAAACCACCGAAGGCAAACGTTTAACGACGATGATCGTGTTCGATTTCCACTCCCTCCCGCATCCCCCTCTCGGGTTTGGAGCGTTTTTCGAGCAAAACAAATATTTAAATCCTTCGCCTTTAGGATAATGAGAATTAATTTTCGATCCGCTCGCTTCGCCAGCTCCACATCCCCTCAGATGAATCGTTCCCTATCGTCTGGTGAACAACCTGCTCAACAGCGTTACATCCTGGAAAGGGATGGTTAGAATGGTTTGGTGCTGTTCGAAATGGGTGTGTTTTTTTCCTTGTTTTGCCGCTCTACCTCAATTTTATCGACAAAACACCATAAAGATCATTCGCGGCACACCATCGTCGTTGGCAGTTCGCTTGGGCGCAAGCAGCAAACGACTCTCGTAGGTTTAACGATGGTATATTTATTTTCTTCGCAAATTAGTGTCAGCTGCCAATACTTTCTGAGCGCACACCGACCGAATCCGGGTGCGGGTTTTGGCTGCACGTCTCGATGGCCGTGGGGGGAAAAGGGGAAAATTAAATTTAATTAATTTCAGCAAACCGCCATTACTGATCGACAATCCTTCGATCACGTTGGGCAACGAAGCAGAGAGTTGAGGGGAAATCAAGAACATTTGATTAGTTTAAACGATACGATCTCCTTCCTTGCGCGACCGAAGGGTGAGCATACCCATGTTATATCGATGGTAGCGTACTTGAAAATGTAATAAAACGTTCCCAAACTAGTTCTGATCCGTCAATTGATATGAAAAGCTAATCACAATTATTGCCAAATAGTCTATCAAATCTATTCCAACTGATTTGAAATCTTCTAAAAATCTCACGGTAGTCAAATATCTTCGATGCATTTACAGCATGGGCTAGGCATTAAGCAGAAATCTTCTGAACACAACTAGCTAAATCAAAAGCTGTCAAGAAAAAAATCTACAGCTCATTTTATATCAAAAACTTTTCAATAGAAAAACATTTCCTTTTAAAAATTGACCAAACGGAAAATGCTGCGAACATGTAAAGAAACCACAAACATATGAATCGATAACGAAATATATTCTTGTTCAAGACTTTTTCGATCGCTGGATTCATCTTTTTTTTTTAAAATGAGTACAATAGTGTAGTTCCAGTATTTAAACTTTTCCAATTTTACAATCGTTTTTGAAAAGGCTTTTAACGCAGTCTAACGTTAAACCAAAAAATAAAGTAGAACATTAGCGGAGAATGCATATGATAAAGTATATTATGCATGATTAAAATAAAAAATTAACGTAGGTTAAATAAGAATTAAAATAAACATAAGCGTCTAATCGTAAATTTAGCTGTACTTTTTAGCTCTAATTTCAATCTCACTGAAATGCAAATTCTGTTTTTATTCATGATTTTTCATTCGTTCACTCTCTCTCAAAAAAACAAATCTCTTTCATGCGAAGTTAAAAATTTCACTACAAATGACTCTGACCTCAAAAGCGAAGGGAAAAAACATAACCCTTGGCCGAAAACATGGAGGACGCGAAGCAGCATCGGCCATCAAATCAAATCAAAGTGGCAAAACAAGTAGCGCACACACCGACCGGACACATCGCAGGGCACGGAATGGTCGAAACAAATGAAGGTCTAGCACGTTACGATCGCTCGATTCCTCGGAGATCGGTACACCATCCTCGACAGCACTTTCCTCTAGCCTCGCTTCGAGCTCAACCCGCCATACCGATCGTTGTGTCCGTTCGCTTCGATTTTAACTTGGTGTGCGACCGTGCAGTGCTCGTAAGCGAAACCCAGGAGAGCCAATTTTGCACCTTCATTTTTTCGTACCACTTACCAGTTTTTCGTCCGCCCCAGCGCGCCCCATTCTTTTCTCACTTGCACTTTATTATGTTGCGCACCGGCCAACGATTCTCCGGCTTGAGCAACGTTCGTTTCAAACCGTTTTCAAATCATGCGCAGCCACTCCCCCTCCTTCTCTCCCTCCCGTGCAGTCCTTCCAGCGGTGGTCTCCTGATGTGTAAATTATATCCTACAAACCGGTTCTCCAGCATGCGCGGGGCTCTTTGTTTTAGTAGGTCCATTGTGGGCCCCCGTAAGGCACCCAATGGAATGTGCCATGTGATCCACCTGGCAGCATCGCCATCAACATGGCACGGGCGAAAAGCTTACATTGAATAACGACGCTAAGCCGCCTGCCGGCCAGCACGGAAAGGAAGTACGCTTTAACGACCCGAATTCGGGCCGAACCGGGGGTGAACTTTGGTTTTTACTTTTTTATACCTTATACCTTTATTTTTGCACCTCTCGTACGTTAATTTGACACGAACGTTTTGGCCATCGCAGGAGCAGAAGCTGTCGATGATGAAATTCGGTAACTCGGCGATCTGGTATGCGGCATGCTTCGGAATCGATTAGCTACGATTGTGAGTTATGGGATGTGAGGCAAAAGTAAGAGGGTCGTTTTTGCCTTCCTAACCACTTGTGCAATATTGTAGAATGAATTACAGCTAGCCTTTTAGTAACGTTCAACATTTAAGGATGCTTTAATCATGATCTTGTGTATGAAAAAAAAGCTTTTCTGAACGTAAAACAATCAGCAATTCGTCCCGTATCGTTTTTAAATAATAAAACAATATAAAAATGATTGGACATAAGCTAAGATTGGGAGCACGAATGAGGGATGGATAATTTTCATTTCGATCTACCTTGTTGTTACTGGACCTTAAAATAATCGGAAATGCTCAGTTAGGTCATGTCTTCTGTCCATTCGCTGGGAATAGGTTTGTAATACAGTTTTGTCCTTGAAGATTTCTTTTGAAAAACGAACGAAGAATAACTCACTTTGGATCACTTCAGAGTTCCAAAAAATTATGATTCAAACCTGTTAACGTTATAACAATCCTTTTAAGTGGATGAATGTTGTTCATTACTAGTTATTTATTAAGAAAAAAACAACCGAGAACTTGTAGTATTTTTAATCAATATTTATTTACAAGGAGTTATCTAAATACCATAAGAAAAGATTCATAAACCATCCTTAATGGCCTCGAAAAAGCACATACATTGTTGATTTGCATAACAGAATATTCCCCCGTGAGGCTATCAGTTCCACGTCATCCCATGCCTTTTGTTCGCATATGTCGAAAAATGCATTTTAGCACCTTAAAAAGCAACACCGTCGAGGGGGCCGCATAGGTCATAATAGCTCTCAGCTCCGAAAAGGTTGCGCCTTGCCCGAGCAAGATAACGCAGGAACTCATGGACACCATTTATGCACAACTCATTAAGGTGATTATTTTACGCACAATTTCACCATAAATCTCTGCACCACGTTCTTGTGTTCCGACGCGACGTGCTACCGTCGATGCTCTTTCCACGAAAGCTTTTCGGTGTGATTGTTGACCGGCCGGGGAAGCAAGACGGAACACGACACATGTGCGGTATTTTTAACCCTGCTTTTCGTATCCCTTGACCACTAATGATCGCTGGAAGAAGAATGTCGAACACGTGAAAAGGGAGACGCTGGTCAAGGCTTCGTTAAACGAAAATAAGATTTAACGATCGTCCCCGTGGCCAAAAAGGAGTGGCCGAAGCTTTTGTTGCAGTGGGTTTCTTTTTGTTTTTTGACATGCCACGAAAAAAAACATGCCAGTGCCAAGGGATTGGGTGCCGTATGGTCAGTGCATTACGCAATATGGCCGAGAGAGTATGTTTCAATGTGTTTTTCGATCGACCCGCACGAACAGCTCACGGCATGCCTTCGTGTGTACATCCGCGCCATGAGGATTGCATGAATAGAGCGATTGAGGTCAGGCTCTAGGAAGGATTAATCCCCGTCCCGGTCATGTCGGGCTCATGAAGCAACACAACCCAAAAGTAGAATCAACTCCTCCACACCAACATTTGGTTGTACCGTAAAAATGTGAAAAATGGGAAAAACCCAATTGCTCGAAATATTATAAATCAACCAGACCCTGTCGGACTACCGAACCCTAAGCTCCCTCCACCGACAACGGCTGAGAGTGGGTGGATGCTTTTCTTTTCAGACACCAACGGATTACCCGAAGGCGAGATGCTTGTAAGGAATGTAGACATGTTACATCGGTCTGACCATACCATCCACCCTTGGCCTTCCAAAGCGCGCGCGCGCGTGCGAAGAATGTGAAGATGATCTTCGGGCAGCCGCGAAGTGTTGTTGAAGAGTGTTTGCCTTGAAACCCTCCACTTTTAGGGAAGGGTGCCTTTCACTACCACTGCTGACCTTAAACGAATTGGAGAAATTGAAGTATTTTCTCTTTCAATAGACGAATCATCCATCAAGTGATGTTGCATCGAGCAGCATCTCGTTTAATTTAGATTCAAATGTGTTGTGCATATAAAAGTAGATAGAAAGTATCGATAGTAACTAACATGTCGAACATGTTTACAATAATCAATTGAATAGAAAAATATTGAAAAATATTCGCACTGTTTTTCAATACACAACGAAAGAATTAAACTAAGATAATTTGTGCTCAATTTCCAGACTACGAATCTTTTTAAAGGTCTCCTTTATAGCTAAAGATGAAACTGTAATGATGCGCACTCCGTACCTGTAATGTATAATTTCGATTCACCATTCCTGTTGCGGTGCTTCTTTTAATGCTTTCAAATGCGTTATGATTATGTTGACTGCCATTTTGATTGCATTAGCGAACGACATAAATAATGCCGATGCACACTCAAGCGTAAACGCTTCCTCCGTAGCGTATAATTTCATTTCGCTGTTATCAAAACGATCACGAGGGGTTGAATTGTTTGCATTCGTCTGTGAACCGTTTCCGTTCAACTTCCCTTCCGGAAACTTCCCAGCCAACGAAATATCTAACTACACACACACACACACAAAGATGGGGTCAGGTCAACAATAGTTCCGGACGGAGCCGGTTGTCGGTAGCCCGAATCAATCGGGGTGTTATTACGTGCCTGAGCATTTACAGTAAATTAACACCCGCCCAACCCACCATTTACACCGCTTTCTAAAACCGCTCTGGCGGGTCGTGCAATCAAAATATTCCACCCATCCCTGCTCCGAAATCAAACAAAACATGCTCGACCGACAACGTAACTATTTATCGCTAGCAGCTGCAGCCATAGCAAGCATTCAACTGTGCGGCAGCAGAGCAAGGTTCGTCGCTTGGTTCGGGAGGCGGACAAGTCTTTCGTTATATGCTGTTCTTCCCCGGTGCGTATTAATTTTTCGGTAGCTCAAAGCGGAAAGGTCGTTCGTGTTTAGCACTGGCACTGGTGTGAATATTTTAATTTAAGACCTTTGTCTTGCTTTCTGGCCGAACCAGTGGAGTTATTAATATATTCATTAGAACGATTACACGCCATCGGGGGACGGGTGTTTTTTTTCCCGGACCGAGCATCCTGACCCCTCCGTCACCGCGCTAAGTACGTTTTGTAAGCCCTGCCCGTTCCGATCGACGGCGCGACAAAAGCGGCCCAAGAACGATTGCTCATAAATTAGCTCCCCAATCGTCCCAGACAGCCGGACGATCTTGGCCGTTCCGGACTGCCGACGAGCACTTAATTCCTGCGCCCAAAAGTCACACAGTGTGAAGGAAGCCGCTTATTCTCTCACATCCTATCTCTGTAACGAGCGGCTTCACGCTTGAGCTCAGTACGACCGTGATGTCAAAGTGCCCCGAGAATGACCGAAACTTCGTCCCGGACTGCCGGATGAGATTCACTGGTAATACGAGAGCTTAACCGGGCTGTGATTTCGAACGACTGAAGCAACAGCACCCCGAAAAGTAGCCACGAGATAAGTTACCGTATCTTTTCATGCTTCTCTTCGGGTGGGAACTACTGAGGGCACCTACACCTTTTTTTGTTGTTGTATGTTAACAGACAAAAACTGATCCCCTGAAGAAAAGAAAACAACCCACACAGGAGAACATCATAAATTTAACTCCCTCATAATCTTTGCGTTAGAACAAGCTGGCCATTCCGCCGGCAGGTTGGCTGGTGGTTCATAAACTAATTTCTAAGTATCGTATTTTAACCGACTACATTGTGTTTGTGGGGGCCGACCAGTGCCATCCCGTTTGCGGATTTATTTAAGGTGATGTAAATACCACCGAAACGTATTAATTAGTAGGCTCGGGAGGGGTGAAACCAGAAACAAAGACGATATGCAAATTCACCGGTTGTTTTCCAAACTTGGCTTCGGTCAGTTCCGAGGCGAAAACAACCAGTTTGGAATCTTTAACCCCTGAGCTAGCTTAGATTGGTTGTGCAATAATAGGAAATACGTTATTCCACGGCGAGAATGCCCTATGCAGGTCCGCTCGGAGCTGCACGAGAAGCTTCTGCCTAATAGCTGTACCGTTACGGGGGCATTATCTTAATTTAGCCAGATGTTCCACAATTTATAGCAACGGGAGTTCGCTGCACGGATTGTACATTAGGTTTGCGATTTTACGAGTAGCAACGTCAGGTCTCTGAAGGAGGTTAATATTCAATTTTCACGGCTAAAACCGTACGGTCCCGAGTGTAGAAAAAAAAAGAATGCATGTTTCGGTGGCAAGTCGATTCCACCTGCAGTTCCGTAAAAAAACCCAACCAGTTTTCACTGCCCGACCGCTTTTCATTTCGTCTGCTCTAAATTTCCCTTTTTTCCTTCAGTTAGCCAATTCGCTCCGAACACTCGGAAGTCAATTGAATGCTTCCTTTTTGGATTTTTCCTTTCACTATACAGGGTGCTGGCCGGAGTCGGAGTGAAGAAAATCGAGGACACATACGCATACACACACACAAACACTCATACACTCATTCGCCTAATTTGGACATTATTGGTCCGAATTTTGTACACAATGTTAAAAACTAGACCATGACCGCGGGGCTGTGTGTGGCGATTGTTTTCTCGCGGTGGCCTCATAGTGATTTTATCTGGTTTGTGATTTTCCGCACGTGTTTGTACAACGCATTAGAGGAGGAAGTGCGTGAGAGGAAGCCAGTTTTTTTCTTCAAAAGCCATTCCGCTGATTGATTTCAGTCGTGTGAAGTGAAAATCAGACCAATAAAACACATTACCGTAGCAGTCAAAAGAGGCGGAAAAAAACCTCCAAACAACCTGCGTTACTTTTGTTCACAGCCGAAAACTGAAAGGGGCATCGGAAAAGACGGAAATAACTGCGTTGGGTGCGGGACGAGAAGAGATAAAACCGAGAGTAAACAAATAAACCGGAAGGAATGCCTAAGACGCGCTGCATCCCCCCGGTTGGGGAAAACATTCTTCAGCATAGGTACGAAATTTCACGACCAGAAAACAAAAACACGTTAGCAAGTGAGTCAAAAACAAAAAAGGAGGAAACCATGCCCAAACGTAGCGATGTTGTTAAGCTTGGCACTGCGGCAGTGAAAGAGGCTGAGACCGGCAGGATTTTGGGAGGAAAACGAGTTGGCAAAGGTTCACAGAAGCGAACAGCAGTAAGGCGAACGACAGCATTGGCAGAAGATAGCAAGCGAAACGGTTAGGAGCAACAAAAAAACACAGCACCATTAAAATTGTGCCCTCCGGCGAGGTGATTGAAAGATTCTTGCGTAGTGAGTCCTGAGGAATTTGTTCCATTCCATTCCACCAAGAGTGCCGGTGATAAGATCTATCTCCAGAAACAACTTCGAAAACAGAATGTCGTAAAATTAGTCGCAATTCTAGAAGTATATTACATGCAATCTAGTTTTATTTCGAAAGATATAATTTTATAAACAACATGAACCAGAAGGTCACTGCGTAGAAGCATTAACTTTAATTTTGCGTAAGCTAATTTTCATCTATACACATGATATTTTTAAAAAAATCAGAAAATCTTGGTTAATTCACCCCCTTTTGCAATAGAAGATTACGCCTCTCTTATCTAGTAGAAGACATAAGAAAAACCTCTCTGAAATTGATGTGCTTTCATGCCTTTCTTCACGCGCGCATTCGTATTAGTTGACATTAGGTTCGTTCGTTCGCAGCCAGCGCACCGTACGCACGTATCGATGTATTTCCATGGATGTTCCCGCCTTCAAACAGCTCCCGATGGGAGTGGACAAGGGGCAGAGGCCGGCTCGCCGGGACCTTCAAGCCATTTCCCCAGACCCCACCATCTTCGGCGCCCAAGCGTTCTCCCAACGCACACGCTGTTGTTTTGCTTTCTCTCGCTTCACATTCTCCTGCCCCGGGGGCGCATCGGTGATCATTGACTTTCGTAGGGTCCCAGGGCTCCGTAGGCTCCCCCGAAAGGATCTGCGTGGTCTGCGAAATCGGAGGGCCGCAACCTGCGCCGCATAGTTGGAATATTTTAACATCTTCTCCGTCCCAAACGTGCGGGGGAAAAGAGGGAGGACAAAAACCGGAGTGCCCTAGGAAAGGGCGCCGAGGTGCGGGGAGTAACCGTCGACGAGTGGGCTTGGCCGGGCTCTAAGGAAGTGTTCTTTGGCATTCAGTTTTAGTTTTTTTTTTCCTCTCTCACCCTACCTTGTGTGCCCAACGCTGCTCGCATCCAACCAACCAACACACCAACACCAGCCCCGGGGGTGAGTATGTTTTGCTCGACTCATTTGAGTTTATGTTTTGCTTAATTTGTTCCTCTGTTCCCTACAGCGGAATCTCAACACGCAGCGTCCTATGTTGGATCGGTTTCTAGCAACATAATGGAAGAAAGATGTCAAATTATGACGAGCATTCATTTCCATCTTTCAAGATATTTAAAACTTTCAAGAGAGTTACTGGTATTGTTACGGTTGAATGTTGTTTTTTTCTGACAGGAATTACGAAACCCCGCATTAAAATGCCACATTTGTTTACTTAACGAAGTGAACGCATTTCACGAGTTGCGTAAAAACAAATAACATCCAATAACGAGCCCAAGCTACAAACACAGATTGTTTATTTACCACACCGAAACCGCCACAAGAACGGCTCCGATTCCATTGGAGCAAATTAGTCGCTTTTTAATTGATTTTATGCCGTGCTTTGACATCGTCATAATTGCCCACTTCTTGCATTCCATCGAGTCAAATGCACCCCGAAAACCGTCGAGACGACCACTGCCCGAGAGCAAATAAAATGTGCACTAAAAGGAAAGGAAAATTAGCAACTAAATGGCTGCCGAGGGATGTGGTTGGATGCAGGAAAACGGCGAAACAAAACGCAACCACCGATCGTTACTGTAATGAGTCAAGGATGGAACGATTGCGCCAGAAGCCGAAAATTCACCCCGCGCCTGTTAGAAACGGCCACAAGCACAAAACGGCCCCAAAGAGCAGATCAATCTTCTCCGGTGGAGCTGGGAAAAACGTACGAAAAAGCAGGTGGAAAAGCCGACGGAATGGAAACGGCAAGCGAAGTGGAATGGCGTGGCAACGCGCCCGGGTGCGTCGATCGATTTAAAAGTGAATTTGATAATGGTGAGATTTTCGACGAACGGTAATATTTATCGAACTGCTGCGATCATCGACTTTCTGACCTTCTTTTGTTGGGCAGCAATTTCGGGGTTCCGTTTAAACGCTCGGGCTCCTGGAGGCCGAGATTGGCCGGCCGATAGGCTCGAGTGGTAGAGGTGGCGTAGAAGGAAAAATATCCGCAAAGAAGCCAAGCGCGTGATCGGAGCGTCACGGGTTGATCGACAAATTAAAAGAATTGATATTTAATTGCTATCCATCGAACAACATCGAGCAAACGAAATCAAATCAAAGGTTCGATCTAAACTATTAAATCTCGTTTAAATGGAGTAAAATCGACGAAAACTTTTTAACCGAACCGACTGAACCAAATGAGCTTTTAAATGTTATACAACAGTCAAATGTCAAAAATGAACATTCAACAAATGTGCACAACTAAGCGAACGAATCGGACGAAGGAATTAACCAACAAAGTAATTAACTTCCCGAGCAACCAATTCGCAACAAATTCGTTGAATAATTGATGCTCTACTCCTTAACGCGCGGACATTTTCTGTGCGGACAGGAAAAAGGGCCAAGCGTGGCGACCTTCCCTCTATCTCCTTCTCCCTCTTCCACGATCATTTTCCTCTTCACTCGCGCACAGTGGCATCCTCGGTGCGAAACGTTTAAAAGCTAATAAACATAAATTACCTTCGCCGGTACATTAAGCACGCGAATTGACAGGCCAAAATATGGCTACCGTTTTTACGCGCTGGTAGCGTTCCTTCGACTGTCTCACCGTGTGCTTATAAGTCGGACAAATCGTACGGCATTCCATCCCCAGCCCCGGTGTGGGGCACTCCGGTGGGTTGGTCGAAAGTCGAGAATAATACCTTAAAACCCATCAAATGCTCCCGCCAGGGGCAACTTCTTCGCTAGCAGGGGAACATTCACACAGAGGGAAAAATAAAAAAGGGGACCCGGTTCCTGGATCAGATGGTCCACTGTGCCGACTCTAAGACGTCGCGTCTTCGGGAGCCACGGGAGCTCGCGTTCGCGAAAGAACTCTTCCAAAACCGAACTCCTGCTGGTACGGTGTCGTTTTATGTGGATTTCAAATTCCAACACAGAACTCAACCGAGCGACAGGGTCGGCGTACGCAAACTTCGACAACAACAATAATCGTAATAAGTAAAGAAAAAAAAATCCCACCCCAAACGCTCACCAACTCACACATAAAACATAAAAACAATCATCATCGGCGTTCGGCGTCGACCGAAAAGATGACTTCGGGTCCGTTTGGCTCCCGCTGACGCAGCGCACTGCGTATGGAAGTGCGTCTCCAGACCTTCATCGTCCTAGCAGCTACCGCGATTTTCTCGATTCCGAAAAGCGCACCAACAAGAGTACAAGCCGAAGAAAAACGGCAACATTTCAAAACCTTTCCGCGCAGCGCCGAGCGCAAATGATTAATGGCTCCGA
Source organism: Anopheles coustani (assembly GCF_943734705.1). Classification (NCBI taxonomy): domain Eukaryota; kingdom Metazoa; phylum Arthropoda; class Insecta; order Diptera; family Culicidae; genus Anopheles; species Anopheles coustani. The sequence goes on along the minus strand of NC_071288.1, from coordinate 82,563,620 downwards.
TAAAGCGCACAAGAAGCAATGATCTTTCGGTTCAGCCGGGTTTTTTTCTGCTGACTTTTCTCGCGCTCTGTTGTTAATTTTATTTCTGCAATTCCTGCAGCACGGCCCTTCGGGAAGATTATTTGTGTTGGGCTTTTCGGGAGTGTTATTCTCCACCCCGCAGGCATGTGCCCTTTGGGGCCCCCTTCCCGCGTCGCGCACTATCGTTCCGAAATGGGGCCGAGTGTGAATGCAATTTGCAATCACATTGTTGAGCGCGCTTTGGGGACGGCACAACCCCGGGGGGCGTTTGGAGCGAGGGTTGCGCTGCTAAATCGTCGGAAAATCGCCCGTTGACCGAAACCGAAGCGATGCAGGGAGGTACATCGACTGCATCGGGTGGAGAAAGGTGTGGAGAATAAGAGAAATGCGTCGCAGGATGCATCGCTGTACCTTTTCGCGTTGCATTCGAGACGCAGGCCAAAGCATTTATTCCGGGTCGTTGTGCCATTGGCGTTGCGATTTGGACTGACCTACTCCGTAATTAAGGTCAGCCCTACGAACCGAATGCTGCTGAGGATGCATTCTACGCAACGTGAGGATCGGATCGTTGACGGATTCCACAATTGGTAAGAAAAATCGATATGCGATTGATCCGATCGACACAGCATCCCTATAGGATTGCGATCTGGGCGTCGACTAGCCCAGGTCAAGGTTAAGGTAACATCGGATATGCGGACGCCCATAAGCCGCCGGGCAAGCTCCAACCAACTCCAGCTATTACCATCGATATACTGACAACCGCTCGAACCGGGAGAAATGGTTTAAAAAATGGAAAAGCACAAATACCTGTCAGCGCAAAGGCGAAGACGGCGTATATTCATCCAGCCGGTCCGCGGGGAGCGCGTTGTGTTGCGCCAGGCGAGACGGGCCAAAATGAAAAGCGACATCGAAATAAATCTTTGCACTTCGACTAGAGCCTCCCGTCCCGAGCCGAACGGGGTCCACTGAACGGGCGACCTAAATTCGTAATCTCGCCACGGAATGGTTGTAAACGATCGGATAGGGGAACTGGATGCGGGACGCAAGGCGCCGGGGCTCTCGCTCTTCACGAATACGCACGGTGTATCGGATTGGATTGAATCTGGCGGTGTTGCTGCCTCGCAGAAGAGCCGAGCCAGGCGTCGACTTTCAGACATTCGTCAGCGAAAATATTTCTATCGACTAGAACGGTGGTGGAAGCAAACCCTCTTCGGAGGTTCAAGACCCTGGATCCTACCAAAAGGTGGAGAAGCACACCGGCCAGGGTAAGAAAAAGCGAGATGGTAGACATCACCCGAGGGTATAAAACAAGTTTTCCGACGCTACCGCACGCTCCTACGAACAGACACACACACACACATATACACACGTTGGACGGATCAGATTGTATAGAAGCAGCGGGATTGGAGGGACTACTTTCTTCGATTTCCGAAGAGGAAGACTACTCCAGCGCTAGCTGAATGCGCGCGTGCGCACCCAAACGTGTCTCCGGGACTCTCGGGGAGTGACTTCAGTATCCATTGGTGAGCCACCGAGGAACCCGTGAACCTCAAGGAACGAAGTAAGTCAATCCCCGATCCCGCCGTTGTGGGAGATGTTACGGATGAGATGTGATGTTGGCTAGCCGACCTGGCAAAAGCGTTCAATAGTCAGAGCGCTGACGACCATTGCGGGATACGCCATGGTCACATGCCGCCTGGGACGAACGAACCTTGGATCCAAAGCTCCACGTTTGTGGCGCTGCTCGGAAGACGAGAATCGACCGAGGCCGTAGATCGCCCCAAGTAGTCAGTTATTTATATAAATCGTCCCTCGAAGATACCGTCCGCCGGGTGCCCGGTCTCCTGCCTACTACTGCTGGACAGGCGGGATGTTTGTCTGTCGCCGCGTATTTCTCCATCCGTTCTCTGTCCGATTAAGATGACTTTCTACGTGCACTTATCGGCTTGTACAGACTCCTAGACGCGGGACCCACCGTGGACAGCCCACCAGAAGAAACATGGATATCTTAACCCACACCGCGAGCACGACGGGGCGCTTTTGTGCTGTATCTAGGAGAAAAATAATGCACATAAACACAACATTTCCCATCTGGCTAAGATGTAAGAAATCACAAAGGGATATACGATGTATAACCTGCAGGCATCCGCTTTTTGTGCGACATTGAAATTGCAAGAAGTTTTTGTCGAAAATTTAAATCTTCCACAGATGACTGTAACGGAATTCTGAATCCTTCTGTGGAGGCATAACTATAGCAAAATATCAAATGTACTCCTCAATGTCTTATCTTAAAATGCCTCACTGCGTAATAGTTTTTAAAGCTTGCTCAACACTACACAATTGTTAACATATATTTTAGCTTTTATTAAGAATGATTGGAGTAATTTATTCTACCGGCGCTCGTTTAAGAGTCTACCAGATTGTTAAACTTGAAGAAGAAAAGATCAATCCACACGAAGAGCGGAACTCATTAAAGCGATTATGCTCATTCCATTCGCGCCATAATGTTGCCACTTTGATAAACTGACCTTTTCATGCTACAACACCTCACAACACCCGGTCCAGCGTCGGGTGGGACGATGGCCCGAGGTGTGGTAGAGGCCGCACGCGGGGACGAATTCCATGCTACACACCGTGTTCCGTTTTTCGGTGCGCGAAAAGCAAAACATTGTTTCTGAATAAATATCATAAATTAAGCCATCCACCACCACGCGCTCCGCTCGCCGCGTCCCTCGCTCGCGTGATTTTCGAGCTCTACGGACGACAAACGTAGACCGGCGGCCGTCTTCGACAGGTCGGACAACGTTCCACTTTGGTCAGCGAAGAAAGTTAGGGAATCCAATCGGGAAAAGACCATCGCGGACCCGGTGTCCTGAATCAGCCATTTTGGACATGGTCAAAATTTCGGTTCCACCGGCCCCAGAAGACGTGGCGTTCGGTGGAGGTCCATTCGATATGGTTTGACAGCCACATAATGGGCCGTCCAGCGGTTCAGCGCGTGTGTAGCGCGCAGCGAGAGTCTTGGCCGCGCTCTCGATAGTAGCCCGGCAGGGCTCGAGCGTGCCCTACTGTGACCACAAAATGGGTACCTCCCGTTGATCGTTGCCTGTCCGTTGCCAAAACCACCGTAAGCAATGCTTTTCAATTCCACCAGCACGTGTCCGGCGTGAGTAACCGACATTCTAGCAGTCCGAACAACTGCAGGGAAGCGGCTGAAAGAGGCTATAACCAAGCGTAGTGGCGAGAGGACGCGAGTCTACAACGAGGTCGCCAGAAATCAGGTATCAGAGTGTGTAGCGCACAATGCCTTCCGCGCTTCTTGATGGTCAAGTTCCGTAATTGGGGTTTTCGGATGGTGCGCATCCGAAGCGGATTCGCATCTCGGGACCCCCGCAGCTGACCAGGCTTCTCCTGCTGCTGCTACCGTAGATTTATTCCGTGAATCCAATGGCCATTGCCATTTTCAGTGATCGCGATGATGATGCGTCGTCGAGGATGTGTCGCCGAACAAGTTTGGTCCTGGTTTGTTGGACTTTTTGGTTGTTTTATTATTTCCCTCCCCCCATTACTTCCATTACTTCCGTGCGTCTCTCACTCGTTCACTCTTCGCGCATGCAGATGCATGCAGATGACCAACAATGCACAAGCCAACAGCTTCAGGAACGGTGTGCACATTCACAAGCCAGACGAACGAACAGCGTGGTCAGGAGCTCAGCAAAGGCCCATAACCAGACAGAACTCGTGCAAAGTGCTGGAGTGAGTGTGCGTGTGGCTGAGGAGTCGCGGACGCGCGCGCGACTTCGCCAAAATACAGTTATTCTTGCGGGAAATGTAATGAAAGAGAAATTCGATAAAAGAAGGCATGACCGTTTCGGAATTTACATTATTTGCTGCTGCTGGTGCGGACCCTGCTGGTGCTGGTTCTGCTCCTGCTCCGCACGATCCGGTGCTGATAGTTGGCGGTGATTTGTGGTGCTTCTGTGGTGCTTATACACCCCCTTCCGGTTCGTCTCCCTGAGAGGGTGCTTCACAAAAGGATTCCCTTCCTCCAACCGAAAGGTGTTCGTGTGGTTGTGCATGGACGGACGAGAGCATCACAATCGAATGCAGTCGTCCCTTGGGTCCGAACAGTACACCCTTTTTTTTTTTTGCCGGCGAAGACGACCGAGCCGAGGAAGGAATGCGTATGGAAAGTAATGTACCAACTGGGATCGGCCATCATTCGGTAAAGGAATGGGGAGAAATTATGTCCTTCCGAGGGTTTTGAGATAAAAAGCGAGCTACTCTCGACGCTTAACGACCTGCGGCCATTATTTATCGACTACATGGTCTGCCATGGAAGTGGATCATACTGTTCAATGTTATTTTTATTATTATTTTTGGTCAAACAGTAAACATTTGATGTTTATTACTCTGTGTGCCAAACTGTCATAACGAACCAACACTGGACTTCCACCGTACGTGGGTAAAACATGGCGTGATTTTAACAAGGAAGAGTTGACCGTGGATTCCATATACGGTAAAATGCAGTGGCTATAGTCAAAGCCACATTCCCGTTCGGTAGAACCTATTCTCTAAAAGAGCCGATTTACTCCTTCCTTCAATGTACCGCTGCTATCTACAAGCTCCGTAGCCAGCAGAAACATCAGCTAACGCAAAGCGTTATTTAAAGAATTCTACGGGTAGAACCTCCCGATAAGCTAATTGCTTAATTGGTCTATCGCAGCTTAGGCGGCTTTTTAGATATGATACTTCCATAGCGACATACCGTTTGCTATAGTCACATTGCTCTATGAAGAGGTTGGAGAATGTCTTCCAACAACGGACTGCTTGAATCTTGGTTCAATAAAAGTCCCAAGATACAAGGGGTTTTAAGCAAGTCAAGCAGCCAAGCGGCCGAGGTTAACTGTGTCGTTAGTTACTGACGTCGCGTGGGATTTGGTAGCGAACGGGAGACATGCATATTGCTCTGGTGTTTATTGCCTGTTGTTGGTAACCCCCAACACGCAATGTTCCTGTACAAACAGTAGCGTAGCTTCGATGCGAACCATCAAGAAACCATCGGTTTCTGATCGTTGTCCCCCAATCGTCAGCGACGTTTGCAGCGAGTCATCGTGCTTAATTGTGTCTTCAAACGGTACATTGCGGCCTTCCCAGCTCGCGCACGTGAGCGGTAGCAAAGAGAAGCTGCTGTTAAATGTAAAACAAAATAAAACTTAAACGAACATACACACATGCCACAAATAAACAGGTCACCATTCGCATTCGTAGCACACGGGATCCTACCGACGTCTCGAGTCGGTGCAAAATACCTCACATTCACCCGAGCGAGATGCACTGGGACAAACACACTGCCTGCCAAAGCAGCGCCCGAACGGATCCGACCGATGGACGGCAGGTTGGGCAAAAATTTGACGGCTACAAATTGCACTGGCTCCGCGCGAACAGACCTCAAAGATTCCAATCGTTACCCGAGCGTACGTCGCCGAGCTGACGAACGCCAGGACTCGCTGGCAAGAGAACGGTATATAATCAATCCGTCCGCTTTTTGTAGACCAAATGTGTTTTGTTCTTTTACTTTCAGTGAAACAAGTATTTCGCTCCCAAGCGTCCGGAGCGAGCAGAACCCCAAGCAGCATCTCGTCGTGAGCTGCATCTCTATACCGCTGTCTTTCGCTCTTTTCATCGTTTATAACTTTAATGAACATTTCGCTTGGACGAGGTACTGGATGCGCAAGGGGAAAACCTTGCCTGTAGTACGGTACGGTTAGTACGGAGGACAGGTTGGTTAATAATTACGGTCAATAAATTATTAAAGTGATTGTGTCCAATTTTGGACACTCTTTGTTGAGCGTTTGGAGCAGAGCGAGAGTCTCCCGCGCCCGAAGGCTGCGGCCATGATTGTTCCTCATACGAGGAACGACGATTGAGCAATCCGGGTCGGGAAATGGGTTGCCAAGGAATGAAATACGGAAAGGAAAGGTAAAGGTAAACGTAACGCTCGAGGGGAACTGCGGGACCGTGGGGAGTGGAGAAGCACTGCAGTGACATGTGCCATCCCATTTGACAGCTCGGTCCGTCAGCGCCTTTATATGGCTGCACCGAGAATGAGCCGTAAATGTGCATTGTAAAACAATCGAGACCAAATTGTTATGGCTCCAATTTGGCTGCATAACGGTGCAGGAACTGTTTGCACTCGAACGCACGATCGCCGTTTATAATTATCGGTGTGCAGTGGATCTTGCCTCGCCGCATCGTAATCGATCTTAACGATCGCTCCGGGTAGGATGCGTCCGATATAGCGTTTATAATTATCAGTGACCACATAATCGGCACGAAAGCATCGTCTGCCGGAGAAAAAGTGATGTGATTTGTGCAGTGAACGATCGTGCAACATTTCACTTTCCAAATATTGTATAATCACGCAATACCGATACGTCTGTGAGCAGATGCATAAGTCTGTGCGAACAACAACATTTCTCAGCGTATGTATAAGGCAGACAGGATTTACATACCCCGCCACGTCACGGATAAGTGATGGTAATGCATACACTCATTTGAATAGCGGATCGGTCATCTTGAACGGACTAACTGACCCACATCGGCAGCGGCTTCCCAGCAAACCCTAGCGGTATTAGGCGCCCCAACGACGACTTGATGTGCATCGTCACCGTCTCCAGCTCCCTGGGGACTCCCCGTATCAATGCAACGCTAATTAAATGCCACGCCTTTTTGCACAATCACACGTAAAAGCTCGGTCCTGGGGAGGAGGGGGGGGGGGACTCCCTGGACGGGCTTTATTGCGAAAGATTTCTCAATGGCGGAGCAAAACCATCGAAGACATAGAATTAATTTCCCCGGCAGTGCCTCGGACACGAACTGCCCGGATTTTCCTTTGAAGTTCCCAAAGCTTCCTCCAGGAACTTAGCAGGCGATCCCAAGTGTGGACTATTATTTGCGCAAGACAGTTATGTTAAGTCTTGGGCACAACGCATTGTGTACCCGGTGGAACTCCTCTTTAGGGCAGCTCCTATTTAACTGGCTGTACTGCTAGTGGTGATGGTGATGGCGGTAGTGGTGGTAGCTAGTGCACCCAGAACACCAGAACACTTTACCGGATGCATAATTGCACCGTGCAAACAAAGGCCCCACTGGCGATGTGCAGCCCATGGCCGAGGGCACCCCTTTTATGTTCGGACTAATGCTTTCTGGAAGTCCACAACCGGAGGTGAATCGCCGTGAGCTTGGCTTTCCCATGGCTAAGTACTTGCCAATAGAAACAATTGAAGTAATGGCACGATTTGGTCGATGGGAAGGTGATGGCAATGTAGGGCGCCACCGATGGCACTCCCTCCCGTGCATGTAGGTTTAATTAACAACCATCCAAATAACACCACCACGTTTTATCTGCAAATCAGAAAGAGCAGCTTGTTCCCTCATGAAGCAAACACAAGTTTATCGTATTTCGATACTTCCATCTATTCAACATCATCTGAAGTTTGGAAAAACTCATAACAAAAATTTGAAGCAAAACAAACTTATAGTACGGAGTGTACTGTTGTGATGTATAGAGGTTATTATATTTACTCCTCACCATAGTAGACCAACAAAACAGAAAGTTCAACAAGGAACCTTTTTCTTCAAGATTAAAAATCTTTAATTCTAAGAGTTCTACTTTTCCTCCTACAGCAACAAACCGCTTCCCGGTCAATGCACCGATACTCTATGGAGTCATAAACTTCAGACAAAGGTGACCCCATCAAGCACTCCGCGAACCGAGGTGTTTCCACATAATAGAAGGCCTTGGTAGAGAAATTGTTATCATTACCGGTGAAGCCAGCCCTGGACCGTCCTGCTCGGTGACACCCACATGCCGTGGTACAATGGCAACCTCAACCACTGAAGTCCACCGACGGTCGGCACGTGGTTATAGGTTGGGGTGGATAAAAGTCAAAGACTCTCGAACCGTCTCTCCAGAGCTCTGGCTGCGCCTACGGTCAACGCACCTCACGCTATGCTGAACGTCGGCGACGGTTGTTTGTTGTATCGGAGACCATGAATAATCGGACGCGGTTGCGATGTGCGATGTTTTCCATGCACCACCCTACCCCTCATGGTTGAACCGACCTGCTTCTCCCGAAGTGTCTTTGTTTACTTGCTCGATATTTTCCACTCGATTTTTGTTCTTATACTTCAGAGAACCGCGGGATCGCTAGTTTGGTAACATAGAAAATACCTTCACTGGGAGGAAACATACACACACACACATACGCGCGGGGAAGACAAATGTTGGTCGGGTGGTTCGTTAGACCTGGACACCCGGTAACAGAAACCCAAGCTCCCGTTGAGTGGCGAATGGGAGCGTATAGATTATGGTAGTGCAGACTGGTCGAACTTCAGCCGACACGGGTTAAGATGAGTTTGGTTAAGCTCCAAGACTTGCGTCGTTTTTTTCCATCGGTGCATATATTTATGTGCAGCGATCAAATACCTCTCGACCGAACGCAAAAGAGGAAACGTTTGGTGATCTCCAACGAAGCCCAACAAATGGTATACCGCGATGTTTGACTTCGAGACCTGAGAGAAAACTTTGTTTGGTTATCGCACCTTCTTCCCCGAACGTCGCCCAAAGGCCTGCCGGATGCCGGGTGCCCCCGTGGTGCATTTTGTGGCCGCATCTTTATTGCTCCAATATCCGGCACTTTTCGCCGACTTCGGTTCACAAGAGAGCTTCTAAAGCTCTCCCAACTGGCAGACCAGCCAACCATCCCGAATGGTCCCGGGCTTGCGGGAAGACGGTGTAGACACCGGGGTAGCGAAAAGTTGTCCCGATATCCCGAAAAAGGGCAACGCCTGATGGACGAATTTACGAACTTCTGCCCCGGACCGTACCGAAACCATCGGTACGCCAATTTTGCGCTCCTTACTACAGGCCCCCGAAACCCGGTTCGACGCGACTTTGTGCCTTCTACGGACATCAACATCATCTTCATAGCCATTTCCGTACGTGCACGTTTTGCCCCGAAGCGATGCTGGCGCGCGCGAAAAAGAGGGATGCGATAACAGTCCGGTGGGCTGGCCGTTTTTCAGTGCCGTGCGCTCTCAATAAGCAGTTTTCGTGTTGACATCTTGTCTCGACGTTGTTTGTTCTGCGTGTAGAATGTCTACACATGGCTGTACATGAAAAACCAAAGACGGTTGGTCAAAAAGCACGAGTCACCCCATTTCCAGTCACAACAGGGCAAACCCTCTGCATACTCAAACATCGCAGCGCAACGCTCCGAAGAGAAATGAATGGTAAACATATTCGGGGCTACTCGAGGAGAAAAATATGACTTTACAATGTTGCGAACAAATTCTTCAAAACATTCCCGCAGCCCAATGTATTTTGGATGGCTCTAGATTGGAGGACGCCCACGTGCACGACGTCCAAAAATGGAGTTCGCATGCCTCCACACTGATAGCTGCCGCATTTGCACGTAGGTAGCGACCTCTGCAAGACTTAATTAAATCCCTTCCGTTTATAAATGTACCCATTTCCTGCCCATTCTCTTGTGCTTTTTTCTTTCTTCTGTGCATAAGTATGTCCACTTTATATCTGATACGGGAAGATCAAATGTATTCGTTTGTCCAGAACCTCGCGTGGCGTGTGGCGTTGTTTTCTGCTACTCGCGAGTTGCGTAGGAGGGGACAAATGAACACAAATGGAACGCGCTCGTCCCATACCTTTCCTCAGCTCTAATGAGATAATCATTAGCCGTTGTGTTTCGACGAAGAAGCACCGGTATCCCATCCACCTTCCAGATGCTGATGGGCCTCCGAACGTGTTCCGTTGGCGTTCAAAAATGTATCGACCGCCCGCGGGAGTTGTGAGACCAAACCCAACCGCCCATGAGGCAGGTCTAATGAGTGCAAAGATCCTTTAGTATGCATGCCTTCTGCGCCTACGCGTTTAAAATTCATTGGGACCTCACATTTGGCAGAAGGCCTCAAGTGGTAGTAACTACTAGAGGTCGCTGGGAACTCAAATCCATTTCGCTGACACGGACACTTTCGCTTTGCTCATTTGTGTCAAATTCTCTGACAGCTCTTAGCGGCAATTCCACTTTGACTTCAGAGACCTAAAGCGGCAGCTATCTAGGATGTTTGGGAAACATTAAGATTTTGCACCGGACTGCTCAGACATGGGGCTTTTCTTCTTTCCCAACCGTCGAGCGTAAAGAGCGGTTCCGATTAGCTTAAGATGGAATCGATACGCAAATGAGTTCGCACAGGTTCGACATGTTCCGCCCGTCCCGGACCCGGACATGGCGCATGCGGAACACTTCGAAGCTGCAGCGAAGCTAAACTTCTTCTTTTACCTTGCCTTGAACCTCATGCATCGCGGGCTAACGGGAACTACATACAGTGAGCAGTAATCGAAAGTTTAGCACGAGGTTGTAAAGCAATAAAAAAGAAAGTTGTAATGGCGTCGGGACATCGTGTGGCTTCAGTGGTCCGACCGCAAAAAAATGTGGGATTCAGGCTAGGGTGTCAACTTTTTGATGTTTTTAGATCCAGTTTCTTGTGGTTGTTTGCGACTACGAGAGTCTGAAGCATCGGATATATAGCAAGAGTTGTTGGGCTTATTTGACTATTGTTGAAGTAGGAATGGAATATTCCAAACCGCTGACACTTTACTTGGCTAGAAAGCTTCATGTTCCGCGCACGCCTTCGTATTTGTTTTAAAATATTTGCAAGAAAACGGGTTAAGTCCAACTTTGGAAGTGGCAAGAATGGCACTCTCCCTGTGCTGCGCCACCAAACAAAGCCGATTCCTGATAGCCACAAGCAGCAATGCGCTTAACGCCTCCGATAAGGCGCCGGCTCGAAAGAATTACACGCCACTACATCACTAATCGCCCGCCGAACCTGTTGGCTCGGTTCCGGAGACTTTCACCGCGTGATTATCCTCCATAAAAAGACCGAACTCTCCGCAGTTCGCAACCAGTCCAGCAACACCACCACACCGCACTAGGGCTGCTGCCCGTTTAAAGGAGAACCACATTAGCGAAAGGGTAATAACGGCAGCCATCGGGCTGTGCCCGTGCTCCACATATTTGGTAGCGCCCGGGCTTTGATGGGCGGGTGGGCAGCAGCACCTTACTTTTACTTTTCAAATCCTCCCCATTGCTGGAAGGTTGGCAAACATTTGCGCCTCACTGCGGGCCCGCTGCGGGTCTACGGTTTCATTGAGACAAATTGTGCGACTTCTAGCAGGTCGTGGTCATGGTCGGAGGGCAATTCCAAGAAAAGCTAGCGAAATCGGCGTTTAGATCCTGTTATGGCCAGCCGGGTCGGTTTTATGGCAAGTCGTTCTGCAATAAATCCATGAAAGCTATTAGAAATGACTTCACGACTTTGGCCTACATTTGTGATATCCAAAACCAAAATCTGTTGCTGGTTTGTGTAAATTTTATAAATTGTTTTGAGAGAGTTATCACTGAAATCTGAGTAATATTTTCTCAACCGTCGAAAGTTTTCACTCCCTTAGTTCATTGTTTCTAATACATACTCCATCGAGACTCGCACGACTAAATCGTGAATTCGCAATATAAAATTAATAATCCTCCAACAAGTATAGATTGTGGATTCCACCATTAGAACCACGTCAAGAAGCACCCGCTAAAATAGACAACCAACCCTGGTCGGTGCGCCATGAATCAAAGATATCAGAATAGACAAACTGATTGCCGTTCCCAGGTGAAATCTTCCTAGACAGAAAAAGAGGTACTTCAGGGTGTTGCAGAGGAACCAATTTGTACTCGCCGCGCTGGTCAGGCAAAGGCAAGCGAGCGTGCATGTAAATTTTCACAATTTATCACTCCCGTCAGAACTACTGGTATCGTCATGTTGCAGTCTGCGCATGTTATGTTCACCCCACCCAAGCTCCTCTTTTTCTCTGTCTACGAGTTTCGCCATTGAAAGTCGGATGCGTTCGGTCAAGCCGCTCGAAGCTGCGGAACGATGGGTAAACGAAAATCGTTTGCGGTGTGGAAGTTTGTGGTTGTGCAAATACAACTCACTTAAGCGCTAGAACTTAAACTGGTATTTATCATAGAAAACATTCTTCCAACTACACTTGAGGGAGACCTATCGCCTATGCTGCTTGGTTGCTGCCTTTGCTCCACAATTTTTCCATCTCTACGGACTGGTTCTACTCCATTTGAAAGCCCCCTCGAGGCAGCGTGGTCCACGGCTATCGCTTGGAACGATCATTATGCACTCGACCTAGGGTACACACATTCACACGGCTGTGCAGACGAGATGAGTGTTTCCATTGCTTCCAGCTCGTCTTCGAGTCTGGCGCCCAGTTCCAGTGAAAACGGACAGCATATGGCTAACAATCCTACTCCATTGACCGCCGTTTGCGCGGGCACGCTTGCCACTATATGCAAATTGATACACGCTTGTGAGTGACGTTAACATCTTCCAATTGGCCGAATCGAACTTCCTGCCATCAGCTAATGCACGTACCAGACTTCCAAGAGATCGACGTCATCCTTCGATTCAAGCAGTTGCAAACATTTCTCTCCGAGACTAAATCGACTCCCCAGTGCTGGTAGAAGGGAACGGGATTGATTCATGTCGGACCCTGGAAAGGAGAAGCAACGCTAACAGGACTGCTTGCACCAACGTCTACCGTGTAATAATTAAAAAGAGATTAAACTCCGCATTCCAGTCATTTCCACTGAGCTTTAGGGAGAAAAAAAGTCCAAACAGTTCATGGAACTCGTCAGAATGTAGCACAAAACAACCCGTTCAACTCCAAATCGATCAAACAGACGGATGGAGAGTCAAGGATGCACCTCCGAGAGCCTTGCAGCAATCAAGTCTCGCATGGACAACTGATAGCAGGGCAGATGCTTCACGAGACCATTACACTTTATCCGAATGAAAAATCGGCTTACGATAAAAACAAAGTCACTCTGCGGCAGAACGAGTGGCTTGCCCGTTGTGCGGGAAGTGAATCATAAACGAAGTTCATCCATTAGATCCACTCCCTCACACAAACACACACACCAACCCTTGTCGCCATCGATCTCGCGCGAGGCGAGATGATGTAGTAGATTTGATTTCCTTAATTTTTTATTATTACCATAAACGCCACGATTGGACCGAGGAACGCCATAAAATCCGGTATGAGACGGACGCAAACTGGCGCGGGACCGTGTTTTTATTTTTCCTCCACCCATCCTTCCCTCCACTAGCCACCCCTGCGTCGAGCGGTCCGGGATCGAGAAAGATATAGGAAAACCTTAAAAGAGTGGACATTTGAAACCTACCACCATCGATCGTCGATCGTTTCGATCTCGATCGATCGACTGCACATCGCACGCATGGATCATCCGCCGTCCGAACGAACCGGGCGGCCGGTGTACAGCGACGGGGAGCACCCAGGACCACTTCCGTCAGTGGGATGCTCGTCGGCGGGAAGATTAATTTATCGTGATAAAATTCTTCCTCCTGCCTTCGGTGGCGTATCGCGCGGTTCGTCGGCGGACGAGTGCAGCGAGCATCAACGCGTCGTTTGCGGCGCATACGCCTCTGAAGAGATGCAAGTCCACGAGGCAGCGTTGTATGCTTAAGCAAGAAAAATATGGTTTCTTTGATTATCCAAACTAAGACTTTGAAGTAAATTGAAAATAAAATTTTCCACACAGCCATTTTTAAAACTATTGAGTCAACCCTCAAACTTTACAGTAGTAGGTAGTACAATTCAAACTTTATAAAAAATTAGCTTTGATTCTGATGTACACTTTTTCTTTTAAGACGATGGCTATTACGAAAAAGATACCATCAGCTATATGACCCTTACAAAGGATGATTGTATTCAAGAGCACATTTACCAAATTTTGTTGGTCAAAGTTTAGCCGCCCATTTGTTCTGAACTGTCCACTGTGCAGCACTCTGTAGACGCGATTGAAGGATAGACACCAGCCGTAGCACCGATCGAGAGCGATAATCTGCAAGACGCAGCGAAGATCCAGCGAATGCACTGTCGTTCGATTTCGCGGGCGATTTGCTGGCGGGCAAGTAATTAAGCACGGCGCAGACAAGTAGGCTTACACGACCAACGCAAGGACCGGGCGAAGATCGCGACCGGCCGACCCTTCTACTCTTCTGGTTCACGCGCCTGCCAGAACGAGGAAAGGGACTACTCACTCACGCTTGATTTATCAATCGTACCGCACGATGCGCACGGATGGTCGCGAATACCCAAGACACACACACACACTCACACACACAAAACAGATTGAAGGGGCAGTTTGTGTCCGCTCCGCGGTTCCCGGCACGCCACTGAATTGAAATATCACATACTGTCCGCCGTGGTCGACGCCGCCGATGGTGAGGAATTTGAAGCATTCGCATACTTCGTCGACGAAACGTTCCGTCTGCCCGTTCGATGAGTCGAACTCGATTATGTTGAGTTTTGTGCACCAGTGCCTCGCCCCTCCCGCGCCATCCGCCGGCACCGGATAAGTCTTTGACTTTTGAAATATTTTTTTTCACTGCTTCACCACCATTCTGCATCAGTGGATATTTCTTGTTTTTTTTTCTTCATAAGACCTACCATTTGTCTGTTCATCTTCGTTTTTATACATTTTTAGCCGTGGTCCACCGATGACCGATACGGTCGAGTCAACCGAGTTCCACGGACGGCGTGCCTCCGCCGTGGTATTAAGAAGGACGAGCAGACCGACGGAAGAATGGCTGACGATGCACTCGCATTCCGAACAACTCAGATGGTACCCTTGAGTGGGTGGAGGCAAAAAGAGTCTTCTTTTCAAATCATCCGTTTAAACTTCCACGAGTCTAGTAAGACCAAGGATAATTCTACACCTAAAAGTAGTGTTATGACTAACATTGCAACCGAGAGAGATGGAGAAAGCCGGACATTGAAATCGATTGTCCTTTAGTTCTCGTTCTTATTCGACCAGAAAGTGGACCACATTTACGATTGATTAATGATAGTTTGAAACGCGCCTTTCAAAGACCACAGCAATCCTACGGCGAACAATGTTTGGCAATCGATTCGGTCATCTTAAAATTTGAGTATTAGATCATACCTATGCAAACGACCGAGTGGAAGCTGAGGTTTGTTCCACATTTTGTTCTGGGAAACCCTTTCGAAGACCATCTATCAACATCGCTTATTAATGAACCGAAGGATCATTCCGGAAGATTACTTCTACTTTACGACGAACCGCTGGTAACGATTATTAAATATTCAGCTCGCACCCCCGCAACACTAGTTCCTTGCATTCAGCAACGAAGTTGTACCGACAGATCGCATCGCATGCTCCTCCACCGTTGGCTTTTGATTAATACACATTCAAAGCGGACACAAAGTTGCCTTTTAGTGCCAACATTAACGGGACGATACGATGAGCGTGAGGTGAATTTTATCGTGCAGCGCGACACCACGTCGCATATTTCTTACAGCCGTCCCCCGATGGACGACAGCTTGGATGGATTTCCTAGACAAGAAAGGAGTCCACTTGAACCTTACAATGTAGCTGCCCGGGACCGGGCAGGACCTGAGCGCCAAGGGACAAACGGTTTGACAGGATCGCCGTCTTAACGCCTGGGGAAGGAATGAAAAGGCAATCGGTGACGGTAATCGGCTCGGAAGATGGTCGAGATGGTTGCGTGTTGGGTCCGCACTATCGCGGAAAGCACAGAGAAGTGGCGTAGACGTGGCGATAGTCGATATAAGATGAACCAACACTCCATGATATAAGAATCAAAGCGCAAGGCAGAACATTGTTACATTGTTGTTGAGCGACGCATTCGCACATTGCACAGTGCAGCAACATATGCTCCGTTTGCAAATCGAGTGCGATTAAATTTTAATCACCTCGTTTATTTCCACCCGATGTTAAATGAGCCTGCCCGGACGGGAAAGTGTACAGAATTCGTACCATTGGGTAATAAAATAAATACTCTGTGCCGACCGAAAGACCAAGGGCATGACTCATGCGGAAAACAAGGCGCCTCGAAGAAGGAGTTCGATAAATGAAAATCTTAACACCTACATTAAGTTCAAAGCAACTTTACAGTGGACTACTAAATTGAGCTCAAGGGGTAAGTCTTCATGCACATGGTACTTGTTGATATTAAAGTTATACCAGTAAAGTCAAACCAGAATTAGCGGCTAAAATATATGCTTGCGAACGTTACGTGACGTTACGGAAGACTCGACGCGCACAGGAACTAGGCCACTGAAACATCACTTCCGCTGTAAGAAAAACATGCCAATAAGCTCGCGTACGCCGAGTAGGAAGTGACGCATCTCACGCCCGCCAACCACGCGGCGCGCAATTGTTTAATGAGACAATGAATCCGCGGGTTCGTTTGTTTGGAAATGGAAACCCAATTGCACGAGTGGTGTTTTAAATCGAAAAGAAATCTGCACAGACAAGTTCCACTCCCCCTTCATCCAACCCCGAACTCGAACCATTTCCAGCCCGATGCTCTGGGGCTCAAGCTGGGGCTTTGAACAAAAGAAGCATACGTACGGCGTAAGCCCATGGACGCCATGGAGGTGATGGTGATCGTGTACATTAGCGCACCTGAACATGCAGTTGTTGCTCGCTCATTAGCGCCGGAAAATGTATTTTGATAATCGTGCCAGCCAGCTTCACCTTTCGCCGTCGGCGTGTGGATGCTTCAACTTTTGCACCCCTCTCCCCTTACTCCCCACCCCTTTTCCGCCCCCTTCTGCCTGCCGAATAAACTCGCGGGCCAATTACGCCAGCCAGCCCACCACCGTCTCGTTATGCAATAGCGCTCGGAAGATCACACCATCGAGCAGAAATTGTGTCAGATAAACCCGGGCTCCGGTGTGCTTTCTTTTGTTTTTCGTTTCCTTCTTCTTGGGCTTAGTTTTTGTTAAATGGAAATCTTTAATACCTTTTTAATATCACTGTGGAACGCAAGCCAGCCGTTCGCCGGGCAACACACTCTACATTAGTACATCCGCGCCATGCGTCGTGTCTAATTGCACCCGCTCTCCATCACCTCCACCGCTCGTGTCTGTGTGTGTTTGTACGTTTCAACCTGTCCGGGGATGCCGGGCAAACGGCGAGGTCGCAGCATACGCACGCGAGCAAGCAAACGAACGGGATCGCGGAAGCGGAGCATAAAAAATAAACATTTGATGAGCAGCACATAAAATCGCACACCTCCGTCGAGGGGGAGAGTAGCGAAGGCGGAGAGGGTGGAGGGGCTGGAGACGATGAGGTGTTCCGTTCCGATGAAGTGCTGCCACGACGGGGTTGAACAAATCACCCCACAAATCCACCCCGGGACGGGAGAGATAGCAGCATTAGCGAGAGGAAAAACCAAATCTCCCTCCGGCGGGGAACTCGCTTCGAGAAAAAAAAAGCAAGCCAAACCCGGACAGAATAAAGATCAGTTTATCTAATGGCTGCGTACTGTCCTCGGGACTACGCACGATGGACGTGGCTCGTCCGTACCGCGTTGGTAGTGGTGGAAAAATCTAATTTGCCTCCGAGAGTGCCACAGCAATAAACAGCCGAAGGGGACCTGAACCGAACAACTGTAGCCATTTAGCTGATCGCCTTCCGTCGGCACAGCCACCCGCCAGCTATCCGCACCTTCAGCAGGGCTCCCAGAACTCCCGGCAGTCACCCTTCCCTCCCTCGGGAAAGGAAAAAGGTTGAATAAAAACAACGCACCTCCTTTCCCTCGAGCTCTCGAATGTGGTCTAGGCGTCGCCGTGCGTCTGGTAATCTACGCACAGGGCTACACGAACGCGACAACTATAATTGACCGGAGGCATTGATTTTCTACTTTATCGAGCACGGCCCTGCCCCATCCGCTCCGTGACAGGGTCCGATGATGTGATGTTTTCGTTTCAACCCTCCAGAGCCCCGTTAGATGGTGGTCGAAGTTGAACGAATGGAAAACCATCACCGGACCGTGCATTTAGGCGTCGACGAGGGTAAGGTTCTTTTAATCATGCAGCTGTGAAAGTACTCAGCGGAGTGTCAGCGTTTCAGAATTCAAAAGCAAACGGTAATTAGCACCGGTGAACCAGCTCCGGAGCGCTAGGGGAGGGAATAGTCACTGGTGGCGATTAGAAGAGGCGCGTACCCAAACGCAAACGCACCGACCAGTTTCTGCACGCCAGAATTGCTCGGAATGCACTCCAATAGAACGCGATGAGTGAAAACAGCTTTGGTCGACCAGCTCCTTCCCAGGTTCAGGGAATCCAGAACCAACGACGACATTCTTGCCCGTCGCGTGTTATCGTCGACATAAGCTCATCAGTCTGATTGCCATCGGACTCACGGCAGGAGTTGTGGAACTGGAGGTTCCAGCCCGCTCGCGAATGCCACAGGACGTTTGACCACAAATTCTATCGGCGTCCTCCACATCACGATGCACCACCATCATCCACCATCACCCTCCGCCAAAGCGAAGTTGAGAAAATCCGATTAAAGCTCGTTTACATATAATACGGTGTGGAATTGCTTGCTCGCCCTGTTCGAACGCCACAGGTTTGGCGCGGGCAGAGTTCCATGTCACCATGTTTCGCCGGATCTGACAGGAGCCCAAAGACGGTGCGCTCCTCTCGATCACGTCGATAGGCGATCTGATTCGCCCTTGCTTGTTCTCCGGCGGGGCTTAGACGTCACCGAGAATTAGCAGGCCGACCGCGCGCAGTTTAGATCCGCACGATCCGTTAGTTAGGAAAGCGGAACGAGCGGTTTGGCGGCGATTGTTTTGGGATGCCTATAATCCTATCAATACGAAACTCGATCGTGCCCGCCAGCCTTTCACCGGCCGCCAAGAGGTACAACTCCGTTGTTTCGGACCGTTTGGGTGCTACTGTTTAGCACATTCTTGAGCCGCCGTTGCCGATGGAAGGTGCCGGTCCATCTAAATGGATTAGATTGTTTTATTTCTCAATTGAGACCGGGTTCAGACGGTACCGGAGGGTTTTAAGAAGTTGCTACCGGGGTTTAGCTCCGGCCAGTTAAGTTACGCATCCGTGGCGCTCTTCCAAAATGTTTCTTTTCTCGTTCCGCGCACCGCTCGTAAAGAACTTTAGTGTCATAAGCGCACGGACTTACGGTCGTTTCTAGGCGTGTTGGAGATTATTCACCCTCCCCGTATCCGTAACTGCCATCTCGGGCCGCCTGAAAGCTGGTTTAAATTTTCGCCGGTAACACGAGCCGTACAGATTGCCATCATCATGAACTGGCTGGGAAGGAACCCTCGCACGACGTCACGCCGTGGAAACAGTGTCCACTGACACATCGAGAGGCTAAGCAGATTTTATCGAAATCCATATAAATAACCGGTGACTTCTAGTGGGCTATTGGTGCGTTGCAATGGTGTGTGATCTATGCTTTTGTGTACAGACGAGTGCAATTTGATCCTGTCGTAGAGAAACCAACCGAAGGTGTGGTTTCATATTTATTGCCTCGAGGTATCACTGTAAGCCATTATTGAAAATATATTTATCATGAAAAATAGTACCAGAATTGATAGCAATTAAAGTGTGCCTGGATGATTTACAACAAATCTTAACATTTTTTTAAAATTTGCTTGAGATGTTAAAAGTGCTTTTATCCTATTTATAGTCATTCCCCCCATATTAGATATAAATTATTTAACAAGAAAGTTCTAAAGCATGAATATTCTAAACAGAAGCTAAAATAACTCACAGTATCTCAAATAAAACGGCGCCTACACATAGCCCAAAAAGCCTATGTTTTTTCAAAAGTACAAGTAAAACCTCCGTAAAAACCTTGTCGAATCGCGCAGCAATTATGAACTACAGATCGGTGCGAGATTTTGATCACTAGTTAAAACTGCTAAACCGACGACCGAACCTCCAGATATGCCGATAATTAGTGCAACGCAGCAATCAGCATTAAGCATAATCTTACCGACATCTCTAGCAACACCTCCCCCGGACTCACGCCACCACCATATAAGAAAACGAAAAGGGAGTGTTGGCACCTTGTGACCACCTATCTTTTGGGGATGCAAAATTTATGTAACACTGATCCGCGCGATATCGTGCACCGGTGATATGTTGCCCTCACTTTTTTTTCTTCACTCTCTTTTTACAACCTTGCTTCGGTGCCCATGGGACGACCGTTAGTTGCCTACTCTTTCACCTTCGCCGGCATCGTAGCAGTGGAGGAATGGGAAAAACATTTTGCTAAAAAAAACCGTACACTCAAAGGGAGGGAGTGTAAAAATCCATTAAAAACCTACCTCAAATTGGTAACGCGCTTTGAAAACTATCTTAGCCTTGTGAGGGGTGGGAGAGGGTAGACGGGGGGGGGGGGGGGGGGGAAGAAACGTTGAAGGAGGAAAACAGGACAACTCTTCGATACGTTCCGCGGCCCGGGCAAACCCTAAACCGCCACTAATCCTAGGCTGAAGAAAAGAAGCGAACTTACCTTTTTCGACGCACCGGACAAGGGATCGGTTGTCCTCCTTCTAGGTCAGGTTTGGCCGAGACAGGTTGAGAGAGGTCGTCTGAGGGAGATTTCGCTTCCCTGCGTCGCTGGGTACGCACCGCACACGTTCTCGTAACACGTTTGAAATGTTTTTAACACCTTTACCACCGGCTCGCGTTGGTCAGCGTGCGCGAAATAATGAGTAATAAATGTTGCCAATTAAATGTATGCACGCAGGGGTAGCAACCCCCTCCTACCCAAGGGCCGGTCGGACACCAGACGGACGCGCACTTTTCCGCGACAGTTGTAGGTTTTTTTTTTGTGTTATTCCTTCGCACTCCACACTTCTAGATTTTTCAGAGATTAGCCAACCATGTATGTAAGCAACCGAACGCCCGAATCACTGCAGACCACTTCGATATGCCACTGTCACTCACCAATGTCGCACGGCAATATTGCACAACGAATCTGGTTGAAAACTGCTTGAAACGAGTATTATTTCTTCGTGTATGTGTGTATATGTTGTTGTTCACGAACCGTAATGCTCGTTTCTGCGATGAAAAACCACAACTAGCGGCGCACCATTGAGCTTACCCTGCAGAAATAGACAAAGATTAAAATGAGCTGATTAACTAGCCCGGCCAGACCGAGGCACTGAGCTGAACATGGTAACCGAACGATCGAACGATGCCACTAAATGTCACCAGTAGGTTGCAGGCGAACGATGCACTTGCAGTGCAGCAGTGCACAGTTTACCATTACAGCTCGTTCCCGATGGTCTCGCTCGAGCCACTTCCGTTCGATTGCGCAATTGTTATTTGCACTTGAAATTAGAGTCGATTTGAGCCCCCTTCCCTTACCGAAGGGGAAAACAACAGACTGACATTTCGGGACAACGTCGGAACGGAACGAAAAGCTCCTAGAACCTAGAGAGCCGTTGGGTGGGCGCGCGCTTCTCTACGAGCTCCACAGATTCCGCAGTTCCCAAGCTACAAAGCGCTTGGTGCCTTGGGCAAACAAACCGAAACGCCTGAAGAAGAGAAACCCTTCCGAAACCAGTGTCAACACGAGGGTGCGCGCGCGCGCTCGCACTCACGGTTGTTCTTCGAGGGATGAGGCCTTTAATGCTGTCGATTATTCATTTATCTTCGCCCCGCGGGAAGGTTGCCATGCGGGTTCGGGCCGCAGCAGCAGCATACCACAGCAAACACCGATGCACTTTCCGGTTGCCCGCACCGCCCCGAGGGCACCGCGCGTCGAAAGCGCAGATGCAGAACGCCACAACCGTACACGATGCGAGAAAGAGCTGTGCGCGCAAGCAAGCGACGAACCTCCGCCGTTGCGTCTTTGCGCGGTCACATTGTTTGCTCGGACGTCGAGGGATTTAAATTTGTTTATCAAACACTGTGCACTATATCTTTCGTTTCGGGGCTGTTGTTTTAGCCGCGAGCATGTAGAATATCACACGCGAAAGGACGCGGAACCCGCAGCCGGGTGACTGGCCACCATTGCTCGGCGGGAACAAATACTCACAGAACGTGGAGGAACACCGAGAAGGTTGATGTTCCATATTCTCGAGATTTAACATCCTTACATTTGACTGCTGCCTTCATAAATCACTTTGTCCCTTAACTGTTTATTGCCTCGAATATAATCACTTTTCACGCCAGCCTTTATCGATTAAAAACATCATTACTCTACATCACATCCTCCATGGTTTCCGCGATAACGAAACGGTATAACAGGTTGCCTCGATGTCTTTCATGCCCCTTTTTTTTGTTTCTCGGTCCACTTAGGCAAAAAGGTCACCGAAAGGGGCATAAACCTTCCCATCGCCTTTAGCATCTAACAAAAGGTGGACGAAATTGTTCATCCCTTGATGAAATAAAAAGTGAAAAAATAAAACAAAGTCACCACATAACACTCGCACACACTTGCAACGCACCGGGTCAAAACGGATCGGAGGGACATTTTTCTCATTCCACCCCGTCCGAAATGATTCTTCTTCTTCGCCTTGCTCTGCTGGTAGCAAAACACGTTCATCATTATCTTGTCAAGTCACGGAAAGCGCAGAAAGGGCACGAGGATGCGACCGGGATCAGGACGGCTACCGCGGAGCGGGGTGACAAGAATGTAACACAGGAATGGCACAATTTGGCAATTGGAAGCAACCGCAGCAAGCGACGAATTCGACAACAGGTTCCGGAGGATGCAGCTCAAGAAGTGTGTGAAATTAAGAGAAAGAAAAACGATTGTCGAAAAATAATTCAAAATACCACCAGCAGAAGCATCCACCAGGTGTCCGTGTGCATCCGATCAAACGTGCTGAAAAGTTATTTCAAACTAATGAATCGTTTTTATTTTCATTTCGCACACCCGTTTTCGTTGACAATGGACACTTGTATTTATAGTTTTGTTAAATGTTTGAGCACATATTAGCACTTTTAAATTATTATTTTGAATTGATAGTAAAGTTAATAGAAAACATTTTTCATTGATGTGTGTCCTAACAGGACTTGTTCGTTTTATCCACGGGAGAAGTGCACGAAAACACAATCAATCTACGATTTATCTTCAACTTACAAGACACAACATTGCTTCACTCCATGTACTTTTCGTGCACGAATTAAGCCAACACTTTTGATTGCTCAGCAGAGGCAACTGTTAACGTACCATTCACATACAAACAAGATAAACAAGTTTTCTTTTTCGGTTTTTGAATTCACCATTCCACCGCAAACACTAAAATCCTTCACAATTTCAATCGTTAAATTGAAGAGTTTCAACACAACCGCAATGCGTAACGCACACTTTACACTCCCGACCAGCTCAACACGTCGACGCGGACTGACGGCGTTTCGAGGCTGCTTCGCGATCTCTCCGTTCGCTGCTCACTGTGAACAGAATAAGCATCCAACATGTTTCGCTCCGCCATCAAACATGCCTACGAAACATGATAATGTTTCTCCATTCTCTCGGTATTTCTCATTCTATTGATCCTCTCATTATGCGTGCATGAATGTTTGCTCTCCACGCGGTGTTCGCGCATAGTTCGTTGGTTTGGGCATCAAAGATTCTTCCTTAAAAAACCCAACCACAGCTACTCTGAAGGCTTCCGAATGCTCTCTTCTGCCCTGTCGTCGGCAGTGGTTCCCGTTTTTTTTAGCTTTTGCATTTGCTTTTGCTTTGCAGCTTAACATTTTCTCTCATTTATATTTCGTTGCCTTTCTTCTCGCCTTTCTCATCTCACCGTTTCTTTCCTTTAAACCTCGTTCGATTGGGTTTCTTTTAGCAGCATCGCCACCACCATCGTCATCATCATCTTCAGCATTCCTCGGCTGCCACAGCCGCTGCCGTCTCCCGTGGGCTTCTGATTTTCCCGGGCCCCACTTTCGGGCCGCAACCGTTGCCATTCGTGGCCAAAGTGTGCGATAGTCGTACACACAACTTAAATATTAGTCACTTTAATGCGATCCCCGAGTGCTCCCATGCCTTTTCTATATGCTACTTCATTATCGTATGTAAATGAAACTATTAAAAGAATTTTTATCAGCTTTATCGTGTTATCGGCGATTGTGGAGGAACACAATCTTACACATCGTTGTACACCCTCGGAAACCCGTTCGATGCGGCAGGGAACGGCTTACGCCACAGCGCCGCTTTCCCACTGCTGGGAAGTTGTTCTCGTTGCGTTTCTAAGTATCACCAGCACCGTAGATCGGTGGTCAACCGCAGGCTTCTACCAACCGAACGATTGGAGCGAAAGCCGGGACGGAGTCAGGATGGAAAGGATGCTGCCGAAGAGAGGAACCCTTCACATTCAAAGCCACCAGGGATAGAGGTATATGCTGGTGTACGTATAAGATCGAGAGACAGACAGATAAATAGAGAGAGAGTGAGAGAGAGAAAAAAAAAAGAGATTGAAAGAGAGTAGAAGAGAACGAACATGAGGGCAGGTCTTGTAAGACGCTGGAGTACTCTTGAGGGCAAGTCTCAGCAGGAGCCTTAAATTTTCTCCGCTGGAAAGCAGCGAGGATCGTTTTGAAGATCAAGTACACTTCTCGGGAAGCTAGCCCTCTCTACAGGCGAAGGGGTTGCTAAACTTGCCACAACATCAAAGAGTAGGCCCTTCGCCACAGTGTGTGTGTGTGTGTCAATGATTTTGGCTTCCTTATGATTCGCTTCCTGAATTCGCGCACGTTGACCCAAGAGCGTAACCCTTTGCGAAGGCGATAGGGACATTCACATCGACGACACTTCAGGTGATCGGCGCTCCTACCCTATTAACCGAAAGCAAGTGCTTGGAAGATACGGATGAAATGGTTTAAACCACCCTCCATTATCTGATGCACCATGCAGCACGGAATCTCCGGAAAATCTTCTGGTTTAATAATGATGGAAATTAGTCAAGGTGCATACTTGCCCCATGGGCTGCTTGGACCCTCAAATACACCATCGATCGTGTCGCAGGGAAGGTAAGAACGTTTCCGAACCGTCGCATGCCCTGCTCAGGTCTGCTCTGCTAAAGAGAAAGGCGTCGCCCGCCGTGGCCTATCGACGGGTGATCTTGGGCATGAAGCATGGAAGCTCTGTCCGCGGTTCTCTTCGTGCGTCTGTAAACGCGACGCAAAAGGGCGAAGACACACGGAAAGGCAAGCGCAACGAAATGATAACTGTCAATCGAAGAGGGCGAGGCGGACACGCGAGAGGAGGGGGGGGGGGGGGGGGCACGTCGTGGCGCAGAAGGATGCTCGCTGAAAATGATACATTCCATACAAGGGAACGGATGGATCCGGGAAGGACATTATCATAATGCCAAAATAACGCTGAAAAGTAATATGTCATTTGGAGGCTGAGGAATGGACCCACCGTTCGCCAGTCCACCGTGCGTCTCTCCCTTGTTTTCCCACCACCACCTCGGTAGGGTAATATGGGCCTGGGTCTTGAAAATATATGGCCCCGATAGGCTGCGGAGCGAACCAATCGGTCCGTGCAAATATGTTCATTTATTATGTAAAGGGAACCGCATCATTCGAAAGCCCCGGCATGCTGGGATAAAAATTGATGGTATTAGTAGGTGCCCTAGGTTTCGTCTAGTGCAAGCTGTAGGATAAGTCGCCATAGAAACCGTAAAGACATTGTGTGAGGGCTTTATTTTTCCAAGCCAAGGACTCCATCGTATCGGTAGTTATAAATAGATATCGAAGAAATATGATTGGAATGCAAAAATATCAAGCCCACTGGTTAATCCGACACAGAGTTCTACGAACGTTAATCTTTCATTGAGCTACAAGAGAAAGTGCTGAATCATCTAGGAAACTTCATCCACTAAATTACACGTCGTCTATTTGATAGGGTCTATAACAGGGTTAAAATTATTCTAAAGAACTTTGTAGAAGAAAAATCTCAATAAAACATGCTTTTGTTTTTTATGACTTAGCTACCCGCTCTACCTCCGCTGTCCGGCAGTACAGTCTGGAAAATGCGTGAGCCCACAAATTCCTGGAATGCGCATTCCAACACATTCTGAATACAACTAAATGAGCCGACGCTAGCGGAAAGAAAGTATTGCGGAACGGCTGCGAAATGGTACGTGTGCGTAAAACCCATCGACTGGTTTTGTACGATCTTCTACCACAAAAAAGGCAGTCCCTAATTGGCGTCGGACGAGACTAGCGGTGGGTGAGAAACGAGGATGGTGAGAGGTTTGATAGTGAAAGATAACACCACGTACCCTGATGCTAATGGCCTTGGGTGGGTTTGATCGAAAAATTATTCCAAAATTTAGCACACTTCCCCTCGCAGCAGAACTGATTCGATAGAAAACCTGTTGCCTGACGCACAGTTTAGCTTTACATCGCGTTGCTTCTTCTCGCGTTACTTACCATTCCGTTAGAAAAGTTATGGAATGTGTGGCCCGCAGAACGAACATCTACTAGATCAAAACTTTATTGGTAGCAAATGATCGTAGTGGATGGAAAATGTAGGACAGTTACGGTTTATAACAGCGGCCATCGCTTAAATAATTACCATGCAGTCATCGACAGCGCCAAATTTCAGAACCAAATTTATAATAGAATCCACCTCTTCTTTATACCAAGTTGTTCGGAACCTTACTTGGTGCACACGAAAAAAGAAGGGAGAAAATTGAAATCACAGTAATCATTGACAGCACTATTGCTAAATCAAACACTTAAATAAAGCTTCTATTCTTCAATATTGTATGCGAAGGTGTATACCGCGAATGTAACATTTTGCTTCATTCCAACCCGACCCGACTGAAATGAAATACACTTTTTGTTGACATGATTGGAAAGTATAAAAAAGCGCGTATTAGGTCTTGTATCAGTGTCTTGTTGAAGCAAATGACCCTTTTGCAATAAATAACAAAAAACGCAGCGGTAATGAGATGATTTTCAATATATTTTAACCAAGTTAGATAACGAGTATTCATGTATTATTTCATTTCTTTTCAGTCAAACGAATTTTCGCATTCAAAAGCTTTGCCGAAACGACCCGCTTAATGTAACTAATGTCCACCGTCCTACCGCCCCGCTCTAGCACTGCAATCAACAATTGCAGTACATTGGTCTGAGTTTTGAAAGGCACTTTGGGTTTAAATTTCCCAACACCGTTCCAGGAACATTTCAGCAGGAATTTGGGCGAAAACAGGAGGCGCAGCATGTGGTGCAGTTCCTGCCGGATCGTTTTGCCCGGTTTCATGCGACTACGAAGCCACAGTTTTGTTTGGTTAAAGCTATCCGGCGTTCCCAAAGACCTGTCTACCATGATAAGCTTCTCCTTCGAAGCAATCGTTCTTTTCAGAAAAATCGGCTTCTTAGGAACGCTTGGCGTCGCGGCAGCAGGACAATAAAGCCGATGGTTGTTGACGAACTGTTCTATAGTACTCCGCAATTGTTCGAACGCGACGGTTAGCTGGTGGGTTGCCTGCTTGTTTTGTTCCACCGCTTCCAATAGTCCTGCTAACATGGGTGAAGTAATGCATCCTGCTTCCATACGGTGTGAAGTATTGGTTCCTGCTTCCACACCTGGTGAAGTAATGATTGCTTCTTCCGTGCTGGGTGAAGCAATTGATCCTTCTTGCATACTGGGCGAAGCAATGGTTGCTTCTTCCGTACTAGAAGGTTCCATCTAAAAAGATAGTGATGCACAGGTTATTTTTATTTTGAAGAACTGAGTGGGCCATGCAAAGTATAACGTACTGAGAATATTCACCTTCAGCTGTACCAGAAGTGTTCGTGCACCAAATTAACCGATTGATGTTCACGCGGTAAAAGCTTGTTTAGAAATAACAAATTCAACAACACAGAGGATCTGACAGTTCTCTACTTTATTTTTCTTGCGACAAGCTTAAGGTCACTTTACATGTAAGCACAGGACTCTGGAGCTTAAGGTCACTTTACATGTAAACAATATAAATAAAACAATAACCGTCACCCGTTCAACCAAACCTACATACGTAGACGTTCAGCCGGACTACCCGGGTAGTCCATACATTTTGTATGGGAGACTCCGTTTTCCTGTACTTAAGACTTAATAACTTTTAATCTATACGTCGGATCGATTTGAAATTTTCAGTGAAGATACTTGAGGGTGTTTCTCAAAATATTGTATAACTTTTATAATTTTAAAAATTCATTAAATATGTTAATTTGAGATTCCAAAAAATTTCACCCTTCACATCTATGACCCAAACCTGTGTAGCTTCAACATTTTAGATAGGAGTTTGCATTTTCTGTATTTCAGTATACGTATCTTTGATCATTGAAGCTGAATAGCTTGAAATTTACAGAAAATTATTCAATTTTTTTTCCAACAGTGTTTTAGAAATGTTCAACGTTCAAGTAGGATTGTTTCATTCGAAAACACGAATTCGATAGTTTAAACATTTATGCCTTACGTTTAGGTATTAAAATCTCAATCTAATATTAAATACAAGTATGCTACACATAAATTTGTTCAGAAAATGTGCGCCACAAACACGTTTATTAATCCGCTTCTAGTCGACTATGTGTGTGATTCGAAGTACAACAAAAGCGAAGTAAAAGTGAGCGTTATGGAAAATATCAATCTTTAGAATAGATAAAACCGAACAGACTTATAGAAGAATTACTGGCAACAGCATTTCTGACGAAAAAAGAATTAAATAACGGACAAAACTCTGTTCCCAGTTAAAGCATGAAGATAGCATGAAGCGACTGTCTCAGTTTATTAATTTTTACAATATTTTATGCAATTTTCCAAAAAAATTCAAGTATTTAAGTATCTACGAGCAAATATCTTCTTCTTCTTCTTGGCGTAACGACCTTGTTATTGTTGGTCATGCCTGCCCGTTAAGGGCTTACGAGACTTGTTTTCCCTGTTATACGTGGATAGTCAGTCCTCTAGTACAGGGGAGGGTCCGGATTCGAACCCACACCGTCGAGATGGTGTTGGGCAGCCCCGGCGCTCATGGGCCAATTTTCTAACCGGCGCTACCGCTCGGCTGTCGCGGAACCCAAAACAGTAATTTAAAATTCTCAATTTTGCATATGGATTCCCTTCTGATTTCAAGTAGCACATATTTATTGAAACAAAACACTGAGCAGTCGAGAGATGATATCCGCGTTATTCATAATATTTTGCTGTTTCTCGTTTTATTCACTATTTTACTAGTTCATTACATCGATTCCACCTGATGAGAATATTTTTGTACATGAAGTACCTTATGATTCATTAAAACAAGACTACCCTTTATTTTATGTGGTACGACAATCCCTAGTGGGGGACCAGGCCTCTCTCCGAAGAGAGTTTCTGTAACTAAAAGACGGAATCGGCGAACAGCCCGTTCGTAATACCGGAGGGTGCCGACTCGAGATTCGACCCCACACCAGTATCGTAGTGTTTCCTCGCACTATCGCTGCATCCCCACACACAAGACTAACCTATGATTCATTAAAACAAGAAATGACGGAATAGGCACAACTTTAGAATTCTCAGTCCGAAAGGCCCATTTGGACACTGCCTGAGAATACTGCTCTTTTGCTACGTGTTTTTTTATCCTACGATTTACGTTTTTCTGGTTTAAATTGTAATCATTACTTCACTAAATGTAGGTCATATGTTTCACAACATATGATGCTGCGTAGTTGATTGTTTATGGGAAGAAGCGACACTCTTCGCCCGAGCAGTTGAGTAGTTTCTGAAATCCGTTTTGCGGGTCGCCCACGGTTAGGTCGAAGAATTCGATTCGGTAGGGAACCTATTTAACTAACGCCGAATGCACGTGGTGCAGCTACTTCTTAGTTTGGAAGTACCGTATAATTTGATTTACACTCGGTTTCAGTGTAATTATCGTATAGAGCTCCACGACCTGCAGCGTTTCCTTGGGCAGTTAGAGTCGCACGAACAAAATCCTCGTAGCCGCTCGAGTGAATAGTAAATATATTCCTTTCAATCGTTGATTGCCCATATACGCCTTCCCGAGGTAGATGCACTAGAAATACTGAAAAAAGATAAAAAAATAATATTATTCGGCTTCATATAAGTCATGTCGCGTTTATGACTTACTGCATAAAATTAATGCAGGTTTCTGCAGCGCTTATGAAGAGCGATAACGCTCCCAGATATTTGGTAAGCGTATTTGTTTCAACCAGGATGTCGAACGCGGGCAGCTCTTCGCTCTACTGATCTTCGATGTATTCAGTTAGTGGGAGCTCCGGTTCGAGTCTATCAGTAACTGGAGATTGTGCTCACATTCGTCATGCTAAAAAGATGAAAAAAAAAACTATTGCACTTGTGCTTGCACCGACCGTTTAATCATCTTACTCTTATCAAATAGATTGCCTACAATGTTGCACTGGCTTATGTACGGGTCTTTTTTTCTTCCATGTTAAATAGCTTCATGATCCTTTTCAATGTTTTATACAGCGGTTTGGAATGTTCTTGTAAGTCCTCGCTGCAAGTTCGGAAGTCCGACCGTGCTGCATCCATGTGTAACGGTCGTTGTTACGGCGGAAGGGAAGACCTTTATAGAAAAGTATTCTGTAGTTTCTATAAAAAATTTCATCCAATAAAAAATCTATTCATTCGTTCTTGGTATAAAAAATATGCAAACATACCTGATATCGTGTCATACCAATCGACAGTGGGCAGTTATACGATCGAGCCTAAAATAGGCTGAATGTTTGCATTGCTTCCCCCGAAGAAAATATTGAAGTAAACGGGTGTTCTGGGTAGCGTCAACCGTCATCGCTTGATCTGGATTATGCTAGGTTTGTGGCGAAGCCCTTTCCCGTACATCGCCTAATTCTGCAGCTTTCGTTTCTTTTTACATCAGATAGGGGTGGTCGGGGTAATACGCACCTCTTAAGGAAAACTATAAAATTTTCTAACAACTTGGCTCTGGATTGTTGATTTCATCACTGAATTGGATTCATTAAAGTTCAAACTAGTTACCAGTTCAGGAATTTTTGCCTTTTTTGCTAAGAAAAACGTATTTTTTTCAGTTTTGAAAAAGTTCAATTTTTGATCGATCTGTATCTGGTTGAGGCAAAACGCCCCTTTGCTAGGGGTAATACGCACCACAACAAAGGGGCAATACGCACCACAACAAAGGGGCAATACGCACCATAACAAAGAGGCAATATGCACCACAACAAAGAGGCAACATCCACCGTCAAATAAAGATAGTTTGTTTACAAACTGGTGCATTTCACCCCGACATACTGGGTGCATATTGCCCCCATTCATAGTTGAACACATTTTCAACTAAAATATGAGTAAATCTGCATACTTTCCGAAATTTTCATGAACAGTCTCAAGCACTGATTCTCAATTCACTAAATTTCGTATTCCTCGTGGGCAAATATTGGTATTTGCCCTTAATATTCCTTAGCAGAATGGTACGTCACATTATAACAAAAATTATCTGAGCTGAGAATGATTTTGTTTTGCGTTTATTTCACGTTTCTGTTGATGTAGAGCTGCCAAACTCACAGGGTGACCATATTTTAGATTGATCTTACAGGTTGACTACTTTTTACGCGTTAAAAACTCGTCTTTCAATGGAAATTGGAAGGGGTGCGTATTGCCCCAGGGGTGCGTATTACCCCGACCACCCCTACTTTTGTTCTTTTCAACCTTTTTTGTTTAGACAATTACTCACCTCTTGGAGTAATTGGATTTTGGAATCAAAATCTAGACAGTATTGAGGCGTTCTCCAAAAGACCTGTACTGGTTTTATCTATCACTTTCTTATTCCTTTATCTTGACCGCCGATTTTACTCGAACCAAACGTTTTTACTATTGTTAGTCTTATTTCTTGTGCCTTGTTTCACTTGCTTCCTTGCCATCAAACTGGGTTGTTTGTATTATTGTTAAATGGAAATATTCCCACATTCGAAAAGTTCTTGAACAGAAGTCTGTATTACAGAATGTCTTGCTCTTTTAAGATACTGAAGTGTTTTGTAATTTTTTGAACTATTTGACGGTTGCGATTGATTCATCTTAAGCTGAACATTGTTTATGTGTTTCGTGAGTATAGCTTCATAGTTTTGCTTATAGTTTCGTAATATAGCCCTTCCGTCTTTTGACAAGGGCTGTTTGTAATCAATTGAGTTAAGTCCCGATTTGGACTCTATTTGAAGATTGTTTATATCTGTGACGACTGCTTTGTACACATATGCATAACGTTTTACTTGAGTTTTGCCTCGAAAATTCCTAAAAAGCTCAGAAAAGTTCGGAAAATCTACTTTTACTCTGGTAGGTTGCTTAATGACGCTATTCTGAGCCGTATGGACTTGACCGATTTTTTGTTTCTTGCGGTAATCATTTTGATTACTACTTTCTCCAGAAACTACCACATCATTTTTCATTTCCAGAGACCTTTCACTGTTCATAGTAGACGATGTAACTCCTTGCACTACCTTCGTTCTGTCGAGAGGAATACTACCGAATAGTCCCAGTACTTGAGGTAGACTATGATAATATTGCCTAACGACGTATTGTAACACTGGATCTATGGCAATGGCGGCAGCTACCTCATTCCTTAAGGACTTACATCCATATAGTTCGGGGATTTTCTTAGCTAGACCGTCAAACAAGCATCGACTGATGATAGGAACGTCCATACACCCCTGCGAATCACTTGCAGAAACTTCGTAAGCATTATCTTGGATTCTAATGCTGATAATTTTCTCAACCACCCCTTCTATGGAATAGGCAAACGATTGCTTCACACCGTTTTCTCCTTCGATGACGACTGTTAGTGGTGATAAAATAACACCACGCCTTAGCAAAATGTTACAGGTTAGAAAGGTGCATGCACTGGCACACGTGAAATTCATTGGAACGTTTTCCCGCACGATGGCTGCAAGTAGGGATGGGTTCCTAGTTTTGTCCATCAGCATGAGTAAATCTCTATGATACTTTTGGGTGTGATTTAGTAAGCTGTTGAGTGGTTCCTCATCGCGACGTTGAAGCATTCCTTTATGTTGCCGTTTACGATTTTTAAACCGTTCACGGAAGTCCATGTCCTTGGAAGACATTTCGACATCTTCTTTCGTAGTTGAATGCGTATCGTACTGCGGCATGACCTCAACAAACTTTTCCCTTAATGACTCCTCCCACCGGGCAACAACCTTTTTTTGAAAATTTTCAAATCCTTGCCTGTCGCCAGT
Organism: Anopheles coustani; assembly: GCF_943734705.1. Taxonomy (NCBI): domain Eukaryota; kingdom Metazoa; phylum Arthropoda; class Insecta; order Diptera; family Culicidae; genus Anopheles; species Anopheles coustani. The sequence continues at coordinate 82,530,430 of NC_071288.1, read as the reverse complement.
TTGTTCTGCAGTCAACCCATCAAGCAATTCTGGATTCAACTCATCAAGTTTGGTTTTCATTTTGAGCTCTAGATCATTCAAAAGAGTATTCGTTACACGACAAATTCGTGTCAACTCTTGAATACGCTGATGCGATGACATTCTCGTTACGGGGTTTGCTTTTATTTGGCTGGAAACTTTAGCAGTCATCTTGTTACTAATGTTTGATAGATATTCCAACATTCCCCTTTTCCGTTCGAACGTGCTTTTGGACACAGCATTCACTATAGTCCATGCCTCATCTTCGCCAAACGCAACGTAAACTTGATGTAGCGTGCCTAGAACAGTGTGCTCATTTAATATTTCCGCAGGTTTTGCCACACACTCCCGTTCCAGCATAGCACATTCTAATTGTTCACGCTTTTCGACCATATAGTCGGTCGCCGTATTGGCCATTTCGAACAGAGTTTTTCTGAATACACATGATGCGATTCGTTTCACCCCCGTTAAACCACCGGCCGTATTAAAAGCCTGCTGTGTGCCCTCTACTGTTTCTACCACTGTGTTTAAACTAGGTACATAAAGTTTGCAAGCGTATCGTGCTGCCCGAGCAAACTTTGTAGCCAATCCAGCTATTCCGACAGTGACAGTTGATAGACAAACGCTCCGAAGCTTATATTTTGCATAATCTTGCCAGCTAAAGTATCCAGAGTAGAAGGCCGTGGTAGCGTAAATGAGGTCATTTATACCTTCGTTCATCAGTGTCATTCCAAGGTAGGGCATAATACCAGCAAAGGAAAATTCAAGTACCGCACCGATGGCGAACTGAGCAATTCCCATCGCAACCACTATTGCGGTATTGAAAAGCATGACTAAGGTCCTTTTTTGCTCCTCTAGGTGAATCAGTTCGTCTAGTCCATTAATAACGAAAAGACGAACTTCTTCCTCATTGGTAAGTTTCTTGATGTCGTCACAGTCAAGTAAAGATCCAAACGCGACGTTAGGAACTTTACGAATATTTAACGAACCTCGTAAGCATGTTAATTTGTTCATTATTTGTTTGCAGGCTCTGTTATCTTTAGTAAGCTTCAAACGATTGTCAAACTGTTTTCCAATTGTTCTGTAGCTGTCGGTAAAAACTTTCGCTTCTTTATGTCCAAGCTTAGCTATAATCAGTTGTGGCGGGGATCGCTTTGCAGCTTCGACAATACAAAAGTGATGATCGGTCGCTGGAACGATCCACTTAAACTGCAAAAGTATGTCAAAAAGTTCGTCGTTATTATTTGATGCAGCATCCTCACCCGGATAAATCAAAGCTTTAATTTCCTGTTTGGTATAATTCTGTTTGAAATATTGTTTCCATTTATGCTCAATGTCACCATCCATCACCTTAATTGGATTAATGAAGTTTTGCTCCAATAAATAAATAAATAGACTGCGATGCGGTCGAGACAGGAGTTCCAAACGAATTGGAAAAGTTTCGCCCTCCAGCTGTTCTATTATCATTTGCAACATTAACCTGTAACTGAAACAGACGGAAAGAACGCGCCGAACAATCGGCTCGTAGGCAGCACACGATAGAACCGGACCGAGCGGCATTTCATAAATCGCTAATGCATACAATCCTGCTTGTTGAGGATGTTTTTGCAGCACTTTGTGTTGAACCAGTTCCGATAAAATTGTTTCTGCCTCCATACTAGTAACAGCTGTATGCTCGATCAAATCTTCCGTTGTAATGGAATCAAAACAAGGGAAATGAACAGACTTAAGCTTAGTAGCATCGATGCTGGCCTTTTTATCAAACGACAGAACCTTGCGCTCTTTGAGAAATGTATACTTTGTTCTGCCGACGATTTCAATAAAATTATCCTTTTCGAAAATTAACTGCTCTGGTCTTGATGATACGTTTGTTGCATATAGAACCATTTGATTGCTGGTGCATTTGATAGTTTCCCTTTTCAACACATTCTCATCCATTTGCTTCGTCACAAAATCCAGTAACGAGGGATCAACTAATTTCATTTTCTCTTGATCTACAATCACATAACTCACCGTTTCATGTAAGCCTCCCTCGTTGACGAGTATCTACCAAAATTGCTCCCTACCGGGTAAGGCAATCGCACGTTTGAGATCTTTTTCAAACTTTACTTCATCGACATTTGTTGCGTACTCGGATAAGAATTTTTCCAACGACTTTGAAGATATTCCATAAGCCTGGCCTACTGTGGTAAGGTTCTTCTGAGGTTTTTTTTCCTTTACTACCGTAGCTTGAACAAGAATCCCAGCTTTAAGAAGTTCCTCCATAAGATACTCTGCGGCATGAATATCCGTATCATCATTTTTAAATGATTCCGGAGTGATAAAGTGTCCTACCCACACAACACATATGCATGTAAATCGAATATCAACTTGAAATAATCGTACTTCTATGCAATATGATTGAATCGTAAATGATGCTAAAATAATGCCTATACGTACAAAAGTGGAGGCGCTAACCGTACATTTTTAAAAATGTATATGATTAGTCGTATATTTTCTAAGTCGGCATCATATACGACTTACGATATACATCAGCCGTACATTGCTCGTTCATCTATACGTATGCATAAAGAAAATCGTATTACATTCTTAATCGGCATCATATGGAACAAAGAATATACATTGCTCGTACATTGTCTATGCTTACTGCGATTCCGATTCGAAAAATACTAATATGTGATTCAATTTCTTCAACTTAATACGACTTCGTGTTGTGTGGGTAGGATATCATCAATGGATCGGACGTACTTGGAGTAAAGATTCGCTACGTGGTCTTTCTGTTCCTCGTATCCTTTGACTCGTGAACTACGTTCTCCAACGTACAGTATCAAGTTAGTAATGGTAGCGGCTGCACTTGTGGCTAGTTTACTATGGGTATCAAACAGTTTTCCAACTGCCCGTAGTTCTTGCTGGAATTCTTCAATCAAAGACATGTTGTTCTTGTCAAATCGGTTTTCCCAATTGATTTTTTTGCCCATAACAAATGCCCTAAAGTAGTGCGCTGCCTCGGAATGAAAAGGTTCATTCAGAATTACGCGATCATAGAGCTTAATGCAGGTATCATAAAGATCCACGTATGACCCTGATTGTTGCTGTGAAAAATATTTGGCTAGTTTCACCATTTGTGCTGGCATTCCGTCAACCCAAGGAAGCAACGCCACGGTTTCGATGTGTCCTGCTTTATTTTTTGGAATCCCATCACACAGCCGTTTGAAACTGGAGCTTAGTTGATCATAGCTTTTCGCTTTATCACCATCTTTCCCAGTGGGTTTACTATCGCTATGCTCATCCAACCAAAATGCCCATCTATCCAAAAAGCTTGTTAGCAAAATTACCTGCAGCCCGCTAGGAATTCGGTCATCGTTGAATTTCTTTTTCAGTTGTTCATACTGATCCTTAAACTCATTGAAACAATTTTCTTCGGGAATTATTCGGTTCTCGTAGTACGATTTTATTTCTGATACCCGTAATGCCTCTTCAATGTCACGTTCTTTTTTCATATCCCAGATGATCATCTCGGTAAGATGTTCCTTCTTTTCTTCCCCCTTCGAATACACCACGATTAACTGCCCGGAGCCCTTATCGCCGCTGCGTGCAGCTCTTCCAAACGCTTGCTCCTCAATGCGCTTGTTGCCCGGCAGATATGTTAAGCAAACGTGTAGTCCTCCAGCATTCCTCAACTCATCTGTTATTTGTATATCAGTACCACGACCCGCCAAGTTCGTTGCTACGATCACTTGTCCTTGGTCTAGCATTTTGTTACCCGTTGCCACTGCAAACTCTTCGTAATCGCGCTCATAGCAATGGACGTTCATGATTCCCTGTCCTGTTATAGCTCTATATAGGATTTGAACGTCTTTGACGGTTTCGCAAATAATAAGAACAGATCGCTTTTCCACTTTAGTTATTAATTTTGCCTGATTACATACGCACCTAGTCCATTCTTCTTTATCGCAACAGATGATTGGCGGCGTTTCGTGGAATTGTTTTGTGTACGAGGTAGGAATTGTCACGAAATCAACTTTGTGTATTTCGCGAAGTAAATCCAGCTCCGTCTGTGATCCCAACGTGCCCGTTAAGCCATACAGATGGCGATAAAGCTTAAAATAAGAAACGTTTGGGTAAAATCCCAAATGAAGCCCCCCCGGCGCCGCATCGTCATCATTTTTTCCACGTTTGCGCCTGAAAGTATGCAATAGGTGGCACATCAATTCAGTTTGAATATTTGAACCGTTGATGTTCCGTTAGAAGCTGTAATGATTTGAACTAATCGGATAAACTGAGCAAGATGGACATCATAAACCAATGAGTCGGAGTGAAAAAATTGTTGACATATGTATGTTGGCATGAATGTACTGTTCATAGAAGCGTCAAATGACAGGAGAAATGTCAAACCGCGATGGTGACAAGGGTGCACCTCTATATGTATGAACTTTGACCATCTGAATAAAAGCACGGCGAACGCTCGGCTCAGTGTCAGTCGTTTGTGTATCAGCCATAAAGGATAACACGCTGGTGTATTTCGTTCAAAGTTCAACAGGTTATGGGCCCAGGTGAAATGGCGGATACGCAACGGTTTATGGTGCCTAAGTTGACCAATCAAAACTACCAAACATGGAAGTTTAAAATGCAAATGCTCCTCGAGCGTGATGAGCTTTGGTGCACAATTGGCGAAGCAAAGCCGGAACCAGAGACACCGGTATGGAAGCAGAAAGATTCGAGAGCACGTGCAACGATTGGGCTGTGTGTCGACGATAGCCAAGTTGGGCTAGTGCGTGACGCAACGTCTGCAAAAGACGCGTGGGATGCCATAAAAGGGTACCATGAAGCGGGATCAGAAGTGTACCTGCTAAAGCGGCTGACGCGCTTAGAATTAGCAGAAGGCGGGGACATAGAGAATCATTTACAAACGTTCTCTAACTTGGTCCAACAAATCGCAGATTTAGGAGAGCCAATACCCAGAAAATGGCAAATTGCGATGTTGCTATGTTCGTTACCGGAATCATTCGATCCGTTAACTACCGCATTGGAACAGATTTCCACCAATAATTTAACCCTAGAGTTGGTGAAGAGCAAACTTCTAGCCGAAGGAGAAAAACGACGTGAACGTTCGGGAATAAGTTCGGCAGAAGGCAAAGTGTTTCAAGTGACGACGAAGAACAAAGTGAATAGGAACAAACCAAGTGTAGTGTGCTTTCATTGTGGCAAAGCCGGCCACATGAAAAGAAACTGTCGTTTGCTTAACAGAACAATGCAGGAAGCAAAACACAATTCCGCGAAAGTGACGGTGAGTGACGAAGGACCGGTGGCATGGACTGCAAGCAAAGGCCTACCAGGAAACTGGTATATAGACAGTGGTGCGTCGCGGCATATGACGAATGATCCAACGTTCTTTGAAATTAAAGTGAATTGTGCGGAAAGTAGTGTCACACTGGCCGATGGAAGCAAGGCAAAAATTGAAGGTGTTGGATCAGGAACCCTAGTATGCGTGACAAAAGATGGCGAACAATTGGCCATAAAAGTTAGCGATGTACTTTATGTGCCCACACTGGAAGGTGGCTTAATATCGGTGAGCTGCCTAGTGAAGAAGGGCATGCGAGTAATTTTCGAAGAAAATCGTTGTCTTATCGAACAAGGAAGGCGAGTTATAGCTGTGGCAACAAAACTCGGAAGTCTTTATCACCTGTGTATCATCGGCGAAAATGCGTTGGTGAGTAGAACATCACCAAATCATTGTCTACATTTATGGCATAGACGGCTTGGTCATCGAGACCCACAAGTAATAAAGACATTATTCGGCGATAAGGCGAAGTTGGAAGAACTGAACATGACAAATGTCTGCACGAGTTGTATAGAAGGGAAGATGGCCCGATCCCCATTCAGAAGAACAAACAAAAGAAGTGAAAACAAGTTGGACATTGTTCACACGGACGTGTGTGGTCCGTTTCCTCACACACCGAGTGGTCACCGTTACTTCATCACATTTATAGATGATCATTCGAGAATGGCGTTCGTTTACCTTATGCGGCAGAAGTCAGATGCTAGTGAAATTATTCAGAATTTCGTGGCCTTCTGCAAGACACAATTCGGGAAAACACCCAAGGCCATACGATCAGACAATGGTGGTGAGTACACCGGAAAGGTGCTGCAAAAGTTCTTCAAAGAGCAAGGTATAATGAGTCAACTAACAGTGCCATACTCGCCTCAGCAAAATGGCGTCGCTGAGAGGAAAAACAGATCACTTCAAGAAATGGCATTGTGTATGTTACAAGATGCACGTTTAGAAAGCAAATATTGGGGAGAAGCAGTACTTACTGCAGCATATACCCAGAATCGACTACCATCGAAAATAATCGGAATGTCACCTTTTGAAAAATGGTTCGGTAGAAAGCCATCCTACAACCATTTCAAAGTGTTTGGATGCGAAGCATGGGTTCAAATACCTAAAGAAAAGCGTGGAAAAATGGAACCCAAGGCAAAGCAACTAAGATTCGTCGGATATTCCATCCAAGAAAAGGCATACAGGCTTGTAGATACTAGCACGGACCGCATTGTGATTAGTCGTGACGTCGTATTCAACGAAGCATCGTGCGAGCAAGGTGATAGTGTTCCTGTTGATGAAATTATACTCGACGTTGATCCTGATCGATACAAACATGATGATGTCGATGAAGAAAGCAACCCGATCAACGTGCAGGAGGAGAATTTTGATACAGCGGAAGAAAACGAGCATTACTCATCGGGCTCAGAAGACCTAGACCAGCCGGTTGCCGATCCATTAACACAGCGATCGACAAGAGGTAAACCACCAGCTAAATTTACCGACTATTTTTTAGGTTTGGTAAGAACAAGTGTGGATGAGCCAGCGTCGTACAACGAAGCCATAACATCCGTGGAAAAGGACAGGTGGATGGAGGCTATCGAAGATGAGTTCCGATCCCTAGAAGCCAACAACACGTGGGAGCTAACGTATCCACCCGAGAACAGCAACATTATCGGATGTAAATGGGTTTTTAAGAAAAAGTTGGACGCGAATGGAAATGTTGATCGATATAAGGCAAGACTTGTAGCGCAAGGTTTCGGGCAAAGGAAAGGATTTGATTACGAAGAAGTTACTGCACCTGTAGCAAATCAGTGCACATTAAGACTCTTGTTGACAATAGCAGGGCACAAGAAGTTTTACGTTAAACATCTAGACGTCAAGACTGCGTATTTGTACGGTGTGTTAGATGAAACCATTTATATGCGACAACCACAGGGATACTCAAAGAAAGGCAAGGAAGGTTTAGTGTGTCGCCTGAACAAGAGCATGTATGGACTAAAACAGGCCGCAAGGGTCTGGTACCAAACAATATTGGGAATACTTGAACAGAACGGATTCAAACAATGTAAAGCGGACACATGTCTCTTCAAGATGGAACGTAAGCATGATATACTATATTTGTTAATATATGTAGACGACATGATCATTGCAGGAAGTAGTGAAGAATTAATCGAGAGCGTGGTTAAAATTATCAGTAAAACACTACAAGTCTCATCCTTAGGAGACATAAATTGGTTTCTGGGGATGCGAGTGATAAAAAATAAGGACGGATTTTATAGCTTGATACAAGATAGTTTCATACGAACAGTTGCAAAACGTTTCGGTTTGGATCAAGCAAAGGTTTCCAAGTACCCTATGGATCCAGATCATTTCAATAATAGGCTGAAGAGTGAGGGTATGAAAAACAATGATGATTACCAAAGGCTTGTAGGAAGTCTACTTTATTTAGCAACACACACACGCCCGGATATAGCAGTAGCTACAAACATATTAAGCAGATATGTAAGCAACCCTACAGAATCCGATTGGTTGGAAGCGAAAAGAGTAGTGCGTTATTTACTATTTACAATCGACAATGCGTTGAAATTAGGAAGCCAGAATGAAAAACTTGTGCTTGTAGGATATAGCGACGCTGACTGGGCTGGAGATACCAGTGACAGGAAATCTTGTAGCGGATACCTATACCGCTTAGGAGGAGGCACAGTCAGTTGGTCGAGTAGAAAACAGACTTGCGTTTCGATGTCTACAATGGAAGCCGAATACGTAGCTCTATCTGAGGCAGGACAGCAAGCGGTTTGGTTGCGTAGGCTATTGGAGGAAATGGATGTAAAACAAAGAGAAGCAACCATTATTAACGAAGATAATCGTGCGTGCATTGAATTTACTTTGTCAGGTCATGAAAAGAGAAAGTCAAAGCACATAGATATGAAATATCATTATACTAGAGATCTTTGTAACACGAAAGTTATCGAATTAAAGTATTGTGCTTCTGAAGCAATGCTAGCCGACATATTAACCAAACCACTAGGGGCACAAAAGATTAAAGAACTCTCGATAGGACTCGGTATTAGCAAGTTAGTAACGGAATGAACATTAGATTCATGAGGAGGAGTGTTGACATATGTATGTTGGCATGAATGTACTGTTCATAGAAGCGTCAAATGACAGGAGAAATGTCAAACCGCGATGGTGACAAGGGTGCACCTCTATATGTATGAACTTTGACCATCTGAATAAAAGCACGGCGAACGCTCGGCTCAGTGTCAGTCGTTTGTGTATCAGCCATAAAGGATAACACGCTGGTGTATTTCGTTCAAAGTTCAACAAAAATGAGTATGAAACGGCGGCGCGCCCGCAGCGAGCGTAGCGAGCGGACTGCGCTAGGTCTACCGAAAAAGGGAGTTTGTTATAAATTTGTGAAATAAGGGGGGCCCGTGGGCCCCCCTCATACCGCACCCCTAGATTGATGGCGTAGCCGAATTTTCATACACTCATGCAAGTTATGCATGAGGGAGTTTATGTTGTACATCCTTTCCAGTATAATAATCATCTTTAATTTAACGAGATTTCAATTCGAACGGTTCACACAACGACATTTGTTTCACCAATTGCATACCTTTAAGGTACATCTGCTCACAAATGGTGTAGCCACGACAGCGATTTCGGCTGGGGGGGCTTCATTTGGGATTTTACCGATGCAACGCTTCATCCCATTGTGAGTTTGCCAATCCGTGCTGCAGCTGATTAATTTTCGACACAAGAAACGAATACGAGTACATATCCAGTGTACACAATATGTACACGGTTTCGATTCTATGAATGACAGACTTGGGGAGTAAGGTACTGGCGCAGTACATGCTTGCTCTGCAAGTTTGCTATCAAATAATGGGATGTTGCATAAAATTCCCGGAGGTATGCAATTCTGCGCTGGAACATTGCAAAGAGAGGTGTGGGTTCTGTGGAACCCTACAAATGTCATGTTTCAACAAATCATCACTCAAACGATGAAAAATAAAAGTCATTGGACCAACGTGTCCCGAGTTTGACAGTTCAGTGGCTTTGAAAAGGCACCACCAAGTGACCAGTGTGATGAGGCCATACTTTTCTATCCAATTTAACCTAACCTAAAACATTACAATTCCCGTTGGCACATAATAATACCCTTATGAGACGAGGGCTTTTTCTGACATCTTTGCCCAGTATTTTTCTGCTAAAATTGGCTTTTGACATGAAAATACTATCCGCTCGTGTAATAACGCAAAGTTCCACAACATGTGTTTTGCAGTTAATTGATCATTTTCATGTTTGAATTTAGCGTATTGTTAAACCTAGAGTAACGAACAAAATCTGTTGCAAACAACAGAGCAAAAAGTAAACAAATAGCCACTTTGACATAAAAATACTACCCGGTTGATAGAAATTGACATTGTTGCTGGTACTATGTAGTTCCAGCAAGAGTCCCAGCAATCTGCCATGGAAAAACTTGCTGGTACTACATGACAGCTGCAAAAACTTTGATTTTTTGTCAACCGGGTTGTCAACCGGGTAACCGAAAGAAAATCGGAATATTGCTGTCAATGGCCATCTGACACTATCTTCCAAAATCGACGGACAGAAATATTCCTTTTCTAATAAGGGTTCTTCTTTTTCTTGGTGTAACGACCTCTTGGTCATACCTGCCCGTTAAGGGCTTACGAGACTTGTTTCCCTGTTGTACGTGGATAGTCAGTCCTCTCGTACAGGGTAGGGTTTGGTCTCGGTTGGGATTCGAACCCACGCCGTCGAGGTGGTGAGCCCCGGCGCTCATGGGCCGATTTTCTAACCGGCGCTACCGCTCGGCTGTCGCGGACCCCCGTCTAATAATGGTATAAAGGGCGAATAATCGTGGTCATAAATACCGTCACCGCAGGTCTACACAGCGCTGCAACTTTCCTGCGACCGGGGTTTCTGCGATCACTGAAGTGTCAAAGTAATCAAAAAATAGCCTAGGTCGGCCATTTCGTATGTCAAAAGTGTCGCAGAAACTCCCGATCGCAGGATTGTCGCAGCGCCGTGTGAACCTGCGGTCATGTATAAGCCTCGTGTACTATTCGAAAATGGTTGTTCGAAATGTTCGATTTTTGTTGCATGGGCGGTTGTGAAAAGTCACGACGACACGTCAAACACGAACAAGATGTCAAATGTTGGACTGCAAAAAATTGTCTGACTCGTCCGACTGTAAAACCGTATTGTTGGTGCTGTGAAGTGATTCCCTTGGGGAAGGGCATTTTACGGGATTTCGATTGAAACTTTATCATTACCGGCGCCAGTTAGCTGTGTCCGAGTGGAGATAACCCGTTTGCCACACTCTAGCCAGCCACAATCCATTCCCGTTCCCGCATATACGGTCATTGTTGACACCGTTCGTGACTGCACAAAAACACAGAAAGTTTCAAGAAAACATGGGTAGGTAGAGAAGGGTGGAGGCGCTAGCCGATTTCTTCTCGGTGATAATATTTCTCCATATCGATTGAAAAAAATATCTGCTCCCTTTATGCTTTACAGGTGGACTGTTCAGTTACTTTCGTGGCCTACTAGGTAGTCGGGAGATGCGAATACTTATCCTCGGTCTAGATGGCGCCGGTAAGACGACAATACTGTATCGATTGCAGGTGGGAGAGGTGGTTACCACGATACCAACGATAGGCTTCAACGTGGAACAGGTGACATACAAAAATCTTAAATTCCAAGTGTGGGACTTGGGTGGCCAGACCAGCATACGGTAGGTGTTTGTTAGCGGGTTCTCGATCTTACAGCACCTATAAATTCTTTTAATTCTTCTTACAGACCATATTGGCGTTGCTATTACAGCAATACAGATGCTATCATATACGTAGTAGATTCTGCAGACAAGGATAGGATAGGCATATCGAAAGATGAACTGCTTTACATGCTAAGGGTAAGGAAAAAATTCACCTACACAAAGAGCGTAGACGTAATGCGCGAGAACACGTTTCATATCGTTCCTTCCGTAGGAAGACGAGCTGGCCGGAGCTATACTGGTCGTGCTGGCCAACAAGCAGGACATGGAGGGATGCATGAGTGTGGCGGAGGTGCATCAGGCGCTCGGGCTGGAGGCGCTTAAAAACCGAACGTTCCAAATATTTAAAACATCCGCCACCAAAGGAGAGGGCCTCGATCAGGCCATGGACTGGCTCTCGAATGCGTTACAGGCGCGAAAGTAGCTGCTGCCCGCAGTCATACGCCGCAGTTCGCCCTGTCCGCTCTTCCCTCTGCAGTTCCATTCATCGTTCCCCATGACGGGGTTCATCTACTTTAGCGACGACGACGACGACTACGACGACAAAGTCCCAACCGCGAAGCCCAGCCGTTTTTCGATCTTCTCGAGAGTGTTGCTGGTACTGCCGTAGGACCGCGGGACCTTTAAAACTTAGCATGGAGTACTTTACTCGATACGTTTACAATGCGAAAATGCGTGTCACTCAAATTTATCATTATCGCTGCTTTAGCTGTCCGATGTGACGCCAATGCAACATAATAACACGGTGTATAACGGGAAAATTTGGTTTCCGCTCTCATCCGCTTTAACATGCCAACCATTTTGACCTTTTTTCCTCCAATTTCCCAAATAATTTAAATGGGTGGAAGTGCTGACGAAAGAAAGGACAAACAAGCAAATACCCTAGTTTAATTAGTTTTCCTTCGCACGCCGCCCTTATCCCTTTGTTCGGTCACAGTTTCGTTCGTTTTCTCCTCCCGCTTATAGGGGTTAGATGGGAGTGCGTTGGAGCAATGCAAGCGTCATGAAAACCACACACATTTGTGTTGGATTGAAAAACATTAATTTTATATTGAAAAAAAAAAGAATATTATGTACCATTAAAAACTATTATACAAACGAATTAAGTTCAACTGTAATTATGGTGGATTTGTGTTATATGTTACTGCCTATGTAATTCTGGTTAAAGATTCTTCAATTCGACCTAGACTGATGTTGCTCGTTAACGAGCTATTCTCTCAGCTGTTGTTAGAAAAAAAAAAAGTAAGCTACAGATATCTGATCTGTTACTGCCACCAAACGTTTACCACGTTGGCACCCCGAAGCGTGACACTCGTTTCTCCTGCGTTTCCAGCTCCATCTTGATCTTGGTGCGCATGTAAAAAATGGGACAATCACGACTGGTGCAGATGACCTCCTCGTGCAGCGATCCCTGACACCTTTGGCACTCCGTCCAGAGCCGACAGAATCGATCCTCGAGCGAACGCTGGGCACTCAGCTCAGCCTGGTAGAGCGTGGCTTCGTTTGGGCCACAGTGCTGACAGAGCGCCCGGCCCTCCTGTCCGACTGGGAGCAGCGCTTTGCATCCGAGACACGCGTCCCTCTTTTTGGTGAACGCGGCCAGCGCGCCAACCTTCGATGTGACAACGGCACGGGTGCGTGTGTGATCACCTCGCAGCAGGATCGATTCCGCCTTATCACCCAAGATCGGCTCGAAGATACGCAGCAGCGGCTTGGACAGTTGGTTGTCCAGGTAGTAGTTGGCATCGATCGGGATGCAGTTCTCCAGTACGTAGATCGGATCTTCCGCCTTCATGTAGGCGGGTGTGTTTTTCGCCGCCGCTATCAGCACGTACGGAACGCGATCGCCCAGCTTCGGTGCGTTACCCGGGTCACGCTTTTTCATCTTGTTCGCCAGCTCGACGTGCGCCTGTTTGGCCGCATAGTCACTCTTGGCCAGCTCCTTCGTGATTACCAGCTGCGAAATATCGATCCGATTGCACAGCAGATCGGCGATCGTTTGCTTCGCGTACTCGATCGCACCATCCGGATTGCGCTCGATTAGCAGCTTCTGTAGGCAGTTGTTCATTAGGTTCGCCACCAGCGGAGAATTGTCACGCCGCACCGTCTCGATACCCTTGCAGTCCATCTTGTCGTACTTGTCGGGGCGCGTAAAGTAAAGCCCAGCGTAGCGCTTCTTGTTGATCAGCAGGTACGGATAGTAAACCTTCTCGAACTCGAGCTTGATCGGTTTGACGAACTTCGCACTCACGTAATCGGCAGCCTCCTTCCCGAGCTCCATGCTTCGCTCGAGCGTTTTCACTCCAAAGTTTACCATCACCGAATCGGTATCGCCGTATATGACGACCGCATCGTTCTCGTATCCATTCTCCACCGTGTACCGCTGCTCGACCTCCTGTTTCGTGTACTCGATCATCGTCCGCCCGTACGCCGTAACGGAGCCGGAAATCTCCAGGCAGGGCAACTTTCCCACCTGCGCTCCGGTAAACCCGTACACCGAGTTGGCGGAAATCTTCAGCGCCAGCTGTCGGCCGTCGAGGACGGAGCGCTTAAATGGGTCTGTTTCGACCTTGAGATCGGCCTTGGCACGCTTACGGGCGGCCAGCAGAGACTCGAGAATTTCCGGCAGTATACCCTTCCGAACCGATGCCTTCACGAACACGTTGTTCGCGGGCGTATGGGTGAGCTGATCGGGGTCAAGCCCTAGCCGGTCCTTCATGTTCGGCTGGACAAGGGTCGTGTAGCAAAGATTGTGTGCCATCATGATACTTGGGTACAGCGAGGCGAAATCGAGCGTCGAGATCGGATTTGCGTAGTAGCCACGCTTCGGTTCGATAACGGTGGCACCTTCGTACTGCTCGTCCGTGCCAGAACTCTGGTAGGACGGGATGAGGTAACCGGCTACGCGTGATTTACGCAACAGTTGACTCATGACTTTTATCTGCTGGCCACGTGTTAGCAGACAAGCGAGCGGGACACCAGTCACACGGGCCATTTCCATGTAGTTCACAATGCACATCAGCTTGTTCAGTAGACGCAATGGAAGGTACGCATCCTTTAGGCAGTACATCGCTAATCGGCGCCTCGTCTGATCGCTTTCATTCTGCAAATCCGTGATGATACTATGGTGTACGTCTTCTTTTTGCTCCTGCAGGAAGTGATAACTGACCGCGTTGAGCGTATACGAACGAAGCTTGTAGTCTCGGAGCAGCACGAACAGCAAATCGAACGGCACACGACCCGCAAAGTTGACGAACTTGTTCTCACGTCGGCCCATCTGCTTCGATTGGATCACCGTGTCCTTAATGACCGAACGTATGTTTGTGATACGCCCGAGGTACTCAAAATTCTTCACCTTCAGATGGCTCGCCCGGTTCAGTAGATACGGCACGTCAAAGTTGTTAATGTTGTACCCGGTGAGAATATCCGGATCGAGCTCGCGTACAAACACGGCCCACTTGTCCAGGAGCTCCTGTTCTGTGTCGTAACTGAGCACCTGTGCGCCAACGATTGGAGCACACGCTTTAAGTGTGAAAACATTCCGAAGGAACGGTTCCGGTTCACCCTGTCGGATCACCATGTTGGCAATTTGAATGACCGGATCGTGCTGAGGCTCGGGGAAAATTCCCTTCCGACCGGCGCACTCAATATCGAAGCTGAGTATACGGAACGGTGCCACCTTGGCCCATTCTCCCTCCGGGTCGTGTGCGATGAATGCGTTGAACGCAACATCGACCTCGATCTGGCAACGCGTTTCTGGTGCAGGCGATTTTCCCCGGTGCCGGTAGCGCCAGCTACCCGCCGGCAGCTCGATCCAGCTACAACCGACCACTCCGGTGTCGACCATAAAGCGAATGTCGAAATCGATATTGCTTTCGTACACCCGACAGTCCTGAAAATCCATCGATGGCATCATCTGTTCCTTCTCCAACAACCGCTTGACTGGGGCCAACAGTTTCGGCAGTGAAACCGTTACGCGGATGAACTGGAAACGATCCTCCCCGTTGTAGCCCATGATCGACTGGCGCTCGACCAGTTCCACATCGAGCACCGCTTCCTGTACATTCGATTTGTTCGAGCGCATATCGTGCAGAACGGCTTTGTCTAGTGCGGTGCGAAATTCCGCCAGATGAGACTTGTTAAAGCCGTTCGGTGCCGCCACGTATAGATACGGTAGGAACCCGTGTACGTGTGCGCAAACCGAATTTCCCTCCATCGTAACGCCAAACATGCGCATAATCGGTACGGGGCCAATCTGTGCCCCTGGCATTCCCGCCATCGGCTGGCCGATGTAATTGTCGATGTCGATCTGCTGGAACACTAGCGGATCCTTGCTCGGATCGAGTGGTTCTGGTGCGGGTCGGCTCCATTTGGCGCAGCTGTTTTCACTTTCTGGCCCCAAACCGATGCGTGCCGTATCAGCATCGTCGTCGAAATTGGCCAGTTCTGCCTCGAAGTAACTTTCGAACTCTTCTTCATCGTCCGCATCGCTGAACAAACGATGAAAGCAAAAGGTTGTGAACTGAAATGCGGATGCTTGTATTACATGTTTCCACCGCGAGAAACTTACCGGAACTTTTTCGGTGCACCGGATGATGTGGCTTCATTCGGTTTAGCGAACGGTTTACGTTTTGCGTTCATTTAAAAATCCAGCAATTTACGATGAAATCTTGAGGCGAAGAACGCCAACTAAATTACCGACTACAAAATGCGCGCTAAAAAACCAACAAACGAAACGTCATAAATGTCAAAGCTAACTGGTCGACCGTTATTAATTGGGAGGAAAAGTTTGTAAAGTTAAAGTTTTCCATTCTAGCTAACGAGTTGATATTCTACGAATCATTTAAAATTGTAATGAAATTTCGTCATGCTTCTCTCAAATTATAAGTACGAGAAAACTACTTTTGCTATCAAAATGCAAAATGGCTTCCACGCGACCAAATAATTTACTCTCGAAATGTGTTATCAACATTATCCATTTTCTTTTTCTTTTCCTTTTCACGTTGTCAACTGTCTCTGTCAACAATGTCAAAATACGGCAAAGTGAAAAAAAATCGAAATTTGCGGATTGATATTTTATCATTTCGTATTTATTCTTTTCGTCACACTCATCGCTGAAAGTAACAAAGATTCTTCACGAAAACAGTACAGTGATTTATACCAGGGTTGGGTGCTGTAGTGGTAATGACTGCAAGAGTGCAGAAAAGTGCAAAAGCAATTTGCAGCTAGACTTACGACAATATCAACCCCGTTCCCGGTGGTAAAATTGACCTCCTCCTTGGGCACGGCGTTTGTTGTGAAAAAACTGCCCGTGGTCTAGTTCTGTATCGACCGCCTGCCGCTAGGAAGAACGTGTGTACGCAGTGTGGTTTTTGAGGTGGCGACCGTTCGGTGAACGGCAAAAATGTACCAGAGTGCTTGCAGTGCAGCTGCTGGCGGTTGCTCCGAACCGGAGCGCCACGATCGGGATGGATTGATAACTCACGAGACGGCCGTGGCCCCGGTCGAGCACGATTACAGCGGGTTCGACATAGTAAAAGCCACACAGTATGGTGCGATAGCGCGCGTGAAGGAACTCATTGAGGCGGGCTGGGATGTGAATCAACCAGACAGCGAAACGGTCACACTCTTGCACTGGGCTGCGATCAATAATCGAAAAGATATTATCAAATATTTTCTCGATAAGGGTGCGATAGTGGACGCGGTGGGCGGAGAACTAAATGCCACTCCACTGCACTGGGCCACACGTCAGGGTCATTTGGGTGCGGTAGTGCTGCTGCTGGCAGCCGGTGCCGATCCGAGCATTCGCGACGCCGAAGGATGCTCCTGCATTCACCTTGCTGCCCAATTCGGCCACACCGCACTGGTGGCATACTTTATCGCTCGTGGCGTAAATCCCGACCTGCAGGATCGTGGCGGTATGACGGCACTGATGTGGGCAGCCTGGAAGATTTCCGCGCTCGATCCCGTCCGCCTGCTGCTGACCCTCGGCGCCAATCCGAGCCTGGCAGATCACACCCACGGCAATACGGCACTCCATTGGGCCATCCTTGCGCGCAATGCCACCGCCGTCAGCACACTCGTCCTGAAGGGTAAAGCAAACATGGAGGTGCCGAACTTGCGTGGCGACACTCCTCTTACCATGCTCCAGCCACACCTTGGCTCAATCTGGATTGGGTCGAAGGTTTCCGACCGCATCCGAGAACTTACACAGCAATCCCAGCGTCGCAATCCGTTCGTCCGCATGACCCTCGACAAGCGGTTCCGCTGGTGGACCATGATCGCCACGCCGTTCCTCGTGTTCTACCTGGCCGGGCTGATCTTCTGCGCCGACACGCTGATCATCATCAAGGTGTTTCTTATTGGGTGCCTGTATGGAGTGGCACAAACGGTGGGACAGCATTTGTTCGACGAAAACTTGATGGCGCTGCTACCGCTCAGCGTGTATATGGCCACCAAGTTATGGTTCTACGTTACCTGGCTCACCTACATCGCACCGACCGTTTCCTTCCTGGCCTCGCTCGCATTTCTCACATGCAGTGCCGGACTGTGGGTTTGCTTTCTCAAATCTTGGCGCGGCAATCCCGGCGTCATACAACCAACGCAAGAGCAACGATTTAGGGTAAATTAAAAAAAAGTCCAATGAACGACGAGCGAGTGGAATTGTGAACTGCGAGAGTAACACATTGTAATTTTTTTTTGTAGACCATTATTGAACTTTCGGAACGTGGTGCTACCGGCTTCGAACCGGCAGCCTTCTGTTCCGCTTGCTTGGTACGCCGACCGGTGCGTTCGAAGCACTGTTCCGTGTGTGACCGATGTGTGGCCCGTTTCGATCACCATTGCCCATGGGTTGGCAATTGCATCGGTAAGCAAGTGATGTTTAACCTACCCTCAGGTTGTGATTGATTGCTAATTCGGCTGCATTGTATTTTTTATTTCATGACTCTAGGGGCCAAAAACCATAAACACTTCATGGGTTTCCTATGGATGCTACTAGTCATGTGCGCCTGGATGCTATACGGTGGTGCAAATTTTTACGTACAAACATGCGACTTCAACATGGACGGTGGTATGCTTGCGTTAAATAGGAAGCTCGTGAACGAGTTCGTTGGTAACGCTGTATTTCGTTTTTCAGGATTATGGTCCGCACTCGTCGCCATTGGTTCGTGCAACCCGTGGGTCGGCTGGGTCATGGGCAACGCACTCCTGCACATGTCCTGGGTCACTGTGCTGACAATCTGCCAGAGTTACCAGGTCGTCTGCCTCGGCATGACGACGAACGAACGTTTGAACCGCGGCCGCTACCGTCACTTCCAGGCTAAGGGTGGCAAGAGTCCGTTCAACCGCGGTCCACTGAGGAACCTGTTCGACTTCCTCGAGTGCAGTTGCTGCGGCCTGGTGCAGCCTCAGCGCACCGACTGGATGCAGTTCTTCGAGTTCGACAAGCACGTCGAGCATGAGCCACTGCTTCGGCCGGATAACTTTCAGTACGTCTGAGTTCAGCTGGCGAGCGGTCCGAGCGGACAACAACTACTACCCGAACGATCGACCACCGCCGCCGCCAAACACGGGCTCCCGGAGGCGGAGGTGCCCACCGAACCCGGAGCGCGAACTGGCGGCCCTGATGAAATCCCAGGCCATCAATGCGATGCTGAAGAGTGGCAGCAAAATGAAACTGTCCTAGCAGTCGAGGGCAGCTACGAGGCGACGCCAGTTTGAGATGACACGTCGTTGGTTTGGTGGAAGGCAACGTAGGAAGATGGTACTTCGTTGTTGAAGCCACTTGTGTTATTTTTTTCTTCGAGATTACGGCTTGTGCTTCGACGATTCATGAAACTCATCCTCTTTGTTTCCGCTCGTTCGATTGAGTGTGTGTGTGTTTGATAATCGTTTTGCTGAATAATTTCAATTTTCGCCCCATTCGCTTGATATTGTAGGCTTTTTTCGAACGCCAGTATTTACCCGGCCTACGATAAGATACGAAATGAGAGATAATGATTTTGTTCTAGTTTTGTATTTGTGTTGTATCATTTTTTTACACTTTCATCACGACAAAGCAACAGCAAACGAAAGGCATTAGATAGGAGTTAAGAATGTAGAAAACGAAGTTAAATGCGCTTATACTGAGTAAATGACGAACAGAAACACAGAAACCAATGAAACAAAACAAAGGGAGCTGGAGCCGATAGGTGGCAAGATGGTTGCAAACTGAACAACTAAGAAAATGAACACAAACTAGTAGACTCTAAGCATTAATGTAACTCGATAGCACATGGCAAATTTGGGAAGGAAAAACAAGAAAAACACACCAATGTATATCGATGCGATGGGCACATGCTCTAATTTATGTACGTACGAGTTCGCGCAACAGCAATACGAATTCATTCCATTATCGTATTAAAAACCCCTATAGTCAGCCCCGATTGAGTGTGTACAGTTAAACGAAACCCGTAAAGCATGTCCCAATGTTCTGTATGATCACGACCGTATTGTTTTACGTTCGTTTTACAGCGGCAAAGATCAACTTCTGCTGTACAACTTTAAGGCTCTGGAACGGCGTAAGCAATCCTCAACCGTACTTCCCATGTATAAAAGCTTATGCTCGTTTTGTTTTCGTCTATCCTTATTCATACAGGAGAATCAAGCAATAGCGTTGAGTAGTGATCCCAAACTAACATGCAAAAATATATAAATATACAAAAATATAAACCACATCTATGTAGATAGTGTTAAATTCGTTGACGGTGTTAAAATCCCCTCCCAAAGAGTGTCGCGACACGAGCAGTGACGATATCGAACGAACGAGACGCACATAAAGAGGTGAAAAAGTGGATGGTTATACTATTGCTGTCGTAGTCAAATAGAGATGCATTAGAAAATGGAAGGTAGCTACGTTTTGTTCACGCTTTCTTGATGGCCAGTGCTACGAGAGAAAAAACGCCCCACTAGGAGAGATTATAAATGGCGCCTAGGGGATACGATTCTGTACATTTTTACTTTGGCATACAGCTTTCTTTTTTAGTAATAACGTTCCTTGCGCTCACCTAAACCAAGCGCGGTTAGCTAGGTAGCGATATGTCTAGCGTACTTCCCTTAGAACGTATAATCAGTGTTCGTTGCACTATTCGTTAACTTTAGTGTAAGGTGAATGTGGGAATTTCTAGCGGAAAGCATACCGTAGCCTGATTGGAGCTCCTCCATATTATTTTTCTGTAAGAATTCATCTCGTGTCGGTCAAGACAGTCCTTAAAAGCGCATAAGCACATGGTAGTACATTTTCGGGCATAAGTAAGTTTACTGCAGGACGCATTTATAAAGCTGGAATTTCCATCACAATTAAGAGAAATTGACTTTTTTTATACATTCATTTCACAATATTTGTTCCAAAAGAACTGTGCTTGTCCAGCATTTCGTTTATGATCCTTGTCCAATCAGTAAAATACTCCATTGTTTATTATTGCGTAACTACGGCCATTCATCATTATTAAAGCCTACGACTGAAACCCTCCTGAATATTACCATTGTCCTGTTACATAGTTGCACCAATAAATTCAATCACTTAGAACTCCAAGCTTTAATCGAACCACACATCATTTCTGATACTCTTTCAATCAGAAAAAATATATTATATCCATTTATTAACGTCGAAATATTTAAAAAGCTGTTGAAGTCTTCTGATATCTTGAAATCTTGTAACACCTTGGAGGCAATGAAATGATTTTGCTACTAACCTTATTTGCTCGAATCAAAGTACCTTTTCTTGAAATTAAAGAAAAATCGTTCTGCTGAAATCATTAAAATGTCAATCAATAAGATATGTCCAATGTGAAGGAGAAGGGCTTAAGAATGAAACAAACTGTAGTTGAAATGCGAACATAACAAGAGGCAACCGAATCGGTTTTAATGAGTTCGATGAATAATGTTTTATTCATTTTAATTCTAAAATATCTTGCACTTAGGTGCATGATGTTCTTTCCAATGGTATAGATTAAACATAGAATTAAAGTTACACATCATGGAAGTGCTCTCGATGTCGGCGAATAATAACAGCTATAAAAATTAAGAGGAATCACAAAAACATTAAAGCGCCGTGTAATAATTTTCCATTTGCGCATGCATAAGCACACTCGAAAAGGAGACAAATGAAAAAGTGTACGTTATATGGAGTAGGGAGACAAAGCAAATCGTTCGTAAATAACTACATATATCTATTTCTAATCACAACAATTGGAGTTCTCTGTCTTCTATTGCACACCCAAAAGGCACAGGCAATAATAATAGATAAAGAGTAAATAATCAAACAATAGGTATGGAATGTTTTTTGTCTCAAATTGTTCGAAAGAATACTTGCAGATGTCCTGGGTGATTATTCATACGCGTCTAACCGCCTTTTCAAAATACCGTACATTCCGAGGTCGAACCTCATGAAGCAGCCCTGTAGTCCAATTGGAAAAATGTGTTTGTTTTGGTTTGTCATTTATTGTGAAATGACAGCCGAAACTTTCTCGTTCGGCATAATTTCTAGCATTTATTTTCACTCATCCAGTTGATCCGGCGTGTAAAACCGTGTGGTGATAAGAAGTACGTGTGAAATCGTTTGTATTTAATCAGCTTTAGTCGCGTCAGCCATCCAGATACATTATGCCTGTCGATATTCTTGGGTTTGCGTATGCCGCCACCGTCGCAGCCGGCGGCATTGTAGGGTACGCCAAAGCAGGTACGTCCACGCAATATTTGTTACGACACTTTCCCAGAACCAGAAATGCATTGATGCTTTTCGCTCGATTTGGGCAATCTCTTTACGACCCCACAGGTTCCGTACCCTCGCTGGCGGCCGGTCTGACCTTCGGCGCTCTGCTCGGCTATGGTGCAATGCTGTCCTCTGATGAGCCACCGCGTCCGCTTTTGCAGATTGGCACAGCACTGGTGCTGGCCGGCATGATGGGTTCCCGGTGGGCCCGGTCCGGCAAGTTCATGCCGCCCGGATTGATCTGTGTTATTTCTTGTGCAATGCTCGCCCGCGGCCTTATCTACCACAATCGCTATCTGCCAATGCTTGGCGCAAAGCATGCCTAACTCACACACTGTCCTGCATTTTCGGTGAAATATGCATTTATGCAAGCGTTGCAAACAACCGCCGGAAGGTCGTCGGGTCTATGAAGGTGGGACAAGTGAAGCTAATAGTAAAAGGTACGGAGTAATGGTGGTGGGCTGCCGAGGCGCAATAAATGTCTAACTAGTTTTGTATACGATGATTATTTAATTTTCAAGTCCGAAGTTTCGGGTGCTGCGGTTCTTCCAGGCGGAAAGAAACTCTAGCATGTCTCTGTCCATAATATCAATTAAAGACTTTGTTTAATCCGGTTCCAGGGTTGAACTTAATATCGTCATTTTACTAAATGTTGCAGCTTTCGGTTTTTTTTTTTGATACACGTAATCATTAAATACTATTTTATTTAATTACAGCAATACTTTGTCCACCGACTATAAATCGTAAGTAAAACAATTTTCCCTTCTTTAAAAAATGACGATTACGAGCAATGTTTTGGTATTTTTTGGTATGTTTCGGTACTTTTGCTACACAAAATAATCGTGCCACACAAATCGCATAAAGTTTTCACGCACTTTATTGTTCGTTCAAAAATGTCACCTACATTACAACGTTTAAACACGTGGTTTTGCGATGAATGCGTAACATTATGCTTTCCCACTTTCGTTCTCTTTAACTGCTATGTATGTTTTTTTCTTCAAAAAGCTATTGAAACCCTTAGCAATATGTTAAGCATGTATAGTCTGTATTACCCCCTGGTTAAGCAAATGATAATGTTGAATACTTTACGCTTGTACCCCTTGCATTGGATGGTGCACCCGGGTCTGGGGAGTACCTTTGCCAATGCCACTGTATTTGGAATGTATGATGCTGTGTTTCCGTCCCCTCTCCGCTCGTGCTTAGATAGTGGCTAATCACTAGTTCCTCTTTTTATATCTACTACACCGAGCCCGAATACGCATGTTCGCCCGCCAGTGGGAATACTATTGCCTCCTGTGGGCTTCATGACAAAGCAAGCTCGGTTTTAAATTGTACACACATAATTTCAAACGAGACAATGGGGAAACAAAAAGGTGATTAGAGTTTTAACTCACCGCCAATCAATGCCAAAGCGAAGGAAAATCACAAGCAAATAAATGATTCAATTAACGCTACATTGGAGACCCCGTCTCCGGGCTTAAATAGATGCTTCTGTTTTTTTGTTGTTGCCCTATTTAATCTTTCGAGAAACCTTACATCCTATCAACAAGGTAATGTAAAGGGCCAGCAAAACAGAACTGATACTTAGCGGTTGAACCGGCAAAACTAAATCAACTGAATGCAAACCAACGCACACCGACTGTGGCAGAACAGGGATTGGTAGGGCATTCTAGCTAAACATTCCCCACACCGACATGACCAGCTTGTACAGCAGCAGCAGCACGACCACCTTGGTTGCCTGATGCAGCCAGTAGAGACTGGAAACGGAAGAACGGAAAGGATTAGGATCATTTTCATGCGTTTTGCACGATGGTAGCAGTTTGATAGCTTACCGGTTCCAGCGGATAACGGCTTGCGGAACCGTTTCCATCGGGTCGTTCAGCAGATACCGCCGGATGCCACAGAAGTATTGCTCCAGAAAGTAGTCCCAGTTGATCTGACGCATGTCGAAGAAGAATAGCTTCTGGTCGGCACTCGACAGCTTGCGCCAAAGCCCGTTCATGTTGTCCATCTTGAACTGCCACTCGCGCATGGAAAAGTATTCGATCACGTCCATGAAGCGATGGATCTTCTTGTAGCTGCGAAGGAGTCTGCGGAGATTTTTTATTTTGGGAATGAATGAAATTTGATTAATGGAGTCAGTCGACACTGCTCGGTAACGACGGCATTAGCATACGGACACACAGACGCTCGTCCGAATTGTTAAGACCATTTGTCTCGCGTTTGCGCGTCCCACTCCTCGCTCTTGCTCACCTGGGCTTCCTGCCAATGAGGACCGCAATGATGTCACAGAGGACGGCCGGTGCGTAGTGCAAAAAGATGATGGACAGGTAGTGCAGCACAATGTTGGGATTGCTGGCGTAGCACAGATACCAGATTGCCTTCATCGTCGGATACATCGAGCCAAACTTGATGGTGGTGTGCGTAAAGTCGCCCCAAGTGATGCAATTGTTGGGCTCGGTGCAGAAGTTGTAGATCGGTATTTCCGGATCGGGTAGAATTTCCCTACATTAGAAGACGGGAAGCGGTTAGCTTGTGGTTTGGCGCACGTTGAGCAAGCACGATTTTTCCGACATCGGCCTACTTACGTTCGGAAGCGTTCAGCAATGTCCCAGGCCGACGCGATGATACCATTGACGCAAAGATCGACCGGCACCATGTTGGCCACTTTGGTGGGATCGGCACGGAGCGTTCGTAGCACCCCAGTTCCGGCACCGGCAATCACTCCCGTCGGGCCGTAGAAATTATCGATCCATCCAGGGACCGGTTCCTGATAGGTGGCAATAACTGGTAGGGAAAAAACCAGGGGTTAGTTTTTAATTTAATGTATTTTGTTGTGTTGATAGTCGCAACTGAAATTGTCTTTCGATTCGAATATTTTTAGGTCATCGTTGTCCAACCAAGGTACCAGAATTCCGAAACCGTTCCAAACTTTCCCCCAATTTCGCTTTCACGATACGTGCTGTTTATTCGTATTTAAGGCTGCCCTTAAACGCCTCCACCGAAGACGCCTGCCCTTCCTTTTCATGCACCCTCGCGGCGAAGGTATTTGGTTTGCGTTTGCGCCCGATTTCAGTGCGTCCAGTCAATGGGCGTCAGTTTCCGTTCGGGCACGCGTTTCACGCACGCAGTTTAACGTGAGTTATGCCCATCACGTGCGCGGGATCCCAATCGAATGCGCGACATCAATACTTTCCCCTGCCCTGGCACGCTGGTCCCTCACCCCGCCTAACGGAGACTTGACCATCGATGGCCATGGTCAACGATGACGAGATGGGTCCAATCCGATCCATGGAGGGGTTGACGTGCGCATCTAAATCTGCAAACCGGACGCAAACACACGCGTCTAAACACCATCTGACTCCTGCGAGAGCAGTCGAACACCCCAGACCGTTGGTTCCGTTCGTAAACTTGACATTTGAGTTGGATGCCATGCATAAAACCAGATCCAGATGAGCATTTCAATGAATAAACATAAAAACGAATAGCGCTACGCAGATGCGAAAATTTGCACGCGTTGAGCACAAATGGTACACGAATTCGAATTCGATTGGTTCAACGCCACCAGGGTGCGTATGAAGAGAAGAACGTATCGAGAAGTTCGCTCGAATGACCCACTTTCTGCGAAAACTTTGTGTGTTGTTTTAACTGTTTTTTCGAGATCGTTTACCTTCACCGCTGGCAAGGTCAGCCGGGGAAGGATTGCATAATTTTAGTGGTTCCAGCGGGCAAGTCAGCTTAAAAATTGGAGGTGAAGGATTTTCACAGCCTTACAATATGAATAAGTAGTTTTCATGCCCTTTATATTTTGAGCAGCGCTAATGTATGAACTTTTTTAAATTATTTGCAGAAATCGAATCGCAGACTTTGAAAGAAAGCATTTGCGTGTGGGTGTGTATATGCAAAGCTTGACCAACTGACGTCCGATTCTGGAGCTATACCTTGGAAAAGTCGCAAAACCGTGCTACCGCACCGCAATGTTGAAATGTGTTCGCTCCGTCGATACATACCAATTAGTTCGTGGTCGACGCCGAAATTGCGACATTGGCCGTTGGTACGCACGGACAATACCGTATGCATGGTACAGAGGGTAACCTGTTGGCGTTGAGCTTCTACTCCACCTTGATGGAGTGAGCTATGACCGAGCGGAGTCTGGTACGGAACGGACACCATCCGCACCTTATTTTCCACCGCATTGTTTTTATTTGTGCAACGATGCAGACACTAACGGACATCGGAGGCTAGCTTTTATCAGGCTAGGGAAGGGAACCGCTACGAGGATGGTTCGGTTTGCCGGAATGGTTTTTGGAGAGGGTAACATCATGGTGACGATGATGCATAACCACCGGCAGGGCCGGACGAGCTGGTTCCTATGGGGAAGCGGGTGGACACACACACCCGGGCAGAGACCAGTAGCAACGTGTTTAGTGGCGTCAGCATCGTAACCATTGATGTGACGCTAGCATCCATCGCCTTGTGCTCCAACACCTGACATACACCAAGCGTTCGAACTGCTGGCGTGCCACGTGTTGTGCAAAAAAGAAATCGTCCCATCGTTAATGAGTACCCGATGAGGACATCGACTTGGAAGACTGCTGGTTGTTCTTCACACGCGCGTAATCACAATTGCGAGATGATGCGGGCATCGAGCAACCGTTGGTCGAGGGCCGGGTCCTTCGGATGTGCAGCACCAGGCACCTGCACAGTTCCCGCATCGGAACCGTTCCGTTTCGTTATCGCACTCGATTTCGAACAATATTGACTTTTCCATTTGCTGAGATCGCGCCATTCATTGTCAAGTGGGATATGTGACTCAGGGGCACGACAGGCACCACCAATGGGGTTGATCCGACACCCAACCGGCGTTGTTGAATCGATCGATGTGAGTTTTGCTTCTGTCGCAGAAAACGCCTCTCGCACTAGACAATCCCGCGAAGGTCATCCAACATCGGCTTTTGGTCGAAATGTTTCGTCTATCGCGGAACGTGCGATGTTAGAAACAAAAGGAAACAGAAAGAAAGAGCGAAGAGTGGCAGAGAAAGGCAACGATGGAAGAAACGGTTTTACGATCGAATTCCCACCGAACGGATGAAACTTGTTCACTAACGTCGACAGCGGCCAGCTGCACACCGGATCTTGAGCGAAGTAGAAGTGTGTATTTCTTTTTCCTTATGCTACACGCTTTGATCCTCCCCAAACAAACTGATCTCGTTGGTGATGACCATTATGTAAAGATTGGTATTGGTCACATTGGTATCAATGACATGGAGTTGTGATTTTTTGTCACTAATTTTTTATGTCTGAGCAGTAAACATAATTCTATTCTATCTCTGGTTTAAGAATTATGATATCAGCAGGAAACTTGGACAGCCTTCTAAATGCAATCGATGTTGATTAGTCTGATTGGTTGAACTTTGTTTTAATCAATGTAGTTGATATTAATTGATTTATACATACTCTGCTAGAAGTCTTCACAAATTTTACAGTATTATTCGATTATTTAAGATGATTAATTTATTTCTAACTAAACCCACTGAGCTTGGGGGGCACAAAACAAAAAAAAGCACTTTAGAGCACACCAGAAGATGTCCTGTCTCTACTTGGAAACAGTAGGACATGTTAATACAACTATAATTTCAAGGCTTACTAAGCTTGATTTTGATTATTTACAAAAAAAAAGAAATGCATTTTATCGAAACGCCAAGTGCACCCATCTCACATTTTTTGAACATTTGTGGGTCGAGATGGTCCCTTTAAAATTTAGTGGTCTAAAATTTTCGAATCAGAGGTCTTTTCTATTCTGTATTGAACACATTTCTCTTATGTTGCCTTTGTCATAGCAAGTTTCAAACATATCTTGTATCGTACTATTACGTAGTTTGGATGTTTCGGCTGTAATCTAGCAATCTTTGCCGTGGCGAGACGCGGTACTGTTGTGCAATCAGAAGAAAATGAAAAGAGAGTACAATTATACGAAAAATTGCAATATCTCAATTGTAATCAATCTCGCCCCGAACGGCCAGTGATTGTCATTCATCGCAGCACCGTTGCAGATCGTCCCTGGTCGCGAGAGAATGAACGGAGCGTATGCAATGCAAGAGGAGGCATAAGCGAGAAGGACCCTCCGGTGGTGCGGTTGTGACCGAGCCGGAGCGACGTCCAGTCCGACGGGTGTACGAAGATGTTGTATAACCGGCCATGTGTAGCGACCGACCCAACAGTGCAAGGCAAGTGGCAAACGTGTGTGCGCAAATGATGTAAGGCACAAGTGGTCCGCGATACGACGGTTAAGATCGATGCAGACCTGGCAGGTAAGAGGCAACTCCGTGCCATGTACCTGAGCACCATCGTGCAGAGCTGATTGGACAACCGTCTCTTAAGTATGCTTGCCGTATGTAGGAATGATGATCGAAACAGAGACTGGCCCCCAACACACAGTATGTATCCTAATGTCTCACATCCAAATGTGTCGTTTGTCGTTCTAAATCGTAGGTTTTCCTTCCAGCTTATTTTAATAACAATCGGCAAAAGAGGAGTCGTGACCAATTGCTACCCTCGCGTCATCCCCCCTCGGTTAACGTGTGCAAACATCGCCTCGCACATCGCCAACCCTGCGGGATGACGTTAGCGGAAACCGGAGCCATCATTCGGGTTGTGTGAAATGTTGCGGACGCGCCTCAGTTTGTATTGGCGCATAATTGTTTGCTTTTATTTTAAGGGCGGCCACATGTTTACGTGCCCGTACTCGGCCAAAGCGTCGGAACCAGGTCTGTTGTTTGTTTGGCTTACGATCCCCAAAAGAAAATATCCTCCGTTGGGTAAACTCGAGCTTTCCAAAGCGAATGGACACTTCCGTAAACAGCCCGTCCGTATTCATATGTTTTATGTTGAGTACGGAGAAAAGCAAGGTATTCTAATTGAAACGAACCTCTGTACCGACTGACGTCATTTGGCACATGGGTTTTCAAATTCGGCCGTTCGCTTAAAGCATGTTTTATATTCTTCAGGAAAACGCGAAGTCGTAAAGGGTAAAGTTGATCTAAGTTTTTTTTTTGCTCTTTTCAAGCCTAGTCAGAATGTATGCTATTCGTCATTAGAATGATGAATTCAACTCGAACGAACGTCATAAAGTGTCACGAAATGTTTTTATATCGCTTCGTGCCGTCGCGGTCGACTTATGGCCGTTTATGATGATGTTGATTCAATCATCGTTTTTTGCTACTAAAAGAGCAAATGTGTAAGCAAACAAGTGGAACGCCTTCCGCGAGAACGTTTAGTTTCACTCGATTAAATCACAGACCGAGCGTGTCGATGTTGTTCCACGATATGTTTAACTTTTCATGGTAAGCGATGGCAGGCTGATTACGTCCGCCTCTTGCGATGAGATTCTCCAAACGCAAGGCATGCCAAAGTGTTCCATTCGGAACCCGTCCGGTTCCGGTTCACACTTTTCGGCGGATATTTTTTAAAAATCGGTCCATGCCCTTTCTTTGATTGTGTCCGTTCGACACTCTGCTTGTTAGTGGAGGATTTTCCCATCGAGTGGGGATTTTAAGTTTTTAGTGCCTGCCGAACGACCCCATGAGTCAGCGAAGTTTTATTTGAGTTTTTCTTTCGCTCGCCATTCATCAAACATCAAACGTAAACGTTCGTTTGGCGAAAGGCACCAGAGGCATTTTGGCGTTTTTGATGTTTTCATTCCACACCTGAGTGATTAGTGAGGAAAAAAAAGTACAAAACAAAGCGAATTTTATGAATGAATTGTGCTGGAGGAACTTGCTGATTAATAGGCACCTTACTTTTGAACCATGTAATTTGTCGACACGCGGTATAAACGTGTGAAAACTGATGTTGCTTGTTTGTCTTACCGTTGTTAATTACTAGGACCTTATTAATGAAAACATTCTTGATTTTATACTGATATTTTTTAAATATATCGAACAAAGGATTGAAGTCACGTTTCTTTATCCGACCCATTTGATCTAAAGATCAAATTGCGATTGATTGGGCAATTAAATTGGTGCAAGGTATTAATCACCATTAAATTTTATTTCTAAAAGACCTTGCCGTGCCCCTGAACAGTTTTGCTTCTGCCGATATTTTGATGTTGAATGTATTTTTCCAAATCGCGTATTTGCATACGTTTGTTGTTCACAGCGGTTCGTTTAACGTTCACCGCAGATCTCTAACTTTTGGTCCAATAAAATTAACATTTTTTAGCATTCCATCCAAAGATCCGAGATTTCCATGGATCATGACCTTTCCCTTGGACTGACCATACCCCTTAACGATTGAACCTTGAATGTTCCGCTGCGTTGCATTGCGCGTTGCAAATTAATGTGTGATTTTTACACAAAGCAAAGCACCCAAAGAAAGGCATTCGAAGAAAATTGGGTAGTTTGAAAAGGGGAAGGTACTTAACGAGATGCTCGTCAATGGAGGGAGGCAATCAAGGTTGATCGATTAGATCCAAAGAGGCTATGGGTAAATTAGGAAAGGACATAGTGTTCGATAGAGGAGGGTCATCTGGCGTTTCTAATGATTCGGTAAGGCGTGAAAGTATTCATTTTAATTTCAAAAATAACGTTTGACCCTGATTGTCGAATGAGCAACTACCGAACCGGAAGGAAAAACCCAGCAGGTCACTCAAGATGGCCATTAATCATCTCCCCGTAGCGGAGTAACCGTAAGCGTGCGAAGGCCAAATGTAATAAGTTGTACAAACTGCTCACCTCAACAACAGCTGCTTGGGGTGCGTCCAAACGCACCGGCCAAATACGGATGTGTCGTGAATTATCGATACCTCACTAACGATCTGTGAGTGCTTACCATACGAGATGCCACCCAGGTCCTGATTTCCGCGAATCGAGCATTAAAAAATATCATCGTTTGTTTATTCCGCTTTACGCCATGGAATGGACGATGGAAGATAAAAATCGCCGCACACTGTTGCATCATTCTAGCAGGCGGGGGAAAAATGGCGCTATGTCCGAGGACGACTGAAACCTCACCAGACGCTAGCGATCCGCCTGCTGGGATTCAATGTCAATGGCAACCACGTCTCGAGGGACGCATCTCGGCGTCACAATGGGGTCGTAATAATCTGGCGAGCCTACGTGATCTAACGCAGACCTCCTGAGCCTTCGCTTGAGGCGTGCGACATTGGACGGTGAAAGATCTGCTCTATCCGAAGACCCACCGACAGAGGACGAGATGCCGCGATGCTGGTTATTGAACAGCAAGTACCATTCATTACTTCAAGGCAACAGTGTTTTATCTCACTTGCTAGAACGAGCATGTGTGCTACGTACGGCGTGTTTTTTTTAAAATTTTGTTTGTTGCTGGCGGACAATTTTGGACGGATGATTGAAATGTCCTCACCTTGAAGTTGTCTTCAGGCGCAATAATAAAGTGCTCAAAGTATCGCCTCGGACTTCTTGCTTGCCTGGTGTGCAGCACAAGGGTACATATCAAACGTGAAGCCTAATTACCGTATGATTGTGAAAAAAATCATATCCATCCATCCATACTTGATGAGGCACAGTCTCAAAGTTCAACTATTGGCCGAAACAATTAGCAGTGTCTGCTACCTTTCACGAGTGAAACTACGTGTAAAAGGTTCTACGTTGCAGACAGTAATACATCATTACGTGCATGCATGATCGTCGGTTGTGGAACTAAAGTGCGCGAAAAGTATTCTGGTGCTAAATATGACGTCACTGCAAATTATAATAATGTATGTAGTAGAATGCAGGTCTTTCTCTTCAACTTTAAATATCTTTTTGTTTTCTGGTTTTATATGTCTCTATGGAGAAGTCATTTTCAAGGAATGTTATACATTGTAGATCCTAGCTTGCAAGCCCTGAATAAAGTGTTTAAACATTAGCCATAGGGCGTTTGAATTGCCGGTGCTACAAAATTACCTCAGGAGAAAGGATCTGGTGAACCGCAGAACCGGTAATGAAAGATTGTGCAGGTCTTGGAACATTATCACCGACGGTTGCGCATTTCGCGAGCATTTATAACAAGGCAGCTAGAATCAAGCTATCGATTGCCACACGTTGCTTAGCCATGCATAAATGAGCTATTTTCAGATCGTCCTGCGATCCGATAGCAGCAAACCCGCCGAAGCGGTGTACGCCGATCGCCGATAAACCGGCTGGGATTGGGAAATTTTTCGCAGTAACCCTCTATCGACTGGTTTCAAATTTAAATTGCCACCACACTTCCAGCCAACGACCTTTGGCAGCACCGTGCGCGTCCGGCCCTGACGCACACGAAACGGGGGACAACACCGACGGCGAAGGCCGCGCGGGAGTGCGCATTAACTGGTGGTGATATGAGTCAATAAACTGAACCACCAGGATGATGTCGAAATCTTCTCTCCTTCCCGGCACGCCGTTCGTCACCGAATACCAAACAGAGGACTCGAGCACCTGATGCAATTAACTCGGCGCACATGAACTGTTTGATTAACATAGGCGTGCCACAAATCGCACACGTGGATGTGTGGCCACATGGCGGCGTTCGTGCAAATAGAGTGTGCGGTTACTTTGTGCTAGTACCTGGATGTTTGGCGTTGGGCTTGATTGGGATTGTAAAATAATCCCCTGTTTTTGTAAAACTGACCTCTTAGACCAGCGGTTTGCTGTTAGATTCGAACGGTTCGGTTTCAGGTCTCCGAAGGCTTTAGATAAGTCCGAGTCGATTGTTACCGTTTTTGGGGAAAAATCATTCGGTTTCGGCTGATTGCGGAACACTTACCGATACCCGGCCGAAACATGCCGACCGGCATGCCGCGACTGTTTTTGCGCACCACGTCCTCGGCGATGGCCTTCGTGAAGGTATACGTGTTCGGCCATTTGTCGAGCAGCCTGCGAAGAAAGTTGGGGAAGGCATCGCGGGATTAGTATTGCCACAGTTTATCGGCAGGTCAGGCCCAACTTACACCGGTGTGATCTTTTCGATCATGCCGTCCGTCACGCAGTCGGTCAGGTGGATCATTTTCTCCGACTCCATCGGCGGGTCGTAGAACCGCTCGTCGACGACGGCTTGCGGGCACTGCGTGTAGGCGGTCGAGACGTAGATGACCGACTTTAGCCGCTTCATGTCGTGACACAGGTCCAGCACGTCCCGGCAGGCTTTCACGTTGATCTGCATGGCCGTTTTCATTTTCTCATCGAATCGCACCGTGGCGGCTAGATGAAAGACGATGTTGACCTGCGAACGGGAAATGCCGCAAACCCCCGGACGGGTTGCAGTAGCGTTAGTGTTTCACCCTGGTTTTTCCTACCGCGCCATTATTACGTTTTCCGTCAGGACTTCCCGGTCGGACGGGCTGATGCCCAGTCCGGGCTGCATGCAGTCGCCGGCGACGGCCCGAATTTTGTGGTCGTACTTCGGACAGGTTTGTTTCATTTTGTCAAACATCTGTGGAGCGCGAGTGAGTAAGGCCATTAGTAAAATTCACTGTTCCTCTGCCTGGACTCGGGGGCGCTCTTATAAAATACTTACAGCATCGTCGAAGATTTCTTCCACGCGCGAAAAAATGTCTTTGCCCCGTTTGCTTCGCACCAGGAGGAAGATGTTTTCGATCCCCGGACAGCTGGTCAGCAGTTTGTAGATAAGAGCTGCAAAGGGAGAGAAAAGGACGATTTAGAACCGATTTATGAATTACGATTAGAGCAAAGAACTACAAGCTTTAGGCTAGGGGTCTTCAAAGTCGAAAGCAATAAAATTATCAAGCTCAAATATGAAGTTAATTTTGTGAAATGTTGAATTTATCTCTGAACCATTTCTATTTATTGCTTCCAGATACTACGTTCAATGTCAGACCTGTAAAACACCTTAATTTGTAATGGCCAAACTTTTATATGCAATAGTGTAAAGTATTGCTCAGATCAAAGCAATTAAATATAAACATTCAAATACTCAAAATATTACTCTCTCAGTATCATCCTTTTGCATGTTGCGAATATTTCATTAGGCTTCCTCTCCTTACATTACGAATTTTTGATCAAAATGCATAAATTCATGTGATGGCGAAACCGTGGTACGATAATGTTGATAAAATTAGTTATTTATCTTAGTATGCATACGTGATGAGCAAACTTTTTGTTTTTTACAAGCTTTAACACATGCCTGCTGCTTCCATATCGCATGACATTAACACTCTTGGAGTGTTATAAAAATGCAAGAATCGCCCAAATCCAACGTCTCCTTTTTGTGCACATGTTAACTGGTTCTTCTTGGCCGTGCCCAGTGTTCTTGAAAAGATATTATCCGCCGCAAACAGGTTTAATACCCGACCGAAGGTTTGTGCCCATTAGGGAAACAACTAAAAATTTCTGTGTTTGAGAGAAATTTACCACCAGTGCTGAGAAAGGAAAGGAGAAAAATTAGCTACACCACGCGACTTTTTAAAACGAATATTTATCGTCACTTCTCCCCCCCTTCCCGCACCACGCCGTTCTTGCTAGTTTTACCTTTCGGAACCGATCGGCCACCGCTTTGTGTGTGTTGCTAAGGGACGCTAGGATTGCGGTTGTGAAATGTTCGCTCCAAACCAAACTGGTTTGTTCCTGGCGGGGCCACAAAATACAGTCGCTAGGTTTGGGAGTTCGAGCGAACCGGAGAGGAACTACGAGAAAATGGTAATTTCCTGCGAATATTCGGTGTTCGGAAAGACGCCCGACCTCGCGCGGGGCCGAAAGACAGACGATAAGGAGCCGTGCTTGGCGTCTGGTGGGCGACTCATGGTTGTTGCCGGTGGTGAATGGCGATCGGCGTCGACTGCCATGGGACCATTCAAGGGGAATAAAATCCGTCTGTTCGTGCAGACTGACTTTGAATCTCCTTTGGCGTCTCCCTGGCCGCGGTGTTGACCGTGAAATCAATCGGATACGATGACCAGATACATGCGAGAGGGGGCGTAAATGACGAACCCGCGAAATCACGGTCAAATATTGAACTAGCGATGTTTCATATGCAAAAATATATTTGCTTAAATTGACGGACAGGTGTATTCTGCCTGCGGTTTGTAGGACATCTGAAGTTATTCGTTTTCTTTTGTGTGGTTTGTGAAGATAATCCTACAAGCCACAACCGGTACACAAGCAATCCTTCCGCGAAGCCTCGCCTCGTGCAAACCATAAGGGTTTTGGTCATATTTACAGACCTTAGACCACCCTTAACACCGTGGTGTCCAGCCGACTTAACTTTTCCTCATTTAAATAACAGGTTCGCCCGGCTCATCTCGCACGATTCTACTGGCGGACCTTAACGGCTGGAAAGATTTCGCGAAACACTATCATGTGTCACGCCACCACGGGCCATCCAGTACGATCAACCGGAACTAAGGGACAGAATAAAGCCCCCGCAGCCGTTCCAGCGGTGTGTGCGTTTTGTATGATAATTCCCGAAATTCATGAAACTGCCTTAAATGAGTCCCCACGTGTGCGTTTGCTTGGTTGAATGGTGGTTCTTTCTTCACCCGAACACCTTTTTACTATTTTTATGTGCGACTCGCTCCGGGTGGAGATTCCGTCCCACTCCCCACTCCTTCCTCGCGGACCGTTGTTGTTTGTGAGGCATACAAAATTTCGATGATTTAGGGCGTCGAAGGCAAATGGCCGATTTTAATCTGCCTCATCAGGACTAACATAGGAAGGGATGGGATGCTGCTGGGATCGGTGCGTCGGTATGTAGGGATCATAAAACTGGCCCGCATTAGGCTCCTATCTAACGAGCTCCATAAACAATATTGCTTAGGGTTGTTCACCCAGCGGTGATGTTAGAATAGGTAAAGTTACCAAGCAGGATAACTTAGCGAAATGGAGAAAGACCCGGTGGTTCCCAATTCATCAACCTAAAATTTTTATTATCTGCTCCATTAAAGGACTGGAACGTATAATAAAATACGCGTGCATGATGACTCGCTGTAGTGGAGTTTCCGGCGCGTTGTTTTTGGCCAAATTTCTCCACTTGCAAACGTGCCGTGAAACGATTGTGTCTTAGGCGTGATGGCGATTTCACGATCAACCTTCACTGCTTTTTGGTTCAATCAATTATCACTTTTTAAAAGCGGTCCAGTGAGACTTTGGCACCTTTTCGGGGGAGCTTACCCGCCCCGTTTTCCCTGGTTCGTGCACCGTTCGTAGATCAGATTAAAGCATTACAACGAAACGCGAACGCACGTGATACTCGCGGTTTGCAATCTATGTGTGACATTTATTTGACCATTGTTAGGTGCGACATTGAAATTAATATTTTTTCCTGATTAAAACATTGGTAGAAAAATAAAACAAAACCTCATCCTGCCCAACCAGGAGACCTCAGGTGTTGTCCGAAATGGAGCGCACGTTCACTTTTTCCCTGCATCGGTGCGGTGGGTTCGTTTCGCATTGGCGCATTGAAGTCTTTCGTGCGTCCGCAAACCGCCAACCGCGTGCGACTGCGATCTCCAGGGGATTTGTTGCTCGCTTGGTTGTGTTGTTGTTTTAAATGCCGTCCGTATGGTAAAATGTGTACCGCCGGCTGGAGTGTTTTTCTTTAATTTTATTTTCTCCTCGCCGTGGCAGAGCAACTCCTGTCGCCAATCTTCCGTGGTTGCAGCATGCCCGCGTACCGTAACCAAGGGGTTGCGCGTTACGTAACCCGATACCGGAGCGGCCCAGGCCGCAGCAGCAGCAGCAGCAGCAGCAGCAGCAGCAGCAGGCTCGTCACAGAAGTACAGCCTGATTCGTTGAACTTTAGCCACCACCGGTGCGGCGGTGAAAGCTTTCCGAGTGAAACTTGAAGTGGTTACTTCTTGCGAA
The DNA here is from genome assembly GCF_943734705.1 of Anopheles coustani. NCBI lineage: Eukaryota > Metazoa > Arthropoda > Insecta > Diptera > Culicidae > Anopheles > Anopheles coustani. The sequence continues at coordinate 82,493,720 of NC_071288.1, read as the reverse complement.
CAAACGCGGGGAGAACAAACAGCTGATCGGGTGGACGACCCGGGTGGCGTGTACCGGTCTGCGCAATCCGAGGTGCCGCAGCCCAGCCGCGCTGCTATTCTTGAGACCGGTCGTTTCCCACATGACGTTCGAGCAACCGGCGCACTGGTGTATGTGCGCAACAAATTGGCGCAATTGCAACCGTTTCGTCGTAGGAAAAATAATCGATCTCTCGTACGCGGTGCGTCCGCGCGCCCGGGCAGGAGGACGAAACGAAATGGGGACGAAAACCGAACCATGCCGCATGCGGTGCGGTGGGTTTTGCAAACCAGAAATGAAAACCGGGTTTTAAAGCTTTTCCCACTGGCCTGGACCGGGACAGGACACCCACCCCGACCCGACTGGACTCGGCGCCGACCTCAGAACATCGACGCGCTAACTGAAGGTAACTCCTCCTGCTTGCAAGCTCACATTTTGCGTTCGCTCAATTTCGTCGACTGTTGACCAACGTAGTATCAAGTCGTCGTGTGCATATGAACGTCGGCAGCGGCTTTGCGTATGTTTTCGGTTCGCACGATTTTGCAACTCGGACGGGTTTGTGCTGGTCCGTCACTGACACTTTAACACCTGGGGAGTCTTTGCGGGCATCAGTTACGATAAGCGATACTGTATCTGGTTTTCGAGCAGGATGTCAGATGGGGAAAAAATTAAGGAGTTTTGTATATTCTGTTGTAACCTGTTGGTTGTTTGTTTTTTAAATTTATTACTCGAATTTAATTGAGGAAGTAAATATCGGTTGAGTAACCGTGTGTTATGCACATACATTAAGGGAAACAAGAACAGCACCACCCTATGTTTTGGCATTATTTTTCATGAAATTTTAGCTTTTTCCAGTTTGGAACGTAATTGCAATAAGTTTCACTACTTTTCGGATAGAAAAATAGTGCACCTTTAACGTTTGTTTAGCAATTGAAGATAAAGAGATAAGAGCGCATTTCAAATACAATTAAATAGTGTTAGACTTACTTTTAAAACAAGTATTTGTATCTAATCCCTTTAAAAACATTTTATTTTGAGTAATTTGGATGGATTTTATTTAAAAGAACTTCAAAGAAGAAATAACTTTGGTGTGTAACAAAAATTCAAAAAATAATGTTCACCTAAATGTTTGCAAATGTCAGCCCCTTTCTCAGGTCAAGGAAAAAGAACTGATAAAAAAGCTTCCATAGACACTGAAAATTTAAATTCGCACCCATTTCAACATGTCTTCAAGTGGCACGTGGTGTTCAGAATCCTTTGCTCGAAAGAACAACGGTAAATCAGCTGTTTTGTTTCACACACGGTTACGCACCGGCTAGAACCGTGACGGACGCCAATTAGGGTTCATTCACAAGAACTTACCGCGGCCCGTCAAGCCGACGTCACCACCGGAATGGAGCCCCCGGGTTCGGTGCCGTGCTGGCTGGCGCTGGTGGTTGTGAATAAGAGGAATGAATGATAAGTATGCGAAAAAAAAGTTCAGAAAAAACAGTACGAAGGAGGAAAAAGAAAGGAAAAATCGCCAAACAACTTCATTTTGGACGTCTTCCGATGGTTAGAAATCCGACGTGTGTGTGTGTGTGTGTCTGTGGTCGATAGAGGGGTGGGAAGCTTGCAAATTTTGATGGATTGAGAAGTCCACGTTGGATACGATCACATTAGCATAAGCGATTCTTCATCATTCTCTGCTTGTCATATGCATCAGTATAATTTCCTCAATCATACATTTTTCTCCTTTTAACCGTGTCTGCATAGGATGGGGATTTTATGTTTAAAAATCCTGCAATATGAGTCATTTTTTATGCGTCAGTCATCTGAACGGAACTCTATTTTCCACGCACGTCTGCAAATAAACCCAGGGAAAGTTCGACCATTTTAAAATCCCACTAAATGTGAACGCCTTTAAACTGAAAATACCGAACTTTAGGATTGTCCCACTAAAGTGACAAACTAATCATACTTATTCTGTGTCACCATCAGATATCTGCGTCACCATTGGGCATTGATTTATAAGGTTCCATATTTTTTTAAGTTTCAATTCACCATGGAAAGTTCTAGTGCTGATCGCATGACGTCTTTCCCGTTTAAAATGGCTGACATTTTAATCCTTCACTACAAATGGTTATCCATCCTTGATGAACCATCTCTAGAGAAGTTTGATGAGTTTGAGAAGTTTGATGAATAAACAATTCCTATTACTAGTAGTTAATGCTGATGCTTTGGTTTAAAATGAGCGAATCTACAGTGTGTTCTTTTTTGAATTGAATTTGATAATTGATCCGATACGAAGATTTTGAAGTTATGGGTGCAGTTTATATTTTTAAGATAATCCAAACCCTCGCGTTAAAAGCGAGCACATGGCGGATACAGTAATATTTGTCATTTTCCACGAGTGCACAACTTCTCACGCGGACAGTTTTGCATTGCTTCCTTGGACGGTCCGGTGAAAGGTACGGTAGGTGTGTAGCTTAAGATACAAAGACAAAAAATGAAACAAATGTCATACCCGTACAAGCAACCAGGTACGCTCGGGAAAGTGATAGTTGTACCATTTCCTACCGAGCAGGTCCGAAATACGATCGCTTTGTCGGTCAAGGTGAAGATGAAGCAAACAAAAGCCTGCCTTAGCGCAAAAACGCACACCATCTCCGGGGCTCGGGAATGTGTTTACATAATTCCTGCCGGGGCAGGATCATGGAACGTTGCTGTAGCGATCGTTTTAGTGGGAGGCAAGGAATTCGGACCACAGACGACAGTCAGCGATGTAAGATTTCGGTACTGATGCCCTGAAAAACCCCGTCTCACAAAGACACATCCTCTGAGTTGACTTCAAGTTGGCGCACATCACCAAACGGAGTGGAATATTGTAATATTCAAGCGTTCGCCTGTGAAATGTAAACAATTCACACGTTCACATTGACGGTGGGGGAGGAAGTGAAGTGAGGGGAACAAAACGGTCGTGCGCGTCGAGGTGAAAGACTATTTCAAGGTTGTGTTCCGCACAACCGCAAACAGCCAGCGCTCCAAACAGGAGTGTCTTCACCGTGGCCGACGATGGACGACCGGGCTGTGGGTAATTTTTGGGCGAAATTGTTCAGACAGTTTTCAAGGATCCTCGCCATTCGGTTGCGGTTGTTGCGCATACGGGGGTTTTTTTTTACGCATTAGCAGCGAGCCGTAGGTCGTACCTGCCTCCTCTTAATCGTTCACGACAATGTACTAAATAATTTAAAAGTGCATCTATTTATCGTAATCCGATTGTATTACACCATTTTCAGGGGTTTAACAATTGTTTACGTACGGTTTTAAACGCATCGTAAATGTAACACAATTGCAGAGTGTCTGATTTACGACACATTACTGCTGATAGGCGGTGGTACTGGGTAATTTCTCCACACATCCCTTACCGGGCCGGAGCGGCCCGAATTTCCACCACAAAAACTGCACCTCATTTACACCGGTGATGCAATTGTAGCGAGTAAAATAAATAAATAAATAAGACACACCACCATCGGAAGCGGCGCATCGATGTTTTCAGTACTTGCCTCACCGTTGTATGCCGCCCGTCCGTATCGTGGACGGCGCAATGAGGTCAGTGGAAACGTTTCCCTTGTGCACGCGCACACGCGGTGTCTTACATTTTAAGGCTACCCGTTTCCTTCCCGTAACGGAAGCGATTACCAACGCGCCGCACCGTAGGGCCCAATAAAACCATTTCAACTACGACTCCGGTTTGGGATTGATTTTTGCTCAACTTTCAAGCGAACAAAGCATCAAGATTTCAAGAACGAAGTTAACGCTCGGGGCATACTCACTCTTGCCAAGGAAGCCGGTGCCGCCGGTGATGAAGACGCTGCACTTATCGTAGAACTGCTGTATTTCGGTGATCTTCTGGTCGATCTTGCCCGTCGTCATTGGGCCCTGCTGGTCCGGGGGCCCTCCGGCCTGGCCGAGCAGTTCATCGTCGTAGATGGAAACCGTCATGCTGCGTCCACGCTTGTGATACAACGGTTTATTTCCGATTTCTTCTTGCACTGCAACCTTTTTCTCAAATACGTCCTTTGTGGTGCTAAAGGCACTATTTTTTTTTGTTGTGTTTAACGATTATCTTTTTTTCACGCACTTCAAATCACTAAGTTGTATTCTCTGAAAACAATGATTAAAAATTTGACTATGAGTAAGGTAAAAATTTGGTTGATGTATTATGGAAAAAAGTGTCACTCTTTTTCTAATATACGCAACCATCGGCATGAATAATTTATTTTCACTATCGTAATTATGTACAATTGTTATGTACATACAACTTTTTTAATTTCTTAAAGATTTCGTAGCCTTCTAAAGTGTGTTCAAAGCATCGTTCATTCGCGAAGAAATATAAATTAAAAAATTAGCTTCTCCATTTAAAATAAATGATGAAATCAGAGGAAACAATTACAAATATTAAAAATGCCATAACTCTCGGATAGTTTTCCACTGGAAGGCGAAAGAGCACGGAAGCCAACAGTGCAGCCACCTGCGGTATAAAGAACGCTTTACGCCTAATTGATAAACAGATTTAATGGGCTTGATAATTTTATCCGCAACCGTTGCAATATGACATGGATTGATACTGTCTTAGCCCGACCGACACCTTTCAACTTTCCGGTACAACACCGTGGAGAGTTGGCGTGTGTTGCCACCCTGTTCTTTGGATAGGGAAAAATTAGCACCGATTGCTACCCCGGTGACGGAAGTTGGGCGACGTGCAATTTCGTTCCGTGCTCTCGGGCGATTATGACACTAACATCATCTGGTTATTGACCATTATGCCTATATGCATTTGTTCACCGGAAGGCAGATAGGGCGTATACTGGTCAACCGTGAAATATTGTCCCTGCATGCTAATAACAGGCATGGTGTGGTTTCTGAAAGTTGATTATTGTTTTTAAGACACTTTTTATTCACTTTTCGTATGGAAAAATCATCACTTAATTGAAATGTTTGTTTTCAATCGGTGTAAATTTAATGTAAACTAATATTATCTCCTATTTTTACGTGTAGAACACTTTTATACGTTATCACATGTTTGACAAAAAAATTACTTTGTGTTTTTACGATTAAAAAACATTTAAGTTTAATAAGCATCAACTCTGTTTAACGTGCAACGGCTACGACTGTTCGACAAGTGTCCTCGCGTACTCAAAATGTTCATACATAGAAAAACCACATCCACACATTTTTTTTCTTATCACTTTTCTCTTCCGCCCGTAAGAATCACACAGTTTTCCCGTCTCAAGTCTTTGGTTTTTCGCCCAACGTTTGTTTTCCTATCGATTCTCGTTTCAAGACCGCACAGAACGTCCTTTGCTTCCGGCTCCATTTTGCACGCACCTTTGCTTTTTGGCGGTTCCCCCGAAAGGCGATGCTCAATCGGCAACGATCGACTGAAGACTGTCGGACGACGGCACCCGCGGCTAGCACCGGACTGCCACACTCGAGCGCGCGAACTCTGTACGGCGTAGGTATGGGCGCCCGCAACTGGGGAGCCGACTCGGGCTTGCGGGTTCGTCACCTGCGCGTGCGTTTGGCGTGCGAATCACGGATCGTGACCGTTGTGGCCGGTGGTCAATCAAATACTGCCGCGATCGACGGAGCGCGCGGTGTCCGAATGTCGCGCGCGCGCGCTCGATCGCGAGCTTGTTGGTTTTTGGGCAGTACGTATGCACACCGGTTACGGGCCCGTGTCGTCGGTTCCATCGCGACTGTTTTGCGGATAGGTTTATTTGTTTATTTATTTCTCAGCCCTTCGGCACAGGGTTTTTGTTTTGTCAAGGAAGAGAAGTACAGGATACACACACAATCCTTCGAATGTTTAATGTGTGATTGCGCGATGCATCCTCTTGACTCGCGTCGACGCAGCATAAGGATTTCAAGTCATTCATTCATTATTTTATGTTATTTGTGATTGGAGCGGAGTATTAACATGTGTTATGCTCAAAAGCAAAAGCTTACAAGCATAGGCTTCTTTTAATGCTTAGTGTCCATGAAGCGCTAAAGACTGAAAATACACGCAAAAATATCAGTTTTGCTGTCACATTTTTCGTTTCCTGTAGACATTACTATTCGTGAGCCGATGCAAATGAAAGCGCTTTCAATAATCATTTGAGTGTTTGACTCAGTGTTTGAAAAAAAAACAAACAGTAAAGAGGTCATGTGTTCACCAAAATCTTATCAACAAACATTATACATCATAACAAACAACTATTTTCCGTACGCTCGCACTCAATACCAGGTGCACAATTGGTTACAAATTGGTTACAAACACATTTTCACACATTTTGACAGTTGACTGACCGAACTAAGTACTATAAAGCATAAGGGATGAAACACCGGATGTTAGATGTATGTTTAAAACCAATTTCGTTTTAATTTCCATTTGACTAAACCCATCCGACATGATTAGGCAGCGATTTTAACAAGAAAGACTTCAACAGCCAATCAAGTAACGAACCACCACATCAATATTCGTTCTATTTAATTTAGGGAGAATAATGACCAAATTAAGAAGTTGATTCAGCGAAAATTTCTTTAAAAATATATTTTTATTTTGTTGTATATCCAAGGATTCTGTTGCACAGGGAAAATCCGTTCACGGTAAACCCATCCCCACTGGCTCGAGGCACCGGAATATGGGCCAATATTTGCGCGTTGCTCTTTTAGTTTACAGGACGCACACGCCCCTTCAAAGCGAAAGCCATACACCGTGGTTGAAGACAACGTACGTTGTGCAGGACTTGCGCCTCGTGAGCGTGTGCCAGAGAAAAGACGAGGAGTGTGTGAAGTGTCCAGTTTACATCGGGCGAACGGTGAGCTGCGGTGTGATGGTGTGATATTTTATGTTGAATGGAAGCTGAGCTCGATCGATCGGACGGGAGAGCGCGTCGTAAGCGACCGTACGTATATGGGGACACTCGGGGCAGCTGGTACCGGTACCGAGCATAACGCAAGGGGAGCATCAACTGTTGTAGTTGCAGGCATACGACGCAGCCTCGCCAGGTCACGGGCTCAGCTGGACCATACTGGACTTATAATTTTGTTTTCTTATGTCCGCTTCACTCACTTCGCTTAATTTTTTTTCTTCTGAAGACTCTGATTCTCTGCTCACCCCACTTTAGGTCGGTATTCGGTATACCGGAGCCTATAGGCTCTCTCTCTCTCACCCGTGGGTTCATGTGAAGAGGGCACCTGAGGTTACATAATGTTTGTGCTAATGCGCGAACTGGTGCTTGTTGCTGGCGATATCGAGCAATGTTGGTAAGACATCTGCAAAAAAGACGAAGAACATTTTTTTATTGGGTCTTCACCGTTGGACAAAAAACTACCGCAAACTTTGCACAGGAATCACCCATAGAATGTGTTTGTTTCAATATTTCAACAGTTTTTAATTATTCATTTAATTAGTGTTTTTCATTAGTTTTGGGTTGTACTTTCTTTTCATTTTCCATTAGAATTCTATAGTAACGAAATGACTCTTCTTCATAATTGTACATTTCTGTCATCATCAGTAAGCGGTGGAACAAGAAAGCTAAAGTATGCTAAGAATATAAGTATATCTTTTCTATATTAATTTTGTAACATTTTTAAACTTATAATGAAGTAAAATTGGATAACAGTGCGCTTATATTATTTTTTAAACCGAATGATTGATAAAACGAAAATTAAAGTCGTACTTTATTATGCTTACTAAGGTGGAGACTTATACCCCGTATATAGGGTGCATGACGAACTTTTGCAGTAAATTATTTCTTAGTGTTTAGATGAATTCGACAGCACTGGAAAGGTTATTGTGTTAGGTATCAGAAAAAATAACCAAGAATTACTAAACGCAACGATATCGAGCTAAGAGAGCACCGTCATTTTATTTTCCACCGTATATTGAAACATCAGGGATATAGTAATGAACAGTTCGCAAAGCCCCGAAGGAACGTCCAGAATCTTCCTTTCTTTGCAAGCCCTGCACTTCTTTTTATATCGCCTTTTATGTACATCTTGCAATTGCATTTACCCTCACCAGTTCATTTATCCTTTCCGTTTTCGTTCAATTGATACGGCTTGTTCCTCTGAAGTTTTTATTTTGTTGATTACATTGGGCTGTGAGGGGGAAAACATTAACCCCTTAACGTTTACGAAAAAAATCTCTACGGTGTCATACGATCGCAGCATAGCCGTGTATGTTGTGTCATTGGACGGGTAGTTCAAGAATTCTGTCAACGGGAAAAACCCATAAAATGTAAAAAAAGTAGAAATATCCTTTAATGTAAAAATTTTGCACATACATTTTACACCAACAAACGGTTAATTTGCATTAATTCAAGCATACCCAATTGTTTTTCATATCGCAGGAACAGTTCACGTGTAGGAACTTAAGTTTTTTCTAGAAGCTGGGTCCTCTAGAAATCAAACATATTAATTTCAAAAGGTTACAAAACGTACGCGAGTATACGGTCGTATATATTTGGGGTTAAAACCGCACAAAACGGGTTGCATAAAAAACGAAAGCAAGGTCATATAGTGGACAAGTTCCTGATCGCCCAGATTCGGTTCGTTTTGTTTACGGGTACTGAGTACCTCTCACGTGGAAGACGATAAAGGGACCGATTCAAAGTGTTGTTTGAGTCATCGGATTTTCTTGACGGGAATTTCAAATTAAATAATCAAACAGTACGAATATTATTCAGAGCGATCGACAAACAGAAGGAAGTGGGTGGACACTTTTAATCCACCAACGTCTGCAGCTGGATCAATATTGATCGGCGCCAAATATTGGAGTTTGTGAGAATTTTGGGGTTCCCAGAACTGTACTGTTCCCGGGCTGTATTTGATTTCCTGGCGGGGACAATAACCGCGGACGAATCGTACGATCCCCGCCGTTGGACTCCCAATCTGTGCATATTAGCGCAGCTGTGCCAATTCAACTGAACACTTCGTGCGGGAAAGAACCTCACGGGACGTCCGGTACCTCGGAAGCACCGGACCAGCAAAAACCGCCATTGCATGCAACGGAGAAGTCACGGCCGGGTGGGATTACAAATAGAACGCTGCGTGAACGGTTTCAGGAAAAAGCAGACGTTTACAAATCTTTCAATGAATCTACAAGCAAATTGTAAAGGTCACGTGGTGGTATCGTTTAAAAATCAAACCATGTTTTCGTATCCGCGACACGCATTTCCTTGAGTTTGTTTTGCGCTACTGCCGCACTACCGTATCATTAAGCAGCATTCGCACAGCCAACGGTTTTGTAGACAATAGATTTGTAGATTATCTATTGGTTATGGGGGTGGTTGTAGAATGAACTGCACACCGTTTCATTCTTTGTAGCTGGGAATGATCAAATATGATCGCGAAATGCGTCGCTAGCCGTAACATTCAATCAAGCGGGGTGTGAATTAAACGTTAGGTCGTTACAAAATCAATCGATATTCATTGTTTAGCGCAAGTTGTTCCAGTAAAATTTACTTAACTTTATTACAAGAAAAAAATAAGCGGTCTTTGTATAAAATTACGTAATTTCAAGTAGGGTAAGTGCACCTATAGTGATGCTACTAGTACCAATAGTGGATGTAGTGGAATAAAATTCTAAATTGTTCTTTTATGAAATGTTCTTTGATCTTCTGCGCAGTGTTTAAAAGATAAACCTACCCATTCCGTAATCAATTAAGGCTCCAAAATTAATGTTATCCAAACAGATTGTACTAATATACTGGATTTCTTAAGAATTAATCAGGTATGCCATGATTTACTCAAGGGTATAAATAACTGAAAAATGCATTGGTTTGTAAGACGTCTATAAGGCCAATGCATTGGTTTATGACTAAGATAATGGATTGGCCTATGAATATTTTGGCTGGGAAGCATTCTGTTTTGCTTCAAAAATAAGTCACAGTCAAAATATAGTCAGTCATTACCAAGTACTACCACCACTATAGGAACACGATACCACAACTAGAACTACCTTCCACAAGAAAAGTGTTTCGATCATAATTGGTACAAATATGTAAAATATTGTGTTCTTAACACTTTTACATTACATCATATTGTTAGTTACATTACTAAGTGCACCACTATTGGTACCGTAACCCTATCTCTTGTTTACATTAATCTTTTTCGGGATTTTTTTCTTTTTTTCATTGTGTTAAATATTAATCTTTTTCGGGAGTCCAGTAAAAACATTTGGTAATAGTTGGATGGACTGTTCCATATTCTCTAAATAATTTTTTACGTATTGTGTACAAACTGGTATAGTTTTCATATGAAATAATATTAATAAATTTTCTTACAGTTTTTATATCTAACTTGTTTCAAATTCATAAGTTGTTAAATTTTATCTCTGCCCTGCCACATGACGAAAATGATGGAAAGAAACTGTTATTGAAATTCCTGAATTTGAAGCCCAATACCAACATTGGAACGCAACGCAAGCTATCCCAGCCAAAAATTGTCCGCTCGAACGGATGATGTTTGTTTGCCAGAAAATTACTCGAAACGAGCATTTAAAAGTCCACCACCTTCTGCTCCCCTGCAAGCGGCCACAAGAGTGTGCATTGGGTAATATTCAAACGCCATCGAAATCCGTACCGCTCACTGTCCGAGCTGCCTGCCTCGGGTTTCCCTTCCCCACCGCCGGAGAAAAGCGTTTCTTTGCGGTCCCGGGTGTCGCTGGTGCCGGTTTTTGAGCGATCGCAAACAATACGGTATCGAGAGGCGCGCACCAGGCAGGCAGGCGGCGCGTTGTTGGTTTTCGGAAAGACTGGATGGACGCCTGGGCCAGCGCAGGTGGGCGCGGGAACAGTCGGCAGCAACTGAACCGCAGAAGAAGGTCGCCAGTAATTAAAACATTACGGGATAAGTCCTGCACGTGCGGTGCGTGAAGGTTGTGAGGGGACGGATTTCGACGGGAAGGGACGACACACTGTGGGAGAAAATATGGATGCGCATCGGAAGGGAGGGAGGGATGAAATTTTGTACTACACCATTTCAGCTAGAAATCTTTGAAACACAAGTAGGGAACTATGTTAGATGGATGCATACGAAAGTTATATGATAAACAATATGGAAGCATAAGCGTTATTCATTAATTTAAAAATATAAATTATAAAAACTCATAAATAACTTTATACTCGATGTAACAACCTTAACACCACAAAATATTTCGAAAAATATCTATGCTGTCTCTAATTAAATTGTTCTTAAAACAGAACAAATCATAAACAGTAATTATGACATTGAAATCGTAAAAGTTTAAATCATTGGCTATACCTAAAAAGAATAGCATAGGCATAAACATGTGTCCACTGTTTTTCACTCGATGATGGTTGTTGCTCGCGATTGTTTGGGGTAATTTTTGTATTATTATACTTGTTTTTTTTTTTTTTTGTGGACGGACAGATGAATCTTCTCGATCGACGGTTAATTGCATGTGTGAAGCACGCGGGCCATGATCACAGCTCATTGCCTTCGCTGTAGCCATCGCCATCATTTTATCTCGCCCAACAACTCGCGCCACGTGTGAAACCGCCGCACAGACAAGCATCGAGAGGATAACTAGAGAAATGGTGCACACGGTTGAGGGGCGGAAGGGAGGGAGGCCTCGAGGAAAGTGAAGGTTGCAGCCATTGCTCACTCTCACTCACTGCAGAAGCGGAGAAGAAGCAATTCCACTTGATGACTATTGATTGTCGCTTACAATAGAGCACCTTCGCCGGGGGGATGTGTGCGTGTGCGTGCATCGTTTCGCTGGTGTATGCTGCGCCACCAACTGAATGTACGCCTTCGCGGCGCAACTGCCTTCGAGGCGCGCACAAAAGACTCCCGCGAATGTTCAGGAAGGTTTTCAATGCTAGCAACGTACGGTGGATAAGGTAAAGAGAGAAACATTGAAAGTACTTACCAGCTTGTTTGCTTGCTCGCCGTAAGTAAGGATCGAAATCGGTCTGTACCGGACAGAGTAACAGGTTCCATTACGCACTACTATCGCACGCAAAGTTTGCTATCAATGGATTTTTGTTTTGGTGTTTTGTTGGAAGTGCTACCCGTTTTCCCAAGATGCATCCTTTTCATGTATCTTTACGGGGTTCGGGAAAGATTGAATACGTCGTGCTGAACGAACACGCCGAACGGTATTCAAAAGTATTTTGTTCTAAATCTTAAAAGCAATAATTAACTGTTTTCAAATGATTCACCTGTTTTCACGATTATGAAAATTTAATTAAAACAACATTAAAACATCAAACAGTTGCAGTTGATGGTCGAAGGACGTTTTTACCCAAAAACTAAAGTGTGTTTCGTTTAGATGAAAAACACTTTCAGGATGATCCACGGTTGTAATATTACAAGATCAACGCGAATGATACAGTTCCATTTTGTTTTCCGACCTGAATTCGGTGCGATGTTATTTTACCCTGCAGGTATGCAACACGCAGTAAATGAGTTGTGTCTCGGATGGCTCGTTTTAAATATACAGTGTTTCTCATCTCAACGTGTTTCGTGTCTCAACGTTTACGTACATGTAGCAAGAACATGTGTTTTTTTTTAACAAAACTCAACGAAGCACAACATACAATACAATTCACCACACGTATTTATGTCCATATAAATTCTCAATTTCTGCACTGTTTACAATCTACAACGGTGATAAATAGAGTCGATATGCTGGCCAAATAATAGTATATTGGCTCTTGTGTTGAGAGGAGAAATGCTGTAAACAAGCAACGTTGACTGTTGTAGGGTTTTATCGAAGACACAAATACCATGCGCCTCCATCATCAGCGTGTGATACCAAGGTAAGCGTTTTGATTGAGACAAAAACATATAATAACATCATGTGAGAAAAAAGAACTAACTATTTCGAATTCCTAATTGTTTTTGTTTTTATTCAGATGCGCCTGTTTTTTTTTTTTTACAAAATATATAAACGAAATACATTCATCCTCTTCAGCATTGCGATTGCAATCATAATCATCGTCACATGCGCTCCCACTACTATTGATCGCTGTGATTTTGTCCTTTATCCTCAATTACATCGCAGTGTAAGGCACGTGCCTTAAAATAGAGCTGCCTATCAGTTAATTTCTAAATTCTAAATTATTCGCCCACATTCGCTTAGTTTACTCACTAAACACTAAACGTCTGTCGTGGAGGCCTACCCTAACCCTATTTGTCTGCAACGCAGTTTCGAATCAACGATGTCGCTTACAACGCGCTTGCAGCGCAAATCGGAATCAAGAAAAAAAATGAAGCTGCCGTCGGGCATTTACTGCATAACTTAGATCGAATAAATTAAAACTCTACTCAACGGTGCCTTGTGTGTGTGTGGCCCTACTTGGTCAACCCTTATTTTTAAAACCGGGCTTCCGGGTGTTCAACTACCTCTTCTGCTCGTATGCATTTGAGTTTTGTGTGTTTGTTTTGTAATGTTTTGTTTTCGTTCGCTACCTAAATCGTGGGGAATTATTGACTTACTGTTAACGTTTTACATCCAATTCAAGTACTCGTTAACTAACGAGGCAAACTAAGAAAAGAAAAGAAAAAAAAAAACAGAACATTCGCTCAACGATTTGTTTTCATCTGTTTTTTTTGTGTTTGTGTTTTGTTACGATCGCTTCCTAACCGGCATCACGCGAAAGTGACACTAATATAACGGTATGATGTGTACGTCGCGCCTTGCACTAAAACGAATAATAATAAACAGATCCTAGTGCTCTAACTATTTACATTGAACAGACAAGCAGTATTATGTCGTAGGGTATGTGTGTGGCTGTTGCATGAATGTCGGAAGATTGTTTTTGCTTGCTTCTTTTCTTCGCAGTCGCACCCCGCCGGGCTTGCAGTTTAAAGTAGGCTTAGCTAACGATTTTAACAACAGAAATGTCATCGTTGTCCATGCAGTTGATGAAAGATCAAACGATTGCCATGACGCTAAAGAAAGGATTACTATGATGGGCAGTTGTTTGTTGGTGTGATGTCCTAAACGAGCTTCCTTTTGGCAGCACATAAGTAATTTTCTTGAGGGAAATTCTACAATATGAACATATTTTGCGATGGCCAAAATGCTATTCGAACCTGACTGTTTGAAAACGAATTTCGAGTACATTACCCTTCGCAAGGGTTGTCTTTTTTCCGAAAGGAGTCGTTGCGTTGGAAGTGGTTTCGGGACGCACGAGAAAGTATTGCTTATCCTACGCGGCTTGCTCGTATCGCGGTGAGACCTTGTAGTGTAGTGAACTGTTTTGTTTTTCTCGTTGAGTTGACGATGGGTTTCGAACACATGGTAAGTACTAACAAAAATCCTTCCCTTAATGGCTACACAAAAATTGAACACACGCACACATAATAGTAGCGAAGGGTCGCCTTCGAACGGTTGTCCATCTCGGCCTCCTTCTCACCAGCAAAAGCACCGGCCATCATATGGTCTATGCCACTACTACTGCTACTGCTGGTTGGTGATGAGTTCTTGCTGCTGCTGCTGTAGCTGTAGCTGCTCCTTCAGATGTTGTAATCGCTTCCGTTTGATGGCATTCATAAAGTTTTTGTATCGCTTGTCCTCATCATCCAAAGCTGCACGATTGTTGTGCACGACGATTACGTGGCGTAAAATGAAGGAAAACAAAAATACGATTAGTAAAACGGCCCCGTTCGCGTCCGGTGTGTGGTGTTTAAAAGGGGGTGGTGGTGTTTTTTTTTTTAACTTTTCGCTGTCTGTTGGCTTCTTGGTTAGACTTCTAGAAGGCGCAATAATGCGTGTATCAGGCGAGCGTAAAATAATACATGAAATAAAGGCGATACTATGCTACTGCAGGTACATAAAGGGTGTCGAAGGTGTGATGTACAAGTGATGTGTATGAGATGACTGTCGGGTTGGCCGTTTTCAATAATGTTCGGGCGCTCAAAACATAAAACGCTCATTTTATACAGCAGCGTGGTGTATAAAACAGAGTAAAGGGTGAATAACATAATGCAAATGCGAGAAAACCATCACAAAAACGGGATGTACTGCTCGGTGTGTCCTAGAACATGCTCATGAGCATGTAGCTGTGTATGAAGTGTAGGTGATGTTGATATATGTTTGAAAAATGTTTGTATTAATCTTAGAGTTTTGAATTAAATTATGTAAAAAGATAATAAGGGTTTTGTTAAGTTTGTTTATCCCTGGTTGTGAACAGTTGAATAAATATAGCCTATACTACTGGGAACTTAAACATTACATGCTACGAACTATATAACTTTGTTACATTGGAGAAGCAAATCTACAACTTACAGCATATTGCCATTCGTGCTTTACAACGCATGCACTGTTCTTCAACATTTGCTTATCTTTCTAAGCTAAACATAAAAGTTATCTTCATGAATTTATTTTCGTGATAAATTTTGGCAATCGTTCATCATGCAATAGAATTTCTAACACCTGGGGATTCAAATTACGTGTAGTACAAGTGCTCATTGCTACCCGCTTGTCGGTAGTACGGTGCGGTGCAGGTTGTCTGTGCGTAAGGGAGAACACAGTACCTTGTCGGGGTGGCAGTGAGAGGCCATTTGGAATCCATCCGTTGCACCACGGGGGTTGAGAGATAAATATTTCTTTACAGCACTTAAGATATACGGCATAGCATAGGCGTAGCATAGGCGCAATGTGGTACGGGAATATACAGGCTAGGGCATAAATAGGCACTGGCGCCAGTGCGACCAGTAACACCACACCACCGATTAGAGAGCGGTATAATGGGGGCGAATTTTGTTACGTCCAACCATCAGATATAGCGACGGTTGCAGGTGCACCTTGCGGTACGAGGACTTAGGGAATCCGATAGTATCTGAAAGAGAACGGTAAGACGGTTCTTGTGAAGCTGAATATTTTACAGTGTCGGCTGTGGCCGTTTTGCCACCAGTGTGCTTCGAGCAGTAAAGAATGCGAGTGTGCGCTTAGTGCATTTTGTATTTTGTAAATTTTGTTTTCCAATTTTACGATGCATATTTAAAATCATCATATTAACTTTCAGCACTCTAAATTAGAGGTGTTTTTAATTTAATGATTACAAATTCGAATGCAATGCTTGCAATTATTCTATCTTCATGCACAGCTACACTGGGCGATACAAGAAACCTACTAATTTTGTTCTTACATCCTAATAAGCGCCTTTATTTGTACAATTTTGCTAGGCCTACTTTCTATTGTTTATAGCATGCATGTTCGACATTGGCATATTTAAATTTTCTTTTTACATACAACTGAGTGCAATATCGCTCCACAGGCTGTTCAATGCATACATTTCCTTACGTACTACGGGAATAAATATTCACAGCGTGAGCTTACCGTACTTATACTAGCTTATGCTACAACTAATACAACTGGTTAAGTGCAAGCCGGTGGGTAGATTGAATGGCATGCGGCTCCTTCGCTGGAGGAGTGTTTTGTTTTGGATTGGGTTCTAAACACTAGAGATTGATTGCATACGTGGAAAAAGGGTGAAGAAGGAAAGGAGAGCAGGGAGGGGAGGGGCGAGGGGGAGAAGCGCGGCTAAACCATACAGAGATAAAGCTTCCTATCCTAATGGAATGATGCTGATATGAGAGGACGATTGGGTGTCTTTTGGGGTTTGGTAATGGGTTCCAGTTGCACTACGTAGGCAGTAGGATAGTCGAAACAATTCATCAGCCTTAAGTAGTTGTAGTGGTAGTAGTAATAGTAGTAGTAGTAGTAGTATAGGTAGAGAAAGTAGACAGTCGACATCGTTTACATTTGGGTCCGTTGGCGATGTAGAGCAGTTTGTAGTAGACGTGTAAAGGTAGGTAGTGAAAAATAGATGAGTAGAAAAACAAAAACAAATAGTAGTAGAAACGTAAGTGTCCTGGTGTGCGCTATTCAGGGTAAGTTCAAGAAAGGTCAAGAAAGTTCGAAACATTATCAGATGGTGCTTTAGTTGGATAGACCAGAGAACATTGCCATGCCGAAGGTGGTAACAGGTACGCATAGGGGATAGTAGGAAAAGAAGTTGCCATATTGGAACAAAACACTCCGATGGCTACTGGGATTCCAGTAAGTTGGAGCGATCGTCTAGACGTTCAAACTTCCCGTGATCGGGTTCGATTAGGATTGAGGAAAGTTCAGTACCAGCCCAGATCCCAGAACGGGGCAGTATAAACCGGTGGGATTTTACATTGAGAAATTGTTCTGGTAGCCCGGGACGATAAATCACTACGATAAAGTGGAAATGTAATTACTGATAGTGGGTAGTGCTCGAAAGAAAAAACCCCTACGTTCAGAACGGAAAACCATCACAAACGGTGTGTAGAATATACAGTGGAAACTCAACTGGGCCAGGCTGTGTATGTGTGTGTGTGTGCAAATGTTTACATATGTATGACAAACGAGTTGTACAGGTGAAAGAAACCAGAGTAGAAACAGTAGTAGAGTCCCAAACACTATACTCGCTTGGTCCAACCGTTCGGACCGGAAGGACCCCGACGGCCGGAGCTACTCATGCACAATGAGAAGCGACAGGAAAGAGGGCAGGTGGTGGAGGTTTCAGAGTGTGGTACAATAAAAGCATTCTTACCGATTCGAAATTGGGTGCGATTGCAGACGTGTGCAGACACAACGAGAATAGTAATACTTTTTAACTCCTCCTGCTTCCTACAATCAGTGTACTTTTTTCGGTCATTTGTGACGTTCTACGTCCATCAAAACGGTGGTACGTTTTTCTTTAAAGCGGTTGATTTTTTTTCCGACAAAGCGAATTACTTTTTCTTCTGTCTTGTCGTCTTGTGTCAACACGTTGTGACGGGGTGGTTTTGTGGATTGAATAGGAAGTTCTGTGGTACTTCCAGAAGAGCTTGCGCAACGCTACCAAACGGTTAATGTTGTATCAGAGGCTTTGGCCAATTGCAATGGCCACACATTTTTCGAAATCCAGCGAAAAACGAACCTTTTGCAACGGATGTGCTCCGGTGATACTTCTTTTTTCTCTCTCTTTGAATACACTTTTTTTTTAAATTGATGTGTATGTTATTTAAAGAAAACAAACGTCGGCCAAATTTACTCACTTACAAATCTAGCTATCATTAGGTCGTTACTACGCGAAACAGTAGATGATATCAGTGAAAAAATGAACATCAAAATGGAACCACAGTCTAATTTGTGTGCGATTGGGCAGACTTTTGCGTTTACATCCTTAGCTTGTAACGAACTAACTTACCTTATGTATTAAATTTGATTATTAGTGCCTTTTTTTGAGCAAAACAAATACTAAACTATTCTCCTTGAAAGACGTTTAAAAAGTCAGGGGGGAATAAACATTGCTCAGTGCTTTTTTTCATTGATTGTGCTTCAAGAAGATCGGAAGGGAGCAATTGGATGAAGAAGTTGGAAAATTATGATAAAAAAGGGCAAACTATTGAAAGTAGCATCGTATTGTGTGCATACAAAAGGACATACAGTTTAAAATAGACACAAATAAAAATTAAAAAAAGTGGGGAGTTGTGCTGTATATGACAAAAAAATTCACAAGAGTTGTGGCATATTTACCACAAAAGCACAGATATTTATAATAGACATACACGAAAGTAGAAAAAAAAACATAAAGAAATAAAAGAGCAAAACACACGAATAAACAAACACGCACAGACCAAGAGAGAAGAAAAAGAAACACACAAGCTGAGAGGTATCGCATATAGAGGGAATAAACATAGAAAATTCAAACGACACAAAACCCTCCCAACAAGCACACCGAATATACAAGGTGCATACAAGCGTCATACACTCCTAAAACGGATGTTTACGCCCGCGGCGATGCGTTCGTTTGCGGTGAAACTGTTGATCAACTGTGGTGTGCTGTGTGTAGAGATAAAACAATTGCCACCACCGATGATGTGTAGTGGTGTTGTTGTAGTGCATATCCTGATCGGGAACGCCCACACACGGGAAGGCTCACCGAGAACGCATACACAAACCAGCCCAACAACCACAAACGGCACATGCATTCCAAAAAGGGGGGGAACACCATAAAAGAGACAAAAGTGCACCATTACTGTCGGTTTGCACCAAGCGTTCAGTAGTAGCGTCCTGTGCGGGCCGAGCTAGTGCCAGTACTACTACTACTACTGCTGATGCTACTGCTACTGCTAACAGCAGACTGGCTCGCCGGTCGGTTGGCAACATTGGCACTGAGGTGACTGTTCGCCCCGAGATAGTTCCCATTGAGTGCGTAGTTCGGCGGGCTCTTGGTGGTGGTGCGCTTGGCAAAGTAGGAAAAGTTGTACGGATTGCGTGTGGTCGCTTGTGCGATCCGGTTGAAGTACACATCGAACACCGGATGGTAGGTGGCTTTCGGTTTGCGTGTGGTGGTGGTGGTGGTCGGAGCGGCATTGTCATACCCGCCCGAGGGGTCAGCCCCACCGTCACCACCGTCGTACCCGTAACCGTACTGCTGGTGCTGTTGCTGTTGATGCTGCTGGTGCTGGTTGTGTTGGTGGTTGTTGTTGTTGTAGTGCAGTGCGTTACTATTGTCTTCCTCACGGTTGCCATTGTTGTTGCTCCAGGACGGTCGGTGCGTGGTAGTCGTTGGGCTTTTGGTCGTGCTGAAGGTGTATTTACTGAACACGTACGGTGTCTTGGTCGTGGTTTTCGTACTGTACGGTGTCGACTTGGTCGTCGGGTTGTAGTGATTGTAGTTATTGTTGTTGCCGTAGTTGTTGTTGTTGTTGTTGTTGTAGTGATATTGGTTGCCATTACCGTTACCATTATCGCTAGGGCTAGGGCTTTTAGCTGAATGGTATTCATTGGGATATGTACTCGTGGACTTGTGGTGGAAGTACTGGTAGTAGTTCCTCGTCGATGTCGCTGGCGGCGGTGATGGTGTTGTAGTGGTGGTGGTGGTGGTGGTGGTGCTGGCTGTCGTTGTCGTTGTGGTTGATGTCGTTGGCGTGCTAGACGGTTCATAATATTCTTCCTGCTGATCTGACTTGTCGTCGTAGTTATATCTAGAGAACGTTGATCCGTTAAATTTGCGTTTAAAAACTCAGTTTGCTTGGTTGTTTTTTTTTTGGGATTAACATATTGTTTGCTTAATTTGTTGCTTGTTCACATATTTTTGCTATATGTTGTTGTTGTTGTTTTTTACCCTTCGTGCAAATAGGATTAGCATGGAGAGACGGGGTTGTATGGTGAAGGTGAGTTCACTATTTACAATAGAATGGTTGTGGTGGTGGTGGTGGTGGTGGTGGTATTTGTAGTGCTGGACGACGGAATAAGTGTTGACCTCGGATACTTCGGGCTGAGAAGGAGCGCAATAACTGCCGACCTCCAGACTATCTTGTCCGTTCTCATCCATTTTCCACTGGCAACTGGGCGTCCCCATCGGGGTTTATATTCATCAATCCAGGATGAGGATGAGCTTTGACGTGTTCGTGTGTAAGGGATTCGCGTGTATGTGTGTGGTAGTGGTAGACTGACTTCGATGGTAGTAACTGAGTTATAATACTAGTGCACAACAGGGGTCGGGGGGATGTGCTTGTTAGGGAATGGATTGAGGTTATGAGGTGGATGAGGTGTAGATCCTAGTGGAACTGAACTGCATACATCTGTCGGTGATGAACGGTGGGATGTAGCAGACGATCGAGCACGAAAGCTCGCTTCGGACATTTTCTCTCAGTCAGGGGCGATTGGATTTCCGACTTGATCTTGCGTCACAAGACGATGGGCTGTACGCTACTTAGTGGTGTCGTTCCGCGGGGATGTGTTTGTGTTGTGTAAGGTGTACGGTTTGAGTATGAGAGAGACAGTGGTAGGAGAGACGGATGGCAAACGCATGCGAGACGCGATGGTCATTGGTTCATACGTACTTCACAGACTGTTGATTGTAGCGCGTGTACGATGGAGTATGTTGCGAATAGTCCGGAATAATGTTCTCGTGTTCGGCAACACATCTACCATCGAGACAGTGCTACGGAACCGGCAAGGGGGATTGCATGCATTGGGAAGTGTCGTGGGGTTGTTAATTGTTTGGTTTAGTTTGTATTTTTGTTTGTTTTTTTTTTTGTAGGTTCGACAACACAATCGTGATCGCAAGCAAACGAGAGTAACGCAACGTAATTATGAAGCACGGACACACGCAAAACGGACGTTCGGTGAAGGGAGAAGAATGTCAGCAGGAGAATTCGGTGAGAACCACGGAGAAAAAAACAGGGAAGAAAAGAAGAAAAGAAACATTCGATCGTTAGTATCCGCCCGGAACGTCTCGCCGAGGGTCGTTTGCGCCGAACACGGTGCGAGAAAAAGGAACTGCGTTTGTAATACTTGTCCGTCTCCGCAGGATGATCCCTCGGCTGCGGGCCGATAGGCGACGCAGTAGCCGCTGGCCGAGTCGAAGCAGAAGAGCTGCGCGCAGACACGCTCGTCCTTGAAGCAGGCGGACGTCCCGCGATCACGCCGACACTGCGCGTCCAGCGACAACAGCGTCCCGGGCAGCGCCCGTCCGAGGGCTTCGTCCTCGTGAGGAGGATTGTGCAGGCAGCTGGCGGTGTCACCGCTGAAAGGCGGAAAAACAAGACCGAATGTAAGAGCAGGACGACGAAAAGGTCAAGTTGACCGTACTCACTTTAGGAAATGATGGAAACTCTGCACACTGCATGGCGACCAGCGGAATCCTCGCTCGGTGTGTCGAAGATCGGACATAATGTAGCCATCCTCCCAGCGGCACTTCTCCGCTCCGGGACCTCCGAGGTAGCTGGGCGGCGGTGATCCGTCGTGCACGGCACCCAAACTGTGGACGTGGAAAAAGCGCATCAACATGACACCTTATTAATTCCCTTCCGGGCGCACGCGGCGAGTTCGACGACCTCCGCGCGATCGAGTACGTACAGATGGCCAACTTCATGGGCGGCCACAATGATGCCGCTGAAACCGCCGGTATCCTCGATGATGGCAACACTGTTGACCTTTTCCAGCCGCTTGTTCACGACGCACGCTCCACCGACGTAGGCGAATCCTGACGGCGTCCGCGAGGCGAGGGGTTGAGAAAAGGAGTAACGTATCAGTATACGGTTTCAGTTTACAAGCAACGACTGACTGCACTGTTTCTGAGCTACGGGTAGCTCCCCCATCGCGTTGGGGCCAACAGACCAAACCAGTTTTAAGAGAATTAAATGAAATGATCGCTACTGCCACCAAATGCGACAACAAATGACACCCAGAAAGCAATCCGGAAAGTTCACCACAGGTCAGGCCGGGGTGCAGAACCCCCCCCCCCCCCCCCCCCCCTTACCCACTTCGAACTACGTTAGTAGTCGCATCAGTAAAGTAAGCGGATTATAACGTATCGCATTGCAACCGGTAAGCCGAGATTAGGTTGATAAGCCTTCGATTTGGTTTTAGTAAGCATGCTTAAACGAAGAATTTTATGATTAGCTTTACACTTATGATACTTAAGTGAATCGGAAGGCACACCTTCCAGCAATATGTGATGCTTTTGAAAGTCTTAGCTAGAAGAAAGATTGGAGAGATAAACTTGAGTAGAGACTGTAACTACGAGATGTCATCGTGGAAACAAAAAAGTACAGAGTGAGATGGTTGGGTCGTTGCTGAGAGAGAAATTGTAGAAGAGTTCGAGCGACGGAAAATGAAATTGATAGAGCCGGATATCATACAGGTCTTGTCCGGGGGAAGAAGATTATGATTTGTGGTGCATCTGTGTACACACAATTGTTTTTAACGGTTGTGCGAAAAGTAATGAATAAAACATGGTTCTTTTTACACAAGAGCTAGCTTGAAATCGCTTTCAAGAAACCGATTACATAGATAGAGATGCGAAGTAAAAGAAGTATCGCACATCTAGGAATAACATTCGACGTGCAAAAATAAATACAGATGCGTGAGAGAATGGGGGAATGTTTTTGCTATCAAATTTACATCCACTTGTCCAACTTCATTGAATGCTGGCAAGTGCGCTATAGCTGCAACCGTGAACTGTACAAAGTGATGGCTGATGGTTCTGATAAACCAGGGAAGAAAATAAAAGCGAGCAACTCAGGAATTGCCTCAGAGAGGAAAGAGGCAAAACTTGATCTTACTAGTGAGTAAAATGTAACATGTGTAGTTTTTAAAATGACCAACAAAATATACATAGAGGGCAAGTAGGGGAAAGAATCACAGAAAAGAGATAGAAAGAAGGCGAAACACAGAATATGTGTGTATATGGATGCATGAAGGCACAAGAAAAATGCGAAAACTATACAAAGTGTGGAAAAATAATGTGTGAGAGAGAGAGAGAGCAGTGAACATCTTCAATGGGCGAAAGACGAAAACAAATGCAGGAAAAATTACAGGCAAAGTTTGTTCGAAAACAGGATACTGTTTAGCGGACAGGGCGGTTTGGTTTGTGTTTTTGCATGGGATTTCAGTAGCGCACCGCGTCGGTGGCTTATAATTACCTGCGGTACCGCGATTACACGCGTCATTTGCATATTGCCTTCTACACATATCTAGTCTGCAATGGTAATATAATTGATTGTTGTGGTTAACAAAACGGTGAAGATAAGTGCAAATATCATTGAGTAATACGGCATCATTGTCTGCAGCTGGAATTCAATTTCTCTCTTAGAGGACTCTTTCCAGTTGTCACGGTAGTCGCTTGTGATCATTTATAAAATCGAAGATGATGTCTTAGTACTCGCTATGCGACGGTTGTTGGTTGTTTGCTTATACGCTACGGTTGGCTACGTCTCAAGTCTAGGTAAAAAAAGTCTGTCGATTCGTTTCACTTCATCCACTACCGAACGACATACTTCCATTTTCGTACGCTGTTCGAAACGCTGCATATAAAATTAAATGGTTAAAACGCTATCAAATTTTAATTACTGTTTAACTCGACAAACCCGATTCCAATCGAAATCCAGAACAAAAGTTTGTGAGTGAAGAATAACTAAGGCGAACGTTACATGGTTCACGAGAAGCGTTATCCGTTTAATTAGCTACTAAATTAAGGTCAGTAGAAAAGTGAAAACTTTAAGAAATACGAAATAAATTGTTAAAAATAAATAAAAACCATACAAAGTAGGGTCAGTAGACGCAAAGTTAAAACTACGGGCAAAAGAGTTAAAGGAAAACAAATCAAGCGAGTGTAGGAAAAAGGAGTAGAGATAGAGAAAGAGAGAAGAAAATTTACCGGCTGTGCCCTTCGTACAGCGGCCTCCTTTTCTTCTTCGGCACATATCATACCTGCGAAAGAGCTCGATTAGTGCAAGGTTGTGTTCCGTTCTACTGTCTTTTTTATTTTGTTTTAGAGGGACTATGTGGGCTTTGAAGCACACAGATATTTGCTTACGATGTTGATTTCATTAACGGATTAGCAAAAAAGGAAAGGAGATTGAAAAGGAGTATGGTTTGGAAGTAATCCATAAAAAGAACAGAGAACAGATATGATATTGAAAATAAACTACGGTAGAGGCTTCTACGGAGTCTTTGCAAATGGGAAGCAGTAAATAGAAATCTGGAAGTACATTTGAAGACCTTAATAGAGAGGCTCATAAAGATCGTTGAGATTGCATCGACAGCTTGATTCCCTCGAGGCCTCTGGGCAGTGTAGGCCGAGAAAGTGTTGTCCAGCTACCCTACGTTCCCCTTTGCGGAGCAGTACAGTTGGTGTAGTCTCTTTCGTGGTCTGACCGAAATCGCCACCGACGCCTGTCGACACGTCTCCTGTCTTCTGTCGTTCTTGCTAGACTTCGGACCATGGTTAGGTCGATAGTGACGGGTTCCACTGTGCGTGTTTGTGGTAGGTGCGCGACATGGGCGCCCTTATACTTACTTCGTGATTGCGACGGCAATGTCGTACACCGGTAGCCTTCGTTCCCGGAACAGGTACTTGCCCATGTCGGTGAGAGCGGCCGCCGAATCGATCGCATCCCGACCGACGCGGTTTCGCTCCAGGTAGGGGGTTGCATCGCGTCCCTGGTGAAGATAGAATTTGAAAGATCATAAGAGAGAGGGTACTTTCAGGTGTAAATGTGTCCAAGAAGATACTGGAAGAACCACGGAAGTTATCACTGTTACGTAACCATGCGTGAAGGGAATCTTCTTCTGTTGCATAAGGTCCTCTCTATTACAAGGTGTGTTGTACAGACTGAAGGCCAAACCTTAGTATCTACCCTAACAACGCGACGTCACGCCATTACTCGTGACGACAATTGCCAATTGCTGAATCCATTACCGCGTCGTTTTCCTCAGCAGCGAGTGGCTATAAGCATTCCGTTCACAACTTTGCACCGGAATCGATGCCGAGCGCTCTGCCAATTGGCATGTATACTATTGGCATACACTAGCCCCATTTGCTCACGATATGCCATGCTCATGGCGCCATGTGATGTTTCGGGGCACCGTGGAGGAAGCGAAGTGAAAGTCATGCCATCCTCGCACTCGCACATTACACCATACCGTGCCGACGAACCCCCGGAGGGGAGTCTCAGGGCAGGGGTCGGGTTGTGTCATTTTCCGCAACGGGCTCGGGAATAGCGTAATCGAACTCGAAACCTCCACATTGGGTCGCCCAATGTCGGAAGCCGTGCACCGGGAAAACTAATGGAGCTCGGATGGTAATTTCTTTGCCCTTGGAAGGTCGTTTGGTTAACCAGTAACAGCAATGGAATTGGTCAAGCTACGGTTTGCTAGGTTCCTGGGAGCTCCGTGTGCCCGTTAATGGCGAGTACCTACTTTGTTGGTACTCTGGCATACACTCCGGATTGAGCAGGTCCAGGAAACCATTCGCCCGGGGTGATGTTGATGATTAAAGCGAGCTGATTATACTCTCGACTCTCGATCCTAACGTGTCGCTGGTTAACTGCGAAATCCGCGTAAGCCTCTCCCGTCCACTACTCGATCCACTTATCGCTTATAGCCTGTTTCCCCGACCTGAAATCGCCCGTCTCGCTCTCCGCCATAGGTTCTTCTTCGTGTCTACCGGCGATATGTGTGTTTCCTCCAACCGACCGGCTGTCGATCTGGCAGTGTTTTATGAATGGACTCATTTGCATACGAAACACCTTCTTTGGCGGGCCGAAAGCTAGCGGAGCTGAGCTAGCGGACCTCGCGAAAGGGTCGCCGCTTGTTCGGCCATCCTGCTAAAGGCGGAACAGGTGTGCACGGTGCGTGCGTGACACACGGCTGTTTTGGCGAGTAGAAGGTACTGGTGGGAAGATATTTTTGGGCCGCCTTGCCTCAGGTGGAATAGATAAAGCGTCACACATGTACGTTCTGAGCGGGTTTCGCGTGTGCGGCAGAATACATCCACTTTATACTCCTACCAATTCCGTATGAATATTGGTTTGTTTAGTGGAAAGTTTAGAAAAAGAAAACAAAACGAGACACACACACACACGCTTGACGTACAGATAAACCGCTTCCGAGCCGTCCCACGACGATCAGCTCTCGCCGGTCATGACCACGATGACGATGGTGATGATGATGGCCGGTTGACCTTCAGGTGATGGTTTCCGAAAGATGGTAATTTTTTATCTACACCAAAAAAAACGGTTAGCCGTTTTGAACGTGTGTATGTGTGTGTTCCCTCTTCCCCATAGGTGATGGTTCCGCCAGGAATGAGCGACGTGAATGAAACGTCCGCTAACAACGGAAATAGCCGCGGCCGACGCCCCAAAATAAAGGCAAAAATTTTTGAAAAAGAGAGAAAGAGAAAGAAGAAAAACCTGCACAAATAAAAAGGGCAATAAAAGTGATACAAAAACCGCACCGCGACCCACGTGTGCGGAGGTGGTCGGAGCTAGGCAAAGGGAGGGAAAATTCCAAACACGATTTCGAGAAATGATGAAAACGTTTGAGAACATTTGGTTCTATTAATCTTCCTATCAGCATCTTATAGAATAGATAAAATAGGTCTTAATCTCTTGTGCAAGTTTATTTTCTCACCCTGTAGTGTTATTTTTCATACAGGATTTGGTTCTATCATTGTTGTTTTACTTTTGAAAAATTCCATATTAAAACACACATTGAGATAAATTATATAATTTACCATGAACAAACTCCTGACTAAAACTGCTCACATAAATGCATAATATAAAATATTTTTCTGCTTTCCATTGTAAGTTAACGTGATACAATTTTTCTTATTTGAATTATGCTTTAATTATCTACAGCATCGCTAGGGGGAAAAGATGATTAAAGAACATCCCTTGTCGTCCTGATTGCGACGACGCACGCCAGAGATTCACGAAGGCATGCCATGTGCCGATGCACAAATTAGTTCCGAGAAAACTTTTACTCAAACTCCTTCCGAGCTGGCCAATTTGGGAATCGGTTCTACATTCGTTAGCGCAAGCAAACGAGAGAGGATGGTTGTTTTTTTCATCTCCATTGAATAATTACGATGCAGACTCTTTCGATGGTTCGCCATATTGTAATGGCCACGGTAAGATGTTCGATAAAGAGTGAAAGAACGAAAGAAAGCGTCGAAGTATAATGGCAAAAACTTTACATATGTAAAAAATTAAACAAAACTCACCCAAAAAGGGACACAAGTGTGTTTTGGGTGACACGCTACCCTGTTCGCGTTGTATACGTCAGCGACGGCTGACTGGCCAGCGCTGCCAGGTGTGTGAATCCGCCGGAAAGGCAGGGTCTTTTGGGTTTGCAGAAAAAATCTCAAACACACAGGCAAAAAACGAAAAAAAAAGTCAGACCAGCGGCAGACAAACGGGCACGGCCATTGACGACCAACGAAGACGACGACGACGACGACGATGAAGGCGATGGCGAAGAACGCGGAAATTTACGACCTATTCTCACGACATTTAGCGCTTATTGATAATTTATAGTTATCCGCTTATTTTGTCCTCCAATCGGGCCCCGGCCACATCGGGGTGGGACACTGGACATTGGCCGTCGGGTTCGTCGCTTATCGACGGGAGAGTTTTTGACTCCCGAGATTGGAAAGGCTGAGGCGACCCGAACGGCTGAGGTTTTCCGAATTCAAAAGTCTGTGTACTGAAGAAATCATAGTTGTTCTATTATTCAAAATTAATTCTGGAGTAAAGAAACTATATCAATACAACAGTCCTGGTTATCTTCCATTCTACATATCGATCGTTTAATCGCTTCCTATTGCTAGTATTCGAGATAACCCAGCAGATAATAGTCATTCACAAATTCTCCGCCTCGGCTCGGATCGAAAAGGCACATAACCTCTCTCTTCCTAACAGTTTGTGCGCGAGCTTCGCAGACCCAGAACGCTCGTTATGCTGCTTACGTGCCGCGACGCGTAGCGGACGTCTCGACTCTGGCCAGGACTGACATCATCAACGTTGTTTGCTGGAACGCTTCGTTTGTTTTCTTTTTTTTTCGATGGCTGGCCGAGTAACACCTGTGTAGCAGGGCCAACATCTTATAGCACGGAATGTTTGGGTCTTTGAAATTTAAGCCATCGAACTCCAGCTGAACCAAACCGCCCTTCCACCAATGAGCTTCTTTTGGTATAAGCTTTATTGATCAGCGAGTGAAATGTTGCGTTGAAAATTTGTCTAATTCCAGATTTTTATCCGTCGCAAGAAAGCATTTTGCAGAAAGAGAAACCAATTTTCTCAATGCTAATATAGTAGCGAAACGAATGCTCGATACCGAAACGAAATGAATCAGAATGAAACATTGCATCTAAGTAAGATGAATCAATGCAAAATGCGGCAAACAAACATCTTTCGCACCGATTGCGTTGCCGGTGCGTCTACGGTTGCGTTTTATTCGCTGAAAGAGATTTCAGGGAGGAAAGCTCCCTCGTTTTCCTTCTCACCACAGATTGTGACTTTTTTCCCTTCCAGTTTGTTGCTTTGTTTTTGCGCCACACAGCAGCCACCATCGGTGGGATGACGAAGTAGAACCTGAGAGCGCGTCAAACGACGGGGTGAATGATGGTGAATCAATTTGCATATTCACATTAATTATACAACTGGAAATCGATTAATGAAGCTGGATCATAAAAACGGATATTTCGTTATCATCATAAGCAGCGGGCGAGGAAGAAAAGCGGGACCTCGGAGAAGGAGCGCACGATGAGAAAGTGGAAAGTGAGGGCGAAAAGTTGCGGGAGAATGTTGGGCAAAGTTAAAAAGACAAAAAACGGGCAAGAATTTGCAAACGATCTCGCTACGCGACTGATTAACGGTCCCGAAAATATACATTTTTCTCATTCCGCGGGCAACTTACTTAAGCCTCTGGAGTTTGTCTCGCGAGCGGTGCACGAAATACAGTAATGTGGCAGTGAAAAAGAGAGGGAAGAAGCACGGCTAAACGAGCTGCATAAACAGATCCCTTTGGCGGCGCGACCAAATGCGCGAGGTGAATCAATGCAAACAAGATACCATAAATTGGTGAACATCAGATCGGGCGGAAACCAACGGCACTTGGGTGTTAAGATCAATTGAGTTCTGATCTAGCGGGCTCATGTCAATGAGCTTTGGGAGGGCTTAAACGAAACAATAATCACTGAACGTTAGCTTCGCCTGTTACAAGGATCATTCAGCGTGCAGGTACCTTTCGAGCGGCAACGCGTGTCGAAAAGACTTCACTTCCTCGCGAATAATCAACTTCCGCGAACTGCTTTTTTATTGGGAAGGGAGAGAAGAAAAAAAAAAACAAGTCCTCTCAAGCCATTCTACCGCACCATACCTTAAAAAGTAGTGTTAAATTGGCAAACATTAACTTTACGATCACATGACTCGCTCGAGGGTGTGAAGAATTATTGTTCCTTTCCGTAATGTACCTTTTTTTTCCTCTAACCCGTGTATGCACTTGATAAAGAGCGCTTGAGATTGTTTGATCTTGTAAAAGCGGTGTGAAACAAGAGGGAAACACATTCACCTGGCTGTGGAGGATCATTTCAGCCCGCCGTGCATTGAGCGTCCACAAAGCCACAAAGGAAGGTTATTGTCTTCTGAAGAAGCTGCTCGATGAGCAAGAATGACAAAATGTTCACCGGGGCCATTATTCTCCCGGCGCAATTACACCTTGAATCTGACAAGTTATTCAAACAGCGCACGTAGCCGTGAAGATTCCCCGGGGAAAAACACGGGAAGTGCTTAAAGCCACCGGTAACGTTGGAAAAGTGCGCGCTTGTTTATTGGTTCGCCGACTACAGGGTCAAACTCACAAGCCGTGGTTCTTTGCGTTCTCCCTTTGCCTAAATGAAGGGGCTGAGTGCTGTGAAACTAAGCGCGCAAGGCGAGCAAACAATAGCTCTTGATTCAATTGTGTCAATCCAACGCTATTAAGATGATTTAACAAATTCTAAAGGCGAGTCACTTTTGTCTAATTATTTCATCAAAACACTACGCAGATGGAGCGGATTGGAAGGGATATGATTTTTCGGGTGCGATTTTGTCACAAATTCTCATTAGCGACGAGTTAACGCGCGGCGAACGCTTGGCGTGAGTAAAACAAAAGACTTGCGCGAGCCCGGAAAAGCGACGAACCTTCAAACCGTGGAGGACAATTTGTTCGTACGCCTGTTTGGTTGCGGGAGGGGAAAAAAAACCGTGCTCGTCTTCGTGCCCGAGATCGTTAAAATAAAACATAACACTTCCGTCCATCAAACAACGCATAACAACAACGCACTCTAATGGGAAATGCCAACGTGAGGAAAAAGGTGATTTGTATCAGAAAACAAACATTTTATTTTTGGGTTGTCTGGTCGGGGATGTATGCCTTCGGTTCGGTGTATTCTTCCCCACGCTTGGTCTATTTTACGAGCGACGGAAGTCGCGGGCATCCATTCCGGCCGCTTCCTTGTTCTGTGCTTTAGTGGTATTTTATCAAAAAATGGTGACTGAAATCGTTTAGTTTCGCGATAACGACCTGCTGAAGCATCCATAACCAAATTCATTAATTTGCAACGCATATACTCAAGGTTCGCTGCTTTAGCAGGTTGCCGCGGATGGATGGGAACGGAGTCGGTTGTCGGTTATCGGGCCGCCAGCAGCTACCAACCGTGCAGTGCGTTGATAGCGATTGGAAGAAGATGCAGATTAGGAAGAAAAGCAGCAAAACGGAACGTTTCGATCGATATCCCCGTGCGATGGGTCAGATTAAATCAGCCTGACTTTTGAACCAGTGCAACGGCCGGTCAACCGTTGCTCGCTCGCGGTTGACAAGTAATCCAAATATGCTAATGCGTTCCGTCGTCGAGCCGCTCATAAAAATGTATCCTGCTTTACGATCGAACACGAAAATTAGTTCCAAATTGGCCACGCTGCACCGCTCGGTCATCGGCAAATCTTGATCGCACACCGAAAAGGATCGGTGCGAAATCGTTTTCGGAGCGTTTCCGATCCTGCGCAGGATATGGTGAGCGATAGGGCGAGAGACCATTTGGTGCACCGATCACGGGCTCCACCACAGCTTGGGTCGAAGTTGTGGCGCTAATTTCTAAATAAATCACACGTCAATAATGCCTTATACGACGCTCGTATCCGACCACTGGTTCTAAGGTCCTAAGAAGTGGTTTGTCAATAGGTAACCCGCAGCGTATACGAAGGAAGTGCATGCATTATTCAGACATTGAGTGGCACCGACTAAAAAAGAACTTTGCGATCGAAAGAAAGAGAGGAGGAGAGAGCTTGTGCTAACATTTATCTGGCGAACTAGATTTTTTCTGACCGTTTCAATCCAACGTTTTTATTTCAGGTATATTTTAAACGCATTCTCGTTCGAGCATAAAATATGACATTGATTGAACCACGTTGAATAGTTATGGTTCATTTGTTAAATGTCAGCTTGTCATCGGTCCAAGATCTCTGATCGGTCGGTGGAGAACCATAAAACCTAAATAAACTTGCTTCCTGACGGGTCAATAATGCTCGTGGTCATGTTCGTTCATATTGTCAAAGAAAGCTTTTTTTTAAATATCAATATAATAAATCAATTCGAACCGTTGTATATCGTTTCGTCTAATTTTCGGTGCAATAAAATGAGACTCGAGCGAAAAGCAAACATTTGTGTTCGTCCCGTGCAATAATTGTGTCGAAAAGACAATGGTAGCTGCTTTGAACTTTGCGAAACTGCTGTCCACATTGCATAAGCGAACCGACACCCATTTTATCATCCTGTCCGCACCGAACTGCAACATCCGCTTGACGACAGGAATGCAACCGGAACTTCAGTGTTGCTTGCTAAACGAACACAGTTTCTTTTGTTATAGATTGATCGGTTTATACTTTCAACAGTCTGCGCGCCGAGTCTTGCGGATGTGATAAAGCTTGCACTCAAGATAATGTTATGATTTTGTCTCGAGAGACTCCTCGAGTACGGATGGGGTGTGTTTTCCATTTCGCAAATGATGCAGCACTCTGTCCTTGCAATCGATCGATCGTGGCCAATCAGCGAACCGATTGTCGAGGTTGCACTTTCGCATGTCGGTGAAAGGGTGTCGTCGTGATTGTCTTCTGTAATAATTGTGTGCATAGAAAGAGGTTTGATGTTTGCATTCAATGAACTGAGAAAAGTTAGTTCACTCGAGGCGACTAATGGTTTCGCTTCCACTGTAAACCCAAACACCCTTCGGGGCCCTTTGAACAGAATACCCTGGAAAAACACTATCAAATATTTAGGCCTTCATCTGGAAAAACGAGTAACATTTAAAACGCATATTGAAATACTGCACAACAAAAGTGAAAAAATATTTAAAATTTTATACTGTTTTTTGAATAAAAATTCAAAATTAAATTTCAAAAACAAAATCTTAGTCTACAAAGCACTAGTTTGCCCAATCCTAACCTACGCCTCACCAGTATGGTCAAATTGCGCTTATTCTCATAAACTAAAATTGCAAAGAGCTCAAAACAAGTTCCTAAAGGCTATACTTAGAGTCCCTCCTTGGTACAGAACGTCTTCACTGCATCAGGACTGTGATATAAATACCCTATTCCAAATCTTAGCTAACCACAAAACCAAATTCTTTGATAGATGTGCAACCAGCACCTATCAAATGATAAGGGAACTTCAATCCATAGGTCATCACATCTAGATTATTAGTCAGTAAGTGTTAATTTAGTATGTAGAAATTATTGTATTATTTAGAAAAGATGTTAGCTTAGGTTTAGTTTTAATTTAACAATTACTCCACTCGAGGGTTTTTCATTCCATCAATTTCTTTTTCCCTCATACACATCAATCTTCTCATAACAGTTTCCCAAAAATGATACACAGCAAATAGCTAGTAAACCTCAACCACAATGCGGAAAGAATACTTCGAACCCATTATCTATAAAAAGCGAAAACCCACAAATGATGTACGAAATGTAAAGAATGGAAATAAATGTATACTACTACTACTACTACTACTCGGGGCCCTTTTCGGTGTGAAATGTTGCAACATTTAGCAGGATTTACAACCGCCACAACCTGTTGTACAACGACGACACGGCGATGAGACATCGAGCGTCCGTTCGAGCGCCTGTTTCGAAAACTCTTAATTGAATCAACAACCGACACCGGTGAGTATGTAGGTCGTCGATCCACCTCGCAGCCACGGCAGGTCCACTAATTAGTGCGCAGCCGGCCCCGGCATGAAAGGTCAACCTTAGTTTTACTAAGGCAACACGTTGACGCGCTTCCATCACGCGCGCGCAAGTGTTGCAATACTTAATGTTGTTCGACTGTTCGGCCGCTCATCGCGACGCGACGCCGGATGCCGTAGGGTCTTCGATCGATGTGCCCTTTTGCTCGGTAGGAGCAGAGGGGACGAGTGTCCGACGAGCCCCCGACGTGCGATGGTCAGATCGATTTTTTGTGCAACTTTGGATTGTTTTTATTTCATTCGAGATTCGCTGCGAAATTGGGTCACAACGATCAACTCGCAAACAATAATTTTCGATTATTTCGAATCAATTCCTCGAGTGAACCAATTCACCATGTTGTCCTTTGCCTGTAAACACCTTCGTCTTGCATCGACCGGAAGCAAGCGTTTATCGTCCCTGCCAATCTTCATCGCCATTCGCGCGGATCATTTGTCAATCAAACTGTTGTCGTCAAACCTTGTTTAACCAGAGCGCCGTTGCAGTAGGGTAAAATAATTGTGATAATTTATGTTAATTGCTGAGAAAACTTCCCATTACCCCACTCGCCTCACGCAGCACTTGATTGGTGTTCTTTTTCCTCCCTTCTGTAAGTCGCTTCATTTCTCACCGTGTTTTGTTGCTCGTTTTAATTGAGATACAAAACGCAAAGGGAACATGATGATGGCGTTTGCGCATGGTGTAGCAGGTTCAAATGCACGCGCTGGTAAGTGCGGTGGAATGTGATTGTTTGTTTGTTTACCTCCGCGACCGGAAGTGGGATTAGCCTGCGCCCTACACACGTGTTGATAATGAAAAAAACAATTCCAGTTGATACTTATTAGTTGGGTCTGTTATCAAATCCAATGAGCCGAATAGAAGAGAGAAGGTTAATTAGAGTCTCCTTAAATAAACCAAAACTTAAAGACTCTTCAAAGGACTGTCAATACCACTATTTAAATAAAATCATGTGCTCGTTATGGGCAATTTGATTTTTTGAACAGATTAAAATTAAATAAATAAAGTTTTTAAGCTTATTAAAGTACATTATAACGACAACTAGCTATAAGGATTGAAGTAATATAAATTAGGTTAAAAAAAATATTTCAAAACTTTTTTATACTTTCGTTGAATGTTAAGTATGCAATGGGTAAATCATTCAAAAATAACAAAATAAAATTAACAATAACAACACCGTGCATTCTCAAAACAGCGGTTGATCTTTAAAAGTAGTTTTTTTGTCGTAAAACCCACCGCCGCATTTCTTTGAACGCATCTCGCAACAACTGTTTGCTCATTTCAATGCCATCCTCGATCCCGAAACCTGCATCCAAGTGCATCGTTGGCCGTGTTGAGTTTGCACTTTAAATCGGCACACGATAAGTGATGGTCTTGCTGGCGTCGAGTTGTGCTTTTGCTTGTTTTCGCTGACCACGATGTCAATCAAACCGTCGCGTTTTCGAGTGACGACGACATCGTTATCCTACAAAACCCGTCGTCACTTCGAGGGAGCCTGTAACGGCATGTAGATCACACACCCATACACATCCTCCGATGCACCTGCCCTTTAGTGCTGCGCCGCGATGCAGCAAAATGTGTACAGTTTTCGTTGCACCTTGACATCGGAATCCACGTTCGGTGCGTTCGACGCTCGAGAGGGTTGGCCAGCGCGATGTTACCTTTTCGGAGCCGATGATGGAGGCTGCGCAAACACGTGCTCCGGACGGTGGTGTGCGTGTCGTTTCTTCGGTCCGGGGCCGGGGGGAGGCTCTCGAGCTCTGTTTGCTCATTACTGGCCGATGTTTGACAAGCTCTAAAGGTTACCATGGAACGCACCCGGTCAGTTTTCCGTTCCGCACACCGTCCCGTTTGGATGCGTCAGCTGACGGTAAACATATGATACTGGGCACTGGCTCACTGTTTAAGTCGAGCCGGACCCCGACACGAGGTACGGCACATCATATGGTGCTCTTCCCATGGTGGCGTGCAAGAAGGCCCCGAACGTGTGAACCCCGGCGATTTTTTGTTTCCATTTCGTTCGTTTGTGTTTGGTCAAATAAGTGGCTGGATTTTGGGGATTCTTTTCTCATTTTTGTGCCTCTGTTTGAAAATTACAAAAAAAAGCGCATGGAAACTGCATCCATGATTATCAATTCTAACAACTGTTTGAAACAAGTTTTTAGTAAGATTAACATAAAAGCTTCAAAACAGGTTGGCAAACAAGAAGAAAACTCTTCTTACACTGCTTCGCAGTCAAACTGCAAGAAATAGGGATGATGACATTCTTGGTGACCATTTTCCGTTGCGACCTGGCAACGGTGGAAGGGGGTTCGAATTTTCGAAATTTTGGCTACCCCAAACGCCACACAGACACCGAAAGGTCCAACGACATCGGCCACAATCCCCCCCGAACCGGTCAGATTTGGCGTGGTTTAGAAGAAGAAGAAAGAAAAAGAAAAACAAGCCAAAGTGCCGCGCGCCGGGTTTCAAATCAAACACACTCGCAATCTTCGCGGTGTTGAAACCTGGCCAAGAACTAGACAAGCGGGTATGCTAATTTGCACTTGGACGCGACCCAGCACCGGGCCCAGCCAACCGGTCGTCTTTGGTGCACGAAAAAAAAGGGAAGCAAGGAGGAACGGGCCGGAGGGTGGCGAAAGGAAAACCAGCCACACTCGAAGTCGAAGACGAAAGCCATAAAACTGTAGTTTATGTCGCGTAGCTTTGCCACCCGCGCGGTATCCTCCGCAGCATCTTCTCCGCTCCCTTCGGCCGTAGGCTTCGGATTTCGCATTCGCGTGAAACTTGGACCGCACCAGCCGTAAGTATGGGTGAAGTGATACGGGGGACAGAGAGAGAAAGAGAGAGAAACGAAGTGACTTAAAAAAGAAGATTGTTTGTGGATCAGGTGGATCATCATCACCGGCTGTTAGACCGGTCGTCGCGCATCACCAAAGAACCACCGAGGAAGGTAAAGAAGAACTAAACGGCACAGGGAAGAAACCAGAATGGAAATGATAATAAAACCACCGGCAAAGCCTCATTTTCTGAATCACAAACCGCACTTTTGGTGGAGCTAGTCGATGTCTCGCAGATGGCAAACACGAACCTCACTTCAGCAACCAAAGAACATCGCGTACCGCAGATGTTCGACGCAGAAAAGCACCACAATGTAACCTACTGCTCAACACCATCGTTGCTTCTGGCCTTGAATAGGATGTGCTGCGTGATCTAGATCATCAAGTCGGTGCAAGGATCGCCGGCGAAAGAGTGAAAGGTATGCAAGCGACACGTGACGCTGCTCGGTAGGACTCCATCGAAAAGGTTACGAACGTGCACAAATCACGAGTACGACCCGAGGATTGATGATGAAATTTCTGATTTTCTCGATGACATTTAGCTCTCACCCAGAGCGCACGATATAGGTCGAGAGGTATTATTTATGATCTCCATGTTTATAATCAAACAATACGTCGTAGCAATGTACACACCAGAGGTTAAAGAATTAAAAGTGCCCTAGGAAACAGTAGTGACCACTCATACTTTAGAGATCTCCATTATGGTTTGGTTGTAATACGAATTAACTTAAGTGAAACAATGGAAGATAACTATGAGATGCTTTGTAATCCAAAATTTGAAATCAAGTAAAAGAAAGTGGGTTACGATGTTTGAAGAAGAACAAACAAACGCCACAAAAGTCAGTAGACAGCAAGTAAAATCAGAAACAAATGCCATTTACAAAAGTAAAAATGAGAGATTGTTCTTTGAACTGTTCTCTAAATATTGTTCTTTCAAGAAAAATTTTCATCATTCTCGCAACAGTTGAGGCACTTATTGTAGGCCAAACCCAGTCTGCTATGACGATAAAATTACTGGTTCTTGATCAATTTTAAATACGGTTCTTGTTTTTTTTATTGTTCAATCGCTGGAGGAATAATTACCTCCCACAAAAATTTAATTCTGTTTTGAGCTGTTGTGCACTGACTTTTAGGGTGTAGTGCATTAAACAAACTATTTTTTCGCAAAAATATATCTTACGTTTGTTGCATTTTACCATGTGTGATTCGTAGTTTTTTTCTGTATATACAATTCAAAAGAGAAAAGAAATTTAAAACAAAAGTAACCATTTCGTAATTAATTTGTCACAGTGGATGCGTTCATCGCCATATGCTGTTTTTATTTAATTAAGAGGAAGGAGAAACATTTATTGTTCAACTTAGCTTTGCTATAAAAATTACACGCTGTTAACCCTTTGACTTATGACTCATTCTATTCTGACACGTGCCTGCGACGGATACGACACGTATGTGACCCTACTGGCGAACTCCACTGGGTAGCAAAGGGCGGTAGCCCTTTTTACATTGCGTAAACTGTGAGGTGAAAAAGAAACTGACCACTGCTGTGTCAATTAACGCGTGTGGTCCGTTGGATGAGGTTGAAGACACTAACCATAGCGCAAAACCTCCTTAACCTTCACATGGGATCACTACCATCACCGTCGTCATCGTCATCATCATCATCGGCCGTACCATCTGACCGGCTTGAATCAGACAACTGTCATCGCATGTCACACGGTGTTTGCGGGTGTTGATTAATTGTAAACGGTTGCCATTAGTGTCAGATTCTGGCCTGGTCCGGTGCCAATGACACAGATATTGTACGCGTTTGCCATCTGCGTGGGCCCAAGCGCAGCCGCCACAAAGTAGAGCGACGTTTTCCATTGCGAAGTGAGTATAGAAATAAATACAAAATTATTCAATTCCGAAGTCCTTCGATGCGTGCGGAATAGGACCTAACGCCACACTCTCACCTCTGCTGGTGGTGACAGGTGGGCACTGCAATAGATCATACTATCCGGTGACCAGTCCACAGTTTGGAGCTAGTTTTTCCATTAGCCGATACATATGCAACGACATGTAAACGGCACACACAGTCAGCTTGCCCCTGAATTGATGAATCTGTGTGTTGCCGATTCCCCGTCCTGGCGGGGGTGCAAGGTTAATGCGATTATGCGAGCCCATGTAGGCCGCCGGGAGCATAAATTCTCCCCCTGGTTAGTTCACGTTCACAACGAGAAGGTGAAGCCAAATATCATCGGTCAGCTGGTGGTTGTGTTGCAAAAAGCAGGGAAGATGGGCCGTAGGGTAATAAGCCTTTCGCTTTTTGCCACTGGGACACTTTTGATCGGAATTGGGCTTGAAAAGGTTAAGGATGGTTTTCAGGGTTACTTATCCGTTCAATAAATTTAAGTTACCGAGGCTGCAATAGTTTGCCAAATTTTTATTTGGAGGTTCAAACGCAAAGGAACTTACGACACAACCGAATTTCCATATCGTTGATCTTACACCGGTTATTGCTGGCACGTCGGTCCATCTCCCCCGACAGCTTCTATGCAGTTTTCAATTCGCCCCGATTGATGCCCATTTTGAGTCAGCCAAACATGGCTTCTCGTCCACTTCACGCATCATCCAACGCCGGCAGCGGGTGTCGTTCCGCTCAGCGCTTGACCCAGTGCCGTCGGCAACGGATCTGCCAGACCGACGGATAGATTAATCGCACCGGTGCGATCTGTCTCCACACGCGCGTCGGGGTCGCTCTCAACGCTTAAATCACAGCTACATTTCGCCTCCTCCATCCCGTGGCGAGCCCATTAGACTGGCCGGGCCGGCTGGAGTTTGATGGATGGATCAACGTCATCTCAACGCTCATCTTCAGTATCGACAGACGGGGTGGGTTGCGCAAGGGTGTTTGCCTTCTGCTAAAATAAAAGCCCCAACTCGTTCCGGCGTTCCCGTGAAATGCTTTGTTTCGGTAACCGTTATTGGAGGCTATTTTTGGAGGAAAGAGAATGATCTCTCCAATCCGTCTGTGGCAAAATGTCGCAAATGGAAGGCAAAACGAGAGGCGGAGGAAAAAAGAATCCTCCGAACTGGCTTCGGTAGAGCGGTTCGTTTGAGGTTTAATTTGCTGAAGTTGGGATTTTTTTTCTACAATTCACTTTGTCAAGCAATTTAATGTTGCGATGTTTCGCGTTTTGTTAATTTGAGCGACGACCGATTGCGCACGTTCGTGGTGTCATCGATGACATAGCCACGTTTCGTGTCATATTCAGTTAATTAGAAACTTGCCCATGAACTGGAATTACCGTGCCGTGATTAGAAAAAACAAATAAAATTCGACACTAATAACAACAACTAAATATTTCGTGATGCGATGTTGAAAACAGAAGAACTAATCTGTCATTTAATGTGGAATAATTTGAACTAATAAGCTGTCGATATTTTTCACATCAGGCTTCTTCACGTTACCGTTAAGGTCAGCCTAGTTGATTCACGTTATTGATGTTTTCCCACGTTTCTGATGCCCTTAAATATTTAGTTTGTGTGCGTCCACAATGAAAGCATAAAACCGTACGTGTAAGGGCAACACGTAAAGCTAATGATGGGCAAATTGCTGTCCCCCCAATAAAGAAACAAAATCTCAATGTCCAATCGGGGGCAATCATTATCCGATCGTAAAATGGAAATTAAATTTAAACTACCTCATTTTCACACGCGCTGTTACAAATGTTTAATGAACATTCAGCGCAGGGCTTCGGGAGCGCTTTCGGTGTAAGTTTAGGGATCGTAAAACGTGTGCATAATTGTGTGTTGCTTCACGAACGGTTTAAACGAACACCCCTCGGAGTAATGATGAAGGACGAGCTCAAAGCAGGGCAATACTCACCCGCGAAATGATGATGCCGGCGATACTGATGCGAATCTTTGGCCCCTTCAGCAGCCGGTACCGCAGGTCGACGCCGTTCCAGAAGGACACGAAGTAGCGCTTGACCTGCACGTTGTCGCCACCGTGCAGCCGGTAGCCGTCGTAGTCGACGATGACCAGGATCTCCGGGTAGATGGTCCGATCGATGGCCCGCGAGCTCTTATAGTAGCCCTGTGGGCTGCGCTTGGCGCGAAACCGTTTCTGCAGCCGGTCCGGTTCCATGAATGCTAAAAATATAAATATTAATAAGTGAAGATGATCGCATGAATGTTCATGTGATTAAATTTTAAGGGAAAGCATAACCTTCTCTTGTCCTAGTACTTGAATATTAACTCACCATAATCACTTAGCTGATCGTTGTGCTCCTCGGGAGTCTTGCGCTTATAAATAACGTGATGAACACTTCCATCCTCCTCCTGGGAGACTTCGGTTGGCACTGGCTTTATCACTAGTTCATGACCTATACTACCCTCCTGCAAGTAGAAAGAAAAGCGGAGAAGAAAACATGTTAACTAAAATCAAACACTTGTCGGCGTCCTTCAACCAATAAACATGGGCTTTTACAGCAAGAGGGAAAACATTCGAAGAAAATCACCCAACGTCGTTTTAAAGCACATCTTCAATACACGAACAAACGCACAACTGTTTCCATCGCTAGTGCTAGTCAATGGGTTTCCAAATAAAAACAGATTTGGAATCGTCCCATTGCTTTGGACGTAAGTATTAACATCACGAGCAGTTGGAGATTTTTGGGGTACCCAAAAGGTTAATGGACGCAAGGGCATTCGTTGCCGAGGCAAGTCGCCTCCTAAAGTGGCTTTTGGCCTTTTGACACCGAAGTCCCACACGTGTTTGGCCAAGGCACAAAACGGTAATGGGTTTATGTGCAACGTAAAATTAAACGAGCGGACTGTTGTTGCTTCGTTTGTCTTATTAAACTGTCAACCTGTCGCAACCAGTGGTTCATCGGAGGGTGCATTGTTTATTGCCTGCTTCGAAGGGATGCAAGAGTAAATGGCTGATGAAGATGCGCTGGTGGTTTTAGGGGGTAGAATGATGGTGTACGTGGTAAGTAACGCTGTTTGTGATTTTCGTTTAAATAATTAAGAGTATAATGAGTCGCCC
This sequence comes from Anopheles coustani, assembly GCF_943734705.1. NCBI lineage: Eukaryota > Metazoa > Arthropoda > Insecta > Diptera > Culicidae > Anopheles > Anopheles coustani. The sequence continues at coordinate 82,452,236 of NC_071288.1, read as the reverse complement.
TCCCTTTTCTTCACGCACACGGTAAGTTTGGTTTTAATTAAAACAATAATGGCAACATACTGATCATCAGTTGAGCATTTTAATTGAGTGTATAAGCGATATACGCCAAAAAATAACCGATTAATGTTAATCAAAGCGCATTAATTTACCTTTTTTAAAGGCCCATCGTTGCTCCCGATACGATCAGGGTTAGTCAATACAAAACCAACCGCATGTTGTGACGCTTGGAAAAAAATTTGAAGGTCGCTCCAGATGCATCTCATCCGGAGGCGTGCGCCTTTCACATGGCTATGTTTGTTTTCAAACCCCCTTTTAAAGGCTTCGATCGAGGATCATAATCCATTCGCCTTGACCGAAATCACCGAAACCGCCATAAAGCACTGGATCGAACTCAAATTCCCAATCCTACCCATCCTCACGCTGACCTTCGGATGAGCATGCGCTTCACCCGGGAGAAGTAGTTTTTCTCGATGGCGATCTCTATCGAACCGGATCGTAGACCGATTTGGTAAGTCCCGGTCGATCGTTCGGGCAATGCCGAACCCGTGGGCAGGGCGCAAGAGTTCGATGGTTCCACAATCCCCCACAATCTCCTTGGTCAGCCACACTCCCGCTCGCAGAGAAGGATTTCGAAAACGTTCGGTCAAATTAAAAATTCGTGCAAGAAACGGCAAGCGCATCCAGAACTTATATAACATCTTGTCGGGCTGGGGCTCGGTCACTGGGTCACCGGAGCGATTGCGGGACCGAACCGGTAGCCGGCAGAGCAACGAGCGAACGCTGTCCTTGTGGGTCCATTTGGGCGACCTGAATTGACCGGACCCGATCGCCAGACCGGACTGGATTGGATCGGGCAATCGATTTATGGAAGATGGAGGTGTGAAAATGTGCACCTCCCTGTGGGACGGATCAAGTCGAGGAGATACGCGGCGTGTCCGCTGGGATTAGCTAACGCGGTCAACAGATGGGAGTAAGCTTTAATGCAGCAACAACGCATGAATGCGCTTTGCCGAAGGTCTGAGCACGATATTTGATGCAATCTATGAGTATTGGCTGGAGAATAGTCGTCCTTAGCCCATCCCTGTGTGCATGAAGGTGCTGTATTGTGAAACAGAGACATATAGGTATATAAAAAGAAAATAAAAAGAAGTTCTCGAAACGAGCAATTTCATGAAATGAGCTTCTCATCTTAGAGTGCAACATTCTACGCTTAGTAAAGAAACCACAAACCATTGAAACCCTCCTGAAACCTTTAGAACAATCTATACATTGGTTTAGGATAAGTGCTTTCGGCTTTACTAAATGTTAAAAGCTACTTAAGATCCTAACTTCTGAATCTCTTCTGAACATAAAAAAACTGATAGATCTGTTAAACAAATGTTCGTATTTGTATTACAAACTCGAATGTGAATGAGGGCCAAATTTGTGAGTGTATATTTTTTATCCTAGTTCCATCGGCTGGACAAAACCAAGACGATGTCGAATATCTGAAGAGCCCATCAAACGGCCATAGACAGATGACAAATGGTTCCACCTGCATTGCAATGGTGAAATGCAATTTTTGCGGTTATGTCCTTATTCGTGCGGCGCTTGTTTTCGGTCCAGCGTTATGTCCCCAAGGCTTTAACGGTCCCGTAGATAGTTATCTGAGGCCCAAGCGAGGTGGGAAAATTGCGCAAAGAGTTTTCATCCAGCTCCAGCCGCAGACCACGCTTGACGCGATTGATTGATGCGTCCGTACGGGCTTGCGTAACATCGGTTCGAGATGTTAGATTCTTCGCTTGACACAGGTTGACCGTTGAAGATTTCTTACCCCCTCTTCGGTAACGCTTCTCGTGGCTGACCCTTAAGCGTTTTCCCGGGGGCATAGCCATGATGATGGATTATTGGTAGCCCATACGGTGGAGTGAAATCAAAAGTTCAAAGGGAAGCACGTCAAAACCCGGCAAAGGGTATCGGAGGTTCACTGGATGTTTTCATTCAAAGAAACAATCCTTTACAAAACGGACGACCCGATACTCTTTGCCAGTTTAATTAATGAGCTTCAATATGGAATCTCCTTAAGCTCATTACGCTGCCACACTCAATCAGGAATGAGGAAGATGTTCTGACGCGATATAAACGCTGACTGATCATTCGATTTAATCATCGATAAAATCTCCCAGACGGCACGGAATCGGATCTTTGCATTTACTTAACGAACTGAAGTAATCGATAGTTCTTGACTCACGCGGAGGTTTGCTCTGCCTACAATCCAAGGGATAGATCTGTAAACCACCTGTTTGCACGTGCTAAATGGCAGACCGCAAACGTTCGTGCGATAGTAAATCGTAAAACGGTACGACACCACTGCCGGCCCAGACGATCGTATCCTGACCAACTCGATGAGACTTCCCACCGTAAAAGGTGCCCAATCAACAGTTGATTAGTGACTTCATCCTGCGGCTCTGTAGCAGATCGACACAACGAAATTGTCCGTGTTCCCACAATGGTTGGATCGTTCTGCACCGATGGGAGCTGGTGAGGCAGGTCAGGTCTCTAGTCTCATCAGACCCCGATGGACTGATGAACACCCCGTCGACGGTGCTTGGTCACGATCGTGGATCCTTCTTTGGATACACATATTTATTATACTGCCGATAGCTTCCTTATGGCAGTGTACAACAGGTGTGTTCCGGAACAAAGAGGATCTTTAGTAAATTGTTAGAAAACATCATCAATTGTAATGGCATACGCTGATGATTCAAAAACGAAACTTCCGAACGATTTTATTACCTTAAAATGATGAAATCCGTAAAATTGTTCGCAAAACTATAATGACCAGCAGCGGAAGGTCGCGGATACGTGCGAAACGATGGAAACGTTTCAAAAATTACCTTTAATCGTTGGAACGTTGCCGAAGTTCCTCTGGGTATCGTTGAAATACTCAGCGCACCGCGGGTCATGTGCATCGTGATCTTCTTCCAAAAATTAACTTCTTTGACTGAAAGTGAAACCCATCAGCAGCACCTCGGGCAATTCACGAGGACGATGCATTATAAACAGAAAAAAAACATCCATACAACGCACGCTGTTGGTAAATCACGAACGAAAAAAAAGGGAGAGAAATGCCATCGGTGCTCTAGCATCTTCCCGGGACCGGTCGCATCCACCGGCGAAACCGCAAACCCGATCGGACGCCGGCGCGCAAGAGAAAGGAAAGTGCTCCGTGTCTGGACAAAACGGGCACAGCATGGTGGCGTCACGACACGAAGACCTTGAACCTTGCGCTCGGGAGCAACCCGTAAAGGTTGCCGTGCCAGTTTGAAGAAGCGCTGCGGCGTGCGTGCGACAAGCCGTTCAGACGACTCCGTTTGGTACGCAAGCGACGAACCTTTCTTTCGCTAGGCGAAAGCAGGATTGATTGTTTCTTGGACATTTCTTGCGAGAGAAACAGGGACTGGACGTGTTGATAGTTTAATGCTGATAACACGTTGCTTCATTGTTTTTATCTAGGGCAGTGAAGCATAAAAGTTTAGGTATTGTTTTTGAGTTTATTAGTTACACAGACGTAGTGGAACCCTATGTTTGTCTGTGACGCTCTAATGCCGCAATCTTCGTTTTCTGACATATTTTTAGAGCCAAACAAAAGGTTGATGGCCGGCTGAGAAGCGACTAACTGGAAACGTCACAGCTCAGACGTGTGTTGGCTTTATTTTGCCTGGGGGCATCCAAAAACGGACTATCGGAGGTCGCTATCACGTCCACGAGTTCGGAACCCTGCGGTGGGGACTCCCAATTCTACAGACGCTCGCAAAGTCATCCACCGTAGCGACAGTTCCAAAAATTTGGAAATTATGTAACACTCGTCGCCGATCAAAACACACCCTCCTTTCCTCCACCAGCCTTAGACACCGCGGGACACTGTGTGGAATGAGTTTTTCAGATATTTAACCGACATGTAGACGCCGACTTCAGTTTGGTGACCGCCGGAATGCACCTCCGCGCCGGTGTCGGTGTGTGGTCCACTGCTACTGTCTCCGTCGTCAAAACGCCACCAGATTGTCCCGCAGCATGGGGGAAATTTCGCTTTGACGAAACGCGAATGATTATGTATCGATTTCTGGGCCCACTCGGTCGAACTCGGAACTGGGTCAAACATTGTTTGGGTGCCTCCGGCTGTGGCGTTCGCCCATGTTATCGGCCCAGAAAAAGCAGCCTGGAATGCAGCTCCCGACCCCTGGGCACGAAAAGCGATTGAAACACATTCGGTGGACGGTGGGGGACTAGGTCAGGTTGAGGTTTTCGACCTTCGGTGCGATCTCCGGAGCGTGGCCAACTTATCGCGGTACGTTACGCAAATTGTCCGATAAAGATAAATGTGTGTAAACAAATTCGCTCGGGGGAACAGTTGCGCACCGAAGCGTAATTGAAAGGAGCATATTAAATCAAAGTAGCCGAATAGATTAATGCCCAGATTACAGCCCGATAGAAACCACACCTTTAATGCATGGTTATCTCACCTTTGAAAGTCAACCGAATGGAACGCTTGTTAAATAATCGTTTTTCACGTATTGTGTAGCTTATTCAATAGTTTAAGAGATATCTGATAATCCGTAGAAGTAAATGAGCCGCCGTGACAGAATTTGATCTCAAATTAATTAATACCAACGTAAACCACGATCGTCGTTTATTAAAAATAACAGACCAACCCCGTTGTTGACAAGTAAATTAAACGGTAACCTTTTTAGCGAAAGCTCCAAAGAGCACAATGTTCAACGGTAGCGAACAGTAGCGAAAGGTTAGACCCGATTAATCATTCATCTATCGGTCGAACGGGTAGCGAGTGTTCCGCGATACTGATCTCTGTTCGACGTATGCAACTTCAATGCACTTTGCACGTTTTTTTTATTCAGTTGCCGCCCACTATCTCTCATCAGGTGTGTTCAAAGCCTTCCCAAAGGCAGCAACCGCTAAGTTCTGACAGCTCAAAAGGCTCTGTTGCCTCCTTGCTTTACGATGTTGATGAATGGAACCGAGATTAAAAAGCAAATCGACGTTAGTTTGACGCATTCAAAGAGGAAGAAGAGTAGCGAAACATGCAATTTGATCAGCGTGTAAACATCGCCAATACAATCTGTTATCCGTTACTCACTCCGCAAGCCTGAGTAGTCCGTTTCGCAAACCATATCCTAGCCGGCAAAGCACCGAAGAATCCTCTGGCGGAACTTTGAGGTTTAGCGACGGGTGTAGAAATAGACTCAGAAACCCACATCCAATCCTCCGCTCGGCGGAATGCAATTGAAAAGCATCGATGATGGGTAATTAATTAAACATTAGGCATCGTGCTAGAGCAAACTGTACACAGGGTAAACATAATCATCATCAGCAACAGCACGGTTCGGTGCGACTTGCTCGTCGTGTGTACTCCAAAGGGCAGACACATCTCGGCGGCATTCCGAGGACCTCGAGGACAACCGGTGTCTGGAATTGGAGTGGACGTGCGAGTCGTGTGATGCAATCGAAATCTTCTTACGATAGATTACAAAAAGGGTTTGATGGAAGCTGACAATTTTCTTTGTTCGGTATCCATTTTCTCGCCTTTTTGTCAGGCTTAAGTGAGCCACTTGTTTGGAAGCTTCTTGAGAAGATGAAAAACATGTGTTATTCTTTGTGTGACAAAATCGACTACTTAAGTTGCTGATCGTGAAGGTTGCAAACAAACTGGATACAAAAATATCTGTTCTTACAATACCGTGGCTTCTATCTCATCTCGCTACATTTAAAATACAAAGAAATGTAATTTGTGCGATTTATAGTGCCTCACCATCTCATAATGCGCCACGAGGGGTTCTCTTACCCATCGCCCGTAGCATCAACCATACCTAACGGCTCGTGTAATTTGCCTGCGTATACGTGGCCGTTGTAGGAGTTGACCTTTCCCACGATGCATCCATAAAGAGGTTCGAGAGCAAACCCTTCGGTTGGTAGCAGGCGCCGCACGCGAGCATCACAAGTGCGTGAGAATCACTTTCGAGCGGATCCTGGCGCCATTTTAACTTCACCGCATGTGAATTTGCAAATCCGTTGCGATTTCGACACTCGCACGATGAAATATGGAGCTTCGCCGTCACGTGGAGTCGATCGTTCTCGCCGGGGTAGATATCGGGGAGGATTAGACCGATGAGATGTGGAGATTTGCAACACAAGACGCTCCATCGAAGTTCACCGAAGCGTGGAGAAAAGAAGACACTTTGCCATGGAGTCCCTTGAAGAGGGGGTAAGGGCAGCCGGGAGAGGTGTCTCGTGACATGATTCATTAGGCGCAATGTGATTGAGTTCAAACCTCGTGATCAGAATATTATAATTGGCACGCTGGGAATAATTTGCACAAGGATAATGCTGAGGAGGCTCGCTGGAGCTCAAGAGTAGCGACACGGGAGTCAACAATCACGGCACATCGGTGTCGCGTTGATGAAGATTACGATCAGCGCCAACTGGTGAGTAAACGTCCACACGGTCCTTTCCCATGCCAATTGGTAGATATCGATCGTGATCAGGATATTACAATCTACTCGAGCAGCATTCGTTTGCCTTTTACTTTGTAATAAATTTCATAAAGCACCATATTAGGTTCAGAAAGTGATGGTTTGCGTGATGAATTAAATCCACAGCATGTTTTAGTGATCAGTTAGGCCAGATTTCATAATCACTCGATGATCACCTTTTTGTAACATAGTTCTTGTGTTGATTACTCAGTAAATAATGGAAGTCTGATGTTTGAAGATCTCTGTATATTGTCGGATCTAACTTGTTTCTTTTTTGACTCAATCGTAGCAGTAGTACGATTTGGTTCCTTGCCGCGACTCCCACGATCTAAGCGCACATTTATCCAATGAAAGCATGCAGAATCTGTGTCAGGTAAAATAATTTACCGATTAAAATAATCAGCATTTCAAGCGTTTTGCGTAACGGTAGAACAAGCCCGCGGCAAGTAGCGCTCTCGCCGACGACGAGTACTCTCGCAAGCCGTAACTGGACCACTTCCTTTCGCCCGCTCGATGAGGTAATATGACCACGGCGACATGGCGTAACGAGTCGCTGCCGGCGACCATTTTACTTTCGCCTCAAAACTCTCCTACACTGCGCCAATGCGTCGCGCACTGTTTCCTTCGCACGAGATTTTGTTTTTGTTGCTTTGTTGTCGTGCCGGAGAAATGGCGATTTACTGCAACATCATTAAAATGCTATTATTGCCGTTGCCCTGTGAAGGTGTATGTGGTATTTTGTTTTTGTTTTTTTTTTGCTCCGTGTTGTACTGTCTCAGTTTACCGCCGCAAGATTGATTCCGAAAGTATGTTAAGGGCTGTCGTCATTTGTCGCACGTACAGACCTACTGACTTTCGTGCATCCTCCCGCGGCGGACATTCTCCACTTAAGGCTCACTTGCCCTGGTTTGTTTTTATCCTCCATGTATTTTTTCCCTTTCATTGCTGTTTTTGCAACAAACTTTCAATGCCCCATTACGGATGACTTTTCTGTTGCGATTCTGCAGACGACGACGACCATCTCCTACGTTACCGAGGGTACCATCTCGACCTGACTTCCTGCTCGCGTCCATTCCATGCGGCCCCATCCAATTCTGTGTGCGTGTGTGTATGTTTGCGTCCAATTAAACGATGACATGCCGGCCAGTGGTCGAAAAAGGGGGTAATGTGACACTCGATTTGCAATACGACATTTCTTCCGAGGCGCAGACACGACAGGCGGTTGCGCAATTTTTGTGACGCGCGCGATTAAAATGGGCAAAACGTGAGTTCTCCCACTGACCCGGAATATGGGTTCGTCGAAGTTCCGCTTCGCAATTCGAAAGGACTTTTCGCAGCGTTTTGTGCTGTTGCGTTTTTTTGGTGACGATTTGTTACTTTATTTTGCGTCGCTTTCGCTCTCCGGCGCAGCCATCGTCTGGCATTCGGTGGATTGTTTTTCGGATTGTTTAATGCCATTTTGCATCAGCTCTGTGTTGCGCCGAACTGTTGACTTGTTCCACACGCAGCTCACTTAGCTGGCGAGTGGTTGCAAGTGTCGTGATCTTGATTTACCTACGCATCTCGCCGGCTCGCGCATGATGATGGTCATGATTGACAGCACCTTTGCAGTGGTGTTTTTTTTTCGGGCCAACCACTTGTGGATTGTGCAATCGGAGGATCAGCGTCATGCACAATTAACCTTTTAAAATGTAGCTAATTATGGACGAAACCATCTCTCGTTGCGAGAGAGTGGCGCTCATTTGCCTGCCGACCAGAAACCCGGGCTGAAACAAGTAAGAAACACCACTCGAGAGAACGCACTAGGGGTCAATGCTAAGGGGTCAGTTTGGGGGGGTACTTTTTATTTCCCCTCGCCGGCGGCCGAGGTTGCTGCATTTCCATTTGTGAAAACGCTCCAAATCGCTCTAACGCTTTGCCCGCTTCCAACGGTTCGGTTAATTGTTTCGAAACTGCCGATGCGTCGATACGCCAACCGATGCCGGGAAACGTGGTTACGGCGCGCGGGATGATCGAATCTAATCATCAACACCAGACGAAGGGGCAGTCCGAGAGGTTAAGGCCAACTGGGGCCGGAGGTCGCTTGCATTCATTAGCGGCCCGGGGATGGTCGGTTCGCAGCACAACAATGCTTCAAACCAGGCTAGAGGTGGTGTTGAGTGCGAGTTAATCTGCCGTCGATAATCAGCACCTCCTGGGCGATACGCACAGGTTGGAGGGTGGATAGCTGTGGGAACTCTCAAGCCGAACCTGGCCACGTTCGACAATCAGCCGCGCCATGAAATGCGTTCGAAAGATGGTTGGAGCAATAGTAAATCTTTGAAAGAAATCGATTTGGCTGATAAGTATTTCATCCATTTTTGTATGTAATTTAACAGCTAACACATTTTTTTAATCCTCTGTAAACGGGGAGTGCACAGGTGATTTTAGTTTTATAAAATTTGATCAATTCCTTTTTTCAAAAACCACTTAAGAAATTTGCTGTGATGCTCTTGCATGTTTTGTTATGTAGTTATACTCGATTGAACTAGTGTTATCCCTTTGCGAAACGGTCTACTCTAGATTCAACCCATTATAGGCCAACACCTAATCAGCCCGCCAAAGGTAGCACAATAAATCTCCGTCGCGTTCCGTAGACTCGTAAATCTTACGAAATCGATCATTACAGCCAATTACAGCTCAATCGATTGGGTTGGAGTTGTGATTTATCTTCCTGGTTCCGTCGCTGCCGATGCCGAGTCGAGCAGCAGGTGAGTTATGTTCAGGTGCACTTCGGGCGGAATCGAGTGAACCAGAAGGCTGTGGTTAACCCGCTTTGGCCAGTGAAAGCTATCGGCGGCAGATCGACGTGCCCGACTGCGGTGAGAAGAAATTGTTGTAAAACAACTTGCTACGGGCGAGCGATATGAGCGTCCGAGAAGTCGGGCGGCGAAACGGTCGGATCGCTATCCATAACCTGTCCGTCGACGGGGCGTTGCGTCATCATTCTACACCCGGGGTAGTCCCGTAACGCCTGAGCTCGAATCGATTCGATTGGCCCAGACCAAGGGGCCCGGGTCAGTTTATCTCCGGTCATGGGGAACGAGTTCCCGTGCCTGCGGTACAGGAGCCTGGTTGCGAAAGCCACCGTTGCTCCAGTTCCAGTTTTTGTTTTCGTTTGCACTCCAGGACCAGTTTATTTTTACCATCATGGTGCGGATTCGTCTCAAGGTGACTCCAGAATGTGCACAACCCGTCAGATAAGGGTCCGATGGTGTGGTGGCTGTTGCCTTTACCTTTCGGGAACTAGGGCGTGTGCTGTAGGTATGGCTTGCGGCATCAAACCCAACATCCTTGTGACCCACCGACTTTGGTCCAATACTCTGTCAGACTGCCGTTGATATCTTGTTTTATTCATCGGCGCTCCCTTTTCCATCTTTTTTTTTCTCTTTCGATTCATACTACATCTTCAAGCGTAATAATCCATTTCACTTCGCTTCACTTTTGCTTTTCACACATCTTTTCTCCTTCACTGCACAGCCACACAACTCCAAAGAAAGTGAAATGCTGCTGAACCACAACAAACAGGTGTTAATTAGCTTCGGACTATTTCTCGCTTTGGCCTGCAAACTCCGAGTGATCTCGGGATGGGAGTGTGCGCTCCAACCATCTTAGATGCTGTTTGCGGAATTCACCGTTTGCCAAAATTATTTTGTAACCTGGGATATGCAGCTTTTTTCACGAAGATAAAAACAGGAGTTATCTAATGGGCCTATGAGATAAGTCTGTTGGGTGCAGCATTGTATCCCGTTGATGCAGCTATTTTTCATCCGTTTTTCTGACTCAGAGAAACTCATTACCAAAAGGTGTTAAGAGTATTTTTGTTTCCTTTTTGCAATATAAATTGGTATACGTAAGGATACTTTTGCAGTAATTTTTAACAGTGCAAGTTGAATTTAAACCAAAACATCATCTAAAATAAGTTGATAGTATGTTTATTGTTAGAACGAATGTTCGTATTAGACTCCAACGGAGCTATCATACGAAAAACATCGTCGTACCGAAGAATGTGCTTTCACAGCCTTTTTGGTAGATAACAATGAGGAAAGTCAGACTATTTTTTTTGACGTTTTAAGTTCGTGGGAAATAAGCTTCATATTACGTGAATAAATATATACGTTTCAGGCAAAAGACACTAACTTTCCACTCAATGGCAAAAGGAGTAAAGTTAGGGGCCATTTATCTCTTAGAGTTATAATATAATTTTATCCGAAACCGTGTATAATGTACTACATAATTTTTAGAAAATTGACACTGACCTTGACCAGCGTGCAATTTCATGTGTTCCATGCTTGTTGTTGGAATATCATGTAACTGCCTTCAAGGATTCAAGATCGATTTGACAAAAGAGAGTTATCACTGCCGATTAGCAATGTGGCGTGAAATGATGTCCCATAACGTTGTCTGGGTTTTTCGAGTCAATCTATACTGCCTCCGCAATGCCATCATTACTTGGCCAACATATTTCATCAACCATTTACACTCCCTGGCTTGCTTGGGGTGTAGTAACACAGAAAGCCACACGCCAGCGAGATCAATCGCCAACGTCTCCTTCAGCAAGCACTCACCTTCGATTAGCACCTCGCGCGGTACGGTTTGCAATTGAGCAGCATGTTCGTGACAGTATGCGGCCTGAACTTGAACTACTTCTGTACGCGCTGCGTGCGGGAGAAAACCGACGAGGGTTTCCCGTGGTGTCAGTCCCGTGATCAACCGGCCGGCCATGCAGACCGAGGGCTCTAGCTTTGGCTCAAATGTTGCATATTTAATAACGACCACGTAGTCAGGTAAAAATGGAAACCAACGTTCGCGATCCGATTATCTTCGAGCTGGCTCGAGTGTCAGTTGATATGGTTTGGTGCGAGATATAAATCGTCATCTGCCAACGTTGTGATAAATTGTATCCACCAAAGCATCTTTCGCGCGCCAAAAGGATCAAGGCTGCAAGGATCGGGTGTAAAATGTCGATTTAGTTGCGCAACGCTGGATATCGATGCATTTGTAATTTACATCCATCGATTATTGCGATAGATACCTCATGAGTGCGCTTGCAATAGTCAGCTTAATAGTCCCTGTCTATCCAACAACTTTTATACTTCGATTATGCAATAAAGGTGTTGTTTCTCATTTATTGCGCTGGTCTTCTCTTTAAAATCCGCTAAACAAAAAGCAAATATCAACTTATACAATGATGAAGAAAACGTGCACCCGAGAAGAGCATCGACGATGCATTTGATTAACGGTACAAACTTGGTCTTTACCGTGATGGTGGTCATTTCGATTCCACTACCACTAGTTATAAATATTTATACACCTCACAAACAGTTGTATCATCTATGTATGGTTATGAGTATGTTTTTATAGCAATACAACGCTTAAAAAAAGCTTCATTCAATATCCCCTGCACAAATTTTCTTGATGGTACGCCCAGGAAATGAAAATAATACATTTGAATTCAATTACATTACATTTGCTAGGGCGTTCGTAAGTGGTTTGTTTTAAAAATCGACCGAATCAGGGTAAATCGTTCGTGCGTCATCCGTTGCTTTTCTTCCTTCGATGGAAAATAAATAAAACTAAGCCCCGAAACGCGCCCAGCAATCACGTAAACGAAATGCCCGCACACTCAACGCGATGCTGGCGCCTGGTCGAAAGTGTGGGTTTTGGAGTGCCATTTGCCGAAGTAGCAACAAACAAATAAAAAAAATAACACTCCTCTTCTGCGCGCCCACATCGTTAATTAGAAACGGCCACCGAGCGGGTGCATAAATATTCATCCGAAAGGCCACCGCGATGTTGCACGCGATGGAGCATTGGTTTGCTTTCGCTTTCGTTGAAAACCCTCAACTTTCAAGTTCAGCTCACGGTCAGCCTCCGTCATGGGGAAAGGGAGGGTAGAGGAGGAAGGTTCGGACCAACGGGACTAAGCCGGACAGCCAGAGATAGGCTCGAAGGCGATTGATATGTTCTATGTTCGGTGAACTTGAAGCGTCCCGGACCAAGGTTCGGTCGCGCCAAAAACCCATTCGGACAACACCGAAAGACAGCCACTCGTCAGAGAATTACCATAAATGCCACACCTTAACCATCCGCAACACGTATCCGTACGGTTTGGATGTGTGTCTTCCTCTTCTTTTGGTATGTCACAGCCAGCCAGCCAGCCAGGGAGGCTAGTCTCAGAGAGCGGATCACCATTCCCATCCATCACACACTTTTGCTTTGGCCGCGGCTTTTCATCGACGAACAGGATGGGTGGGAGTGCTCATTTTTATCTGCACGATTCTCCGATTCTAGCCTATTAGTTATGCGCAACGATTGATGGTGGAAAACGAAAACGCGTAGGAATGCATGTGGTTTAAGTTGGGACAACCCTGTTGAGGACGTTGCCCCTTCCGAATGAATATGCAGTTGGTGACGGAAAGATGATGAAGATGAAGATAGAATATTTGCTTCAGCACAGATCAGAACGTGCCATTAGATAGATTGATTTAGTCCAGGGGTCGACAAAGTGCGATTCGCCAGCAGATTTTATCCGGCCCGATTCCTCGTATACTTTTATTAGACTTTGTTGGTCTCATTTTTTCTAACGATCGTTCTTATATTTCCCAGTTTTGTAATGTCGTCCAGAATCTAGCGCCAAACTATCATGTTTACTTTGCATTAACTATGTGCAAGGTTAACGATTTTCGACATTTTTACGTAATTTTAGTTACAGTTCAAAATGTTCAAAAAAATACTAATCTTATGTGTTATTATAATGATGTACATTTAAATATAAAATTTGAAGTATTTTATGATACTCTCCAGATTAGAAAAGGATACTTCTTTTAAAAATCGATTTAATATAATCGATTAACAATCGGTTCGATATTGCCTTACAAACATTACAAAAAGAGCATCGTAAAACATCGTTTGTGGTATCTGTTCCGCGGTTTTGGGCTCTTTTCCATCAAATAACCCCACACTGGACACATTTGCCGACCCCTGGTTTAGGCTGTACAAATTTAAAACTAAAGATTAAACACAAAGATATGTGAGGGTATTATTTCTGTAATACAATGGTAAACAAAATACTTCAGTTAAAATTTTTTTTTTTGTATTTTGTTTTAATTCGCATGTCAACAAGTCTTCCAGTCTCCCAGACTTGTTGAGGATTGGTTAACACATGGACAAATGAATTATGACATGATCTCTTCAGGTCAAGAATCATCTCGTCAATATGTAAAAGTAGATGATGTAAAACACAACGTTCAAATCATCGGTTTCCGAAATTCTGTGCTAATGAACAGCACCATTGACTCGTTAGGTCGTGACAGTAGTTCACCTGGGAATAATCAGATAGGTCTTGATCTTGAGACAACGCTCCATGAGGGTACTTGAACCTTGTTTTAAATTGCCGTCACGCCGACATACTATTTTCAAAAGGTTATTTAAATTAGCTGCTGTTGAGACTAACTGGTGAGTGCAATCCAATAGTTTCCGTTTGAGAATAAAAGATTGATGATTAAGTATTTCAAAAGCGTTGCTCTCGAAAACAGAACAAACAAAAAGGTGTGAATCTTATGCAAAAGTGATGAATGTGCCTAAGTTATGTTGAAATACCTGTCGATTTATGATAAGGTACGGAGCACACTTATTCTCCCACGCTCGCCAGCAAATTCTTGGCGAAGAATGCAAACAAAGGTGATGTTTTAATTAAGATCTGTGTTGTGTATGGGAAACGATTGTACTGTGAGGCAATGAGTAGGCAGTGCTGTTATATTTGTTTTTTCCACAGGCCTTTCTGTTTTTTTTAAATATCCTCCATCATCACTCGTTAAACGTTTATTGACCTTCGATTTCGTTCGTTTGTGCGAGCGCTTTCGTTGCGTTTGGTGTCAATTCAATTTTCCAACGCCAGTGACTTTGCAAAAAATTTTTGAAAAGCTGCATACCAGATTCACGTCAACGCACAAAATCGTGACGCCGAGCTTCCGAAAATGATTGATTGGCTTTTGGGCATGAATGGAAGGGTGGCCGGCAAAGGACGAAGACGTGTCCATCGGAAGCGGCCCAAAGACCGACTGCCCGACATTGACCTCCATCCGTCGTCGCAAGCCGCGATTTTATGTAGTGTCGCGCGTTTGCGTAGGAATGGAATCGATTTCACTCTCTTTTCGACATTGTCATGCGGACGAACCTGGACAGACCAGTGTGTAAAGGACTGGACCATAGTCCTTCGCACATCAAAAGGTACCGGTCGTCGGATTGGAGGTGAAGAAAGCGAGCATGAATAAAGAAGACCACCGAAACCGGTTGTTCTGGTGGCTAGAGGTGGAAGGCTTGAAGGATGACCCACTCCAGGGCTTCCTTGAAATCGATTATTTTGCGCTGCGCTACTGCCTCCACGGGCAGCACCCTTCCGTTCCTTCGTCGGTTCATTTTATTTTAATGATTTATTAATGGGCTTAAAATAATCTTACATACACGTGTGCGCAGAACACAACCTACCGCAATGCATTTAAAGGGCATAGTGCGGGGAGCAAAAAAAAGGACGAGAAGAAGATGGCGAACCATTAAAGGATCGGATGGCTTTTTATGTGCATGATCACTTTGATTGCACATCGAGTTGACTCCGACGGTCTCGGCAGCGATAGTCGTACACCACGAAGGTTCTCCCCGGAGGTCCTTGAAGGGTGCTTATGTACTTGGCGAGCCACGGGATTGGGTCGGTGGGAAGCAACGCAACCGGATACCCGGTTAATCCCCAGATCTTAAGCGACCTCCACAAGGATTCTGCGCAGGGAATCAAACCGGAGTGTCTTAGTCTCTACAACGAACGCAGTCGAAGGCAAACGTTGCACGCGGCAAAACACAACAATTGATCATAATTGGCACGTCGAAAACGTCCAACCGAAGGTGAACCGGGTGTGGAGATGTTCGTTGCGCACAAGAATATCCCGCCGGCGGCATCCGACTGGTTAAAAAGAATCGTTTCAGCACTTTTTTCGTCTTCGCCTTTTTGCAGCCCGCCGCCGCCGGAGGACACGCGTCGGCTTCCACGGCTCAATGTCGGAGGAAGCGGCTGCTCTTGAAATAGGTTATGGGCCATCCGGCGGGTCAGCAGGTCACGGAAGTGCTTCGGTACGAGCTTCCGCGTTGCTTCTTCGATTTTCGGTTGTTATTATTATTATCGTTAACTATTTCGTTCTTTTGTTCCTTACTGTCGAAAGGGCCAACCCTGCCGGCCCCCTTTGCTGCTTCCTACCCCTTTCTTTCTCCCCTACTTGAGACCACACACTTAACACACTCTCAACCCTGAGAAGAGCTTCGGCAGGGGACGGGGGACTGCCGTACTTGAAGCGGCAGCTAAGAAGCATTATTATTTTTTCTTGATTCGATTTCCATTATTATTTCAGCCACGCACAAAAGGATGATCTTAAGATTGTTTACATGCGCTACTGCCAGCAATTATTCGGCTTCCATTGGTGACCGACGGGCAACACTTCCTACTCAGGACCAGGAGTAGGTTCTTCTGAAGCCCAATGTCCAGCAATGGTGCAGCTCTCGCCCGCCAAAGTGCCCTTCGTTGAATAATTTGTCCAACACGTACAACAATGTAGCAAACACAAAGCGAAGGGTCCTCGCTCGGGGGGTAATTCGATTCAGTTCTATTTTTACGTCCACGTTCGGAAGGTCAGCTATTTTCGGAAAGGGTCATGGCTGCAGCCGAACGACTCCGGGGCGAATGGAGTGACGACGGTAGTTGTTTAACATCGTTGTCGATTTTGGTGAGTGGAGCAAAAACTGATCTCTTGGGG
The DNA here is from genome assembly GCF_943734705.1 of Anopheles coustani. Taxonomy (NCBI): domain Eukaryota; kingdom Metazoa; phylum Arthropoda; class Insecta; order Diptera; family Culicidae; genus Anopheles; species Anopheles coustani. The sequence continues at coordinate 82,435,870 of NC_071288.1, read as the reverse complement.
GTAATAATAAGTGTTACTCTTCCGTAATGATGGTGTGCACTCGGCGTGTTTGAGACCCGATTGCAGGATTGAATTCTCTTTAACCGTCTGTTTAACATACAATGATGGATTTCATCAGTTTCTATTCCATTTGCAATCCATCACGGATGATTCACCAGTTTGCGGTTATCGATCGGTTGCATTAAACCGGACCTTCAAGCCCCTCGTTCGGGCCAGGAAATGGGGTCAAAGACTCGCGGATGGCAACACCCTTGCAGGCCGAAAGCCGGAGGGCGTGTACGTCAAGCGATCGATTGTCAAATTTGTTGCCAAATCGGTCCGATACAACGGTACGCAGTTGCAGCAAATTGACCGCCAATCGGTATAACCATACACAAAATACACCACTCGTGCACAATGTCCAACAGCTCTCACCCTCCACCGGGGACCTTGACCACTCCTTTGAATGTTGGGTTTTCTTTTCTTTTGGGGATGGTTTGTTTTGGTGTGGCCCGGTCCGGGGGTTGGGTACCGTCCGTTTTCAGTGGCCGATAATTGCAAGCAATGAACAAATGTGTGTCCGTTGCCCAATTAGCATACCGAAGGCGTCGCTGATGCAGCCAACATGGATGACAACATTCCACCAGCATGAAGCAATTTCGGAGAAAAAATGAAGAAAATGAGCTATGTCTGAAGAACCAGCTTGAGCTGCCTGACGAGTTCGTTTGGTGTTCTTGAATTGAACAACGGAGGAGGAAACGGTACTGCCTGATTGAGCATTAACCTTCAAACGAAAGTGAAGTAACCAGCAAACCGTAGCTTATGGAAGCTTCGAAACGCGTTTGCTACAAACAGTTTGATTATTTACCTCCACAAGCCTACCTTTCATCATATCCAACGACGATCGACGTAAAGGTAATCATCCGTATCCAGTACCGAAGTGATTCACACATGCTCCGATGATGAAGATATTTCCAATCCGAGTGCTTCTACTCGCAGCAATCAAAGTAACCCGCACACTGTTCTTTAAATATTCATCACGTTTCGATGGCGCACGTCGCTGCCTAACGCCGCGCTAAACGCATTTAAAAGCATCAGGAATCGGCATGTAATTTATTGCACATGCGTCGATTGAAGCTAACGATTTAGCCGTGTTAATGCGAATTGTGGCAAACGGTATTTATTTCCTGTTCCACAGGCGAACCGGTGTTACCCTGAGGAACATTACAAAAAGTAAGCGACGTAAAGGGCAACTAGCAAAGATACCTGCTTTGTAATTTTCTTTTGCAATTTATTTTATACGCCTTTGAAAATTAAAAAAAACGGACATTATTGACAAGCCCTTTCTTCTACAAATGTATTTTATGTACCCTATGTTCAGCATTTCAAGGCATATGTTATCATAGAGCACATGAATGAGCCTCTTGAACATGCGTTGTTGTTAGATAAATTCGGTTAACTAGCTTAATATGTATAAGGATCAAACATAACAGATGGTGAAAGTGCACCCAAAGCCACGCGACGGTCACTCGTGCGCATCTATAAATAATTCATTGCGCCACAACTCTTACGTGCCTTTGCCAGATCGACTATCGCTTCGGGCGTAATCATTGCGCACGGTTTGATTTTTAATCTGTTTGTTTTACCGAGCAAGAAATGCTATCTTAGCTACGCTTATCGATCACCTCCAGAAAATCCTCCACGATTGCATCCGATCGCGTGTACGACCCCGAAGTAACCGAGCGTTTCGTGCCGGAGATGTCAAGTGGGAGAGATAAATTAATTTATTATCGACACGCAGAAACGGCCATTGATTGAAGGCGCATGGCGAAGGAGAAAGACGCTTCCCCATTAATCAGCGGCTCCGCAATGAAAGGAAAATGAGCACGAGTGTGGCTACGAGAGACCCTGAGGGGTCACTCGAACTGGGGATGAAGAAAAATCGACGAAGAAAGGCACGACCTCTAGGATGGGGACAATTAATCATCCATTTCGCGAATCCATGCAGAGGATACAGTGTGACGGTGCGAAATGTGAGACATCCCTATTTTTATTATATGCCTCCCAAGTCACGTCATTTTTGCCCGCGACATAATCGAGACGGTTGCAGAGAAATGTGCAGCACCGCCGTGGTGGAGTTACGGTGCAGTCGGAAGGTTCTTAACGCATCGTTCCGCGAGGCCAAAGGTCAGATGCAGTCCGAGGTACCAGGTCCATTAGTCTTCCGTTTCGAAGGTTCACATCAATGCATGCCGACCGCAGAACTTGAAGAAGTGCTAAATGGTTCGCCCCTTGCACTCGGCACGATTAATTGCTTCATCAAAGCACCAACATCCAGTCTCGAGGATCTAGCCTTGAGATCGTAGCTCGAGCCCGCCATTATCGGGCTATTTAGGGAAAGATGAAGATCTTGTAAGATCGATATCCGGCCAAGCAGTCCGAGCGCGCCGGTCCACGCGGGTTAATTTGTAGTTCCGCACGCCTTTAATTTCCATGATGGACTGAAAAGTGATGATAAAGTACGGCCCAAGGGTGCCGCGTCTAAGAAGGGTTGTGTGTTTCCTTCTGCCTTCGCTTTAGGTCAAGGATGCTTTCGGAACTCGGTGAGAGAACAGGGTTTGGGCAAGAGGTTAGACGGGGTTTCACGTAGTTTCACGTCTACTACGGAGGTCGCGGGTCGCTCGGGTTATTTGGGGTACGATTCCCCATGAGTCAGCCGTTCGTTGGCGCCCTCGTTTGATTGCGATCGGACCAGCGCAACCGCACTCTGCGTCGCGGCTGGATGGGATTTTGTTTCACGCCGGATAAACCGAGCCCCGGAGCGAAACCTTTGGCGCTGCATGCTGCGGTTATGATACAACAATGGTACACTCAAACCAGCCGTGAATTATGGTGTGTCTCTCCGACTGGCAAACAGCTCCCTCATCTGACTTGGCAATGAGTTACCTCAAATTGTAGGCTCGTATCTCCGTCCGCCGCCCGCCCGTTTACGATGGCACAATCAGCTGCGCGACAAATATCATAACGCAGTTGGCGTGGTTTGCCTAACGCTGCCCATTGCTTGGCAGTGAGGGTGTTCAACCGAAAATACCCCAAACTTATGGCGGTAAATAAATGCTATTTGTTTGACTCACTCATTGTAAACGGTTTCTCTCAGGCGCAGAAATTACAACACGGTTGTACGATCATGTGTTCAACTTCTGTCGCTGAACTCTGCCAAAGGAGGAGGGACCACTACTTACCATCATAAGATCTCCACTTTCCAAATGCTTTCGCATCAGGACGGCCGCCATATTGTCCTCATCCTGATAGATGTCACCGAACGAGTCGGCTGGTTCTGGATCCTGTAAGACAAGATAAAGAAACAGAAATTTATTATCTTAATCAAACAATATTTCAGCAAAATGCCGACTTAATTGGTAAACCGCAAGAGATCAACGTAATCTCTCAACTTCATTTCCATCTGTCATCAAATTGATTCGGCTGGACGGAGCCAACTTGGATTGGATGTGCTCCCATCTGTGATAGTTAGCTATGAAGACGGTTGTCGAACGTTCTGCAAGCGCAGTCATGGCACACTTTTGTGATTCCTCTGTCGTAACATCTATCGACCTTCGTCGTCACCGCGGCAAACCCTTCAGAGAAAGTCGGTATCTGTGTTCTGGCGTATTGGCCATCTAAATGTCATTCCTGAGCCATCTTTGCGTAACGCCATCGGCGATCCGTCGTGACTTATGCGCCTCGAGGGCATAGATATCCATCTTACATTTATGATGTCCTCGCCACATAAAGAAGCGGGTCTCGGACGAGATCACGTTCCGGCCCAACTCGAATTGCATCGGAAATACTGTATCTTGACCTGGTAGACCAAAGGAAACTCTACCTTGTCGTGTAATTTGAAACGGGTGACTGACTGACTGACTGCCTGACTAACTAACTGACCGTCCTATCGTACGATGAACCAAACGACGACAAGATAGATCGTCAATTCTTACCACCTCGCAAATGTGACTTTGACGGGACGCCGCAGTTTGACGTCAAAGACGGGCAAGTAGCCCGAGCTCTCGTCCGTCCTTCCATCCGTGGCGTGATGTGCAACGGATTAAATGATTTAGTAACATTATGGGTCATTCCGGTGTGAGGCCAACGACACGTTGCGCAAGACGGCACTTCCCATCAAGGAAACATCGTTTCAAAACAGTGGCCTGTCTAGGACGCTTCCTGTGCGCTAAACGGAGCTTAGAACTTAGCTTTGAACCAGTTGACATTATCTTGATGACTCCAGTCCATCACGTGTAATTAAGAACGTTGGTTATAATTTTAGATTCATCAAATGTCTCTGTCCAGCTACCCGATGCCCAGTGACGTCTGCAGACTGGCTTCAGTTTTTCCGGCTGGATGAATGCGCGTCATGAATTTCGGATACACGTCAAGCAAATATGTTCGACGGTTGCTTAACCACTAAGAGTCGCTACATTAAAACCAACTCAACAAGCAGTATTGGAATGGATATTGTACTACAAAACAGTACAACCGAATGAGTCGCCCTTTCCAGCATCACGATCGAAGAAAAATTGACTGACAGCACCAGAAGTCGATTCGATTGTATGGACCCGGATCTGGAGGTAATGCAGAAATTTGCCGGTTCAAGGAACGTTTTGTAGCCGAGGGGCTACCAATTACGAATCCCTTCAAGTGAAGTCCTCTCGTCGTCTCTGATCGAAACATTTCACTTTACTCAAACTCCTGATCGCAAGCTCTTTCACTTCCAATGTTTGACTATGTTTCGCCTATGAATGAAATTTGCTGTTTCACGAACCGTTTCCCTTAAAACCCCACTGATGAAGCTATAGAGTAGTACCCCCAGTGTAAGAAAGCCTCCTAACAACGTAAGACCTCCGCCTTGAGACCTCACAAAGCGCTACGGCCAATCGCTCCACAAAAAGATCTGCCAGCCACATCCGGTACGTCAACGTCACAAAGCAGCTGTGAACTTGACATTTTGCCCCCACGACTCGCGGTCCCTGCCGCCCCTCGCGCTTCATCTGGATCATTTTCCCCAACCCGACGGATTGTGTCGGTGGTCTCTAAAGGCTCGGGTCCGGCCAATATGTCCGCCGTGGAGACTTCCTAGCAAACAATTGCGAGTTGAAGCGAGCCTGGCCCATGGTAATTATCCGCTTCGCTTTTCCGTTAGATGGAGCCGCACCGGGTTCGAGCTACATTCGTCGCCACAATTGAAACACTCTTCCTTCGTCGTGCAACCGGCTGTGGGTCGTGCAATAAATCGTGACCGTAGCGCCGGAGAACGAAGAGTACATCTCGTTAGCCAACGTTCCAATCCGCCCGCCTATCGAGTTGAATTCTCCTTCGTTTATTTTCTTGGTATCCAACTTCCCGTGTTCCCAGCTATTTCCGTCCTGCCAGAAAACGGTTCCGAGCAGAAAAATATCTTAAAAGCAAAACGGTGCATTGCATTGTGCACGCACCGGTCTGGGATGTCTCGCACGAAAAAATGCGATCTGATGCCGTAACACACTCTAGCTGCCACAGATGCCTTCTTCTGAACTGATGGGATTTTTTCTTTGCACCACGCAAAGCTTGCATTTTAAGTTGGCTTTTTCCCCGAAACCGAAAAGTCTATGAGAAAATGTCACGCCAACGTTCGCCGCGGCACCTGATGCGGGCCTCCGAAGGCCCGTTTGCTTTTACTTTCTTTCCCAGCTGAGCCGCCACAAACCAGTAGGGGCACCCACTCCAGGTCACACGCCGGCATCAGCTTCCTTTTCTCACTTCCGCAAATACAACGCCAAGGCCCGCGAAGGGGCACTCCGTGGGACGCAATGGGCACAGAATATGGTTATGGTTATGGTTCACTTTCGTTTTCACGAACCGTTCGCCGAGGCCATGGCGGGAAAATGAAGCCGTAAGGCAGCGGCGTCGGCGGCGGCGGCGGTAGTGGTGCTGCACATTGAAGTCGTCAACATGGTGTCGCTTCCGGTTGCAATGGCGCAGAGCAATCCGCATGGTCTCGATATGGGTCCGGTTTTTCCTTGCCTTCTTCATATCGTCTTCTGCTTCCAACTGCTGCCATTTTCCAGCCCGGAGAAGGAAGCGCTGGCACCTGTTACCGCACACGGCGTGAGAGGTTCCCATCGTGAATGGCCTTTTCCCGCTGGCTGGCTCCATTCACAGCCCCTTTCCCCCCCACCCTTTGTCCTCCCAAACGGCGTCGAGCCGGTGTTGTGTAAAACAAATCCGATAGACCGAGCGACTAATTTGCGGGAAGGCAATCATGGTGGCGCGTGTCGGAACCGGAAAAAAATGTCAAACTTTTCTCAGCCGCACGCTGCAGCTGAGGGTCGGCGTCACGGACGCTGGTGGTTGAGCGTGTCTTTTGGGAGGGCTTCGATGTTTGGTATTGTTTCGTGATGGGACGGTGTGGTGGTATATGGATTGATTTTCTCTTTTTATTCATCCGATGCAACGTGGATCTCGTAGTAAACAATTTCATGACTGTATAGTCTTCTAATTAATTCTGTCTTCTAAATAGTGGCAATCGACTCACTGCATACTGCTTAGATGCTTATCAGCAAACACTTTATCGGGTAACAATTAACACATTCTTATCGGACTGATGATCGCTTTAGTTAAATTGCGCCATTGACACGCGTCTCAAATTACATCTCGATGGAAAACGAGTACCGCGACATTTACATATGATTTTGTTGCAAAACACTGTTTGTCCATTGTGTCCGGCATTCTTCGGTTGCGTGTTTCATTGACACTAGCGTAAGGAAACACTTGTTTAACGAGCCGTCAACAGCTGTTCTTGACGGTTCCACCCAACCCATGGTGACTCTATGGTTCCTTATAATTAACACAAAGCTTCGCAAAAGCCATAAATAGGCCAGCAAGCGTCCGGTTCTTGGCTGCAACCTAATGGAACGCACTAAGAACTGTACGTGGCGTGTGCATTGTCTTTATCCACGGGCATGTAATTGACATTGACCAACTTGACCAGAGTTGGAGAATAAATTGGTTCACTAATAACACAATTCTGCTCAATGTCGACCATATTAAAGTAGTCCACGTCACACTTTGATGTTTAAGTTACACTTACCAGGATGCCGTGGGGTGATGGGGGGGAAGGGAGGGGGGGGGGTTACATTATGTAACAGCAACTGAACGCTGCATATCCTTCACATTCTAATCTCAAGTCAACGTCAAGGTCGAACGTGCCAGACGATCCTCAGGGCAGTTTGTTGGCGAACTTCAGTCGACATACGATGAACGATCAATCATATTTCATGCTAATTCCGGAACGCCCGGGGAAGTAAAAATGTAACAGTTTCCAGTAACCCAAGGTACCCACGCGCCATTCGATAAACTCCAGTTGGTTTCCGATTAAGCAAAAGCGCAAGTGCTGGAACGATTTTGCGACAAAATGCCGGATCGTTAACAAATCTCTAGGCGCCTCGTTTGTTTGGGGGATCACCACGAAAGGGGGCCCGCTGTATGACGGGTAGGTTGTCACCTTGGCCGCTAGTGTTCTATCTAACTTTACTGTTAGCGCCTCTCAAGGACAACTCTGCAAACCTTCTGCTGTCCCTTCTCCGCGCTAAGGTACAGATATCCTTTCGCACCTGCCTGGATGGATGGATGCCGCTTGGCTCCGGGACTGGTTTGGGTGACCACCACGCAAACGATGCAGACGATTGATTTATGAGTAATTCTATTCAATTCTACACGAGCGAGCACTTGACCAACTTGACGAGCCGAAAGCCGGCTGGATGGTCAAGAACGGTGGCGGAAACCCGTTCTAACGGGCGTTTCCTAGTAGAGGGCGAGGTGCCACAGGGCGGGGTAAATCGTACTGGCACATTCTACACCGGAGTATTTCAAGAGTTAAGGTCACCAGCGTGCGGCGGTGGCCGCTTCGTCAGCAACGTCGAGCTACTGAGTCAAGTGTTTTACAATGAGTACTAACGCGCGCGGGCCCGTTTGAGGTTTTGAGGTTGTGTTTCTTGCTGCCGCCGCTGCATCAAGACACCGGACACTGGTCGCAAGGACGCATGTGGGAACCGTGCATTATTTATGGATGCATTCCCCCGCCAGCGTACCACCCACCGATCATTGGATCGGGTCGACATTAAAGAGCTGCACTGACGCTAGGAATGCCGTTCGCTTGCAAGCCGTAATGGGCAGATGGAAGAGTTGGTCGGCAGGGGTTTCTTGTACACCGGACACCGTCATTCGAGACCTTAGGTAGAGGGGGAAAAAATAAACATGCATTCAACCAACACCGGATCCACCCGAGTTCGCGCATGTGACACATGCTTCGCTATCTGAATATATCATTTTTGCCAACGGTTTCAGTTTGTCACACAAAGTAAACTGCACGAGTTGCTTTTCTTTTCTTTAGGCCATCTCTGCCGCAACTGTTCAACAATGAGTTGCGCGAATGCCCAATAGGCGAAGGTACAAACTCACACACACACACACACAACACACATGCCGTCAAGATAAACAGGCGCCAATCGACAACGAAACGAAACGGAACCGTTCCGGTGCTCAATCAACCGCGGAACGTTTGTCGATTTCGCTTCGACGGCTGGTCGCCTTGTGCAACCTTCAGCTGCTGCCTTGCCTAAGAGTCGACGGTGCAGCCTTTCGAGGCCACCGGGAGCAGCGCGCGGCTGCGTTGTCGTTAGCTAGGTAGCTGCATAACCGTCAGCTGAAATTTACAATATGACCAACCGAGCTCGGGCGAGTGGTTTGACATAATGCGTTTCCGTAGAGGAGGTAAGCGGTGGGGCCAACACCATTCCCCACATAGGCGTGTGTGAGGAAAGTAGCGAACGAGAAGTCGATACAGCTATTTGCTTTATAAGCTTTCCGGCGAATGCGCATGAGAAGGGATTTCTTGTCCAATCCACACACGTATAAAACAGATCCATTTTTCGAGTTAATATATTTCTCACCGTTCGGTTTTGACACCTGTAAGATTTAATGGACCATGGAAAGTGTGCCAAAATAGCACTCAGAAGTGTTGACCACTTCCCGCACACCGTGGCGTGTCTCAAAAATATAAATAAACAAACGATCGTTTCTGACCTTAATTTATATTTCGAAGGAAATAAAAAGGAAATGGATTTATGCGGAATATCTCGCGAGCGGAAGAACCCCACAACACACGCGTCATGCGAAACCTTCGCCGGCACGTCACAAACCATCGGGTGGCTTAAAAATAACTCTCGCCAGCGATGACAACGCGTCTCCGCTGATGTCATCGAGATGCAAGGCCGCGACCGGGTCGGCCTCATAATATGATTCGACGACGCAGCGGGAATGCCGGCCGTTCGCAGGTGTCGGTCCGTTGGCGGAAGGTTGCGATCAATCATCGAAAGTTTCGGGGTGTCAGTGTCGGTCCACAACCGTCCATTCATGCGCGTCCATAGTTCCTACTCCATCGAACCCCGGGGGAGGCCCGAGTCCTCGCACTATAAACAAACTCTAATGACATGCGACATGCGTGATGCGTAGACGTCCAAGCTGACCGTGCCAGTCCTTGGCATTAGACCACCTGATCTGATCCGCTGGAACTGATGAAGATTGATGTTGCGCAGATCGTCCCGGAAAGAAAAGCTAAGTTCGCTGGCCAACCTTCCCAAGCTTCCGCCGCCCTCGGTATCTTCATTTCGCTGCCCCATTCCTGGTGTGGGCATGCTTCGGGGGAGGGAATGTCGACAATCTCCCGGCCGAGCCTCGAAACCGGAATCGAGCGACATTCGTCGCCCTTCTTCCTCGTCGGTCGGCGTCCGCAAAGCTTCCGCAGCGAAATTGGACCACTCTTCAGCGCGTTACCGGTTGGACATCGCCGCTCTTTTCCACTTTTGCTTTCCATCGTGGTGGGAAGATGGATGCAACACGATCGCCGTTACGATGGCGCGTTCGGCTGTTATGAAACTGAGCTTCTGGTGCTTGGATTGCCCTTTTCTTTTTGGTTTTTCCTCCATCGACCGGGCGCCGCTTCCTCGTTCCGCTTCCATACGAGATGGTTGAGCCCATAAGGGAAGTGGTCACTAGCTTCCGTCCTTCCTTACTGACATACTAGCGCAAGCGGGTGACTGCTTTCGGTTTCCTAGTTTGAAGCAACCGAGAAGCTGCCATGCTTTGCTACTCTATTTCATCTCTTTGAACAAGAGAACAGGTTCAGTATGTCATGTACGTGGTACATCTAGATATACTGAAGTACATTTAGGCGAATGTTTGGTCGGTTTTTCAGGTGGTCCTCAATAAGAACTTGCTTTTACTTATACCTTCCAAATCGTTCAGTTTAGCATCACCACGGTTTTTGCATCACATCACAAAACCGGCTTTATGTTTCCCAATATCGACCCGTGCACCACCTCGCGCCACAGTCCCTACGCCAGATTATCCATCCATCGAAACCCGCACGGGTTACGTAACGCTGGAACGGGCAAATAATCGCCGGTCCGCTCGGAACCGACACCGAAATTGGTCGGCGTGTTCGGAAACGCTTCCGCAGCGAGCGTGTCAACCGCGTGTTCGATGACGCCGCTCCGTTTTGTTTCTTTCGGTCTTCATCGGGTTTCAATCGACCATAAAACTACTGTAAAATGGTAACAGACATGGTGCCTTTCGGATGCGGTTGAAGCTAATAGCGGTTTGTTTCAACGGTGGACCAATAATTCATTAGCAAAGGAAATGGAAGAAGTAACAAGAGAGGGTTAGTGTTTCGCCCCGTTTGGGAAGGGAAGAAAATAAGCGATGCCGAAGAAAAAACGATATTATACCACCTTATTAACGAGGTACCTCAATATCCACTTGATGGGATGTTCGACCGCCTATTGATTTTCTCCTGCGGGGACGTACCACGCGAAAGAGGAACGGCTTATGCGACGGAAATGGTGCTGCAAGCGCAGAGAAAATCGTTTGCCACGCGGAAAATTCAAGCCTGGGTATCTACAAGGTGCTATACATAAATATATACCAGCCGCGAACGATCAACGTGGGAGTCTTGGAACTCCATGTCAACCTATCGACATTAGCAAGCGCAGGTTGTCGATGGAATTGCTCTTAACATCCTTTACTGGAGGTTTTTGAACAGACTCCCACACCAAACTAACCTGCGCGAAGTTTCGGTAGCGCAGTTAGCAATAGCTATTCTATCTTTTCTCTCCTTGTCAAGATGGCGTAAAAGATAACGGGCTTCAGACGGGTACCAAATCAGGAGAGCCAAGCGCATACCCGAACCCCGTCACGGAACTTCAAGGAGAAAAGTGGCCACGTTGAGCCGTGCTACCGATCGATTGTTTCCGGGGTGGAAAGGGTACGAAATCACACCGTCGCATGACTAACTAGGGTTACGTGTTTGGAAAGCCGCTCCGGTGGCCTACTGCCGTGTGCGCAAGCGCGATCGTTACTGACAAGAGGGCACCCGCTGAGATGTGGTTTCAAAATCTTGTTAACCGGGGTTTGGCTTATCTTGATCAGGAAGCAACAACAAAGCACCGAGTTTGGTTGTGGCAGTGCCGGCAACCGATCTATAACAACTCTCGGTACGGGGGTTTGGTATGAGCCATGATTTATGATACCTTTTATATGAATACACAATGAAAGTACAAAGAGTTTTCACCAAGAATAAAAATTGAAAACGCTAAAAATAGTTTGGATCATAAAATTTCAATGCAAACCGATGTAGCGATGGTGTGCATATACATTGCGTTTCAAAATGATAGCTTCACGTAATTGTTTCACTCATATGCTAATTTAAATAACAACAAGCAAAAATGAACAACAGAAACTTATTTCTTAACAGGATAGAGATGTGTTTCAGTTCTGGTTTTTCAGAAAATTAGTTTATAGTATCATTAGGGTCAAAACTAAAAAAAAACAGGAATATTCCATAATGATAGCCTCACTACAAAATTTATTGAAATTAATACAACAACCCAGTTCCTAGCTATGAAACCAGTTGGTAACAGTAATTAGTGAGTTCGCTAGTAAGATCCGAAATGCTTGGCGTTTCTTATTACTAAAAATGTTGGAAAAATTATATGATAGTATGCCATCAAGAATTTTTCAGGTGTTATATCGTAATGGAGGACTCACTGATTACTAAATCATTACTTTGCAACTCATTTATGCTATTTCCGTTGGTTATTCAAACCCTAAATGAGGCTATCATTTTTGGACACTACTGTTTTCAGTTTATTGGTGCAAAAGGGAATGTTCATTCGTTTTACCTTAAAATATGAATAAAAAGTATTCATATACAAAAGTATAATAACTGTGTATTTTTTGAAAAAAAAAGTCTATGCTCGGTATAAGATCTGCACAGAAAAGAATTAGGTTTTTTATATTAAAACTTTCGATAAAGTAGAGAGATAGATATATAGTCTTGACTGGTATTGGGACTGCTAGTGTTTTAATGCTTGTTGTTTAAAATAATCCTTTCATTTTCACTCGACAACACATCACTATACGTCCCGGGTTCCATTCGGTTAAACCTTCCGGCTGTAATAAATCTTATCACACCCTAGTTCTTCGTCGAATTCTTACCCGAAAGAAAAAAAAAATAGCCAAGTCGCAATAAATATTAAACGACGCTTTGCTCATCAGATGACCGCTCAAAACGGTGCTGAAATCTGCACTCATATGTGCCTCGGCCATTGTCCACGGGTTGATGACGGTTCTCATCTCCATCGATAACTTCCGCATGCATTAGTTTCCCTCTCTATCGTTCCCGCCCCGAAGAGCGATTGCTTTGTAAGTAACTAAGATTGATACCGAGATAAGCCGAAGCCACGCCGAAGGCCATAACGGCCATAAAACAAATATATTTGGACACCCGCGTGCGCGTCATCGATCGGCAGCAGGCAGGCTGTTGGGTGTTGTTATTTTATATTTGCGGGCTGGGTTTTTGATTTGTGATTCATTGGAAATTTTCGCCCCAAAATCGATCAGCCGAACCGAAGTGGCAACCGGTATTAGCATAACACAAATCCCACATCAAGTGTGAAGCGGCCCTAAACCTCCGAACTTAACGACGCTCAAGGTTCGGGTATCGGGTTGAGCTTGTGCCTTCCGAATAGGGGAGGTTTGGTGTCAGGATATGGCCTCGAGAAGCTGCCGTTTTGCCTGGCTTGTGGATCAAAACATGTAATTTATATCTTTCCGCGCCGTGCGACCGGCTGCGGTACGATACGTTGCACGTCCAGTTGCCTCCATATGAGTCAAACTGGATATAAATCTTTGTCCTCCGCCGAACCTGGTCGGGCAGTGTTGAAACAATGCGATCTTAACTAATGAATTAGATTTTTTCTAACTTTGTTCATGCTTCTCTTCATCCGGAGCTGTTGGGAAATCGACGGGCGGACACTTGAATCAACACCTCACCCGGGGTGGCGAACCTTGCCAGAGGTGATGATCACGAGACACCCTCGAGATTGGTCTGTTACTTCATTCACCAGACCACGACCCTGATTCGCGAGACTGGACTGCCTACCTTATGGTGCTACCCTAAATATATTCATTCACCAAAGATAATCTCCCGTCCCTTCAGCCAGGTGCCGATGGTTAGGAGATAAATCTCTCAAGTCCTTAACTGAAATCAGACCTCCGGGGGACCTGCTGAGTTTTAATTCTAGGCTGCAAACGCCTCCATTTGCGTGTTTTTTTTTGCTTTGTTCTTTCATTTCGACTCAGCTGTGTGCAAACAGCGCGCCACGCTGGACATGAGCCTCAAGCCATGATTACCATCATCATGAACCACCCTTGAACACGCGGGATAACCACAGCACCGTGACGTTCTCGACAGGCGCATGCCCAAGTTCTTAAGGGCGCAAGAGTTCTCGTTCTCTCATGTCCTCCTCAGGCAGGTGTTCTTGCCCCAAAGGATATAGTACACCACGTGGTGTTAGACAGAAGTGCATAGGAGTTGCCTTTCTTGGAGGGGAGGCAACATTCTTGTCGGATGGAATAGAACGGTATTTGAACAGCAACTAATGAATGCAAATCAAGAAGAACAAGCTTTAATAAATCGTCCGGTACGATGTGTTAACTTCAACGTCATCTAATTTTAGCAGCACGAGGTCAACCGGGGTTGCTCCGGATTCTGAACCAGAAGCATCCATTTCATTAAAATCAGCTCGTTTGAGAACTATCATTAGAACAGCGGCCAATGGAACTCGATTTACATCGATCTGGTGGAGCACCAGAAGAGAAAAAAAATAGCAACGGCCACCTTTTTCCAAGCAATCAAAACATTCCACGGACCTCCTGAAGCAGGGAGGCGACAGTTGACCACCCAACGCAGTCGGTTGATCGGTGGACCAGTGCCCAAGTGGTTAGTGTGCTTCTGTTTTTAGTATTGTCAAACGGTTTGGTCAGAAGTTCCACAACCGGCCGGTTTGCGGTCTTGAGAACGAAGAGAACACACACAGCACCGGTAATTTAGAGCACGTTCAAGTTCGAAGAGGAGGCGAGCTGAATTATTTAAATTATAAATTAAATCAAACTCCCGCGCTACCCACACGGTAGCCACCCGTCGCTGGCGCCGAAGTGCACCAGAAGGCGACCGGGCGTTATGTTTTGCATCTCCATTTGCTTGCAAAACCGTCCGTTTTGTCCGGATCGTGTGAAAATGGCATTGCGGGCTCGATATTTAGAGCAAAACCCCCCCCCCCCTTCCTTCCGCCGGTCCGGTTGTCGACGATGGTGTTGTCGTTGACGCGAATGGCCCGGGTTTTTGTTGTCGCTGTTGCCACAAGTGGGGTTGACCTTCAAACTAATTACACATGAGTATGCCACCGACTGGTGCACTTGGGACCTACTTGAGCGATGCCAAGTGTCGGCCAAGTGTGCAATCGATCTCCCTGCCACCGTGGGCTACCGTTGTAACCATACCAGTCTGTCCTCCGAAGAATGGCAGCTGGATTCGTAAATCAATCGGGGACGGCACCTGACCCGGGCGATAGTGCTAAGCGCTGATAGTGACGAAACGCTGCTAATTAGTATGCATGAAAGCCTGAGAGCTCCGCAAACGGCAGCGAGTGGAGCCTTCTAGACTAAGAAAAGGCTTCGGAGCGCGGGGAAAACAATTCACTTCCATCAAGGGAGGGCTTTCGACATCGCCGCAACTCCACGGCCGGAAGCGTTGTGATCTGCGTGTGCCGCAATCGGTTCTTAACGACCTGACCTGACCACCACCTGAGATACGTTGCGAGATGTAAGATGAGAGGAATCACAATGGCGTGCAAGAGGTGTTAGTTTATCGACCGGAGATTCGACCAATCGACTACAAACAATTCCTTCGATGGTGTATCATCACCTCTCGCGAGCGCTAGAGTTGCTTCATTCTATGTAAGATCTGATGAAATATTTCACAGACATTGCAACATTTCGACTACGGGTACGTACCTCATCGTGAATCTCTTCGTAGACCAGCCCCTGCGTGGAGTTGGGATCCGAGCGGACGTTCCACATCCGCAGCGAGTGTGCACCGCCCCGCAGAAGACCTTCCGTCTTCCGTAGCGTTAGGTTGACGTTTTCGCCGAACGCAGCGAACGACACCCGGTGCTCGGCCATGTCGGCTATGCTGATGCCCGCCGACTCCACCAGCGGTTCGATGGTGATCACGTCGTCCTGTTCGCTGTTCACCAGCGGACCAGCCTCCAGCGGGACCTGTTGCCGCACTGCTGGCACCGGTTTCCTCTGCTGGCCCGGTTTGACCGGCAGCTCGCTCACCTTTTCGGTGAAGCGCACCTTGCTGAGGTCCTTCTTGACGTGGTGGCTGTAGCTGTTGCTACCGGCGTCATTGAGACCGTTCGATTTGGAGCCCACTGCTGTGCCCGAGGAGGAAGCGCTTTCTATGCTGCGTTTCCGCCGGGCGCTCGCCAACACCGGCGTGTTTGTGTGATGTGTTAGCTTGACGAGCTCATAGTGCGGGACCAGGTCTGCGTGGTCCACGTGAAACACTTCCTGTAGCTGAGCGGAGGACATATGACGATGAATCTGTGGAAAAAACAACAAACATAATTAGTTTGTCTTGTATAAGAAATAGAACCTAACCTAGTACATATTTGGGAAAAGAAGCTGACTCATATTCTTTTAATTAACCTTTAAAGGTAAATCTTAATGAAAAAGTGGAAAATATAAATAAAAAATCATAATTTGAAGCTTTTCTTTAAATAGTTTATAAGTATTCCTTGAAAATATTGTAGATAGTTTCACAGAGAATGTGCTTTAAATAACAACGTTGTTATAAAATAAACTTCTGTTGTTCCCGAAATAATTATATCTTTTGTAATTATCCAAGGTCTGTAAAAAGAGAGGTTGGTGTGAAATTATTTTCTGCTTCGCCATTTTTTGGACAGTCAGTTCAAAACTTGATTACAAACATACTTGTTTTACGTCGGAGATCTTTGTAAAAATCTCTTAAAGGAAATATAATCACGTTTCAGTTGCGATTGTATTAAAATAATATCCCGAGTAGTCGAAAGTGCTCTTCTGAGCGAAGTTATTTTGTTTGTTGTCATTATATGGCTAAAATCTAGTGTGATGGTCTTCTTCACGTGCAACGTTTCTCCAGAACACATACTGTATCCTTCAGTTGTTTCTTTAGTTAGTAAAACATACTAATTTTTTTGTTGAACACAAACATTTCAGGACGCTCACAAAAGGTAAACAAAATTCAAACTAACTGTCAAAAATATTCCCACGGCTGTTGGCTCGGTTGTGGAGGTTTTCAAAACAACTCCAGAAAGTAGGAATGAAAATATAGAAATAAGATCGCTTAAATAAGCTGCATCATGTCGTTAAGGGTTTAAAACTATCGATTGCCAAGCCTAAGTCAGATCTATTTAGTTCAGCTGCGTGTTAATTCAAACATGTTTGCTTACACGATACATCAGTTTCGTACGCAACCAAGATAGTCTATCTTGAAGGTACTATGCAGCATTCCAGCTGAATGCTGAAAGTAGGTCTGAATCTGAGCTTCGAAATCCCCTTTTGCTGCTCGGATAAACTCCAACGTACATTAGAATTCGAAACAATCTCCCGATTTGTCCGACCTTCAGGTCCAAGTTGTCACTTTGGCCCGCCGGTAGGTACTTGCATAAATTATGCCCTTCGTGCGTCTGGTCAAACCAGATCCGGGGCCGTCGGGCCCTGTCGCTGGCGGCTTTTGTTCGAAGGTGTTGTTCGAATGTAATCGAAAAAATATGTATCCCAACCTATCGGCCACTGTAACGTGCGCTGAAACACCGGTTCCACCAGCGCTGGAGCAATCGTGGAGTGCTAATGGACCATTTGTTACTCATTCAAACGATTCATCTGACAGAGCGCGCGTACCGGCCCTCCCTCCCTCGGAGTATGTGTGATTGATTCCGCCCAGCTATCGTACAATTGTTTCACAGTCCACACCACGCGCAGACTCCGCCGAGGTTCGACCTTGCCGTTCGCTATCGCACAACCTCGCGGTGGCACAACCTGACCACGGTCTAAGGCTGGAACAGGGGGGTTCCGTGGTTTCACTTCACCCTGGACGCATGTTTGCACGCAACGCGATACGCAAAACAAAGGCGAAACGAAACGGCATGTGCTTGAACAACAACGCCACAAAGCATTCCCCACATGTGCATACATCAACGTGTTAGGCGACTTCCCCACAGCGTAATGGTGCTAGTTTGTCAAGGAAGGTTTTCATATGTGGTTTGCTTGCTGGACATGTTTAACAAAAACTCAGCGTAGCGTCGGCAGCAATCGAAGAAAATCCAATCAAAGATACTTTGTCTTTAAAATAGATACAATCGCCAAATTTGTTTCAACCTCAACGAGCTCCGAGCACGTACATTAGGAATATTACAGTTTGTCTTCCTTTTAACCCCGGAAGAATACTTCCATGCATCCCTCTTGGTAGGCAGCAACATGGCAGCAGGTGAAACTGGTGGCGGATGCTTTACTCTGGTGGCAAACAAACAAGCAAACGCAACGCCGTTCCCAGATTGCGCTCGGGCGCGATCGTAGTACAAACTATTTGTCTTTATCAGCGTTGCGTGCACGTAACCTTCGGTGCGCATTATATGCTACACCCCACCTGCGCGTGGCGAGACTCCAATGCAGCTGGAAGCCCCTCAGATGGAGTCGGAAAAACAAAAACAAAACCGAAGCTTCAACGGAACGTCACACCGCCTCCGCGCTTGGCAACGAAGTGTGTGTTATCGATGCAAATTTGCGGATTGCGCGTTTGGGGTGCGGAACACAAAAATGCGGCAGGCGCAAAAATCGGAAAAATCGTAACACGAAAACAGGCCCACAGTGCACGCATCTCTCCCCTCCACATCTCTTCGACGTACGCCTCCACCAAGCGCATCGGGGTCAATTAGCGCCGATCGGTGGATTATGTAAACACGAGAAATACGCGATCTGCTGCTGCTACGATTAAGCGAGAGCGGGCAAGCGAGTTTGCGGCCCGGTTGCCACGGAGACTAGCCGATTTACGTCGATTTACGCACTGAAATGTGGTTCCAACGGGATAAAGGCGGATAACGAAACAAGTGATTTCAACCAGCGTGCAAGCGACGAACCTCTGAGTCTTTTGCTGAGGAAGAAAGCTGTGCATATCTCAACCAGTAGAATGCTAACAAAAAGAAAGAGAAGCATTTAATTTATAAATCTGGTTGTAAACAAGCCTTATAAGTCTGCATCTTCATGTTAAACTCAAAACATCAAACAAATGGTGCAAACCTGCTTGACACAAATCTGTCCATTTGAAATTTGCAACAGTTTGCTACAATGTGAACACCCGATCGATCCCTGCATACGCTGCGATAATGGGACCTCGTTTCGAGACGTGTCTCATGACATAATAACGATCCCAAGTGCGGCTGTGGAACTGATTCTTTGTAATTGAATTCGCTAACGAGAGCATGCGTGCCATCAACGGGACCGTTGCCGTCACCGTTGCCGCTCGTGATGTTTGTCCTTGTACGAAGCCGAAGCAACAAGCGTGGACGGTTTTTCCGTTTGAAGGATAAAGCTGCTCTTCCTTGGTGAGACACCCGGTGCAAAATGCGGCTGTGACTTGGGAGGGCAAAATTGACGTTCCGCTTGGTGGCCCGTTTTCCAGTTGTCGTCGAATGATTTACGTGAATCCTATAACGGGCGCATAATCGGCGCACCGGCTCGCATCGTTATGTGCGCACGAGAGGAGGTCGAAAAAAAGGAGTTCATTAAATATTTCATGTAAGGTAAGGACAACTGCGTATCGAGGTTGATTGCGAACGTTGGGTTACGTGGCGAAAAATTGACATAATTTTCACTCCAAAGGTGATCGAAAAGTACATGTGAGCTAAGGATTACGTCGGATCATTCACTAGAAAATAAAACTGGATCACTAGTTCAGCTTTAATCTTGTGATGCACAGGAAATTGAACATTTGACGAAATGAAACAATTCTCATTGCTTTCTACTTGAACCAATTTGAGGCGGTATTACTTTCGGTTCCTATGCCATCGATGTAATGTTTAAATTGTACTATTTTTAACTTGCCAACCAGTTGGTAGGCAGTCGATTGTCCTTGCATGAATCAAAACTATAACGTCTTAACAAAAAACCTTCTCGAGAGTTGGAATACTCGTTGCAGTAACCTAGACCCAGACCTAGCCACTGACGGAACCATCGTGGTACCGGTTTGTCGATGTCCTTCACTCCGTCCAAGCCCGTCGATATCCTTCAGATAGGCCCAAATTCGGCTCCAGTCTCGTGTGTACCAGTACATGCACTTCCAAGTACACGGTCCACCCAAGGAGTACTTGTTCTAGACGCCATGGAGGTGGCCCACTGTATTGCAATAATATTCACAATGTAAAAATGAAACAGCCAAGCGATGATGGTAAAATGACAAAGGTTGTTTGTGTTAACTTATCAGGATTATTTTGATTCCCAGATAAAATTAATTTACTACCGAATATGGCAGAACTTGGAACTTCTTGATCGATCAATCACTTTTATAGCTTATTCTTTGTCGATTGTTCTCGAAAGGGTTGTTCATCATTTGTTGTCACTATCGTAAACCATCTTATCTGCAAATAAGATGCTAATCTGACTGGAAATGTTTCATTTTGTCACTAATGTCTAGCTGGATAATAACACTTCGGCTGGTAACACACCGTTCGAACATCGCACCACGTCATGGACGCCGTCGTGACTAGCGCATCAACAACATCATCATCGTTTTCGTCGTCCGGAAGGCGAGCTGTGCCATGACGTAAGACTTCCGTCGCAGCGGTGCGTGAAGAGCATGCAGCACCAGCAGCAAGCCGCAGACAAGAAGAAGCAATTAATTACGCACGGAGCACCGGCATCGGCCATAATCCGCTGACTCGGCCCCGGCAAATGAAGGTGTCTGTGTCAGGCCGTGCGCGTCGCGTTGATAACAACTAGCTGGAGTCTTTCGCTCTCCTTCTCTATCTCCCCACCAAATCCATGACAAGAACACGTGACAAACGTCTCAAGAATCGTGTGACATCTTAATCCGCCAGACTCAGGGTTCGGAGAGGGGGAGAGGCGAGACCGGCCGCATCGCTCGGAAGCCGAGAGGATGGGTTGACGTTTTTGGGCAGCGAGAAAACAACCACGACGTCCTCGAGTAGGCGCACCGAAAGGGAAAGGGAACCGGAGACAACGTTGGCCGACATTGGGCAACGATGGGAAAAAAACGGGAAACCCTATCATCAACTCGGTTGCGGTTAGGCTGGCGATGGCCGCGATTCTCACCGGCGACCACCAACGGATTACTCAATCGGAAAGGACGTTTGAAGGGAAACAAAACGAAAACGGGCATGCCTATATAAAAACGAGTAAAACAAAATAAAACCCGGCAATTATTCGTTGCCGCCGGTGGACGGATGACAACGGTGACGTATTTATCGTCGAAATAGAACCATAAATTGGTTACCCCGTTACGAGATGATTGCCACTGCGGTACGCTGTTATTTACGATTTGGTAAGACTTCCGAAAAAGGTCAATAATTTGGGAAAAATGAGTTGGAGGTCCCAAACTATTCGGAATGAGCTACATTTTATCACATAACTATTGAACAAGAAAACACAAGTAAGTTTTCGGGCAGTGAGATTGTCGTTAAGTTGTGCGCTAAGTTCGAAATCGCTATCAAACGGTAAAGTCTAATATTGCTGAACATTTCGCCAAAAGTGCAAAATATGACTTCAATTTCCATTCGAACTATTAAAGCTTGTCTCATACATTATCGAATGAATGAAACGTATGACAGTTAAGAAAATTGACGGTTGTTCACTCGCTTTTTCGTGTGGCGTGCATTTTTTTTTTTTTGCGTTAGGATCCAATTTCAGCATCAAAAATATAAAGTTCTCACATTTTTAGAACTGGTATTAGATCAGACTCTATGCTGTCGAATGTTATGTTCAAAAATGTTTCAAACGGTCCTCAGATCTAGTTCCTAATTTATTGCTTGTTATTTATTATTACTAAACTTTTCCAAAAACTTGCTCCCAACGGTTGACGGACAACTTGAAAACCATAGTCCGCCAATTCGAATCACGGACCACAAAGATCGAAAAACCAGTCTCACTGCTGTTGATGATGACGAATAAGGTGGCGGATTTCATCGCCAACCTGTATGGAATGGCGATAAAAATTCATCGATGACATTTGATCTTCAGTCCAGCGGCGTCCACGGGCTCATTCCGGGCGGTATAGTTCATCTTTTTCTCTATCATTTTTCCCCTCCCCTACCCGCTTGCTCTCCCGCGGACCGATATTTCTGTCCGGTTGATTGTGGACGCGACTGGGGTGTAAAATAATACTTTGTCGGTGATGACAATTATCATAAAATTTAGCATTTGTAATACAGGCGGCTTAAATGGCCAGCTTGCTTACTTCGTCTCGTAGTTCCCAGTTGAACCGGTTGAAGATGGCTGTTATTGGTTACTAGCAGCAGTCCGAGAGAATAAAGAAGAAGTAGCATCCTTCCAGATATAACCTATAGGCATGAATAGTTTATTGCAAAAATTTTTCATTCTTGTAGACATATTTTATTCAATTCCTATTAGTATATGCCATGTATAAATCAGGTTATGAGTCTATGTATTTGTGAACCAATTGCACCGAATCGGTGGAATAGTTTCCACGGCCCATTCCCGGCAGAGCGGATGTGAAAGGGAACCATTTGCGCAAAAACCTTCCTCTCTCGTGTAGGAAGTAGCAATGCCGGGTGAAACGAAACGAAATGGTACAAATCCTCGAGCGCGAAACAATGGGCGAAACGATGGAGTGTGTGTGTTGTAGCCCTTCCACTTGAGAGACGTCCCTAAGAAACGTTGCCGTCGAGGGAAACATGGAAAACTGCACACTAGTGCTAGTGTGCCGTGGCATAGCTGTTCACTAGACTCTATTGACTAAAGAGCTCTCATAGAGGAACCGGTAGGCTGTTGCGAGTGTTTGTGATACTTTGCACAAACCTTCAAACTTCCAGTGGAAACTTAACGTTGTAACAATACCTGCCGGTGCGACTAGCGCAGCCTAGCATTGCGCAATTCAAATTGGTACTAGCTTAAAGTGCACCAAACCCTCGACTTGATTTTCTTTTCGCATAGAAACACATGGCGTTCACAAGAGTTGAAAACTCCATAAAAACGGCTATTTCTCTAGAAATAGTCTGACTATCTCAAAGAACTCTAAATCACACTTCGAGTGCCACAGTTCATCCTTTTTCCGAAAATTAACACGTACGCATAGCCGATCGTGCCTCATACGAACACTTTGCGATGATATTAAAACCGACCACGAACGAACGGCTTCCGTCATGGCGTTAGACTAAACTTCAACTTTTGTTTCCCTCCTGGGAACTTTTATACTTACATCTGGCATTGCTGCACCATAGGTGCATAGTATCGTCCATGACGCTGCAAGGTAGAGCCCTAGCCGTATCATTTTGGAACCTGAACGGCTATCTGCAAAAGAGAGGGACAGGAGAAAGCATTTAGTTAATTTCAGATTTAGAAATCTAGCTACAAACACATAACACTGAAAGACGTGATTGTGATTCCAACGAAATAGCCTGCACTTTAGGCTCCATCGACTGCAACATCTCTGTTTATGTGTTGTATTGTGGCGTTCAATACCCTCTTGTTGGTTTGATCTACTCGTTCCGGTGAAGCTGCCATAGCATTCCATGCTGGTTCAAAAATGTTAATGAATGAAACCGAAGGCCTACAGATGTCTTCCGAGCGATCATTATTTAACATTCAGATCAGCCCACTATGATAAAATCGCAAATTACGGGCGCAGTCGGCCAGCCAGCAAATTCTTCCGGCATTCCTTACCTACCAAAATTCAACAGAAAATAATCGGTAGGCAGTGACTTTGAGAAAAATACCGATACCTCGAAAACGCTCTACACAGCAATAGCCGGAGCAGATCGTAAGCAGACGAATGGAAAAACCTGCCTTTGGATTGAATCATAAATTCCATATGACAGTTTCAAAGCGTCTGCAAAGACCGGTTCCACTCTGAAGGGATTGTCCATTCTGGCCGTACTTTGTTGTCAAGGCGCACTTTTCAGGCCACGATGCAGATCCAGTACCTCAGGGAGACACAGGTTGGCTGGCTCGGGGCCCGTCTTTCGACGCCCAAAATTCAGCGCGTGAGTCATCGTTACTAGACAGGGTGATCGCACGATGAGCAAACCGGTCTTCCCGAGGACCAATCCAATACGAATAGAGGTTACTCCAGTGGATGGTCGGGAGAAGATGGTGTTTTCATTTCACAATCATCCCAAAACCTGCGCGTGGACGTGCCTTCACCCTTGTAGACGGCGGAAGAGGACTATCTGGTCGAGTCAATCGAAATCTGGCAAAGATCCACATTAACTCATTAGGGAATCTTCAGTTTCCCAAACGGACCACCAGTCGATGCAAATGTCGGACGTTGTAGGACCGGTGCGGAAGCGGAGGATGGGAAATTTAACCATGTGGACAACGATCACGGGCGTTCTCCGTGCAACGGATCGGCTGACTCCGAGCAGCTCCGTACAGGCTGTGGAAGTAAACTAACACGCGAAGCGGCTCGGCCATAAAGGAGCCATAAAATTTTGCATATTCTTTCCGCAAAACGTCGCTCCCCTTCCCGTCACCTGGTTCCTGCCCTGGTCCAACTCTTGTCACCTAGTGCCGACGGCTGGAAGAAGCGGTCGGTGCGGCTCCCAACCGGCTACATGATAGGCTTGTGACCAGCTGGACCCGGCTGGACGCCGGGTTGTGGACTTTCGGGGTGCCGAAAAACTTGTTTTAATTTATCCTCTTAGATATCCTCTTGTATATGCAAACTGTCGTACGACGACTTTCGGCTCAACTGGCAGCGCTCCGGAGGATCGGAGGATCGCACATCTCTTTTTTCTCTGTTTCCCATTTGTCTTTCGGTCCACCATCCCCCCACCTTCTGCTCCCTCCCAAAACTGGCTCATTTTCTTTTCTTGTTTTCAATATCTTCTCCGAAGCGTTTTGTTGTTTCCGCCGGGCGGTGGACTCGACCCCCTCGGCCTTTCTATGTTGGCCATCGGTTTTTGCTTAATTTCATTCATTTCGTCCCCTGGGCGGGATCGGTCTACAAACATCGGGACTCCAGGCAACAGGTTTGCCCGAAACCGGGAGGTTGATTGTGAAGAAACCTGTCCCTTGAAAAGGGGATCCACCAAGCCCCACGGGGAGAGTCAAGGGAAGAAGGGAAGATCACAACACCAACCTCCTCTATTCACTTAGTTGTGGTAGTTCGCTGCCCCCCGCGGCGTGTATATTACCAACCGGGTCCGAAGTCACACTGCTTCGGTCAGAAGTTATGATTCTTCAAGTGCCAATTGGCCGCGTGGTTCGGAATGGCATGAGACAGTCGGGCACCCCAAATGAAGCCCAATTAAAGGGGTACCTGGATGGCCGTCCCGGGGAACACCTGTCCATGAAACGCGTATTTATTAGGCCGCGGGAGTGTAAACTGTTAAATATATTGCCGCAGAAGACAATCGCGCAATTTATGGACATCCTTGGATTTTATGTTATTGCTTGATCTTCATTCTTCATTCGGTAGAAATCGGTAACGATGATATTTAATTACACGCTCTGGCGTAAGTTGCTGCTGCAAATACCTGTTTTATTTTACTCTTACCTGTGGCATGAAAAAACACTGAATATAATATGTCCAAGTGTAAGTTCGCTGGTGTATAATTAGAACATCAAGCTTCGACAAATTGACCCATTGTGTCCTGCTACACGCATCGGGTATCGCAGTCTCATTTTTATCGCAATCAGGGATCTACCCCGCGGCAAAATCGATCAATATCAATCTTCCTCCAAAATTATCGAACATAAATGTCCACTACCAGCCATAAAACAGGCTCTACTGATTTTTACATCACTCGTGAGGCTGCTTAAAACCTGTTAATTAATAGCTTTCAACGTGATATAAATGGTGTTGCGCAAAAAACCTAACCAGATTCCTCTTCACATCAATTTTGTCCATCTGCTGCTCGAGTTCACACGAACTCCGCTTTTGAGTACACGACCTTCCCCTAGGGATACACCAGTGCTGCGACTTGCATCACCGTGTCATCGAAGACGAATCACATCATTTTACCATGCGCCTGACGTATGACGTGTGAAGGTTTAAGTGATCCGCCGAAGTCTGAACACGATTGGTAGGAAGAGAACGACCCGCTATAAGACGGTTGGAGACATTGCCCGACCGGAACGCTACATCCTAATTATGTCCAACGCGCGATGTTGATTTGCATTTCGCGGGTTCTTCGGATAGCCTCGGGTCATTCTAACTGGGGCATAAATTAGACTACGACGTTTAATTAAGTCCATCTAGAGAGCTTTTACGGAATTCTTGACTGTTTTCTGGTAGATCAGTTCTTCTACCCCAACTGGATCATGGTTTGGCTTCTATACCGCGAAGAAATACACGCGCCTCCCAAGTGCTGACACCCGACGACAGCAACATCTGGCCACCGCCGAAGGTAATTAATAGTGAGTGATTTTACGACACATCTCGTCGTCGGTGAGCTTCGGTTGTTTGGCATGCATCATTCACATTACCGTGATTCATGGTGGTCACCTTCGAGAACTGGCTCTGCACCACAGGATGGGAAGTACTGTGTGGACTTTGTTTGACTTAAGTAGACGAAAACAAAAACATTTAGTTTCTAAATACAAATGGGTTCTTATAGTTTTTTGATCGATCGTGACGTGTACCGGTAGATATGGTGTATACCACTAAGGCGTGTTGAAGTTCCATTGCCCCTTCGGCGAACCGGTGAACTTCAACGGACTCGTTTTGTGAAGGAGGCTAGAAAAAAGGCGTACCAGACCAGACTCACACGACGACAGCGATGACTTTCCCTTTCGAAATAACTGTACCTCGTAACGTAACGTAAGATCTTGGATATCCGATCGTGGACTCCACACCCAGATCGAGCTTCTAGGGGGCCCTCCCCCAGTGTAGCGGCTGAAAGTGAAGTTGATCTAGTTTATTGACTCTCGTTCAACTTTGTTTCTTGTGTTTCTTGCCGCGTTGTTCTGCCACACACACGCACACATTATTAACCACGTGCGGCCTCACTTGCATGGCTTTGTAGACCGTTTCCGTTGTTTTTTCTTCTGGCACGTACGCGAGCCCGCGACTTTGACGCTACTCAGGTTGGACAACGAGAGAAGAAGAAAATGAAACATGCTGCCAGCTGAACTGCTTGGAAAGGAAGAACCTTGACGTCTGCCGGTCTGACACGTTGACAGGAATGAGCGCGAGTGTCCGGCAACACGATCGCGGAAGGGAAAAAAGCCCGACTCCGCTGGAACGTTAAGTAACGCCGCGTTAAGGGTGAGTAATTACTGTAGAATTTCATTCTTCCCTGAAACCCGTCGGTGATCGTTCGCTGTCCGCACCTTGTTTTTCCATTGGGCTCGGCGACCGTAGAAAGGAGTCTTTATGATTCGCTTCGTCCTACGGAGAACCACCAAACACAGCACGGAAACACAATGTACAGCAAGTAGACCAGGATGGAACTTGCTGTCAGCAATCCGGTTTCAATATTTGGAACCAAAATCTAGCATCAAAAGAACGCAAGAAACAAACATTGTCACACGCGGCCAATTCCGAAGCGGACCAGCTGTGGGAGTGCGGACGATAAAGGTACTGGGCCGATAAAGAAAGACTAATGTACCTCGTAAGCGGATTAGCGTTCTTTTATGGCCATTCGTCGTTAAAATACGGCACCAAACATCGCGTCCCGAATACCGCAGACTTGATACAATCAACTCGCCGTAACGGCTGAGTTGTAGAACGAAAGAAGTGAATTATGCTTTATAACTTCTTTAGGGACAAACGCCCGATATTTTATTTCTTCGCTTTGAAGAGCATGGATTTAAGGCATGAAACCACAAAGGGAAACGAGGTGCCGCGACGCTTGCGGTGGTAGCTTATTTGCGTCTGAATGCGTCGTCCCCGAGGCCGAGGTGAAGACAGCAGCACGAAAGGTGTGGTTCTTTTGTGGTTGTTCCAAAAACAGACAAACCACTTCCGACAACCGCGAGCTGTTCGCGAGGAAAATAGGTTGAGCTTTACGCAACCGCGACCCGCTTGTTATCACCTTACGGGGTTTTCCGTCCACTGACACCTGTCGGGGTGGCCATGAATTTTGATTCGCTTGTTTCGGAGCCTACCGGACGGAGGCACCGAGCGAGGTGGTGGTGGACTCATAAAATTCGCGGATCACTGAGACGCTCCCAACAACTACCGCGGATCTACCGGTCCAAACTGGCGTACATCACGTCGTAAACGTGTTCTAGTTTTTATGATCCCGTCGCCATCGATCCGTCTTCCATACGTTGCATATTCGATGAGCAACAGTCCATGGCGCCATGGTGGTTTTCGGATCGTTTGGCAGGATTAGAACAACCAGGGCACGCAAGCCAGGATGGTGTCCATTAATCGACATTGTAGTGTCGATGGTGATCTGGGCTCAGTCGCGCTCGGTTTCGAGCACCAGCATTGCAGAGTTAAACCAAACATTGGTTTTGAGCTGACGGCAAGTTAAAGCTGCTAAGCTGGTTTTCGGAAGGCTGCTGTTGCGACACGTTTGTTGATCGAATTGTCGAGACCACTCCTGGCCCGCAGTTAATTCAAATCGGCTTCTATCTCTCTGCGCGTTCGGTTTATCTGACGAAAACGCCCCACGCTATAGTGGCAGCACCAATTTCGCCATCACCTAGCACTAGGCGCCATTGCCAATATTTTCCCGTGTCGCTATCGGCCCCCGAAAGAGGGCGCCCACCAGTTGCCTTCCCTCTGCATGGATTTCAGGACGAGATCGACTGACCCGCTTCGGGTGCACGGCACACATCTCTCACTCTCCGGCGCGATGTTGGTGCGGAATTAGGTTAGGCAAAATTTATGAACCTGCAAACCGGGCCCGGTCCTAAACTCCCGGTAGCCACCCGGTGGCGCAATAGAAAGGAGGCGAATAATATCGTACGCATGTGTCAACATTTTGGGCCTGCATGGCATGCCATGCATACGCGACCTGGGATCACTTTTCCTTCTACTTCTTCTTTTTCTTCTTCAACCAGTACTTACGCAACCGTATGCGATCTTGTTCGCGTGCTGGGCTTGTGAAATTGATTGGTGTTTGGGCGTTTGGGACGTTGAAATGCGATATCAGTTACCACGGAGTAAACCACTTTCTATAGGGGCAACAATGTTTCGGGCCACTCCCTCCCGCGATACCTTAGATTCCCGGATTTACGTGGTGGTCCTTGACTATTGTCGGGGTTTTCTGAGACTTGCCAAACCCATTCTAATTAAACCCGTGCAAATGCTCGGACAGATAGGATTAACTGATGACAAGTATATTAAAGCATTTTATATAAGAACTTTTCAAAGCAAATACTTACACCTTACTAGGATTGTTCCTTCTAGTTATAACCTCTATTCCACACCCAATAAGCAAAGAGGAAACTTCTTGAACTCTACCACCGTCCTAGTAGGTGCATCTTCCTCCGTTGGCGTACGCTGACGATGGAAAGCGAGATCGCGTTTTCACCTTCATCTGCAGAGCGCACCGAAACCGGCTAGGAACCAGCTGTTGACCGCTCATCTTCTGCCATCGACCGGATGCAGTGTTGCGCAGTCGAAGCTGATGTTGGACTTACATTTGCACTTGTAAGACGACGCTGGTTATTGCGACGATCCAACATTCGTTGCCCCGTTTCGAAGTTTTCAACCTTTACAGCCCATGAAAGGGATAGTGTTATGTTTTCTTTTTCCACTGAGGAACGTTTATTTTACGTCCACTTCACGACCCGGCGTTGATTTACGAGTATTTTATCGCGTGAGATTTCATCCGTGTTAACAACGTGTGGAAGACATGCGTTCGCAGTGTCGTATGCTACTTTAAGCCTACTTGATGGAAAACTGTGAATGGCTCACCATTCTTTCTGGACTGGTGAAAATGTAAATAATGGAGAACCCCCATTTTGGACCAACTGTTTCAAATTATCGACTCTTTTTTGGCAGATTCTTTGTCCCTCAGAACCATAAAAGATTTTGATAATTTGAATTTTGAAACGGTTTTCAAATAAGGGATCACATAACTACCTAAACAGTTTTAAAACATGATGCAAATTAAAAGTGGCCTAAAGTTCGAACATGTGAAACTAGCAAATATCTTGATCTTTTGTACAACATAAATATACGGATCAAGGATGTGTTGGGGTGAGAAATAAAATAATGCATAACAATAAATAACATCATTATTTGCTCATCAACAAACCAACGTTCATATTTTGAGACCAATTGCTTCAAATTTTAAGCAATTAGTTGTTACTAATGACATCGTATTTTATTGATGATTGTTATCTAAATCGAAAAAAAATCGCTGAAGTGGGATATAAATGACCATCCTTGCTAGGAATATTTTTCATTACCTTGAAGTTAACTAATCTAGTTTGGTTGACCTTTTCAATGTGTATTAAAACATATATATTTTATTCGGAATGAAATATGTTTTCATATTTCTATGCTTTGCGTCAAAAGTTGGTCGAATTATTATGCATACAGTTTAAATGACTGCTCATTCGTCACCGCCGAACGCCGAAACAAATGGTTCTATTCGAAAAGCAATTTTCCTCGCTATAGATAGCAACGAAAAGCCGCTTATAGGTAACTCGTTTCCAAATTGGACGCAGTGGAGCTACTAGGACCGTGAAGCCAATAAATCTCGCCTAGCTGCAATCCGACCTTCATCCGTCGCCGTCATACATCATCGTTTCCCATTTCACCCGCCGGCCGGATGTCGCGAACATAAAACAGCGTGTAATATTCGGCTGGTTTTTGGCAAAGACCCACCATTCGAATTCTGCACGCCAGCGGCGAGGATAATTCTCGTTCACACATCCGTACGGCATCTGGCCGCGCGTTAGCGTCGGCGGCTCGCTATATTAATGGGGTCCGCATTTTTAATGACAAATAACACGAGCTAATGAGCAGGAAAACATTTTGTGAAATTGATTTCCGTTTAGTTTCGCGCGTTGGGGGTGAGCAGACGATTTCATGAATTATTAAAGTGCGGCTAGCTGCGTCCTTAAAAACGAAACCGAAGGAAATTATTTAATTCTATGTCGGTTCTAATGACACCTTAATGAAATAATGGTTATGCGGTGATTTTGATTCAATGCTTCCTTTTAAAAATGTCAACAAATATTGAGCTGTGGCAAGGGTCATAAGAAAAGCAAAAGTAGGACCTTTTCACTTTCCACCGGCGTTCCAAATTCAGTGAGGTGGAAACAAGCCACGCTGTTGATCACCTGATTGTGGCCGAATTTCAACTCTCAGCCCGCCCCGATGACAACAACTGGCCAAATGGTGGACCTTCCTGTCTTCAACTGGCCCTCCGTACCGCAACCCCATTCTCCCTGCACACCCCGTCATCGAAATCAATAAGTTGAAAACTTTATTCGATTTTTATTCATATTTATTCTATCGGTTTCTTCTCACATTTAAATATTTGCCAAGGAACTGGTTTCCCGTGCCTCCATAGCTCACCGATTACCGTTCCACGCTTGAAGTGGAGTGGAAAAGAACAAAACCGGCCGAACTGAAGATCCCCGGAGAAAAGCGGAGATGTGCGCTTGTGAAAGAGAGACAGAAGTCTGGGCTGGGAGCCACACATGGCTCGATCAGCCTTTTTCCCTTCCCGACTGAGCGGTGTCCGATTCCAGAGATTGGATTTTTTTTCTATAACGAATTACTGATTGTTATGTTTTTTTTTCTAGAAATAAAATCTCCTTTACAGATTTTTCCTTTCCCCCCTTCCTCTCCAAACCGGGTCTTTTATGACACCGTCAACATTCTTCAATTTTGTCGCGACTTTGCCACTCGGTGGGTCAATCTCTACGCCGAGCTACCAGGGCTGCACGATCGGTCCCAGCCCCGGGAACGGCCCCCCGCTTCGCCCCCTCCGTCTGGTGTGTTCAGCCCTGCGGGAGGTAGCTCTCCGGAGCCGCGTCGTGAAGATGTTCCCCCTGTCGGTGGACAGATGAACAACCTGTTTCGACTTTAGGCCTTTTGGTCTCTTGCTCTCTTCCACCGCGCGTCTGCGCCCATGTTTCCTCTCGCTCGCACACTAGCCTTTTTTATTTGATCATTTTCTTAAATATTCAAACATATGGTTCTCTATCTGCTGCCCATGGTGGGCGGGCCGTGTGAAGCGGTTCCGGATCGTTTTAGCGGCAGGGTAGCGTGTGGTGCGTGGGGAGAAGTTTGCAGAGATGATTTGTGAATTTAATTTTATTTGATTTGTTGGTTGTTCTTCTTTTTATAGGCCCCCACCGGCGGTGGTTCGGTTGTGTCCGGCGGACTCCGTGGACCAAAGCAAATTTCGCGAACTACACGAATCCGGCGAAGGGATCGCTGTTTTTTCGCTGCGTGTTCCCATGCCTAGTTTCCTCCAGGTCACAACGATCCTTTCAGAGCCGTGCACCATCCGAGTGCGGCTTCCGAGATCGATATCGCTGCATTCGCTGAAGCCATTAGAGTGGCATCATTTGGACGGGATGTTGGAAAATGTGTGTTTTTGTTTGCTCATCTTCCTCCTCCATCGGGGTTGATTGAAAAAAGGAACCCACTAAACACTAAAACACACACTTTCCGAAAGATGGGATATCTTTCGGCATAAGTTCTCCCATTTTATCACAAGCTGTCAGAAGGTAGAGAACACTTGTCGGTTCTTTGTCGATGCCGGTGGCAGGCCACTAAACTGAACAGGTGTAGGTCGATTATCATTGATTGGTTCTACAACGTGTTTGTAAAGTTATCAGAGATCGCGTTTGTAGGCATTTTCAACTTTTATTATGGGATCATTTTTTTTCTTATTTATTCCTGACGATCCGTGAATAGCTGCAAACCAGGAGTGGCAAGCTATTATTAATAGAAACCGACTATTGGGAAGAATTTGTTGAGGAAGAAACTATCATAATTTAAGAACAAAAAGGTTTGCACGGGTTTGATTTGAAAGTTTGATAAAAA
The DNA here is from genome assembly GCF_943734705.1 of Anopheles coustani. Lineage (NCBI taxonomy): Eukaryota > Metazoa > Arthropoda > Insecta > Diptera > Culicidae > Anopheles > Anopheles coustani. The sequence goes on along the minus strand of NC_071288.1, from coordinate 82,403,250 downwards.
AGATTTTTAAATTATGGTAGCTCGATGACGAAAGAAAGCTTATAATTTATTGTGATGAAAATTGTGATTAGCGAAAAAGTAGACAGCAATTCTAGAACTAGCAAAAAATGTACATTTTATTGTAAAGAAAACAAATGTTACTACATTTGTATAACTGTAAAAAACAGTATAAATCATGAACTACCGACAAACATTCAAGGAAAAGAATAAATGAAACAATAATTCAAGTTTTTAGCTGGTACCAGTTGGAAATAATCGGGCAACGTTTTACGAAGGTGGTTTAATACACGCAAAAATACTACCAATTTCAAATTTGAAGTAATATTAATGACTTTCTTTAATTGTGATAACTAGTTCAATTATTTTGATAGTATTTTTGGTCGGGATTATGATAGATTTGATAGAAGAAAACTTTTTGAAACATGAAAAAAATTAAGTTTCCAAATTTCGTTTCATGAAATATGAAATAAGCAGATTGTTATCAAGAATATTTGGTGTTCTACGTAAAAAAATAGATACTCCATTTAAAAATTACCATTTTTAGTTTTATCTATAAAAAGCGATAGTAAATTTAAGATTAATAATGTGTTTTTCTATTTTTTTATTACTTTTCGCTGTCGGAAATGTAGACGCGAGCTAGCTGAAGCCTGCATAAAGTTGTTTTACGATGAATCTATTAACTTGAAAGTAATCATCAACAGCGAATGTCTACGCTTCATTACAAAAGCAATGAAGAAGTATTTCTACAATTGATGAGTAATGTAACATTGCAGTGCGAGACAAGCAGTATTAATCTGCCCAAGATTACCATTAATCATCTTCGCGCTGGAAAACGAGACGCTAGAACTTATTAGTTGCCACATAAATTCCACACATTAGCGAATCGCGTGTGCTCATCGCCGCCCGTCCCCTCCCTTCGGAAGCCGAACCTCCGAAGGACTCTGCCAATTCACCCGATCGCCTGCTCGCCAGCGGAAGACCCTGCACGGGCTGGGTAGGTGCGGGGAGGGTGTAAATATTCAGCTATAAATATTCATCGAATTGCAAATTTCACCAAGCCGATGCCTTTCGTCGTGGCCGGCGGCCGTTCTGAGAAACCGTGAATCTTCGCGCAGTGAAAACTGAGTTCATTTCAATAACCGTCAACCAGAGACCTGCTGTCGGTGTTGCGTGCATTTTAAGCCGCCTCCCAGGCGGCGGGTGAAATAATGTTGGTATGACGACAGCATCACCAACAACAACAATAACAGCCTGCTCATTTCGCCTCGTGGTCGTCAAACAAAGAGTGTAGCCAATTGATCGCGTCCAAGACGCGCCATGACAGGACGGTGTTGGGTAAACAGACTCGCGCGCCTAACGCGCCTCTCTGTCACGTCCTTTTGATACGGCGTGAATGAAGGTGCCTCACAGTGCCCCCTTCGGCAAAACCCTTCCGGTTGGAGCTGACAAATGAAGCGCTCCTTTAATCGATCGTTTGCGCGCGTTGCTCGAGCAACACCTCATATCTCAGCTTCATCGGGACACATCATTTGTCCCGCGCAGTGGCAGCCGAGGAATTTCTTCCCTTTTGTAATGAGAAGAGTTCACAAATTGCCCGAACGTTGGACCCCACCAAAAAGGGCTCCTCTTCGGGTCCTTCCTTCCCCTTAACCCCACGGTAGCGTACATTAGATGTTCAAACACATGACCAATCGACGGCAGCAATCATCACAGTCCGGGGGGATCTATTAATTTTCCTTGTCACAACACCTCCAAAAGATGACAACATTCCAATGGGAGTGTTTTTTTCCCATTGCGTTCCTATGTTGGCTTTATGTGTCCATTTATTTTTCTTCCCCTACTTCTACTAACCACTCTGTTTTTGACAACAAACCTCACCACTCTTGCTGCCCATAATTTGTCCGTCGCTTCGATTGGCGCCATTCTCGCGCGCGCTGTCAAAACGCGCACATTTCATCAGCATTCATCAGGTTCGAAAGACGAGAAAGAAAGAAAGAAAAAACCAAAGAATGGACACACCCCCACGTCCCGCGAAGAAGGCTCGGTCCCGTCGCGCCATCGCGGCGAATCGTACTCGTATTGTGTAGCACATTGCGAGACACCTCCATCGGCATCGCGAGCGTGCCATTCGATTGTTTCGCCAAGCTTCAGGGCCCGGCTTGGTTGTAGTACATCTTCGTAGCGATGTTAACATCAGCCTGAAGGTGTCGAAGTGGGGATGGAAAAAAAGAACGGAGAAAAAACCAACAAGAAAGCCATCCACCAACGATGGTCCGCCGCATTCTTGCCACAATTGATGTGCCGTTTGCTAGCATCGGCGTGTACTGGTTTTTGTCGGTATTGTACAAGGCGATGGTTCTTTCTATTTGCCAACTTTCATTTTCTATCCATTCGTCGTGAAGCAGCATAATTTTCTTCGAGCACGCATGTGGCAAACATGAAAGCCTATTGAAAATGTTACACAGCAACACAAAAAATCTTCAATAAAATGTTAAACTGAAAAATACCAAATTCGTACATTAGTTCTACAATATCGTCGTTATGCAGAATTGTTCGAGTTTATCTTGTACTGCCCCAACTATTCCATGTATTGATTCCATAGTTATTTGATTTAATCTCTACCTCAACCTCAAGTAACAGACATCGTGTCAAAACGGAAAGTCACGGGGAAAAAATTGCAAAATGTTTGAGAATAAAAACACAATGATCCAATAACGACCGGTTTGGACAGAGGTCGACAAATTACAACGATTACGATTAGTTTTATTAATGTTCGGATTATAGCACCAATTTTTATGGTGGACGTGCATTCGCAGGAACAAACCCGCACTCCTTAGCTGCTTGTACTGTGGATTTGCCACTTGGTCGTGTCAAAGAAACAAATCTACAACAAAAAAAATCAGATAAGACGCCAACAAATCCATCGAGATATATGGACTCAAAACGATGGAACTCCGTTTGATGGTTTCGTCGGATTGATTTCCAAGTGCGGCTCATCGCAGGGGATTTCGTCTTATTCGTCTATCCCGCCAGCCATCTTCAATCTTAATCCGACAACTTGAGCCAAAGCGGTTTGGTCCTCTTGACTCACGCGCACCGAAGATTGAGTTGTTGGGCGATTTCGAAGACTAACTACTGGCAAATAAATTTGTTTCCTTCGCTGGTGGATGGTTTATTAAATTAAAACAAAATATTGAAATAAACTTCCATAAACTTCCTCGCATGCACACACTGAAGCATGGATGACTGCGAATATATGAATTCCCCGTGTCCCTCTAACGGGACAGGCTTGCGAAGTGGGAACTACAAGATGAGGCTCACTTTGGTTCGTTTAGGGTCCCGCGCGCCAAAGTGCGATAAATATGTTATCTTTCTTTACGATCCTAATCCGCTCTTGGGGAAGCCTTAGGCCTGTTTTTGTGTTGCGCCTCTCGCCCCTTCTTCACCCTTATTTCATTTAATTCTCCTGTAGCCGTCTCAAGGCACGGGTCGCTAATTGCCCCCAAATTATTCGTAAGTTCGTAAAACTGTGTGCAGGGTGCGAATGAATCATCGGTTTTCTGGGCAGCAAAAATACAGAAACATAAAAAAAACATCGAAAGCACGCGAGTGACCATAAGTCTTGATTTGGCGAGCGGTCGTCTAGCATTGATTGCGAATCTGATAGCACAAGAATGTAGCTAACGGCGTAAAGAAAGCAGTTTATTGGGCACAACTCATCGGCTTTAGCGAGCGTTGAAACGTTTTACAGCCCGTGGCCAATAAATATACTTTCGTGTCAGCAATCGCACCACAGCAGAGGGTTCTTTATTCCTGCAGCAAATGAGAGTTTTATCTTACTTTCTTAGTCGTTCTCTAGTTGCTATTGTTTCACGCCACGCGCGAATGCCCTCTTAAAAACATTTAATCCGAAGCGAGCGATCAATAATCTAGTTTAGTACTCGTTTGTCCATTCTGACTTCACTCATTAAAAACCATTTTTAATTCAGCAAGTTATGTTCCAGGCGCACATTCCTATGCAAATGTCAGTGTTGGAAAAACTAACCACGTAGTAAACGCCGAATGCCATCGATTGAAGTTCGCCGGTGGGAGTCAATTTCGACCAAAGCAACACTTTTTTGCCAGTCCCGCCAAAACAAAAATTTCGATCAACAAATAAAAATTGCCGTCATTGGCAGAAACTGGAGCACCCCACGGTCATGCGTGTTGGCAATTTTTCTGTCACCTACATCGAGAAAGAGACCCGCAAATATAGCGAGGAAAATGAAACACACTGGCATGTTACACACAATTAAAACACGCTGTAATGTGAAACCGACGCTCTTTTTTACGCCACGAGTCTCGATTTTTATTTCGTTGTTTTTAAGAGACCAACGCGCCACAAAATGGGGCGCCATTTTTTGGGGTAGGTTTGCGCCGGTAGATTCAAACGGTTTACTCGCGCCAGCCTTCGCGCAACCAGCCAGCCATATTGCGCACGTTGCTCGTGTTGTTGCTCGCTTGATGCTGACGAAAGCAGAACTGAACGTTGTTCAAAAGCTCGTTTTTGGTCGTCGTGTGCAGTGGGACCCGCTTATGAAATTCACCAGCTCTTGTTCGAGTGGATTTTTCGGTTGTCGGCGTTGTTCTGCAGCCCATGCACCATACTACGAACCAATGCTGCAGCCCCCTCTGCCACCCCACGCCCCCTCAATGAGACGAATGAATGCAATTGTCTTCATGTAAATAGGCACAAGCCTATTTCGTGGCCATTTGAATGCATTTGGTGGTCGTGCATTGTTTCTATTTTTCACTTTCGGCACTTACGCCCACCAGTGCACGCGACCATACCAACACCAGCTAGCCACGGAAATCAGCTGTGGTTAATTTGAAGCATGTACAGCAGAAAAACTATGCCCCAAACAAAGCGGCCACAATTGTTGCCTAAATAATAATTATAATGTTACATTTGGCAAACGAAATGCTCTAGCGTAGCGTTGAGCTCTTCGTGCTCTGGCAAAACTTACCTTAACCGAAAAAAAATGAACGGATAAGTTTCGGGACAACACGGTTAACATTGATGCCGCGAGAAGGCGTAACGAAAAGCTGACGAATTAATTAACAGCAAACAAGAAAACGACAAAACAAACACTACTTGGTACATATTTCGTATTGTCTTTGCAATTTCGCGGTGCAATAGATTGATTGCACACGGGATTGCAACAGACTTGAGCTGTCGATTGGCGTGAAAGTTAATGGTCGGCGAAATCGGCGAAATTAACTTTGGTTTTATTTGGATCGTAACGCATGTTTCCTTCTCTGAATCGGCAAGGTCATCTCCGGCGTGCGTTTAGAAAATCAACCGTTGAGGAATACACGGACAATCATTAACATTGTACTGACCGTACAAGAACTTGTAAACATTAAACGTTCCCGTACCTTACAACTGCAGCCTCGAATTAGCCTCTCATTGGCCCCGGATCGTCGAGCAAAGCGTGAAAAGGTAAATGGCACCGAAAGGTTGTACTGTTTGTTTTTCAAAGTTCGCGCATCAACGAATGTAATCAAATCCGCGCGAGTGGCTCGTTAAGGCACACAGGACGGGCCGAAAGGCAGATGAAGAAAAGAAGATGACATCGCACCGAATGCCGGATCGGCTCGCGGATAAACATTGATCGTCACACTTGACCTATTGCGATCGCGGCTGGGCGCAAAAACTTCAAACGAACATTCGGCGTACATCAATATTCCTACACGCCTCGCGCAGCGGAGAACATGATCTTGCACCGGCGAACGTTCGGGCAAGGCTCATATTACATGAAGGAAGGGACTTCTTCGGTTGGTTTCGCACGCAAAATAAAGCTCCCGCCTGGGATGCGCGCTCTTTTGCCACCATTCGAGAACGAGGAAGCAAACGAATCCCGTACAGACCCTCTTCAGACGGTGAACAATTAAAACATCAATAAAAACCCTCCCTCGAGTGCCGGGAGGGTTGCCTTTACGAATCGACGGCAGCAGAATCGGGTTGGAATTGCGATTGAAATAACGATTTTTAACGTCCATGTCTACCTTCTGTTCGACCTGCGACCTGCCTGGCCAGCGGGCCAGATTGCGAAAATTATGAGCACTTTTAATGAGGAACTCCAGGAAGTGTTTAGTTTATGCAAAAAAAAAGAAGCACATTCGTCAAACTGTGGAATGAGTATTTTTAAATCGCCACCAACCCGATAAGGAAACGCGCGTGTGCGATTTTGCGAATTCACGTACGGAAAACTATCGTGGCTAAGAGAGCGCCGACAAGAACGGCTTGAAAGGCGAAGAGGTTGAAAAAGTTCACCCCAATCTCGTGGCAAGGGTTTGGCGTGAGAATTCGAGGGTATGCAAAAAGATTCCGCACCGTGGTGGTGCTGGTGGTGGTGGCAGTGCAGTGTTTGAAGCCGTCGAATGAATGAAAAAGAAACAGAACGAAACTCCAACGCCATCGAAAGCCGTGAATAAATCTACGGCCAGCCTGGACCTGGCGCGCAACGGGTTGGCGGCGAGAAGTGGGATGGCTGGGAGAAGGATCACCATTTGTTTGCCCACCCTGGGTTTGTCGTTGTTTGGTTACGGAGACCCACCTTCGCGGTTTGCAAACGGGAAGGGAAGCTGGGAGATGAAGTCTAGCGAACCCCGGCCGGTGCGGGGTGAGTCTTGCAAATGCCAACATGCCGAAACCGACCGACGAGACACGAGACCCCATATACCACACCTTTAATTTGAAAACTCGTTAACTTGCCCCTTTCTCGGTTACGGGCGCTGCCTGGGCGAGAAGTTGGAGTCCTTTTTTCTTCGGTTCTTTCTTGCCGTCTTTGCGTCGCGGTGGCACGAAGATCCGGCGAGAACGAGTTCGGACGCCGACGCCGGTGTCCGCTGAGACTATATAAATATTCAGTCGACGATCGATGGAGGGATGAGTCCAGATCCAACATTTCGAACCAAAACAGCTGGATCGAAGTGATCGACGTGTTTCGATGCTCAGGGTTTTAGCAAGCAACAGCAAAGTAAATCTTCAGACATGTTTATGCATCTTCTTGAAGGTGCCTCGTTGCGTTGTTTATCAGGCTGGCAACTGTTTGCTCTATTCTTGCGTGATTTGTCAATCCAATCTGCAATTTTGATTTCGTTTCGTCCGAGTTTAGATTTAAATATTGCATCTCATTCGATTTCTTTGCGCTACCTTAAAGTCACTAACATTTGTTTTAATTTCAACGATTTTTTTTAATAGAAATTTGTAATTTATTCAGCCAAAAAGGTAATTGTTGTCACAGTTTTTTTATTTTGATGATTTTAACTTCTTTTTCCAGAAGTACAGTGTAAGTATGTTGAAGTTTTAAGCTTAGTTTGAGTCTTTCCCATCAAATCCAACTCAACTTAGCTAAACGTCGTAATCGTAATCAATTACAGTCGGTTGCTTTGATTGAGCGAAAAACCCTTTGTTTGTATTTTCTACTGTTTCTGTGCACCTTTTTTCCCCCTCTTTCCCCCCAACCCCAGAACCGTACCAGTACCGTGAAAGAAATCGTGAAGAAAGAAAAATAATACTATCACGATCGGTTGCACAAATTGCAGTTGCAGTTGCGGACAAAATCGGGTAGGAAAGCGGGGGGAACGCAAGTGTAAATACAGCTAGGCAGAAAAACTGCACTTTACACTGCACTATGATTTACCGATCGATGATTCCTCGGCCACGCAGCGCCGAAGGGAAGGGGTCGGCCAGTTTGGTTCTGGCTGATTGCGGGAGACTGCTCAATTAGCTCGTCTCGGAGGGAAAACTCCACTGTTGGTGGTTTGTGTGCACTGCTGGGATGTTAAAGAATATCATGGAATGCCAGTATATAGTATTTGGAAAAATATTGTTTATACATAGACTGTATCAACTTCATCAATATAAAATAAATTCCCTTACAATTTAATTTAAAGTATATTAAAATCATTGAATCTCTCAGTAGAAGACACCCTTGAGGGTTTAGTAAATGATCCAGTCAGCTTACCGGCCGGCCACCAACCGAACGCACCAGACTGGTAACGATCGCCGTTTTTTTTTTTTCGCAAATGCGAATTTTCAATTTCATTCACGCTCGAGCGCAAACTGCACCACGCGCTCATCCTTCATTTCCACGCCAATTTTCTGCCTCCACTTTTCCGACCACACGGGGGGCATCGATTCCGTTCGAACGGATCTGTGTCGTGTGAAGTGAAGGGAACTGATGCCGTGTGGCCAATGCCATCATCACGCAGCGCCACCGATGGATCATCTTCACCACGAGCTGTATCAACAGCCTGAAGTCGGAGCCGGGCCAAAGGTAGAAAGTGTAATTGGCAGCCCCGGTGAGCGTCGTGTTTGGTCCGGTCCGATCCGTTAACGGTTTAAAAAAGCGACAAAGGCCTTGCTTAAGAGAAAAAAAAGAAGAAGGCAGAGAGTCATTGAGGTATTTGCCTTTACTTCTGTAACCTTCCTTGCGCTCCATGATCGGCTCGAAGCCGACGCTTTGCACTAATTGGAAAATGAATTGATCTCTCCGTTTCGATGGTTTAATTCGTTCTGGCATTGTCTCAAGATGAGACTGCTGCACAAACTGGACCGGATTAGCTGGACGAAGGCCTCTCACCACCACTTGGAGGCAGTCCAAGCCGTTGGCGTTTGCGAAACACACGACCCGATCATTGTGCATGGAAACAATCGCGGAACCTGTCTGCCCCATTCGGCGATCGGCGCGATGCTGTACGAACCCGCGGGCCCCGAGATGACGTCAGATGACCGGCAGCAACCTCCACCAACACCAATGGGCGTGCGTCCGCGCGAATAGCTGTACTTTCATTTTCACTCGATTTCAATTCGATCGATCCGAATGGGGTGGGTTTTTCTTCCAAGATGTAGCTCCAAGTATCATCCGAGAGGGCCCGTTTCTTCGTCTTCTTCGGGCTTTATTCGGCCAAAAAAAAACCACCCCGCCAACGAGAGTGAAACATGCTGGTCGGCCGTTTCTTCTGGCCACGCGCAGCAGATTTGTTTGGCCGGTTTTTTTTTCCACAACGAGCTTTTTCGAACTCGCGCTGCTGCTGATGGGATTTTCTTGGTTGGGACGCGCGTGCAGCACGAGGGGAGCGAAGAAAAACCAGCACACATTTATTGCCGTTCCGATTCGCGTGTTACCGCATGGCGTGGAGGCTCTCTCGGACCCATTGGCACTCACATTCGCAACGAGTTTGTGTGTGTGTGTGTCGGTATTGCAAGTCCTGAGTTTGCCGAGAAGGAAGGTGTTGGGGTGAGCTGAATATTTTGCAACCGTCGAGCATCGAAAACCAAGACTCCGAACCGAGAGCCAGGCCTTTCCATCCAGCGGGTGAATATCTGACATTTCCGATGGCTGATGACCAGACCCCGCTGCCCCCCAAGTCCTAGCGAACCGGTCAGTCCGGTGCTCGATCGGTCGGCTCAAGGGTCGAGGGAAAACGCGGCCGGGGCGGAAGCACGCGGCAGCAAAACGAAGGTACTTTCACGGTCGCCGTTTCGCCCAGATCCGGCTAGCAAAGCTCGCGAGCTACGGGTGCTCACAAAGGACTCACACTTCCTAGTTTGCTGCTGTCTAGACGTACGAGCGGGCAAGGAAAATGGCGCGGAGGGAAAGGCGCGAGCGTTCGACGGGGGCGCCTTCCCGAAAACCCATTTTCGATACCGTTCCGGTTCTACGCCGGACACGCGGTTTGCATAAAATTAGCGTTCGCCGGAGAGAACGGAGCAGAAGAAAACAAATCAAGTTTCTTCGGCACAAAATTCAACTCCGATTCGAGTCCAGAATTTTTATTTATTTATTTTTCCTTCCCAACCTTTAGTCCGGCAGCTTTTTCGAGCCCCACCACCGGTATCGAACCGGTCGAGAAAATGGACTCGATCTCACGGTTATCGGGTGAAGAAAATTCTTCGTCCGAGTGTTTTAAAAATACAATCACGGCATTTGATGTTGTGCTCACACTTCCTCACTTTTTTTGCAACTCATCGGCCACCTGTTTTATACTCTTCCAAGTCAGAGGTGGGAGTTCTAGGTGTTACCAACGAGAATATGTTAGTCATTTTCTGGACAACTTTTCGTCTGTCTAATTCTGAACGGCTTCTTTTTGTAGAACAAACTTATCTCGAATAGTTAAAGTAAACCTATTCTGTATAAAATTCTAGCGTTAGACTTTAGATTGTCATAATGAAGAAGGATTGCTTATGAGAACCATAGGTTTCACCAAACAGCTTTACTTCAAAATTCACGCCCCAGAATGGTTGAATGGTTTAAATCATTTGCGTAATCTAAAGTGTTTGCCGCTATCAAGAATCTAAAGTCGAGTCCGTCGTTTCACACTTTCAATTTCCTGCTGCCCGCACTTTCGTTCAGGTTGGAATTTTAAATACCTGTTTTTGAGTTCAGATGTTAGCGTCGAGTGTCCTCAAGGTGAGGGTTGTTTGTTGGGAAAGTTCTCCCGAAGCCTACACAGTCATAATGATAATGCCAACGATTAAAATTGTACAAGCGTAGCTTAATGTGGATCAACCTGCTCCTCCACTCCAGCCCCAAATGCCGGTTGCTTTCCCTTCAGATCGGAATCGAATGATTTATGGGTAAGTCGGCGTAGGCTGCACGGTTGGGTTGAAAAGTCGCCGTAGATCGTCGTTGTACCACGGCTTACCCACCATTAGGGGTGTTAATCCCGGAAAGCGCGCTTGGATTACAACGGCATTTTTTTCGGGGGAGCGGAAAAGTTGCCGACGGTGAAACCCCGCTTGCTTGGTTTAAACGTGCCGTTGTATTTTTATCGTCGAAGAGATTGATCTATTGGTAACACTGGAGCATAATCCCTCGACAACAGCGTTGCTGCGGTGTTCTTGAACGTGGAGCTTAGTTCGGTGCGTGACTTTCCAAAGTGTGGAACATTTAATCTCATCAGCAGGCGGGAAATCTCCAGCGAGATAATTATTTATCAACCTCTCTTTACGCAACGTTTATGATTGCTCAACTCTCACTCTGTGGTACTACCAGATAGATTTCATTAAAAAAATACCCAAACACATGTCACCTTCCATGCCCATGTGATAACCAGCCAACCCTTACCACCTCCACGCTCCGAAAATTCGGACAAAAATATCACAACGTACCGCTGTTTTCCACCAACTTTATACGACACGATGCACATCGATTGTTATTCAAATTGTCCTCACACCTAGCAGCGTAACGCCGCGTCAACCTGACCGAGCGGGCATTCATCACCACATCGACTTTTAAGTCAGAGTCAAAGTCGTTGATATTTTTTTTTCACTTTTCCGTTTTCTTCACTGCATCTTTCACATCTCCGCTCATTTAGGTAACGCCGCTGCCGCCGCGACATGGACTTTGTTACTCAACGTGTTTTTTTTCGTTTTCCTTCTGCAACAGGCAGGAGAAAGACAAGTAACAAAAACCGAAAAAGAGCCACACACCAGCGACCTCTCAGTGACGGTGGCGGCGCTTAAATTCAAGTTTACGAACTTTCACCTTGTTACTTAAGCGCTCCCGTAATGCCGGCACGCAGTCGCCAATTCGAGCGTGTGGAGTTTCATAATATTTCCCGATTTAATTAAATCATAAATTCAACCCCCTCCCGCGCACAGCAGCGGAAAATTAACGACGTTAAACGAACCCTTCAATTTCGGAATCACTTATCTTCCGTATCATCCATCGAGTATCGGTCCAATTCAATCAAACATTTATTTTAATCCCCGGCTATCGGTTTGTTTTCGGCCAACAGCTGGATTACAAATTCAACACCGTGGTTTAACGTTCCGTGACGGAGAGAACTATTTTCATGCCCACAGCAGACGAGACGAGACCGTGAAAATCTATTTCCAACGGCACCTTGTTCGAAACCAACCGACCCTAAATAACCAGCACAATAAACTAAAACCAACAATCATCGCCGAGCGGCGTTGTATTGAAAACAACTTTCACTCTCATCCACCCCTCGGACGCTCGGAGGCGCTTGGAGGTCGCCCGGCCAAGACCAATAGACCCGGCACCAGGGAGATTCCTTTGGCTGAAGTGCGTTTTAGTGTTTGGCTGCGAGATTCGCCGTGTCATCTAATTGTATGCTCAACTTCGGCTTCGATCGACAGTACTTTTTCTCGACCGTTAACGGAGGCACTAAATTTCCCCCCCAGCAACAATTGCGGCAGACAGCAGCGAACTCTTTTACGTCCCACCAACAGTGAACGGGAATATATATTCTTCTTATCACTAGTCATATAAGCAGCAAGGCATAAACTTACATTTATCTCCTGTTAATCGCTCAATAAACTACACATCGGTAGCCGGGGAACCGTGGACGACGACGAAACGACGTGCAGGACACTGTTGAACCGAACAACCGAGCAGGGGTTGCTTTTCTTTCTTTAACTTTTTTTCCCCTTTTTATTTGCTTTTTGTTTGCAATTTCTTTCGCAACAGGACACCGATTCCTGTCCCGGGTGTGCTATCACCGCACACACACGACGTCGTAGGCACGAACCACCGACGAACCGGCACACATTTGGGGCACGAGATGTAGCAAAAAACAAAACAATCAAAATTATATCTGCCTCACAGCACACTCACAGCGTTGTCGAATATTTATAGTGCGCTTTTCGTTGAATCGGGAATCACTTCTGGAACACCAAAAGCCGCGCCGAAAAACCCGTACGCCAACACTCGGTAGGAAACGAAACACTTCAATTCGTCGTCGTCGTCTCACAATTCACTATCGAATATCGGAAACCGGAACGCCCGAAACGCGACACCAAATGCCAACCGGGACACCGTACCGTATGCAATGGGAGATTTGCGCGAGTTCGTCGCTTGCGGACGCGTTGTATTCTTTCCTTGCAACCGCGCTTTTTTCCACTTGTAAATTGTTTTTTTTTTCTAATGGATGCTTTTAACAAAAATTATGCTTAATGTTTTTCAGAACTGCTTTGAACGGAACAATTTTTATTTTAGATTTTCCATCTGCTGTTACGATTGCTGTCTTTTTATGTTGGTATTAATTTTCTTCTTTTCGGTAACGAACACTTTTCTCTGAAACATTTGGAAACTCACACACTAATGCATTCGCCAAATCGTCGCACACATAAAAGCGAACCGCCAATCGTTCCGTTCGCGTAAGGATCGCGTCTCCGAACCCTCGAGCGCGCGCGCAGCTGTCTGTTTGTCTTCGCCGGTCGTTTCTCTTGGATCTACCAAAGGGGAGCTATTAGATAATACAAATTTACATTAGCATTAACGGAAGGAGAATGCGCACAGCCGCGCAGCGGTGGTTTAAAACCCCTCTTCCCGCGAAGGTACAATTAAGCTTTACAGATGTAATTGAATCCGAGGAGCGGCAGCGCAATGGATGCTTGCTATTATTTCCTGGAAACGGAATTTGCCATCCCTCCCGCTAACCAAACTCTTCCACACCGAACCCACGTTTTGCTCGGGTCTGTGAATGTTTTTCTTTAATTTTTCAAGTGTATCTTCACGTAGATTTCTTCTTCCTCTTTCCTTCGGTTAGCCACGACACAAGTGTACGTTGCGTGCCATCGAAATTTAACAAAATCGAACTCTGCACGTCTCTCTTATCGTTCGCCTGCATCTTGGAGAGCCTCCAGACTCTCGTCTAAGGTACAAGTGCAATCTCAATCCCAAGGCATCATCTGCATCCCCCGCTGTTCAGACAACGGCGAGGGCTACTTTTCCTTGTTGGATAATTTCAATTTCGTTTTCTATCGACCGTCTCTGCAAGCCACCCACCCGCCACATACCACACCTTCGTGCGTTTACTTGCACTTTTATTAACTCTTTCGCCGATCATTTTTCTTTTTCTCCCCCATAACACAGTCACCCTGTCTCTCTCTCTCTTTCTATTTCTCTTTCTCCCTCGATCTTTGTCCGATTTTCCCTCTTGGTCGCTTATCTATCTCCTCCCTTTTCTCACTCCATTATTTTCTTTTCTTGAGATGTTTTAGTTTTTCACTTTCGTTCGGCCATGGGCGCGCGCATCTTCACTGTCCACTGGCTCGCGCTTCTTCCGTGCGTTGCGCTTCCATTGGTAACGAAAGTAAACTTTACGATTTACTTAACGCATGCCGGGCGCAATAACCAGCGGCGTGTGGGTGAAATTTTGCCAAGTTGTTTGCCCCCTCCATCTTACCACAAGTGTTGGTCCAATTTCCTTTGATTTATTTTCGTAGGTTTTGATCGGCTCAACGTATGCCAATGTTTGTTTTTACTTCCATGTGCAAATACAAAGGACGCACAAACATATTTTTCACATACTCGTTAGCTTTTGGAGCATTGGGATAATCTGCATTACGCCTGTTGAAGCGTAATAAAAACTTCTTTATTAAAACACGCTGATGCTTATGTTTCTCAGGCAGATCTGCGAAGCTGGTGTCTTTCTGAAGTGACAAGCAACACTGCTGTAATTCAACCAAACAAACCACAGATTGATTTTTCATTGCATCGGGTTATAATTTATTTTTCATACATATTGCCGACTGACAGAAGCTAAATGAAGCTTTCGATCTGAAAATTGAAACTCATCTTCAAATATCATGCCATAAGTTTCGCTTCAAGGTTTTTTTTTCGTAGCCATTCATGTTTTGCTTTCATTCATTTTTTGCACACTTTCGGCCTTGCCTGACTATCCGGTGGAGAAAAAAATAACACTAGCGATGTTACACTGGCCCCGCTGGCCATTACAGTGAAAACGTCACGAACCCAGCTACAACAAATTCACTTTCCGCTTTAAAATCGCCATTTTTCCAAGGAAAAGAAACGTTAACGCTTGCTAGCGTGCGCACAGTGTAACAATAGCAAGAAACAAATACAAATAAAAAAAATCTCCGGCACAAACTGTATGAAGAAAAATACAACATAAGCGGAAAAGTGAAGAAAAGTCGTATACGACAATCGTGCTGCCAAAGACCGGATTTTGTATAATAGATTTAACTTTTTTTCACCGCAAGATCGTAGCTTAGATTTTGGCATTTATTCGCCCTAAAAAACTAAACATTAAAAAATTCTAATCAGTAAACCTTCGCAAAACGTTACTTCGGTAGATCTAATCGTATGTTTTTAAAAACATTATTAAAAAAAGGCGTGTCTTCAATTATTTTGATTTTAGTCTATTGAATTGTAATCGATTATTCAAGATGCTTTTATACGGCACGGGATTTTTAGATTTTCTAAACCGAATGACTTGGTTAAGAAAATAGATCTAAACCACATTCATAGTCACAGAAAAATATTGATTAAAAATATTCAACTGGAATTTAAAAATCATAAAATTTTACACTAGCAACAGAAACTACTCCATGCCACAAAAGTTTACATTCCGCCTTAATTCCGATGAAAAGTCCTTAGTAGAACACTTGGGCACGTTGAACACTCACGGGGATCGAGGCTCAGAACAGAACGGCTCACTGAAAGCTTCCAGAACGAACGGTTCGCGCGAGCCAAACGACACGACGGCTAAACATAAACTGATCCGTGAAGATCGTACAAACAGCAGCACATCTGAGCCAACAGCACCACCAGCAGCAGCACGCTCCGAGAACCCCGACTCGTGGTGTCCGAAGCGAGAGCGAGAGACGACGAGTGGCAAGAATGGGAGCGAAAGAGAAAGAAAGAGCTCGAGGTAGGGGATCTTGAATGTTTGAGCGAGGTAGCGGCAAGGTGACGAAGGTAAGAAGCAAGATCGTGAGCATAATCCTCGCGAGAGCACACGCTGATGCTGTGTTGATACATAGGCTCTCTCTCAATGAGATAGGTGTGCACTTAGAGGGACTACTAAGCACCGCAGTCGGGCACTACTAAACCCGCTGGCACTACTACCACTATCTACACTGATCGTTGATGCTGTCTGGTACAAGGAAGCAGACGGGAAAGCTTCACGTATACTTTGACAGCGCACCGTGGCTCGTTTCACTCGATGTGAAAAAGCACACAACACTTACGATAGTTACACTACAAAAGTTACATTCACATGGTATGGAGCCACGTTCACCACGAATAAAATTTACACGAACCTACAAATACACTCATATAAACACCAACATTCACCTGCCAACACGTCCACACACAGTTTGGTTCGTTTTATAATCCTCGCATCAGGATTTCATTGACCATTTCTTTTAATTTTCGTGCGATTTCTTTTGCGTTTATAACAAAGTTTTTATCGGAAAACCCCACTAGGCTATTTGATAACTTTATAATAGAAGCGTTTTCTTACATTCACGACGACGATAACGACAGAAACGACGGCGGCTACGGCAGCGAAGACGAAGACGGCGACAGCGACTACGAATGGCCGGTTGCGCCTGGGAGCGTGTCTACTCGGAGACTGACTGGGCTTGGCGCCTTTAGCTTTTGCACAACACCCTTCACGCCACGCCACGCTCGCTCCAACCACTGCCCCTTGCCACCACCACCTGAAAATGTTTCCAAGAGGTTGAGGCACAAAAAAAACAAGACACTATTCGGCCGCGAGCGAGTTGAGTATCGTTGAAAAACATTACATTTCCACGGGGAAAGGTAGTGAAAGAAGGGAGGGCACAGTAAAAAAGAGATAGATTGAACGAGGGAAGAGTAAAAACAGCTAAGGGTTTTCAAAGAAAGAAAGAGATTAGCAATAGCCTAAAAGATGCAAGTGATCACTCTCGATCGTCGATCGCGTGGACGGAGAGTGAGAGTGTGCGTTACCAGGATAGAGAGAAGGGCTGGCCCTTTACGACGGAGGAAGACAGTATGCCCCTGCGCGAAATGCTGCCCTACGTGGGCAAAGTGCCAGCCACGGGAAAGAAAAGGCGAGCGCCGAACCAGCAAAAGCTCCCCAAAAGTATGGCTCCAAAGAGAAAAAGAGAAAAAGTGAGTGAAATAGGAACTGTTGTGCGGCAAACGATGCAAGAGAAAGCTTTGGCAAGACAGAGCGAGGTGCTTCGGGTCCTCCGCTCCACAAGGTAGCGCGCCAACGACTCGCCAATGCAGCAGGAACGCATTCGACTTCGGTATTACGACAGCGATGCCGTTTCGATCTGTGCTCCGTGCAGTTTTTTTGTCTCCAATCTTTTTTTCGTCATTTTGTAGCTATCTTTTTGTTCCTTTCGCGGTGTGAACTACACGGATCAGCTAATACTGGCCTCCATCCACCTAGAGGGTGGCGGGCAAATTTCTTATTGCGTTAAACATTTATAAAATAAAAAGTGTGAAAATTTATGCAATTGTTGCATGTTTGTAAAACAATTAAACTTCTCTGATCGGAGGAAAAAAATAATTTGTTGCAATTTTTTTAAATTACATTATATACAAAAGAATATCTTACCAAAAATGAGAAATACATATTATTTGACGTGATGATTATAAATAAGTTACATAAATTTTATTTTGAAAATGTATTCTTATTTCACTTTATCTCGGTTCATTTTCCTTATAAAAATTAAAAAAAATTGAGGTTATTTCATTACAGTTGCAGCGGGTCAGCAGTACCGACTGTTTGCTAAGCCCCTTTCTTACTGAATCACAACATGCACTTGCTAAAACTGCATGCTAACTGCACGCGCGCAGAGAAAGTAAAAGCTCGCGCGTCGAAAGAAAACGTAACGAAATGGAATAGCATAACGGATAGCCTAGTAGCACATTTCAAGCACACCACTCCCCATCCCACCCCCAGCGAACCCTCTCGCTAAATCCACGTAAGTCGCATGGGGTCGCGCATGAAAATGCAAGTGGCCCTGCACGCGAGATGCATGGTCCGGTGCAACGCTTCGCGGCACTCTTTGCCGCATTTCGGAGAGCGAAATGTTTTTAGAAGCGCGAGAAAAGGGCTTGGAGCTACGATCGCGATGCAAACTCACCACAATTGATCGAGGTGGGCTTAACCAAATTCACCACTAGAAAGGAGAGATAGAGAGTGCGCGAGAGAGTAGCAAAGCTTGCTCTCCGAAAACTTTGAAAGCTGAAAGGTGAATGAGAAAGACGATAAAAAAACACTCGATCGAGGGGTCTTTCGGTGTGAATGTTTTTACTTGAACTTTATAGAAGTACTCCTAGCATAATAAAGTAAAAGTATTTATAAAGTAAAAAATCAAAAAGTAAATCGTTGAGTTGTGTGATTGGTAAACTAATTAAATTTGTTTATTTCAACATTTTGTTAATTTAAAAAAATTATCAATGTTCAATTTTATTTCACTGTGAGTCGATGAAAACTTTTAAGTTTGTCTTTTTTATTCTGATTTAACATTTGTGTTTTTATTTTAATGTCGTTTCTAGTAGAATGTTGCTTTTAAGGCGTAATTCGCAGACTTACGACATTAATGTTTGCCTCTATGTAACAAGTTTTCAAAATAGCCCGAGTATTTGCGAATGTAGCCCATCTTTTTGTGATTTACAAATGTCCAGTAAATTTTTGCCTACAAGACAACTAGTTAGTACCTTGTAGAGTCATATTAAAATCATACTCTATAACCATTGCCAAAAACTACTTTTACTTCTTCTCCTTCTTCTTCTTTTTCTTCTTCTTTTATTCTGAATGAAATAAATGTAAATTATTTCATTTGACTATCTTTTGTTGCGCACAGAACGTTTACTGGCAATGACTGAAAAAACTTGAACATTTCTTTCTTCAGTTGTTGAAAAGGGGAAGTGTTGAATAAAATTACAAAGAAGGATTAAATTTCAATTTAAAAAGTTTATCGGATCAAGATCGTTAACAACAACACATAAATCACATTCCAACACACCTTAAATCAATGTTTGCAAAAAAACTTCCTGAATCTATGATAGATCGCTAGTAATTAGGATCTTTTCATTCGCTAACGATCTTGGAGGGATTACTGTTCTCCTAACTACTTTATTTCTCATATTAATAACCGGCGCCAACCAGGGCTTTCCTCCCGGGGCGTGCACTATTGGCAATTACTGCAATATGACATGATTGATGCAACAATCGACAATCGACGTTCCGACTGGTCGATGGTGCATGAACACACGTGTGCAATACGCGAAAGAAAATTACTTCACCACCTCCGTTCATTCTTGACCTCATCCTGCGAGTACGTATCGGAAGAAAACAAAACACAGCACAAACAAAACAAAACCGACCCGTTCCTCCTTCGCGACTTGCGGAGTTAGAGGGTAGATGGCTCAATGCCGAACGATTTATCACGTTCGGCTGCTGCCGCTTCTTCGCCAACGCGGCTGCGCCCAGGTCATGACCGTTCGATGACGGCGCTTTGGTCGGGCCATCTCGTGCCTGCATGCGAACCGATAGTCATAATTAATCGGCACCAAGCCGTGCGAGCATTTCCGCCGGTTTGCAAGAACTGCACGCGCAACGCTTCGCTGACGGACGCAAAATAGAGATGTTTAGGTGATGTCCGTCTGGAGGTTGCATGTGCAACTGGCTCCATCGCGATAAAGATGGGCATTCTCCTGGACCCCGCCAAGGGCTAGCTGAGGGATGCTCCGATCCCTCGTGCTCGAGCGTGTGTAATTTTATCGACACCATTCAATCGTTTGATCGATTGATTGATGCGACTTTGATCGTCGAGTTTCGAAGGCATCCTTCGCGTACCGCCCGGTCAGTTAAACGAGTTAACATTAGCGCAATGTTTTATCCCCATGTTGACATTCTAAACGACGATCGACGCTTCCTGGTTCAGGTTCAAGCTCGACACAGTTCTAAATGGTTCGAAAGGGCTCGCTTTTATGACGAATTCATTACATCAACCTGTTCTATTGAAATGCACTAAAAGTTGCTGGTGTAACGTTAACTTATGACTCATTATTTTGACCATTTGATGCCTGCAACAATAAAAGAGTCAGGGTATAACCTCGAGAAAAGGTACACGTCAATGCCACGACTATAGACATTTTTCTCATTAAACTGATAAACAAAATAGAAAAAAAGCATGTTCTGAAATTTTAGAAAAGTTTCAGAAAATGTTTTTGTCAATATCGCACGATAATTAAAGCACAGTTTTGAGGTTCAAATAGATAAAAATTCTATTTCATTATCCTCTTCTACAGCAATTGGCAACGAAATAAGAAAAGTTTGTTTCGTTATGTTTCAATCAAATCGACTGTATGAGAAATAGTAATACTAGAAGTAAAACATTGTCAATCGAATATTTGACACAGATGTGCTGAAGACAACGTTGAAATGTTTTCAATTTAAGCCTTCGAGCGTCACAGTTTGTTCCCTCCCTTGCACCATATGCCCCATTTTACGCTCGGTGATCGATGGACGCGAGCCTATTAAATCACCCCGCGAATCAATCACGGCGAATTTATGTTTTTCTCCTTCTCCTCCCTGCCGTACCCGTGCGCGGTCAGGGAGGAAATTGAATACATATTGTTTCCCACATTCACTTTCACACCACGGCCCTCCGACATACTGACCTTTGCGGGATGGTTTCGGATGGGTCGGTTCAACAAAAACAGAAACGCCGGAATATTACCAACCGCAAATACCACCACTTCGCGAGATGAGCATTGAGTTTTGGGGCATCTTGTTTTTTTCCTCTCTTAGTTGCATCATTCCACATTAGGCAGCACACGCAAGAAAAGCCTTCTAACAAAGACTGCTGTCCACTAATGCGCCGTGTTCTTGCCCGCTAACTGGAAGGCTTTTTTATGTTGCGAAAGCATCGAACGAGTTTCAATTTGGAGCGGTATGACCTTTCCGAAGTTTTAATGTCGTTCGTATGCAATACAGATGTTTGGATGGGGAAATTCCGATCATAATCAGCTTGTCGGACATTGTTTATTAGTTAATAAGCTTCTCCAACGGAATGATTACGAGTTAAAATTAAAACTTGAAAACGTTCGTAGAAAAATTCTAAGAAACCGACTCCAATCTGCCGTACAACAGGCGTTGACCAGTCGCATCCCCCCAACGGCACGCAGAACGGACATGCTAAACATCAACCCAGCTTCTGGCACCGGAGAATAGTGTCTGCAGGCGAAAGAGGAGCGAAAACGAACACGGCGAAAATCCCGTCCGGATCGATGCTGGATCAATTTGCACATCAAATTAAGCAAATGTTTATTCTAAAACCTATCCATTCCTAGCCGTGCTGCGGCTCTGGCCACGGATGCGCATCGTCGCAGCGGCGTTGCGAGCTTTGCACGATCACTTTGAAATGTAAATGGCCCGTCCGCGCTTGTCCGTGGGCTGTTGCTGTTTGCTATTTAAATAATTACCAAAAACAACCGTCCGCAAGCCGAAGCCGTCAGCGGCGCAACGGGATGTGCCGAGGTGGGTATGGGATGATGGGCCCGTAGGATAACAGGTTCGCAATAGGATAGCGATCGTCTCTACGCCGGGTTGACTGATTGACAGCCTTTCGTTAATCACCGAAGCCGTGGATCGTGTGTACTGATTCGGCTTTTCGGAAGAATGTGATACTTGTCGATAAAATATGAAATATTGTAACTGCAAATAATTATTCCCATTATTTAGATTCTATTGCAAGTGATTAAAATAATGACAGCCAACAGTATCATAAATTTAGATTCTCTTCAATAACGTTAATTATATCGAACTGTATTATAAATTACACCAATCTAACATTAAGCTCGTTTACTGCTTTTCTCTGTTCTAATCTATTATATTCAATTTCTTGTGCAACGGTATCATAAAAATAATCACACGATATTTTTAAGTTGTTAATTTCTATTGCTGATTGTTTCTTTTCGAAATTACTGAAATCGAATCGTTTTCTTCTTGGTGGGCAAATTTCTCAATGAATATTCCATGAATGAATTCATTCGAGTGCTGTGAAAAAACACTGCCACCCACAGAACATCCGGCACCAGATATCCAAACGGACGAGAAACCGTCAGAAAGTCTACCGTGTCACAGTTTCGACCACCACCTCGCTCCATCCCTACCCCAGGGGCAGTGGAGATCTCAAATTGGGAAAAACAAACGAGAAACCCAGCGTTCCGGCTCCAGCGACTGCGGTGGAGCTTGCGCGCGGGAAAGAAAGAACGAGATTTATGGTTCCTTGGGGCCCCGGCGAGAGAATGGAACCGGGGGCCGGGCTGCTGGGCGCGTTCTGTACGCTGTGAAGCAAAAACATGTTAATTTTAAGAGTTCTTTGCAAATGGAGATTTATGGAGATGCTTTCGCGTGTTCAAACACCCCAGCCCCGGTCGGCATCCCGCAAACGGGGTCAGCTGCAGTGGAGCTGCTTCCCGAGCGCTCGTCCTCGACGCTCGTCGTGGCTCCCGTTGGCGATCCATCATCGAACGACGCGTCCCGAGTGCGGTGCGGACCATAAATCACTCCTTCAAAAGGCACGAAAAAGCACGCATGCGAACCGGAGATGTGTTCTGGATCGGTGAATGGATAGAGGCACAAACAAAACAATCGAAACAAAAAATCACAAAAAAAAAGAATTTTAGCAACAACACAAGTACAACGGACTTGAAACCAATCCGTGTGCCAAAAATCAACGAAATCGCACGGATAAGGTATTGCATGGCTGGTACCATTTGCCCGCTGGAAAAAAAACACACACACACTCGGTCGAAATACGGACAAGACATCCATCACACGAGGCGGATATGAAATTTTTACTCAATCAATCGAAAGACTTCAACGCAGCGCACCTGACGCGCGCGAACAAAATTAAGCGACGAACCCTGCCGGTCGCTCGTTATTTGCCCACCAAACCGCCTACCGTGCGCATCGGTATAGATGGCACGCGCTAATTGGCCACTTCCCGAGCGCTCCTTCCTGCGATGCACACTCCTCCCGGGTTCGCTCCGGTACTTAGAGCGACTGATTAGCGATTATTATCGTACAGCGCTCATAAGTTGAATGATTTATGAACGCTTCACGTCACCGGCCAAGGCCGGTACCCGAAATCGATCGCATTGATGGCCGGGATTTCCTGTTCCGTCTGGATCGGGGGAGAAAAAACTGTGACTGATTAGCGGCGACAGTGGGTCTCACTTGACACCGTATGGCATTAACGCTGACAAACTACAAATGTGATGCAATCAAGTGTTATAAGCCACGATTTATGCTCTTAATTTTGATTTTGGCGGGTTTATTTTTATTTTTAACGGTATCTGATTGCTTTGGTGTTTTCAATTGATCTTTTGATGTGTGCGCCTGGAATTTCCTTTTAAGAAATTCTTGATGAATGTGTAATTAAAGAGTTATTCCACTGAACCAACTCTTCGGCGCTGAGCCTTTTCCCAAACATTATTCGGGATTCCCATCACCTGGCTAACATGTCTGCAAAACACATTTGTCACCTTCGTTCGACTCGAAAATTCCTAGAACTTTGTTAGGAAACACTCCCAAACAATGTCCGGCAGCTTCATCCGTCATAATATTTATTTTAATTTTCCGCGAACCCTGCCCCCGCAATAAAATCCATTTACATTCGACCGTTACTTTAAAATAAACATCGGACTTATCACGTACGGCGCTGTGAAATTTCATCGGAAGAACTCTTTATTATGGAATTCCGAATTTACGTCACACAATACTTCGCTTTGTTGTTGTCTCGCGGCGGGATGATACACATATGGTCCATCGTGAAGCCGCCCCAAGTGCGTCATTGTGACAAACCTGGCACTCTACAGCCAGAGTCTTCTTCTCCTCGAGCGAGAAGTCAAGTACAATTGCGTTTACCAACGGCGCCGGTTGCGCATCGGAACGACTCAACTGCGCAGTGACCGCAAGCAAACAGCCATCCGTCGACACCACCCCCTGTGGTGGGTGGTTGGCTGGAGAAGAAGCTACTTCCGCCAAGTGGTTTCGGTAGATTCCAGCGCGTGCGAACCCATGATCGATGGGCGGCCGGTGCGAAGGTTTTGCGTAAAGCGCAATTCTTTATTGACAGATGTGGGTAATACAGGGCTGTCTGTTGGTTCCCGCCGACATGTGTTGAGGCGTTCGGTGTAGGGTTGGATTGTTGATTAACATGCGGCGATAATTGAAGCCACCAGTGAAACTTACTTTATTCCCAAGAAACAATCACAAATAAATTCACTCAAATAAGAACAATAAACAAAGATAAAGTTTATATCTAACAAACAAACCACAACCCCTTACACCCGAAGGGTAATCGATAGTTCCATTCTCCGACGAACCAATGAAACCGGAAACTAAACGTTCATCGCAGTCATCTTCACAATGGTGACCCTTCGAGTGATTCATGAACCGCCGAAGGGGTGCTAGACTCCCAGGCTGACGAGATGTTGTCGTTGACACTTTGAAATAGGTGACAAGAAAATCGCTTGTTTAGTCAGTTGAGCAAACCGGTTAAGGTGAGGCTCGATGGAGGGAAATGTAAACAGGCATAAATACGAATTTACTGGACGGAAGTTGATGCGGGTAAGAAATCCTTGCGGGGAACGTATGTTCAGTGACAATTTCTTCTTCTGTAATTTACTGTTTGTAGCCACAAGTTCTGACATTGCTGGTTGACGTTATTGCCACTGTCTATATTATTGCAAATTAAGTGGCTTTTGTATTCCTCTTTGAGTTTTGAATGCCCATTTTAATTTCTTTGTTTCCTTGCAGGTATAATGTTTGTATGCCTGAATGAAAGGAGAAATAACAAGACAGTATTTCTGTACGACAAAGGGTTTTTATCAATAATATTTATACAATGAAGAGGTCCTTTTTAAAGCTGTTTTTTTATTTTAATTTGAAACATTAAAAAAACGAAACATGTTTTCATTTTTATTAAAACATCAATTGCTTTGGCAATTTTTACAATGCACAGGGAAAAATTGTTATAAATTTATTTATTTTACCCAACCATCAAATTATGTATCGGTGAAGAAGTAATTTATAAAATAGAATTAAATCTTGAAGCTCGATCAAAACAGATCTAAAAATTTAGATAGGATTCATCTCCTTAAAAAGTGTTTTTCAACACGACTGCCTCTGATTTAATTGTTGGTACCACATTGTTTTCGACATTTTTTGGCACAAAAAATAACACGAATATCAAAACGCCTGAGCATCGGCACAGTTGTTGATTAGTTAGTTTCGGAATAATGATTTATTTGAGAATAATTTTATCATCCTACCCTTGGTTCGCTACAAGGGTGAGAACTTTGAGTGAGGCATTTCGATTAATAAAGCTTTCATCTCCTTACACACGCACACAACGAACAATAAAATGTTCAAGCCCGCGCCTTTGCCGCTCGCTTGTCATTGTGGTCGGCAGGTCATCAAATTTATCGCGAAATGCAATAAACCGCAACCTCATCGTTCGCATAATTGACCTTAGCAAATCGAGTGGGGTGTGAAAAGCCCTGACAAAATCGTTGCCGGCGAAGAGAGGAAAAACTAAGATTAGAAGAAGTTGGTCCTCAAGCAACGAGAGCCCTTCTGAGCCACATAAGGCCGTCTTTCACGGACGACCCGTCAAGGATTCGCCTGTATCACATTTTAAAATGGCCTCGTGGCCCGCTCAAGCTCGGGCAGAAGCAAACAATATGTTTCATTTGAGCTGGCGAATGCCATTTTCGCCCATTTCTGCCACAATCGTGCCGATAATGATGACATTTCATCCTGGAGCTGCCTTAATCACAGCCATTCCTAGTGCGTGATGAAAGATTTATGACGTTTTGTATCTTTTATGGAGACGCTCCTAGCCACCGAATGCCATCAATCTCAAAATCCCGCTCATAGAACCGCTCTTTAACGACCCAATCGGATCGACCATTTTTGTGCACCTTTTTCGTCTAGGCGTTTTGCAAAGACGAACATTGGTAAAACGTTTAGGAATTGAAGAAAAAAAAAGCTCTAGCATCTATTCTCACTCAACCTGTTCCCACCGGACAATCCGTTTTAATTTTCGCCCATTGGCATTGGAATCAAGATCAAATTACTGCCCACCGCGTGCGATCAAACGAAACGGACGATGCATGATAGTTTTGATGGTTGTACGATTGCCTGTGTATGGGTGTGTGCGTTTTTTTTTTTTTCTATTGAATTCGCTTTGGCTCGTGTCAACAACGAGGTGGAGCCAAATGCTAAGGTCGCCCCGGACATTATCGTTAATCGTCGCGATTAGACGCGGGAAGGATACGCCACACTCGGGCTCGGGTTTGGGCTATCGGTGGAAAACACCGGCACGGAATGATTGTGCGGGCGCAACACCGTTACAGAAAAGCTCGACCATTAAACCGTTTTCGGACGTAGCGGGTTGTGGATTGTTTTGTAGAAAAAAACCGTACTCAGAAAGGTCACCAAAAAACTTCTTCCTCGATTCGCAACAGAACAGTTGTTGGAGTTAGAACTGGCAAAGTAGTAGAATGTGGGCCATAGAAATGAAGACTTTATTGGTGCACAACCGTTACCGCGAAGTGATCTCGAATTACAGGTAAAGGTTAATGTTTGTTTCCAACACTTTAATTAGCTCTATGTTTAGCAAAATAGTCAAATGAACGGAAAAGTTATAACAAGCGCACCTCCTTAAAATCAAATGTGTTTCCTGAATATCATTAATATCAAAATTTAAAGTGCGGATTTGTTTATTTTCCTTTGTTTTGTGTTTGTTTTGTGTGGGTTTGGGCCGACTTTAAATATGTGCAAAATAACAGTTATTTTCGTACAAATAAATTCTGCAGCAAAAAATCACCTAACACCTTCCGCAAAAAAAAGTTCAACCAAGTTCAATCTTCTCTCGCCGGTCAACGACATCTTTTGGAGGGGTCGACATATTTACCCGTTTGTGACAAGCATACGCAAGTCTCGCGCGAAGCTGGTTCGAGGCGCACCAAAGCGGAACACAAACGTAATCAAAGGCGCAACCTCGAACGCCTTGTCCCGTTCGAGCGGGAGGCGAAGATAAGGGTTCGAGCTCCCGCGAAACCCCCTGCGAAAGGAGTCACCCCCGTGGGCCCACCAATGAATTCGACGGTGTGAACGCCTTTCGCCAAACCCTAGCTGCTGGCCAGAATGCGAAATTATGCTTCAAAAGAACCGTACCGGCACCGTAAATCAATTACGACCCGCTGGAAGGCCAACAAACGTCGTATGTTCTTTGTTTTTCTTTGTTTTGGAGCAAACCGTAGACATGAAAGAGAAGGATCCGACCACAAACCGGGTGTTGGGACGAGAAAACGGGGAAAAATCGGGATCGCTTCTTTCGGGCGAAGACGGTCCTCCGGGTCCCGTGCAGCATCCTTTATGTGCGTGTGGCCTACAGCATCGTCACAGGAACATAAACGGTTCAACATTCGCAAAACATGATGCTCCTTTCCCCCCTATCCAGTAGGAACATCTGTTTCTACCCCGTTTGCCATCGTTGAATATGTGTTGTCCAAGATTGTGCGGATACATAAATTACGCACGGGGATTGCAAGATGAAAATAAAATAAACCAAAACCATCTCCCCGAATCGGGAGAATATGTTCAACGAGGCGGGGCAGCAACTGATGGGCTCATCCCTTTTGAACTCTGCGCAAACCCGGGTTTTTGCCGCAGCAGTTCGTAGGATTTATGAATTAAAGTCACGTAACGAAACGTGTTCTTGTTTCGTTCATTAATTCGTATAAAAAACAGTTCTCGAAACGATTCACTCAACGTTGCAAACGAATGAAACATGAAGAGAGAACAATTTTTCACAAGAAAGTATTTTATTTAAAATGACCCCTTTTTAACGAGTTAATCTAATTAATACACCGGTCGATAAATGGTGATCGAAATTAATTTAAACAGTGGCAAAACATGGCGTACATTGATTTGATAAGACCAACAATGCGTACTTCCCATTATCACGAAATGAATCACGTTTCGATCGGTGAAACGCTTCCAAAACCGTCCTGTGTCATCGCTGTTAGCGTTCTCCTCGCCATAAACATATCAATTTCATACCGTTCGTAAATATAAAAAAGTAGAAAAAGAAACGCCTTGCTGCCAAACCACGAAAATAATTTATCTATTCCGCCCGAAAAGCCTCATTTCAATTTCGCCCCGGCATAACATTATCATAAATTGAAACTGTATTATTATTTAAATTAAAATGTCAACCCGACGCCACCCACCCAGCCTCTTCGTCCATACCACAGAATTGTGTTCAAAGCACAGAAAAAAGGAAACACCCCAGAGAAGGCAGAGTGTGACTCATTGGTGAGATTTCTTTCGGATCCCATGACCACAAACTAGTAACTCCAGCTTGTTGGAGTACGAAAGGGTCTTCAACGACGCGACCGGCCGTACTGATCCGGAAGCGAGCTCGTGCTCTAGTACAGGACGTAAAAGTTCATGGCGCAAAGGGGCACCCAACACGTAGGTGACCTCCCTTCGGACAGGGGCGCTATTTAAAAGGGCTATTTTGAACCGACGAGGTAGGAGCTTCAATCTCTTGCGATGCGGGCGAAGGATTTAACTTCTCTTTTATTGTTATTTCCAAGCCGCGTGACGAAGGGGTGGAAAAAAGACCGTATCGAAACAATCGACGATCAATCGGCACGCGAACGCACCGGGCCGATCCGGGTGGAGATTGTCGAGCGATGGCCCTGACCGAATCTGCGCCCTGCGTCCACTTCACGCCGGGTCAAATCGGGTGGTCGTTCGCATCCCTCCGGTGGGTCGCATCCGGGGGCATTTACGGTTCCTTCTGTCCTTCTGTGCCCACCGTAAAGGGCACCGGGTACCGGCAGTCATTTCCGGTTGGCTTCGTGCGATCCGCGCGGCATCCGTGGCCATCAGATGTCCGCCCGGATCGGAGCGTTCCAGAGAAGATAAATCGATTAACTATCGAGCAAGTGCCCTCGAGGGGGCTTCACCGACGTTTGCCTTCCGCCGCAGGCCTTCCGATAGTGGCAGATCAAGCAACTACAGCGAGTGACAGCGGGACCGAGAGGCGAAGACGTCCTCCGAGAGGAAGGGACGTTCCAAGATTGCCCCCCTAGAAACGACACATCGTAATTGATCGTGATCGATGCAAATTGTTTTGTCCAATCGATAGCCATCGGGTGCTTCGTTTGATACTAGCGTTACCACGTCGGCAACAAGGCACCATTCGAAATTAGGATGTACTAACTAGAGTTGTGACTTATCAACCCTTTGAAGAGATTCATTCATATGAATCTTTCACCGAAGATTCATCCAGAATGATCTATGAATCTGCTTTCATGAATTTCAATGGCAATTTTTTAAAGAATCTTTATGGTTCTTCGATTAGTGTGGGTTACCCCATCAAAAAGGAGGATATACACTTCTAATTTCAGTTACTTTTTTGGTTTAACTAATCTGTATTTTAAACAATGATGAATCTTTCGAATTATTGAATCTCTCATTCAAAGATTAATGAATATCTAAGAAGAAGCAACGAGCCATTCAGATTAATGAATGTGATTGTCTATCACACAACTCTAGCGCTAACACATCTCATTCTGCCTAAATGAGCAATGAACGAATACTTTAAAATAAAGTTGTTAATAAATTACAGAAATAAGAGTGAAGAGTGTTAGGAAAAAATGCGGTTTTTTAGCAGTACGGTCGCGTTAGAAGTGATCGCAACATACAGAGAAGAATAGAATTTATATGTACTGTCCTTTTCATTGTTTATATTCACATGAATTCTAAAAGTATAATTGTCTCTATCGCAAGGAAATACATTTGCTTCTTATTATTTTCATCAGAGCGACAATTGATTAAAACGATAATATTTTGAAGAGAGATTCAAATATAATTGGGCTGATCATTACAAATCTAATTGGATTTCTATGAACAAGAAGAACTACAAGAAGAACTAAAAGGGGAAAATTGTAATTACCAAAAGTCAACCCAAACATACCCAATTGTGCGCTCAACTCCGTCTAGTGTTGACCTCCATTTGAAGTTTATTACAATGACGCCTCCCTACTGCCGGTGTGGAGAAACGTTGAAGCTCTTTAAATGAAGCTATCATAATCCAACCACCCGTATTCTGCCACGCAGAGGACGTGCAGGTTAGCGTTGGGTCAAGTGGAACATTGATCATCCGATCGGATGCAAGATTCTGCGTCCTGTGGTTAGGCGACGGTGTAGGTCAGCGAGTCGCAAACTTCCTCCCGAGCGTCGAACGTCGCCAGCACGTCACCGATGTCCCGATGATCGCCGCCCGATCGTGATGACACAATCTTTACGCTTTTTCTTTTTGCGCGAATGGCCATCGAGCGCCCGCATTGTCCGAAAGGGCATGTCGCGCTTCCGCCCAAGGGTTTGGGTGCAAAACCCGAGAAACTGGTCGCAGACACATTCGCAAACTTCGCTCATTAGCATGGCTCGGGTAAGTGGAACCCATCCGGCGAACCGTGCCACCCTGGTGGGGCCGGTTTGTCAATCGTTTTATTAGTATTTCACGTAGATTCTTGTAAGTCTGATGGGCCCATTATCGAGCAGGGTATCAGGTTACCGATGCCAGCAATCGCACCGGTGCCGACTCGGACCATCGTGTTGTTATCAACTTGACACACCGAGAGTGTTGTTTTGTGTTTCCGACTCCTCAGCGCGAACAATCCAACGTGGTGAGTCATGAAGTTGGATGAATCGAAGAGTTGGGGAAAAAATCGTCAAAAATTGGATGGACCAAGCGACGAACACAAAATCATTTGCCTCGAGTGTCGCGAGACCTAATTGGCGATCGTTTCCAAATGAGAAAAGTGTGCCCTCCTCCAACGACTGATTTTATGAGTCTGCCTATACACACCTTCGGCAAGGGTGTTCTGCGAAAGAAACCGAACGGAATCCCATCTCGTCTCGACACAAATCACCATCCGTACGATCTTTACGATCGAGCCCCCGCAACCGAGTCCGACGTTGACCGACTCGAGCTTGTTCCCAGTCCCGGGCTCAAACTCCCGACAGTCTGTCTCCCACAGGCTGGGGGCTCGTTCTGGAAGATTCGGTCAGTCTCGGGGGATGATTCATCCTCAAGCGACGAGACCTGCTCGGCCTATCTCCAGCTGGATAAGGTTCGCGCTCCGATAAGGTTCGGTGACATCTTGGCCACTCTCTGTGGTGCTGCTGTTGATGTTCAGCTCAGACTCCAAAACGGCAGCACGCGGAACGTTGATGACCACAACAACGATCATGATCAGATGATGATGATGATGCTGGCTGCCGTAAAGTCGTCAAATTTAGCCTGTCTCTTTCGGGAGGTGAAGATTGGATCATTTTCCGGAGTCTCGCGGAGAGCTGGCATTTGAGGTGATCATTTTCGCGATGAATTTATGAACCATCGACGAGCATTAACAGCACCCGGCCAGGACGGTGGTGATCTAAGAGATGGACCAGTGCCAGTCCCTATCCAATTCGTGAGCGTGTGAGTAAACACCAATAAATATACAGACTATCGTTAACACTACCGTTCGAATACCCAGGGGCACGTCAATCTTGTTACAAACACGGAAAAGAACCACGGCTCAGTAAATTCTAATCGGATGCCTAAGATTCTTATGTTGATACCTTTGTCTTAGGCACGAGGAAGCAATCATCGAACCCCTTTATGCTAGCATTAAGTCTTTGAAATCGTTGGAAAAATAGTACGCACGTTTATTGTAAGGCTTAAACTTGACCTTTTCGATCAGACTTGTTTACAACTTGCGAATCTGTTCAGTCGGCGATAATGAACCCATTAGATTGTTGCAGCATTGATTTGGAATAGGATTATTTTCACAATCGTGTTAGAAGTTGTGCAATTTAGAGTATTTGTAAGCCGATCTACTTTGAGGTGTTGCTATGGACGGAACTGAATTTCAAGCTCAGATTATTAATTGACCGTCGATTGAATTAATTGACACATTAAACCAAAACCAAACATTGTTGTAGTAGGTTTTATACGCTAAAACTTGAAATATTTCATTGAAATAAACAACTAGACTAAGTAGCGGATTTACTGGAATTCAGTGTTCTAAATTATCAATTAAACATTTCTTTGGGGGTTTGATAACATTTATTGCATTTTTAAATTTGTTAAAAAAGTTTTGCATTTTAGTAAATAGTAAACGAAAGAATTTTATGCATGAAAATAAGGACAGTCTTACGGCACAGAATTAAACGATCTGAAGACCTTTTTTAACAGCAAAAATTGTTCAATTATACAAAATGCATTCAATTTATGCATTTAATTTGCGGAACTGAATTTCAATTATTAATTGACTCTCGATTATTCACATATTAAACTAAAAAACACATTTTGCTAAAGTATGTTTTATCTGCGCCAGAATCTGAAATATATCATTGAAATAATTTGGAAATTGAAAGAAGCAACTAGACTAAGTATTACAATAATTGACTGTAATTCAGAGTTATTAAAATATCAATTAAACAGTTGTAGAAGGCTTTGATAACTTTAATAGTATTTTTATATTTGTTAAAATAGTTCAACATTTTAATAAATAGTAAACGAAATGGAAGAATTTCAATGATTTTTTAAATTATCTAACTATCAATGCATGGAAGCAAAGACAGTCTAACGAACCTTTTTCATTTGTTTGCTGCAAAAATTGTTCAGTTCTCTCTTTCTTAAATATGATTTTGCGAGTTAAAATGCACCAAACAAGGAAAAATGGTTTCTATTTCAAGGAGAATTATTATAGAATTATACAAAATGCATTCAATTTATGGAATGCACTCAAAAACAGACTGTCATTTATTTTAAGCTTCAAATGAATGCACTTTCACTGGTGGGCCCAAATTATCTCGCAGTGCTTACGTAGTCCCGACGACCTCCTTCACGAGCTGCAGTGCCGTTCAGATAGTGTTCGATCAGGAGAAACCCCCGCAACAAAGGTCATCATTTACGAAACGCAGCCAATTCCTTTCGGTGCATTCTCTGCAGGGCAAATCAGCAAATCCCTGCACGGCACCGATAGCCACCCGCATCAAAATGCTCGTACCGACTGGTGGGCCAGAGACTTCCGCAATCGAAAAGCCCCAACCGGCTTCTGGTGGCCGCCGGTGACGGAACGACAGGGAAATCTCGCGTACCAACGGTACGGTCCCGGTACCGTCAACGACTTGTTCGCTTTCGTGACAAAGGAAATTTGTCCAACGCCGCTCGCAGTTTTATGGAGCGCCAGCATGTTTATCCTTTCTATTCCAACAGCCACCCTCCGGGGTCGATTCTTTCTTTCCGAGAGCCCATGCCGTTCGGAAAGCACCTTACCAGATATGCCATTTATTTGAACAGGAAGTGGAAAAAGGCTCCGGTTTGGTTCAATCAATGTGCCATAAAGGCTGCCGTGGTCACCTTGTTTGCCGAAGGCTCCGAGGCATTTCTGCTCTGCTTAGCTTAGGCCACATCGCGTTACAGCAACCCATTAGAAGGACGGTTGGCGTTGGTGACGATGAAGAAACGGGTGCTTTTCCCAGGAAAGCCATACGGAGGGAACGGTTTTTCTGTTTTTAGCCTGCAGGATCATTTCTGCTTCGCGGATATATAAGCGCTTTCTCCGATTAAGTATGGTTATTTTTTTATAATCAAAAATATTAAAGTGGCAATTTAACTTACTTGTATTTGAAAAATAATTATCGGTATCAATTTATGTTTATATTTATATTAATTTTCATACTGATATTCGTTGCATACTCTAAGGATGAAAAAATCGCATTCGCCCACGCAGATCAATCTAAGCGCTTGCCTTAGCCACCGCATTTCACTACCGGTCGAATGATTTTCCGTTCCAGATCATTTAAACATCTTATGCTCCCTTCACCAATCCCCGCGCACGATCGCTTCCCTTTGGCGAAA
This sequence comes from Anopheles coustani, assembly GCF_943734705.1. Lineage (NCBI taxonomy): Eukaryota > Metazoa > Arthropoda > Insecta > Diptera > Culicidae > Anopheles > Anopheles coustani. The sequence goes on along the minus strand of NC_071288.1, from coordinate 82,369,472 downwards.
AAGTTACGTCAGCGCATGGGTTCACTAGAGCAACCATTGCGGATAATGGATCACCGTACACCCACAAACTGCGGTCTCATTTCATTACCCTCCATCCAGCAAGTCTCTTTTCCCATCTCGTTTGGTCGCATTCGCTCAGCCGCCAAACGGTGCAGTTCGAAAAATCGACGTGGACAACGTGACGATCAGCCTCATCGCACAACGCTGCGGAAGCGCATATTTATGCACAGCTCGATGCAGTGCACTCGAGTGGAAAGAACGAGTGCACGGAGTAAAGGGAATAAAAGTCCCGCTCCTTTCTATTGCCCGTCTTTTACCATCAAGTTTCTAGACAACTGATCCTACCGGATTTGACATCTTTGGTGGAAAATATGGTGTTGCTAAAAGTTTAAAAGGCACCGAATGGTTAGATAATTTCTTTCGCACACCTTAATCTGAGCAAAACTAATTTCGATCTGTCCTTGGTTGGAACTAGAAACGCTTCGCTAATCACGACGGAATCAAAGCAAAGCCTTGGAAGTTAATGGCAAGCCTTGGCACGTGGCACGTACTTGATCTTCAGCGATCTTCGATCCACTTTCATGCCTCTAAACAATCAAAATAACTTTGGAATAGAATCAAAGCGAGTCGACTAATTATTTTTGAGAAGCGAACAGTGCTCGAGTTAATTAGTTAAATCATACGAACATTCACTATTATTTTAGGTAAAACCATAGGAAACGGTGCATTCAAAATCTCGTGGGTGGAGAATGAACTAACTCCAACGCAGCGGCATTTCTCAAACATGGAAGAAACACTTTCTCACTTAGCCCGACGGCGCTGGAGAGAGGATCGTAGGACCGGGAGGACGTACGGTGCTTGGCAGCGGGAGCATGGAATGGGCCAACTAATAAATTAACGCGCTAGAAAATGAGAAATGTGCACGCTTCCACTTAGCTCCCGGATAAAGTCGAGCTCCATTACCTAATCGAACTTCCGGAACATCTGAACAAGTTAAATGTAACCCAATAGCTAATGGGCTTTCTTACAGCTTCTTTCCAATTTAATACCATAGCGGACGGAAAAGAAATAGATCAATGGTAAGGAAATCTTAAATACAGTATTTAAGAAGTGAACTGCAAGATAGATTAATATGATTAGTAAATAAATAAAATGGTGGTATGGGATTAATGAAGGAAGTTTCCATATTTCTAATTCTAAAATTGAGGATAGAAAAAATAATCAAACGAAATGGTAAAAAATCTATTTAAAAATACCTCAACCAGACATTCCAGGCAAATATTCGACATGATCTTATCACTTTACGCAAAGCTATCATTCCAATAAGAGCTGTAGCTTTTACTTTCGACGTGTGAAACTTGTGTGACTTATCATCGAGTATAATTCCCGCTACAAAACGAACGTCAACGGCTTCACCGACTTATTAATCCACCATGGGCCCAATTTCTCTACGGACACCTAGTAATTTTCCTCCCGCCAAAGCCTTCACTGGCGCATTTCACGAGGTCTGCAAACGCCGGTGACAATCACGACCTCGCCAACCGGGATTAGCACCACTAATAATCGTCAAGCTGTCTGCAGCTATTCGTGGTGAAAGATCCGTTTGGTTTGGCTTTGGAAGGGAAAAGAAGCAAAAGTAAGCTGCGTGAAATTTGTGTGAAAATAATCGCTTTTCATTTTGCGCAAAGCTCGTTGACACCTAAAGCCGATTCAATCGCGGCTGCCGGAGTTAGAAGAGCCGAAGTCAGAGGTAGATAGGGTTAACAAACGATAACATGATGTAACATACGGCTTAAACGTATTTGATGGCAGCTTACTAGCGTTTTGAAGGTGTGCTTAGCACTTGAAAATTTCATTAGTTTACCGTACAGAAATCAGATGTGATTTTATTATTATTATTCCACTATTTGGGTTAAATTAATTATTACCTTTTTGCTATTTAAATTACCTTCACCGATCATAGTCATATATACATAAAACAGTTTCGTTGATCGAACGTCCGCCGATCACACAACCAAATCCCATTTCGAAGCTGTCACTATTTTGACGCCAATATGCACAATAACTGAAACATATGTCCCACGCTATGCTTACACACACTCGCAACGAGCGGTGAATCATTGCAGACGGCGAACGGGCCAACAATCTAATCATGGTCTCATTACAAAACAATTTATGATGTGACGTTTTAATGTACTTTCGCCTCCAACGGGTCCGCCACGGGACCGACCCGGCGTAAAATGGCGCGAAAATTTATGGCCCTCCAACGCTGAGCTCCATTTTGTGAGCAATTTTTTTTATTGTTACACTTTATCGAGCCCCCTGAACGTGCGTTACCCGCTACAACCGGCCGCGTTAGGAACGGCGTTCTTTTGCGATTGCGATCGCGCTCGGGAATTGCTCTTCCGGTTCCGTAAATTATCGGTCGCTTGGGGTACGTTCGTCTGCTGGCCAGCTGGATCGTTCGCGGTCGTTCGTACCCACGTAGCGGCTGCCAATGATCAAAAGATTTCAATGCGCCCAGTGAAAGGGAACCCCCTGCAAAGTGGAACATGTTAGCAGTTCGGTGCAATTGGAGCATACTTTACGCGAGTTAAAGCTTGGTTTATTTTACACACCAACAGGAGAAGTGATTTATCTACTGCAAAACCGAAGATAATCGAGATCAGTGTTTTATGTTTTCAATCATTTGGAACGATTCATAAATTATATTTCCGCATGTGACATATGAAGTCATTTAATAATACGTTATAACACCATCGTTTCATGTAACATCAGGTATGTGTTATTTGCAACAATCCTCCGCGCAAGATCTGTATGTTGACATCGGTGGAAAAGGCTCCAATGAACATCGTAAATTTGTTTGTTTAATTTTCAACCACGACGCCACGGCTTAACACTTGCACCATGTACCACCAACGCACTGCGCGTCTAATGGAACGGTTTCAGAAATTCCTTACCAATTTCCACCGTTGCAACTCACCTCAATGATCTACACCCACGAACGCGTACGAACCAGCGTCCCTCGGCCGCCACTTCTTGTCAGCTTAGGAAATACGCACGAATTTATCTCCAGTGGAAAACGGCAGCGCTGCATTGCAAACGGTTTACTTAACGGCGGAAATCCACCGCGCACGGCGACCAAGTGGCAAAGATTTTGCCTAATCCGCAGCATACGCCGTCGGCCGAAATTGCATCCCCCACAGCATGCAATGCTCCAGCGGCCGACACACGCAAATAACGAAAACCATCCCAAGCGGAGGAGGCTGCGAATTTGCTCAACCGATGCGGATTGTGTTGTTGTCTGCTGTTGTTTGGTTTATTTTTTTCCTGTGTGTTTAATTTTGTCTGCTTGCGATATTGTTGCCGCTCGCGGAGAGACGCGTGTTGCGTTTTCGTCGAAACGATAAAGCATAAACCAAAAATCCATCCACCGTCAGATCTCCGAATGCTGTGAGGTACTCCGGACGACGACGCTTGGAAGGCCACCGCTACCGTTTCGTGCAACCAGGGTGGCTTCCATTTCGCATCGGTTCTTTTTTGTGGAAATGCCTGTCATTAAACGGGCAGCTCAAACTCAAATTACACGGTTGTGCTGTGGGAAATGCTCTTTCGATGGGATTCTGAAGGTAACTTCAGGTGGTGTTTTTCGTATGGAAGAATGATGCGTGCATCGCTGCATCCGATGCAATGCGGGAACCACGAGCGAGCAGACAAAATAAATAAAATCTTTCAACACCTACAGCCTCCCTCCGGGACAGGTGTGCGAGGAGCTTGCGAACGAAATAAACAATCGATAGGTATGGGGTTCGTCGCTTCCAGACAACATCTCATAACGCTCTGCTGTGGCGCGCACGAATAGTGCAAAGCTTTTCTGCTACGGCACTAGCTTAATTAAGTTTGCGTTCCTTCGACGCTCGATGCAATGCACGATGAACTTCCACCTTGCGCCGGGCTGGGCTTTGAGGCCTGCAATTTTCCATCGAAGTCACTCTCGCACTACCTTGTTAACCTTTCGGTAATCGCAAGATAAATCTTCCCGGTGAGCGAGACGCTAGTAGGAAACTGATATTGAGCTGTTTCCGCGTTTCCGTGAGCGCGTTGAACTTTGCCTGCTGCCTGATTTAATACAGTGCTGTACTTGGACTAGATTAACAACTATTTTCTATGTTATTCTCTATTCTAGTTGATAGGGATGCTTATGATTGTTATAACCTTTTAAAATGTGTTTATTATTGCATTTAATTAAACTACTTCCGGATTATGTATTCTTTTATGCAGTTGCTGTTAAGTATCTACGATTAGCTGCTAATCAACAACTGTGTCAAATCAATTTCAACCCGGATGATATAAATTATATTTTATATTTTTTAGCAATCAGTCTGCATTTTTTAAATAATATAATTGATAGTTTCTGGAAACCTTAACACTGAGTAAACATTTAAAGCGTCAATTTGAAAAAGTAGATTGATATTGTAGTATAGAACTATATCATAGCCTTTTTTTTACGAAATTTCATATTTAGTTATTTTTTAAAATTCAGTAAAATTTTTACATAAATAAGTCAGCCTGTATTACTACAGTTTTCGTTTGTCCAGGAACAAATTGCAAGTGTATGGTAAAAATTATTCCAATTGTACTTTATTTAAAATAACAAGTACATATACTCTGTACAATATAAAATTGTAATCGTGACTATTGTTCAAACAGGATGTCAATTTGCTTTACTAACAACGCAATAAAATACAGTATATTATGCAACTCATTATGCACCAAAACTCTCGTAACATAGCGGTAAACTCCCCCGCAGGGCAATAGCAAACATCACGACCAAACAATTAATTTTCAATTTCCCTAATTCCCATTTTCACCGAAGCCGACCCTTTCTTCTCTATCCGTCAATTTTTCGTGCACCAACATCAACGTGATATCGCAGCATCTCCGAAACATGCTCGATACTCGGAATCCAGCACGTAAGCATACGTAAGATTCTCGATCAAGCGGACCGTGTCCGAGCAATGGGATAAAAGCTTCCAGCCCCTGACGGGAAATCTGGCCGATGGTAGAGCACTTGCGCGGGCGAAATACGATCCAGAGATTCGCCGGACACCTTCTATCCCCATCCCATGGTGCTCCGTTACTCCGTCGTCCTTGTTTCAGGTTTTGCATACTGTCGCTTTGTGCTTGACAGCCGCTGAACTATCGCTGTTTCTTCATCGGAATCTCCGAATCTTGTCGACAGTCTTGTCGCTAGGGCAGCAACACGGTACCGTATGTCTTTTTCTTTCCCGATCGAATAAGAGAAGCCGGGAATTTGTATTTTTCAAGACATTTAAAGCAGCCAAGATTTGATGTAAACTACCTGGAACGTGTGGTCTCCTTTACTATGAGAAAATAAAAATCGTCTTAAAATTAATACAAAGGGAAAATAGGACAACAACTTAGTCACTGTTGTTTGTAGCAAAACTGGTACGATCTGCTGCTGGTGGCTTAACGTCGGTTACGTAAGGAGCAAGATGGAAGTGAAGCAATATTAAACACTTTTACCTGAATGTACCTTTTTTCAGCCGCGATCAGCCCGCCGATTCGTTGGGAATAAATAAATCGAATCGCGTCTCCAGCGTCCATTTCACACTTGCCTTCATCTTACTAGTCGTGTAATGGAACCTCTTGTTTGAAAACCGACAACTAAGAAAGAAAAATCGCCAAGAGAAAAGCAACCCAGCTGCACGACAAGAAACACAGGGCGCGCACATGTCACGGGGTCGAAAGTAAATATGTCGATTATCCATCGAAGTTGGCGGCTGGCGAGACGAAACACCGACCGTTGCCGCTCGTCAAACGTGCTGTGGCATAATACCATCCGCTGCCATTTCTTCGGCCGAAGCGAGAAAGACAACATGCGACGCACCAAGGAGGAAAGTGAATCCAATTTCTTCGCTCCCGTCGCTGGGTAAGGCCCGACCCCTCGGGCCATGCTCCCGTTGCGGTCTTCCCGGGTGGGTGTCTCGATGCGGCCGATTGATGAGTGGCGCCGTTTTAGTGATGGGTTTTTACGGCACGGCCGACTTAAACGGGACCATTAAATTGATCACGATCGATTGGTTTGCCGGTGTGGGAGGAATGAGCGGTGGGAGTTTGACGCGAGCGATCTATTAGTTACACGCACTAAATCAGGGGAAGCGGGCTGTTCGTAAACGAAATGGCCCGTAAATCAGTGAATGTGACGATATAAAACTGAATGATTGGGTAATTTTGCCAAAGAATGTCATTTGGGCTGACAAGTTGTTTTTTTTTTCTGAACATCATTTAAATAATCTAAACTCGGACGTAAACCGCAACGATTCGCACAAATTATAGTTCTCATTGGCCTACCGTCCCGTGGTCTGGACAAACAGCATCATTTTCGCATGCACACAACAACCGACAGAAGTTGGAACACCTGCGAGCGAAACCGAAAAGACACACCGATAAATTACAGTGTTTATTTAGGATCGGGCGGAACGTATTTTTTTCAATTTTGCAAACGCTTTTGCAGCGCGACCAAACCACGGACGCGGACGCTGCGAATTAATGCTCCCAAATTATAGACCGTATTTTAGGTATTTGACGCACTTCGCAGGCAGTTGCGGTATGCTGACGCATTCGGAGGAGCGTGGTGTTGATTTCCACCGTTGGAGAAAACCTGAACCGTAAAGCGAAACAGTTTGCCGCAAATATCGACACGATAAGTGCCGTCGGAACGCCCGCGAGATACTAATCTAGTCTTGTGCAAGAAGCGCAACGCGGCAGAAGTCGGCCCGTGTCAACTGGACCTCAATTTGTCTCCCGCCAGCAAAGCCCGGCATGCCGATGCCAGACGATGGTGCCTACGATTAGCATAAAAGAGGGCTGTTCCCTACCACCTTCCTGCGCATGGGTGGAGGCACCGGGTGGCCTATGTGGCTGGCTGGTTCAGGGCATTCCAATGCTGCCCTGTGGCGTGCCGGGATGGGAGAAAATTATTAAATCTATTACATCCAACGACAATGCACGAAATGGGCTCGAAGTCGATGCTAGGCCAACGCCGACATACACGCACACGATTATTTTATGTCACTCCGATCCGCAGGACAACGAGCGTTCGAGAGCAGCATAACCACATCATGATTAATGATTGATCGAATTAGAGTCTCAGCCGGTCGTCGTCGTCGTATTATACATTTGCACGGTGAGGGAGCATTCAAATTAAGTCCCACGGGGCTCGCTAAGACATACGTCACCCAATGCGCTCGAACACACACATCCTTTGTGTGTCGGAGGAGAAATGCATCGACCCGGGTGACACGGAATGGTGCAGATCAAAGAAATGTCCCATGCCGGCATGCTCTACCTATATGAGGGATGAAGGGCCTGAGCTTTGTAGAAGAAATGTGAATGGATTGAACTTTCCTCCGTTGCGTAACAGATCACACTAGGAGGTTCATAAATCAGCATAAGTAGAAAGAAGGGCTCGCAATAATAATGCTAATAAATTAACCACGGCTTGTTCAGGCCAGACGAGTTAAGTCTCATTCAAAAGAGAGCGAATTAGTTTGTCCCTTTGAACTAGAAAATGAAATTTACCTTGGAATTATTATGACAACTATGTTTACCGGTTTACTCTTGGTAACCATCGGTACTTAAGGAAATTTGAAGTAAGCGTACCCCAAGTAGATTAAAATGCTTAAATAAATTCGTCCTGGCGTTGTTTTTGTAGCTGTAACCATCATTCACTTGTGAAAAACTAAACTCATCCGGAAAAAGAAATTACCAGAGGAAAACTTACTGGTTTCAATAAGTACAAAAAAGTTTTCAACCGCATAGTCATTTAGAAGGTATTTTAACAGTCGTCACATTTTGTTCTCTGATAAATAATTCAACAGTCGGTACATTTGATGAACTAATTTTCCCCATTCATGGTTTGCCTTCTTACCGAGCAGTTAAAGAATGTAGTAGTTTTTCTTATCGTTGAGTGCCATAAAATTTTATAACATCGGGATAGACCGTGATCCTTATCCGTGAATCAGATAATAATAATTTATCAGGATTGTCAGGAAACTTCTGGTATTGAAATCATGTGTGGCATTGCTGTTATGAAAAAAATCTTTTTTAAATATTTCATCTGAAACGATATTTTGGATATAAAAATATCAAATACAGTTCAGTGTAAAAGACAATTTTTCAAACAAGTTTACCCAATATTTAAACATTCAAAGTACTGCAAATATTTAACCCTACTATCATATTTCGACGCGATTAACCCTTCGCGCTCGAGATCGTTTTCGCCTACGCGAACCAGCAACTCGAATCGAAATTGACAACATTGGTAAACGCAGTGGCGGATTTAACGGTGCGCGGACTGAGCGGCCGCGGTGCTCGCCCAGAACCTTCAAGGGTTCCCTTCATCCTTACACAAAAATTCTATAGACTTCATCGATTTTTTTGAAAGATCGACAAGTAATAAATTATAACCGATCAATAATGGAAAATTTTACTGCATCCTATAAACATAACATTTCGCCAAGAACCATGACGAAATAATAAAAGGATGGTTCAGTATATAATCAGAGTTGAAGAGTATCAATTGGAAACAAGCATGCATTTGCATAAAACCAACAGAATTTTGGAATATATCAAGCATAGGCAGTTTCAATGCAAGCAATGTGTTTTTGACATGTCCTGTTAAATCTATATCTATAAAATTCTTGTGTCACGGTGTTAGTGTTCAAACTCCTCCTAAACGACTGAACCATTTAAACTCAAACTTTGCACACACGTTCCTTAGGTATGAGAATAGGTTTTTAACTATGTCTCATATCTGTAAATTTTATACTTTTTTAATTAATTACAATTTTCTATCGTCATAAATTGGTTTGTTTGTTTTGTTTACATTCAGCAATGACACATAAAGTGAACTACAACAAGTATAAACGGACACAGCAACATGCCTTTTGACATACTGTGGTGGTGAGTTTAATACAAAAGTGGTGAATTTAATTCAAACAAGTCGTTTCATATAAGTGACGATAGTAAAATCTTTGTTAATTTTTGGTAATAATAACTAATGTTGTTAATTGGTGGTAGTAGAATATGTGTTCAAATTATTGTTGCTTAGAGCAGTGAGAAAACCTTCTCATTTACCAGTGTTGTGAAAACGAATATCAGTATAGTTACCACTCGCGAGGCTATGAACTCGCGAGTAGGGACGAGCATGCTTATTCGTCACGTTTACATGCAATCCAACGTGGCGTAAGTTTTACTGTTACCAGGACAAAATGCGGCGCATAGTCATGATAGAACAAAACGTATGTTCAAACATTAATGTCGCTGAATTTAGTCCGACAAGCTATGATTAGTATCGAGGATCGTTGCATGGTAATTAAAAATTTACCGCTAAGTTATTGTTATGTTTTAGGTTCGCCGAATCGAAGTGCATTTAATTTGATGGACACTGAAATAAGTCGTGAACTGCAGCATAATATTGCAGTCATGTTGGATATCGTTTCTCACAACGTATCAATATTGACTGATGAACAAGCATATGTTTACCCAAGTAACATTTCCAAAACCTAATAGACTTTTACAAGTTTTATCAATGTTTTAACATGGGTGTACCAAGTCCAATTGGTTTTTTAGAGGTTTCCCAGCAGGCAAAATAGTTTTAATATTTTGACATCCTTTTGAGGATAGCTATAAAACCGATCATTAAGTCTAAAATCTTAGTAGACTTGAAGAGTCTGTAAATACGCTGTTAAGTCCTTCTTAAAACCTTCTCTTTAAACCAATCAGTGATTTTTGGTCTAGAAAAGGTTTTAAGGGATGGTTTTGACAACGTTCTGTAGAGTGGGCCCTCTTACACTTAAAACGGGTTTATGAAGGTTTTATCACAGCCTTTAAGATATTTTACTCTTAAAATGGAACTTAATGATGAGCATGAACAACATCGTTAGAACCATGATAAAACTTAAAATGTTACTTGGGTACGAACGCATTATCATGGCAGTATCAACGGGAGTATCTTTTTTTGGATGCCCCCCAAAGTGGTATCTTTTTTTGGATGCCCCAGTCCGAACTGGCAAAACATTTCTCATATCGCTCTTGCTTTCCAAAATACGAGCAAACAATGACATTGCAATACCAGTTGCTTCATCTGGAATTGTAGCTGGAAATGGAGGTAGAACGACGCATTCATCATTTAGGATATTTTGAAACATCAATAGGAACACAAAAGCCGTATGAAACAACAAAAATCAATCACTCATGGCCTAGGTCATGCAACAGTGAAAAATAATTATCTGGGAAGAATGCACCATGGCAAAGAAGCATTCTCTTGAGGCGCTGTACAGAACACTCAAAGACGTGAAGTGTAATAAAGATTGTTCCAGTAATACAGTAGATCCCTGCAGTACGCTATTCTCGATATACGCGAATTCTCAATACAGATTTTTTTACAACTGACAGCCCATAGGGTTGCTCGACTTCTATTAGTCAGTTTTACTTTGTTTTGGTAGAATGAAGTTTTTAATATGCACTTTTTAACAGAGATATAATGAAACAATGGAAAAAATGGAACACTTATTAGTTATTTGGATAAAAGATATGTTAAATAAGCGGTTCCCTCTCAGTGTCAACTCTTCAATATGAAGTATAAACTATATGGCAGAGGAAATCCCCAATACGCGAATCGATATACGCTATTGCGTTCGGTCCCAAACATTCGCGTACTGCGGAGACCAACTGTACTGTGTTTCTCCTCTCAGGTGATTTCAGGCAAACTCTTCCCGTAGTGCCACGATCCACCTATGCTGATAAGATCACCTGAACTTGCCTTACTCATCGGTGTTGTGGAGCAATATTGAAAAACTTTAACTAAGCATAAACAGGCGCGTCCAAATGCTACAGGATCCATCAGCTTTTACTTTCTCCAAACAGTTATTAGACATCGGCAATACACCTTAGCAGATTCTTAAAAAGCTCTAATAGAAACCCAATTTAGAAAACTAATATGTACGTCATACATGGCTTACCAGGCGTACATAAAACATCGTTCATTCAATTGGTCTGCTTGATTATTAACAAAATAAGGATGATAATCATTAGCAGCCTCACTATAAGCTTTTTACGACGTAAAAAGTGTAAATACAATGAAATTAATGTACTTAAGAAATATAATGTGACCGTTAAACCAATTTTTAACAACATCAAACGGGTCAGCTAGTGTTTCTATACATTTGAAAAAGCTGCAAAATATTTCCAATAAAAACCGTTAGTTTTTGTAAAACGGGGTACGTGTTTAACCGAATATTTTATATCTGGATTTTAATCTGTAAAGAAAAACTATATAATTTCTCTACTCACACTATTGAATGAGAATTGTTAGACAAGATTGATAAAATCAAATTTCGAGGAGTCAGCCTGTAAACTTCTTGATTGTAGAATAAAAGAACTGCAAGACTTGATCGGCTCACCAGCTTCAACCGGCTTGGCGCTGTAGCAGCGGCGCTCGAGTCGGTGCTACGCTACTGCTGGGCGCCATATCGGCGCCGCTCGAGTGGAAAGGGTCAGACAAGAAAAAAGAAATTCTTATTTCCCAAAAGTCACTTTATAGAACACGATCTTAACAGTTGTAACTACAGTTTAAGGGCACAGTTAACATTTTCTCGTTAGAAGAGTAACATTAAATAATCAACCAGTTGATAGAGATGTTATAGATTTTACTTATCGGTTCGATTTATCGTGCCTTTGTTGCACAGTTTCTCGCCCATGCCAACGCCAGGGCGTAAACAAGATTCATTTGTTTCACAAAACCCAGGAAGTCGTGTGTTTTCAGACTTGTGCTCACTCCAACGTTCGGAGTTCGGAACAGCCACGGGGCAGTGGCCCGGGAGGCACATTTGCACATCATTACGCAAATATGAATACGTGCCCCTTTCGTGCCACCGGTAAGTGCAAGTGCAGCAAGTGCATCGCCAGCTCGATCCGATCGGGAGCCGCCGATAGAACATTATCTTATCGCGTCGCTTGTGGCTGGCTCTCGGCATGCAAATCGGCGAACGGCGCAAGAACATGAGTCTCCCATTTCGAGCGTCGCGCACAAGCCGGGGCGATCGCTTCCATCCGGTAACTTTATCGCCATTTTGTCTCTAATGGACCCGGCTCGGGTTGCTATGATTAATTCGCGCTTATCAAGATTTATCAGTAGTTTATTAATGAAGGTCGTTCGGGTGGTCGGAAAACGAATCCTCCCACTACGATGACCAGTTAACTCAGGCCAAACCGGTCAAACCGTTCCGCGACGCAGTTCACGCACCCGACCGTCGCCTGGCGGAAGTAGAAGACCCCCTGTGGGGACTATTTGGCAAACACGCTCGAGCCAGGAACGGAAGATATCACCAGCCACAAACCGATAGACAAATCGCGAAAACGCCTCAGTGTAAGTCATATGCTCGCATGCTTGCACATCAGCGGCGTGTGAGTTAGAAATCGAAAGCGGTTTTCGGTGATGATGTATGGCGCCCACTGGAACAACCCAGGGGTACCGCGCGGTGTCGATGTATCTCGGGCCCATTAGCACAAACCTAATGATCGATGATGGATGGTTGGCGCAAAATAGCGTGTGTTATGCATAAGACCAACTACGACGAGTTGCTTCCTCACAGGATCCCCGCAACAGAAGAACGAACAGGAGGTTATCTCTCGAGGCGGTTAAGAATGCGGCAACAACAACGGTGACAAATGAAGCATCGCGATGCAATAATGTGGCGCGTAGGCGATTAATCAGCATTAAGCGACGAGATTGGCTAAGGAAAAAAATAAGCAACCCCTAACCTCACCACAAGTCCCGAGGGGGCAGCGAAAATAAACACATCAATGTGAGGTAAGCTTGTTAAAAATATCGAGAAATTACCGATACCAACCAATCATGTTCCGTATCGCACACGGTAAGGCCTTTAGCGTGCATCCGATAGTGTGTAAACTTCCGACAACGGAACATGACACCGTGATAATAGACACATCTTAAACTATCAACTAGAAACGAACAGAAACATTTAAGTCCCTAGTAGTTTCATTAGCTTATGATAATCTGTTATTGTATAGTAAAATTGTTCTAAAATGTCATGCATATTAAAACATAACATCCATTTCAAGCCATCCCAGGGTTAGATTAAATCCAGCAGTTAAATAAAACAAGAGGAAAAACATTTTTAGAGACTTTTATAAATTCTTGCCTGCTATAAAAAAAAACCTATCTCGTTCAGAGTTTCTCGTTTAAAACAAGGTAAAATCATAATCAACACCAAAAACCCTCTGTAAGGGTTCTAAGAATTTAGTTTTTATCTATAACTTCAGAGTCAATTAGTAAGCTATCTATCTGGCATCAGATTGTATTCATGCTACACTTATGTCGGAGGGAATCGGTTTAGATTTTTGTATGATAAGCAGCCTTTCTGTTGTTGACTGGAATATCATTCTAAAACATTTGCTAATTCTATTATTAATCGAGAACATTGTTGAAAAGTATCAGCCAGTTTGATTAAACTCTGTGGTGAATAGTTCGCTAAGCATTGACAATTTAATTTACACTAAATACAAACAGCGATTGACAACGCATAAATGGAAACTTTCTGACTCCAAAGCGAAGTCGAGCATATTTGAGAAAACACGGAAAATGACCCAATAAACAAATAACAATTTTCTAAACTGTGCACATCGAGGACAGAATGGAGTTAAACACACTACATGCGGTTACGTAAGAATCATTTGGTGCGCAAAAATAGTCCTTGGCATTGCACCATTACCCAAACGAATGCGACGCACCACGTGACGCCATCTTCAGTGGCCAACAAACCGGCAACCGGTAACATCATCTTTCACAAGAATTTCATTCGCGGTGTGACACTCTCACCGGAGGCGAGAAAAACAAGCAGCTTTACATAACGAGATCATTATTGCGCCTCAAATCTAAGCTGTCGGTATGCATACTAACCCCATCCTCGCACCTTTTCGCAAGTCACGATTTGGCGAACATCAAACGCCGCACTGTTGGAGTCCTTTAGGCACTGGAAACAGGTCACTCACGCTGCAGCCAATAAAGGAAGCAGTTCAACACGTTGCCCTAGGATTGTTTTCTTTACGGAGCTTTTCGGTAAGTGATCCAAATGGGTTATTAGCTCATAGTTTGTGGCATAAAAATAATTTTATTTTTCCTATAACTCAGTTCAATAAGTGTATAATGTTCCCAAGGTCTTTTTTACGGTCAATAATAGATCCAATCAAGCTGCGGTATCTTATGAAAATGAACTGTTACAGGCGTCAGACTATAAAAGTTCAGAAAATTTAACACATTGAAGAATTGTCTCCGCTCCCAAGCCACTGGAGTAAATGCAATAAACAAATGACGTTATTCTTAATTAAGACTGGTTGTTTCGAGGAAAACCGGGTTAAGCTTGAGTTACTCCCGGATTTACCAATATTTTTGATTTAGAAATAAGTTTTAGGCTAATTTTTCCGACCAATATTAAAAATTGAGTGGTGCATGGGAAACGGATCTGAATATATTTAAATCAGAGTAGATGTTTGTTACTTTTCTTTCTTCACTATCGAACTCGATTATTAGTCGCTTTCGAAGAAAGTATATAATTATGCATTCTGATCATTCATTATCAAAAGCTAATCTTTTCGCCGATTTGAGACGATTTTCAGACGGTCTAGCGGTAGTTTTTCAGTTCTTTCGATCGCTCGTATATTCTAGTGCAAACCGTCCCAGTTTCGGCTGCCTGGCGAGCAACATGAATTAAATCTACGTTCATCAAACTTCCGCCCGTATTTAAATGATGTGGCTTCCAAAGGTGAAGGTGATACCTGCATCGCAACCGATCTCCATCGATATGGGTGCGCTAGGTCGTTTGTACAAAGCGCTTCCGTCATCCATCAACCTGCCGGTGTTCGTTTCCTGATCCTAGTAGTATTGTTCATCTCTTAGAAAAGCGCCTTCGTCCGCTAACGGCAACATTGGCACAGCATTTAAATCTCAGTTTCGACTAATTTGTCAGCTGCTCTGCCCATTGATGGATTTATGACTAGATACAGTTGGTTTACTGCTACCATTAGCTTCTTAAGAATTAGCTTCCTAAGAATTGCACATTTCATTAGGATTCCATTACGACACAAGCTGTATTTTTGTTTTTGTTTTGGTTTTCCACCAATGGATAAGTTGCATTTCGTCGTGATTCTTGGAAAGAAGGAGCATTGAGTATCACACAACATTGTTTTATCTAATACTCTTCGCAATTCTGGGAGCATAAAAAATATCATTTCAAAATCCGGTGATTTACCAAACTTAATTTTGTTAGTGATAATTTTTAACATGAGACTGAAATTTATTCTTAAGCATTTTCTTAAAAAATTAGCATGCTTGAGAAAAATTTTTCCGATCCGATTTTGAACAGATTCAAATTACAAATGAAAGAGAACTGAATGACCGAATACCAAACAAATAAAAAAAAAAGCGAGAAAGCCAACGAGATCCACGACTTCCACAAGTAAAAGGCAACGAACCACACACCGGCGGAGCGGTAAGAATTATTTTTATGCAAATGAAGCTGATAAACATTTTATTGCTTTCGCATAAGCTTTCGTTTCGATCCTTCGTTCTCTCTTTTGCGGCCACACTTCTTTCCCTTTTCGACGGTTCTTTTTACTGTACGACAAAGAAAAAACATAGCAGTCAAAAAGTAAAAGAACAAAACAGCACAAAACAGCGAACTCGCTGGCTCAGAAAATGTTGCCCGCACTGTCACAGCATGACATCATTCCCCCAACATGGGGAGAGCATCATCACACCGCGGCCAACATTGCCGCCGACGGGATGTTCTTCTGCCCCGCAGCACACCACAGCACAAAAGGGAAAACTGGCTCCAGCTATCGCCGTCCGGTGGTTCTCTGTGGATGAACAATTAATTCTGCGAAATGATGCACATTTTCTGTCGGCGCAGATGATGCGATGAAAACTAGCAGCTCAACATTCGAAGAAAGCTTAGCGAGCGGGGGAAAAAAACCAAACGAGATGACCAATCGACCGGCGTAGCCAGGGAAAATCCAACCCATAGGGTGACCAATAGAGAGGGCTTCTTAGAAGTGGTCAAATGCCAATTGATGATGTTTCCTTCGCCACATACCAGCTATAAAACCCCGCGCCAAGCTCGGGAGCTATAAAAAACTGGTCCTTAAAAAGATACAAAGATAGCATAAAAACGTTTCAGACAAAGTTTACAGCACATCAACGACAGCGTTTAGTCACAACATGTGGCTGAGAAATCAGTCATCGGGAGACATTTTGGCGACGGTTTGACAACGTGGCGACCACTATCGCTGGTAGAATCGGTGCCTCAACTTTAGGGTTCACATTGCAGGAAAGGGTGCTTCTGACGCACCTCTTTGCTCCAATCACTCTCCAATGAAGCAACATTCCGAAGTGTTATCCTTTGGTTGCTTATCCTAACCCATTAATTTTACCCCAACCGTGGCATGTCCTTTTTGTAGGCTGCCATGTTTGAATGAAGGGGAAATTATTTTTCATTTATCTGAATCCATTTCGGAGATTTTTATTTGGCCAATAAGTGAAGAAAAAAAGTATCAATGAACTTAAAACATTAAAAAATTCACAATAAAACGAAAAGTTACAGAGATTATTTTACAAATCGCTCAAATCGTTCTCCTTTGGTAGAGAGGTTCAGTTGTGTTTCCCAACATCGATCGTATGTTTGTGTGTGTCTGTTGTATAAATTGCTTTAGATCTTCTTTTACGCAGTCCATGCTGATTTTAATACCAACGACAAACGTTTCCAGCCTTAAGACGTACCACATAATCGAACCACAACCCCTTTTTGTAGCACCAAACTCCAAAAAGCGGTGATAAGAAGCCGACTGAATTGAACAGTTCGAGTCCGTGAGGATGCTGATAAACCCCAGGCAGGACGAATGGCGTCCGGAGCGGCTCAGGGAAGGTACCATCTTTGAATTTTGCGTTAAATAAAATACCACCACCAAAAACAAACCGCCGTCTCCGAGGCGATCGGTTTCGATGGTAGGTCTCCCGATTCTCGCGAGATCTAAGCCCGTGGCGAAGGATGGACGGGCGGGACGAGCCGAGGTGACCGGGGCCGGCAGGTGAGTGATGTTTATTTGAATAAATTTGCATAAGATTCAACAACCCCATCCATCGCGCTCGGGCGAGCTCGTTTTTATGAGATGTTTTGGGGGTAAAACGAGCCAATAAGACTAATAATACCGGTAATATCTGGCTCGCGTCCAAAGCACCGGACGCTTACCATGGAGGTTTCATCTAGCAAATGGGGGTTTACGGCAAGTCGAGAAAGCAATACCCGCCAGAGAGTTACGTTCGATTACAATCGAGCCCTCGAGTGAGGTTGAATTTTAGTTCTGCGATTTTCTTCCGATCACGAATACTATTTCCCACACATTTGGCAGGGGTGGGGCTGGTTTTGGAAAGGGAATCTCGTTCGCTAGCGATTATCGTGATTTAACTGCTCAAGGATTATTTGCACTAAAATTAAGGTGGATTTCTACGGCAGATAAGATCGAAAGAACGGTAGATATCGACAGTAAAGAAAACAAACACACAAACAAATCTTTAAGGGCAAGTCGCCGATCTTCATCTTCTTCTTAATCTGAACTAGAGTTTTTTCTGATTCTTCACCACGGTTTACATTACTTTGTCACCTTGCAAGTGGACAGACAATCTACTCGGGAATAGGGAACATTCTCTTGATCGGAACTGGATCCCACGCTCCGGCTATTCTGATTGTTGAGAATTTTAGTAAACGAAAATGTACTATTATGTTATTACACAAATTATTTTGATGTTCACATTAGTAACACCACGCTGTGATTTGTACCATTAAATGTGCTCGATGATGAATGAATTTAAAAAAACTACGTTTTATGATTTCCTAAACAGAAACATAATAACAGTTAAAATGCTGATCACATCACTTAGAACCTATAGACGTACCGTTTACTTACAGTAAAATAACATTTTGTAGAATAGGGGTGGACAAGGTACAAAAAGACTACCTACTTTTATCTCATTAACCCATTAAACCTATCCCGGTTGACAGAAATTTAAATTGTTGCTGGTACTATGTGGTTCCAGCAAGTAAGATGTATTTTATAACAAAATTTATTTGCAGATTTCAACTAAAAGCATTTGAAGTGATTGAAGTATAAGCAAACACTGCGTAAAAAATCGGAAGTAATGTTTTTATTAAACTTAGAGTGTTTTTTATGAATTATCAACGTTACTTGAATTTTTTGAGCACGAAAAATTATTTTACTTTCGATGTAAAAGTGGAACAAAATAGGTGCAAGGAAATGTGGTTTGGACTGAAACGAAATTTCTATGCATTCTTACACTGACAGCTGCGTTCATCGTGCAAAAAATTGGATACTAAAATAGCAGATTAAACATTTAATCTCTCTTATTTAACAATGGTGAAAGTAAATACCAGTTTCTAAGTTAATTTAAAGAACACACCAACATTCATTTATTACATTCATATTAATAACACCACACAACACATGTGGACAAAACCTGGTACACAGATGTGCCAAAATTGAAACCAAGTGGCCCAAAATAGCGACAAAAAATAGGAAGTTGATAATTTTCAGCGAAAACATAAAACAAACTCAAAAATATGTATTTTATTGCATGCTCAGACAGCTACTCTACATTGCCATACCAAGTTCATCGTTATATAATAATATAATGAATGCAACGACTTCTTGTGTGGTGACCCTCCACTAAGCAGACCAAAAGTGGAAATTTTACTTTAGTATTTTCGATGAAACAGTCAAGTGTTGATTTATATTGTGTTGTTTATCTTTTGGACTTTTAGCGCATTATCCTCTTAATTGGTCTATTCGCATTTACTTTGCTACTCTTTACCGCGGATAATAGGGACTCTACTTTTTTTTAATTTTTTTTTTTGCCAATGCCCCCAGTTGCGCGGTGAATAAAAGAAACATAATCCTGAAACTTACGAGCAGCGTTTCATGCAGGGATTCGTTACCGTTTGGGAGGCTACAGGCTTTCTAGAAGTTAACCTCAGCCCCTCCCAGAGGATCAGCCCAGGGTTCCCGAATATCGGTCACCTTTACAGGGCGCGCATAAACGGTCGTGATTTTAATGTTTGCGCTGCGGCTCACTATTGCACATTGCTTATGAGTTGTTTTCCCTTTCTTTTCGTACCCGGCCCATGCACCCCACAACAATAATTCGATTCAGCATAACTGGAGCGGCTGAAGAGGCGAAAGAAACCGAAAAGTGCCACGGCATAGTGTGGCCTCCGTTGCCGCCCTTCGGAGCGCCCTTGCAAACGCGAATGCAGTTGGCGCACTGCATTGAAAATGCAGCGACCACGGTTGTTGGCCACGTGGTTCGCTCACGACGCTGGAAATACGTAACAGCGCACACTGCACCCTCACCCGTAATGGACACCGGGGGACACAGATATAAATACCGTAAAAATAAACCTCCGCTAAAGCGTGGTGTCCGCGACGCGAAACATGACAACGACTCGAAAATGCGATGAATGGACAGGGCGTGATCGAGTTTGGTGACCAATGTTCACCACACTGCCACTCCAGACGGGAACGTTCGATATAGGACCGATAATGCACACGGCGTGATCGTTTGTGAGATGACATAATATAGCCCCTTTGCTTGTTTTTTTACTTTAAATAAACGATTTGCTTTTACAGAAGGGACAATCAGACTGCGATAAATGGAGAAAACTCATTGACGAAATTATCATGTGATTATTTTTAACCGTGTCTAAATTAAAATTCGAGCCACTCAACTGTGTGTCGTTGCTTTCCTTTAGTTTGGTTAGTTACTTAAAATTTTCTCTCATTCCACATAGTTAGCAAAACATGTAACCAGTACCTACCTTTTACGGCGGATACATAAATCCCATCAATATGACACCCGGTCTCGCAGCAAAACGCATTAGATTGAAATCTGCTAATTACTTCTTCTGTATCCAACGACGGACGCGTTCTAAAAACAAAACGACGGGGAAGGATTGATTCATCATCGCTCCGTGCCATCACATTCCGGCCATTACAAATCCCAAACTTACCTTGTGACGAGGAGAAGGGAGGTGGGAGGAAATCGCGATCAACATCATAAACTTCATCATCTTCATCAGCACCGTTCAGCCTACGCCGCAGAGAACAAATTAGCAAAGCGGAATCGTTCCAAGCCGGCACGATGCTAATTGGAACAGTAAAGACAACTTAGAAAATGCCACCAACGTCGTCAAGGATGTTAGGAAGGAAAACCCAAACGCTCGCATCGGTTTGTCCCGGGGAAGGGAAGAGGAAAGCGCACGGCGGGTGGCATGAACCCGATCGAACCCCGTCGGATCGATGACCCGCCACTTTGGGCGGCATTTCGATGGTATCAGAAGGTGCTGGTGCTGAAACAAGGAACGAAGGTGAAGAAAAAGATTCCAAACATTAGAGATGAATCGAGTGGGCGAAAGGTAAGGTCCGGTACCGTTTTCCCCAACACGCACAGAACTAGCCGGCTCGAGGACTTGAAGTGACAGTTCCACCGACGAGGTTCCCGCTGTGCCAGGTGTTGATCTTATTTGATTAATTAATTGGCACGGAGTGGAACTTTACTGCCCACCACTCTGGATGGACATCTGGTCGCGATCGTAAAGTCGTAGACAAAACAACTCCCAAACCGCGACCGCGAGTCCCGGTTGGAATGGTTCAGCCAACCTAAAAGCCAACCCAATCGATCACTCGAAAGAGTGCGTCGTCGGAAGTGCTGGCGGCGGCTGGCAGCAGCTCGGTCGCGTATACGCCAAAAGTCCTCTCCCCGCGCACCAGCGCCTCGAGGCAGCGGCCCGCGACGGTCTTATCTTCCTGGCCGAAGTGCCGAAAAGTGTTCGCCGCCTGACGCAACCGGTCCGCTAGCCATTCGATCCGCTCCGGCTCGTTTGGGTCATCCTCCAGCTCCAGGGTGGCCGCCGTGTAGTAGTAGTTCGCTCGACATAGCGACGGAACCGGCACCTGCTCGCTTCGTGTCCGCCGATCGACGAGCTGAAACATTGCTTCACACTTCATCGGTTGCTTAAGCCTGATAAGATAGAGAACCCCACGGGAAAGCAAACGATGGAGATTGGTTTGCCATTTTCATGCCCTCTAGATCTATGATGCTTCCATGCAGCGGAACCGCGTCTACTCACCGATGGTAGGTCGCTGCCCGGGCAAGAGTTACGGAGCAAAGGAGTTCCTCTTTTTTTCCGTCCAGTTCAGCCTGTTGGAACGCCTGGTTGTACTTTTCCAGCGCTTCCCGGTACTGGCCCTTCGAGAATAGGAACCTTCCATAGGCAAAAAGCGCTTCCGCCATGATGGACGGTTTTGAAGCTAGAAAGCAAGATGATAATTTGTGAACGTTATCCAACGAGCTGTAAAATTCGTGGGTTTACTTTTCAATGCTGCCGTATGAGCGTCACGGATGTACTGTTCCTGTATCCACGCTGAAGCCGTTTTGCAGTCTTCCGCAAGCTGCCGGTTGACGTCAAACAGTAGAGTGTTGATGGCGACGATCAACCTTTCGCCGTTCTCATCCAAAGTTGTCAACGTTTCCTCCATATTCTCCTTTTCCAAAGACGTCGTTGCGTGTTCCAGCATTTTCATCGCCTCCAGATGGTTCCGCTGTTTGATGAGAAACCCCGCATAGTAGTACCGCACCAATGCATCCCACTTAACACGCCCCACCGGGCAGCAATCAATACAACGATCCAGTGCGATCAGGAAGAACTGCTGCGCCAACCAATGTTTTTCGGAATCCCGTACCAGTTTCCTCGCAATCGTCAGCAGCTCACTCAATTCACTGTCGAACCTTTCCAGCTGCTTGTTCGCTTCGGCCGTTGCTAGCGAGTCGCGGAAAAAATCCAGCAATGGGCGTGAGTGTCGCAGACGCCGGTCCTCAACCGAAGGGTCTGATGTCGGTCGGACGTACTGGTCCTCGTACTCGATCAGATGTAGCACCAGGAAGGCCGCGTTGACATACCCTTCCTCGTACAGCTCGCTGGCGATGGCCTCGTAGTAGGGAATTCTTTCACGCCGGACATCGTTTGCGGTGAGTCTGGGCACTTTCTTTCGCAATCGCAATTTTATTTGTGTCAGATGTCCGGTGAAAGGTGTCGTCAGACCGGGACGGATCAGGTTCTGCGATGACATTTCGGATGTAACTGACGAAAATAACCTGCAAAGACTACTATGATACATTTACACGATAATACACGGACTTTTCCCCATCTGCAAGAGCCTGAAAATTGCAAAGTTGAATTAATGAAGACTTGTTCTTGCATTCCTAGACACAAATCTGAATGTCTTATTAATCCATTCCAAAATATTATTAGGTTAAACCTTGATCTTCTGAAGGATGAAATCGGCAAATTATATCTTCCAAATGATCGGTATTGTACTTGAAGAGCCTTTGATAAACAATTTTCGCTTCAATCGAGGCAATCACGAGCACGCGGCCATAAAAGGATTCTCTCAACACTTCCCTCAGCCGGGTCCTTGTGAAGCGCGCAAACAAAGCGAAACGTCACAGCCCGGCGACTCCGAAAAATCCTGCTCTCTGTCACTGCCAAGGCTTTCCGTGGGCACATTGCACACGGTGAAGGTGAAACCGCCTCCAAAGGCGGTGAGTGGCTCGAATCGCCAATCAAACCCGTGTCGTCAAATGGACCTGCTGCGTACCCGACCCCCGGCCGGAACATACGCAGCATGCATCCCCATTAACACTTCGATCTGCACACGTTAGTCGTATAGACCAACGTCGTCGTCCGCTTGCCGTCCGATTATTAGCTACGCCCCATTCAGTGCCTGCCGTGCGACAGCTTGATCGTTTCCGCCAAGGTTGACCCCAAAAATTCACCCCAGATCCGCGAGTCGCGGTCCTAGCGCACAAGTGGGCACTTGTTCCGCGGGCTAACCATTCCCATCCGGCTTATGGTGTGGTGCACTTTTTTCTTTCGAATTTGTTGAAGTTCAAGTTTAAAGGTCTGCCCCTCGGCCACTTCAACAGAGCAGTGTGTCTACGTGTTTGCGTTCAGCCCAAGTTCTGAGGTCTGGAATTCTTTACATGCTACACCACACAAATAATCGACCGTTTGTGGGCCAGTGGTGCGTTCTCACAGAAACAAAAAAAACCTTGCCCATTGCCAAAGTCAGTGTCAGAACCATTTTCATCGCTCGACTCGCTCAGCGAAGTCCAAGGACCAGGGATGGTGACGCATGGTGAAGCCAAATCCCTCGGATCATTAATCATAGATCAATACTATCCTCCCTGCCAGTCGGGCCTTCCTCTGGGCTTGCCCGTTCCCCGCCTCCGGGAAGGAGGTAGTAGCGCACTCCAATTATTGCCATGACATAATATGTTTTCAATTTAGAACAAATTAGCCGAGCCAATTTGCCGCAGTAGTTCCCCGGCCATTCATATGTGAGCACGATTTTTGACGGTCGAACACGCCGATTCCGACCTTCGGGTGGGCGACGATTGTCCGAGCCGGCTGGCCCTCCTATAGACATCGCCGCCCGAGCGTGGTCGAAAGCCAAGCGAGAGTGATTTCACGATCACCTCCACTCAGCCGGCGGAGCAGATTCGTTTCCTAGCGATCCCAGGCGTCCCACGGTCGTAAAATTCGTTTCCTACCGATTGCCATTTCTTGTGCGCCGGAACAAGGACCACCTCCGGCAGTTGGGAGCTGCGAATCGAATGACAAACTCTTGCTGCCTACCTTTGCGAGGTAGGTCGGCATGCCGCTCGATTTCATCTGATAGCCGTTTTGCCGTATGGCAAATTGTGCATGTATAATTGATTGACGGTATGCTGATATGGGCAAAATTGATCTCGTTATGGTAGGCCAGATCTAGCACGGGAGATAAACGGTTCGCAAAGTGCAATTAAAGGACATCGTAAAGCTCCACGTAAGGGCTGAAGTTTCCCACGCGCAGACTGAAGTAACTACATGTAACTATTTTACGAAACTAGGTGACCACCGTAAACAATTGAGGATGGTTTTAAAACTATCTTGCTCGAATCATGAACTCGTTGAGCTGAGTTGGTCAGGTTTAGCATTTCACCCTTTGAAATCCCTGAACCTGTTTGATTAGCACAAAGTTTAAGTGTGTTGAATAAAATTAACTCTATTTTATACGTTCCTCAAATTATCTAGGTCTTGAAATTAGATAACCGTTAATTGCTATATAACTGCAAGTTTTGAAGTAGCTTTGAGAACGGTAAAGTATTTTATGTTTAAACATACTTTTTATTTCTGATAATTGCTCAATTATCTGCTAATTTTGGTAGCGTTTTACTAAATCTCTTAAAAGAAATTCAGTCACTTTCGACAAATCGATTTTGTACATGTGTTGAACATAATCATGTATGAGTCCGTGTATCAAGACGAATAAATTCGAAAATTAAAACTTGTTCAGATAGGGCTGAATAGGGGGTCCGCGACAGCCGAGCGGTAGCGCTGGTTAGAAAATCGGCCCATGAGCGCCGGGGCTCACCACCTCGACGGCGTGGGTTCGAATCCCTACCGAGACCGGACCCTCCCCGGTACGAGATTACTGGACTGACTATCCACGTACTACAACAGGGAAACAAGTCTCGTAAGCCCTTAACGGGCAGGCATGACCAAGAGGTCGTTACGCCAAGAAGAAGAAGAAGAAGATGGGGCTGTTATAAAAGAAATATAGTTTTAGTTTTAAACCAATCATAAATAACAGCAATCAGAACATATACACATTTTTTATAATATAGTTTTAGAGATATCATTTTACAATAACGCTATATTCGGGCAATACGATCTTTTTAAAAACAAATAATTACAATCTTTTCACTTGTCTCGATTACTCGTTGAATTATCGGTCGATTCGAGCATAATCGATGCCGCCATGATCGATCATCCGCACGAAGGTCTGCCGGGTCTTCCTCTTGATTGGGCCGATAACTTTTGCCAAGCGGGAAGAAGCCAACAGAGAGGCGTTCTCTGCGCAGCAAGTGCAACCGCAAACGCCGGTTTTATGATTTATCGCTCGGTAAGCGTGATCTCCACAATCGACGATCTTCCATCCGGGACCAGTCGAGGGCCCGACTCGTAAATTGGCCTACGACTGACCGCACGGAGAAGGAAGATGAGCTCCGCCTTGACCAAGGACTCCCCCACGTTCTGACAGCCCGAACGGATCCGAAGATTGCAAGCAGCCTCCACTTGCAGTCGACGATCTGCAATCAAACGACGGAAAAGGCTGGGCTTATCGGTTTCACTCGGAAACCGTTGAAGAATGCATAATGATTTATACCCCAAATGGCGTCATGATCTGCAGTTCTTCTACCTAGGCGGAAAGCTGGTAACAATCACTGTAATTAAACAGTTCTCTCTCCTCTTATTTATTTAATTTGCATCTAATCTTCCACGTGCGATAAAAAAAATCGATTCCAGAAGCATTGACGTTGAAGTTTAATTAAAATGCTATCCGTCGAAGAACCGACTCCATCACCATCGGATGGTTACCATCGTACAACAATACAAGGCGTACATTCCTATACTCATAAAAACGTTTTGTTCATGTTATTCGCGTCTCTGATTCTCGAGCTACACTTCACTGCTGGTTGATTGATTATTTAATCGCAACGTCGAATAGGTTGGTTTTGCGAACGAATTCAGCTACCACCTTTACGCATTCCGATGACAATTTTCCGCTCCATTAAGGAAATTATCTAATATCGAACCGTTTCATTCGTGGCTCAATTACTTGCATATATTAAACCCTAGGGTGCATGTGCAAATGTGGTGCTCGACTCGACTCGAGCTGCGATTTGATGGCGGGAGATCGTTTATCGTGACATAGATACCGCTTGTTCGATAATAATCACCTTCTGCTGGGCGCAAGGGTGCTTTCCATTATGTTCTGCTCGGCACACCATTACCATTCTCCGCATCCTTTCTCTGCCACTTTTTTGCGCTTCCCTCACTCCCAGCCGTAAAGCGTATGCCCTCTTCCTACTTTGACCGTGTTTATGTCATGCAAAATGGACGTCTCGTGTGGGTAAAACCTTATTCAGGGCAGCAAGTGCCGCGGTCACGCAAAACGCGAAGCAAACGAACAAACGATCCCCGAACCGTACCTAAAACACCAGCACAAAATGGCGCAAAACCTTAAGCACCCGCAGTAGTGTTAACGGCTTCTACCAGTGCGTCCTGGCTGAGCACGCTATGCTCAATGTCACATCGTAGGCCAACGTGCAATGGAGCTTAAGTTAGCCTCATAATTGTCCATCAGGCGATGCACCACGTGCGCGCTGCAATTTTCGCTTTTTCGGACAATTTTCGTGCATCGTTGCCCTCGGGTTCTGCTATACTTTTTTTACCCTTTTCGTGTGATACTTACATCAAGAAAAATTAGAGCAATTTGCCTTTCAGTGCGATGGAAAAGAAAACTGATTGCTTGATATCATTGTACGAAGACACGAACGGCATGCTGAACTTATGTCACTTGCTCGTAGTATGCAAGAGTGGAGGCATAGCAAATGTGTTCATTTGTTAGTGATTTTGTTTTATTGCAACCCTAACATGGATCATGTTTGCGATGTACAAAAATAACATCATGAAAGCATCCCCTCAAGCGATCTGAAAACAAATTGACTAGTGTAAATAAACGTGTTTTACGTAAAACACAGTCCACGCTCGAATGATGAATGCTTTCCAATTTATGAAAATTCTTGCAAAAAAAAATTAACCACTTCAAAGCCATCTTGCAAAAGCTATCTACTGCAAGCAATCCTAATAAATAGATTGAGTCATCCTAATAACTAAAAGCTTACCCTAGTGTGAAAGTTTCATGATCCCTAATTTATTGATTCACGCCTCTTAACCTGTAAATAGCTTATATCTGGCGCAATAGCACGATGTATTTATCGAATAAATTTCTTAATTACCCTACGAGACGCGTATTACGTGCAACACGACCCCGGACGGGTTCTTGGGAAAGTAAAAGCTGAGATAAAGCCATTGCTTTTGAATAAATACCATCGTGAGTTACTAATTACGACACAGCATAATTTTTGTTTGAACTACTAAGAAAGCGGAAGTGAAATACGACTTTGATTGATTTAAAAATATACTTCGGACAAACAGAAGGCATAAGAGCTTGCTCATATCACTGAACTGTTATTGTTTGGAATTTCCCGTCTATGGCGTGTTTAACTTGAATTGAAAGAGATACTTGTTTCTTGATTTCATTGGCAATCAATTTATTCGAGAATTCGTATTCGTGCGAGAATCCATAATAAGTGCATAGTTAATAATTAATGTTTCAGTATTTTAGTTCTGAACTGCCGAAATGCGTATGAACCGAAAGTAAATTACATAAACTCACACTTCCAGATGGCCTGCCTTCTTCAGTATGGTCCAAGAAGTACAATTATGTCACGCAGTCAAAAACCAAATTTTGACTGAAGATGTAATGGTTTATATAAGAAACTTTCGTGAATGTAGTAGTTTTTCTTCTTGCAGATCCCGTATAACACAACTAAGTTTTAGTTCTAGTTGTTTTAATTTACTATTTTATGAATGCCCAGTCTAGTGCACATTTGCATACTACAACTCCATTAAAGTTTCACCATCGCAGTCTTCACTTGTGAAATTTTAGGCTACCGTAATTGTTGACCGATTCTTCGTTATGAAGGCATGCGCGCGTCTGATACTTTGTCCTATTTAGGAAAATCAGGAGCAACAACCAACATTCATACACCAAACAGCTGATCATGTCGTGGTTGGACAAAATTTACAATAACCATTTTTACTATTCCTCCCTTTTCTGCCAGAGGAGAAAGGCCCTTTCATCAATCATCGATCATCGCCACCATTACGTTGCCAGCGACAGCCTGTCGTGCTAAACCGGCAAGGATTACGACCAACCGCGGCATTTGGAAGGTCGATTTATCATACCACCTCTAAACGCCGTGAAAGGAGTTCAAAAGTCAAAGTACGTACTCATTTGAAAATAGGCCAGCAGAAGCAGCGAGAAACAATCATCCCCTTGTAACTGCAACTCCTATCGTGCTTATGGGATTGGTTGAAAAAGTCCGAAACATAAGCCAGTTATGTCACATCGGTGACCATTTTTCTTAAAATTTCCTTCTTATTGTATGTGTGATCTTTAAATACCTGTTTTTTTCATATTGTGTTCCTGTTTTTAATTTTTTATTTATTTAATAAAATTTGTCTGTTGAAATTTTTTGCAAACCGAGGTTTGTTTATTTTACCGAAGAAACCGAAAGAGGCGAAAGAAGCCACACGGCCCAAAGCCTCTATAAACTATACTTACAACTACTTACCGAAGAAAATTTAAGTTAATTGTATGCTGTTATCTTTCTAACAAAATCATGCAATGCATGATGTAGTTCATGTTGTACATCCTGTCCAGTATAAACATAATCGTTAATTTAACGACACATTTTTAATTCAAACGGTTCACACAACGGCATGCGTATCACCCAGCGCATATCTTTAATTTACATTCGCTCACAAATGGTGTAACCACGACAGTGTTTTCAGCCGAGGGGGCTTCATCTGGGATTTTACCCAAAAATCTTTTTTTTCTATTATGAATAACGAGTATTTCAAATTCATTCATTTTCACTTAAGGGTTAAATATTTGAAACTAACAGCATTCTTGCTCAAAAATAAGCTGTCACTTAATGATCTGTCATTGAAAAAAATATAAACAAAACCATACTCTATCCAAACAAAGTCGAAAGATTTGGGCGTGAACGTTTTGCGAGAATTTACGTGAGAAATTACTTCCTTTGTGAAGGTAATTTATCAAATAAGTTAGATATTCGTTTCTCTTTTTCGCTTGTTTCATTGTCTGTCTTTTCTTTTCTCAGTATATCCGCATTTGAACCAATGGCATCCGCATCGAGTAGCAGCGCTAAAAATTTGTTCAGTGACTCCAAACGGCGGCTGGCCGAACGGGTCGCAGTGAATGTTAACAATGCATCGTCAGTAGCTCGTCAGATCGTGCGCGGGTCTAAATCAAACGAAATCCTAATGCAGGCAGCAAAGAATTTCGCGTATCATGAGAGTACCGTCGACAACAGCATTCAGAATCTCAAGAAGATGGAAATCATCTTCCAGCACCTGAACTACCAGTACGAGGCTATCGAGCAGGCGGGTGAAAAGTTAGAATATGTCGAGGAGCAGGTGAAAGCCATGGAAAGGTGATAAAGCGCGAATGTGGTGCGATACGAACCAAAGGCATGCGACTCAAGATCAAACTGTGGTTTATTATAAGTTCGTCTGAATCGGTTTAGTTATAAGTTTCTTCTGACGTTAACGAACGTAAAGAATATTTGATTTGGACCAAAAGTTTAACATTCATGAAAGCGTGCATCTTCAAAAAAAAACAGCTAAGAAATTTTATTTACATTGCAAGCTTACAGTATTGCTGTTAGTTATCAAATTGTCATATGCGAGCGCCCTCTGATATCAAACGGGGATAACTAGTAGTGTTGTAAGTGTCAAAATATACCGCCAAAACATACAGCGCGTTTGTTTACATTCACAATGAGATCATTCTTCTTTACTTGCGAAATCATCGAAACATGCGTTGGTTTTGGAGTGTAATTATTGCATCGTCAAAGCAGAGTTTTAATAAAAGGATGTAAAAAAAAATTTGTGAAGATCAATCTGAAGTCGGTACGATTGAATGTGAACGATATTCGATGAAAGTTGGTGAAAATGGAGACTCCGCGTTCGGTAACCCGAGTTCTAAGACCACACGCTGGAACACCGAAATTATCCAGCAGAAAGAAATCTCTCTTTGGAAAGGATGATAGCAATGAATCTGATTTGGGACCGATTACTCCGCTTCGATTTGGCAGTAACCGAAACACTGCTAAACGTAAGTTGGCTTAGCACAGTTCACGATGAAGGACGGTTGGCTACCTCGCAGCTGTATGTACTTTTCATATCAATCTGTAATGGATTGTATTTTGTAATTACAGCAAACACTACTCTGAATAACATCACATCATTCCGAAATCTCTTTGGCAACGAATCTCCCGAAAGTGAACGTTCCTTGTCTCCCGATTTCGCCCAACGGTATACAAACAATGGGCGCTACGAGCTGCTTACGGAGGGGCATGATAAGGAAAATCAGCACGCGGTCGATGAAGAGACACGCTTCTCGTTTCACAGCATCCCGGCGACGCCGAGCGGGCGGCTTAGTGCTGAGGAGAGTGCACTTCTCGATGAAAGCAATTCTAACTCCTTATCCGTCCAGATGAGTTCCGACCTGAATCTAATAGAAAAACGGACACTCCGGACGCCCGGTGTTACGACACGCAATTCCATGAAAAAAGGTTCGCAAGTGCGATCAGTCGAACCTTCGTTTCGCAGGACGAACGAACAAGAAAAAAGTACAAATGATGCCACACCCAACACCAGTATTCCGGTGCACCGTTGTCATACTTCCACTCGATCCGCTGTTAAGGCGCGCACAGCCTTACATTTCAACGATATTCAGACCATACCGACAAAATCGTTCTATGCTTCTTCGATGAGTGAAAACAGACAAAATATTGACCAGCCCACTTCGGTGTCCGCTACGGAGGTGAAACGCACCGCGGAAGAAGTATCACCGCCGGCAGTCGTAACAAAACCAACTGTCCCTACCGGGAAAACTCCCCGCAAACTGGGCTCTATGCGCAAACGTTCGAAATCGTTCTCATCCAACGCACCGCGCCTTGGTCAGCGGGGAGTTGTCCATAAGATACGTAAACCATCTAAGAAGTCGTCTCCGAAGGAAAGCCAGAAAGAATCGAAAAAACGTGAGAAACAAAACAGTAAGCAATCGCAAAAAAATCGTGCGATTGCCGGTAGAACGAAAAGTTGCCCGACAACACCGAAAGGCACCGGGGAGAAACAGTTGGATAAAGATGATTTCATCCAGAAGCTACAGCGCGTGAAAGACATGCTCGAGCAAGGTCAAACCCGTTTGCAACGGGCTCGTCCACTGTCGATGACACGATCGATGACAGATCTGAGCAAAGCGACCCAATCCTGCGGAGAAGAAGCTGACTCGTCCTCATCGGAAGACGAAGATTCAGATATGGAAGAGAGCCAAGGGCAGAACCGTAAATTCTTCCGCTCTCGCAGTGGGTCCCGTAATCAGCGTAAAGTGTACAATCACTTCAACTCTATCTCGCTGCTGGTGCGTAAAGGTGGTAAGCGGAAGCTAATCGACTTTCCCCAGACTCCCAAGCGTCGCAGGACGGATTTCGAAAAGCAGGATTACTTTGATTTTGAGACCGAACAACAGGAGGTGGATGATTTAATCAACCGACTCGACCAGCGTGGGAGCTACGCCCAAGAGGGGGAGGACTATGCCTATCAGCAGCAGCAACAGCCGCACGAAGCTATTATTGAGAACGAGGATGCGATCAATTACGGTGACGACGAACCGATACCAATCCAATCGAACGTGATTTACGTCACGATGGACGATTACATCGTAGATGAGACACAAATGGATAGTATGACGGTTTATGAGGAGTCGATGCACAGCAGTCAAACCATCATCGTGCGGCATGATGATCCCAGCCAGATGGTTGCACAAAACGATGCTAATCTTCACTCGGCTATGAACGTGGACTACTGTGCCGATTATGGTTGTAAGTCCAGCTTTTTTTACAAACATGATTAACTCACATTTGTTTATACCGACTTAGAAGTTTGAAAACATTGTAACTTTAGAATTGTAAATATAAGTAAACTAAAATTAATTAACATTATATAGCATATCAATACTATGTAGCATATATATAGTTTCATTGGGACTAAGCTCATTTAATGGGTTGGTGATTATTGTGATCATTATTCATAGTAATAATCAGGTAAATAATGTAGCGTAGATAATATTTTGGAGTTAAGCTTCTGTTCAATGTTCAAAATGTCATATGCAATACGTTGTCGTGTAAAATAATTTACTTTCTCAATTTTTTCTTTATTGTTGTTACATTACAAAGAAATGAACTTTAACATCATTTCTGTTTTTTTAAAGTAATTTAGAGACGAAACATCCCATTCTAATGCTTAGGACGGAGTCACTAAACGACGCTCACGTTATCTTCACACACTCCTCCAGTGTATGGAACACATTGAGATTTTGCAAGCAATCTTGTAAGAAGTTTATTGTTCCTGCAGGACTATGGCAACAACCCCCAAATAAATTATAAATATAACCCAATGTAGAAGTGGCGTTGTTTTGACGCTATGTTGATAGTTTCTGCAATGGCAGCCTGCATCAGGAGTGAAAATGGATATTATCTTTTCATTGCTTTTGCACAGCAAGTTCAACTGTTTCCAAGTTTCTATGCTCTTAAAAATGTTCATATTAGCTTAGATGAATCTAGAGATGTATTCTCTTGCAAAGACTCAAGTGAAGGGTGGTTTATCTTTACACTCCGTGGCAAGCACAATACAAGCATAAATACATGAAAATATGTATTTAAATTATTTTTGCTATTAAGACCTCTGGTTTCACATTTCTAATACTTCACTCAACACACCATTTCCATTTGTTTATTGCATTTTTCAATCCTTATGCTCGCAAGACCTGCTTTCGGATTGAGCTTCTATAGCGAACTCATTCGAAAATCAACATTCTTCAATTGCACGATCATTCTTTTTTATAAGATCGGCTTATTGTGGGTATACCGTATGTATAACATCCGTCTTGTTTTACTATTGTTTTTCTCAAAACTGTGTTTTTATAACAAATCTGTGTCATAAAATATTTGTATGCAGTGCATGGATTATTTTGCCATCTTTTGATTTGAAAATATATATTCATCATCTTGCATCTTGCATGGGCCGATTTTCTTACCGGCGCTACCGCTCGGCTGTCGCGGACCCCCAGTCAGCAGATTGTACGACATTTATTAACGATGTCCTCATCGTGACCTGTAGTCCATGTAGAATAGCTGCGAAGGTTAAAAAATTGTTCATACTCCCCAAAACATGAAATGGACTCAATTTTTGTTTTGGTACATAACGTTCGCTGACACACACAATACCCTGGGACTTTGTCTCACCGTTTGTTACAATGGCTGTTTGAAACACGCGGTCATAAACATTAGATAAGAAACGCCATATTGCGATCTATGTTGGCGCATAAAAGGACATTCTTTTGCTTGTGCCTGGTCCAGATCAATTCACGCATTACTCAATACGGAGTTAGAGATAACCTGCTGGGACGATACTCCGTACACTTAGTGCTGGATTGTTGATGGCACATAAATCTACCCAGTTTTGGTGATTGTTTTATCGAAAACTTGTTGTGTTTAAGATCTTTTACCAAACAATTTATGCGAAAAATGTAAAAAAAAACTTCAGGCTTAACGCAAACTGAGGACCTCACCCACTCAGCAGTATTTATATTAATTTATTACGACGAACCTAGTTTTCTGGGTAGCCACTGTATTGTTATTTTGTTTGCTATACTGAATGCTTCCTAAATTAGTGCCGCAGATTACCCAAACCCAGTGGATCATGGAAGATACTTTGCAAACGACGAACACCACCACCACCACCACCACAACCAACGAAAGCAGCACGATGTATTATCCCATCTTTTACCGTGACCGAGTGAAGGATCTGTGGCAACAGGAGAAGCAATCTTCCACGAGTGATCCGCCCCAGATGGACGTGTTTCATGCCCTACGGCAGCAGGATCGCGCACACAAACAACAACAACGGCACGGGACCGGTGTGGACCAGTATCAACTCGATGCTGGTCAGCGAGCGTACGGTGCGGTGCAGTGCACGGAATGTGGCCTCACCTACTCAAGACACGAACCAGAGGAGGAGCTAATCCATGACAATTTCCATCGCTCCCATGCGAAACTCACGTTTGCCGGTTGGTCCAACGAACACATCGTAACGCAGGTCCCAGAATGGGACGTTACGGGCCGAATCATAGTGGTATCGCAGGTTGATAGCCGGCAGTGGCTCGCGAAGGTACAATCTATCCTGGAGGTAGTGGATACTGAGTTGGGATTCGCCACGTACGGTGAACTCCCGGAGGGTGGCTGCGTATATCTGGCCATTGCTCGTTCGACGGTGCTCGGTGTTTGCGTGGTCCAGCCGCTGCAGTATGCCAACCGGATGATCACCATCGACGGACTGCACGGCGCCCCAATCGATTGCTATTCGACCGAGTTCTATCCCGCCAAGTAAGTGCCCCGTGATGCTCCCTAACTTTTGACTCCGTAACGTTTATGTATGTACTCAAACAACTCGTTCCGTATTTACTTTCCCACAGATGTGGTATATCACGGATTTGGGTTTCACCCAAATATCGACGACTCGGGGTCGGTCGGACGCTCCTGACGGCCATCAAACGGCACTACATCTTCGGGTACGTGATGCGCTCCGAGGAAATCGCATTTGGCGCACCGACGGAGAGTGGCAGACTGTTTGCCGAATCGGTCACTGGCCAGAAAGATTTCCTGGTCTACCTGTAAATGCTCAGCAGCCTGTCGGTCAGGTGTGTTACGTGCCAGCGAGAACAAGCATTCAATTTATTATGTAGGTCGTGTTTGGTTTCTATCATATTTACATTTGTTCTGTTTTTTTTTCTTTATTTTTGTCTAAACCTACCAATTAAGAAACACAAAAGAAGCTTTTAAACCCGGTCAGCGAATTATGAGTGGCAAGAAATAAAGAGTATCACGATCCATTATTTTTTTGTGCCAGTTTCTTTCGCTTTGGTCTGCTCGGCCAGCTGCTGTCGTTCGCGTGTTAATTTGGTTCGCATTTTCGCTAGCTTGTCCACCTTGCTGTGCCACTTGACGTACTTCTCGTACTCTTTCTCACTGACTGGGCACACTCCCGTAGATTCTAGCAAATGTTCCAGTAGTTCAGCTACCTCCAGCGGTTTGCGTCCGAACTGCATGCGCCGACGAATCGTCAGCACTTCCTTGGTACAGTGCAAAATGTGCCCGGCCGAGTAGCAGCCCCGCGTAACGGTAGCCAACGCCGAAAGATCAATGTCTCGCGGAACCCCAACCCCAAAGCGGCGCAGTGCGTATTGCCAAAGTAACACCGTCGAACCGTAGTCCGGTCGTGGTAGAAGTAGGAACTTTTCGAAACATTTCTTCAATGGGGCCACCTTCGCTAGCCACGGGGCGTCGGACGTGGCAACGAGCAGGATCTTATCTTCCGGCTTTAGTTGCTTTACGATCAGCTTGAACAAGTGCTTTCCAAGTTTTCCTGGATCGGTTTGCTCCTCGTGCGTTGGGATTTTTTTGTAGAACGCTCGATGTATGCCTTCGATCGCGATCACTGACGGTTGAACAAGGCGGGCGACCGCGAGTACAAGCTGCAAGAAGGCCGGAACTTCTGATGGTGGAATGGGACCACACGTATCCACGCCCAGATCAAACAGGACGGATCCGGTCTCGTGACAAATCGCTTCCAAAAGCAATGTTTTTCCGTATCCACTGGGGCCAAGGAGACATATTGATTTCGGTTTCGGTACCAACAGTGGACCCATGCCGTATAGATAAGAACGCAGAATTGTTCGAACCTCTCCCATTCCCGGGAATGGATCCTGTTCCAACCGATTGCGTCGTTCGAAGGCACAATAGCTGATGTCGCCAACAAAATCCTCGAGCGTTCGCGAGCGATAAGATTTTAGGACATTCCTGTCCACCAGTTCATCGAACATCGACTCTACGGTACGACATTCTGCGGTATCCATTGGGGGTTCCTTTCGCTTTGACTTACCTTTACTTTTCGCACGTGGTGGTTTTTTGGCTTTCGGTGGTTTGTACTTTTTCCGTTCGTCCTTGCATAAGGCCATTTGAAGCAGCTCTCGTTCCGCTTTAAGTAACGCGTGGACTTCGTGGTGCAGTTCCTGATGAACTTCGGCCATTTTTTCCAATGTAATCCATTCCATTATGGGTAAGTCGTCACAGTTCTCCTCGAGCTCGTTGATGAACTCCCAGTCCCTCCGATATCGACGAATCGTTTCTTCCAGCGTTACTGAAAAGGAAAAACGATTCCCATTTGAGTATGTCCGCTGTTGACTTGCACGGAAGAAGACTTTTTTCCCTTTTAGGTACCCTACCGTAAGCATTGCTCACAAACTCCGGTTCAGTGAAATCGTATGTTTTGCCCTCCTTTTTCTCACGGGCACGTTTCTCCCGGGCCAGCTCCTTCAAACGTTCTTTTTCCTCGCGTCTCTTCGAATGTTCCCGTTCCTTGGCGGCTTTTGCCGCTTCGGCCTCCTTCTTTCGCTGCTCGGCAGACTTTAACTTGTCTAACTGCTTTTGGCGCTCCTGCTCGAGGTACTCTAACGGGGTGAGAGTTTCCCCGCGCACGATAAGTACCGTCCCACCCTCAAAAAGCTCCGGTATTACATCAAACGCATGGGCCTCGTCGTACCACTGACGAAACCAAGCCCTGACGGCGTCACCAATATCCTCCAGCAGAGCTGCCCCACGTGTGCGCAGAATTCTTGCCTTTTCGTCCGCGATTGCTTCAAGAAACGCCTGATCGAACTCTTGCTTCCTTTCGCTTCGAGCTGTACGGATCTCGTCGACGGTGGTAGAATTGGTTTCGATTGGC
This sequence comes from Anopheles coustani, assembly GCF_943734705.1. Classification (NCBI taxonomy): domain Eukaryota; kingdom Metazoa; phylum Arthropoda; class Insecta; order Diptera; family Culicidae; genus Anopheles; species Anopheles coustani. The sequence continues at coordinate 82,332,693 of NC_071288.1, read as the reverse complement.
TCAAGTGCGTCAAACAATCCTAGGAATTTTGACCTTTCATAGCGTGCCCTTTTTGCTACCTTTTTAGTGTGATACCGACGCCAACAGCGTTGGATTGTGGCTGCAGCATCATTCAAACGTTGCCGTTTGTCTGTTTCTAGACGATTACTTTCAGCCCATTCTTCGAGCGCGCCCACCTGAGGCATCTTTGAAGCCTTCTTAAAACCAGTATCCTTTGCAGCAAGTTCGGTTGTGATCGGAGGTTGGTACCCCGGAGGTGTGTAATACGCAAAGTTGACCACATTTTTCTGCTTCATTTGAAAATCCCAATTATATACGGTACGCTTGACGGGATAGAGCATTTGCTGGCCCGGTCGAAAGGAAAAATCGTACTCAATATCCTCGATCTCTTCGTCAATTGGTTTCGGGTAGTATCGATCGGGATGGAGACGAAAGTTAGTCTGCCGCACCCTCGCTTGGCGAGCTTTTTCATGCGCCAAAATTAGTGCCAGTGCAACCTGAATCCGTTCCTTCCTTCGATCACGCTTCACCGCCGGTCGCATGGGGTTTTCAGGCTCTTCTTCCACGTCCTGGTCACTCTCACTCAGCTCACTGTCCTCCTCGTCGCTATTCCCTCCATCGATCTTTTTCAATCTTCGCGAATCGATCAACGATTGTAATTCCACTGGCCGCTTGGCGGACATATAGCACGGACGAACGGCCTCAACATCGTCCGGAATCAAATGAAGCTCCTGTAGCGCCCCATCTACGTAGACAAACTCGCTGAGCTCTATATCCTGTAGCTTCGTCCTGAGTTCGAGCATTCGTACATTGGCGGCTTCCAGTAGACCCTTAATGACTTGCCGTTTTTGCACCTGCAACGTTTGATCAAAGCACCGATCCAGACTTCGGCACAGACCCACATAGCGACAATACAAATCGGACACAAGCCGGTGAACTACCCGTACGTCTTTAGTTGGCTCGACCGTTTGCACAAGCCTTTCATGAGACAGCACGTGCTCGATCTGATTACTTGTGGCGATCCAGAATTTTGCTATCGCTTTCGATTGGGCCATGGTATGGGTTTTTTCTTCGATTAATAATTTAGCTTAGATTTTTTGTGTTTAGCCTTTTTTCACTACAAGACCGAAGTTCCAACCAAAACTGTTTGTTGCTAAGAATAGTAAGCGTGCTTTGATGAGTGGGATTGTCAATTGGTCGTAGCAAGTTTTTAACGAAAAATATCAAAGCTTTAAATTAGTTTATTTAAACTGTTTCTATTTAATAGTCGGTCTATTCTAAATTTAAATGAACGAATGCGCCGTGCACGAATGCGATGGTTGCACAGTTAACAGCAGCAGAGTTATCCAACCAGTTTGAGCACCATTATAGAAGGTGTAAAAACTAACGTATAGAAATATTTAAAACTCACAACATCCGTTTTATTACATATTCCATGGACTTTATTGGATATCATTAACTAGGATACTGCCTAATTTACTTATTTTCACGCCGTACATGCCAACGTAACCGTCCTACATTGAAACAGTTTACCCCAATCTTTTCCTTTACCTCATCGATCGTTCGTTCCGCGGTTGCTCTCGCCCGCTCGCTACCTTCCTCAATAACACTGGACAGATAAGCGCCGTCACGGGAATACTGTTCAATACGCTCCCGAATGGGTCGCAAGTGTTCAATCAATGCTTCCGCCACCGCCAGCTTATACTGACCGGTATTTTTGCCCACTGCCTCCTGGCATAACTCATCCGTACTTTTGCCACTCACCATCGAATGTATTGTAACGAGGTTCGACACACCCGGTCGTTCCTCTGGGTCAAACGTGACCTCCGACTTGAAATCGGTGACCGACTTTTTAACCTTCTGCAGTACCACGTCCGGCGGGTCCATGAGCATAATGCAACTCTTCGGATCGGGATCGGATTTGGACATCTTTTTCGAAGGATCACGTAAAGACTTCAACCGACTGCCGGCGTTTACGAGCGTTTCGCATAGTGGAAACGTTTTGCCGTACTTGTTGTTAAACGCACGGGCAAGTGATTGGGCGAGTTGCAGCTGCTGAATCTGATCCTCGCCCACTGGTACGTGGGTTGCTTTGTACAGCATGATGTCTGCCGCCTGCAACACCGGGTACAGGTATAGTCCCAAAGGGATTTCCTTCATGTTGGCCGATTTTTCTTTGTACTGGGGAAGATGCGTCAGCCGAGCCATCGTCGTGAGGCACCCAAGAATCCAGGACAGTTCGGCATGCTGTGGGACGGCCGACTGCAGAAACAGGGTTGCCCGGTTGGGATCGATTCCGCACGCTAGCAGCGTGGCCGTCATTTGCAGTGTATTGTGACGTAACGTGTCAGGGTCCTACAAATAAAAATAAGGCCGAGAATAGTCACCGCAGCACCATCCTCAAAACGCACACCAAACGCTTACCGGCGGAATAGTCATCGAGTGCAAATCCACGATGCAGTAGGTGACATCTTCACCGGCTTCTTGCAGCTCCACCCAGCGTTTCACTGCGCCAAGGTAGTTTCCGATGTGCAGTGCACCGGTCGGTTGCACTCCAGAAAACACCTTTCTTGGCCATGATGTGGCCTACGAAATATGTAATTAAGGACAAGGATGAGTCTGGCATAACTTTCTCCTACCCAGAAACCAACCTTGACTTCCGTTGATAGCGTACGGGTAAATGGAATTAAACTTGATTTCCTTCGAGATGGTACAACAAATGGTAAAACCCGTCTGACCAACATTTTCACGCGCGTCTACTGACATAAACAAAGAAAGCACCGGGAATCAAATGTCAAAAACAGCTGACAGTAAAACAAAATTCAAATTTTCAAGGCCAACGTTGCTTCAGCAAATTAAATAACCCAACGTGGTATATTTTAAACGTTATGCACTTATTTGCTGTGGCACCTTTTTTCCCAATTTTAACGCACCATGCATGTTTTTAGTTTCCTGGGAATGACAAAAACATGTTCTGAACTTTTCTTCACTTTGTATGATGATGATCAACAATAATTATCTTCACTTTGCTGATACAATTCAACTCTCGAATTTCACACTACATAACGTAATTACCAAAACAAAAAAAAGTTATATGCAAACAACGCCAGCGATTGTTGTCTCTTCTTTCTCCCCTTTTTGCCTAGCGTACGCCGCTGTGTACACACTGTAAATGGCTAGCATGTAGTATCCTGTCGTTTGCCGACGGCTCGGTAACGTAGACATTATGTGAACCACATGGAGGGGTGCTCCAGCATGATAGTTGGTTAATCACGCGTTCGTTTGTCGTTCAAGGTTTGCTACACCCGGCACGGCACTTCGGGGGGAGGTGATCAACAGTTCAGTATCAATCGGTCCGCGGACGAAACCAGTCCATCAGTGCCGAGAGGAACGAGTTTCGGTGATTTTGGTCGTCCCGTTGGCCGCAAACGGACGGCAAAGTGAGAATGTAATTTGGCAACGAAAAAGTGGAGATAGAGATTGTTCCAGTTCAACGGTCCCAAGGATCGAAACCGGTTTGCACTTCAGTTCTCAGTCGAGAATTGTTCAGTTAGTGAAAACTATAACTTCGGAAGGGCTTGCATTCCGTGGCGTCGAAGTGGGTGCCGAAGATAACGAACCGAATTAATCTATCGTGGTTTTCCCGCGCGATCCGTCACTTCCTCTTCGCGATTCAACATGGAACACATGGCGTGGAGACAAATGCTCAGTGGATCGTCGCCAGTATGGTGGCACCGTAAATCGTGCACTTTTTACACCACCCTGTTGTTCATTATCCTCAATCATTTATCATCACAAATAGTGCAAGCGTCGGAAAATAACAGCAGCAACAGCAGCAGCAGCGGTCAATCACCCAATATAATTTTTATTTTGGCCGACGATATGGGCTGGAACGATGTCGGATTTCATGGATCGTCGCAGATTCCCACGCCCAACCTGGACGCACTGGCGTACGCGGGCATTATTCTCAACGGGTACTACGTCAATCCTATCTGTACGCCCTCGCGTTCGGCACTGATGACTGGGAAGTATCCGATTCATACCGGTATGCAACATACCGTACTGTACGCGATGGAACCGAGAGGATTGCCCCTGTCGGAGACACTGCTTCCCGAGTACCTGAAAAATCTGGGGTAAATGCTGACGAGTTAAATAGTCCTCCCCTTGTCGAGTTAAATAGTCCACAAAAATTCCTTTCGATGATTCTCGTTTTCCAAAAGGTATACTAATCACATCGTCGGCAAATGGCACCTCGGGCATTATCAGCTTCGGTATACGCCTCTGCAGCGCGGGTTCGATAGCCACACGGGATTCTGGACCGGGCATCATCATATGAACGACCACACGGCCGTGGAGCATGGGCACTGGGGACTCGACATGCGCCGGGGCTATGACGTGGCGTACGATTTGCATGGACAGTACACCACGCACGTGATAAGCTCCGAGTCCGTGCGGATAGTGGAGAACCACAACACCAGTGAACCGTTGTTCCTTTACGTCTCGCATGCGGCCGTACATTCGGCGAACCCGTACGATTTCCTTCCGGCACCGGACAGCACCGTCATGGAGCTGGGGAAAATCGAAAACTATGCCCGGCGCAAGTACGCCGCCATGATGGTCGAGTTGGATCGGACGGTGGGTAGTTTGGTCGAGGCACTGAAATCCCGCGACATGCTGGAGAACTCGATCATCGTGTTCAGCACCGATAATGGAGGGCCCGCGGACGGATTCAACAGTAATGCCGCATCCAACTGGCCCCTGAGGGGCGTCAAGAATACACTCTGGGAGGGTGGTGTGCGTGGAGCCGGCTTTATCTGGAGTCCCTTGCTGAGCAACGTGAGCCGCGTGTCACATCAAACGATGCAGGTGGTCGATTGGCTTCCAACGTTGTACGAAGCCGCTGGGGGCAATGTTAGGTAAAACGATACATGATTCGGTTGGAATCTAGGATGCATCGTATCGGGACATTGGTTAATGGGGTCATGCGCTTTTTCTCCTTATCTCTCAACAGTGAGCTGCCGGACGAGCTCGACGGTATCAGTGTATGGAACGAGCTGAGCAGTGGTGAGCCGACAGGGCGTATCGAAATACTGCACAACATAGACGACATCTGGGGCAGTGCGGCCCTAAGGATTGGCAAATGGAAGCTCCTGAAGGGTTCGCACTACAACGGCAGCTGGGACGGATGGTACGGACCGTCAGGTACTCGGGAGGAATCTGCCTACCAGATCGACGCCGTACTGAACAGTCCCGTGGGCCGTATATTGACAGCGTACGATGGTATGCCGTCGAAGAAAAAAATTATCCATCTACGGCGTGCCGCAACCGTCGCGTGTGGCTATGGGGCCAACATGGAAAACGAGTGTAAGCCTATGGAGGGTGTATGCTTGTTCGATCTGGAAAGCGATCCGTGCGAGTACAACAATCTCGCTGACGAACATCCAGACATCGTTCAGAGCCTATTGGCACGGTTGCTGGCGTACAATAGCACCGCGGTTCCACCGGCAAATCTCGAGGATGATCCACGCGGCGAGCCACAGCACTGGAACTATACGTGGCACAACTTTGGTGACGAATTAGAACCGGAAGTTGTCCGCTTTGAATATGACGAACCATGACGTATAGAACTACGTTTAACATTTAAAAGTCTGTAAAATGTAAGTGTTCTGAAGTGAAATAGAACAAACGAGTCGCGCATTTTTGATCACTTGCATTCTAGCCTTCAAACAAGTGCCATTGTGCGATAATTAGGATATATCGGAAGACTTGACGATAGGGAATTCATTTTATTTCACAAAGCAACAATCGTTTAATACTGACACCAATTTTGGTGACCGCGTGCCGGCCTATTTTAAGTAAACCTTAAAGAACATTAAAGTATTCTCTTTTCAACAACATAGAAACCTTTGCCACGTGTTGATGCAATTAGTGAATTCGTTTTCTAAGGTGCTACAGCTTGGATTAGAAAAGAACGTTTAGTTTTATCAAGTAAAAATTCGTGAGTGTAACACAAAAAGATAAACGTACAAAATAATGATTAAGAGTATTCGGTTCGTTGGTTCCATCGGCAATCTCGTGACTAGGACAATATTCAACCCTTAAAGGCACACGTTAACGGTAAGACTCAAAAAAGGACAAGTATATTGCATTGAAACTATGAGCAAAATGAAAGAATTGAAATTTTACGATATTTAAGGTATGGAGTTTTGAAATAAAAGTGATCAAAAAAGCCGTAATGAAAAAAAAATGTTTTTGCCTTTGGTAGAAAATACACAACTTTTACCGACAAAATTACTTGTTAGGCTCTTTTTTTTAATAGAATCATAGTATACATACATTTTATCGCGATTCTTATTTTCATTGGCTAAAATATATATAAATAAATGAATTGAATCGTTTTTAAACCCATCAGGTTTTTCATTAAAGCTTATATAAGCTCTTGGGTTAATGATGTTTCGAAAAATATTAAAAGTCTGTTGTGGTTGTGCCTGTAAGGGTTCGGTCGTTACATTCCGTTCTTTTTTAGGATTAGTGCTGACGTTAGTAAGACTTTAATATATCGGTTTATCTTGCTTTGCATTTATTCACTCTAGAAATGTAGCACAATATTGTCTAAAAACGAACGACGAAATTGAACGTCGTTAAAAACTTTATCTATTTCATTATCGTGGTTTTTCCATAAAGTTGTACCTCAACCTACACACCTATGAGCAGCGTGTGCTCTTGGACAGTTTTCAGTTAACCTTACCGTATGACGACTTTATGGTGCCACGGCCGCGAATGTGCCGTGATCACAAGTATGCATTGTGGAAGCAAACGACTTTTTTATAGCTTACAATATTTCCAAATCACAGTGTCTTATTTCGGGAAACTTCTTCTGCGAATGAAAAGAAAATAATCCTGTTAGCTCTAGAAGATAGAAGGAACGGATGGATGGGCCTGCTTCTTGGCTCTTCCTTACCCTTAGCTTCATTTCGATCCGATCGATTTCACCACCCATAAGATCGACAATGTTTTCGCCATGTTTCAGTAGAAACGCTTCTAGTTCGTCGATCGTCTGGAACGTACGAACCTCCTCTAGAAGCGTGTTCAAGTCCTGCTTATCCAAATACACTCGCGTCAACTCACGCCCATCGAAATCCATTTCCGCCTGGAACGATGCAAACGATACATTAGCCACCCACAACATTGGATCCCGGAAATGTTGCTTACCTTATATCTAACCAACGAGTTTCCCATGTCGATTCCTTTCACGTCATGGATCGCCCGGATCATAATGTCGCTCTCCAGCTCGGCATTAATTTTGTCGAGATTCTCCTGCCGAATCGAGCGGCCGACCAGGGCTGCCACGTTCGTATAGATGATGAAGGATGCGACCCCGCCTAGCATACAGCCGACAAGCAGTGATCCCACCGCATCCGGTATGGGCGACCCTGTGTAGGTCGAAAGACCCATGCAGCTCGCGGCCAGCACCACACTCATGACCGCAGCGGCATCTTCCGTAAGTACAACGTTCACACATGGATCCTGCCCACGTACGACTGTAAACGATCATCGAAAGAAAGGCATTACAAACAAAACAATTGGAATAGCTTTAGTGATGCTACCGTAATCCCTAAAGCTCATGCCGAGGGCCTTCGCACCGCTCCGGCAACTGTTGATCGCTACCAAAAGGGTAGCACCCTCCGACACCAGTGAGCCGCCGAGGATAAAGAACGCCCAGAAGAAATCATCGATCGGATGCGGATCAACCAGTCCCATGATGCCGTGGTAGAACGATAAGCCTGTTCCGACACAGAAGATTCCGACTCCAGAAATGAGCGACGAAACGTACTTCATATTGGCGTACCCGTACGGATGGTTTGAGTCGGCAATTTGGGTGGACTTGTGGATGCCGTACGCTAGTATGAGCTGATTGATCGTGTCCGCCAGCGAGTGGATCGTTTCCGCAAACATACTGTGTGAGCCGGTGTACAGCCAGGCGCCAAATTTGAACAAACAATTCGTTGCGTTACTGTTTTGAGCGAATATTAATAAAGGGAGATTTAGAATTGGAACATTTAACGCGTGCTATCGGGAGAGCATTTACATTGCAATGGCCGTCAGGACCACTTTGCCCGACTTTCCAAACAGTCCCGGCTCGGAATCGACGACATTGGTGCGGCTTCCAATCTCCCGACGGTAGTCCCGTAGTCGACGTTTTACGGTAAAAATATCTGCAAAAACAGACAATAAGCGGAACTTTAATTCTATTCAATACCAACACTGTGAAGATACGCCAAATCGTGAAACTCACTTTGCTGGTGCATCTTTTTCTCGATTTCCCGCTTCAGGCATTCCTTCAACAGATTCTCCCGAGAACCCCACACTTCTATCGCCTTAGCCTCGACATCCTTCCGCCAGTAAACCGTGATTGGCGGTTCCTGCTCGTACGGAGATCTCCGTTTTGTTTTTGGTAACGTTTCCAGGTCGGATGGCTTCAGCAGGAAGTCGGACAAGGCCCGCACCGGAGTGATGAAGTTTCGTTCGAGCGAAGAACGGGAAAAATCGACCCGAATACGTTTCTTAGCTAGCTGACGATTTTTTTCCGCCAACTGTTCCTTCAGCTCCGCTTCGGTAAGTGACACCGGTAGTGTCGAGGGTAGACCCGAGGAAAGCTCAGTTTTGTTTGATCCAGCTAGCAACGATGCTCCCGCGGCTGTCGTGGCATTGTCTGTTGACTCAATTTTTGGTTTTTCGATGACAATTTCCTGCAATTTTGAATCGGCCATCGTTGTTTTGACCAGTAACTTGCCATGCTTCGTATCGATTTCTAGGGTTGATTGCTGCTCCGTTGGTGTAACCGTTTTCACACGCTCACCTTCAGCCTTTTCCGGTATATCGTCAGTTGTTTTCGACTGATTGCGATCGACGATGCGTGACACGGAGAAATTTCTTTGGCCATAGCTCATGCCTGTCGTGTGCAACTTTTGCCCAGCAGGAACGCCATCCAGCCACGCGTGCATCTTTGAGCAGCCGAGTGAAAAATTTCTCATTGGCGCTAGATGCAGCTGTGGTGTTCGTAAGAAGCATGCAACGAGAAGATCGAATTAGTTCAATGCCTGCCACGGGTTTAGGATGATTCGAGCAATAATAAGTCACCTGACTTCGGTGGCATAGCAACAGCCATGCTGCTCGATGAACGACCATGTTACAGCAGCGCACAGACAAAATGCTCAACTATCCTCCACCCGGGAGAAAAATGGTACAAAACACTCGGGCGCTCCGGGAAGGAGTGCCCTGCCGGAACACAAACTATTGCGAAAGATGTACTATTCGTAGTAAACCTTCTAGATACTGTTTATTTGTTTACCAAATTCACCCCCAGCATGCCAATCGTGGGATTTTAATGGGTACGATTTGTTTGCATCATAGGCTGTTTACTTTCCGGAACTTTTCGGTGGATGAGCTGCAAACTTTCATCGGTCGATGCCAACAACTTACCGACAATGCGATCATCGCACTTTTTTGTTGTTGACTTTTCTGGCAGCAGTCAGCTGGCTGCGTACCTATGTTTTGGGTAGGCGATACGGCTGCATACGTGCTTCCATTGCTGTCAATCGTGGCAAATTCTCAGTTCGAAGATCAAGGTGTGAAGCTATGTTCCTCGAACTTATTTTTATGAAACAATGTTTTGTAATACACAAAAACATATGATGAACCAATTTACTCGTTTTTATTGCGGACGCTGTTTTCCGGTACTCTGTTACAACGGACGATTCGAATCAAGTATGATGCGATGGAAACGTCAAACTTTGACTGTCAAGCGGTAGTACCGACAAGCTAACCTTCTGATCCAGCAACTTTGATTTCTCTGCTTTCTCTCTTCGAGTCGTAAAGGTGTTCCGTAGTATGGTGTGAAACGAAAAATTGGAATATTTGCAATTTTCCAGTGTCCCGTGCAGCGAAACGGTGTTTAAACGAGAGCCCATACATAAAACTATCGAATTAGCGTGCGGAAACCTCATCGAAGAAGTTTTATGTGAGTATAACCGGAGTTGAAAATTTTTTCACCGTGCTTAGGGTTCGCTTTTCCAACATGTCGCCATTGCAGTACATTAGTTGCAGAGACGGCAGAGAGTAGGAAGGAAAAACTAGGAAGAAGAACGACGGCCCCAAAGCAGAGCACCACAACCTAATAATCGATTGCGCACAAGTAAAGCGAACAGCATTAGAATTTGTTCGCTGCATAAAAGCTAGATTTTCGCAAATAGTACCTTTTGAGGAAGTTTCTGATTTTTTATAAAGTAAGTCAGGCCATCAAAGAAGGGAAAAAAGAAATCATGCAATTCCAAGGCACAGCACAACCGCACCAGGGTGGATTCCGTGGGCCTCGCCCGGAAAAGAACGACTTCTACGTCGGTCAGCCGGGTAGCAAGCCTCCGCACTTTATGAACAAACAAGGACCACCGTCGATTCCGCCGTTCAACGCGAACGCGTTCGGTGGCCCCAAGCCAATGTACCAGCAGAATGCGGTCAACGGTGGTGGCCCGGGAGGATTTAACAAGTTTGGTGGCGCTGCTGGTCGAGTGTTTGGAGGCCAGCCCGGTGGCATGATGCCGAAGAAGGACTTTGGTGGCCCGAAAATGTACGGTCCCGGTGGTAGCAAGCCGTACGGCGACGATAAGCCGTTCGACACATTCGGTGGACCGAAGAAGTACCATAACTCGAACCCGGGCATGGGTGGCGGATATGGTGGCGGCATGGGTAACCGTAATGGTTTCGGGCCGCGTTCGGACTACAACGGCTTCAACAAAGACGACCGAGCAAAGATTCAGTCGCTGAAGGCCAAGTACCCGGGACAGAACCTGATGAAGCCAATGTGGGAAAACTTGGAACCGTTCCAAAAGGACTTCTACGTGCCACACCCGGTCGTGATGGGCCGTTCGACGGAGGAGGTGCAGGCGTTCCGCGAACAGATGCAGATCACGGTCATGGGCAACAATGTGCCGCATCCGTGTCAGAACTTTGAGGAGGGCAACTTCCCGGAGTACGTGATGAACGAAATCAAGAAGCAAGGTTTCCCACGGCCAACCGCCATCCAGTCGCAAGGCTGGCCAATTGCCCTGAGTGGACGCGATATGGTTGGTATCGCACAGACGGGTTCTGGCAAGACGTTGGCGTATATGCTACCAGGCTTGGTCCATATCTCCCACCAAAAGCCGCTGAGCCGCGGTGAAGGTCCGATCGTGCTGGTTCTTGCACCAACACGCGAACTTGCTCAGCAGATTCAGACCGTGGTGCGGGACTTTGGTAATCACTCGAAGCCGAACATTCGATACACTTGCATTTTCGGAGGAGCGCTGAAAGGACCACAGGTGAGTTTCGTTAATCTCTAACATCTATCATTCGAATAGTTTATTAATTTTTCCTATGCTTCGGAAGATTAAGCTTAACATTAAGTTCCTCGGACGCAATTTACATCGCAGCAAGTCACACTTTGTTTTACTTTTTAAACTAATATTAATTAATGCGTAGAATACACAACATTTCAAATCTTCATATAGCAGAGAAGTATCCACCTGGTTCCTTTTCTGATTTTGATTAATTTCACTTTCAAAAGTGGAACTAAATGGTTCAGTTATTGGATTACACTCTTATACCAATTGAACTCGTTTCAATTGAGGGAAAAAGTTCAATTTTTTTATATGATCAAACATTTAAAACATTGCCTTTAATGTAACGCGATTCTACAAGTCGAGAAATTTAAAGATCGTTACGAAGCTGATTGGTTTGTTTTATTCATATTATGCCCCACCTTAAAAAATAAGATTGATTTAACATCCTTATCAAAGGATTGCACTTTTGTAAATTTTTCGTTTCCGTTTTTCTCCCACAAAAGGTTCGCGATTTGGAACGCGGTGTTGAAGTAGTCATTGCTACTCCGGGACGGTTGATCGATTTCCTTGAGCGTGGCATTACCAACCTACGCCGATGCACGTACCTCGTACTGGACGAAGCGGATCGCATGCTGGACATGGGCTTTGAGCCCCAAATCCGCAAGATCGTCGAACAAATTCGGCCGGACCGTCAGGTACTGATGTGGTCCGCAACGTGGCCGAAGGAGGTGCAAACGCTGGCCGAAGACTTCCTGCGTGAATACATCCAAATCAACATCGGATCGTTGAGCCTCGCGGCGAACCACAACATCCACCAGATCGTGGACGTGTGCGAGGAAAACGAGAAGGAGAGCAAGCTGTTGAAGCTGCTCAAGGAGATCGCCACCTCAGACGCTTCGAACAAGATCATCATTTTTGTCGAGACGAAGAAGAAGGTCGAGGACTTGCTGAAGAACATTGTGCGTGACGGTTATGGGGCGACGTCGATCCACGGTGACAAGAGCCAATCGGAGCGGGACTACGTGCTGCAAGACTTCCGACACGGCAAGAGCACGATCCTGGTGGCGACGGACGTGGCAGCACGCGGTCTCGACGTGGAGGACGTCAAGTACGTCATCAACTTTGACTACCCGAACTCATCGGAGGACTACATTCATCGTATTGGGCGCACGGGACGCTGTTCGCAGTACGGCACTGCGTACACATTCTTCACACCAAACAACGGACGCCAGGCACGAGAGCTGCTCGGGGTTCTGGAAGAGGCTGGCCAGCAGCCGACGGTAGAGCTGATTGAGATGGCCAAGTCGGCCCCGGGCGGAAAAGGTGGTCGACTGCGCTACTCGACGCGCGGCAGCTACGGAAACGGTGGTGGCATGAACAGCTACCAGCGTCGCCCGCCTTTCAACGGTGGTGGTGGATTCGGTGGACCCCCAAAGTACGGTGGTGGCATGCAGAACGGCGGCATGATGGGTGGCGGTAACAAGTTCGGTGGACCACCGAACAAATACCGCGACGGTGGTATGTACCGCGGTGAGAACAACTGGAACAAGGGCCCAAGTGGACCGGCGATGATGGGCGGCCCTGGTGGCTACCAGTCGCACTCGCCACAGTCCCCGCAGGCCGCGGCCGCCGCAGCAGCGGCAGCCGTCGCCTCCGGTCAACAGATGTACGAGCCGCAACAGGCGCAGATGCGCGCCTACCATCCGAAGAATATCTACCCGGGCCAGTATGACGACTACACGGCCACCTTGTTTGCTGGCGGAGCTGGCGCTGTGGCCGCGGCTGCGGCTGCTCCGGGCGGTGGTATGCGATACTACCAGAACAAGGCACACCAGGGAGGCCCGGTCGGTATGCAACCCGGCTCCCAGCCCGGTGGCCGGTACAACCCGAACGGCGGCCAGTTCAACATGGACGGTACACCGAAACCGAACAACGGACGCGGAACGTACCCACCGAAGCAGTACAACAATAGCTACGCTGCCGGACCGGGCAATCCGAACCATCAATATCCGCAGCTGGCCGCAGCCGCAGCCGCCGCCGGCCAAACCATCCCAACAGCAGCGCCGGCCGGCTTTACCGGATTCGATCCGACCGGCGGTCTGCAGTATCAGGCCTCCTATCCGATAACGGCGGCCACCGCCACGTACTATCCGTACCCGGCGGCCACGGCTCCACCACCACCACCACAGGCACAGGCGGCCCCGGTTGTTCCGCCGGTCCAGCAGTAGAGCGAGCCTACGAAACGAGTACTAGAAGAACATCTTCACACACAACATCCATACACGATCGGAGAGAGAAAGCAAGGTTAGTTTTTAGCATCTTCCTAATTTATCTATCTCTACTACTACTACTACTACTATTATTAATACCCACATCGAATCGAATATTTCTTTCGACGCAACAACCATGTATGTTGAATCTTTATTTTTTTCCTGTAAAAGATTCACGAACAATGTTCTTCTCTGTTTAAAAAAAACATCAGCACCAAGGCCGGAGCGAATCCCAAAAACGCACCGTAAGAAAACTGATGGAGGGTCCCCAACTTAAGTTTTCTTTGATTGGGCTTTGACACATCTGTGGTAGAGCCATAGTTTAGCTACCTTAATTTAAACTCTACCGTAGCCCAGTCTCCCAAAGGCAGACAGACCGGCCGATATGCGGGAAGATACGAAGCTTGCGTTGCTGATTCTTCTGATCAAAGATCGTATACACAGATACATTGTAATCGTTTTTTTTTCTTGGGACCGTAAATTACAGAGAAGATTTACTTAGGTTAGTTTGAATTTCGTGTTTTCCTTCTTATCAACAAAGTATAATAATCCCCATTTAAACGTATAACAAGGCATGATTATAGAGACAGCGCCGCACAGAGGGAGAGAAAAAAAAGTTTTTGTGTGGTGGATCTCTGTCAGGTGTGCGGTCACGTACACCAGTTTTTTTTGTTTATATGGTCATGTCGGTAGTATAGAAAACAATTTATCCATACGAAAGCTCATTCGAATTTCTACGAACAGCGGAAAAGAGGCTCGCGACCAGAGAAAAGCGAACGCTTTGAAACATATGACCGACGATTAGATCATTTCAAGAGAAGTCAGGAACAAATAGCAGAAAAAACGAAAATATACAACGTAACTCTCGAACAAAAACGTCCAAAAGCTGATTGTTTTAGTGGAAAAGCATTTTAAGTCGAACCGCCGTTCCCCCTTTTACTGCAGGTGGCCAAAAGAAGTTGAAAGAAGGGTGTTACTTTGTTGGTTCTTGCCACTTATTCACACTCACTCTCTCTCACTACTCTTCTCCGTTGTCCGGCGGCGGTCCTTGGTGACCGGATGGTGTAGATTTGGATGTGGACCATGTTGCCGCCGTATGCATACGCGCATTTTTATTTGGGGAAAAATGAGCCGACACCAATTACTCTCGGCTATAATGATGGGATGAGATGGTTTCGGATTGCCAAAACATAAATCTAGTTAGTTTACTCTTTTCCCCGTTATCACACCGTACCCGGGATACGATTGCGGTTACTATTTGTTTACGAACTGAATCTCCCGCATAAAGCTAAACAGCTTATGTGAACATACAAAATCGAAAAAGTAAGTCATTTCATAGGCCTGGCCTGCAGGCTTTGAAAGCACACAAACTTACGCTTCAACAATATTCTCCAACTGGAGGAAAGTTTGAGTAAAATTAGACTCTTTAAAAATATCTCATCATCCCTCTGATAAGCGTGGTAAAGTTTAAAGAAAGATCAGATGCTTAAAAATAATAAAGAAGTCAGGGAAACGATTTCCTTGCTGCAACACTAAACAAAAATATGCAAAAGAAAATGAATACATTCCCCCGCACACTCCGATGTTGTTGCCATCAGTTGTAGTAAGCAAACGATATTTGAACCTTCCTTATAGTCAGTGTGTACCTGCTCGTGTTGATGATTGGCCCTTGAAGCAGGAAGGGGAAATATAGATCATTTTTCTCGTCGCGTTTGCGTGACGGGAGAGAAGAGTGGTCAATCGTTCAACGTTTTTGTTTTCAAGCATTCATTCTCTAATCGTAGTTTTCCATTCGTTCCCGTTGCTGCGATTTTTCTTTGTTTTACAACCAATTGACACCGTTTGCATTATGATCAAACTATGCTTTGGTGTCAGCGCATGGCGTAGTGGCATTCATTTGTGACGAATATTACTCTAGTCAGGTCGAACTGGGACTAGTAATAGAAAAAGCACCATGGGCAGCATTAACGTGATATTCTACTTTGGCTCTCTGGATCCTTCAGGCCCGCTAAAGTGAAAGTAAAGTATTACTAAACAACATTTGGTTTTCAGCCAAAGATGCATTACAAAGTATCTCTTGTCTGGAATGCACGGAAAATGGTGGTGATGTCGCAAGTGAAATGATGCAAAGAAACAAAAGGGACAAATTATTTATGAAACCTGCAAAGGTTATTAGAAAGGAGAAGGTGACAACACGGGGCAACATTACCACCAATAAGTAAGAAATGCCTTCTGTAAACTGTGATCGAATCTCGCGTTCCTTAGAACAAAGCTCTCCTAGAAAAGAAACCCCATGTAGGAGAAAGGTAATGCTTTTTATGAGGTACGTTTTTCCTGGCCAAACACGACAAATAACATGAGTGCAATGAGTTTGTCGCTATTGCTTTCAGGCCGGCCTCTGCCGTACATGATTTGTATTACGCCTTTAAGTTTATCCTTCGAATGCAAATTAGGCACAAAACATACATAGTTTTTAGTTAGTTATTTTCAGTTTGAGTAAACTTGCCTTTTAATGCACATCCCATCCCGCCATTTATTTTCGGCATCGGAGAATTCTTTTGTGTCCAACTGACAATTTCTCACAGACTGATTGCTTAGGAGAGAAATTCACGACTAAAGCACGAAACAATCCCACCAAAGTGTAACGCGTAGGTAAAGAACAAAACGAAGGGGAGGCGCACGCGAGCTTACATCGCACCAGCCGCGGGACATGTATGGAAGAACCATACATAATGGTGACAAAATTCGCCAACGTCAGTTCTTACATCGGCCGAGTTCTTTTGTCGGATGTGATGCTAGAGTCTGCCACGAAATCAAGGATAACGACCTTTTTTATCCTTATGTTTATTCCACTAATAAAGTTACGTTTCGCTCAATACATATTTTTCTCTCCCTTGCATAGAAACATTTAGTTTTATGTTTAGTTTCATCGTTTTAATAATTATTGCGATCGGAAAAAATCAAATTCACTGTAATAAAACTACCGAAAGTCGTGAGCTCACTACTTGCAGGAATCGTAGATTCATTACGAATATTAATACAGGGCATATTCAGCAATTATTTGGGGTAGAATAATCAACGCAAACTCACTTAGAAGCGAACGCAGGTGGACAAAGCGTAATGCTCACCTTTGTTTCACACACTGAAAATGCAGAAGTAAAATAGGAAAATGGAATGAATACATTTTTGCATTGGTGAGTTTGTCTTATAACCAGAATGAAACATTGCATGGTCGAAACGTAAAAGAACTCATGGGTTTCTCCATCATGCAAAACCGAAACAATAAGAAAGATGCAAAAATCTGACAACGTTCAGAGTACGGCAGTCTCGATCGTTTATGAGAAGAACTGGTAGTAGGATAACAATCTCACTTATATCATACGTGGGGTAATAGCATCAAAACCATGGAATGTTAAAATGTCTCCTCCCCACTGAGACAGATGCATACGGCGTAGTGCTAAGTGATAACCAGTATTTTCATATGTTTAAACAGAGTAAACATTACCTGCAGTCGCCACCGTTTCCTATATTCCGTTACTTAGTCTGCTGAAACACACTGTTTAAGCCACGGAACGATGTTAAGATAGCTACAAAATGCTTATTTTATCCCGAAAACATGAAGCTTTTTATCGCGTGAGTTAAAAAGTCCTAGTTCAAAACGCAAAACCACTGAAAATGATAACGAGAGAGTTATAGGGAACAGGGAAGTGGGAAGCAACAAACAAAACCATACCCAAGTGTAATAGTATTATCGCTTCGAAGGTATCTTGTTACACATGTGCAAAGCATGACAAAAACAAAACAGGAGCTAAACAAAAACAAAAAACCATTTGAAGAAATTTTAAAGCAAAATAAAACACGTGTTGGCGAGAAACAAAACATGTGTGAACCAGAAAAATGGAGCAAAACAACAGAGAATCGAAGAAAGTAGAATGAAATTGTCGTATGATAAATTTGTTACTTTTCTTATTTCATCAATTTTTATCTACCTATACTAACTACTAAGCATAAGTGTGTTTGTGTGCGCTATGAAGAAACAATGTTATATTAAGCATAAAGTTCACGATAAAATAGATAAGTCGATGTAACCTTTTTCCACCACATAAAAATGGGAATAGAAGGCAAAGCAACTAATTGTCTATCTTTGTATTTGCGCTCGAAGCAAGATCATCTCGTTCATGAATAAACCTGCAACGTGTAGATTAGGGTATGGTCCATGGTTCAGTTTCCAAAACAAAAATGTCAGGCCGTATTGGAAAAATGTTCACGAATCACACAAGAGGTTTTGAACGTACAATTTCTTAAATTTGTTCCTTCCATTCCAATCCCATAATATACAACCGAGTGCGTACAGGATATGTAAAATCTGGTCGACTCGTTTGCTTCGAGCTTCAGTTTATTAATCTTTACAAAAAGAGTTATTAAAAGGATCGACACAAATCCAAGCAGGTGATGGAGTAATTTTACAACTTGCTGCATTAATAATAATAACATTAATAAGAATAAGATAATGTTGCGCTAATTGAAGATAACGTAAACAAAAATGAAACTTAATGTCTTAGCCTTGCAAAAAAATGGTAACCGGGCAAATTTTACTATCATAATCCCGATGATGTCACTATTAACGTTTTTTCGAATTGGCATGATTCTTTTTCTTTAGTTTGCACATTTTCAAAACAGCAACGATCGGTCGAGGACGTCGACAAAAAGGATAAAATAATAAAAACCAACTGAAAAGGCCATGCCAAAGCACGATTTACACACAAAATCCAATGATGCTGGCAGAGGCAGAAGGCGAATGTTGTGCCGCTTTTGAAACTCGCGTTTTGGTATCAGAGTGAAAAACCGCAAAGAGGGAGCAGCAGAAATAGAGAGGGGTGTTGGAAAATGTTCTTGTCCCGAACATGTGACATCTTTTGCTACAAAATAATCGATTGCATGCCTAGGGTTTTAGGGGAATTTTGATTAGGATTTAAGTATCTTTTTTATCTGGAACTACATAGCAACTAAACTAAAAAGAATGTCAAAAGAAAATATTTATCATCGAGACCACACACTGGCGCAGTTCGTTGCTGACGCTCCTTACGAAATTGGGATAACAGGTATTAACACGTCTTCAAGCTATAATTCACCTCCAACGCGGGGAAATTATATGACTGATTTTAAGTGGACAAAATACAACCACTGGCACGATAATACCCTAATAGAGCAAGTCCGGTATTCAACAATAAAATTTACCGCAATTCCTTCGATTGTGATAAAAGTGGACAAACGTGTGAAAAGGAAGCCGTTTGATGAAACTGTCATAGTTGATATGCGTAATACCTGTTACTCGCAACGATCCCTTGAAGAGAACGCAAAACATAAACCCCCGGACATACATCCGTATCCGTTGATTGATTGGAAAACTTTATGAACTTCTACGATTCTGGTTTGTGCTGCCTATCGATCGAATGACTAATGAAGGAAAACAAAATGTCACTTCTAGTAATATTAACATTTTTCAAAGCGTGTTTTTTCAAGTAGCAATTGTTTTATCTTCTATGCTGCACCATAAACAAATACGTTCAAGAACCGTCAAACAATGCAGGTCTTAGTTGTTCAGGATTAAAGAACATGACAACATAAAATTACCGTGCAAAGAACTATCTGAAAACACAAGAAATTGGAGCAAAAATACTAAAGAGAACCAATCAGTGTTTCATGTGGAAGCATGCGGCGGGTGCGTATGTGTGTCTTAATGGTCTGCTGAGAAAAAATGCCAGCAGAAAAATAGAGTGAGTTACGATGTATTTTACATGCATAACAAACAGTAAGATATCGCCAATAATACATTTAATGCGAAAGCGGTGAAAGAACCGATCCTCTGCTCCAGAACAAGCAGAAGTGTTCTTTCGGCTTTCAGAAAGGTCTCTGGGGAACAGAAACAAGCGAATAAGGTTTTCACAAAAAGAAACATAAGATGCTAGCGCAGCAAGAATTGCACAACACGAATAGCAGCAAACGGAAGACGGGGGACAGTTACAAGCGAGAAAGGTTAAACATGTTACTTTGCTAGGATGCCAAGAAACAGAAGAATAGTACGAACTGACGCCGAATTTGATGCCGTTCAGCGAATGATGGTCGGTTTGGTGACCGTCAAAAAGCTGAGCCCAAAAATATTCTACTAGAAATAACTCACACATCCCGTTGATCTCATTGGGTTTAGAAGAAAAGAACAGCAGCTGACAGGAACAAGGTACTACTTTCCTAAATTTGAGACTGGAAAGTGGCGTTTGAAAAGGGAATATGTGTTTAACTGAAATGTGTTCCCCAAAGATTCAGCAAATTAAAAAAAAACAATAAGAGGGGAATGAAGTATTTAAAGTTGATGCTGTACTGAAACAAATGCGTTCAGCAACAACGTAACCTATCGAAAAATGATTGGAAATATGGCATCAACAAAAGAATTATACATCAAATTGCTGATCGAAGATGAAACAACAAATTTCGCTGGTGATATTTTTTGGTGGAGGCAGCAAGCAGAGCAGAAAGAAAGGCGTAGAGAGAAAGTAATAGAAGGAAAGAATCCGCTTGCCACCCACTAGCTGGCAATGAAACGCCATCAAAGGTCATTGTCACACGTTTCTTCCGAGGAGGGTATTAACATATTAAAGTAAATATATTTTTGTGAAAACGCTAGAAACGCTGAATGAACTCGAGAGGCGAGGAAAAATGTACCATTGTGATATTTTATAATTAAAGTTAAAATGTAAAAAAACATCTGACACCCAGACAAAGACGACACTCGCGACGGCTCTAGTTAGTGGAGGATTTCTTCACAGACAAAAGAAAGAAAAGGAAACTCTATTGGCGGGGAAAAGCATCCCTTTGGTCTCAATATTAAGCATGAAAAGAAAGAAAGAAATAGAGGAAGGAAGTCAAATACTTTTGTTAGAAAGTAAAATGAATAACAAACAAGATCATGCAACGGCATACTCTCAAATAACAAAGCTGACATCTAAGATAGAAGCAAACGGTTCGCTATACGAAAAGAAGGAGCATTTGCCAAAACAATAGTAGGATGTTATGAATTCGGCGCTTTATCCGGTTCAGGACACGAACGATATAAGAAATCCATGCACGGTATGGACAAACGTCCAGCATTGCAAATGGCACATAAGGAACATATACAAGAATTCGTTGTTATATAAAGTTTGAAGTATTGTTTCTGCAGAAAAAGGGAAATCTCTGTAGTATTCAATTATTCACAGACACATGAAGAAGAGTCATGTCCTCAGAAAGCCTTTTCTTTCTATTTCCGAGGTCTCCTCGGATAAAACAACAATAGAATTTAAACGAATGTGTTCCTGTGAAGCTGAACCCCCAAACCCAGAAATATCAGAAATTTAAAAGAAAAGACCTGCGTAAAAAGTAACAATCACTAAACGAAACAGGTGTGCGAGAAAACGTTAGAAAAATTAATACTTATTAAAACACAAAATAGAAAAAAACGTTTCGTTTTCGGAGCTAAAACAATAACATTTCAATAACAACATTTAAACACACACCAAACAATTAAAATGGCGAAACCTTAGGAAAACAGAGCGAAAGCAAAAAAAAATGAGAGATATCGTAGCGAACTGAAACAAAAGGGTTTAAAATCTTTCCAGAAGGATAAAAACCAGAAGAAAGCGACACACTTCGTCCACGATCATCGTCGGCTTTGATCGTGGTAGAGTGACCAAGATGATAAGGAAAATGATCGCTAGCGGTGTTATCGACAAGAAGATGCTGTGAAATTTCATGCAAACTACTTTTGCGTGTGTCACATGAGACACGTGTATCACACCAGTTTAGTTTCTGGAAGCACTTTGTTCCTGTTATTCGTTAATTAACCCATTCACCGTAGTTCGTTTCATAGCGTGTCCATCCTTTGCCTTTAGGATTAGCCAAGATTCCAACGCAAACAAAGGTGTATTCCATTGGCCGTTATTTATTTACCAGCCATTCAAGACTATTACCATTTCACTTTTCTATCACGTCTTCAACATCTCCATCTGGAACTAAATTATGTTTGTTCCACTACAATTCACTTAACATATAACAGTTAACTTTTTCTAAACATTTGCCGCGCACATCCCCCACATCTTGTTCGATTACTGTAGGTAGTTCCTGTATGGCCGAAAAGGAAGCAAATCGCAACATTACTCACCAGAAACAGTAGTGCTTTCTTTTATTGTTTCGTACACCTTTAACGGTTCTGCTATCTTTCATTGTGATTTTACTAGAAAGCATCGATTTTGTATTTCTTTTTATTTCCTTTGATTAATCGTTTCTTCAAAGTAATCATAAAAGCGCATATATTATATATATAAATATATTAAAAGAAACAAAAAAATACGAATAAAAGCAAAAACATTGTGTAATTCATTAATGATGAACCAGGTTGTATCGTCTTTTTTTTATTTAATTTCCATTCCGAAACGAGCGAAACGCTACATGTTCTAGTATTCTATTTTGACTGGTATCCTTGTTTGGTTGACAAATGCTTGTTCCTGTTCAGAACCCTTCACCACAATGTAAAA
Organism: Anopheles coustani; assembly: GCF_943734705.1. Lineage (NCBI taxonomy): Eukaryota > Metazoa > Arthropoda > Insecta > Diptera > Culicidae > Anopheles > Anopheles coustani. The sequence goes on along the minus strand of NC_071288.1, from coordinate 82,310,478 downwards.
CGTTAGTGTTCCCTGATAAACGACGAAGGTTTTTTCCGTCAGGATCTGTTTGATCGTCTTCTTCGTATCGACAAGGTATGCAAATCCAAGTATCCTGTTTTCGTAGTAAACGTTCACTTTGTTTGGTCGGTATAAGCCTTGCCTGTCGCAATCTAGTGCTTCCTCGAAAAGTTGCTCTAGGACGCTGATCATTCTGAAAAAGTATAGAAATAACAGTAAAGATTGGGTATACTAGAACAGTAGAATTGCCTTACGTGGTGTCTTCGGAAAGCTGTTGCTGGAAATCTGTCGTTTGGAACTCGGGATAGCAGAAAACAACTGGCCAGTAGAGGATACCATCTTTGTCGCAGGATACCGTAAAATCTTCCAACGGTGCTAGTCGTGGTTTTAGTTTGCGCTCATCCTCCAGGGCGTTGCGTTCCTCAAACTTTACCGACCGTTTGCGAAGCTCGGCAACGGTGCGGTTCCATTGGTCTTCCTTTTCTCGCTCCTGTCGTGCTTCTTTACGTTCATTCCGCTGTTTTGCCGATTTGCGGGAAAGGCATGATTTCCGTAGCTCGATAGCCTGGCCGTTCGTTGGATCCCGCTGCAGTATCGTGTCACATAATTCCACGCACAATTCAAATCGATCCAATGCCGAAGCACACTGTGCCGCTCGCCATCGCGCCTTATCGTAATCCGATTTAAGATCCACAGCCTTCTGTGCGTCTTGCAGAGAGGAACGATAGTTGTGTAGCATGTAGTTAGCAGCGCTCCGGTTATTGTACAATGTCGCTTTGTAAGACGCATCACCAACTTTATAGCGCAGCGCTTCTGTGTAGCTCATTACAGCGAGCCGGAACTTACGATGTTGCATGTAAAACTTGCCATCCTCTTTGTAAGTGTCCGCCAGCTCCTGCTCCGTGTTTTCCTCGGGATCGTACTTCAGTTGCGCCAGCCCTTCCATCAGCGGGCTCAACTTCTCGCCCGGTTCGGGAGATTTTTTCATGAAAAACGGATGCTTGGCCATTTCTTCCTCCCAGCGGTCTTCCGGCCATCCTTCCGTGTAACGTCTTTTCTCCAGTGAGCTGATGAAAGCGTCAAGATCTTTATCCAGCCGTGCGGCTAACTCGAGCCGTTCCTGCTCGGAAAGTGCCTTTTTAGATTCCATTGTCGCAACTCCAACGAAAACCTGGCAGCAAGACAGGAAACGATTTAAAAACGAGCCAAACACCGGCAAAATCAACTGCGAACGAAGGTACACATGGGCGACGATGTTTGGTTTGATAGTTGTTTGACATTTGTGGTTTATATTACAGTTTCGAGTACTACTAGTCCTGGCGAATCAATCGAATGCAAAGAGAATTTATAGCATCGAGCTCAAAGTGCCGGTTCAGGGAACCTATTTTTCGTTAATCTTTGTATGCGAATAGTAATGTTTTATTTCAAGACATTAACGACGATGTAACAAATACAACAATTTTGCGGAAGGTTTTATGTACAAATATGCCACTAGGTTAATTTGGGACCTAACATAATATCAGAAAATCGACGAATCGCAAGAGAACCAAATCATACAACTGCTAAATAAGCTGCTGCGTTTTCACTTCTTGTAGATTCGAATCAACTGTCCCTGTTCGTTGTAGGTGTAAACCGGATCGCGAATCGGATCGACTGGCGAGTATTTCAGCTGAGCCGAAAACCCATTCACCAGACGGTCTTCATCTGTTTGCATGGTGCTGTACACGACACGCTGCAGGGTGTTATCTGGCGCCAGGATATAGTATTGTCCGGAGAAGGCATTAGCAACAGCAACTACTGGGCCGCGTTCTTCATCGCCGTCGTAATCATCTTCGCCATCCTCTTGCTGTACGTCCGGTTGCTCGGTTGTAACAGGGAGCTGTTCTGGTTCCTGTTCCGGTGGTCCGTAAGTTTCAGCGGGAGTGGCCTGTTGTTGCGGCTGCTCTACGGTCTGAGGTTGGACAACTTGCTGCTGCTGTTGAAATACGTTGGTACCGACGGGGGGAAGGACACGCAGCTGGCCACTAATAGGGAAGAACTGACGTTGGCCAAAGTTTGTCGGGAGCTGACGAATGGCGGCGGGCTGTTGGCGAAGATTTGCACGTTGCTGGAAGTCCCTTGGTTGATCGGACGGCAAACCCTGAATCTTCAGTGGGTCCAATTCAGGCTGAGGAGCAAACACCGCGGCGATCCGGTTAGTAAAGGGATAGAAAACATTCAACAAGCATTTACCTGCTCGGTTGTGGCGGTCGTGGAAGGGTTAGATTGGGTCACGGGCTCCACGGTGGTAGTGGTTGTGGTGGTTGTGGGGGTGGTGGTGCTTGGTTGTTCTTCTGCAACTTGCTGGCCGGCAAAACGGACATCTTCACGAGTGATTTGAACCTGAACTCGTTGCGGCTGTGGTTGGAAAAGCAGCAACGGAGCGCCGTATTCTGCCGGAAGACGGAACTGTGCCCCTTCCGGACGCCAACCGGATGCAGGGTACTGGGCTGCCGCCGTGGCGACAAGCAGTACTATCAGAAAGCAGTAACGATTCATTCCGATGCCGATTGCAGCTCACGTTACGTTCCGGCGAAGACTGATGGTCGTTCTGGGTGGCAACTAGACTTTTATATTTTAAAAATTCATATACAATCAGCTGACGATCGGTGAGGGTAGGTCAGTGTGCACCCGACGTTCAATGTCGCTCGGAAGAACTCGTCCGAAGATTCACTCAAACACCGCGGTGGTGGACGAATCAATATCTTCCTGCTTAATATGCACCTTGGGTGCGTCTGGCGACACTTGACTGGTAGTACCATTGATCGTTGGAAGGTGGATGTGCGCAGATCACGTGCAACAGCACCATAAAAGTAATATATGCATGCTCGCCACTTATATCCACTCGGTGCTACCCTCGCACGTAGATCATCATCTACGAGAACCAATTTTCCGTCGAAAATAACATTTTTTTGGTTCACATAAAACTTTATCGTTCTAATCATAATACGATCGTGTTCAATTGGAAAAAAGGAAAAATTAATTTCCTTTCCACCTCGGGAGACTACTGTTGGTCTGTTCCGTTTGCGAGTTGCAGCCAGCGTCGTGTTGCACAAGCAAACAGGCAAACTCAAACTCCACTTGCAGAACTTGACCTCCACGCCGGTTCCATATTATGCCGATCGTGTCCTTTCTCGCCATTGTGATGAATTGATAATTCATCAAAATAATTCCTACTGTAGGTCTACAATACAACTTGCAGGGTGAGCTGTAATTTAATGCGTTGAAGAAGCTAGTTTGGGAACCATCCGCATGCCGAGCACGGCTTGGCTGTGCGTGACAACGAAAAAGAGTGCAGTGAAGGTTGTTGTGTGGGGAATTCTTTCCGACCGTCTTCATCTTCGTGTGACTAAAGCCATATGAATCATCAACAGGAGAAGCATTTTTTTTTTTTTGGATAGACAATTTTTGTAGTTTTATAGATTTTAAAACAAATTTCATTCTAATGTATTTTTCTTATTGTTCAAAATTTTTAATGCAATTGACGGACCGATAATAACAAAACCGTTTTCACAACATTTCCAATAACACATTAAAACTGCAAAAACTGAAGCATATTAATACCACCTACCCTTTATCAAATGATAGAAACCATAACGAACGGTTTCAAATAAGTTTAAATATTTCAAATCCGCATGAAAGTTTATAGAGCCGACTTGGCGGCTCAATGCGGTACACGGCAAATGCTTGTGCAATAGCATTTTAACCTGTTACTATAAACAAAAAATCGTGCTAGTTTCAACATCTTTCACCAGTTTCCAGTGTTCCGCTTCAGATTTTCAGAAGTAACATTTGGAGTTCGCTAACGAAACTGCACAGAACTATTTATACGCGATGGATCTTTATAAAGAGAACAACTATGACGAATACGTCCCATCGATCACTCCGAATTACGATATTGACGACGAAGAGGACGAGCTACTAGCAGTTGGAAAGAATAACGGTGCCAAAGGTCTTACGGCTCCACCGGCGTTGCTCAACGAAATTGCAGCACAAGTAAGAAGACATTCTCTATTTCTCAAAACGCATTTTCAGGAAACAAGTATATACACGCTGCTGCTCGTATTTTTTTTGCAGGCCGAAGACTACGACCCATTTGCAGACCGCAGAAGACCCACGGTAGCGGAAAGTAAAGATGAATACCACCAGAAGCGTCGACGTCTGGTTATTTCGCCTGAGAGAGTTGATCCGTTTGCAAATGGTACATATTGGCGGGCAAGAGCGAACACTAGAAAACCTGATTCTAAAATTCTTATGATTTTTCCTCGATTTTATCAGGTGGAGAAACGCTTGATGTCGGAAGCCGAACATATATGGAAATTAGGCGCGAGCAGATCATGAAAGGCGAAGAAGAACAGGTATGGTATATTTGCACTCGGACGATAAATCTATAGTTCAATTAATTCCACACTCCCTTTCGCTTACCGTTTGCCAGCTCCGTAGGAAGATCCAAGAGAAAGTGAAGGACGGGACGCTTAAAATTAGTTCAAAAGGACCTCATAAGCAACATTCGCAGTTGGATCAGGCGTTGGAGGAGCATTCGATACCGCAAAAGGAGTCTTCTATGCCGATATCGGCGACATGGGAAATCGAGGTAAGTTTATTTAGGTGATTGGGTGGCATTTTTGAAACAATCGTCGTTAAGTATTTATTTCTTGAAGATGGATGTCTTCAGCCGTCACTAATATATAGTTTGTACCAGATATTCTTCCTTTCACCGAGCCGGATTTTCTTCTATTTGTTGGCTAAACGATCGTCCGTTCCGATCGTTCGGTCATGCCTATCCGTTAATGGCTTATTAGACTTTATTTTCTTTTAAGTACGCGGATAGTCAGTCCTCTTGTACAGGGTAAGTTTCGGTCTCGGTTAGGATTCGAACCCACGCACGGTGGGATAAGAGGCGAACATTTTAGCAAAAATCAAAATTTGTGTATGTTAATGAGTGATTATCATTAAATGGTAATCACATAAAAAAATTGATACTTAACTAAAAAGAAGCCTTATTATCATTTTTAAGGCATGCCAAAGTTAAAAAATTTAAAAGGGTATTTTAAAAAAATATTTTGAATACGTGAGATTTCGTCAGTTTAAAACGAATTCAATTTTTTTTCAATTTCAGTATCCAGAAAAGGTTCATTTTAAGAATATAGATATATTATTCTACATTTTAGAATGTAAATACATGTTCTCAAATGAACAGCTACAAAGATAGAAATAACAAGCTTTTGTTGGAAAATGCAGAAAAACCACGATTTTCAAACTTTGGTAGTGAAAAAAGAGGCTCATGACGCATTTAGAAAATGTTTACTAGATATGAATACTTATATAACTTTTTTCTTTTTACAGAAAACACCTGCATGGCATCGTTGGGATGAAACGCCGGAACACAAGAGTGGGACGCAGGAGGTGCGCGTCTGGGATGCGACTCCGGTACATGCGAACGTAGTGGCTGCGGCTGCTGATCAGAAGACGTCTACCGAGAACCCCACGAGCCGTCGCAAAAAAAGCCGTTGGGAAGAGACCCCAAAAACGGAGCGCGAAACGGCCGAACATTCGTGGGGTAAAACACCCCGTGCTGAACGCATGAGCGGGGAGGGAGCTGAACTGCTGGAAGGTACTACCCCCACCTCAAAACGCTCCTCACGTTGGGACGAGACACCCTCCACAATGAGGTCTACGTTGGCGATGACACCCAGAGCGTACGCGACGCCGCTTCTTACACCAGGCGGCTCTACTCCAGTGGGAGACCAAGCGATGACGATGGCAACGCCGACGCCTGGCCACCTAGCAGCTATGACGGTCGAGCAGTTGCAGGTGTATCGCTGGGAGAAGGAAATCGATGAACGAAATTGGCCCTTCACCGACGAGGAGCTGGATTTGATGTTCCCGGAAGACTACAAGATTTTGCCACCACCTTTTGGCTACATTCCGCCGGAACGCCACCTTATTACTACACCGACGCTGACCGGGTTTTTTATTCAGACCGAGAACAAATCGGCCAAGTTCATAGACAACCAGCCAAAAGGCAATCTACCGTACATTAAGCCAGAGGACGAACAGCACTTCGATAAACTGCTTTTCGAGGTAGACGAGGAGACACTGACGCTCCAAGAGCAGAAGGAGCGCAAGATCATAAAGCTGCTGCTGAAGATCAAGAACGGAATAGCACCTATTCGCAAGGTCGCTCTACGGCAGATAACGGACAAGGCGCGCGAGTTTGGGGCCGGACCATTATTCAACCAGATTCTGCCGATGCTGATGAACCCCACCCTGGAGGACCAGGAGCGCCACTACTTGGTGAAAGTAATAGACCGCGTTCTGTACAAGCTGGACGACCTGGTGCGCCCCTACGTGCACAAGATATTGGTCGTAATCGAGCCACTGCTCATCGACGAGGACTACTACACGCGCGTCGTGGGCCGCGAGATCATCTCCAACCTGGCGAAGGCGGCAGGTCTGGCGACGATGATATCCACCATGCGTCCCGATATCGACAACATCGACGAGTATGTGCGCAACACAACGGCTCGCGCCTTCGCGGTGGTCGCCACTGCATGCGGTATTACCTCGCTGCTGCCCTTTCTTAAGGCGGTGTGCAAGAGCAAGAATTCGTGGCAAGCGTGTCACACCGGTATGAGGATCGTGCAGCAGATGGCCATCATGATGGGCTGTGCCATCTTGCCCCACCTGAAGTCCTTGGTCGAGATTATAGAGCATGGGTTGGTGGATAAGCAGCCGAAGGTGCGCATCATCACGGCGCTGGCATTGTCGGCGCTCGCCGAAGCGGCCACCCCGTACGGCATCGAGTCATTCGATTCGGTGCTGAAACCGCTGTGGAGAGGCATCCGAAAGGAGAGTGGCAAGGGTTTGGCGGCATTTTTGAAGGTGATCGGCTATCTCATATCGCTAATGGACGCTGAGTACGCGAACTATTACACACGCGAAGTGATACCCATTCTTATCCGCGAGTTCCAATCGCCTGATGAGGAGGTGAAAATAATCGTCCTGAAGGTGGTGAAACAGTGCTGCGCCACTGACGGTGTCGATGCGCAGTATATCAACGAGGAAATCTTGTCGCATTTCTTCGAACACTTCTGGAAGAAGCATCGGATGGCGCTCGCTCGCCGCAGCTACCTCCAACTAGTTGACACGACGGTGGAGATCGCGAATAAGGTCGGTGCATCAAAGGTAATCGACCGTATAGTGAACGATCTCAAGGACGATAACGAGCAGTATCGAAAGATGGCGATGGAGACGATCACAAGGATAATAGCCGAAATTGGTGCGGCTGACCTTGATTCACATTTGGAGGAGCAGCTTATCGATGGCACCCTGTACGCGATTCAGGAGCAAACGACCGAGGACGTGGTGATGCTAAACGGATTCGAAACGATCGTGAACCTCTTGGGCAAACGGGTTAAGCCGTACCTGCCGCAGATTTGTGGCATTATCCTCTGGCTGCTGAACAACAAATCAGTCAAAGTGCGCAAGCTGGCCGCCGATATGATATCGCGAATCGCCGGCGTGATGAAGACGTGCGAAGAAGATAAGCAAATGAGCCATCTCGGAAAGGTGCTGTACGAATCCCTCGGAGAGGAGTACCCGGAGGTTCTCGGATCGATTCTGGGCGCTCTGAAGGAAATCGTGAATTTAATAGGCATGTCGAACATGACGCCACCGATCAACGATCTGCTGCCACGACTCACACCGATCCTGAAGAACCGCCACGAGAAGGTACAGGAGAATTGCGTCTATCTGGTTGGACGTATCGCCGATCGCGGGGCGGAGTACGTTTCGGCTCGCCAGTGGATGCGCACCTGCTTTGATCTGCTGGACCTATTCAAGGCACACAAGAAGGCGATTCGGCGTGCCGCAGTCAACACGTTTGGGTACATCACGAAAGCAATCGGGCCACACGACGTTCTGGTGACGCTGCTCAACAACCTCAAAGTGCAGGAGCGTCAGAATCGCGTTTGCACAACCGTGGCTATTGCCATCGTCGCCGAAATATGCCAACCATTCACCGTGCTGCCGTTACTGATGAACGAGTACCGCGTGCCGGAACTGAACGTGCAGAACGGCGTACTGAAGTCGCTCTCCTTCCTTTTCGAGTACATCGGCGAGACGGCCAAGGACTACATCTATACCGTTTGTCCGTTGCTCGAACAGGCACTGATGGAACGCGATCTGGTACATCGGCAGACTGCCTGTACCACCATCAAGCACATGGCACTTGGTGTGTACGGATTCGGATGCGACGACGTCTTAAACCACCTGCTCAACTATGTGTGGCCTAACATCTTTGAAACGTCACCGCATATGGTGCAAGCGTTCAGAGAAGCGGTTGGAGGGTTGCTGGTTGCAATTGGCCCTACAAGGATCCTTCAGTACACGCTCCAGGGACTGTTCCATCCATCTCGAAAGGTACGCGATGTCTATTGGAAGATTTACAATTCGCTATATATCGAAGCACAGGATGCGATCGTCGCCTGCTACCCACGAGTTGCCAACGATCCAAAAAACCATTACATTCGCTATGAGCTCGAGTATAGTATATAAGCAATGTGAGCTAATCTATTCGTGGAGCTTTATTGATTACTACAATTGTTGGGCCTCGATACTTACAATTGGCAACTCGAAACCACTCGTAACATTGGGTAAAAGGCACTCATTTAAAAACTTGAGCAATTCTGTCAATATTTTTATATCAAAGCCTTGATGAGTCATCTTACTTGAACTACTTTTTTGGATAATCATTCACATACACATTTCAGCAGGGGTGAGAGAAAAATAAAGAAATAAACTAAACAGCTTTGTAGTGAATAATTCAAAGAATATTGTTTAACACAATTATGTTTCATTAAAGTATTCAATTTTGTTTTGGTGTGCTCTCATATGCACTAAGCTGCACCAACCGACAATTCGAATAGGCCTACGAATATGTTAATCGATGATCGCGTTAAATTGTCGTTAATAAATTTATGGCGACTCCCGATTTTAATCGATGAAGAAACCAACCTTCCTGTTTACACGACGCTATCGAAACGTCAATTGTGGATGAAAATTTGCAAAACGAACATAAACAAATTCTGTTTTGTATCTCATTCCCTTTTCTATCGATACGGTATTGGTTGACGAAATATAGGTAGTAGAATCTTAAAATTCCACCATTTTTAACATACATTTTAACACCATCATTCGCGCTTTATTTTACAGCCCACAAAAGGTCCGACTCTGAGCTGCAACCAAGATATGTCCCTGGACAGTGACACCTCGGAAACCCTCTCCCGAGGATCCACCGGGATGGTTTTGCCCTCAATCAACTTTGCTGAAGACAAATATCCGTACTGTATCGTATGGACACCGATACCAGTGCTCACGTGGTTCTTCCCGTTCATCGGCCACATGGGAATTGCAATGTCGAACGGTGTAATACGAGATTTCGCTGGACCGTACTACGTGTCCGAGGACAACATGGGCTTCGGACGACCGACACGATATTTGCGACTTCATCCCTCAAACGCTTTCGGTGGTTCACAAAACTGGGACGAGTCGGTGATCAAAGCGTCGGCAACGTATGGTGCCCGGATGCACAATCTGTTTTGCGACAACTGTCACTCGCACGTCGGAATGGCACTCGCCCTGATGCGATACAAAGAGTACACCAACTGGAACATGGTGGTTTTAGCGTTCTGGATGTTCTTCAGAGGCAAATATGTAGGGGTGCGTGGTTTTCTTAAGACATGGTTGCCCTTTATCATTATTCTTATCATTTGCGGGCTAGTGGCCATGTATTCCAAGATTACAATCGGTTAATATCGTATCGCGGTATCAGGGGTATTAATGCGCATAATCGAAATTAACACTCTGCTAGACTTACCGAAAACTGTATCAACGTCAAATCCATTTCTTTTATGGATATACTGCGTTTATCTTACCAATGGACATCATGTAACCTGCATGAATCGAGGCTGAAACGAATTATTTAGAAAGATAGTATTTAGCATACAGTGGATGTACAAAATAAATGAATGAAGACAACTTACAACACCTGTTGCCCTGAGAGGGTATTTATTAACAAAACAAACATGTTTGTCAGAATGAAAGCAAACGGTGCTCTTATCCAACGACCAGTCTAGAACTTCTTCGTCTTATCGTTGATGGCATCGGCATGTTCTAGCAGTTTCTTCCATTCGGGCACGGTCAAACTGATTCCTTTCTTGCCGGGAAACATTTTACCATCCTTTTCGTAATACTCGCGAATATTGACGTACACCCGACCCTTGAACTCGTTGACCGTCACCCGCCGCTTGTCATTTAGTGGGAAGCCCTCTTCGGCTTCTTCCTTGGACTCATTGGTAGGTTTGACTTTCTTCGCTGGAGTAGGCTGCAAGTAAATTCGAACGAAAATGCTATCGTTTCTATTCTCAATGAGATCAATTCAAGTGCATGTGCTTACATCCGCTGGGCCCGACTCGGAATCGGATGAACTTGCTTTCTTGTTTTTCGGCATTTTGCTACCAAAAACCTGTCGCTTATGGAACGTTTTGTTGAGATCTTATATCCACGCGCTACGCTATCTGAAGCGCACGAATTTATGGGGTTACTTTTATCACTGAACAGCCGGTCTGTCTAGCGCCAATTCTTTTTTGACATTCTTTTCGTTCGTTAAACAACAAAAAGAACAACAAAACTATCTAACCAAACAAACAAGATTTGTCCAACAAAGCTTCAACATAACGTAGCGCTTGATTAAAAAAACCTTGGCAAAAACTTTAAACTAGCATCGTTTGTTTGCACCGTTTTTAGCAGAAAAGTAAATGAAAAGTAAAAAAATTTCTGCACTAAACAACAACGAAAATTCTGAAAAAACTTAAAAAATTGCTGGTGACTACTCAAAATTTTACCTGTAAGAGACTGTATAAAGAAAAATTAAAGAAAACCTCCTTTTACTTTTTGTTTCATAAAACGTCGTTTTTCATATGTTCGAGGTTGAAAAAAATGGCGTTAATATCGACTGCTTGTAGTGAATAAGAGCGAGGTCTATAATTGTTATTTGCATAAATGATTTTTTATTTTACAATTCTGACCTATTTAAAATAAGCTTTGGATTGTGAGAGAAATATTTATTCGTTACGAAATTACAGAGTTGATTATTTTTTTATGTAATTCATTACACCGCCAACAAACTGAAAACGGTTGAACACAACTGGTACTACTTTTTCGTTATATTTGAAGCGCTTGATGAACGTTGAATCAGTCCGGAAGCCAAGCTAGACATTGGTCGAGCAGATATTGGTGGTTTAGGAATTTGTCTGCCTGTCGAAGTTGGAGTGCTTGGCTGAAGGAGTTTACGCTGAGCGGCAAGAGTACCTAGCGTGCTCGCGGTCGATTTTTTGCTAGCAGTCGGAGGTAGTTGTCCTGCCGATCCCAGAGCTCCCGAGTGCGGCATGGAGACGGTTTTACGAAGCGTGGCAACTGATTTAACTTGTGCGATCGACGGCCTAGGCGTATCGGCCCGACCTCCCGAGTTACCACTGATCGATGATTTGGCCGTGGAACTAAGTGAGCTGTTAGAGGAAGATTTCTTTTTTGCACCGATGTCCACCGGTGGGCGTCGTCTTTCGATGCTCAGTAAGGAGCTAGATCGGGGCTGAAGAAATTTGGGTGTTAATAGTGATTTTCTTGAAATTGCCGTCGTATGCTGCGGCGTGATCGTAATTGCCGAACCATCAGTAATGTCCTGCGTAGTGTTCAGTTTCATCAGCAGCAGTGCCATATCGATCTGCGAGCGCGCCTGCTTCAAATAGTTAATTACATTAAGATCACGATCATGCTGCTGTTCGAGTTGAGTAGGAGTAGAGTGAACTCGTTTTTCATTTGGACTCGAAGTGACGAGGGTTTTCATGGCTTCGTAAGCTTTCTCGTCCGGAACGCTAGTATGCTCGGGGCTTTGGGCAGCCTCCACAACGGGCTTTTCTGAGTTACATTCTGAGTGTGCTATTTCATGAGTCTTATTGTTAATGCCGACACTTTCGGCGGAGGAATTTGATTTTGCTTCAGATTGTCCTTCTGACAATCCACAGGACGCGCTCCTCCTCGGAGTAGGTTCGTTTTTCGATTCGGTATCTTTCTGCTGCTGCTGCTGCTGCTTGTCGCTGCATTCTGCAACGTCCAATTGCGGTATTTTATCAATTTGGTTCGAAAAACCGCACTCTTTGGTAGCTTCGATTCTCGACAGACATTTTCCCTCCGCCGGTGGTGTTGAAAATGGACTTTGCACCGTTAAACCTGGACTAGTGACGCATACCTTCCCACGGGGCGATTTAAGAGGAGAATGCAGCATTGCTTGCTCCTTTCCCTCCTTCACTTGGCGAATGCTGGACTGGTAAAAGTCAAGCAAATTCGATAGCATCGCCTTCGAGACAAGCGCGCAGCTTTCTGAAACGTCCGGCAGCAGGTTGGAGGAAGTGTTGTTCTTAAACTTTGAGAAAACTTGCGGCCCAGTTGCCTGCACTTCCCAGAAGGAGCTTTCGCAATCTGTTTTCTCCGGACAGCTGCAGTTAACCAGCTCATACGACAGGTCCGCCCGCATGCCGGATCGGTTGCACTTGATGGTGACCGTCAAGTTGTCGGTGCTGCCTTTGTCGGCTTCAAAATCCAGGTACTGCAATCTCAGCCCCATCGATTTGAGCAAGAGCGTCAAGTTGATTGCGTCAATGTCTAGTGGCTGAAAATGGAAAGCATGAAACAGTTATTTGGTAAAGACATTATACACCTGTCTCCTTATAGGGAAGCACAGCACAGTGAGGGAATACTAATCAGATGCATTGTCGCAGCGATCAAAGATTTGTTCCAGCACAAACGTAGAAAAAACGACCAGAGTTCACGATCATAGTTTTAAATTTCAACACTTTATTATATTTTCAGCTTACCTCCGTGCGCTCCAAACTACAGCTTTTCTTCTGTACTTCGATCCATCTGTTTATCAGATCCGGCAGTTTAACGATGCTAGCAGTCGCCATTGTATTTTACTCGTCTCAGTGTTGATGCCCAACTTATGCCACACGACCCAATAAAATGCTCCAATGTAGGAATTAAGTTTTTCCGTTTTTTTGCAGCTTCACCAAATAATCCAACACAAAGCGTCAGAAAAAAAACATACACGAAACAATACTTCTGCTTTGTTCGCGGCTAACAACTGAGGTCCGAAGAGATCGACCGCTACGGAGTGCCTCGATTGATCTACAGTTCGAAAAGCAGAATTGAACGTTGATATCCAATCGCTGCTTTTATTTTTCAATGTGTTGGTGCCGTTACTGTCGCAAGCTTAACGAAGGTGAGTTGTATGTTCACAAATTTAAAAGGCATCTTAGATTATTTACAATACCTTTATTGCATCCACCGCCGTGTTTTGAATCATCCCAATCTGAGTTGTTGGGACTGTTTTAATTTTTATTTTATCAGAAAGTAATGGCTCCATCGATTTGGATACACACGTTCGACGAGTTTGGTCGATTGTCATTTTATTCAATCGTACCAAGGTTACTTAAGCCAAGCAATGTTCGTTCGACTGGCAAGTGTTGCTTCGTTTTGGCAATCTTGGGCAGCACACCTAGTCCCAAGGTGGGGATAGTAATCACTTTGGCGCGCTGCAGCTTTATTCTAGTGGTGGGTAAACCAAATCCCCAAATCCAAATCCCAATCCAAGAAACAGTCGGAACAGTCCAAGCAGTGGATACCCAACGAGAAATTTTGGTGTTATTTTGGGGTAAAAGAATTCGCTTCAGAACTGCCCGCTTTTCTTTTCAGAATTCTTTTACCCCTTCTTTTGCAGCAGATTTCCTATGCAATCTAGGCGTAAACCGACTTCTGAAAAGAAGGGTAAAACAACTCTCTTTATACTTGCGGGACGCCTCAAAAGAGAACGCTTTTGCCGTGACTGTGCGTTCATAATACCTATTTTTGACTATACGCGCAAAAACCGTATACCCATTCGTAATAGATTATATGAGCTGAGTTCAGGATATCTTTTCGTTCCCATAATAATTATTTTCATGCAGGAAAATATTTTTGTTTGTTTTATTGTTTTGATATATATGATATATTGATTGGTAGAAAAGTGCAGCTGTTGGATTTTGCATCGACGCCCAAGGGTGTTAGAGCTTGCATCGACGTCCAATTGTCAGCGCTGTTGACCTTAAGCAGTACTGGTGGGTTTCACCACATTATCAACCATTGATAGCTGGCGGTGTTAACCAAAACTGAGCGAAAATACCTGCCCTACTCCGAAAAATGGCCCCCTTTTGCCAGTTGGGAAATCTAAGATGCACCCCCTTGTGCAATCGATGGTGACCGTTGCATGAATGGAGCAGAGTTGGATGCGATTGTTCTGGAGATAAATGCCCCAATGCTCCCTCTCGTTTAATGATTTATATTTAATATCGCAAGATACTTTCGTCCCTCTCAAACCTATATAGGGGTAAGCGGTGAGACTCATCATTATCATCATCATCATCATCATCATCATCATCATCATCATCATGTAAACAAATCAATGTCGGTCTGGAAATTGTGTATCCTAATCTGAATCCCCGATTCAGAATCCGGTAAAAATGGTCTGGTCCTGAAGAAATGGGTTTGGTTGGTTAGAACAACTCGGATAATCGACATTCTACTGTATTTCTTTGTAAAAAATAGGTTCCAAGAGTTTTTCTAGAGCCCAACTTGTAAATCGCGTAAAAAACTCAATCGATGTCCATTGGACATTCTACCCAGCGTTCGATTTGAGTAAACTTAAATCAATTACATTGTCTCTAGATCGACTAGTTATGTGACTAATTCGACTCAAATCATTGTGAGTCGATTCAAACAGTTTAGGAACAAGTCAGAATCGCATCAATATGGAGTCCCAAACCAATCAAATCTGATTCGAATCCTAATCGAATCTGCCAGATGGGATTCGAATCTTTAGAATCCGTCAAATGGGATTCGAATCTTTGGAATCCGTCTAGGGATCGAATCTTCAAATCTTCCGAATCCTGATTCTGCCAACACTAGTTGACATGTCATTTCCCAGCAGTGTTTGTTAAACCACCGTCGAGGCCGGGTCAGTCACGAGGTTGCATATAAAACGGGCACAACGCACGAACGTCGCAGATCCTAGTGTTAAAGCTAGTTGTTACAATTGAACATCATTTTTACTGTGTAAATCACTCCTCACCTCAAACAGCTCCTCATTGTTTTATGATTTACCATCCCGGATCCCGCCTGTGTTTCTATTTGTGCTCGTAGCACCTTATCGGAAGTACTATCGCGCTGTAGCGCAAGTCCGGGGAAGCGTGTGTGCAATCAACATCGTCCGCCAAAGTGGTCGGACAGCTGTTCTTGGTATTCGGAAAGCGATCATCGGTCAAGGCCAACCGAGAACACACATCCATCAGTTAGTGGTTTTTGGCTTCACGGTCGCGAGGAAATCAATGAATGATAGATTTGTCTAGCTGATAACTGCTTGCTACTAACATACGAGGAACGAACGGCTCCTCGCAATCATTCTACGGTTTCGTACCTCTGATACATCGGGTTTTCCCCATCGGGAAGGAAGGAAATTACAAAATTAACCCCTAGAACCAAGTTCAGCAGACGTGCAACATGTTGTCCCACTTGCTGAAGGACGTGAACGTGATCGTCAGCACCGGTAACGTGTTGAATGTGAGCGAACTACGCAAAAAAGCTGGCCAAAAACCAACCGATGAGGTGAGTTTAGAAGAGATAAACATTTAAGTCATTTTGTTGTTCCTCCAGGTTTCATCGTTATCACTGTAACAAGTAATGTTTGTAATACAAATAAATTAAAGCTACCACACCACACGCGTTCTTCACCAACACATTCGGTCATTGATTTCAGTACTGATTTCACGATTGAACGTTGTAAACATTTACATTTCAATTAGAGCTCGGGAATGTTTGTGTTATTTACAGAAATAGGTCCAATCGATACGCTTGTACAATGATCATTAGTACTGACTGATTGATTTGACATTGATGAGTTATAAAAGAAGTGTGGCATATTGCTATAACATTATTCCCGTTTTCACAACGATCTGCGTTTTCCATTTGGTGTGAAGATACACACTTGAAGGAATGGAAATATTCGAGTCCCTGATATGAAATCATGGCCATCAGAGGCGCCTGATAATCGCGCGAAAGAAATAGATCGTGAGCTCATTCGTTCCGCTTGAACTTGTGGTATTGAAACGATTCGATTTATCGATGTTTATTCTAGTGGGTATTTCGGGTTCGATTACACTACACATGTTTTTTTTTATTTCAAGAGAATCATGGTTGGGCGAGAAAGGAAATCGCAACCGATCAAGGTCAATGGTTGTTTTTGTGTCTGTGATGTTCTCCATTGCACAACCGTTGAAAAGTGGTGAAACCATGGATTCACCGTGACTTGCAGATTTTCGAAACCCTACCGATGATGTCACGTTGCCAACCATTTCTAATGGTCCTATAGAATGACTGTGGCGTCCTCGTCGGTGCCGGGCATGTCGTCATCGCTGTTTGCGACGTCATCATGTCATGTGGAAAATACAAGGGATGTTACCTTAAAAAAATGCATATGAATCAAAGCAGGCATTAAAAATGAATGTATGCTTGCATTCTCCAGAATGGTCGCACTATTTTCCCAGGAATGCTTCTACTAAAACACA
The DNA here is from genome assembly GCF_943734705.1 of Anopheles coustani. Classification (NCBI taxonomy): domain Eukaryota; kingdom Metazoa; phylum Arthropoda; class Insecta; order Diptera; family Culicidae; genus Anopheles; species Anopheles coustani. Next base: position 82,293,724 of record NC_071288.1, on the reverse strand, counting down.
AGGGTTGGCATCAATTTCCGGTTGCACCGGACGTCACCACAAGGCTTCCGTTATGGTACAAAGGATGTAAGGGAACAGTTTGGATCTTTCTCGTACCGCAGTACAGAATCATTTTTGTTCTCAAAGCCCATTCTTTACCACGTTTGTACCAGGAGACATTTATTTACCAACCATTTTGAAACGAAACTGTATAGATACAGGTTCTGAAAAAATTACTTCTATTATTTTGTTCCAATTACTATGACGAGAAAAAATGGGATTGTCTAAAATGGAGCAGCACACTCCTGCTTCAGCTGTAAAGCTCATGAATATGATATGCACATGCCACACCAAGCAATCTACATCGTTGCAATGTTTGCACCTGCTCTCATTCTGCAATCTCAAGCATGAACAATACGCTGTTTGCATCGGACGGATGGTGTACTTCATATAAATATCCTCGGGTTGGATTATTTACCCTAGCGGGCTTTTCAAACTACCAACAGTTTTATGTATCTCACATTAGTTCCTTCTAACGACCTAAAACCAGAAATTACGGATCGATAAAGACTTTTCTCTGCGTTAAACATTTTCATGAGACAGTGAAAGAATATTCTAGCATTGTAGCTCTACCGCCTCCACCGGTGATATCTAGCGTTCGTCACGTGTCGCCAATTTCTATAGTTACATGGAACGTGACGATGCATTCCGGTGGTAGACTATTTGCACTCCTCCAATGAGACAAGGAAATGGTACCACCGGAGGCGGTCGAATGGTGCCATCGCACAACGGGACACTCAGATAAGGAAGAATGGTATGATAAGAGGGTGGAACGGGTAAAAAAATAATCGTACCATTTAAAAATGACATCAACTTGTAAGCCACCATCTCTTGTACGTAATGCACCCGGTGGGGGACCGAGTGATGACCGGATTATGAGCGTAACCGCAACCGTTCTGGTAAATTCTGAGTGTGTATTGAATGTAATCTTTTCGGCATGTGTCGTCATGCTACAAAATGATTATATTGCATTTCCGTATCTATTGTCGTTAGTGACAAAGGTTGTGATAAATTGAGTGGGGAATGAGAAAAATACGTTAATCTATTCATTTAATGTGTAATATTTTTATGCCTTTTGTATTTTATTTTAATGTCTTGTTCAATAAGAACGGTGATGTCTTAGATAATCATGTTTTACCGTGATCGAATTATAGTGCTACTTAAAAATTAGAATTTTTTTACGTTTTTTTTCTATAAATTAAAATCATATCGAAGAATCGATAAATCTTTCTGGTTTTCGATTAGTAAACGAACAAATTTAAGAAAATCTAGATACATGAAACGTCAAAACTAAATTGAGTGCAACGTTTGTCTAAATCTTCTACAAGTCCTGAAATTTTGGTTCTATAAAAAAAACTTAAACTTGAACATGTTTTGAGTGCATTTATGTTGGCCTTGAAGGGTTAACTTTTACTGATGCTTGAGTAGATGATTGGGTGAAGAAAAATATGTCCCCTGGTGCCGGGGACTACCGTGAGGAGAAACGAAAAAAATACGGTGTTTTGTTTCGTTCCGAGATTGACAGCATCTCGCACACGCAAGACATGGGACGACGGGACGTGTTGTGGTCGCCATGTGCCGTATCCACTTTTCTTCACATATTGTTTTCCTAATGCAACGCTGCGTACTAATTATACGGCAGCACGAAGAAGTCGGCTTACTGTTCCGTTGCTTCGGAAGGATGTAAAAATAAAAGAAATTCCCAAATGAGTAATTTTTGCGTGGTGTAAAACGCAACCCTCGGCCTAACTGGGTCGTGAGTGCTTTGCTTGTACACTAAATTATTCCGCTGTTTTTTTTTATTCTATTCTACCCGGTCCAATTCTGTAGATGGTTTCTTTAAGCAGTGTGCGATAACAGCGTTGAGGTCAGCTCGCGGTCGGACAGAGGTTAGATGCGTTGTTAGGAGGCGATCTAAATCAAGGTCTCGCAAGTAATGTGTTTCTTGGAGACACTAGAACTGCCGTCTTATGTCGCCAAGTTAAAAATGTACTGAAGGTTTCTTATGAAAAATGTTTTGTTGATCAACATTGTAGCTGTATTCGACATACGGTCTACGGGTTAAAGCATTTTGCACTTATTTATTTCTCTTTACTGTTCGTTAATAGTTCAACCATCGTTTAAGGCTGATTGCATCGGTTTTGAATATGAAAAAAACAACCTACACCACTCTTATGTAAAGCAATTACCGTTGGTAGAACCTCTCCGTTCTGGGGCGTGTTTTGTGGCAAAACGGCAATGACGGGTAAATCTGTTGCTTATGCTGCAATTTAGGTTGCCGGTTGGGTTCGAACCGTGTGCCCTTTTTCTTACATCTGACAATTTGATATTTGATCTTTGCGTTTCCGAACGAAGGTTTAAATACACGTATGGCGCAATGTTTTGTCGTTGTGAAATATCATGCGTCAGTCACAGTCAGCGCAAAGTACGTGTAGATTTTCTTACACTTCTTTTGCGCCGACCAGTTGGAGGATTTTTTAAATAACTTTCGATATTGATCAATCGGTGCTTAACCTTTTAGTGTCCAGGGACGTAAAACAATTTTGCGGCGTTTCCCTTTGGCAACATAACGCAACCATACGATCAAGGGAAGTCACATGCTTCAACTAATAGCTCGATCGGGGCGGGAAAAAAAGGTTGTCGCTCATCCGTCGTTCTAGTTGGCGCGCTTCGCTCCAAAGCACGTGCATGCATGCCTAATGCATCTCTCTTTAAGGTGTCCTACGGTTTATTTATAAAACATAAATTTCCCCGGCAACCTTCCATCACCGGGATTGACACAGGGCCGACATGTTTGGGCCCTTTGCCAGGGCATATTTTTTCGATAGATTTTAACTATGTCTCCCTTTCCGTCCTCCGGCCTTTTCTTCTCCAGCTCACCGACTGCCTCCGGTCAACGTTCGGCGAAGCGGAAGTGGTTGAATTGCAGCCGGCGGAAAGTACTAAAAACGACCAGCACCGCCGTCTGATCACTCGCCGGAACAACGATCTGCTCGAGAAGGTGCGCGAACATCCGCGAGCGGACATTAAGATCGGGGCGAAAATTTTCCTCAACCGGTTCTCGGAACCGGCGCTAACCGAGGCGGTAGAGAAGCTGTTCACCACGCTGAATGTGTCCTACCTGGACAACCTGATACTGGCGTACCATCCAACTGGTGTCGCGGGCACAAATGGCAATGGTGATGTAGCGGGGGACGAAGAGCAGGAGGTCGAAGTGAAGGAGGGCGTCATCGAGTGGGCCGTCGGTAGCGACAATGCGGTCGGTAACCTCAAGAAGCTGTGGGCCATCCTGGAGCGTTACGCAAGCGATGGGAAGATTGGCCAGCTGGGCATTGCCGATCTGGACGCCGATTCGTTGAAGGAGTTGTACGACGCCTCGACGGTACATCCATCGATCGCTCAAATTAATCTGGCCGCGTGCTGCGTCGTACCGCCCGAACTGCAAGTGTACTGCAATCAGAACGAGATTCAACTCCTCACGCACAGTGACCCGCAAGGTGAGTTAGTTTTACAAAATAAAGCTAACCGACGTGTATAATCAATCTCATCTTCTTTTTTCTAGAACTTTTACCCCGAGATGTTCTGAATGACCTGGAACTCGGCAGTTACTGTGCTGGCTGGACGTCCCGCTACCAGGTTCACATTAAGTGTCGCGGTGTGCTAGCGGCCAAAGGATTCATCGTGAGCTTCGAGCGCCTGAACTAGAGCGGTGGATGCATAGATGAACAGTACGACGAAAGACGCACGGCTCGACGACGACTGCAGGACAGTTCCGTTAGAGAAACCGAAACATTCGAGCACATCCGCACACCCACACATACACAAATACACTCACGAAAGCTCAGCGGGCCGGCTGCAGTGGACGTTTGTTCCTACGATGGGAAAAACGTAGACCAGCAATGGTGTCCATTAACGAAATCCCGTACCGCAACGAAGGACGTTCGAGGCGGAACGAACCACCGGGCGACCGGGTGGTTGGTTATCTTTCGTGGCACTGTGGTTCGCCCGGAGTGGACTTATTTAGATGGATGTGCTTTCCTAGTTTTTAACCGATGTTAGCTGTTTTATACAAACTTAACAAACACAACCAGATGCACTTAACAACATTCGATGTTAACAATAGCGGTAGGCGATGACTGTGACCAGACTAGGGAAAGGAAACCGTGGCACAGGTGTGGGAGGTATGGGAACTAGCAGGGAGCAGAATCGAAGCCCTCCAGGCACGAACGAACGAAACGTTATCCTGCCAGAAATTTCAGATAGGGCGACGTAAGAGGAGCAGTAGGTATGAAAATAGGTACAATAAAAAGACATGAACGCTTGTTAGTACAGAAGATATAGATGGTGCGCAAATGAAATAGGTTGACATGGACGCGGAAACGCATTCCCACTGTACAACGCATGGGGATGCATTTCCGAGGCAGTTTTGTATCGCTTTTAGAACTACTATTTCTATTATTACTGTTAGGGGATGATGCGGGGCAGCTTTAGGCAAATGAATGTTTGAAACATTGTCGCAAAAATTGTCGTTTCTTTTCTTACCACATTTGCAGCACTGAATGAAATTATACTAGAAATTTGCTGGAGAACCAGAAGCAACGAACAAGCTGAGCAAAAATAATATGTTGCTTTAATTTAACTCACCAGCGACGACAAACCCGAATGGGGGTAAAGGCAAAGCCGAAATCAAGTAGAACAAGTAGAATCGATGAATCTTAAAATGTAAACGTTTTGGTTTACTCTTCAATCCGGAGATGGTTGATCAGGTGAATTGGGAACTTTCGATCTGAAAAGGAACCTGAGCAACTCAAATTTGGTTAATGATTTATTGTTTGGTTTTCGTTAAACATCCCGCCTATTCTCAATACAATTTACATGCTACGGGTTCGATTTTTCAAATATCAATTTTGTTGCGCTAAAATTAAAAAAAATAACAAACTCAAGGAAATTTTCATATTTGACTAAATTACGTTTTGTTTGTTATTTGTTAGATTTTAGGCCTATTTTGCACATCAATTTTGTACAGTTCTCGCAGTTGAGATTTTTTAAATTTCCAAAAACCCTGTAAGTTATGTTTTTAGTTACATTTTTGCGTTTCAAATGCAAACTTACTTCATCTCCAATGTGAATTTTGTCACTTGCATTTATATTCTGCGCTGCAGGGTGCCCAAATAATTCAACCTGCAGTGTATTTCACCCATGAAAGTAAAGCTGCCTCTTAATGCATTGCAATCAATTAAAACTACTTGATGATGGTCTCTAAAATCTACCTCTTATTGGTACGTTTGCATTTCAAAGCAAATATTGTTTTGAAATAAAAATTCAATGTACAATGATCGATAACTTCTAGAAAAGGTAAACCTTTTTTCAACGTAAGACAGGGGGTTCTTTGACCGGAGTACATTTACTACAACTCTCAACAAACAGCAGGTGCACTTGGTTAACAAGCACACGTACAATAAAGTAGCGATACTCGCACTACAAAATAAACACTTTCATACCATGTTATATTTGCCTTTTTAATGTTTTGCTATACGCATTGATATGCATAGTATGAAAACCTCAAACAAAACAATTCATCCACAAGACAGCGCAGGCAGGAACCCTGAAAGACCCACCGACCCTTAGAAAACTTTATGGGATTTGCTTTTAGCCTTTCGTTGAGACTACGACAAGTCAACCGCGCCTGGTGAATATGCACGGCGGTAATATTTTTCTTTGCGGTTTATTTTTGAACTCGATTCCTGATCCGCTGGAGATCGATGTTCAATAGCGTTCGAACAAATTCCGACAAAATGCACCAAACCACCGGGAACGGTGCTCGATCTGCGGTTGGTATCGTAGGATGATAAACGTTTCATTCCAACACTCAACCCATTCATCAAAGCGGTATTCGGAAGGCTTTGATTTTTGGGGGGACTCTTTTGCCAACCGCAGGAATAATAAAACAAAAGGACGTTAACAGGGAGCGAGAACTGTTTCTTGACCGTCCGGTAGTCGCTTTGACAGTTTACGACATGCAACCAGCAGGACGATTCAAATTTCACGGATTCAAAGCGATTCCGATCTTCGATGATGATGAGATGCATCGATCGCTTCCTTTCACGTGCTACCTCTTCGCAACCGTCCCATTTGCTGGCTTGCTATGAAGGGGCCTTTGGGTGAGATTTATTGAGGATTTTCTTCCTTTGAGCGTCGTGACGGGAGATAAATTATTGAGTTGGATTTCCTTTGACTTCATTTTTATTCCACTGTCAATTTTTTTTTGTACCGTTCTGAAACGTTGAACAACTAGCAAAATGATGAGTTTGATTTACAATGACGCAGTTTCGGACCTTACAAAAAATTTCAACGATAAGTTTGATAAACTTTTGTGGAATTTGATTCCCTCCTGCTAATAAATTGACACACTATTTTTACAAATGTTTCCGCAGTTTACATTTTTATGACATCACAGCTATACGTACGGAAGAAATGATAATATGAACATACGAATAAATCACATGCCTGTCGAAATTTTTACCTCCTGAGAAAATGTTTAGTTTTTCGTAATGTATAAATCGTAGAACTTTGAAGCAGGACAGTGGTGCTTATTTTATCATTTTCAAACAACACATCCTCGAAATACGACCTGTGAAAAGTCAGGATTAAATGTATGTATAGCTATGGTCAGTATAATGAAGACTTTCTCTTTTCCTTTCATTTCCATTACCGTGAGTCGATAATTCAGAGCGACACAAAAACCTTGAGTTTCGTCATGTGCAAAAAATGCATACAGTGCGACAACATTCTTTCTTACTTTCGATGGCAGATTTTATTAAATTTTAGCTGCATCTACCAACGCTTATATCTTTTCTCGCCGCGGGGAGGAAGTTTCGGTAACTTGTGCTTTCCCTCGCAGTGCTATAAGTAATTTATCTAGATTAATTTCTGCTCATCTTTCCTCCAGCGGTTTTTTTACCGGTGCGCTATGGCTGGATGGTGAGGAAGGATTTTTTCGACCATTTCTTTTCCTCTCCTGCGGGTCGAGAGGCGATTTGCTGGCGTCTTTCTTATCGCCATCTTCCGGCATCAGGCGCCAGGCGTAGGCCAGGACGACCACCGGGTTGATAGGAAAGTGTGGACAAGTTGAGGTAGAGGGTAGCCCTTGGTTTATGGTGAGCCATGGTAATGCGCGTGCTCATCTTCGTTATCGTTGGTGTATTATAACCCTTCAATGACGAATCAATTAACTATAGGATGAACCCTTAAGAAAAGTGTCTGTTTTTGAACATCAGTGCTGTAGTATTTATGCACAGCGAATTATTTTCACTCTCGAGAAACAAAATGTAAAATGTGTTTTCGGTCTTAAAGTGATTTGGTTTGCGCAAAGCTAGTCAAGGGTTCAGAACCGATGCGCTGCAAAACCAACCCACTCTGCATTGCAAACGGGGCGTTTCTCGGCGGAGACGGCGTTCTTCTCCTGCGGCTTCTCAAATGTCGGTTGAATATCGAGCATACCATGTTCCGGACCGGACGGATGAGTTCGATGAGCGATTGATTTCCAGCCAAAACTCGACCCCGGCAGACCGGTCGACCGAGATAGAGTCGTTTAGTGGGCGACGTGGGCCACGGGTTCGATGGGCTCGAGTAAACAAAGTAATTATTTTATATCCGATGCACTGACGGTGATAATCGAGCGTCCGCCCGACTCAGGAAAGAACGGGCTGGTGTTTTTCAAGTGCATGGTTTGGGTTGGGTCTTTTTGCCTTCCCCATGGATAGATAGCGTAATCGATTCCGTTAGGGCAGTCCGATTGGTGAGCCTGGTTGAGGCTCGAAGGGATGCGATCAAACGAACTCCACGCCACCCACGCACTCGGTGGTCCTTGGTCAATCCAACGATAGGTCCAGCTCAAGATGAACAATTTACTTTAGCGCTATCTTCTGGCAGTAATCTTTACTCCGGCTGTGGTCTGCAAGAACTTAACGAACGGCGGCAGGAAATGCACATCTTTTGAAAATGTTGGTTTAAAGATTTATAAAACCATCTATTTTGTTGTTCACGAGTTTGTAGTTAGTTTTTGTTTTATCAGTGATATAATTGTTGTATGATGTTTATGCATACATTGTTTACGAGATGATTTAGATTATTTTGTTGAAAGTTATACTCTTTTAAGGAACCTTCTCTCTTTCCAAGTCTGCTAAATTAAAATAATTTTCGTATCACGTTTGGTTGATAGAGTCAGAATTTAAAATAACTTCTGTCTGTTTTTAATTTAAACTATTAATTTTGAGTTCATGGAAGATTAGTTGTACAAACCTGTTGATTGTTACTGTAAGCAATTTTAATACATACACGATTATTGCATTTTAAATTCATTATTTGTGTCATATCATTATTCAGATTAAGCTTTTTATTTGTGCAAGTTCAGCAATAAGACCATTTGAAGTCTATTATTTTGTTTTATAATATTCAACATGTTATTATTTAAATTAATGTTTTATTATTTTTTATTGTAAAAGTACTTTCCACACCAACATTTCGATAAATGTTTCTGTTGGAATAAAATTACTACAAGTTTACAACTATTGTTATACTTCAAGTGAGAAGTTTTTACAAAAAATATAATTGGTTTTACTAAGCTCATTCTTGAGCACAGCTTTGATATCAAAGCTCAATATGTTTGATATTGTAATGGAAAGTGATGAAAAAATCAACAATATTTTAGTCTGCAGAGTTTTCCAGATGAATAAAATGGGTTTTCAAGTGTTTAAGATAAAAACTTAATTTACGCTGGTAATATTTAACTAACTATTCACAAAAATATAATTTCATTCAAATCACAATTTTGTTAGCTTGATATCGATAAAGCCTTCACAAACATTAATAGTCATCTCATAAATCTCTTCAAAGAGTTTGCTAGACAATCTGACTGGCCGTCTAAATCACACACTTTCACAGTATATTGAGCGTTTCTACACTGTGCTTAACTATTCCACACCCAATTAACGATATTTGCTAAATTAATTTATAACGAAGCAAAAATACCGGCACGCTCCAGACGTCCAATGGTTTCTGTTGATTCTGCTTTCACCAATCCCTTTCCACTCACCCCACCATGTGTTAATCCAACATAGCAAAGAGGAATTAAGCCCCGATCGGGCGGCGTTAATCATCGATCGGTTGCTTTGGATGTCGAAGCGCACAGGAATTTCGTTCACCGACGATTAATCACCATCCTGGCGGTCAGACAAAGTGCAGGGAAAAAAATATAAATCCCCCTTCCTGATGAGTCGTCCATCTACGGAAGGATCGGCCCTGGACCGAATGAGGTGTGTCCATGGTCGTGGCTACCTTCCAGACTCCCACCCTCCTGAACCCCTTTCTCTTAAACGCGCGGTCAATAATGCCGATCAAGCGGCGTGATCGGAATTCGAATTGTCCACCCGGTTCCGTTTCCGACGGGAAAGATCGAAGATGACCACACTGATGATGATGATGATGATGGCGAGACCAAGTGCAACACTTACCGGGTGGTAATTTCTTCGGAGTTGGATTTATTTATTTTTGCTAGCCTTATACTTCCAACTTCCCATTCGGAGAATTTAGGTCGACACCGTTCCGTGATACGCTCAATATGGATCTGAAGACGGGCGGCGTTTCGAGCGAGCTTCATTTTTTCCCAAGCTGGGAGGCCTGCTTGCAAGAAGAATTTTGCAATTAGTGCAAGTCCCAGTCAAGATGTCTGCCATCAATTCCACCACCAGAAATAGAACGAAAAACGCTGGTGAAACGGTTACTAGTGTTAGATTTCTAGTTGTACATCTTTTTCAGAGCTAGGTGGAATTCGAACAAGAATGTAGAGTTGTTACGTGATTACGTCAATTAATTAAGGGATGGAACGGCGATTATGATAGAAGTCAAACATGGACAACGAACGCCTTCATTAGTCGTCGAGGAATGCTGACAGCGAAGATTATTAAAAATTAGAGAACTATAGATGGATGTACCCCGAAACATATGTACTGGATGTATTTCAAAATTATCGTACTTTTGTTGTAGAACATCAAGAAAAGGTAACAAAAATTATATTGAAGAGGCGTAGAGTTTAAATAAGTAACAAATACGTGTTGTGATAAATCTTTCCGTTGATGTGAAAATGGTTAATCAATACCATCAATACATGGGCACCCGGTACACAAAGGATCCGGTCTATGGAATATGATTGCGCAAAATTTCGATAGTTCATTTTTTTACCACCACTTGACTTACCAATGAAACAAATTATATCGCATTAAAGGCAAATTTCAAGTTCCTTTCACTCCTTGAAGGAGATGACTGTAACATGTTTAGAAATTAAATGGGAAAAAATTAAAATCCAATAAATCCCTACTATTCCCTTCTTGTTGATTTCTAGTAAATCGTTTCCTCATCTCATCCTCATCTTTTCCATCCCCTGGCAGTACTTCCTTTGTATGACCATTAAACTCATGTCTTCAAGTTCGACATGCGGGACCCCAAACATTAACCGCAAAAATTTTGCCCACCAACAAGGCACCAACCTATGCGCCGAAGAAATGAAAACTGAGAAAGGTCACTTGGCGGTGGTTTGATCCCGAACAAGGATCCTTGCGTTCGAGGTCGAGAGTTCTAGTTCTAAAGCTTATCTAACCACCAAGTCCTCGATGACTCGGGTTGATTCTCAAGTTTCACTTCTTGAGGACTTTGACGTATCGCCCCGGTTGACATTTGGGCAAAATAAATTCTATTGTCCCCGTGTGTGTGTGTGACCGGGGGTTTTGCTTTTGCTTTTCCCGTCCACCGGGGGAAATCGGTCTTACGTCGGTCCGGGAGTCCGGTGCCATCGATTTCCCGCACTGTCCTGTAGCGAACGGAGAGCAGCGCACCGATCGATCCAGCTCGAGCATCAACGCGGGTTTGGCTTATTCTGCTTCCTTTTCAGACCCTCACCGAATGGGAAGTGACGCAACCGCCTTAAGTTTGTTCCAGTTCATGAGCCCTCTGGCTCCTGCTGTGCATCCGATGCAGTCCGACGGCGGATCCGTACTTGCTTCCGTCCGAGGGGAAACGTTTCAAGATTCGATCGATTTCCCGTCGTCCTTGGTTGCGCTCCAGAATAACCGTACGGATCTGGTGCGTTTTCGCATTTTCCCCCTTTTCTTTCACAGGAAGACGTTCACGCACCGGGGAGGTCCTCGTTTTCTGTTCGCTCAGTTTTGCTCACGATATCGAACGATATGCTTTCGATCAATCGATGCAATGCAGTTGAGGTTATGTTTACGTTTGCCGGTTCACATCGAGCGTAACTTTTTTTTGTCCTTTCCGTACGGCGTCCAGCCCTGTTTACGTGCGCTCGGTGTGGTCTTTGGCCTTCGATACTCACACGCAAAATTAATATATCGAATTCCCACCGAGGGACGAGGGCTTGTTCACGTCCGCTCGGGCTGGGGAACTTCTACTTCCCAAGTTTCCCTTCGCCAAGGACATCGTTTGACGTTTCGTGACGCAGTCGTGACCGGTCCACGGATACAACTTGAAAGAGTGATGCCACGGAGAGTTCGCGATTGTCGCGGCTGGAGTCCTCGCCAGGACGCGATTGTCGAATGGCACGGAGTGAGCCGCGAAGACAGTCTTTTGCATTCGCTTTGATCCGTGAGAACTGCTCGGCATGCAGGACCGTGTAAATGTCCTTTTTTAACGTTCCATTTGTTAAAGGACCTCCTCCGAGGTTCCGAAGAACACGGCGTCTTCCCGTCTGCTGAGCAGCTCGATGTATTCCTTCACTCAATGGCATCAATTTGGTGATTTCGATTGGAACATCGTTATCGCACGTCAGTTCCTTGGGTAAATTCCTTCTGTTGGCGCTACGGGATACACCAAAACTTCATTCCAACAGGCCCGGCTAGAAAGACGGGGCTTATTCTTCGACAATTAATTTAATTCATAATTGGAATGCTTCCCAAGCATGGTTTTTCTTGTATTTAATTGGTTTGTTGGATGCTAGCTTCAACGGATCCGATGTTTTTCATCGAAACCATCCATTTTGTACGCCCCAGGAGGTGGTTTTGATTCAGTAAGAGTCGATTAAATCGTGAGGAAATTTGCGTTCCAATGCTTATTGGCTTTTATATATTTTCTAAAGGGTTGCTCCTTTCACGAATTACAGTAACATATTTTATTATTGTGAGGAATTGAAAATCATTCACATTAATTTCTCTTTTTGTTTTGTTTAACTCCTGGATGGCGAACTTTCATTAAATTTGTACTTTATTCCAACTTTGTATATTATTCCAACTATTTATCGTGGTGGTATCTATATATCTTTTGCTCTTGAAAATATTTTCAAATATCGCTTTCATTTCATATACCATACCTTATTGCAAATTTTTGCTGGGAAAGCGTTAAGATTGAAGATATGATATTTATTAGGCCGGACCCCATGACTCATTTCAATATTAAGGTGAAGACGAGTTTTAACTTAGCAAAGCTTTATTCAAACAAATTCGATAAATATATCCCATCTTGTTTGCTACTAATAGTGCCAATTGTCCAACCAATTGCTGCTAGGACGTTTATAAGGCGGTGTCATTACTCGTTTTATTATTAGAAATTACTAGGTAGGTACATCGCGAGAGTAACGCAATGTCGCGTGGCCGATTTCACTTTCGGGGCCAACGTGCTCCTGCGATGTCGTTGGAAGTGTCGCTGGAGGTTCTCTTGCGCAACTGGGGATGTTTTATGTTGTGTATGTTTTTGTTTGAGAACAGACATTCAGCATAATTTTCCGCTCCGGAACCCACTGCGCCGCGCACTGCACCGGGTCTCGCACATGTCGTCAGCGTCGGCAACGAACCATTTGCCGGAGAAATGCCCCGGTGTGAAGTCTGCGCGTGGTGAAGGGAGTTTCACTTTCGGGGGTACTTTTCCACGGGAAAAATTGGTAACGTTTACGCTAATGGTATTCGGTAATGTTGCTACCCGCCAGCCTCTCGGTTATGGATGCACCTCTAAGGTCCTCCATGTGTGTTTTTTCGATGAGAGATTTAAAAAAATACCGATGCTAATGACTTAAGAAGTGGAACAATTCGAAGGGTTAGAGAGAAATTTATCATCAAGAAGTTATTATATAGATTTAATGATCGTTGATGTATTATGCTGGAATGTTAAAAATGTTTAAACAATGTCAAGTAAAGATAAGGACATCTTGTATATTGCATGTTCCATTTAAGATTTATTGTGTGAAGAAATAAATGGACTGGAATAATAAATGATAGACGTAGCGTTTTTGAATCAAGGATGAATTTACAATCATGGAAAATATTATTCAATAGCACAATTCGGAGATTCTACAACAGTGTAAACCAATAAATATAGAAAGTTTAGATAGATTGAGACAGGTAAAAAAACAAAATATGGCATCGTAAACAACGAAAACATCAACGCAGATTCGTGACACAATTTGAAAATCTAGTTATACTCGGTCATACAAATCGGTTGATTTAAAATAGAGTAAGTCAAATATAATCCAAAATCAACTTCAACTCAAATAATACGCTAATCAAACAATCCAAAGACCCTCTTTAAAACACTTTGTTTCTTTTACGTAGGAGTTTTATGCGAGGAGTTTTCTTTTGTGGTCTAGACAACGTCGTTTAAACATTACCTAACGCGCAGCACCGAAAATCCCAAGGATTATTATCCGGTCGATGTGTTTCGGTAGCGTAACAACGGTTAGAAAATTTGGTTACCGTTTCAAATTCAGGTCACATGTACTTGCTCTGCGAGAGTGTGAGGGCATACGCGTTTGGTAGGATTGTTGGATTGGGTTGCATATCAGTTTTTCTGTTTCACCGATCCATCCTAGCCCACGAACCGAGCGAGTCTAGCCCAGCCCAGACCAGGTGGGGATAATTTGATGGCTGTTTGCGCTTAATTAGCGTACGGAAGGAGGGTACGAAAGCCACCATAAATCCGGGGAGCCGACCAGGTCGATGCTGTAGGGCTTTGTACAGCTTCCCGTGCGTGCAAAAGCGACATTCCTATGCGCTGCAGTGCCTTCGTGCGAGTTTACGTGCGGCCAACAAAGTTGCGCAAATACAACAAAAAGCAGGGCGCCGATTAGTAGCACGCAATCGGTTCACGGGCCTTTGGGTCGGACTTTTCTTGCAGGTGCCCTTACACCAGCAACATATTGGATACTATATTAGATCTGATTTTTTTGTGGGTGCAGTTTATCTTATTTTCGTTCGATGTCTGTAAAGATATGGTTTCAAAAACACCAACAACGTTATCTTTCACAGAGAAAAGCATAAATTTGCATATTTTACCTGCAGCGTTCAAACATAATTTTGTTGTTTTTTATATTATTACATTTTTACAAAGATAAGTGTGAATTTTTTACGAATATGTTAGTTACCCACATATCCCAAATTGTCAACAGTTCCACGTGTCTGTAGTTCACCTTTTCGCTTTTTGCCTTCTGCGCAGCCTGAAGAAAATCCAAGCGATCGGAAGATTATACCAACCGATCGGGTTTCGTTTTTTTTCTGTTGAGTCTTCCAGTTTTATTTGCCCACACTACTCGATCGGGTTTCGATCGTGCATATCTGCAGTCTCCACCCACTTTTTGAGATTGGTTTAAATGAAGGAAAAAAAGGAAATATAGGCACAGCCTGAGGCAATCGAGTCGGAACTTTCAAATCAGGTGCCCTAGCCATCGAGAAAGAACGGCTGTTGGAGGATTTTATTCGCGTCGTTGAATGTGCTCCGTCTGATCGCTCGAGAGAAGGGTTCCTATCTTTGGTGAAAATTATTGTGGTACTTATGGTATTTGAAGTAATCAAAAGAAATTATTTGCTTGAAGATAAGTGAGAACAACTTGTGCCAAAAAGTATTTAAAGCAAACGAATGCGAATAAACTTGTCCACGAAGACGACGAGCGCACCCACGACTAGATAAGATCTCCAATAGACATAATAGATCCTCTGGCAATGCTGGCTTGTACCCGATGGAAGTGGGATATTGCAAAGTAATACACGACTACAATGATCGGTCCATCGAAGCCATGTGTGTCCATTTCCCCAGCTCTGCCTCTTCTTTAATGAATTGCGTTACCCGTTCCTGTCCTCGGAAGATGAACTTTGCAAAGTCACATTAAAACGAGGGATAAGATCCGATGATCGGTTCCAGCACCCCGGACCTGGGACTCAGGCGAGGCGAGCAAGTGTGCAACAAGAGTGGTTTCCGATAATCGGTTAATGTAGGCTGCAACTTCGAGCTGGAGCGCCAGTGTAGGTCCCGTATCTTACCTCCGATGATGGGATGAAAGATGGATCGGGTTGTACTAACGAAATAAACAAACAAACGGAACCATCCTTACGTGCACCCCCGGGCGAATGGGTGCGATCGGTCATAGCAGATAGGCCACACACAGACACAAACACACACTCTCACGCACATACTTTCATACAATCAAAGCGAGACCATCGTTCGTGAGATCGGCACCTCGCTGGAGGATGCCCACGCCCCGGCTGATCCATGTCGGAGTTTTGGAGGATCAACGTTGGCAATCGCACCCAGATTCAACCGGGACATGCTGGCACCGCGTTAGATCGAGAAAAAAGGGAGATCTCTTCGTGGAATAAAGGGCGGCGATACGATTTGGCGATGGAATAAAACATCTTCTTCTAGTGAGCAAAACTTCGCCCCGGTTCAATTTCCACCTTCCATTCAAGCCACCTCTGCAAAGGGTCTCCAGAGAAGTGAATGATGTTAAACAACATCCCTTCGGCCGGTCGTTGAACTTCTGAGCGGTAATAGATCAAAGATGATTGATCCCTACGTTCAAGATGGCAAAAGTATGCGACCACATTGGATGTAAGCCAATGAAGTAATAAGGATTAGACCAAAACGTAAGAACTAATCAAACCTAAAACAAAAAGAAAAAAATAAAATAAAATCAATGGCGCGTGCTTCCACCCAAGTCACTGCCATAAACCGATGATGCAACGCATTAATGACTCTCGGACGGATCACGATTTCCAAGCAAGATCCTTGCAAATTTCCAGGCAGTAAAAATCCACTTCAAATGCCCTTATTAGACAAGGATTTTATCTGCCATCTTTGCCCAGACTTTTACTGTCAAAGTAGGCTGTGGCAGGGCGTTTGACATAAAAATTATACCCGCTCGTGTAATAACTCAAAGTTCCACAAAATGGGTTTTACAGTTATTTGATCATTTTCATGTTTGAATGCAGCATATTGTTCATCCTAGAGTAATGAACAAAATCTGTTACAAACAACAGTGCAAAAAGTAAATAAATCGCCACTTCGTGCCCGATTCCGATTTTGAGGAAGGTATGTCCTCGTAAGAGGAATGACATAAAGAATGGACTATGACAGATAAAGTCCTCGTCTAATAGCTTATTTATTTATGTATTTATTAATTAATTAATTAATTTATTGATTTTTTTATTTATTTGTTTGTTTATTAAATAATTAATTAATTTATTAATTAATTAATTAATTAATTTATTAATTAATTTATTTATTCATTTATTTATTTATTTATTTATTTATTTATTTATTTATTTATTATTATTATTTTTTTTTTATTTATTTATATCATTAAGCGATACGATTGGTGGTGTTTGATCGAAGGAAGCGCTGCTATGGATTACCGATGATAAATGTTCTTGGGCTTATGTGGCGCTACAATCGCTGACCGGTCTTGTCCTGCCGAAGCTCAATCCGAAACTACCCACGGTCGCTCGCCAAACAAGTCCAATTCCGAATCCATGCTTTGGCGTTCAGCTCTTCGTTTAAATGTTCAGCTCATCGATTATTGCTACATGGGTACACTACATGGAACTATGCTGATGACTCGTTACATTTATTTGGCTTGTGGTAGAACTCGTCGATCGACGAATAGCTCATGTTTACCACAATGCAATGCGTTAAATTGATAACACTCTCAGCATCACTGACAGATTGACTACCACAGCGTTGAGCCCAAATGTTTTCCGAAAATAAATGTACGGCACGCAGGGAATTCCTTGAAATCCGACTTTGCTCTACCGTGTAGAGCTGATAAGAAACGTGCTTACCGGGAATGTGTTTGTGGTCGTGTAATTCAAAGACACGACCGCTCACTCAAAAGCTGTGGGGTGTACAACATACACCCAATTGAAACAGGGCTTCAACACGGTCAGCATACACACAGGAGTAAACATAAGGTTCAGTTCCACTGCGCAAGGGTTTAGTATATGATGTGATTTTAAGTGATCAAAGGCGGAGTGGCCGGTGCAAAACCAACGTATAATATTATACCTTCCGGTTGCCTATCCCGATAAACCTTACAGGGTCAGTAGAAGTGCGGATTCTAAGGAATTATATTGCCCATAATCCTTGAGATCCAATTACTATCAACATGTTGCACGCAGCTGTACATAAATGGATGTGTATGTTGGTGTGTTTGTTTGTGCTTATGGCAATGGCGAACAGTGCATCTCAAGAACAATCGTGCATAACGTCATTCGGAACAGCTGGTCGCTGTGTTATTGATAAAATCTGCCCGCGAATAAAGTCACTAACAGATGCCTCCGTTCTCAGTCCGAGAGATATAAATGAATTAATAAGTGCTTCCAATGCCTGTTCAACAGGGGTATGTGATTACTGCTGCACAAACAACTTATATTATTTAGAAAATCACCAGTTTTCTCCCCTTTAGCTATTCTGCTGTGCAAATTCTGAGATTGTCCTAGTGTCCACCACGACTGCTCCACCAGCAATAATCCATACTCCAAGCCCCGAGAAATCCCCGTATTCCGACGGGTTGTGCCTTCAAAATCGTTTAGATAATGGAAACGACTTCCAGGGGGCATCTTCGTTAACCACCTCGTTCGGAGTATTTATTGCGATCGGCAAGCGAAAGAAGTTTAGGTGTGTTGGAAGCTTGATTACACACGAGTACGTCCTCACTGCAGCTCACTGCGCCCCAGACCAGAAGTAGGTTCATCCGAAACACTGAGCTGTGGGAAAAGAAAATCTAACTCTCGTTTTACTCCCGGTTCTCTGGCGCAGCCCGGCTGAATATACGCTTTTCGTAAATGCATATAACGTGTCAAAGGACTCATCTGGGAAACTCCTGACCAACGTGGAACCTAGTTTCGTTCAGGAAGTAGTAGTGCACGAGAATTACAGTGAAACTAGTCTCGTCCATGACATAGCCCTGCTGCGCCTCAACGAAAGCGTTCCTTTTGGGAGTAAGAGCTTGCCACAACCAATCTGTGTACCGATGGACCCTGTTAACGACGAGGTTGCGTCCGTCGGACACGCGCTCCGATGTTTCGGCTGGGGATACAACGCAGAAGGTAAGTCAGATCAATCTAAACACTAAGCTATTTACGACTAACCCTTTGGTCTGCGATGTTTTTGTTTTTGTTCACAGGAGTATTGAGCACCACAAAGCTCTGGGTAACTTTGCAACGTATTTCCCTCGAAGACTGCCTGGAGCGTTTCAGCAATATGCCCTCGAGACAACCCGATATAGCTGATGTTTCGGAGCGCAATATCTGTACCGTTACTATTTCGGGGCACGATGCCTACGCGGGTTATTCCGGCGGTCCTCTGATGTACCATAAGGGCGGGAGGTGGTTCTTGATCGGTGTCATCAGCTATGGCGTTGGAGCGATCAGCAATAAGTTTCCGGTCGTTTCCACCAATGTGCAGCAATACACGGATTGGATTTTGAGTAAAATTCAGCTCGATTAGTAATCAGTTTCCAGTGTTCAAAATATTTTGTCAACGGGAAACTCCTATTAAAAAAGAAAAAAAAACAATCGTGGACGATTTGAAGGAGGCACAAAGATTTGCCCACCATAAAAACATACCACATGAAAAACGAATATTTTTTACCTCATTACACGTATTTTTTCTTCCGAAGCTTCCATCCTGGTTTAGCAGATAATACTTTATAGTTGCCTCTTAGTCGTGCAGGGCTCGTTGGATCTTCGGTCCGTGAACAGGGTCCAGAATTCATTCCCACAGAGAACGACCGGTCTTATCAGCGTGCGGTATATGGCACAGTTCTTGCGTAGGAGAAGCCATCTGGACCTCAGGAGTTTGTGTAGCCCATAGTAGGCACGATTTCGCTGAACAATGCGCCTCCGGATTTCACGACTCACGTTGTTATCCGAAGTTACGACAGTGCCGAGGTAGCAAAACTTCTACAATACCTCAAGATCGTCGCCGTCCACTGATACATTGCTCCGCAGCCACCGTCGAGCAGGTACCTTTCATTAATCAATCATCAACCCAATCATCACCTTGCCTCAGATCCCGGTGAGATTCCAACGGATCTGATAGTATGTTCGAAATCCTTACCTCACACAGCACCTCCTCCATTGTGGCCTCCAGCCGTACAAGCTTTTTGGGGAAAGCTATGATCATGGTCTGCGTATGCTCTTCCATAACTCCTTCCTGTCTATGATATCGTTGGCCGCCTTGAAGTCAATGAAGAGGTGGTGGATCGGGATCTGGTGCTCTCAGCACTTCTGGACGATCTGCCGTAGAGTGTAAATCTGGTCGGTGGTGAATTTGCCTCCAACAAACCCAGCTAGGTAGCTTTCGATGAAATCTGTAGCAAAGGGAGTGGGTTTGCAAAGAATTTGGGATAGGATGTTAGAGGCAGCATTAAGGACTGTGATGGCTCGAATCCATTCTGTCAAGCTTCTTGTACACTAGGTTAATGACACCCAGCTTCCAATCCTCCGGTATCCTTTCCTGATCCCAAATTTTCACAATTAGCTGGTGAATACTGACGGCAAGCTCTACCGAACCTATCTTGAATAGTTCCGCTACCAACCCATTACTACCAGCTGCTTTGTTTTGTCTCTGATGTTTGATGGGACTAGTGACTTCGTCCAAATATAGTGGGAGCACATCATCAACTTTTTTTTTATGTGACACGAAGAGAGTTTCTGTGACCGAAAGACGGTGTGTTATAGATCGGTGATTCCCCCGATTGAGGTAGCTGCTCCATCAGTTGTTCATCCGACTCCTCGAAGCGATGCTTCTTGCTCTCGGCTGTGCTATTGATGAATCGCTCCACCAGTGGTCATCGAGGGACTTTGTGGTGGTCGTGTTGTTTTTGTTTGTGTGTTAGTGTTGGCATTTATTTCATTGCGTCGATTCAACATTAATATTTATTTAGTCGATGTTTTATAGACAATCCATGGCTGATAATGCATCAGTTTATGGTGAGTCGTGCATGAGGTTGCCTCGTTTGCTACATTATCCCAAGTTTACTGTTTGGATCGGCTGAACTCTAAAGCGGCTCCCACGAATACCCCTAGATATAAGGTGCCTGTAGTCTACAAACTGGAGATTTACTGCATGGCATGTGACTCCGGTGCTCATCTTGTGTGACTATATCAAAAGGTTAAATTTGGCTGATTTTTCGGTCATACAATGTTTTACCGCTTGGTACAGGAACTTATTCTTCCCGAGCAATACAGTGAAACCAATCTTAGGCATGGCATAGCCCTACTATAGCTTAAAGCAAGCGTCCATGTTGGAGTAAGAGTGTTTTCTCAATACTCGTATTAGATAATGCTTCTCAGTTGCCGTTTATCGCAATAGTATTCACAGTAACAACAATAATGTATCGAGTAATCCCGCATAGAACACGAAGAAACATCAGCACAATGTATCTTTTCACGCTGGGTATGTCACGTATAATTTTTGAAAGCTTTGCCTTGGTTTGCTAAGAAAATTTGAACTCTGCTCTATGGACACACTTGTTCATAGATGGTCGGTGTTCTTGGACTTAGGTACTGGTAGGCGAGTCCGCTGCGTAGGCTCGTTGATCACAGATCATCACGTCCTTACGGCAACTAATTATCTGAGCAATTAGCTGGGATGTTCGTGACGAATGCGAGGCTTTTATCAACTCCAAGGCTACGTATACGCTTGGTGTGATAAATGGACAGGATGGAAACTCCGGCGCTCTTCTTGTGTGGCTGTATAATAAACGCATGTACTTGGTCGGTGTGGTAAGTTCTGGTGCCATGTGTGGAATGCAACCTTAAAAACCGAGTATATCGCACTTCTAGGATTGCGTGCATGCCGCAAGTCCGCTCACGGGTTTTTAGGTGATAGTGGTGTCAGATAAGTCAGCTGTCGGATCGATTCTGAGTCGCTTAAGTTTGCACTGCACCGAGTCCATTGCTCTAGGCGTGGAAAACATGGCCCTGGGGAAATTGGAGGCTTATATCTATTGGAAACTATTGCCAACTATTGCTTAAGCGGAATAGTCTAAAGTTCCTTGACAAATACAAAAAGAATGTTTTTCGCGTGCTGGTTATGCAACCTAAATCAAAATAGATAACCTTCAAAAATTAACGGACAGAATCCGAAAACGAATAGCTAAACTTTTACAAGGTTTCACGATCAGGGTTAATTTTGAGAGCCGTTCGCAGTTTGATCCAAATTTTGTTTGTTGTTCGAGAATAATACATTGAAAGTCTGAGTATCACTGCACATGTACATGGACAATAATGGCTGTTGAATTTAGCGTTGTAAGCTAAATTCCAAACCCCTTAGTGTATTGAAAATGAACTGCAAACCCGAACATATGAGAAATACGTTTATCGGCTGGGTTTTCCCAAATTATAGTTGTACTCGCCGTATACTCGACGATAAGCCCATTTTGAAAGTGATTGTGGTACTCATGTTGTGGAAGTCTGGGTTTCTTTCTCTCACAACCAAGATTTATAGAAAAAGATTCCATAAAATATAATTCGCACATAGAACAGCATTTATTCTATGTTTGAACTTTATTTTCCAATATACACTTTCATACAGAATCTTATGAAGAGAATCCGTACATTAATGAACAAAGCACTTTATAAGGATTGTTTTGCTGTGTGTTAGTATTTGTTTCAGTGAGTCGATCACACAGAAATATTCATCCAATCGCAGTTTATTTGATAATGCGTGAATCAGTGTGTGGTACTGGTTGTGGTTTGCGCCAAAGTTACTGATTAAACCGGGTAAGTTCTAAAGCGGCTCCGACAAAAAGTTCAGTCTGAGTTCGAATGTGTTTGAAATAGGTCTAACCATAGATCGTTTCATTTACGTAGCAATGCACGTTGGTCCACCAATTGCATGTATTTTTGTATTGTCGATGGTGTGTGCGCAATGTACGAGCTTAAGGAATGAACCGTGCTCGACGATAAACTCCCATTCAGGACGTTGTGTTCCGTTAGAAGAATGTCCTGAAATGTACGCTTTAGCGAACAGTACCGGTACAATGTATTCGAAGGATTATCAAAAATTGTTGGCCCACTTGAAATGTTGCGAAAGCTCCATAGAAACAGCCAACACAGACTCGTTGGTTAGTATTGGTGTTTTCTTATCCGAGTGAAGCTTGCGTAGTCGTGTAGTGCTTGCTCATGGTTTGATGTTTTGTTATTGTTTAAGGTATGTTGTGCATCGCCGGCATTCCCCCTTCCAACACCTACTCCAACGACGACTGTCAAGCCCGATGTACTCCCTTCTTCATGTGGAGGGCTACCTAAGCTCACCTATCAGGTTCGGGGTGGAGTGGAGGACCGGGGACTTGTCCATAGATGGTCGGTGTTCTTGGACTTGGGATCTAAAGGTAGCGACCGGTGCGTGGGGTCGGTGATCACTGATCGTCACGTGCTGACGGCAGCGCACTGTCTGGACAATAAGCTAAAGGATGAGTAAGTTAGAATTGATAGAGAAGTCCTGCTTCTGCGCCGATTATATCGATCGATCATTTCCAGGGTCACCATGTACTTTGGGATATATGATTTGCAAAAGAAGGACAAATGCCTACAGGAGGATACGTGTCTGCTGCGGAAACCAAGCGAGTTTATCATCCACGATGAGTATATCAGCAATGAAAAGAATAATGACATTGCTATCATTCGGTTTGATCAACCGTTGAACACGACTGCCCGCGCAATAGAACCAATCTGTCTGCCTCATAACATTGCATACGACGAACAGACATTAAATACGACGAGAACAGACGATGGAACTGGTGTTAGTCTACTTTCATTCGGTTGGGGTGACATTGGTGGCGGTAAGTCGTCCAGAGGCGCTAAAATTGATGGAATTCTTGTTATGAAATTTTCCTTTCTCAACCCAGATGTACTATCCCACACTAGAAGAGCAGTCAGGCTGAATGTCATTGCTGGGAGTGAATGTGAAAACTCTGTGAACTCAAAAACTATGTGTACGCTTGGTGTGACAGCAGGGCATGATGTGTGCAATGGTGACTCCGGTGCTCCTCTTGTGTGGCTATATGATAAGAAGATGTACGTGGTCGGTGTGGTCACTTCGGGCCCCAAATGTGGAATTCACTACAATAGAACGAGTACAGCGATGAGCATATCGCACTACATGGATTGGGTCCTTGCGAAAATTGGGACCGATTAACTATCGCAATGTTAAGTGTTCAAGTCCCTTGGGTGTTCAAAGTTCAAGTCGCTTGGGTGTTCAGCCTTGTACGAAAAGTAACATCATGCAGGGAATTCCCCGAAATGTGTTGTAGCCTCTGTCGGGCTGATAAGATGCACGCTAGGCGGGGTTCAGTTTGTGATCGTGTTTATCACCGGTAAGGTCTTTCTATCAACCTATAAAGCTATGATTGTTGGTTTCATCGTGGACGCGGTGGTGTTTTTAATGATTTTAAAATTTTCGTGAGGATTAAATTGATTTTTAGGTCGTAACATGTTGTACCGTTCGGAATAGGAAATTATTCTACACACTCAATACATTGTAATCAATCTTAAGCTTGGCATAGCCCCGGTATACATTAAAGAAAGTGTCAAAGTTGGTGTAAGAGCTTTTTCTTATTAGTCGCATAATTTCTTCCGAAACTTCCATCCTGACTCAGCTGATAATGCTTATCAGTTGCCACTTAGTTGCGCAGGGGCCAACATCGTTAACTCCTCGGTTTAAATTTGAAGGTTCACTATAATAATCACATGAATCATAAAACTATATCAAAAAATAGAAACATCAGCACAATGCATCTTTTCACGCTGGGTATGTCACGGTTAATTTTCTTAGTTTATTAAGATTGAATTTTATATAGATATAGCATGCCCTATGCCGATGAAGGAGCTGGCGAGCCTAAGAGATTGACTTTACTGTAATTGAAACAATCTTTCATTACTTTACCAGTACGGACTGCCGCATTATTTTGCTGAATAGTCAACTTTTTAGGGCAAAACAGGCGAGTGAAATATTTTTAAAGTAATTCCATAACCTTCATGTAATTCTTGCTATTCATTTGCAATATTTGCCTTCTCAAATTTCCCCAACGCTCAAAGTGATATAAGATACACCACTAAAGTCGTTGGTTGAACAATACTCACCTCGCCAATATCATCCCTATTCCTCTTAACTATCTAAAGTAACCTATTTTATACACCACAAAATAACATATAAAACGTAAACCCCTACCTAATTACACAACTCATAACTTAGCAGCTCCCAGTGATGATCAGGTCATATTACAGTCTGAGAAAACTCTTCCACTCACGATAGCTGTCAAGACAGTCGAAGCTGGGACTATACCGGACATACATAGTACCAGTGCTCACATACGCCTCCGAGACATGGACTGTGACCAAATCTGACGAAATCCCCTTAGCCAAGTTCGAGAGGAAGATACTTAGGAGGATTTTTGGCATCATATGTGACGAGGCCTTCAAAAAAATCATTATAACAGAATGATATAATACACAACCAAGTTATGCAGTTGCAAATTTATTTTAAATCGTGCAAATTAACAACATATTTGAACCTTTAATAAAATTTCTATCTTTCATTGCTATGTCCAATAAAACAAGCAAGGATATGTTTACTCCTTGCGAAACCTATACGTTATACCTCCTTTTAGACGCTCCTAGCTAAGTCCTAAGAAGTACTTCCATCGAATGAATCATCGAATGATCGAATGAATTTTTCAAACATATCATATGAAAGAAACCGAACATTTGGGTTTGGGCAAAATGCATGAAAATTGGCAGCACGATTCCATCGGATTAATTGGATAGAAGTACGTGCTGAGGCTGATTATGAGCCTCTATACCTATTGAACCAGTTTTCTTACTTAGTTGATTGTTCTTTCGTTTTTTACTAGCAAAACTGGTATGGTTAGAATAATCTCATTAAGGTTACTAAGAATGAAGACACAAGTAAAATCGCTAGCCCTCTTACAAAGCGGTCGATTCGTTCCAGTGTTTCAACCGTTGTACGTAATCATTAGTTAACCTTTTTACTTACATTGAAAAACATGTAACTTGTTAATATAAAAAAAACATAAATGGCTAGATGGGACAAATCGCTGTTTCTAGTGGGAATTCAAATTGTAATAATATAAGGAAAAACATTAATAAACTCCCTTTTGAGTCGAGTACTAACCGGCTCAACTCCACAGCTATCTGGTGCACATGTAGTACGTTTGTTTTACTCGATCGAAAACGATTTTTTCGTGTTGTAGACTATTTGAATATTGCCGATTACACGTTTAAATACTTGTTTGCGATTGATGCTTTTAGAATTCGGGGTCCATTTAAAAAATAAGTAAAATTTCCTTAGAAATTGTAACGGGATAAATGTTGGGAAAAACATAGCAGAATGAAATCAAAGTGAAATCACAATAATGCATTCAGTGCATCTCACTAGGCGCCAGGCGAGAAGAAACGGAACAACGATATTAGACGCTGTAAAACGGAGAGCTCTATAGTTTTCCCGTTCTCACACCATGCAATACATGTCGCTTACCTTTTCGTATCAACATCCACATGATCTATTGTGTTCCTGCTCTAACGCCAAGCTGTACGCGCACGGGAGCCCGGCACTCACTGCATGCGCAACAGAACTCAGCAACGCAGTGACTCGAACGACCGGAGGTCCTTCATTCGCAAAGCGACGCGCAACGCGTTCGGTTCTCCGGTAGTTCATTGCAGTTCTCTTCTTGAGTGTGTCGCTTTTCCTTTGGTTCCGTTTCCGTTCAAAATCCCGACGCCATTGCGCACGGATTTCTAAGACTCGCGTAATTTTCTCGTGTTATCGGTGCACACGATAAGTGAGAGATACCAAGCTCCGTTTTTTGTTTGGTGATTACCCGGATCTCGAGCTCATGGTTCGATTTTTCTATTGCCCAAAATAACAGAAATCGAGGTAGCACTAACAGATTATAACAGATGAAGTGTCAATCGTGACCAACTGCTCGTCGAGAGCAGATTGTGGTGAGCTAAACAGTGTATCGGAAAGATTTTGTTCCTTCGAAAATTTAGTGTTTATGAAAATTTTCGAGCAACCTACTTTGATCGTAGTTGTTTAAAGGGTCGAGATTTTCTTCGGTGGTGGGCGGCAATGCAAACATAAGTAGCAAACAGAGAAAATCTTCGCCAGTGCATTTGTCGACGAAAAAGATTTATTTTAACTGAAGCTCGATCGAGGTGCTATCGAAAAACAAAGCTCATAAGTTCGCGTGGGATAAATGCAAGAAAAACATAGTTCAGAATTCATGTGCTTTATGTGACCTAAAGTGAGCAGTGTATTTAATAAAATTTTGTCGAGTGCGCATGTTTAATAAGAGAAAAACCTCGACGAAAGTAGAAATTTAAAAAAAAAAGTTCAATCGATCCCTCTACGCAGAGGTTGTTTTCAACAAGTTGCCCACAAATAGCTTTACAGAAGCTATTCGGCCATTTCACAACGATGGAATCGGATGGAGAACGCGACACCGGCTACAATCATTACAAGTGAGTGAAAATTGTTTCTTTTTCAAAATCTGGTGAATCAAATGTGGAAATACTTGTGTTATTATATGAAAGATCAATCGTATTTAAAATTAATGGCAATCTCAATCTCAATATTACTTAAAGTTGTTACGTGATCTTATTGCAAACACAATTTTCAAACCCCTTTAAGCACTGTAGTTATAATTAAGCTATCTAAAACATACATGCGATTAACTCATAGAGGCGTCACAGCAATGATTTCAATAGATAGTAATTAAAACCAAATATTAAGTTGATTAATGGTTCTGCAACTTCCATTAAATTAATTTAAATAGCCCTCATTTGCATGGTTGTAAACTAATAAATACTCTCTCGAGCCAGATGCCATTGTCGTTCATAAGATTAGTGCTACAGTGTTTGACGCGCTCCTCGAAAGCTGAATCAGTTTCGACGACATCATCCATAGAATATGGTATCGATAAGCTTCATCAGTATGCGCTTTTGCGCTGAAAAAGCGTAACAACTTGGTGCAACATTGTGGAGGTTGTTGGTTTTACCTCAATAATGCTGCCTCGTTGAAGGCCGGAGTCGAGTGTCCCTTTGGCATGTTGCCGCACCGGGAAATAACGGCAAGGAAAAGGGAAGGAAATAAGTGCCAGTATAAACCAACATGGTCCGACTCGTCTCTCGGTTTAAAATTCTCATCCGCACCGAGTTGAACGGAGAAGAAGGCAAGTGAAACACAAACGCGCCAAACCGATCGAACGAACGATCGGTGCTCAAATTAAGACTTTAAACCGTAGGGTATAATTTGCATCCAAATTTGAAGCCTACCCCCACCGAACCACCTTCCTTATGGCTCTTCCTTTCGTAGGGAAAAAGGAGAAACAGCCTACGGTGCGCGATAATCATGTGACATCACGCCGGGGCGCACGCGTGTTGTCAGCATCGTTTTGACGATGCACACGATGATGATGGTGATGATCATGCAGCCGAAGATGATGATGATGCACGGATTTACATCATCTCCTTTCGCGCATCTCCCTGCCTTCCGTCATCTTCACAACCATCGGGCGCTTCCCATGTGTGAGCAAAATTCAACGCCAATGGGCACGCTTAGCTGCACCATGCGAACATTGGCATGCTCTTCCTGCGGAAGTCCGAGCGAGGAACGCAACCGACTCACGGAAAAGAAAAACAAACATTCTACCGAGGCTCGTAAAAGATAATTTGTGTAATTTGGTACTATCACCGAGCGGAGATTGCATGGGTGTCTGTATGACGCTGGGATGATGTTCCCGCTTGCCAGCTTAAGAGGAAAAATCGACGACAATCACACCTGTGACCGAACCCTTGCACGCTTCTTTCTAGTAGTTGGAAAAGAAAACTTAAAATTTCTAGCTTCAAACACCATTGAAGGATGCTTCCTGAAAAAAAGTTTAGACACAAAATAATTACCTTTTTTTTAAACAAAAGTATATTCAATCACAAGTTTGCCTGTATTTTATTAATGAAAGTATGGAGTTCATGAAGTTTTGAAACAAAATAAACTTCTGACCGTTTTAAAACTATTGTAACCATGTAATATCAATTTAAAAACTTTTAAAACCAGCTTGTCTCGGAAACGTAGTCTGGGATACTAGTTTAAAGGTTTGTAAAATGAATTCCCAATGGCTGCCTGACTTCAAACAATTTCGGTTGCTCCATGTACAGGCAAGGGTTAAAAACTGCGATCCCTATCGAACGCTGTCCGCTCCCGCTCGTTGGCGCTTCCTCGTTTCTCCCGCATGAGCCGATCATGTGCATGGCGAGCATAAGGAATTGACGCGCTGGGGCACGAATTTCTGAATTACAGGTTAGACCCAGCATCGAACCATACGCCTGCCTTGGGCCGGCGCGACCAAGACCCCAGCAATTTGCACCCACGCGCGATCCATCGCTCCGCCAGCGTCAGAACGGGCTCTTCTTGTTTGCTTCTCGTGCTGGATGCGCCGCGTGTCGCGACAAGGCTGACAAATTTTCTTCCCGATCTTTGATCTTTCGTCAAATAACACCTTCGACCCGCGCCCGAGCATCCTCGGGGGTTTCGCCAGATCGCACCGGCTGTGTGATTGCGTACATGCAGATGAAGGACGGGACTCTCGACGCCTGCCGAGGTTGGTGATGACAGAGCATGATTTTTGGGGTTCGCTTGGAACGATTCTTTCGGTTCTCGGTGCGCGTGCCCATGTTCTGCTCGGGGCGCTAGGGAATACACATTTTGACACACGAGCCAGCGGGATTTCGAACATCGATCCGGTTTTTTTGAGGGAGTGGTTCACCGGAATGGACGATTTCCGGTGCTTCGTCGAAGCTCGCAGAACGAGTTTGACGCTGGGAACGATTTTGATTGATTGATTTCGTTAAAGTTTCAGTCATCAATGCACAACGTTGAGGGAGAGAACCAAATAAGCCCACAAATGTCGTTTGGGGCTTTGTTTGAATTTGCTTCTATCCTTCCACTGGAAACGGTTCACATATATTCTGGAGTTAAAGATTGAAGTAGTTGGTTAAAGTTTCTAAGTTTTTCACAAAATCTTGACTGTCAGTTCTATTTTCTTTCAGTATCTATTTACATTACGACAGACAAGCTTTTGAATGTATTAAATCATTCCTTCGAATGAACAAATCTGTGTTTCTTCTTGAAAGTTTGTTTCATAATTTTGTCTAAAGAAATATTAAAAAAAGTCAACAAACTTTCATTGTACTAGACAGGCAAAAATGGTTCGTAACAAAGCACAAAAAAAGATGCGAATAATCATATTTTTTATAATATTTTCGTCTCAGCCTTTGGCTTGTTTGTGCTGGACTTTGCTGTTTGCATTTCACTGTGTTTGCCCTTTGTTTGTTTTTGTAAAACTGATCTATGAATCTGGATATGAAGTACTGACATCAATGTTAGTAGCTCCGTTCGTTTTACAGTATAAAATAATAGACTATTAATTATTAAGGTTTTGTTTTGCATATGACATATAAACTAAATTCACTTGAGTTTCTGTTCATTCGTTTATCGCAATGTTAGCTAAAATAATTTGTTTATCATTGTAAAATGCCAAGGAAAAAAAATGAAAAATCAATATTTAAAAATTGAGGGTATTAGGTGGCAATATCTATAATACCTACATTGGTTTTGGCTTACATTGCTTGGTGCGGTTCATTCAAACAATCAAGGATCATTTGTTCATCCCCCTGCAAGTCGTTCGGCCATTTTGAACCAAATCTGATTCCGTTCGGCGGTCGTATGCGTGCGGCATAATCAAATCGTCAATAAATAAAATAATTAATTGTGCTCCGCTCATCAATCGCAGGGACGAAAACTTCGATGAAACGGTATGTGCAAAATGCATGTTGGTGTATGTGTTTGTATGTTGGGTGTGCATTGTTGTGCAAAGTAATAGAAATCTCTGCACGTGATTTCGCTCGCTTCTAATTGCTCGAGTTAGAGTTTAATTGACTCCAGCATGGCGTCGTCAAACGATGAGGCGTTGTGGAGGGTTTAAGGTAGATGGTAAGACGCGATGGTA
The DNA here is from genome assembly GCF_943734705.1 of Anopheles coustani. Classification (NCBI taxonomy): domain Eukaryota; kingdom Metazoa; phylum Arthropoda; class Insecta; order Diptera; family Culicidae; genus Anopheles; species Anopheles coustani. Next base: position 82,263,327 of record NC_071288.1, on the reverse strand, counting down.
TACCTTGGGGGAAAGGTGATGGCGGTGGGGTAAGACGATACGCGATTTAATACCGCTGACGACGACGACCACGCCGACGACTTCGTTGGTGACTGCGATTTTAGCTTATCGAGAGTGCTGCACCGCGCTTTAAAGGGAAGGTTGTAAGCTCGTGTCCATATTTGGATAAGCGTTTTTCCGCACCTTCCGCCTCCCTCCCCATTGTATCCCCACTAAATTTCTAGTGCTTGTACGTTGGTATGGGGAAACAGGGAAACCGGAACGAGGGAGTCGATCCGCGGGAAGCTAAAAGGCTACCGAAGGGCGTCCAGTTGTCGTCACTCAGGGTCCTCCCCGATCCGGCCCCAACCCCACGAGCTCGCGCGCGCGCGATCTTTCGCGATCTACGGCAACAAGTTTCGCGGCTTCCGCCGGTCGGTGGCGGTGGGCTTGATATATATTTTTTCCCTCCTTATTACTTCCCACCGCCGGCTTGCCACGCTAGCGGTGGAGGCATTATAAAAATATATTATAAAGTATTCACACATACACCAACACACACATAAGTACATGTCGGAAGCTTCCGAAGGATTTTAATTGGATCGCCAACAAGATATTAGCGCGGCTTCGAACACGCGCACGAAAGAAAGCGTCCAGAGAAAGGAGGGCAGTAAAGAGAAAAGGATGAAACAAAAAAAGATGAAGCAGGTTAAGCTTAAAATGACTAAAACCCATGGGGGGACGCGAAAAGCGTAGAATGAAAATGAGAAATTAAAAATATAAATAAATAAACAGTTCAGTTTCAGAAAAATCAAGACACGAAGGAAAGTAAGTGAGCAACAAAACCAAGAGAGCCACCGACAACAGAGGACAAAAGTTGTAGCAAATAAAACCGCGAGTGCAATAGGGAAGGGGCAGCGATGCAAGTTTGCAAAATTGCAACCGGGTGAACGGCTTAAAACATTCCCGATCGCGAAACTCGCGAGACAACGCGCCGCGCGTTCCGATAATAAGAAGTAAAAAAATCAGGTGTGGATAAAACCATCTTAGCGGAAAAACGCGAACACAGCACACGTCGATACCGGACGCGGGTGTGTGAGTGGTCCCGTGTGCCTCCTTGCCAGAAACTCCGGGAGCAAAACATCTTCCCGATGCGCCGCGAAGGGCCTTGACGCGCTAGATTATAGGACGTTGATAATAATTTTAATAACTTAAGTGCTTTCTTTGATCAGGCAAATGTTGGTTGCGTTTGGTTTGGTTATGTTATTTTTTTCATGCCTCCCTCACCACCCTGCAAGACGATCGCGGTTATGAGGGAACGAGGGACGGCTTGTACCCGTAGTCAATCTTGTCGGTATTTTAAAAAGTACATGCGCCTTTGGGTTGTCGGGCGTCTTTGGAGGCTTTTCCTCGGACGACTGGCGCTCGATAAAGCTGCGATTGCCGCCGGAGCCACCGGCCTCCCCGGGGGTGACATGTGACCGACACAGGCATTCCGTGGATGAGATTGTGGCTTCTGAGCTGCGCGCGCCCTCGTTCTAATGTGTTTTTGCGAAGGGTAAACCCCTCATGTACGATAGGGTAGAATATTTTAAGCGAAAATTGCTGCTAATAGATTAATCATGCCCTTGTAAAGCGAATTTGTTTCAAGAATTCTGATGAGCTAGTCAAAGCATTTTGCTGAGCATTCGGGCTTCTTAATTTCATTTAATATAATTTTACATTTTACTTTATTAGTAAGTGATGAATTTGATGCGATTCTCTTGATTTTAATTCGGTTTCAAACTTTTTCTTCGCGGTAGCCTTTTATAATATTCAAATTTCACATAAATTATTGTATTGTTCTTTTGCTTGTCATATGTATTGCCAAGAAAGTGAATCAGTTCAAAAAAGTTAAATAAAAAAAAATAACATTGCCAAATTGTTTTTATGTATCCAACGAACAATTAAATTGAAAATAGCACTAATAGCTATCCTGCAGCAGATTTGTTTCATTCTACTTTTCTACGGTTGGGTTTTTACTTTTGAAAAACTTTAAATTATAAAACGTACGATCGTCTGTCTGTAAGATAACTAGTAAAAGTCACATGCATAAGGAACAGGTGTAATACAGTTAGGAATATATGTAAATGCGTTCAGAATGTAAGGAATCGGAAAGCAAATTTTTTTTCGAAAGTGTTATTATTTTCGTAAATAAACATGCAACAATGGACATACGGTGGGTTTATGTGTACCGAACTGAAAGGTATCCATCATGGTACACGAACCCCTTCAGTGCACCCTTAAGTCACTGGTGCTCTATTACGCCAAACCTGACGCCAATTATCTACTTAGCCTACCAAGCGACGGGCAGTTATGTTCGTTGCCATTTGCAAAATATTTACCTTCACTCATCCACTTTCACTGGGAGTGGATCGCTTCTCTGCTCGGCTAGTGTACCCCGCCGAAAAGGAACCCACGTCGGTTGTTGTACTCGGCCGATGGCGGATGTCACCCTTGAAAATATGGCAGCACTACCAACCGTCGGGGCGAAATTGGTCTAATGGCAGCCAGCCGTAGCTTCAGCACCCGACTTTCTCACTTTTACTATTGAAACGATTGCCCGCCCGCTCGGTATAAGTGAGCATTAGCTTTGCTTCGATAGTTGTCACAGTTGCTTGGAAAATCTAATCGCTTCATACGCTTTTTTCCTTCGCCCAATCTTGTCGCGTATGATTCATTTGCGTAGGCTAGCGCCGATGGGGAGCAAAACCAAAATAAAAATAAAAAAACGAATGCGGGACGTACAAAAACATGTAACAGTGACAGTCGAAAAGAGCCAGTCACCGACGGAAACCTCTTTTTGTCCGGGCGTGTGTGTGTATGTTTGTGCTTGTCGTCGTTGTTTCGCATAAGGACGCGCTTCGTCTGACGCTCTAACGAGCTCGAAGGTGACTGCTTCCAGATGCAGATGAACTGCCACCACCACCACCTCCACCACTCGGCCGAGCGTGGGTGGCTTCTGTTCCAGCATAAATTAATTGTCCTTAGCATATGATGTGTGGCCGTCCCCCCGGGCGGTTTCCCCCCCTCGCAGCCACGCACCACGGAGACCACTTTTTCGAACACGAAAAAATAACAAAATTGAAAGTGTTTCACTCAATTTAATCCCGATGGTGTGTGTGCGTGTGTGCGTTTGGAGCAAACACAAACCTTCCATGCAGGGGAAACAGTTTGGTTGGGTTCCTTCGCGGCCCCACCCCCGATTTCTGGCGGCAAAGGTAATGGAGTAATTTCGACAGAGGAATTTAGCGCCCGGTTGAACATTTACTCTTGGTTTTTGGCCTCTGGACGATTTATAGGAAGGCGTAAATTAGATTGTCCCCATCTCGAACCACGGCGGGGCGTTCCGGGTGAAGCGAAGCGTCTCCGGCTGCGGGTTGATTACTCCAGCGGGCTGGCGGATTCCAAATTGTATCACAATTGTTGCCAATGCTCCCAACAACTTCGACTTCGGTGTATATCTGAAGAGTTGAAAATCATTATTGTTGGTTTCGATCATAAATAACCCTCGCTTCTTCAAACTGACTCAAGCTTATTGGAATAAGTTTGTTATATTTGAAAAAAGTTAAGCTTATTTATCTAGTTTCATGTGATAAATATTCAAATGTTTTATGACAAATTTCACTGTGTCTGCTTTATTTCTACAACAGTTTCATTGTTGCAACAAAAAGTTATAGGTTAACTAGTAAAAAATTATCCAGCCCAATGCGGCAAAGTTTAAAAATTACAAATTACAATTACCACATCGTTTTAGTTTTTGTTGGGCAATTTTTATCTGTCCGTAACATTTTCAAAGGAAATGCCAAATTTGATTTCTTTTTCTATTCAAAGTATAATATGAATATTTGACATTGATTTTTAAAAATTTGAAGCATTTGTTGGAATGGGCACACAATTAAGAAGACTCCAAGAAATAAACTCTCATATGGTTGCTAATTTGTAATTTTTATAAATTTGAAGGAGTCTTTAAAGATAATAAAAAAAGTGCCTGGACAAATGCATTGCTCGGAAAAAGACGTGTAAAAGATGGCAACAGAAAAAAAACCGTGTAAAATTGCGTGGCATTTATTGTCGATCATCTCGGGAAGATCGCCTCCCTTCCAGCTCAGGCGTAACAGCGACGCCGGATCGATTGCTTGAAGTATCACGTTTGCGGGAAGGCAGGAATTTTTTCCCTGGAGATATCAATCGCCGATATCTTGCCGTGTGTCTCTTCTTTTCCCTCGCTTCAGTCATGGGAAAGTTGGTTGCACGAGTCCCGGAACACCCGGGATCGATATAGATTCCTCCTGGTTGTCTTGTTAAGGTTTTCAGCGATTCTCCTTTACCGCAGTCCACCAGGGGAAGTTGACGGAATGGTTGTAATTGTTGCCCCAATGGCTTAATGAAGCCGATAACACGTGTGTCGAATCGACAATATGACAACCGTGGAGCGGATCGAGATCTTTATCTCGGAAACCTGCGTGTGTGTATGGCTACTGGGTGGATCGGCTTGCAGTAGGGCTCATCCAAGAAGTAACATCTCGTCGAAGTGTTTCTGGCACGAAATAATTGTCATTTTGGGACCTCCCGTTGGTCAACCTGTCGCAAAGCTAACGTTTTTCAGCGTCTCGCCAGTGCAGGATAAAAACGCTGCTTTTAAAGATAACGGACTGAATCGATGGAATCAGCCGACCGGACGCCGTAGCGGAGATGACGTCACATCGTTACGCTATCAGCCGACCGCAATGATGAACGATCGGACGTTATTTTTGTTGCCCATAAATCATCGGTAAACACTCGATGGCCCTCGAATAGGCGCGATTCGGGACTGCCGGCCTGCGGCAATCAGCAATCCACAAGATTAGGTGTTTGATCAATCGTTGTTGAGCACCGAGGACTGAAACCTAGAGCTACCTGGTGGCCTCAGGCGTAGGCCTGCCTTGCGTTTGCCCGATGCCGATGGTTTATGGCGCCCTCAGTGTGGTTCTTTTTTCTTTTTTTCTAGCTCCGTCCAGATCCGGATTAGATTGAGGTATTCGCTAATCGGTGCACCGGTCCGACACTTAATCGGTTCGAATGGTTTGGTGATTTCCTTTCAGTTTACTTACACCACACCGCCTAATCGGTTGATATGCACTGAACGCTCCAGCGATGACACTTGGGTTTCATCGTGTCCAGAAGTACTGCCGGTGGAAAAACCGATCATCGATAAAAGAAACATTTGCGTCGAGTGGAGGTTCTAAAAATACCACTCCGCATGCTTTCCGATCACGCTGCCACCTTCCGATAGGCGATAGGCTCGGTACGATCGAGAACTGTGGTGTAATTTTATTTTATCTCTCCTTACCTTATGGCGTGTGTCGCTTCTTTACCGAAAGGGTTTCCGAGACGGGTAATTTCTTATTCGCTGCTTTTTGTGTGATTCTTTCCCGATGTTCCTCCAACGTACCGGATGTGTTAATAGCGATCGGAAATGAGGTTCCCCGCGTGGAGGTACCGCGCGTGGTGATGCGTAAGAGACGTAGTCCCGGTTGCTCCCTTCCCCCCTCGGGGCTATTCCTGTGCACCTTTTTTATTTTTGGTATCGCGTTGGGTCATAGTTGAATGTTTCACTTCCTTTTGCATTCCGCTTCGGAGCTCTGGAGTTTTTAAGCATATGAGGGTGTCGTTTCCCAGACCATTCAGAAGACGGAAAACACGCATACGCTGAGTAGGACCTGGCCACGCTGGACTCAGCTGAGCGTGTCCGAGGCTTGTTTTGAAGGTGACGATCATGGTGCATTGGCCTGAGACATGCCTCTACAGGTGCAGTCAAATGAGACCAACGAGTACGCTTTTCGTCTGGCAACTCTGAAGTCTTTTTAGGTCCCGACGTAGAGAGGTGGAAAACCCTTTGCCAGGCTTGAGATCGGTGTGAAAGATGTGTAATTCTTCAACATTTTCGGGTTTGAAAACTTACTTGCCTATAACTATAGATCTATGAAGCCAATTGAAGCTAACACTTTACTGGAGAACTTGGAGAACGAATAGCAGAAAAGATTAGCGAAGTTCAAACCAGCTCCCTCTAGTAATTCCTCGAATGTCCGAAATGTAAAATCTCCAAGAACGCGGATTGCAGCCCGCTTCCCTCGGTGGACAAGGTCGAGAACTGGTAGTCAAAGAAACCCCACCCTTTCCAGACTCGAACGGATAGCTGGCGGGGGACATCCCGGGCCCTTTCGGTTGCATTTCGAATGCATGCCCGTATCACCATAAATCTCGTCTAGATTTGGAAATGGAAACGGTGATTCGCTTGTCGAACGAGTTCGATTCTGGATTCCTCTGGCGATCCCGCGAGGTACCCGCACGTTGCACGTCAAATCCGGCCGGCCGTTCGAAACGGTTTCGCGCATATTTTGTCCCCGAGGGGGTGAAGAAGGGCTCGAGCGGTGAGCATAAAATCAGCATAAACCCTCGTCCCCCTCCAGGTCGGTGGATACATCAGGGCCGGTTCGGTCCATAATTTTTACCTTTGCGGCAAAAGGGTGGAATATCAAATAAAAAGTCACCGTTGTCATTTCCCAGTCCCCACAAGTCCTCCCTCCACACCCCTCATTCCTCCCCAACCATTCGTTTCATCGATCCTGGAAGGTCCTGCAGCATAAGGAACACATCTCAAGAGAAAAAAAAGTATCATATGAAAAAAAGGCTTGCAAAATCTTCCTGCCAGAGGAAAAATACACTGAAAACGGTGGAAGGAGTAAAAGAAAAGAAAAACTGGGAAACGAAATCAAATAAACAAACAAGATTAAAGCAAAAACGGAGACCGAAGGCAAACAGCGCTACCCAGAGGACGGGTTGAAAACTGTAGCATAAAACTGTCGGCCTGGGTGGACAGATTTTACTGCTTCGCCGAACCCCACGTCTCCGGGTTTGGTGCTCCCATTTCTCCTTCACGGTATGCTCCGTTTATGCTGCCGGGGGTCGATTATGTGTATTCCTGTGCTTTTTATTTTACTTACTTCGTCTCGCTTGTTGAATATCGCGGGGACGACATAGGACGAGCAGCTCCCGAACATACTCAGGATCAGGATCGGCTTGTGCATGTGTGTGTGTCGAATCGAGCCCCTCTTCAGAGGGTGCGTCGGTGCACCGAGATTGCGATCTATCTGCCGAAAGGGGAGCCGTCGTCCGTCGGGAGCTCCACGGTGCCGCTTTTCGAAGGCGCAAGTAAAACCTCGAGCGACGAAGAGTCCGCGCGCGCGCGAGCACGCGTTGAGACCATTTCGCTTATTGGCAATTCAAATAATCGTGCGCATTCTAAACCGCGCCGCTTGTCCCCCCTTGGACCGGACTCCGCCCTCCGGCGAGGAACCAAGCACATACGTATGCTTATTGCCGTCTTATTATGTTCTCGGGATCCCGTCTCGTCCCCTGTTCGCGGGGTTTCCTGGCAAGATTGCTGCCAGCGGCTGAAGCCAAGAAGCGGCTTCCATTCTGTAATCTCCTTTGAACACACAATCATCCACCCGGCAGGCCGCGGGTGGATCGCGCATCGAAAAGGAAGGTTTTCCCTTTTTCCCCCAATTTCACGGCCGGCTTTGAATGTGCGAAAGCTCCTCTCTTTGGGTAAATGATGCTCCTGCTTGTTTTCCTGCCAAGTATCGACGCTTTCGTAACTTCGATCCCGTTTTTCCTACCTACCATTGGGTGGGAAGGAGACGAGTCCGCGGAGGGAACATATCCTCCGACATCTCCCGGTATGTAGATGTCCGTGTGCGCAACCGAGCATGCATATGCATACATACATACGTAAAGGGTGGCCGGGCCGGGGTGGCGGACCGGTGCGAGCATAAATCAATGCCGTGTGACATATATCCTTCGGATGTCAGGGCAGTTATTGCTACCTCCTTTTTGGTTCGTAGGAGAACTTCTTTTTTTCACGTGTGCTATTGCCATGCTTTTGATCCTTGCGATTTTTTCGCTGGCGGATCGGTTCGATTTTTTCCCGTGTTTTTTTTTCGACTGCTTTTTCCACGTCCCAGGAATGTATGGGCTGGCTTTTTAGGAGGTTTGTGAACGGGTTTCTTTCTGTTTGTATATTTATTTGTATTCTGCAAATATTTGTCGCGTATTTTTCTTTCTGTTTCGCTCCACCCAGACCATAAACTGTGCGACATGGTGATTTGAAGGTAAAAAACATTCCGTTTTTTTGCAATCGGAGACAACTTGTGGATAGTTTTTTTTTTATCTTTTTTTATAGTTTACTTCTTTTTCGGTAAGCTAGTTTGGTAGCTTATGTTTATTCCTACCAAAAGGCGGGTGATCAATTGATCGTTCTTCAAGCGAGTGTTTGTTAATTTTATTTACATGAGGAATTTCAGATTTTTGAATAACGGAGCTTTCGTTAAATGATGTTTATACTTGAGATAAAATATTATCTAAAGTATAATGGAAAAAAATATGTGACGAGTAGCAATTTTTTCTCTTACTCTTTCACTCGTTAGGAATTTGGATTCCTCTTATTGATTCAAATCAAAAAGGAGTTACAAAAACTATCCGTGAGGATTCAAATCAATTAATTCAATAGTCAGATTCAACTCATTCACACATTCTTATTCAATACGCACTACTGCTGGGACTCAAAATAATAATGTAAATATCATGGGTTTTATACGAGCAACAGTTTTATATGATATTAAATTTAGCATTAAAAAAAATGGTTTTACTAAATAGAATTGGATTGAAAATTCCAGAAAAAGAATATTTCAATGATACGGTTATGTAGAGAAAACGTGACTGCTTTTGACCGTTTCGCAGTTTCTCAGTCGCAGAACAGCGTATCGATAACGCACCGGCACTTGAGGTGGCAATCGTCGCACTCCAGCGTAGGGACAAATCAATATCAGCGCCATCTAAGCTTCGTCTGAGAGCCTGGCCTGGGGGTCATAAAGGTAGAAGACTCCGTACGTGCGCCATTCGCCCTTTTTTTTTGCTTTTCCTTAACCGCGCGCTCGAGTGCTCGCCAAACAGTGGCGTTAATCTCCGTGGCCACTCGAGGAGGAAATCAACCCGCTCCGGAAGGTTCCACTTTGCTTCCACTGGAAGCAAATTAAGTGGCCTCTCGACCGGGGACTGTCGGTTCACGCGCGCTCGCCGTTGATGTGATTTAAATCAACGATCGATTCGAGTTGCGCGTCCACGCTTAGAGCCTTTGCGCAGCTGGCCGTTTCGTTTTCGGTTGAAATCGACGCAAGTGAGCCCTTCACTGCACAGTCGGGAAAAAGACGAAAATCGCTGGGAAATGAGTTTTTCCACAGGACCATTGTTTTGCGCTGGCTTTGGTTCGATTTAGTTTCCCTACTTCCAATCGGAGGAAGATTCCGTGCCGGCGAACTGTTTGGTTGCACCCGAGAACAATGTCGACAAACAATGGTCGCCATCGGAGGGCAAAGGATTTCCTTCGAGTCCGAATCCATATGTGCCGAACGGCACAATCGCTGCCTAAAGCGTCTGGAGCAGCTGACGGCGTGCCAGAATTGGAAAAATCTTGCCATAACCTTTGACCTCCGTCGAGACGCCAACAGACGCCATTTTGCACCGAATGCTGCTTGAGATCTAGTTGTTATACCGCTTGCAATTCCTCCCGAAAGAGACCTCAAGAGGACAGGATTGCCCCGGCTGGCACTTAATTAAGAAGGGGTTCCGTGCTGACTTTCCCGCTTTTGCAATGTAATGGACGAAACTGACTTTTCCCTCCGGCTCTGGCGCTAATGGCTTCCCGCTGGGCGTGAACGTTTTCCCTCTTCGGAAGGGCGCGGAAAAAGGCCCGGTGTGCCGTTCTATTTTTATTCCGCGAACTCCAGCGGCGCGCGCCGACGGGTGGGCTGGGAATGTCACTTTTGCTGTGCGTTAATTTGATCGATCCGGGTACGTTGCGGTTCTCATGGCCGCTCATTGGTTGAACATTGCCTTTCATCGAGTGGGATTTCTTCTTTTTTATTCACTCGAAGAACCCCGCGGTGGTTCGGTTGCGCTTATCGATGGACGCGAATCGTTGGCTGTGAAGTAAACTTGTTTAATCCCAATGCAAATAGGACGCTAATTGATGTAGTTCTGGTTGGGATTGTTATTAAAATCTTTCTATTGAGAAAACTAAAAAAAAATCATCAAATTATATCATCACCTTAAAACTGTGCATTCGATAGAGCAATTCAGCAAAACAAGCTGAAACTAGTAGTTCAAATGTGGATGAATCGGGCAGTTTTTGTCAGAATTATATCATTCAGCAACAAAAATTTTATTAGATGTTAAAATGTGTGTGATTTAATCTACTTCGAAGCTTCGTTCCAGCTCCAGATAAGTTTCGATAGAAAATATACCAGGAAAAATACAAAAATAATGATTTTCTTTCAAACAAAAACTAATGAAGACAGCTGGAAATATTTTAATAACCAAACGAACAGAAAAAAAATGATTTTCTTTCAAACAAAAACTAATGAAGACAGCTGGAAATATTTTAATAACCAAACGAACAGGTTCTTGTTCCAAAATGCCCAGTTTTTTTTAGTAAAAGTAGTTGGACTTTTAGTTTTTATAATAATTAAGAAGAATTAAAAATTTTACAACCGTTTCAACCAAATTACATAGTTTCGTAATGCTTCTAACTAAAAACACACAGTAAAAGGTTTTTCTACCTTTTGTCCGCTTAATACCTTGGCGAGAATCGATTGTCAGCTGGACAAATCATTTTCGAAAAGCTAATAGCAAAAAATCTACTACGGTGCTCTATAAATCTTCGGTGCAGTTAGGTGCAGTGCATAAACCGAAAAAGAAGAAAAAAAAACATCACATATGGACCCAACTTTGGAACGCATTATAAAACACCCAAGTGACAAAAGTGTTCAGCTTCCCCTGCTTATACTGCATTTTTTTCCCTGGAACTCTCAAACACACATACACACACATTTTTCTACGTCAATCTCACACATCACGAGCCACGGTGGAAACACAGGAAAACAGCACCACTGCACCGTACCATTTGTCAATCATGCTTCCCTTTAATTAATCGTCCAACTAATGCCATTCATTTTCCGGCCTGTCGCGCGTTAGTTGGCGATTGCGTTGCACGCCAAGCGAGTTGAATGCAACCAGTGTTGCCAGCGGAACGCAAAGCAGACAACAACTACTACTGCTACTACTACTACTACTACTGCTGCCGCTGGTTGTTGCACCAAGAGTGTAGAGGCAAACAACGCCCCTCGAGTAGGGCCGACGATTTGGACAATGGCCTCCCGGTTTGGGTTGGTGTTTGTATGAATGCATGTTTTGTTTTGTTTTTTGCATCACACCACCCCAGCCGCTTTGGTTCGCTTTTTGCAGATGCCGCAGCAAGATTACGCAGTGTGCAATGCAATGCAACCGGTACAACCGGTTACCGGTAGGACCGATAGGTGGCTTCATACGGGCGCCCTGCAGAAGTGAGTCGAATCAGTAATGTTTCAGTGTCGAAAATAAAATGCAATTCGGTTCGGTTTGCATTTCGGAAAGGGTGCAGTAAAAGTGCCATGATAAAAGCAAAATCAGCTCAAAAACCCCTTAAGTGTTTACCGTCGAACTTACACTGGAGATCATCGGACGAACGGCAACACCTTTTGCAAACGATCACCCACCTACCTTGGCATAGTTCTGGCGATATTGAGTTCACATCAGCGAGTCACTGCTGCTTTGCGTGTGCGTGCGTTCGCTTAGATGTTTCCACATTTTACGAATGCTATTTCCATCGGCGGACGGTAAAACTATTTACCCGACCTGGTAATTTGCATTTTATTTTCCAATGCCCGGCCACCGCTGACCTCCGGGAAAACCTCGTCGTAGTTGAGTAGCTCTATTCGTGTTATTCGCGCCTCTTTCCCCAATCCACATTTCCCCCGCCCCATACGCCCGGCGGAGGGCGGGTGATGGAAGCTGTCCGATTTCAGATGGACGTTTAGTTGTTCATCCGGCTGGAAAGACATGAAATCGAATTAAAAAAAAAAAGAGTACAATCATCCACTCGCACACTCCCACAACAAGGCACAAATAAATGCTGCAGTCGGTTGGTGCCGCCTTTCCGCGGACGAGCGACGCCGGAGTGTCCGTAGGGCGTCGTCGGCGTCATAGTGCGTGAAGCAAGTCGAAGTTGGTGAGGAAAAACCAAAATCCTCCCCAAACCCACACACACACACACACACACACACACACACACACACACACAGATTGATGCGTATCGGTAAGGTGTGGTCGACAATTACCGGTAAGGTACCGCCTTGAAATGATGCCCTTTTTTGAAGGGGTAAAGGAAAAAAGGCAAACCCGAAAAGAAACACACACTCCAAGGTGTACCATCTCTACAGCCGAGATAGTTGCTCGATCGAACAACCGTCGGGTTCGTTTTCTTCTGCTGCTCCCTGCCAGCAGCGTGTGGGTGGTGAACGATGCGGCTTTTGATGAGAAAGGAAAGAAGCCCCTTTTCTTAACGTCCGATTTGACGGTCGGTAGATCGCGCATAAATCATAGCGATGGACGAAGCAGCGAACGGAACCGAAAAACAGCTGTTCCGTGCAATATCAGATGCGTTTTACACGTGGACCGATGCTGTCCGCCCTAGATATGTATTATGAATATCGTAAACTGTGTGGAAAATATGTATGTGGTTGGTGATAGAGCTGTACAGACGATGAAAGAGAGGTGTTTTCTTTTGAAATGATGGAGGAAATTCTCTCGAAACCCTTGGTCCTCGAAAGGTAATTTAGGAGTAGTCAAATGATGGGTGTTTATTGTTTATTATGGGTTAAAAGTAAGAAATAGTTTTGCATCAGGAGAATTCATAGCCTGTGAACTTTAAACTAAGGATATTAAAAATCTACAGTTTGTCTTTTTGAACCTACTTCAAATCAATCGTTGTAATACAATTCAATCTGATAATCACCATAAAAATGTACAACTGTTTACTTTTGAGATTAGCCTAGTTTGTTTGGTATTATGCAGAAGTGTTTTGGAAACATGCCGTATGAAGTTAGGCATAAAGTTACTGGCGAAGCCACAAATATGCACTCCAAATAATATTTAAGGCACATTACTCGACTTAACGGGCATGAATATTTGAAAAGAAAAGCTTTTCTGAATATGACATGACTAAAACTAGTTCTTTCCAGATAATTTTTACAATTGCTGAAATTCGTCTAAAAAATGACACAACTACTATCCACTTTCTATTGTTGTCGGAACGAAAATATGATGATTACTCCTAATCACCACATTTGACATACAAAAAAGAACACCGGAGACCAGAAAACATACCGAATATGTAAATTTGCAAATCTAGACCATCCGGTATGAGTCATCGCAAAAAAAAAAACACACACATTCCGTTCAAAATTGTAATAAAAAGTAAAATTCATTACGCCCCTAAGCGCCTCAGTTCCAACCCTACCCCAGCATAGAGTTCGGATGAAAAACTGCTAACCTCATCTGGCCAGCCCATGCCCGTTTCCGGGAGAAAGAACATGGGAGCATGCTTGGCCAAGCACGGCACTCCTTTGTGCTACTTCCAGGGCCGGCTTTTGGGAAAGGTGGCGCACGAAGAGGCTGGGGGTGGGTAAAATAACACTCCTGCTCTTCCACATCACCCACCGCGTTCCACTGGAATGAACGGAGCAGTGCACTTTTCGACTTAGAGCGTTCCCTTCCTTCCCGCGTGCGCGTAATTTATGATAAATGGAAACATCATAATAACAGTGGTAATAGTGTACGAAAACAAAATTAATGACAACGATTTTCCGTCTACCTACCCTCCGCTCTTCCGTGCCATACTGGTTGTTGAGTGGAAATCTTTTGGACCCTCCCGCCGAGTGATATCTTCAGGAGTTTTGGACCTCTGAGCACAGAAGCCCATCTTGGACGCACTGGAGCGAACTCCTACCGTATCGGCCGCTAGGAAAGGAAGCCACAAGGTGCCCGTAAATAGTGACATTAAACGGATTGCTGGCAGACGCCACCCGGCACCTGTCGGCCACGGTCTCGAGCCCGTGGAAAGGTGGTGGTCGAAATAACGAAAAAAAAAGCATACGTCTCACTCCCGGAAGTCTTCACAGTTCGGAGGTGATAAACGGATTCTTTGGCCTCCCCCGGAGTTGAAATTGCCAGCTTGAACGGACTGCCGACGGGTTCGGAAGACGATGGGACAATAATTGCACCCAACGAAAGCCACTATCAATGGAGGGAGGGATTCGGATTTTTTTTTCAAAGAAACGAGCGCTTGCCGAGAAATCATGTGTGATTTATGCTCTACATGGCCCTTTTCATGGCTCGGTGAACGCAGCCCAACCGACCGGACCAATGTGTACAATGTTGTGTGTGCTGTCCGATAAAGAATGGACGCTGGGAAACGTGTGGAAACGAGGGGCAACCGTCGTATCAACGGGGTGGCACACTGCTCCGTGGTCAATTTAGTGCGACGACCCATTCGGAACCGTACCGTCGGATGGTTTTATCCACCGAGCCGGGAGAAGCAGCGAGCCTGATTGGGAGGGGTTTGTTGACACGGTTTTAGCACCTAATTTAACAGTGATTACTATTTCACAGTTCGCTGCTGGCCACGCGCGGCAAATGGTCAGGTAGTGGACGCTGGTATCTAGGGGTGGAAAACAAGAGGAAACAAACAAAAACATCCCAGCGGGAGTTCGTCAGGAAAATTTATCACTCACTTGAGCCGTGAAATGATTGTCGCCACTTTGCGATAACAACATACGTAGGGGAGTGCGGGGTAGTACACACCGGTTTGGGACAAGCACAGATATGGCAAATATAAGATTTATGGATCAATCGTTTACACGTCACCGAATTAATTATGATTTCAAACGGTATCAAGTTTGTTAAGGGGTTGTACAAGTTGGTAAATATTTTATCAACACAAACAGTAAATGTTGTGTAAATTTTTATATAAAAATATATCCGCCAAAGTTCAATGACAGCACAAATCTTAATCACAATGCCAATTCATAATGACTTTTCTCATAGTTAACAATTTAAGAATAATAATCCAACACTATGACTGAGGCTTTGCACACTATTAACAGGAAAGTAACCATCATATTATTTCAATGAACAACCTATCAAATAGGCTTATATGCTAGAAATGCAGGTTATAGAATAGAAACATTCTGTTTTATTGAACCGTGTAATAAAATGATTGGTGATCATCAGAAAATAAAACAAAACTGTAAAATTCAGAGTTCGTGGAAAATGCGTTATTCTCGAACTGTATCATGGTTCCTATAAGATAAAGATACCTCAAATTTGCCTTAAAAACCAAAACACTTGTTAAAATAAAACAAACTACATAATTTAGAGTTCATGGATAATGAGTTATTCTGAAACTGTATCATGGTTCTTATAAGATAAAGAAATCAAAAATTTGCCTTATAAAATCAAAACACTTCTAGTTTTGCTACTCATGGATAAGTATTGCCCCTTGTTGCCCTACATAAACATATACCGATTATCAGCGTCTTACGCGACAAAAAAGGACAATTTGGTCTTCAATTCGTACGTTGTTGATTTATTTGATGCGTCCTGTTTGCGGCAGATGGACATGATTTGATTTTGAGTAAAAAGCAACAAAATAACACGTTGCACCGACAACCGAGAAAAACTCACGATCGGTGCAACACTTGTCGACGTTAATTCGTCATGCGAAGCAAAACATGAGAGCACAAAAACGTACAAAGAGTGTCGGTGAGTGTGAAATATTTTATGCTACGATCGACGAGCCGACGCGCCCTCGTCCTTGCCCCAATCCCGCGCCTGGCGCCAGGATTCAGGCACGATCCGGTCGAAAAACGGCCAGCCTATCAGCTAATACCAATCAGTGGCGGCTGGCGGCGCGGTTTTTCCACCGCGTTGCGTTGAACCTCGAAAACAAAAAATGCTCATCGGCGGAAACGAACCTCCGTTGCGAATATGCGAAAGTATGTAGCGTTCGATTCGAACGCAGACGATCGTCTCGCGACTTTTCGTGGCAGATCTGTTCGGCGGACGGCACGCAGTTTTTGGCCACTCCGGTGACGCTCGGGTTTTTGATGCCACGTTATTATTGCTGTTTTGCCGGTACGATCGGGGGCTTTGGCTTTTTATTTTTTTTCCATTTGTCCACCTTCGAACGTACCACACGGTCGGCATATTAATCACTGGTTTCACTGGTTGATTGCCAAAAGGTGAGCTGAGCGGCTCATCACCCATATGTGGCGATGGTTTTGATTAATGTCCGCAGAAAGGGGTTTTGGTGCGCAGAAAGTCAAAATCATATTGGTATGGAAAAAAATCAGTCATTTATTAACAGTAAGAAGTTACATTGCATGAAGTTGTTCAAACATGCTGTACATGGATGTTCCTACACAAAATAAAGCATATTCTACCAGCAATGGAAATAAATAAGTCGTCCTCTGTTTTCCTAACTCATATTCCCCGAACCATTCCCGAATTTCTGCAAAGTTGATCGTTGAAAGTCACGACTTCTTCGGAACATTCCATCGTTTCGATACCTGCGGAGTTCTAACAGCCCTTCCGAGTTCTGCTGCGACTAGCCGGCGATGTGAAAGCGAGACTTGCCGAGTGCCTCCCATAAGTTACTTCCCTTTTAGAGATATGAATCTAACAAACCCCGCTTCATGCAAGGTTCTACCGGGCGTTAGGGAAAGGTAGGGGACTCTCTAGAACACGGTGGACATTCAAAGTCTGTCCCGTATCGGTACGGCTCCTTGATCTTTCTGTTTGTTTTCCCTTTTATTTATCTTCCCCTTGCCCTGTGTGCGACCGCAAAATGACCGCCATAAAGCGCCATAATATCCCCGCTAAATGACCGCTGATTGTGTCCTTGGGCCGCTTGTTCGTGCTTGAAACGGGCCGACCCCCGAATGGGTCCCAAATTTGCGTGAAAAACGTTTTGGCAACAGATTTACGACTGTCAAAACGGCGGGGAAGCACGGCGGTACGAAACGTTGTAATAAAGGCATACGAAACTGCCGAACAGCTGAAGTTCCGAGCGCTTTTGATGTTTACCCGGAAAATATGGACCAAACCGATCCTCTGGAGCCAGCGGTCGTAGTTTTGTTTGTCTTAACGTGATCTGTACGTTCTGGAAGTGCCTCCCGAGTTTCGAGGAGCTCCAACGCAGCTCGCAAGGGAGCGTCCAGATGAGACGGGGGATGAAAAACGGGATGATTTGTAGCGCATCCTATCGCGCGGACGGAATCTTTGTCCGGCGACGCGATTTCGGTGATCCATCCGCGCGTTGATGGATTCGACGTACCGATCTCGCGTACGGCGGACGACTTTATCTACCGTTGTCCATCTAGCGAGTGTTGACGAACGGCACTCTTCGGAGTTGGCGGCTCCTACCTGACGTCGTCGGAGGAGGTCATGGGCTGGAGGTGAGGCTTGCGCTGAACTCCCGATCCACGGGGGATCGCGCACATCACTGGCTATTCCTGGAAGGATGGACTAGAACCGAGCCAGCCAGCGAACTCCAAACGTTCCATTTCTCGTGTCTCGTGTTCGTTGTTTGTTGGGTCTTGCTTTGGCGTGTCTACCGGAGTAGTCTCGTGCCTAGACAGGAAGGACCATTGGAGTTAGCTGAGGTTGGACCTTGAGGTCGCGTGACGAAGTAGTTGGTTAGATGCGATCAAAGTTCGTTTTCAATCAAGCTACCGATTCCGCGTGCTACTGTTTGTCGCAAAATAGATCAATCAGGATGGAAGTCCGCGGAAACGGAAGCTAAGCCTACATTGATTCCCTGTCAAATCGCCAACTATTCACTTTGCTTCTTCTAGCAATTCGGTGTTTCGGTAACAGTTTTGAACAAGCGAGAAAAGAAGATTATAGCATCAAGGTACTACACCACCATCAATCAATGAATTGGGGGTTTTCGAGTGCGACAGGACTCCCGAAACGCAACGAGACAGTGAAACGCGTACCCTGATTTTAATGGCACCGTCACTGGACGCGAATCAATCATAATCGATGAGGCAAAGGTTTATCACCTGACCAGACGGATGGTCCGGCCGATGGCGGTCGTCGCTGTCGACGCCAGCGATAAGGGAGTCCGTGGCGTTCCGTGATTTACGATTGAGATACCAGCGCTTTTTCGGGGACTTTATTCTATCCGGTGCAACTGGAACCAGAAATGGCGCGATGGAGTTTCAGCAACCGGTTCGGAAGCGCTGAATGGTCGAAAATTGACAGTAAGTCATAAAATCCGGTAGGTCCGAAAAGTCCACACCAAACTGGGCAGTTTCGAAACTCTTTTAAATTGTTTCTTTGGACCGCTGCACAGGACGTGCTGGCACGTGCCATAAGTGACCGTCTCTTCCCGGGTTCCGAACCGTTAGTCGGGTTGAGGAACACAACGCTCGCTCGAAACTCTCACTCTCGGAAACGTGGCGGCATTTTTATAGTATTTTTTGGGACACACTGCCGAGATCTGCCAACGAGGTCAACAAGTCTCGTGCGCGCACGTGTGCAGTTATGACACGCAGGATGACACGATTTTACGATACCTCGATGGCTGAGGTACGCTCGGGTCGAGTTTGATGCGTATCTGCTGATGCCGTGGGCGTCCAGATGTTACGCTGGACCTACGAAGCAGTCGGGCCTCTATATCCTTTATAGGCGATAGGAGTTTGAGGGCTGACGTGTCTAAATATCTTCAAGTTACCGTCCAGTACTTGGTTGCCTTGTCCAAAATGTGTCACGCAAGATGCCGTAAATAATACCCTTGTCTGGCGTGTCCATCGGGATGCATCTCGTCAGCGGGGTTGTCACGTAGCTAGAAACTTTACTTTATGAAGTAGGAAAACAAAACTCCAAGGAACATTCAAAATCCGACATTATATGACACAAAGTTGCCTACAATCTCTTTCGGTGTTTCCGTGGAGTCTAAATCTACCAAATGTCGAACCGATGTAGCTGGTTCCACTATAACCTTCCTTCGTGTCGAAAATTAACATGGTGATCTTTGTCCGCCAAACTCTACGAGACCATCCGCGGTGCGCTAAGTTCACTTGTTCTACCAGGCTGGCGATGTATCCGAGCATGGAACGGAACGGAACGTAAACATGTTCCTCCCCAAACGCCAAGCTGTGAATAATAAAACCGCTGCTTACTGCTAGAGGGCAAAGTTCGTAGCTTTTTCGACGATGTTCCGCAGGTTCTGTTTGTTTTAACATGGACTTTTATTGCGCCTCCACCGAGACGACCATTCGATGCTCCACGAGGCGGAACGACCGACGGAGTTTTGTAGCGCAGAAACGAAAAAGTTAACTCAACACAGGGTGACTCTAACAAGAATCAAGTATAAATTTATAAATTTGGGTATTTAACATAACAGTTTACTTTTTTAATCAAAAATATCCAATATATTACACATGTAAACAAATCAACAAAAATCAATTAGTAGAGACAATATTCCTTAGAGTAATTTCCATTTTGTCACCACCGGCAAAACCATTGTCTCGTTCTACGTTTTAAATGTAAACAAAGCCCCTTTTGCTCCTCCTTGCTTCTGGGTAGACAGACAACAAACCCCCCGCCACATTCTCCACAGACCACAGAGGAAATTGTCGTTTTCCTCCACCATCGAAAGGTATTTCCCATTGTCGTTGGACTTTAGAACTCGTTTGTTTCTTTCACTGTCATTGCAGATCATTCGTTTGTTGTCGCGAAGGTTATGCGCTCGCATCTCAAGGACGAACTTTTCCTCTTCCCTAGTGGGAGTGGGTTCATTGTGCCGGCTGCCAGCTGATCCATTGTTTGTTTCCATATAAGAAAATTTAGCAGTCCGAGGTCCACTCCCGCACCTCCAACAGTGCCCTCTCTTGTCTGCATTCCCCCCTCTCCCATGCAGCATCTGGATTGTCCCAGTGGCCCGGTTTTCTTCCCTTCCACCCGCGTGACTCACCCAGGGATGGGGGCGACGGTAGGCAGGAAAACACTCACTGTGTGTGTCAAACCCTGCGTCGTGTCCACACCTTCCCCTTTGTCAGGGGGTGGTTTGGAACGGGGCTCGAGAACAATTGATTATTGTATTAAAATTACCCATGGCTTCCCGGCTTCCTCCCCGCCTGCCCGGATCGGAGACAACCCCTCGCCACTGTGAACCGAATGGCAATCGTCTGCTTGCCAAAAGGCGTCGCGCTCCCCAACGCCCCTCATCCACTAGACGGACTAGAGGAACCTGCCATCGGCAACAAACTAGCCGGGGAAGCAGGTGCGTTCCTTGGCATGTCACCTGGGTTTTTTTTTTCGAACGGGGAGTTCATCGAAAGGGTCATATTTACATTCATAGCCGCACTTTCATTTTCAACCACCAGAAGAATTTTTCGTCTTTGCAAAAATGATGGAAAACTCCAGTTCCCAGGCGTGGGGACGCTTTCCTTTGTTCCCTGGATCGTGTTGCTTCCCAGGAAGGTCACCGGACATGGGCTGTGATGATCCGGTGGTCTCTTTTTCAACCCTTTTGCTCCCAGTGTCTTCGAAGTCTTGAACCTCGGAAGGCGCCCTTCAAAGAAGTCGTGTATAAACTCCTACACATCCAGACCATGATCCAGTTTTGGTGCGACTCACAACCCCGAAGCTGGGAAGATCGTTCTGTCTGACGACCTACATGCGTACAGGTATTTGTGTCTAGTGCCAGCGAGAACAATGCGCAACACCCTTGTCCCCGGGACGTGAAGTGCGGGGAGACATAATTTGGTTGAGAAATTCTCAACCCTCGCATCCGGTGATGCAACGGTGAGCGGGTTTTATTCCGAAGTTCCAAACAATGCCAAAACAAAATCAGCTGATAGAAGCAAATCTTTGAACTGGGGAATTGTGTGGGTTCGCATTGTACCGACGAGATGCGCCCAAGTGTTGGTGACATTGAACTTGGGATGGAATCTACTCGGGGAATGTTTGAGATTTTCATTGAGCAGCTTTGTTTTTGCATCCATTTTCTGTAAAAGTAGTGGATCCGCTTCAGAACATACAATACCCTCGAGAATATGGATACAATACAGGCTCCCTTGTATAACAGCTAAGGGAGATACTAGAAAATTACATAAAGCCTCTGCTTGTAAGATTTCCCTAAAATCTGTCATGTTCTGGGTATCCTTACGAGAAACCATCCCCGTTATCAGCGGAAATCGATTGAATCTGGCAGGATCCTCCTATCATAGGGCACCATCTAGAAGTCAATAACTTTCAGAACAATAACCAGAGCAACCGCACGGACTCATCGGAAGCTGGAGATGTTGATTTGCGAGCTCGGTCACGAGCCTGCCCTATCGGGTTCGTGAATCGATTCTCGATAGAGCCCCTCGTGGTTCTGGTATTGCCTACAGATGCATGATCCGCTTTTGTCTACCGGCTTTCCAAGATGTCCACATTCGAACTACCGCTCAGGTTATGTTTACCCAGCGGGAAAAGATTCGTGATGACCACCGGCAAAGGGATACGATTTGGACAAATTGCTCCCTCTTGCACTGGATGATACCAACCGCGGGTTAACTAGAGCCATGTTGACCATGTTCGGTTTCCCGCCTCTCAGTCGGTGGTCCCTTTTGCAAGCCTTCCCAACACGGCACAGACATGTAGTGTACGTAGCAAGTTCTACTCCTACCGTTGCGAAGGGTGAAGTGTCCACCTTATCCACACGAATTCTACTCACCTAAAGCAACACACGGACCTACCCGCTGTGGATGGTTTGTTGAATGGGGGATGATAGGAGAGGGAATGCGAAAGCACGACCGTTGACGGCGACGTCACCTACCGTGTGACCCATATCGCTGCTTATCGTTGAGCTAACATACCCGAATCGGTTTCGAACAATTTCTCACAGCACGGGGTTGCTGTTTTGTGTTTGCTTTTCAAGAGGTAGCGATGTTGTGTTGTTATCGTTCGCTTGATTTGATTCGTAGCGCCATCGTGTAAGTTGTGTTTGTCCATTAAAAGCTTGTTCGTTGGTGGCGTGTGCGATAGTTTTTTTTACATCAACGCTTGGTAATAAAGAAGCTCTCCATAGCCATCTTGGTGAGAATTAGATGATTGTCAATATTGAATTATGTCACGCATCTAGTAACCAATGTAAACAATCTGAAGTGGAATCGACGTTTAGGAACAGTTATGTTGTTAGTTTGTTGTTAGTAAAATGTTAGTTTGTTTAAATTCAATTCCCAAACTTAATGTCTCTTCTATACATCCTATTTCAGCTCTCCTCAGCACCAACCCCAACAGAGCTACCACCGAAACTACGATGAGTATGTCCATCCAATGCAGCAACAGCAGCAGCAGCACAATCCAGCGGCCAGTTCGCCGTTGTCCACACTTTCCCAGCACGGTGGAATGCTGGCCCCGCAGAGTCCGGGCATGCTCGGTGGCAACAACGGCATGATGCACTCGCCACTGATGCAGTCCCACTCGCCGCTGCTCTCGTCCAACGCCTCACTGCTCCAGTCGCAGTCTCCGCTGCTGTCCAGCTCACCCCTGATGAGCCAGTACAGCCCGTACCACCATCAGGACGTGCAGATGCCCACGATCCTGCCCACGGACGAACCGGGAGGCGGTGGTGGCGGCGGTGGCTGGGGTGGGTACGCCCTGACGGCGGCCGGGCCGTACCAGAGTGAATTCTGTGCGTCCAACTACGGTGTGCTGCACCAGCGGCAGGCGTACGGACCTGGCAAGCTGGGACCGCACGGAGCCCTGAAGAGTGCCAAGGAGGCGCGCATCCGGCGGCCCATGAACGCGTTCATGGTGTGGGCCAAGGTCGAGCGGAAGAAGCTGGCCGACGAGAATCCCGATCTTCACAATGCCGATCTCAGTAAAATGCTAGGTAAGTGCCTAAATCCACCGGGCTTAACTCCGATAACGCAGAACTCGCGACGCCATACGCACATTCTATAATTAGAGTTTTCATGATATCGAGGGAAGGGGTTCAAGTGGGGGATAAGCTTTCAAGCAGCTGGTTGTTTATCAGGGCAGGCCAGTCTTTGGGAGGTAGCTTAAATTATCTAGACAATGTCAAGGGCGCGAATGGTTTAACATATTTTCGGTACTTCAAGAGGATCTCCGATATTTTGGCGAGCCTGATCTTTGATGAACAGAGCATGGCGAATTATGTGACAAGGTATGTTTAGATGTTTAATAGCAAAAGCAGTATGGAAACCTAGTGTTTTCTGAGAGATTCTCAAGTACGCCTAAATCAAGTCTGCACAAATCAGAGAAACGCATAGTATTCCTTTTTCAAACATCTTTTTTCGTTTGGTCATCTTTACCACTTCCAGTATCTTCCTACATGGGTGTAATCGAGCTGTAACGTGTGTTTTGCTTCGTGTTACACAACCGAAACACGTTGTTTGCACTTGCACTGCCCTTGCGCTATCCATTTTCCTCGGTATCGACATGTGTCAACATTAGAGCATTATCAGTCTAGCCGGCCGCCCTGGCGCAACCCAAAACGGTGGGCGACTTCGACTCGTCATAGACTCGGCGTTGACCTTAGCGCCCTAAGCTCCCATTTCGTGTCCCAATCAATGGCCAATCAATCAGTTCGATCGCCCTTTGCCGGCCATCCGGTACCGAAACTGCCTCCAACCACGGGGTTGCATTCTTCTTTTGCCCTCTATCTTTTTCGCTGTTGTGGCCACGCTCGGACAGGTGACGATGACAAGCGATAAGATAACGCCAATGACCGTTTGCATTTTGGGTCGTGTGAGAAAACAAGTAGCTACGAGAAGCGGTGGTTAATCTTATCGTCTCTCGTGGCCTATGAACATCGTTACGCGTCCTCAAGCGTAAGGCAAGGAGATGCGAGACGTTATGAGACGATTGCTGATAAAACCGTTCGTATTTCCACTACAGGTCGTTGGGTGGATTTTCTAAAACACTTGTTTGTTATTGTTTTTTTCCGTGTCGTTTTAAATGTTCACTTTATTTTACTAAAGTGAGTTACCAAAAGGGAACTTTTGTAGAGTGACATTCAAATTTTCCGAGTAGATAGCGATCACTTAGGAGGGAATAGGTTTTGCAGATGCTGAGTTTATCTTTTTTTTGCTAATGTAATGTCCAAATGACTCACTTTAGATACTCACGTCGATGGACAGACACGCGATGCAAAACCAAACAAAGCTTTGCATAGTGAATTGAAAACAATTTCCGGTTTGTTGTATCGTTTGTTATCCCGATTGGATTGGATTGTATCTTTGGCTGCTTCTAGTGATTCCGGTTCTGAACGATCCCACTATAAGTGCAATTGATGAGGCGTTCGGAGAGTGGCTCTAAATTAAAACCGATGTTCAACAACCTCTCCCTGGTTGTGATTAATTTCCGATCGCAGGAAATTGTCCGCCAAACTAAATCGATTGATGTAACAGCTCGTGCCACCCCCTGCAATGGATGGTGAGTGAACTGATTTCAATCAACTGGATTAAATTCCACCCAGGCTGATCCCTTAACTCCGCACTTATCTCCGCCCGTGGTGTGGTTTAGAGCAAAGGGTAAAAATACTCTGCCACCGGAAAGACCCAAAAACCACCAACCATGACCGGCATGGTTTAGTCACTGCCGCTAAACCACTGGCAAAACCACCGCTGTCTGGCAGATAAGATAGAGGCAAGAAATGGTTTTTACGCAGGGTGACGCATTTTGGTTGAAAATATGGTTGCAGATAATGGGTAGGATTTCTCGGAACGGTTGATGTGACTGGATAAATCTCTCGTGGTTGAAGAATAAATGCCTGCAAAACAGTATGAACTTTGTAGTTTGTGTAAACTATACACACACAAAATGAAAATATTGCAAAATGTAGTCACCATTGAGATCTTTCATTGTAGTCACCATTGAGATTCACATTCACCGAAAGAAACCGGCCGCCATTTCCATCCACCCTAAGAATGTTTGGTGGACGACAGAGTGGAAACCCGAGCAGGGGTGCCCAAAAGAAATCGGTACAACTCCACCGGGGTCCGGAGACACCGATTTGCCCGGGTCCAATTAGGGCCAAAGTGTGCCGCATAAATTATCGGTCCTGTGTTTGTGTGCTGTCTAGTTTATTTATTCCTTGCGCTCGATGTCTGTGTGTCTAACGATCGGTCGGTCGGCTGGTAGGCAGCTTTTTATGGAACAGAAAGAGTAGAGAGAGTACAAAACAAAAACAAGAAAAATGAAACAAGCACCAATTCCGCCGTCGAGCCTGGCAAAAACAAGACGAAGAGGCACGTACAAGCTAAAAAGTGCATCGTTGCAGAGTTGCAATGGAGAACATCATCGCACCACCACGGTGAAATGCAATGACATTCAACCGCATCTGCAGGAAGAGGAACCGGCAAAGTCGAGCGAAAAAGGAAACCTCTCAACCACCTGTACCGTGCCTTGCGAAGAGCACAAAGTAGAATAGGAGTAGCAAGGAAGAAGGAGTCCTGGTTCTTTGTGGTGAGATTTATTTATTGCTCGATTGCCGGCTGGAGAAGAGCAAGTAGAAAATATGGGAAAAGAGAATACCCGTTTAAGGGTAGTAGGCAGCCCTGCAAAATCAGGGTGCCCAAGATGCGATTCCTTTTCGCTCTCTGTTTCACACGCCCCAAGGGCCCGCGGAACGATATGGGTTTTATCTAGTTATCTCTTTTTCTTTAGCCGGCAGTGAGTGACCAGTGCAGTGAGTGCCGCGCTCTGATTTTGTTCGATCTCGTTCCGGCGCACGATGGATGCCATCTCCGGTCTTCTCGCACAGCCTCACTTCTCTTCGATCAGGCAGCGTGATCTTGCGCGGTTCAAATTCAAAATACAGCACCATCGGTCTCAAGTCACCGCCCTCTTTTAATTTGGTCCGATTGGTTGATTTACCCACGTTAATACATAATGTTGTGTTTCCAATCGGTGGCCGGTACGGGTTCGCCGCTTTGCGTATGCTGTTGAAGTCTTTCGTTTTTCGTAAAAGTACCGTATATTTATTTCCATGATTTAGCACTGCGGCGTTTTGTCTTATATGGAAAGAAAGGATGCTGCACGCCAAAGTGGAATGAAGGGATGCAGAATTTTAAGGAAATTCATTCCTTCTCCATATTTTGAACTTGTCCCTCCTCATGCTTTCCTGGGGAAGTGTCATAAATTAGAATGTTTGTGAATAAATCAACTTCCGTTTGCGGCGTATGTGTGTTAGCTTCCAAAGAAGGCGTTAGAGGGAAAAATCAACTCGGCAAACTCGTAGTTGAAAGTAAATATAGTAAATTACGAACTATGAAAAATAAAACATATATTTTGCATAAGCCTAACCAATCACAAGATAAATCGTTAACATGATATCAGCAAGAGCACGTCTAATAAGGCTTCCTTGTTTGCTATACTAGATTAATGAGTCGCTTTTAGCAATGTATGTTTAATCTGCTCTTTAATTATTTTGATTTGTTTTGACTTGGTTTCCGAGGATATAAAAAAATTGTTTTAACATACAGATCCTTTTTCGCACATTTGACCAATTGTAAAAAAATAATAAAATGCATGCACCTTCATTCTTGACCCACTATTTTTAACTTCGGTAAGTTTAAATGAAATGGTTATGCTATGAAGATCGACACAAAGAGATTTTCCGTTTTAAGTAATACATACTAGAAAGGTTCATAGATCAACCTAATAGTACTAGGTTGATCACAATTTATCTCGATCAAAGCTGGTCGGATGAGGCTAGCAATTGTTGCGAAAAGTATCGAAGTGTTTATTAAATGAATGAAATAAATATTATAAATTAAATAATAGTAACAGACTACAATTAAATTAATATTTTTCGTATAGCTAGCGATTGTTTCACTTAGCACTTCGTTAATCAAAACGAACTAGAATTAGATGAATTAGATTTTCCATCTTTCAAAGATATTTTAGTTCGTTTTAACTTCAATTTTTCGTCTTTGAAAGCACATACCACTATCGCTTAAGCCTAGGTTTGAAAGCATCTTGGGTAATAATCATCGTCACGAACGGTTGTTTCACTCTAACATCCATCCAAGGGCGTACGTAATGCAATGGCTTCTCCGGGTCCATCTTTGCTAATCTCAGTCCCCGTTAGCCTCGTTACGCCATGCGTTTTGACAGCCGAAGTGGTCCAGTTTCTTCTTCCACTGAGTAATTATCGGCGTAATTTCGATGCTGAAAGCTGCATTCCCCGGCTCGCGTCACTTAAGACCACCTTAATGGCCGTTTTCCAAGGATGCAAGGCAATCAAAGCCACGAGCTGAAGAAACAACACCCGTGAATGTAACAACGCACTTAGTGCACGACCATCTACGGCGTTGATGTTTGCCTCATCTTCGCAGCTCCACTTTGAGGTCGATTTCACGGACCGACCCAATCCAATCATCATCCGCCCCAATGCCGCACCGGTTGGGAAACGATTTAAAACCGATCCATCTCAACCCTCGCCCTGCTGCGAGTGTTTGCGTTTTTTCTGGGGTGGCCGATGGTGACTCGAAAACCAGAGCCCGTGTTGGATCCAAACCAGCCAACCGATCAACCGACATGCAAATGAGTTTTTCGGTTTGGGGCTTGGAAAAAACACACACAGACACACACACACATACACATACAAATTCCATCCTTCAGCAGAAAAGGTGAATGGTGTGACGGTGATGAATGAAAATACAGCCGAAACGAAAGCTGGCGAAAAAAAACGCCTGTATGTATCCTAAACAGATCAACCTAAATTCTCGTCATCGTATAGTCGGGTTGGGCAGACAGTTGAAAAAAAGGAAAAACCAAAGGGGCGAAAAAGAGACCTAAAAATAAGAATTGGAAGAAAAACCTCTGCCACAAAGTTCGGTTTTGCTGCGTGTGCGCTTCGATGGAAGGGCAATTTTCTGCGCGCCGAGGGGTTAATGGAAATGATCGTCGATGGCCGGGAGAGTGGAGAACGTTGCTGTGGAAAGGAGTGTAGGAGGGAGTATGGGAGAGGGGGGGGGGGGGGGGGAGATGGTAAAAATTAAACCGGAAATGACGATCCCTTGCTTTACGGCACGGGATGGAACCAGCCATGCGAGAAGCGTAGATTTTTTTCGGTTTTGCTTCGCGTGAGAAAGAATACGAACGTGATACGCCTGTGAAAAAGTGAGATGGAGATAGAAAACAACAACAAAAACAAGCCTCAACCACCTCCAATCCTCGTTGTCGTTGATGTTGTTGCATAAAGTTAAAGTTGAAGGAAAAAAAATCGAACAGCGTTCAAGAGGGGCGATCCATGATTTTATTTTTCTGTTTGTGTTAACCATTTAATGCAAGTACTTGAGGGTGCGGGCGCAACAAGAATGTTGTCCCGGTTGTGATAGAGCATGCCGATGCTGAGGTCAGCTGGGGACCAGTGCGACAGTAACAAAACATGGCGAATTCCGATGCTAATTTCAATTAAAATTAAAACCTTATCAGTTTATTTGCATTTCGGAAGAAATTATTTATTTTTTAATTTTATTTTTATTTTATTTGTTATTGTCTGTACCTAAGGGCTAAATAAAACTTAAAATTAGATTACAAAAAAAAAACAAGAACCTAAGAACTAAACCCTAACTAAGGTTATAAACAAGGGACTCGCGGAATCAAAAAGGATGCTCTTGAACAAGAAGCAGATATGTTTTCTTTAATAATTCGATGATCCTCTAGATGTGTGTTTTCGCACACACACTTTCGTGAAGAACTAATTTCTTAACTTAAAAGAATCAAATCAATCAATTTAATTCTGTGAAGAAATACAACAATTGTAAAACTTGAAACAATAATTTCACAAGAAACTCTTTTAAGGCTCTCGTTAGTATTTGTGTAAGTTCATCCAAGGTAAAGCCATTTTGTCGACCACCAGCGGTCAATCACCATTCGTATGACTAATTTACTGTTCTTGGGCCGAGGATTTTATTCCATTCGTTCTTGTTTTCCGAAACCATCCAGAGCTTTATTTCCGTGTGGGTGCCGCAATCCATCCGTCCATGATCGGGCAAACGACAAGCCAGCATTAACATCGGTGTGCTTTTATTTTTAGTTTCTAGATTTTGGTCTTAATGGCCTTCGGATCGACCGATTTCGGTACATTCGTAGCGTTTACCGTGAGCCCGGATTTGGGATGTTGGTGAAGAAGGAAGAAGCAAGAAACCTATTTGAATCGCCTTTTCTGAAAAACTCAACCCACTTTTTTATTTTACGAGCTCCACCAGTCCGGACGGGTTTTACTTGCGTCGAATAAAACGCTCATCCCAATCGCGGCGCAGCAGCTCATGCACGAACTAGGAAAATCACCTACCGAGCCGTCCGCCTGGTTTCGAAATGGAACGGGTTTTTAATTTCGTCTCTCCGGGGGCCGCTAATGAAGGCAAGATAGATGTGCCAACGGCAGCCCTCGGAAAGATAGACACCAATAATTGCTTCGACGAAATCGACCACCGCCTCCTTCTCCGGAACTAAAGCTCCAAATGGGGGTTTTCTAGTAGGGTTTCTTTCTGCTTTTCGTTACATTGCGGTTCGGGACCAAAATGGCCGCTTCGTAGCAGTGATTTTTTCCTCCCACCTCCCCGTATGTTCCATTTTCGGGGAGGAAACTACGATTAGCTCCGGTCACCCGGAGGAAAAAAGGGGACAGAAATCTTCGATCGTCAGCCGCCGAGACGGAAATGTTAGTTTCGACCGTTCATTCTCATTGGTTTGAAATTAAGTTTCACCATTTTTTCCACCCTCGATTGGGAGGTATGGCATGGGAGCTCTCCATGGGGTTGGAGAGGAGATGTTGGGTTCGTGGTTGAAGCGGAAAAGTCAAGTCGTAATTAGATTTATTACTGGTCCTTAAAAATAACGCACCACGAACGCGGCGAAACGGGCAAACTACCGTTCAATTAGAGTCGGGTGTTGACTGGAGTATATTTTATATCTAATAGGGTGCTGTGCTGGTTGCTTTTGGAATCGGAGTTTGCTTCGTCATTAGCATTAATGATTCATGTTCCAATTTTATAAGCTTGGTTTGAAAAACGAGGAAATGTTTAAAATATATTGCCTCTTCTACGAACAGTTTCTTTGAATTAAAACAATCCATTACATGTCACATCTTTACTAGTTTATAATATTTAACCTTATATTCTGCTCTGAGCTCAAGGAAACACTTCTAATTCGATCTTCAATCACACTCGTGCTCATTCCCTGTTGGTGAGCTAACTATGCGTTGCATCTACGATGGTTTTCCGATGGAAATCGTTGTCTCTAATCAATCCACTTACACGTTACAGCGTTCCGTAATTCGACTTCACCCTCGTTAGGCGTGCCATTAAATGGTCGCACCGGTGCTCGGGATCTTTTTTCCCGAGAATTTTCCTCTCCGCATGTTTCTCCGCGAACAACAAGGCATCCATCTTCCCCCAGGGTGCCGTCTTCAAGTCAACCCGCGGGGCGTAGAGATCGCGCACCACCGATAAGCATCACGCAACCTTGCGCCGAAGCCAGCTCGGATGGCTGGCAGATGATGACGATGATTTACAAATCTTCATCTCGTTTACATTAAGGGCCCGCTGGCCCGCTGGAGGAAGGAAAACTGTTCGCGAAAAACTGGGCGACTTGGGGGAAAAAAGATCGAGATCCGATCGCGTTCCGATCGCGATCCGAGTTGACGGATGGATGGCGATGGGGAAACTCCAAGGGGAGGGAGCGAGTGGGCGAACGCGTGCACGCGGGTTTGGTGTGCATTTTAACGTTTCCGCTGACATTTATTGCATCCTCCATCGCGGATCCGAGCGTCAAGGTTATGGCGTCGCCAGGCTACACCGCGCCTGGTGGTCGTCTTTTCATCAAGGTCTGATGGATGGATGGATGGAAGGTTGGATGGATTGTCCTACATGGTTGCACCGTTTCGGGTCTTCCTTTTGCTCGTCCGGCTGCGAAGATTTATTCCGCCGTTCGTGGTGAGTGGCTAAAATGGCGGCAGCAAAGTGAAGCGAAGCAGAGTCATTCAACCTTGTTCCGAGCCGATTTATCCTTTGATACGCAAGTGCGGAGCGTTTGAACACAAATTACATTTGCATATTTGTGTTTATTGGTTGTTAAATTACGAGGCCATAACCTTTTTCTCTTCGCCAGTGTACAGTGTTGCGCATCTGTTCGCTCTTACATTTTATGACACTGGCCTTTAACCAGGACTGCCAGAGTCTTTTTACTGCCAAATCCGTTGGGGTCAGCATCAAAGACAAAATCAATCAATAATTTTTGTTTGTTATTACAATGTTGTCCAAATCTCAACGTATACCATCACACTACTATCAAATTCATAGAATATTGAATAATTCATACAACATGTCAAATATTTCGAAGCTGTATGATTTTGACAATTTGATTGAAGTTTGGGTACCATAAACTGTTGTGTCAATCAAGCATATTTTTCATCCACTTTAACTTGCGACGTAAACACTCTTATTTTTAGGGAACTGAATGAATTTGAACCCTATCGGTAGTTTTAAATTTATTTGTTATATTGCCATTTGTCTTCGAAATTTCGAACGTTTGATGACATTAATAAAATGTCAAAATCTTGTATTGTAAGTTTCTAAAAAAGTTGTTCTAGAAATAAAGTTCTATTCTAGGAAGAGTTTTGTACACTTCCAAATTTGACACTGCGACTAGCAATTGTAAAGATTAAGTGTCAAAAAGGATAGTTAATGTTCAAAACATGATGAGCACATTTTGTCGCCTGTTACTTAATTTTATTTCGAATTGAAAAATAAAAAAAAATCAAATAGTTTGTGTGAGGAAAATGTATGCTGCGGTGAATCATAGAGACGATTGAAGAAGCGAATAGCAAGCACGCAGCACGCAGCAGTAAAGAAATGTGTTTATTTTCTTTTTCCCTCTAATTTAACGATCCATCGTCGGTATCGATTGCGATTGACAACTTCCTCCACGTTCTCAGCGTTGCGCAGTGAAATGCAATAAAACCCCGGCAACGGGCACTCATTTTACACCACAAAGTACCGAAAAGAAGCCCATTCTGGGAGGCCGGCACAAGCCAAAACCAATGCCGCAGCAAACGCCGGCTGAGCCCAAAAAGCCTGCTTTGGTATTCCGATGGGCAAAGGGCCGGCCAACAACTGGCCAAGCAAGCACAACCTGCGCAGGCGCTTCAAAGCTGGCAGGATGGCGCTGTCCGGTTCGCTTCCACAACACTTCTTGCGAATTCTTGCTCACGCGACCTCAACACACCCGCTCCCCGTAAAGGAGAAGCCTTTCGTTACACGAACGGTACCAAAGCGGGAACCGTTCGCCACACGTTGGTGATAATTAACGATGAAAAGCACGCAAAATTACCATCAAAACCGAGCGCGGGCAAGCCTCCTCACTGGACTGCGGTTGGGAGTATTTTTGGCATGCTTAATGCCATCGGTGATGGCGCAATGGCGCATGGACGCGATGATAACCTTTTTGGTTGTTTTTCCCTCTTTCAACCCCTTTTTGAATGTTTATTCAAAACACCACCATGCAAAGAGGCGAAAGAGTGGATCCCCACCCTTCGCGTCTTTTCTCTTGCTTTCCGTTAAATCAGCAGCTAATAGAGTGTCGCTTTAATAAATTGCAATTTATTGCGATGCGAGAATCCCAAACAGGAGAGGAGTGAGAAAATAAAACACACACACGCACAACTCAGCACACATGGTGCCCGTGACTGTTGGCTTCTAACGACCGCCGAAGCCAAGAAACATTCTTCTCCATCGTTTGGCATTTCCAGTGGCGATGAAAGCTTCCACACCCGAGCCTGCGGTGAACTCCGGCTAAAATATTTTGACACATAATAAATTTCGTTGCAATTTCTTGCAGGAAGGTTCCTTGCTTCTCTTTTTTAACTTCTTTTCCATGCAATCCCTTAGGATGCATCGATTCGGTGTCGTGACTTACCGGGGTTGTCTCGTTAGAAAAAATATACAACCGAATGGGTGGAAAAGTGTGAAGGGAGTACGACATAATTTATGACTCGCCACAGTAACGAGGTTGATTAATTCTCATTAGCACACAGCAGAGTTGTCTGTAGCAGCTATTTTAAGGATGGGTTTCTTTTATTTCTTATTTTATGAATGAATGGGAATCTGTTTTTTTATTTTTAAAACCAGTACTACTTTAGATTTGTAAACGATCATTTGGAAAAAAAGCTACACATTTTCGCTAGGAACCTGTGTTGGGCAACAAAAAATCATAAGGTGTGTAGTTTATTAAATTGAACATGGAGGCGATACCTCTGGCTAATGAAAAACATCAATAATTGCACCAAGAGACGGGCTCAAGCTCGAGCGACGACATCGACGACGTCGAAACGACGAAACCCTTCTGACGTCACATTACGTATTCCGATCAGTTGCCGGCGATTGAAATAAACATTTTCCGGACGAAAGCGTGCCCAGCGTACGCGTCGTTAGAATCTTCGGGCCGGGCCCTTGGGGTGGAGAAGTGGAGGCCGGGAAAAGATGTGCCCAAAGCGGGATCCCGAGGTCCCGAGGCCAGAAGACGGAGGGAAAATAAATTAAATTTTATCCATCCGTTGCGGTGGGTGAAAATGATGGAACCCACGTACGTGAACGGATGACGCTGGATAACTTCTACTAACTCTGTATGTGTGTGAGATTGTTTGTGTGATTTAGCGAGTGTGTTGGTGTGGGAGATTTTTTTAACTTCTTTGATTTGTCGATCGCAAGGCTTTGGGGTGGCTTTCTTTAATGCCAGCGGGAGTGCATTTCACCCATTCAGGGAAGAGAGAGGCTCGTGGGGAGTGTAGTATAACGGAAAAGGTAAAAATATAAGCCGTCCTTCCCCCTACCCCTACCCCATATTTCCTCCGACTGTTGGCTTCTGGAAGTACGCTATGGAAAACGGTTGCAATCGATTAGCTTCGAGTCTGATTTTTCATTCATGGAACACCAGAACGTAAACCTTCCCCCTACCGTCAGGGGGTGTGCGGGAGCGGGTGAATGGGAGTACATTAATCTCTTTTAACATCCGGTTATGCTGTCACCCATCGATCCGGCCACTGGACACGGGACGTCGCTCGCGTCGTGGTGAATGAAGAATGACGACGAGAAAGAAAGTCCCGTTCGGTGGAGAACAGTTCCACGAGAAAGAGAAAAGTTCCGCAGGGAAACCGAGCCTCTTCTACGCTCTATGAATGGCTAGAAGACGGTCTCCCTTTTTTCACCACCCTCCCTCCTTTTTTTGCTGTTGGGCTGATTGAGCGCAAATGTAGGGCAAAGGTTGATTTAATCTACCATGTGTGGTGAATTTCAATTACGGTCGTTTCCTGTGGAGCGGTGCGTAACGCTTGGACGGGAGACTCGAGTTTTGGATCATTTGGTTCTAGCCAACCCCCATTGGGGAGGCTTGAGGAAATAGGGTGAGACACCTATTTCATAGGGTGTTTTGATATTTCGCCGCTGCGGGCGGAAATGCTATCGCAGGTTGGCGTTTATTTCGATACATTATCATGTGTCAATAAAATACATTTTGTATTTTCCCATTCTCGGACCAGTGCACCAACATTTGCAACCACTAGAGGTATTTGATATATTAACAGCAACAGCCAACAGCGTTCTGTCTTCCCTGATAAAAGTAATAATATTAAACATCATATAAAATTCCTATTTAGTTTGCAAAAATGCTATGTAATTTATCACCAACTTGCATATGCAATATAAAATATAAATATATTTCCAAATAAGAAGAAAAATTAAGGGTATGGATTTGTGATCCTTCTCTATTATGTGAACAACATACTGTGCGTTAAATTTGAAAAATGACAATCAATAACCCTTTTTATTTGTTGTTTACCTTAGATTTTAAATGCTTATGAACTACTTTAACTTCAAAATAAATAAAAACTTGGTTGATGAAAACACTATATTCGAATTTCGAAATTTCGAGGAAAGTGTTACCCGCTATTTTTCGTTAAATTTCCTCAGCTCTAAGATCCAAATTGGTAGGCTATTTAAAAATCGAGGAGAAGTACAAAAAAGTCAGTAAGGGAAAAATTTTAATGCATTGAACGCTGCAAAGTTAAAACAAATTATAAAAATGTAAATGTTCACACCGTAATTGTCTTTTTTTCTTCTCTAAAACCAACTCCAAATAAAACACTGGAGCACTGTTGCTGTTTTTTTGCTAGCAAATGCACCCAGTGCTTCATTTGAATGCAATTAGAGAAGACATTCGTTCGGTTCGCCGCTGACAGTATCTTCGCATCGGTTGTAGATGATAATGACGATGATCGGACACATTTAGCAACAAATGACAATTACACACACAGCGGACACTTTTCGTCGAACGGTCTGGAGGTGCATTTGAAATGTCCAAGACTATTTTCTTGCCACAAGCAAAAAAAAAAAAATTGCACCGGGTGGAAAAGTGGCCGCATGCAGCAGCGATTGCAGCATCACCATCATCACCATTATCATCAACATCGCCCTGATCGTCAGCTGTGGTGGTAGTATGTGTGGATTGCGCGGCTGCTGTCCGATTGCACTTGCAACTGTTATCAGCATCGCGGACACGATGAAAAGCACGAACCAAACAAAAAAACATAACACACACCTTCATACAAAGATTCAAAACAAAAAAATCTAGACTGTGGGAACACCAACAAGACGCTTCGAGAACAATGGCTCTGGAAATCTGTTAAATGAAATTAGAAATAAGAGGGAGAAGAAAAAAAAACAGTCCGCACACACAACCACACCAAAGTACATCCATTCCGTGCTGCAATTAGATGGCGGTACACCAACACCGAGTGCAATTGCAGCGTGCCAGAAGTAACTCAACCCCACCCCAACGCACTCCCCTCACTACTAATCTGTGTTGCAACGGGAGTTGTTTCCTCTTTGCGCTATCGCCCTCGCGAGGTGCACTTTTCCAACGGCGTGGTTGATGTTCAAGACAAAAAAACCTTCCTGTACTAACATTGCTGATGAGGTGGCCTGATACGAAGCATGTCTGGAAAAGAGCATTAGCTATCTCACTTATCAGTGTATTAGTGTGGCTGACATGGGATGGCATTGTAGTTGATGCAATGTTGTTTGAGGTGCTAGGGTAAGCAAACTAACCAGCTGCTTGTGACCCCAAGGCTTACGAAGGCCCCGTCCTTTTGGTCTATTGTTTTTTTTTTTATTTTTATATTGGAATTATTTTTATTGTTCTTCAACAAACTTGTTTGTTCATCACATACGGGATGAGTTTGTAAATTTACCTTTGAATAAAAGTAAATAAAGAATAGAAAAAAATTGCAGATTTGCACATTTGTTCACTGGTATAAAAATGTGACTTGATTCTAACTTTTTCTTTTTAAAAACTTTCGACTGTCGATTTGAAATCGATGTCAAATTCAATTGAAAAGTAAAAAAAATTACGTCTTAATATGGCTTGAAGAAAATAATATTCGTTGAAAATGATACTCTTAGGCAATTATTGATTTTATTGTTTCTCACGAAATAGAGCTTCATGAAACAAAGCTAAAGCTACGTAATTTCATTCATCATTTAAAATGTGTTGTTTAATATTAATTGAAATTTAAAAAAAAAAAGGTGAATGTACCGCATGTTTTGGCCAACTTCTGGAGGTCCAAATAACGGTCAATTCAAAATCCTATTTTCGAAATGTAATATTCGAGTGAAGAATAGTGTCGTGCGCATTGCGTTTTACAACTTCTAGTTTTGTTATCCCACTTCTCTGAGCACGCTGTGAAATATGTAACAAAAAGCTGTCACAAGGTGTCTGTCATTTCTGTCATTCAGGTGTCGTTTCTTTTTTATTTTCAGAAGAAATCATGAATACGTTTGACGCAATTTAAGTTTCAAAACAAAACCACTTCGTCTCAAAAACGGTGAACAGTTTATCGAAACGGGAAAAAGCGTACCATCTTGAAAGCTGATGTTGATAACGCGACCTAACGGTACATGATCACCCCACCCTGCTCGTTTCTCCCACCCGCGCTAACGCAATGGCCGATGTAAGCCCTTTAATAATAATAAAAAAAATACCCTCGACCTAGTCCCCACCAGCAGTTAGGACGGGAGAGGGGCGGGTGGAGCAATCATGTCGAGGTGATCTTGCCGAGATAAAAAAAAATAGAAAGAAAGGGAGAGA
The DNA here is from genome assembly GCF_943734705.1 of Anopheles coustani. Lineage (NCBI taxonomy): Eukaryota > Metazoa > Arthropoda > Insecta > Diptera > Culicidae > Anopheles > Anopheles coustani. Next base: position 82,226,157 of record NC_071288.1, on the reverse strand, counting down.
AATGAAAAGATCGAGAAGCGATTAGTGGCAAACAACGGGAAGAGGGGGGTTGGAAAATCCGATGATCGTGAAACTACATGAAAGGCGAGATGGGGAAATTAGAGGAAAAAAAACCCAAAGTTGACTACTCCCTTCCGCATTTACGCACGATAACTTCCGCCCGTTTCACCACTCCCGTCGCTTCGTGTTACCATTGTTTCGCGGACGGTTGTACGCAACACATGCGCGTCAACACACACACTCGTTGTGGTGCTCCCAATCCTTTATCTAAGTCCGCGGACTGCGGATGGAAATCTTTTTCCCAAAAGCACCGTGTCGGCGACGGTGGCTAAATGGTTTCCATTCCTGGCTGATCCCATCGTGCGACGGATTGCCGAGCGATTCCATCCTGGCATCGGTAGACGATCGCGGATGTTATCCAGGGGCGTTGGGGAACGGAGAAGGGAAGAGAAAGTACATGAAAAATTTATGTTGTTTGGCTTTACGCGCAGGTACGTAACCTGGGCGGCGTGCGCGTACACCGACACTTGCCGCCGAACGATGTTCCGGTGCGTCATGTTGCGTTGCGTCGCGTGGGAGTTTATGCTAATTTACCTACGACCATGTTGACTAATGAAAAACTGAGAAAGACGCTACGAAGAAAAAAATATACGAACACACACTCAGGAAAAAGAGAGAGTTACAAATAATGTCTAGGAAGTTGCTCTTCCAGTTGCTAGTTGGAGATGTTTAAAAATGGACAAGATCGTTGAAAAGCAAATCATTCATTTAATTTAAACTACTCTCGTGTCGTATTGTCATTCACACTCTTAACAAATCAAATAAGTTTGCTTTTGTAGGTCAACGAGAACGTTTGTTTAATTTTTATTTGTTTTATAAATTAACTGCATACTACCTTTTTCAACGCACAAGTTTTCTTATGTTCAGATACTTATTTCCATAACGACTAAATGTTTTTCTGTGCCATCAAGATGTAAAGTTGTTGATTCAAAAAACCGCCTCCCAACTCCTTACGATTTTACTCCAACCAACAAAAAAAAAAACCCGAAAATAAAAGTGGTTCTGATTTGCATTGGAAAAACATTTTTCACACTTTTCCTTCACTGTTTTCCTTCGTCAAAGACAACGCAAAGAGGGAAAAGCTCATCCGCACTCGTGTTGGCTTTACCTTTGACACAATTCCCAGCGGAATAATAGGCTGGTCGCTCTCATCCGGGCGTTGGTCCGCCGGTTCGTCAGATTAAAACGAGAAAGCTCATCCACGGATCCGAGTATAGTCGAGCAGCTGAACGTTGATTTATGTCGCGACCTTTTAATCATTCGTTTTATATCGTTCATTAGATTTTCTTTCACGCAGACAGGAGAAGTGAATTGGAAAGTTTAATCATAGATCATCAGAGATTACACAGAGGGCCGGGGAAAATGAGCGATGCCCAGGGGGAAAGTATGTAAATGACTTTATTTTGAGAGTGGAAAAACTACGGATGATGAGGATCAGCCTATGAGTTTGTGCATCAAGATTGCTATATTAATCGTTTTGCTCAAATAATTAAACACCAGCAATTTAAGTAACAGCAAAAAGATATCGTTGAGTTCGTAATATAAGAAATAAAAATACAAATGCAGCGTTGAAGGTCACAGGACTTTGATAGAGTTTAGCGTTACAGGAAAAAGACAAAGATATTTCTCATATAACCCTTTTGTTGGAGGTAATAAATTGATTAAATCACAGCTCATTAAACTGGAGGACGCGGAAAAACACTGACGACTCATAACGCTACAAAGTCGCCCATCGGTGAACACGTTAGGGGCATCGAATCAATTACAAACACCTGCGGTAACGACTGCCAGCTGATAACGATCGATCCGCCAGATCGCATTCTCCGAGGGGCTGGCAGACGCAGGATAGATCCAGATTGCACAACATGGCGCCGACTTTTCGCGGTCTAGAATCGTAAATAAATTAAAAGGAACAGAGACCGCTACTCGGCCGCACGCGATTCGCCAACTAGCGTGATCGTGTCCCGCCAGTGCACAATCGCTGAAATCTCATCTGGTCGATAATTTTTGCTCCAACCTGGGGAATCTTCCAGAGCAGTGAGACAAGTAATTGCGATGGAGGCTAATTTGCTCTAAAGACGACTTAATTACACACGAGAGGTACAGCAGTGTTACGGGATGAGGAGTGAGTGGTAGATTCTAGGGATTGGTAAAGACCTGGAAGGGGGATCAGGTATGACTCACCACGTGTTTCGAGGTCTCGACATACTCCAGCCATCGATCTTCGCAAAGGACAGACAGTAAGTCTTGGCGATCGTCTTGATACTTCTGGGCTTGAAGCTGGAACTCCATGATCTGGCAGCGATCAACACCATACGATTGCATGCTGACAGCACTGGCAAGATTAATCTCGTACGTGGATTCTCAGAAATCGAATTTGGTAAATGACTGATGTCGCGAGAGAGAAACGAGACTCCGTCCTGTGGAGGACGGAATGAGGCCTTCGAGTACTACAAATGTGGTGAGTTCGTGTAGCCGTTTTTGCGGAGACAGACACTGGTCAGCACGAGGTTCTGGGTGTGGCACCGGTGCTAGCAACTTGTCAAAAAATCCATCCCCTCCGGGCGGATGGACGTCCCAGGCAGAAAGGGAGCTGGTAGGACTGATCATGGCCATCCCGAAAAGTGAATGTCAAAGAACCACAACCAGTCTCCCAAGATGGACACAAGACAGCACAAAAAACCGGAGTCACTCCTGAGGAGTCTCGGTGACATTCTCCCACCCCAAAAAACAACCTTTGCAATCGTTTACCCAAAGGAAGTTACAAATCAAATGGATTCCAACGAAACGTTTTCGTTCTCGCTTTCGCTTGTGTGCAATTTTTCTCGCTGTTCGGTTGCCCTTCTTCTTCGTCTTCTCGCCATCGATCGATCGGTCGATCAATCACCTGACGGTGGACCTTTCGGTGGACGTGTGTTGATTTCCTGGAATGGAATTCTTCGTTTAGCATGTTTCGGATCATTCCAGCCATCTTTTTTTTTGAGGAAGTGAAGAGATAAATCAATCCACAAAATCGTTTTCTTTATTTCTACTCTGTGCTGTTTTGACTAAAGATGTTTAAATTTTTTAAATTCTGTTAAACAACATTTCTTATCCTGAGCTAAAGCTGTCGATTCGAGTCCACGAAAAATAACATAAATACCACCGCAACAGTCGCTGAAACGTGTGATGTGTTTATGGGCACATTCCTTAACCAGTCGTGCCTTATAACTACCCTTCATTTTATTCTGCAAGGTCAAATCCGGCATCGGAATTAGAAGGCGCGAACTATTTCCCACACTCTTTCCGGTTGGCGGTCGGGCCCGGCGCAGAGATCTCCGGCACATAATTGAACCACGTTCGGGACCGGTGGTGATGTTGTTATTCCAGTTCAGTGAAGCATTTTACCAAGATTTACAGGCGAACATTGCAGCAATTAATCCTCATAAAGCGTCTGACCAGCAGAGGCCGCTTTCAACCCTGCGGAAACTCTAGGGAAGGAAACGCGTGTAAACGATTCGATCACATGTGATCACCGACCCGGTCACGCACACACCGCTGCCACAAACGCACACAAGGTGTTTTTATTTGTATCCGGGGTGTGGAAATGTGCCGAACGGAAGTGAAGACACCTGTGCTCACTCGAACGGAAATATCAGCTCGCCGTCGTCCGCCTAGGGCTGGAGAGGCTAAGAACTCGGTAAGAATTGGCGCAACTAGCTCGAGGAAGAGGTTCGTTCACCCGTATAATGTCTGGAGGAGGTATCACGGGAGAAGGAAGAAAAAAGGTCTGGATGAAACAAAAACAACGACGCGACACCGTGGAGCATTACTTCGAGACCCATCGAAGGAAACCATTTGGCAGCGAGTTGAGGGCTTCCACACCAACACCTTCGGACTCCTTCGGTGGGTTGGCTAGCTTAGACCCCGTTATATGCTGTTAGGCTCTCCACCGCTGGCACAAACATCACTTCTGTAGGTTCACAATCTTGCAACACCCATACCAAGAGCGTGCGCGCATCTTCGAGGCGTGGGTGAAAGCCTTGCCGGGAGAAGCCGCCAAGGGTGGACCGACCCAGCGGTCGCAGTTGAATGAAATTTTCCCAGAGTGGAAGCGGAAATTTCTCACCGACAGCCAGCGAACCGGAACCGCAAGGCAAACGAGCAGAACGGACCAGGGCGAACGACAAGGGCGCGCAGTCATTAGAGATCGAGGGAGGAAGTTGGGGTCAAAGGGAGTGCAAAGATGTGATGGGGAGAATTCCAAGTCCAAGGAAAACATCAAACTCCCCCAGGATCTAGTGGCGAGTTGAAAGTAATGCGAGCAAGAGGGAATGCGTGACACAACATGCGTCATGTGTTGATGAGCGCCGAGGGGAACGGTTCTTTTATGACGGTCGTGAAAAAGTTAAGATGCCCCTTTAAGGTATTTTATGAGTTTGGTCTGCGATGAAACTCAATCAGATTGGTGTGCGCGTTAGGCTGCTTGTTAAGTCCAATGCGTTTTACGCAAATATTTCCTTTCTAACAGATTCCTTTTATTTTACCCTTTTATTCACTGGTAAGACATGATCTCCACGGATTTATGTGACATTATGATAGGAACCTGACCATCAAACATAGTGGTAAGTTCGGGGAGTGGTGCTCGTTGGCACGTAACGGTTTCGGTGCCACTCCCAGGGCATGCACAAACCCGACGGTGGTCCTAACAGGATTCGGTTGTAGCCAAAGTCGCACCGCTCGCAGGAAGTTTCGCGAAATCCCGGTGGACAGCGACACTCTTCCACAGAAGTTGTCCTTCCCATGCCGCGCGAGTAGTTGCTCGCGGAGTCCATTACAATATCCTTTTCGCTCGGTACGTATCTTCCATCGGTGGGATACATTCGGATGAGAAAGCGATCGATGTAGGCGAGGATCGTCATAAAGTTGGCACGATCGAGCTTACTTCCGTTGTGGTACTGGAAGTTGGATTCCTTGAACTGGATTCTGACAGTCCGATTGACTAAAGCAGAGTTGTCTTTGGTAGTTCCCCTATACACGATTGTTCTATTATACCCCTGGATGAGAGATTTATCACTTCAACATGTTGATAAAGGACGTCTTAGTTGCATCTTACCATAAGGACTATCTCGGGAATCTCTGGCCTTTTGCTATGCCTCCCATCAACTTCAAACTGAAGGTATCCTCCGTACGATTTGACTTGATACTCGATGAACCGGTACGGAAGGCTATAGTACAGAGGTCTGGTAGTGGGAAAATTGGTGTAGTTTGTGACTTTCTCCACTGCTCCCTGTCCGTTCCAGGTTGCGTACCACATCTTCCAATCGTTCATAGCCATAGTGTACTAGAAGAAAGCAATGCAAAGTCATGATTTCATTCTCGGAGGAAGTCTGCCACTTACATTCCATCTGAAAAGATCAGATTTGTGACAAAGCTGGGATACTCCTGAGCAGAAGCAGCTGGCGCAGGTTCCTTCACCGGTGAGATATGCCCCATCCGGGCATGGATTTCCCTTCACAACGGCCACCGTTACCGGTTGCACGTCGATGGTACCGAGTGGATTCTTCAGATGACACGAGTAGTTGCCCGCGTCGATCAACCGCATCCGGCAGGATAGCCATCCCGAACCATCTAACTCCCGCGCAAAATCGCACACCGGATCCAGTAGTTCGTTTCCGTTCATTTTCCACGAGACGGAGGGCGGTGGAGTGCCGGTGCCGCGGCAGGTCAGGTTCATCCACTCGCCCACCTGCACCACAACCGAGGCTGGAGGTCCTTCTACCAGGGCCGGAGCCTGGCAACCCGCTTCGTCCGACGCGTCCAGGCAGTGGGCGAATCCATCGCAGCGGAACGTGATCGACACGGAAACACCGTTGCTTCGACACCGGAAGGGCACGTAACGAAGGGGAGTTCGATCAACTGGCGGGAACAAAAGGGGGAATGATTTTGAAGCCAAACCGAGGGTTTCAATTAAAACTAACCTACCCGCAACAACTCCACTCGCTAGAAACAAAACTATACCGACTTGCAGCGAATAGCGTCTCATCGCAACCAACGAAACTAAACGACTGATAACGCGACCCTGGAGAGGTTTGGAGTCGAAGGAAATGTGTTGGTCCTATATTTTGATTAGCCTATCACTAGACATTCGTTTGTTTGTAAACATTCGTCCTCCACCGAAGTGGATTGACTACCGAAAAAGACCTTAGACCTTTTCGGCGTGTTTTAATGTTTTCAGTCGCATTCATTCATCATTCAAAACTCACCTGCAAGAGAGTGACTGGTGTTACAATAAGAATTAATTTCAATTCCGGAGGTATTTCCCGGTGGAACAACGTGAACCACTTAATCCTTCATTGCAAACGGTTGTACAAGTGCGAAGAACTAAATTGGCCATTAAATTAAATCTTACATTTGGTAAAATTATGTTACCAATACAATGATTTTATAAAGTTTTTCGTAGACCGGTCGTTTTAAACCCGACTTTTTATATGATTAATTATACTCAGTTCTAGATGGAGATTGCTTTTTTTTATACGTTCTATTACGTTATAATTGAAAATGATCCCAAGCAAAACGTATAACCAACTTCTTTCGCATTAACATGTTTGGTTGTGGATCGTCTGGAAATGCTTTGGGTGCCCCTTTTTAATTGATTACTATCCTGAATCGAAATGTCACTTTTATGTAAGCATTTTTTAAAAATATTATCCAAGGTACGCGTAAATCCAATGCAAACATGTTAATAGGACCCACATCAAAAAGATGAAACTCTTGTATTCGAATCAAATCAAATTCACAAATCAAAGAAAGTTTTTACGAATCGTTATAGGTTGAAAACTCTCAAAAGTACCTTAACTAAACTAAAACGATTTAAAAGAATTAGCCGGTTGTTATACAAGCACTCCACTACCATCGTAATTTGAATCCTTCTCATTTCACACAAAAACATAAAAACATAATTGAGGACTGATCTCAATAACTTTCTATTGTTGAGAGTATTAAGAATCAGTAGAAAAATTTTCAATTGCTAACCATTTTATTAATTTTAATGAAATCATAAGCACGCTTTATTCATCCTTTCCAGCTGGTCAGCTTTCTTTGTCGTAAAATGGGAGAATTACGGAAAACATTCCAACGGCCACGACACACCCGCACGCACCAAGCGACACACCGGAAAAGCGGTTCACACACACACTCACCCGCCCCTCTTTGCCTTTCCTTTTTTGACAATAAAAGAACATGTCCAAAGACAGCCGCATGTCATTCGGTACGTTGGCGCACGCGCGTGTCACCCGGCGTACACATCGTGGCGCGCCGTCTCGAAGCCCGGGTGGCACGCAATGCCAAAGGCGTTGGCCGATTAGAAATTCATCGCGAGCGTGTGCGTAATTCTATTACATTTGGATTTTGTCTTTCGGGTTTTCGGTAACTTCATGACCCGATGCGTAATCCATCCCGGTCCGGTGCGGGGCCGGCCAACGGTTCATTGCTCTGATTGGACACGCACTTTCGTACGGGGCGATTCCATTTTCATTACACATTTATTTATTTTTCTATTCATGAAAATCGTGACCATCGCCTGGGGGATAGAGCAGTGGGGAGAGTGGGTAGGGATGGGTAGGGATAGTTTATTAGATTTTTATTAAAAGTGGAACCGAACGATCCCGTCACCGCGCGTCGAACCATAAATCATCGTCGTCGATCCCGAACCGAACGCACGAACTCTCGAAGGCGGTCTTTGACTAAAGTGTGTTCGAAATCGAAACAAGAGAAGGAAAACGTGTGGCGCCAGGCTGGCCGTCATTCTCCTGGAGTGTAAGTGCGTCCCGTTCGAGGGCGGAAACGGAGCAATGAATCATTTATTTATGCGTAACCAACCACCAGCACCAACACCAGCCCCGGGGGAGGGTGGATCATAAATTCTGCAGGACCCTTTCGTCGTCGTCGTCGTCGTCGTCGAAAGCTTCCATCCCGAAATGAACTGAAATCGTCAGCTCCATTCTCGGAAATTGAGCAACACCAAATCCGGCGGCTGATTAGAATTTTTAATCCACCATTTCACCAACCCCCCGGCCTCTTGCCTCGGTCACCTCCACGCACAACGGTGTCATCACGGCACCCGAATGCTGCCGAAAGCATAAGCCTTTAAAAATGGTACGAAATTCTTCAAAAATGTCCAGTTAGAGCGCCACCATGCGCACCTCGCTCCGCTGCCATCGTTTCGTGCCAGAAGTGCAGCGAATGAATTATTCAAAACTCATCAAAATGCTTGCGCTTTTTTCGTTCGTTCTGTTGCAAAACCGTGAAGCGAAAAACTATCTCCGTCGACAGAATGTTCCCCGCTTGAAAGCGTTCGCCAAAGTATTTCGTAATCATAAATCCTGCCGGTTTTCTCGTTTTCCTCTTGCACTTTGGGATTGTTGTTTCTAAGTTTTCTTTCCTTCGGTTCAAGATCACCTCTTAGCTTGTTTTATTCTTCAATGCTTCATTGATAGAAAAGGGAAACAATCATGCTCATATCATACCACTTACGTTGGATCGTTAGAGGTGTAGAAGATGGGTTCAACATTTTCTTGCGTTTATTCGATGCAAAGAAAATTATTATAATGTTCGTTACCTTCCCGATTTTTATGTAATGAGCTTCAGTGGAACTCTCGTGTCGTTGTGAAGGTGTGATTGGGGCATCATCCATTTTATGGTTGTTTTAAAACTCCGTGGTTTCAGTTCAAAAGCGTCGAGATTTATGGAATAATTTCGTAGGCTTCGTCGGGTCACGTGATAAAATAGTAAACAGTAAAATAAACTAAGTTATTTGCATTTGACATCACAAGAAAGTATTTTACAAAGCGCTTCCCATGGGAGAACAACAAATGATTTAAACAATTTCAAAGGACTGAAAGGAATTCAATTTTCAATGATTCTCCATACGCGCGAATGAAAACATAAATATCTGTTTCGTTCGTGTGTCGTCGTTTATCGATCGGTAGATCGTCTGACCTCGCGCAAGAAGTGGGTGAAAAAGGGAGCGAAAATGGCAAAAATAATTGCTCCCCTGCACGTTATGCTTACTAATTGGCGAATGAGGTGGAAGATTGGAGATCAAAGGGCTTACGTCCCAGGAACCAGATTGGAAGATTTTGTCATGCTTGAATCGTTTTTCTAAATGGTCTCAAGACTCACGATCCGATTCTGGTGCGCAAGAAAGTAACATAATAAATATTAAGAATCTTACGTCCCCTCGATAGTGTGGTATATGTTTTTCATTCATCGCCATTAAACTATCCACGAAGAGGTGCAGACGGTTGAGGATGAACTCATCACACCTTCAATCGATTGAAACGATGGTTTCCTTTCGATAATACTACCACCACCGGACATGTAATTGTCGATTAATTACTAGCCATTGTTTCGTAGGCCTATGCCAAAAAACACGATAGAATATTATGGTTCTCTGCGCGGGCCATTAATCACTAGCATGTTTGCTAAAACTGTAAAAGTGAGATATACTGAGGCAGAGACTTTCTTAAACATTAATTTGTGCACCAAGTAAAATGAGAAATGGGAGAAGAAGTATTTGGCAGTAAAAGGCTGTACCGAAAAAGAACACCATCGACATAAGGTTTATTAATTTCAGTCGCGAAAATGTAAAATAACCACGAGCGAACGGTTCTGGTTGCGGTCCAAAATAAAATACTTTTTCTCAAATGCCACCTGTTGGTTGTTTCGAAGCTGAAAATAATAATAATAATAATACTGCCTCGTAAAACTCGGCACCTCTTCCCGGTTTCCCTGTTTCCCTCCCGGAAAGACCCTCAGTCTTCGAGAATGGCGCGAGCGCACGCCCAACTGTTCGTTTTCCTTTTTTTTTGCATTAATATTCAAGCTGACCACGTGTTGCTAAGCCGCCTTTAGCACGAGCCTAAAAAAGGGCTTGAACTTTGAGGAGGGAGCAGAAGGCAGATAGTGTGCGGGAACGGGAGAGAAGGAAGAACAACGGTACAATGACCGCCAGCCCCATCGTACACTACGACCGAAAGCTGGCGCGACTCGCGAGGAGGTCTATTTGAATAATAGTTTTGTACTGAGATTGGTTTTGCCTCTTCCCCGGGCCGGGGGTTTGCAACAAAAGAAGAGAAACATAAAATTATGCAAAGCTCATTTCACCCCGCTCGGTGGCTGCACGAGGGAGACAGAAAGATTCCGAGCTTCCGAGGGGCAAACACTTATTCTGGTACATCTGAGGGGACGGTGTCGGTTCGGAGCATAAAAGCATAAACAAATTTACTACACCATAACCGTTCGATTGTTTTGTACCGCCTTGGAGTTTGTGTATTCTTCGGCAGTTTGTTTGTTTGATTTCGTTCTCTACCTTGCCTGTCCTTTGGAGCGTGAGCTTTTAATTTGCCTACCGATAGGTCGACGGGTGAGGTGTGATTCGTTTTCGATTAATGCTTCAATCATCGTCGAATGCCGTGAATTACTAAAAACACCTCATGGTGATGATGTAGATTTCTTTAGTGTTCGAAGTTTTATTGTTATACATTTTGATTAGAGAATCATTTTAATTTAAGAAGGATGTGTTGATCCTTCTGATCCAAAAATTATGTTTAAGGTTTCTAATGCTGTACAAAACATTTCCTGGTCGATTCTTTTACCTTACTTAATATATCTTGAAATTAATTTAACACTAGAACTACCAGACCAGTCATTTTGACTGGTCAGGTACTTTTTCAATCACATTTATTTCTTAAGGCTGAGCAATTCTACCAAATCTTAATGCATAACTTTCACACATCCAATGGATTGGTAATTTTTATGTATTCAAAAATAAAATTTTCTTTTTAATATTGAAAATAATTTGCGCTAAAGTTTCGAGCGTAAAAACCGCGATAGTTCTTGTGTTCATATATTACTAGCTGATTAACCCGATTTCATCCGGGTAGAAAAACAATTCCAAACGAAAGAGTGTTTTCATTCAGTGTCTTGAGTTTTACAATGTTAAAAATGTTGGACGTTTCACACTTGAAAATTGGCTTTCTTATTAGTATGTTGGGTGTAAATCGAATCGATTTTGTGTGATTGAGAATATTTGTAGTAGAAGATAAAAGAAGTCTGAGATGAGATTGAACACTCAAATTCGATTCCATTCGATTTAGTGACCCCAAAAAAACTACGAAAATGATACCCATATTGCTTTTAAACCATTGTTGAGATATAGAGGTAAGATGGTAGTCCCTCTTATCCTTTCCTGTACATGGATGAAATTTTATTAGATGATGGCTACATATTTCAGAAGTACGTGTACCAAATTTTGTAAAACTCCCATCCCATAATTGTTGAATTATTATTATTTTTCTTCATTTTAGGTGTTCGGTGTTCGGGGATAGGGAAAAGTTTTCGGTTCGGGAAAGGGACGGAGGATATTCGAAATCATAAAAAATTAGCTACTCTCCAGCCTAGTTTGGTTAAGGTAGACTTATTAGATTTTGCGTTGAATACATGTGATCAGAATTGACGTTTTTTGTTCTGAGAATTGCTATTGTTTTGCTGTAGAGGAGGACGGTAGTGGGAGTCTTAGCTAAGATTGAACATTAAGAGTGAGGCCATTCGATTTAGAGACCACAAATACTGCGAAATTGGTACCCATATTGCATTTTTACTATTTTTAGAGAAGGGGGTAATTTGAGAGCCCCCTTTTTCCCTTGCCTTAGGAGGTTGAAATTTTAATCAAAGCTATGTCTCTTTGTAAGCAGTATGTGTACCAAGTTTGTGACAATCTGTTCAATAATCGTAGAGCTTTAATTGGTTTTCCTTATTTTTGAACGGTTGTTATCCGGGAGGGGTATGGAGGTATGGGGATATCAACAAACGAAGTCCAAGTAATTCATCCTTGTAAAATTAGCTAATATCCAGTCAAGTTTGGCACAAATCGGTCCGTTAGAGTTTGCGTAATGCTGTTGAATACATGATAAGAAATAACGCTCTTCGTTTTGAGAATTGCTATTGTTATGCTGAAGAAGAGGAGGATAGAGGGAGTCTGGGCTAAGATTGAACATTAAGAGTAAGGCCATTCGATTTAGAGATCATAAATCTGGCGAAATTGATATCCATATTGCATTTTTACCATTTTTGAGGTAGGGGGTAGTATGAGACCCTTTCCCCTTCCCCTAGATCGATGAAATTTTAAACCATGCTATGTCCTTACGAAAACAGCATGTGTATCAATTTTTATGTAAATCCAATCAGTAATGGTTGAGCTATAATTGTTTTTCATTAATTTTCGAGGGTAGGTGCTTGGGAGGGGTAGAGAGGATTGAAGATATCAACAAACGAAGTTCAGATCATTCAACCATGGAAAATTAGCTACCTTCCTGCCAAGTTTGGTGTAAATCGGCCCGGTAGATTTTGCGTGATGCGAGCACATACATATATATATATATACAGACAACGGTGACTTTTATATGTTCATATATTATGTTACAATACTCAACCATCAGAATTTCAAATTATTAGTTGCCATATGTGTTCCTCAATTGCTCAAATTTTTTTTCTTATTTATTGACTTATCTTTTATCTATTTTGTATAGATGAAAACCTAAGTTATTAACAACTCATTCGAGAAGATAACTTAATTGAATTACGTTTGTTGTTTAGTTCATTTGGCGGGTAACATCGTTTAATTCTATAGATACTTTTAAAAACCCCTTCAAGAAGCTTCCCTAAGAGATTAAACTAGACAGCACTTAATTTGGAAATTATCCAAATACAACTTCCGCAATAAGAACACTCCGAAATCTGTGAGTTATTAGCAAACACCTCCAATCAAAACAGAACGATAATCAGCGTTCACCAACGCGTCGCCAAATGAAAGCGATTCGGTAATTGGAATCGCCGCTAAATCAACCACCATCAACCGACCGAAGGCGAAGGATTCGAACTCTGTCCGGCCGACAACACAGTTGCTAAATTGAATTCGACAGCGGGACGAATCGTCCGAATCAAAGCCCTCCAAAGGCAACGAGCAGTCGGGGTCGTGTGCTTAGGCGGGAAGACTGGCTCCCTCCGAGGATTCAACCGTCGGAAGGGACACACAGCTGGCCGACTTCGCCCCGCTTTTGGGCGACTTCTGTGGCCACTAACAATCGCCAGATTTATGAGCTCATGAGCGGCCCGCAAAGCCCCTTCGGCTCCCGGTGCGGTGGGTGCTGATAATAAATGTCAAACTTAATTTACCAATGTCATCGCTCGCCGGGTGCGCAATTCCAAGTGTTGCTGTGTGCCGCCCGGGTGCCATCGGTGGAGAGACGTCCCATTTGGATCGTAGTTAGCTGCAGAAGAAGAGGATCAACAACAAAAAACCTCGGCCAGACGGCGCGGAAAGTGTAGCCTCAGCCCTCAGCCTAGTGTGCGATTCCAATCGACATAGGAAGCTCGAAAGTCGGGTTTGGCGAAAACAAAAAAAAAGTGCAGAAAACGTAAAAACTCGAACCGATAACAAAAAGGGATAAATGCCGCCCATGGCTGCCGTGAAGGGCAGAATTATTTATCGCCAGAACATAATTTACTCTCCCACGACGATATGAATTGCACGTCGGGCAGAAGTGCAGCTCAAACGGATAAAAGCCGGCAAGTTGTAAGCAGCGAAAAATAGAAATAATAAAAAATAAGGAAGACCACACTTCCAAACACCAACATCCTGGGTGCATCGGTGGGGTCCCGTGTGTGGGGTATGAAAAGATTTGAGCACTTCTTAGCTACTCGCGGGTGTATTTTCTTTTCTTTATTTCGTCTGCTGCTCGAGCGGAGAGTGTTGATCATTCCATGCCGCGTCTTTTCTTCTTCAGCGCTCGGGAAGGTTTCATTCAGGTTCGTCTTTTTATCCCTTAGAGTATTTTTTGCTTGTGCAACAGCTCTTGCGAGGGATCAGAGAAAAAGAAACCCAAATGCCGGGTCCGAATATAATTGGCACGCGCCTTTATCGTGATGCGGGCGCTTTGGAAGGACTGTCTTTCGTCCGTGCGAAAATCCGGGATACAGTTTCAGCTTTCTGGGATATCATTTGTATTTGGTCTTCCACAAAGGAGATTGATTCTGTTTTGGCGCAACGAGAAATATTTTAATGAGAAAGTGGTGGTAATTTTTAATGAATACACCTTACCAGTTATGACCAGTAAACAATTGGTTATCAAATGGAGACATTACCTATTTTGTTTCAAGAATCAAGTTTTAATATTTCTGTAAATAACTGGTTAATGTACACTTTGATAATTCAAGACTTGTGAATAATGGGAATTGATTATGTTAGTCATGGAGCAACCTTGCATTTTCGGTAGATCATTTTCGTTTATCTTTAATCTTAATCTGATCAACCCATAATCACCATATAAAAACGAAAATTGTAAATGATGAAATTGTTTTCCTATTTGCTTTTATGTTCTGCTGAAATCTGGGACACATCTTATGATATGTTGCAAGGTAAACTTAAATATTTACTGATGTTTATTCATTAGATTGCATAATCTTGTTCCATTTCATAACCCCAACATTTTTTCTTCACCTTTTCCGCCGTGTTTAGGTAAAAAGTGGCGCTCTTTGACGCCACAGGATCGTCGGCCGTACGTCGAAGAAGCGGAGCGTCTTCGCGTGATCCACATGACCGAACATCCGAACTACAAGTATCGTCCACGACGCCGAAAGCACGCCAAAGCTCGCACCGGACCAGGCTCCGGAGGTGCTGGAGCGGTTGGAGCGGGTCCGACCGGTGGTTCGGCAGGAACTCCGGGACCGGCGCAGAACCTCGTCAGCAACTCGTCGCCGAGCGAATTAAACTATGGTGACGGTGATTCGTCGCAGCGCATGAGCCCATACACATACAACCCGCACAGCTACTACGCCGGCAGTAACAATGCGCTCAACACGCCCGACTCGAGCCCCACGCAGAGCCCGGAACCGATCGCCGTCCCGCCAACCATCGGTAGCCGCAAGCTGGCTCAGGTGACGGCCAACGGAGGCCAGAGCGGGGTTGCCAACGGGTCGATGGAGAAGATGGTCGACGATGTCGTCTCGTCCGCCCTGCCAACGCCGGAGATGAGTCCGCTCGAGCTGGAGAAGGAACCGTTCGCCGGTGGGCTGCACTCGACCCACGCCGGAAACAACTACGATGACCTGAAGAGCAGCAAGCAGAAGCTTACCTACGAAGGTGTTTATGGTGGTGGAGGAGGCATAAAGAGTGAGCAGAAGCTGCCAGCCACGTTCCCTTCGTACGAACAAGATTCGCCCCATCACCAGCAGCACCAGAGTCAGCAGCAGCAGCAACACCATCAACACCATCAGCAACAGCAACAACAGCAACAGCAACATCATCAGCAACAGCAGCATCACGAGGGTCTGCTGAAGCGCGAGTACTCATCACCGTCGGCGTTCGGACATGGCGCAGACAAGCGGTACTCGTACGAATCAAACGGTGGAGGTCTACACGACAAGCGAAACTACCTTTCGGTAGTCAGCTCAGGTGCAACCACAACCACGGCGATGGTAAACGGGATGTACGTGATGTGCACCAACCGGAGCATCCTGGACCAGGGTCATATCGTCACCGGGACGTACTTCCCACCGTTGGCGACATCCGAGGATCACCAGACGCTTGGTACTACGACCATGACCACGACAGGTCACGGACCGCACCTCAGTGCAAACGGTGCCGGTGGCAACGTCCACAATCAGAGCAACAATGGCGCGGGTCAATCAGGCAAGACCGCTTCGAACGGGCTTCTCGTATCCACGGGAAATACTCATATGTCCCAGATCAACACAAGCACCTCTCAGCACATGCAGCAACAGCAAGCGACTCAGCAACACCAGCAGCAACAGCAGCAACAGGCGATGTCCAACGAGCAGCTCAATAGCTACTATGGCACGGCTTCGCTTCCGAATGGGACCCTTCCGACGTACTCCTATGCCTACAAAGACTACGGCATCATGTACGAAACACACACACTGCCCGGCCAAGACTCGGACCCGGTAGACTCCCGGGAGCTGGACAAGTACCTCAAGTATCCGGACAGTAACCACAACTTCAACGGCTATGACGGTGCTTCCTACTATGGCCTTCCGCAGGGTGAGTACTACACCTATGCCGGTGGAGTTCTGGCTCAGCAGTCACCTCAGCATCAGAGCCAACATCAGCAACAGCAGCAGCAGCAGCAGCAGCAGCAACAACAACAACAGGCGCATCACCAACAAGCCCAGAGTCAGCACGGACAACAACTCTCCCTGCCTGTAACTGCCGGCAATGGACCGTCCGCCAATACTGGCTCCCAGCAAGTTCTCCCAAAGCTCGCCGACGGCATGCAACTTCCAGGAGCGGGTTCGAACCATCTGCCCACGACTCCGGTCGCACTGTACGCGCTTCCTCTTCAGCACCCACAACACCTTGCCGGGGGAGCGATCGTGTCACCGGGAGTTGCCGGAACCGTCCAGCACCACGGAGGACATCCGCTAGCGCATCCCAACGCCACCATGGCCGACATCTACGTCGCAAACGAGCAGCAGCTGAAGGACGACGAGTTCAGCAATATTCTCGCCGGCGTACGCAAAACCTGCTACAGCAACTGAGCCATTGCTGGACGTCGGTAGGACCCTGGTCGGTGGACTTAAAATACTCAATCCGTTCCACGGCTGGGCTGCGGTGTGAGCGTATGTATATCAATATAATAGTCGTGTGCGTTTTTCGGATCTCGCAATCAACTTTCGACCTTCGCTTCGGCCACAATTACCCAAAGCCAGCGAAAGACCTCTACATAGGGGTCGGTAAAGGTTAATTTCAGTATTTGTGCCTAAGTGCGTCGTTCATTCCTTCGACACCTTCGCAGCACAAAGCACATTTTCTTCTTTTCCAACAAAGTATATCAATGCTCACTTCAGATCAACACTCAGCACTAGGAAAAAGAATAGGGAACAAATCAATATGTTGAAGTCTTCACATCACTCGTTAAGGTTCTGCAATTTCTTATGACTTGTTTGTAAATACTAACTACTAATGCACCGAGGTTAACTTATCTTGCAAAACATATATTTCTTCCCCTTTCTAAATGCTGTGCGAGTTCCACCCACCGAGTAAGTTTTACAATAACACGAATGAAACAGCAATATTTCAATGAAAAGCGCAACTAAGCCACCATTAAACATGTCCAACACTAAGCAGTAGAACAAGCATGCGCACCAAAGGTTTTTTGTTTCAAGCGGTGGGTTGCGAACGACAGGTATGACATTAAGAAGATTAGTTAAATTTACGGAACAATTTTTCAATACGATAAGGAAAAACAAAAAAATTCAATACAAACACTAATGGACGGCATAGATCAGGGTAGTGTAAATAGTAATCGACTAGTTCGTAGAACTCAGAACCATCAATCCTGCTCTGGGCAGGACAGGTACGCAGGAAAGTAAGATAAAATCGTCCGTCTGTGTTTACTTCGATAAGAGAAAAGATAAAGAAATTGATTACAACCCTTAAAGCAAATGTAAAATAATAAGAAAACGTTGGTAGAAAGCAAAACGAAAGCAAAAAAAAAAACAGACACATCCCGTTAGGATAATGATCATAGCTTAAAGAAGGAAAAGAGACATGATTATTGGGTTTAATTAACTGCACCGTGAGCGAAAGCGATGATTAACGGCGGTCAAAAGTGGAGGGTCTGTTTTGGAACAGTTTGAAAAGCCATCCGTTGAAAATATAAATTAATCCCGGGGTGGGAAAATCTTCGACCCACCCACCGGGGAACCAGACAACATCAACAACAGTGGCCAGCACGGAATCAACGCCCCGAACTGATGAATCATTTATGGTGGACCATTAAATCGAATTCGAATCAAAGTCGGCCAATTATTTCGCGGATATTTCAATGTACAGGTCGTTTCTTTTCTAGAGCAAGTCTAACTTGCTAAAGGAATAAATTAAAGTATTCCACAGTATTCCACTCATTAGAGGGAGCAGATATAACCAAGGATGGGTAAAGGAAAATGGTGACTTTTTCTTTGGAAAAAAGTAAACGCCAAATTTTCAGAGATTCATCGCTTTCGCCACGTTGGTAAATCAATCCACCTAGCTTGTAAGCTTGTTGAACGAGCAGTCTTCGGACAACCCCAATGGATGAGTAATAAATTAAAATCAATTGATAGATAATTAAATACATATTCTTTTTCTTTTTTGCTACTTTTCTTTTCAGGGAGTTTTGTGTGGAAAGAAAAGAATCAATCAATTTAAAATTTAAAAGTCCTCTTTAGGGAGATGGACCAGTTTTCCTCTTTAAATTTCCTCTACTGTTGGATGCTGACTCTCATACAACCGAACAGTTACATTTGGCAAAACTTGAGTAAACTTATCCGAATGCTCCCTTCCAGCCATTAGCAGATTAAAGTTGTGGATATTTTCTTCCGTGTTCTTTACGAGCGCTGCATAAAAGCAAAAGCATCACGCGAAATCGGGAAGCTCGCGCACATCTTAAGTGCTTCACGTTCCGCCTTGATTTCACCGCATGCATCCCCTTCAAACCTACACCCTCCACGAGTACGCACTCATCGCGGGTTTCAGTGATAAGGTGAAAGCGCCGCCGATTCCACTTCGTTCCGGTCAGGTCGGAATGCGATGTATGTGTGTGTGGCTGTTCGGTTACGCTCCGGTGGCTTTTCATGGGAAATGCGTCCGGAAAATCTTACCCGCGTAAGACATTTCTGCCCCGTTGGGTGCTTCCCCATTCCTTCCCGAGGGTGCTGGCGGTGTTGATCGCATTCATTTCTTTTTTATTTTTATCTTCAACACTCATTTTCGTGCCATCGAGCCACCGACGGAGACGAAACGGAGGAGGGTGATGGGTTTGTTTTCTTTTTCTCCAGATGATTTCAGGTGATTCTCCCCATTCCGTAGCCTCGACACCTCGGGCAGCAAGTACGAGACTTGAGCTCAGCTTTGGGGTTCACAGGTTATCGTAAGTCGGTCCACGGGTTAGCTGCATTTTACGACATTATTAGGAAAAGAAACATACCTTTAAGGCTTTCCGAAATGGTGCATAGGGAAAAGAAAACTTTCCTGTCAATCCTTTTCCGGCTTGTGAACGTTTTTTCGTAGAAAGAACTGAAAACGCTTCAATCATCAGTTTGCGATGAGCATGCAGACAAGGAAAATCACGCACGTCTTAAGGAAAAACTATCGTACCGTTTTTTTTACAACAACTCCTTTCTCCCCTTCTCATTTAACATTCCTCCTGTGCGGCCACAAAAACATCGGATAGAAAACTGTACCAAGCGGTTTCAGAAAAATTCGCCACCCATTTCGTTGGCATTTTCTCCCGATGTGTTTCCGTCGATAAGCAGAATATAAATCGGGTGAAAGATGTGTAAGCGGGTTGGCCCCGGGGAGAGGGGCCACTGCCGACATCGTTAATGGTCAAGATTAATTATCTTGCAGAAATGTCATAAATTTATGAAAGGCAAGTGGGCTTCGTTCCTCGAGTGCTTCTGCTTCTCTTCAGAGCCACGCGATCTACGTTTTGAATTATGGTGGATAAAACATAAAAAGCTGACTGAATCAAGGTTTAAAAAGTACCGGTGGTTTTGTTTAACTTTCCAACTTGGCGTCTCTGGAAGTAATTTGGATTCGGTAGTTTTAGCAATTACGGATAGTTAAAAACTATTTATGCACGGCTTTAAATATAATTAGCCATTAGTTTAATTTTAAACTATATTATATATTTTAACTCTCAAAGCAACCGATCATGAACGTTCATTTTACAAAATAGAAAAACTAATGAAGATAAGAAAAACTTATTTATTAACATAACTGAATCAAAGCTATAAAAGCTACTTAAAGCATCTTGGCGAATTTTTTTTGCGAAAATAATTTTCGATCTACGCACAAATTTACAAAAGTCATTTATTCAATAAAAAGTAAAATATCAACCTATGATGTTGCTGCTAGGAAATAATCTGAATGACAAATTCAGACCTGTAGGAGAAAAAAAGAAATGACGATCTTTTTAAATTTGTCGAAAGGGCAAAAAGTATGGAATTTCGGATAAGCATGAATTAGTCAAATGAGCTTCCTAAGAAGCTAATGGTAATTAGCATATTTTAATTGATATATTTTGTGTAGCACGTACGTTTCGGGAACACCATTGCTTGTTGAATTGAGTTGTTTAGGTCCTAATACTGAATACGAATGAAATAAATTTATATCTTTTCAATGCTACGAAATTAACTTGAATTGTAAAAAAAAAACCATTTTCTTTTTACTTATTTAATAGTTCTACCATCAATCCATAAAACAAGCATTCCAAAGCACCAACTAGCCATTAACTTCGAAAAATACCTTCTGAACCTTTTGAAGTAACTACGCAACTGCGCGACTGATCACGAAACGCAAACAGTGTGCAAAAGGTATCGCAAAGTGCAGCTTTGTCTAGGAAATAGACGAAATCGGTGGATGGAACAAAAAAAAAAGGTCTAAACACGCACAACCCTAAATACGGCGGGGATAGGCAACAACAAAATCCAAAACGGCGAGGAGAAGTGAATCCACCCGCAGCAGCACGTAATCTGACGTGGAACTAAAGAAAACAACGGGGGGTGCGGAGTAGTAGAAAAGGCAGCAGGAATCTATATATAATGATGATAAAATTATAAATTAAATCGCATATTTAATTAATGCCAGCCAGTCGCGAGTTGGTTCGCGACGAGAGAAGGAAAAAAAAGAATCATGCAGCACAGAAACATGCACGAAGATTACAACCTGTGGATAGGGAGGGTGGGGAGGAAAACAAAAGAAAAGATGCCCAAATTTTCCCACGGTTTTCCCTTCTACGCACGCCTCACTACTTGATCTAGTGATTCCGTCTCTAGGTGATTGTGATGTGTCTCTCGTTTTTCTTGCGCGAGTGTACCGACGCGTGTGTGTGCGTGTGTGTGTGTGTATGAGGAGTGTTTTGAGTGCGGAAAGGTAGGAGGTCGGTCAGGCACCTGAAGCACCAAGAGGGAAAGCCGTGGAACGAGATCATGTCGCGGGGAGACTTAACTTTTGCCCCCGTTGCGGGTGAGACATTGCGTTGCACCGTGGCATGTTGCGCATCTGACCTACGAAAGGGTTATGGTAGTGGAGGAGGGGGTAGAAGAGAGGATGGGTCATAGCCACCCGCGGGACATACGCACCATCGCTGAGCATGAAACACAACGGCACCTTCTTTGGGTGTACGCGTACCTAAGGTCCGCCGTTTCTTGAGGAATGGATAAAAACCAACCGTGGGCCAGGTGAGAAAGGGTACGGTGGGTGGTGAAACAACCATAACATGCGCAACATGTCCCGCACTTGTACGGTGAAATAGTAGACTACCTTCGCTGGTTAGTTATACACTGGAGGGTTCATTTGAGAGTCTGGTTTTTCAGTTGTTGTACTGCAATGAAAGCGCCTCCGTTGTCGTGTGTGCTTGTGTGTGTGGGGGGATGTTTTCATGGACCACCCACTACCCCACAGTGGCGGGGAGCAATCCCTCCTTAGCAATCTTCGACCGGCCGCTAACGGCAGGCAACATCACCTTCACAACGCTGGTAGAAAATCGTGTAATGATACACTTTTGCGTTTATAATTAATACGAAACATGGAATTTCCTTCGCTCACCATCTACCAACCTAGGGAAGATAAAGCAAGGAGGATCGAGAGCGAGGAAACGAGACGACCAAACCTAATGTATGCGAATACTAAGAAGGGTAAAAGCGCGTGTATGTCCGGAGACGGCCACAAGCGACGAACCCGCGTTCGGAACACTTTCCGATCGGGAAGTTCGTGAAAAGGCGCGTGTTTCATTAACTTCGATTCATTCATCCCACCCAATCGGGCAAAGGGCGATCGGAACGTGTAAAATGAGATACTTTGCCCACGAAAACCCTTCAATGGCTAGTCTTCCCAGAGTAATTCCAGAGGTTTCAATGAAACTGTACAGGTTAAGTCAGTGCCTGCTATGCACAAAAGTTAATTTTATGTCACAAACATAGCAAGCATTGAAGGGTTGATGAAAGAGAGATACAACGTGTCTAATGACTACTGAATCGATCCCCTGTGAGAGTTGCGTACGAATTTGGGGAGACTTCGACCAATCGACAGGCAAACACGCGACGCTGCGGGATTTAACAGAAAAAAACACACACATAAAACCCGTGCGAGTTTCGTGTTCCTACAAGAGTGGACTAATTCCCAAACATTAGCCCCGCGAACCGGCAAACAGATAAGCCTCTTGTATACGGCTTGTTTTATTTTTTCTTACCTCGTCCGAGATTCCGAGCAAAGCGTACTCCAGGTGGCCCGCAACCAACAAAGTTCCCACCAAGTGACCAAGCCAAAGTTCCATATCGTATCCATTTCCTCGACGCCTATCGGTTACGAATCGATGTTTTAGCTCGGCAAGTGTAATGCCAACGAGACCGTGCAGAGAATTGGCAGCTTGTTTGGAGTCGTTAAGGCTACCAAGTTAAAACGCTTGTAGATCGTGGGATGTAAATATCACGTTACTGGTCGCAGGAATCGATGGTACCGTTTCGGGTCGCGTTGTTTAGTAGTATCGCTTCGGATCGAGTTTCTCTAACACTACCGGCAAAGGAAGGAATTAATGGAATAACAAACAGGTAAAAAGATGTATTAACGACCATTAAGTCGATGGACGTCCATTAGCCAACACTAAAAGCAATAATGGAAAACATACACGGGTAAAACTATTTTATAATGATTTGATTTGATTTATAATGATTTGTAGCTATGGGGATCAGCTATTTTGTTTTAATTCCTGCTTGGCTTAGTTAAGAATTATCACTACTATCAAATTTTAAATTGCATGTTATGTGGTCATAATATGGAAATTTATAGTTTGATAACAACAAACCAAAATTCTTTTTTTTATATATATAAAACTAATATGCTCAAGCTATAGAGAAGAAGTAGAGAAGAATACAAATCACATGTATCACAACAGGACATAAAAAAACAATATTTGAATTTTTTATTTTTAATATTCCCTCAGTTTTCGGGCTACAGGAAAAGATCTATCAAAGATAGCAATTTGAACAAAGCATTTAGCATCAAAAATATGTATGATGCCTGCTACCATATCTTATTGGTGATATAAGCGAAAGAGTGGGAAGATGGTCCCAAGTAATTTTACTAAAATTTGTGCGTATTCTGCATCCACAACTCACAAATTATTTGTTTAAGAAAATAAATATAGAAATTTGAGATACAAATTTCATTACTCCAATACATATTTTATACGGAGTGGGAAACACATTTAACTAAATGTCTTGACGTAGTCTATCTTGAGTTGAAATTATTTATATTCAAAAGTATTAAGTTTCAATAAATAGCTTTAATTGAATAATTATTAACGCTGTGCGTTTTACTCCACCATCTGGGCAATTTCGCTTCTCAATTTAGTAAAAAAATTGATAACGTTGCATTATGGTTTGCTAATAGAAGAGAGAATAAAATATTGCTCTGTGAAATTTTGGATTTTTTTTATGTATAGACTGCAAGAAATTAATGTTGTTCACCAACGAGGTGCATATTGTCTCACATTACCTTACTATGAGTTTCGTCCTAGTTATTTTTAGCTGGTTTAATAATAATCAACTATTAACTCAATGCCCTGTCCACTACCAAAAGTAGATAAAGGATACTAAAGATGTAGAGTCCCTGCTAGATTGGTTAGGCGAACTGTCAAAGCATTACAACAAATCATGCAAGGATGTCAATTAAATAGTACAATGGCAAACAAACCGAGTTTTGGGTTACAACGTGGTGTTTCCTTACTAGTATTAAAGAATATATCAGGTTTGTTAATGCAAACTGCTTCATTATACATGAACAGTAAACTAACATTTAAAAGGCCCTGGCCAAAACCGTTCAATGAAATATGATACGTGAAATTCATTCCGATTGAACTGGGGTACTTATAGAACAAGCATACCGTTCGATCTCCACCATTTCCGCCAGTGATCAAGCAGCCTAACGAACGTCTGCCCCAAGTATGGCCCCGAACAAGTCTTCCACTCTAACGTCCGAGCCGTGCTCGGTAGCAGTAAATCTGTGGCGTAGGAAATTTATTGCACATCTTCCCGGGATCCACCTTGATCTTTGCGGTTTCCCCCCGCTCCCCGCAATGTCTTGTGTTAACAAGCTATATTGAACGAGTCTCCGTCCGTGTGGCAAAGTGAAATGGAAATGAGCCAAAACGGTACCCGCCGGGGTTTTCCCGGCGCGAAGGAGAGGAACGTGAACGTGCCGGCATCTCATCCGCGCAAGGACATTGGCGGATGCGCGTGATCTACGCAAGATATTACACGCCTCTAAGTGGGGCTCAGCTCCTTGCGTCGGAATGTCGAAGCTCGGTCTTCCATACGAGCCGGCCAAACCGTGAGCCTCGATCGATGGAACCGAACACAGGGTGGCTCGTAAGTTGTGCCACATCGGTACCCGCGATCGCCGCGTTCCGGACCAAACTATTGAGTTAACTATTTTCCTACCGGACCCAACGGTTTTCTAGGGAACTCCCGGACGTATGGGATGGGGAAGTAAGAGGTTCGGCTCCGGTTTAATGATATAATATATTCTACATTTTTGCGATTAAATTTAACCGAGAGCTGACAATAAATTGTCCACTCGGGGAAGGTCTTATCGCCGGCTCGCACGGGTTTGCCCCCTTTTTTGCTCGGTTTTAAAGGCGCTTTGCGTAATGCGGGCTCCACGGCAAAAGAGACCCTTGCAGGTTGGAGGCCCAAGAAGGATCAGTGGTGCCGGCGGAGGCATCCGGTATCGATCGCCACAACGTCTCACCGAATGCCGAATGCGTTGACATTGATTTCAGGGCATGGCCGCAACGGAGCGGTTCTACGACGAGTTCGCTCAGCACTTGAGCATGCGCATTAAACGGCTATGGACGTCCATGTGCATCCTCAGCCCATTCGTCCCCCTGTGTGCTCGGGTAGGAAATAAAAAACCGTGTCACCGATATCCGCGTGTACGGGGTTTATTTTCCCGCTCCCTGTTTAACAGTTGCGCGAGATTATTAAAATTGCCAATACCCGCAGCATTACGCGCCCCGTGGAAGTCATCGGCGTCGTCGTTGTCGTCGTCGGCGACGTCGTCGGTGTCAGGCGGAAGAAAAGCAACAGCAAACCGAACGAAAAAAGACAACATGCAAATCTGCCGCCCGATCGGACGCTTCGCTGCGTCAAGTCACCGGCCATCGGGAAGGATTGGGAAAATTACATTTCTTCTCAAAAGGCCGGCAGCGACCCGCCGGTCGGACGATCGGTCTTTTACCAGGACCGGCGGCATTGCCTTCATCTGCGATCTTCGCCTGTCCAGCAGCCGAAGCCCAGAAGGTGTATCTGCATTTCGATGCTGCTTCGTTTCTCGGGTTCCCTTTTGCCGCACCCGTGCTCTGTCCGTTGCCCGAACCGATCGAAGATGTTCGGTGCTGGTTGGTTTCTTGGAAAACCGTCGGAAGTCGGAACGTCTCTGATACCGCCGGGCTTCGGGCCAAGGGCGAATGGGAGGGAGTTGGTTACGCTGGGAAGGACCAAATAGCGACGAGAGCGACAAGTTAACACACATGCACGCCGATGCAAAACCGCAAACGGTGACAACAGCGGCGGCAAAGACGACGTTGACGATAATGCCCGTACGGTGCTGGCAATGGCGATCCGCCCTACAGTCGGTTACCGATTTGCAGCAACACTGACTTCATATGCCTAGAAATTTATAATGGTTTTCGAGTAAAACAATCCTTTTGTAGTGATATTTATCTGAAATGAAGCAAAACTAACTATTTAATGCTTAAAACTGTAAATTAATTTATGACATCAACAGTTATACAAAATGTAAACTATAATTATAAATCTTTGAGCATACTATATATTATTGCAACCGATTGGAATACCAACATATTTTCAACTTTATTAAGACAAATGAATTACTTGATGAAAACAACTGAATAATAAAAATAATAATTTGCTCTCAAATAAAATAATGCCAAAATTTAACTTTACTCTAACGCCTGATAGTCCAGAAATTTGTCAAGAAAGGGAATGTTTTGCAGTATTTTGGTTCCATTGAACAAACAAAAAGTGGGCCAGAGAGATTTTCACCAACGTTGCGATGAATATATGCTCATTTAATGTGTGTGTGTTTTTTTTTTTTTGCAATACTTAACGTACTGTTATTCATTTGGATTTGCATAAATTTTCATTTGCATAAACGATAACAAACTTCGTTTTTGAATGAAAACTGATGATAATATAATGTATTTTGAGGATATAAAATTGTCTAATTTATGGTCTGAAGATTTGTTCCTTTTCAATATAATACTTCATAACAATTAAGTTAAAAAGAAAAACATTACCAAATGATTCTTGACAGTAAGTGGTGTAACATGTTGCCAGAGAAAGTGTGCGATCATTTTTAAAGGTTGTATTTCGGATAAAAAGCTAAATTATGCCTATACTTATCACAAATATAAGTAGGATTGTTTAATGAAATTGAGTGCCCATTTTTACGCACGCAAAAAAAAATCAAGTAAATTTTCTTTTTTTAGCATAGATTTTTTCAGTTAATCTTGCATTTCATGCAACAGTTGTGAATACAATTAGATTTAGTTTTTCTTTCCGATTGAACGATGGATGTAGACTTGAAAGAACAGACGGTACCGAATACATTTTCGTGCGATGCCTTTTTCCGCAACCGACTGTATCGACTTCCTCGCACGGACGACCAATTTTGAATTAGTTTGCAAATGCCGACCGATGCTTTCGATTTCTTTAAAAATCCAATAAAAATCCACGGATACTGCGCACACGGACAGTTTATGTAGAGCACCCGAAAGGGTCCGGTCGGCTAAGAAACTACAAGTAGAAAAACCACCGAAAAGCCAACGTTCCAAGGCGGGGGTTTGCTTGGCTCGTCGTAACGGGGCTCATGCACACTAAAAGTCGGCTTAGAATATGGCCCGGCCGTATTTCGGTTTCTTTTCTTCAGTATTTTATGCGTTGCTGTAGCTTTTTTTTTGTTTCTCGCTAGCTTTTCTTCCTCTCTTTATGAAGATTCGGATTTCGATTCAATATCACTCGATGTTGATCGGCGGTGCAAGTGACGGCGTTTTTCTTTGGCTTGGAAGGATATCTCCCGTTTTTTTTCCGCTGCTCTGCGAATCTTTGGGGACGTGTTTTCTTGCTTTTTCGGTTAAGGTTAGCTTTTTTGCGCAGGTTCCGTGTTCTTTTTTTTCTCTTTTCGATCCTCGTGGAGGACTCCCATTCACCCAACGACGTTGAAACGAGTTGTATTTCCCTCCCATCCTCGGCCACCACCATGGCTGTCCACGGTTTCCATCAGCTTTCCAAGTCGTTATGCACGTCCCCCAGTGCGCGGATGCAATTCAATTGGGTTGTCTTCCTCGGAAGTCCGTTTTCGGTCCGTGGCAAAATTATGCGCTTCTTATGCTACGCTGTCAAACTACCGACCTCGGCTCGTTCTCGCCGGCCAAGCAACGGAATCTGCAACCGCATCCCTTTGCAGGCCAGTGCAGACTAGAGCCGGCCCCGGGGACAGGACAGGAGCGCACAAAAAAGGGCTAACCACGCGTGACATCTACCACCAGCTTTGCTGTTCGATTTTCCATCCCCCGACCCCGGTGGCGGCTTGCCGTTCCTCCGCTTTCTCTTTTCCGGCACAGCAAAGCCCCCTCGCACCGCCCTCGTCGATGTTTTATGCATGAGCCCGATATAAACATTAATAAGTGTCAAAGTTTTTATTTCTTTTATACCTTTACCGCGAACGGACTGTTTTTTGTGGCCTTCATTTTCCTTTTTTCCAGCCTGCCAGCCTCGATGTCTCCTTGGCAAGGAAAACGACTGCATGGCGCAGTGGACAATCGAAAGCATTTTGTTACCTAGCCACAGGATTTCCTTCAGCGCTCTGTGTCATAAAGGGAAGTTTACTCTCGCCAAGGACTGGCATCATTTGCTAATGCCGGTTAGAATATATTATATTTTTGTTCTCGGAATTTTCGGCCGGGCTGATTTGTCGCCGGGATGTTCCCTATGTGGTGCAAGGTACGGAAATGTTTGGCCTTATTTTACAAACTACGTAGAGTTTTAGCTCACCAAACGGTTCTGCTCACAAGAAGGTATTGTTGTAATTATTGTATTGTTAGCAGTGCAAAGAAATTATTCGGGAAAATAAGAAACGAAAGTTGAATATTGCATTCCAAGAATTATTATTACTGTAAATTATTTTCATATCAATTTTGTCAAAGTCCTCTTTCATGTTTCGTAATTTTTGAAGATTTAACGATGCTTCAATGGCTTACTGTTTTGTATTTTTGCTGGTCGAATTACGCGTTTTTTGTTGTGCGATCACTCAGGTATCGTTTGCATCAAAATCAATGGACTAATTTTCATAGCGGATAGAGAAATAAAACTACACAATACTATTGTATGAGGTAAGATTTTATGTAAAGAAACATTTGTTATCGATCGATAGACGATCCTTTCGGCAATTGACCTGAACTTTAACCATATCCGACAAAACTATGATTGTTATCATTTTTTCAGTTCGATTGTGGCCTTTACGATAACCTGCTGCTTCGTTTTAGCTGCTTAATTGTAGGACTAGATCCTACATTTAAGGTTTGCCAATCGTTTTTCGATTGGTAGTACTTTAAAGCTGTGAGGGGAGGGTGAGCTGTGTTAAGTATATTTATGATATTTAACCGGTTCAATTCAGCCAATTATCTAGGCTATAAAAAAATTACTATTTTTTTCAGCCCACATTTTCACAATTAGACGAGTTTAGTGGACACAAAATGTCTTGCAATAATAGATGTTCATTCCACGATATAGCTGGAAGTGTAAACAAACCTTTAAACGTAGTCAGTTTACTGTTGCGGCCACGACGGCATCAATTTAAACTTATGAAGCTGTCAAACTTGATCTATGTACAAAAGAAATACCACTATTGATGATGCTTTCAAAAGAAATTTGTTAGCGTTTATCGTTTCTACGAAAAATCGTCGAAATTTTGCCATAACGTGTACATACGTTATGTTTCCCATTCAGCTTAGGAAAAGCACAGGACATAATTTATAATAACAAATTGTATTTGGTGTCCATTCAAAATTCAGGCATATAGTTTGTTTTAGACAAAGTAGATACGATCGACTGTAACATAAATTTTATGATGTTTATTCTGATAATTTAATATTAGACAAGAATCTTCAAAACTTTGCATGTAATAACATAAAACTGTCTTGGAACATTTCAAATATGCATGTGTTTAGTGTTTAAATCGTTTTGATATTGGATGACTTTCATTTTCCTCTTTCCGAAACTACATCTAATGGCGTTAACCCTACAATTTGAACTACTTACCTCAGCTGAGCCTACTCTAATAATAAACTCATTAAAGATGATTGCTAGTAATTACATTTTACTGTTATTGCAAACAGCTCTTCTTAGCGCAAAGGCAAACTCTCATCACCTTCGGCCAATGAGCGATTGAAATCAAGGACCGATTGCTGCATTTACCCAAAAGCGACGCTCGATCGACTGGCGGTGCATCTCGTCCCCAGCATCTTGACTTCCCTTGAACTCGGTGCTGGCGTGCGGCCAAGAGAGAAACACAAAAAAACACATATACTATCCGCCCACCCCCGGTAACCTTCGCGCACCCGATGGTTATTAAATCAACTAACAAATTAACACGCCAGCGTTTAAAGCGCCTTTCGCGTGCTCCAACGTTCCAAAGCGCCTCCTTCACCAAGTGCGGTTGTAATAAGCTGGACTTTTGGCACGAACGAAGGTGGAAAAAAAACCAACGGATGCTGGACCTTGGGCTCGTCTCGTACCGCGACAGTGGTGGAAAGTGTCCGCAAGAATCATTACCATTTTGATGTGGACCCAGCCAAAAGGCGCAACGAGCGAATGGCGAATTCGATTTTATGCGCGTAAAACGCCAGGAGAGAAAAGCGGCTGACGAGATGCGCCGAAACAATGGGATTGATTTGAATTTTTCCCAAAATAAACTGCTCCAAAAAATGACCTCTTCACCCGGTGTGTCCCAACGAAGATATACCAGCCTAGAAACGCTGCTCAACGCCCACCTCGTAGTGTTGGCCTTCAAGCAATCCGACCGAATTGCCAGCTTTGCTAAATCTGCCAAAATTTCATTTTTTACCGTTGCTGCCGGATCGGATTGTGGCCACTTTCGACGTTGGTGAACTTTACGGCAAATGGAAAACTAAAAGCTTAAACCACCTCCCGCTGGAGGCTGGAAACGGACGGTAGCGAGTTCGCGGGCTGCCTAGTTCGTGTCACACCCGAGAAAAACTGAAAACAGAACCGCACAAAACAGGAGAAAAAACCTCATAAAGCTTAATAAATCCACCTCACGCCAACTTGCGATACGGCTTGGTGGAATTAAAATTCAAGAGCAGCGCAGATGATATCTGCCTTAATGAATGAATTATAAATCCATTATTTATTTATTTTTTTACTGTCAAACCCAGAACCAGACCGTTGCGAGACGAATCAGGCGTCAAGCGAAAGCGTTTCGAATCTTAAAAGACATTAAAGCAGATAGAGGGAGGAGGGAAACAAGAAACCGAAAGAGAGGCTGGGAAAGCGTGATGTACGGCACAGGAACAGTTTCATTTGACGACCTGTTTACCGATGGCGCTAAAGAATTCCTGCGAATAATAATTGAACTAGGATAGGTTTAAATGAAACCGTTAAGTGTGAAAGGAAAAATGTCAATTCAATATTGGCAAATCAAGTCAATTTTAGATATTTTTGAAGTAGAATTTTGCCAATGCCAAATTGATTCTTTTTTGATAGCAAGCACAGATGACCTAATGGGAATATATTTTTTTTAAAATTCCATCAATATGTAGAAGGTTTTATTCTGTTTCCGAAGGTTCATAGCTTTACCATCGTCAGTTGCCTTTTTTAAAAGATCTTTAAAGCATTTTTGATTTCAACTAATGTTCATAGATAATAACCATATGGTGATACATTTTTAATCAGTTTGCTTAATTTTCCAGATGATGAAGATGAAGATTATGCAAAAAGTGTGCTTTAATTGTGTTGTTTAATCGAGTAAGCAATTGTTCTTGAGTTTTAAATGACCATGCTGAAACTTTAGAGATTCTGTAACATGAAGAAATCTAATGTACTTTTGAAAAATATATAAAATAATATATATGTTTTCGTTCGTTGCTTTCCCCTCGCTCTTATGTTTGTGGATCTTATACTCGGATTAATGTAAACAACAAACCCGATGTTTTGCATGTTGAATACTGTTTATTTATGGCGACTTCTACCGAAGAACTCCCCAAAAACGTTAAGCCTCCTTTGTATGCTCCTTTCCGGTACTTTTATCTTGCAGTAACACTCATCCCTTATTCTCGATCGTAAGAAACAAATTCATTAACATGTTCAACAACATGTTGCAGCAAAGCTTCGGAACACTCTTCAGAGGCCAGCAGTGGGCAGGAGGAGTTAGTTCAGTCAGCAAGATTAAAGGAAATCCCGATCCCGATCCCGGCGATTATCGGCCGACGCGATCGGTAAACACGAGAAAAGACGATGCATCATCATAAGGCACGGACAAGCCATGGTCGCAGGCTGTCCTCCCGGTGCCGCCGGCCCGAGGCCCAGCATCAGTGCAACATAAGCGTATGCAAAAGTGCGAAATCGTTCGACCTCCGCCCGGGTTTGACCAGCAAAGGGGGAGATGAGGCTCAGTCCGCTGCGAAAGAGGCGTTTCGATGTTCGAACACCTTTTTTTGCACCTCAAGAAAGGTGCACATTACGGATCGGAGAGTTGATTTTTCCCTTTTCTCGCCAGTAATGTCCTTCTTCGATCCGCGCTGGAAGGGGCGGTCCAGTACTGACGGTTCGATTTGATAAATGTCTCTCGAGCTCGGCTCGTGGGCAGGTTCCGCTGGTGCGAAGGGCAGCATTTATTTTGTTTGCCCACTTGCCCACTCGCCGAAAGGCATCAGTGTTTGCAAATATGTGTATGTGTGCGTGTGCAGCTTTGTATGTATGAGAACAGTTTAGTTCTGCAAGGTTATTTGATTTGGCCAGGCGCGTGTACATCTTCGACCTTCTCGTAATCAAAGGATAAGCATCCTTTAATCTCTTAAAAGCTCTTATCTTGCTTGGTTACTAACAAAGCTATTAACTAGTAAAACTTTTTTGAAAACGTGCCAGTATTACTTAACAACGCATTTTGTTAGAATAGATGCATTTCTACCAAAAAATTTAAGGATTTGAAACTAAAAAAAAAAAATCTGGTTCTTGGGCCTAATTAAAGAGATAAAACAAATTCTTGAAAATAATGTTAACATACACGTAAACTAGTTCTTTTGGTTATCAATTGGATTACAACCATGTTTTTAAGCTCTCTAACTTTCATGTACGATAATTTCATAATGTGAATAATTGCAATTTATGATTGAAAGAACCTAGCTTCTTGAGGATACCATCTCAATTCTCGAATAGTTTCCTACGAATCGTGGGTCTTAAGACATGTCTTAAAACCCTGAAAATCCGAAGGCAAATTTTCTTGCTAATAAAGCCTATTACATTTCCGAATCCATTGACTACTATTTACTGTTAGTTCGAATCAAGTGCGTAAACCAGTGTTTCAAGAAAAAAATATCATGAAGAAGGAAAACCAAGGAAAATTTTTTTGTAAAATGCAATATTTAAAGAAACCACTACCTTCAGTTTTCTTGACTTATGAATTTGGGCATAGCTTTGTTCGGACTCCCCGTGAGGGACTAGTTTAAAAAATGAAAGTAAACAATTTGCAAGTTCCGTCAATTATTCAGTCGGCACTAATTTCGTCAAATATGCGGACCCTTTCACCTGCCCGACCTAGACAGCCTAGGAGACCATCTAGAAGCGGCTGAAAGTGACTGCAGTTACCTTAAAACGAAGGCCCCAATCTTTGGAAGCTCCAATAGCCTCGCACCGTGCTCCAGCCATCCAGCCGCCCCCGTGCCCTCGCTCTCAGATGGTTGCAAACGATCCATCATTTTTTATGTGGCATGGAACGTTTTGTGGAGAAAGAAAATGGGCCGACACCGGGAGTGTAATGATCGGACCGAGAGTGCGCGGGCGAGCGAAAGAAGTGTTCCACCTGTATCCATATCGTTAGCATACTTCCAGCCGACGTCAGTCATCCGTGAGGCTAAGTGCCCTCCGAACTGGGCCGACCTCCGACTCGTGATCCACGCGTAAGCGTAGGTTACCGTTGCCCAAGGGTGGGGTGTTGGCATGTGGTCCCGCTGAGAAACACTAGCTCCGCAAACAACAGCTCGCCCTGGATGGAAAGCGAGCGTACCAGGGATGTCGCAAATGGTGTCCGCACCGCCACTCCAAACATCGGAGAGCACATCGGCGAGGGGTCGAGCTGACTGTGCTCCATATTTCATGACTTCTTTCCGGTGTAGCATAACCAAGCGAACGTAACTCGCACTCCCCCGCCTTGCGCGATACGTGATGAAACGCTGCGGCATTGCAAATGGAGGTTGCTTTGGCACATTCGCTCCTTTTCGCCCTGCAGCTCTGGCAACACCTCTCAGGTAAGGTCTTTCGAGTCGGCCACTAGACTGGTGGACGGAAGATTGATCTTAAAACCACGCAGCAGCAATGAAACAAATCCGAATCGCTTACATTCCTACCGTCGGGTGCGTTGGTAGACTTGTGAAAGAGTTTTGGCTGAATCAATGCCACCGACAGTTCTGATACCGAAGGTTACTGAAAGAGAACGCAAAACACTCAGATTAAATTTTGGGGAGAAATACATTGAATCATTTCAAAATAAACCATCATAACGCAATGTTCACTGCTCTCAACAGTAATACTTTAATTAAACCCTCACTACTATAGTTCAAAACTCTTGATTGAAAGAATCTGAAGATCCGAAAAAAGAAAAAAAATATGTTAAAACAAAAATATTAGTGGTTCTCATGCACATTTCGATAACATACTAACGGTACCTATTGCGATTATTTCGACTAGATAAACTTTACTATATTGATGTAAGTGGAACTAGTTTAAAAATAAGAACAAAGATAAAATAATAATATCAAATTCATCATGTGATTGAATATAAACTTTTTGTGGTCCATTTGAATGTTCTATCTTCTCTATCATTGAAAAAGTGGTCCACTTGAATATTGTTGCCTATTGGTTTTCAGAGATATATTTTTTTTCTAGTTTTTGTTTTATTTTATTTCCTCCTATGGGTTTGCAAAGACTTTTGATCTATATACATTTATTTCTTATGTTTGCGGCACTTTTTGTTAACATGTTGCTATATTCACTTCATGAACAAAACTGTTATAACTACCATGTTTGTGCTCTAATTGAGAATCTACAATACTCTTGCTGCGGTCATTATCTGGCTTTTGTTGAATGTTTCTTCTTTTCAATATGCTCGATTTACTATGTGTGTTTTCAATTGCTTCTTTTCAAAATATTGTAAATACGAAACCTTTTGGTTTTAATTTGATCTCTGAACTCTTTTCGTTGTTCTGTATCACATAGCTAAGCGTGATTGTAACACAGATATAACACGTTCTTATACTTTTAGTATAAGAGAAAGCTATTTTTTTTTATCTCTGTTTGGAGAAATTGCAACATTTTATTTGTTTAATACTGAAAAAAATTAACCTTTAAATTCAAAATTGTAAAAATAACATTAAGATATGTTGTTTTTTCGTTTAATCAACTAGCATTGCTTTCGTTTCGTGTATGAATGTGGGAGTGTATGCTACTCCACATGGAGCCAACTCTTCATATCGCGATATGGCGTGCTGTCTCGGGCTAAGTGTTAGGCCCCTTAGAAAAAAAGGTAGAGAAACCTCGCGGCGCATGCAGAAGCTGCCGTTGGGCCGAAACAGTCCAATCAGCCGCACGATAGCGATGCGGAGCCGTATGCAGTTAGTTGTTTTTCCAACCGGCAAGCTAGCGGGTCGCGGAAAAAGAGCAACCGCGAGTGAAAATCTCGACCGACCGCGCAAGGGGCGTGTGGACAGAGACCGACCGGGTCTCCGGCCAGATCTCTCCGCCGTCAGAGACCGACGGGCGAAGGAAAGCGATACGGTTGCCGCGCGGTGGCAATAAAAAATAATAAATCCGTGTGAATTGGGGTATGTTATAAAATGGAGGCGATTGTTTTCCCCTCGACGGCGGGCGGCTTCGCGTGGTAACGGATGGGCGCGATGGGTGGGGGAGTGTTTTCCCGCGGACAGCCGACGAACGATACCGTAGCGGATTTCCCGGAGGTTGACTGCTACTTTCGAAATTCTAGCCGCGCCGTTCTGAGCCAAAGCCATTGCGGGACGGGCGCCGTTGGCAAACGGTGGTCTGTTCTGACGAATGGAGCCCGCGGCGTGTGGCAATGAGTTTCGCTTCGGATTTCCCTCTGTTTTCTGCCGTCTCATTCCGCTCGTTTAATTTTCTCGCTGCAAAGCAAACCTCCGGTATGTGCAGCGCGCTGTTGCACCTTCCGTTGTGCAAGGTTCGCGGGCGGAAATGTTGCGAGTGGAATAATTAATCTCTTTTTTTGTGTGCACTTTTTGCTTCTTCTTGTTTTGATCTTACACCTCCGGAGGGCGAAAACGCTTTCGGTGGTGTTTTTCCAGCCTCAATCGTTGACCGAGCTGACAGAGTTGACAGGTGGACGATGTTTGGTGGTAATGTTTTAAACATTTTCAACGAAATTATTTTCGTCACTCACTCATTACATTTGCGATTTATTTTGCACGATTTAATGCTTTTTTATGTATGACATGCAGCTCTTTTTCGTTTAAACAATTTTAAAAACAAAAGATACCGCATACATGAGACTTACAATCATTCTAGCGTTTTTCAACAAGACGATCAAAAACACCTTCAGAAAACTAAAAACTATGTGGATCATCGAACAATCCGACCAAGCTTTCAACAACTCAGCACCCGGAGCCGTTCGGTGGGAAACCCGGCCGCCGGATGTTTCACTTTGTTCCGCAACAAATTGCTAAATGGAAAACACGATCGTTTGGCGTTACATTCTTCCCAATGAGGGTCACCTTTCAAAGGTTTAATTTTTCACATTTAAGTTTTGCTCCATTGTACATTATCTATTGATCAGCTGGAGCGAATCCTTTCGGGCTGGGGGGAAAAAAGAACCGTTTCTTGAGCGAATTCTAGTAGTTCGGTCACGGTTAACCGTTTTCAAGGGATCGTGCGGGAAAATGGGAAATAAAAACCATTCCATAATGGCGGTCCGTTTCCTCCCAGCGAGCTCGTCAACCTGCACGATCACGACCCGCTCGATCAAGTGAGTCGATTTTCCGTCCGCAACCCGAAGGATTACTCAATCAATGGCCGCACGAGAGATTGGCAGATTTTGGCATGCAGCGTGCTATTTTAATTAATTTAGCAATGCCTGTTCCGATGGCTGGATGACGCCATCGTTCGTGCTGTCGGAGTGCATACACACGCACACACAGCACGATGTACCAATTTGCCTGACCCAGCGTGGAATGTAGCTTTCAACCGGTTCACGATCCGATCCTCAGGAGCTGTCAAACCAGTAAAAAACAGAGAATACTAAAAACAAGTAATCGAGCGAAGTGTGTAGACGACGGAAGCTGAAGGTGAGAAGTGAAACATCGGTGCGAATAATGTCCACTGGAAAGTGGAGAGAAAAACACAACCCCGCGGAAAAGGGATCGACGTTAGCTATCCAAGATGGCGCCCATGGGGTTGGCGATTTGAATTTCAAAGTATCGTTCCGCCACGGTACGCGAAAAGCGGAGGAAGGAAAAGCTGCTTCTTGAGGGCACGATTTCCGCCGACCGGGGAGTACCGTTCTCGTCTCCCAATTCCCCCATCGGCACCGACGACTCTTTGATCTACTCCGATGCACCGTGATTCCGCTCCAGATAGTTGATGATCCGAACGTTTCGTTGCTTCTGGTCAGCCGTTACATTTGGATGGTTTTTTTTCTCCACGAAGCGTTTCGTTCGCTTCAACTCCGCGTGACCGACTGACTGGTGTCCAGGCCTGGCCATCCGGCGTCATTGCAAGATGTGCCAATCTCCAGGCGATTGGTGAAGTCCCGATCGTCGTCATGCAGAAGAGCCGTCAAACAAACCGACACCAACGGTCGGTAAAGGCAATTTGTAGCGATATTTGATGAATTAGCCGCTCCGGCGAACGCCAGCAGTTCTAGTCTGGGATGCTTCCACCCCCGCCTAGGTGTCCATTGGCCAGTCCGGGCCTACTGCTTCCATCGTGCATAATGACATGCAATCGGTTTAGATTGTTTCCCCCGCAACACTAGAGGTGGACGGAAAATGGAATTGAAATGTCCCGCGCGCGAACGAAAGCGTGACTCACTCGAGCGATTTCGCATGCGGGGAAAGATTTCGATCCTAGGGCCTGCGGGTGCCCTAACCTCGATTAACCTTGCGACATCCTGCACCCGACTCGTAATTGCCGACCCAGGGAGTGGGTGAGGTGTGGAGTGAACCTACCGGACCTTTCTTCGCACGCAATAAATCTTGGCCACATTGGAAGGCAGTCCCATGCGAAGTCGAGTGCACAGAGCCAAGCCACGCCAGGTCGACTTGTTTGTCTAGCCTGGTCTAGTGTCTATAGGCCGCTTTTTTTCCCCACACGAGGGCGAAGGCTCGAACGGGTGGCTTCGATTTGCATATGTTTACATCGATTTTTGGACGGTGTTGAACGTTCGCCACCGTGCGCCAAGTTGAGTATTATGGAAATAAAAATGTACTAACCTTATCGATCGATGTTCGGTGCGACGACATTGCAAAAATGCAAATCAAACCGCGGTGCGAGATTATCGCACATCCATAGAGAAGGTTTACCATTCGAGAGTGTAGTGAAAGAAAGGCATACTACTAAAATCCGTTGATAGAACTTTGAGTCAAGTTTTGTAATAAAACAGATCAGGCATAATACAAACTGTAACTGTAACTCATTACCTCAAGAGTTTAAACAAATTTGAACGAACAAAAGAAAGAACGAAACTCTTTCAAATTGCTTCTTATACTCGACGGAAAATTTACTAAAAGCTAAAATGTTAAAGTACTTGTATCGCCATTTTGTTTGGTCTTTAGTTTTAGTATTGCGAGTTTTCATACTAAAACCCATAGACAATAGGTTC
Organism: Anopheles coustani; assembly: GCF_943734705.1. Classification (NCBI taxonomy): domain Eukaryota; kingdom Metazoa; phylum Arthropoda; class Insecta; order Diptera; family Culicidae; genus Anopheles; species Anopheles coustani. The sequence goes on along the minus strand of NC_071288.1, from coordinate 82,187,834 downwards.
AGGGCTTATTCTAATCAATATAACTCAATCCTTTAACTCTTAAAGGCACAATATTCCTTCTTAAACAAACATCAGTTTCAGTCTACTAAAATTGAAGTTAAAAAAGTTGAAGTAGATTGCTAATTTTCCAATCTCATATTTTTACGGTTTCCAGCTTTGAAAAATCGAAATTTCAAAATCAACGAACCTTTAAAAGAAGCTTTTCTTGTTGTTCGGTTTCATTAATTGAAAAGATTCTAAATTTGATTAATCGAATTCTAACATTTTATTTAATGAATAAGCCCCTTCGAAGCCTCTGTTTTCTTCCAATTTCAAACGATTAAAAAGCTGCTCGAATGTCTCTTTGACTTGGGACATCATTAAAAATGAATTAGCTGTGGGGTTTACTGTATAACAGAGATTCCCCTATTTCACGTGAACTAAAAGTACAGATTCAAACTCTCTTCTTTTTAAGTTTCTGTTGTTTCTGGGATTTCGTAGAGAAGTTAAGAAATATCAGAAATGTACACCACCTGTGTTAGTAGAATAAGTGTCAACAATAATCCTTTGAACTTTGAAAAAGATTTTTAATGAAGATGATCAAAAACAAACTTAGTAAAACCCTTGTTTCACATGGATAATTAAACTGTTAATCAGGAAAAAATGAACCGTAAAATCCAAATTGCCACCCTCAACGTCGGTTCTCTGTTATTAGTGGGCATATGCAACTCATCGAAGATCGTCGATCAAACCCACCATCTTTAACCTGAAGCGGACAGTCATGCCTGACTCGCACTTCCCGATTGCACACTGTACGTGCTCATAACCGCGGGATGGCGGAAAATCCATCCCATCCATTACTCATCGCAATATGATGATTGCCGGTGACTGTTCACTTATCTGATACAGTGACGATGGAGCCGATGCGTTCGGAAAAGGGGTTATATTTGTTGTACGCTACAAAATCTGAAGAAGGTGTTTATAAATTTTTAATGTAATTTTATTGAAAACAAACTAAGATCAAACGTTTAAAAATACGCCAATCGACTTAAAAATCACTCGCAAAGGTGTATTTTAAATCTAAAAACCCATGTGAAGTTTCAGAGTAAAAAATGATGGACCTCCGTCAGGCAATAAATAACCACATCTCCTCCGTAACCGTCCATTATGTATCCACCGGCGTTCATTTAACCCATTCCGGCGTGTCATCGCAAGCCTTTTTTCCAACTCTTCATCCCACGACCATCGACGACGATGACGAGCATGGATGATCGCTTCCCCAACCGGTCAGCTTCATCTTCTGAGCGACTTCACCGCCACACTGCTTCCGCGTGTCCAGCGCTCTGCCGTTCGGCCCGGTATAGCGGTCGAGAAAAGAAAACAAAATGGCGTCCCGCCAAGGTGGAAGATTGATGGAGCAACGATGGTCTCAGTCGCGCACGCGGCTCATTTCTCCCACCCCACTGTCGTGGGGATCGTGGTTCGGACGGTTCGAGCTATCGAATCAAATCGATGGTGGTGTTCGTCCAGCGAACCCCAGATCTCCCGGAGAAGCTAATTGGAGCCCGAATGGAGAAATCGCAAAAGGCAAGAAATCCAAAACACCTACTTTCTGCCGGTAAGCGTGGTGTAGCGAAGCCAAAGTTGGCCTTCTTTTTCTCGAACGGTGCTCAACAACTTCCCTTTTTCTTCCAACAATGTCGGTTCTCTTCAACAACGCCACTTGTGTGACTCACTCAATCAAACGTCAATTCGTCGATCGCGAGCTGCTGACGTGACAATCACACTTATCGCACCCCTTGACACATTACAGCGAGTAAAACACGGGAAACGATGTGTCGTATGATGCCTGATAATAATGTGATTATACATCATGTAATTTATTCTCAAAAAAATATAAACAAACAGAAGAATTAATTGCAGTCTCATTAGACTTCTCATTAGAACGACAATATCGAACAATCGTAATGCCTCGTTTAATTGGATTTACTCACAATAAAACGATGCTTTTATTCTGTTGTCTTTTCATGTTCCTATACTTATTTAGTAACCGCTTTCCGAAATTGTGAAGTGCAATAACGTTGCATAACATTAGGGATAACATAGACACATGTGAAATAGAGGCAATTTTACCGTTCATATATTATTGAACCCCTCAATGTAGGCAATATATCATGCACCTACCGAACCAGGGATGCACCTACCAAACCTTCACGAGTTGATCGTGATTTTGAATTATATTCCATTTCTTTCCCCTTAAATTGTGAAACTATAGAATGCGCAATATTTCTGCTTGATTAATTGGTTATCATTCCGGTTTTAATTTCGTTACTTCGCTCCCGTACAAGCACACCGAACCGGTGTTATGGTTTGCACGGGCAGGTATCAAAACGGTGTATTACAAAACGGAAACAAAATTCGATGAAATAATGATGAACATAATTGAACTACACTGGAGACGAACAACAGGGTCGTAGAATCGAAACTAAAAACAGCCACACATAACCTCTCAACGACTCACAGTCAAAATGCGTCTAATGCCTAAAACCTAAAGAGTGTGTTGGTTCTTTACTCGTCAATAACAATTTGTTAAATAAATGTTGCCAAATAATCGGTTAAGCGTATATCCGTCGATTGATTGACTAAATTGGGAAAAAATGGGAAAAGACTAGATTTTATTCGCTGGATTGAAGAAAGAAAGCGCCGCACGTTAATAACGATTAATTGGATGCTGCAAGCGTGGCAAAATGGAGAGAGAGTGATTTCAAAAGGTTTTTAAACGTCGTCGATCCCTATGCATGAACCTTGTTTAGCATTCTTACGTCTATCGCAAATCGCATTTTATGATAATCTTTGGCATTAACGAGCACTGCTGTGGTACGAATGAAATAAATTAATTATGGCAGGGCGCAGCAATATCCTTAGTCGGAGTTAGTCGACAACAGGCGATAAACTACCGCTTCGCTTGTGATAGGACGCATCGATCACTAACGTTTCGGAATGGACGTGCTGTGAGGTGGCACTTGCCGTCGATGTACGCCGGCTTCGCCTCAACCGATGGTGCGTCGTTACGATCGGCGGAGTGCTTCGGTGATGGGGCGACTCGCAGATGTCGACCGTTTCCATTTGCATGCTGCTGCGCGTGGATGAAGTGCGCAACAGAGATGATCCCTCGTCCACGCAGTGCACCTGAGGCGGTGTGTCACGTGTCGACGTGACGATCGGTGGCAGTATCATACCGGGCAGTTCCCCATCCTGTAGTGGAGCGTGCTGCTGCTCCTGCTGTAGCTCGCCCGGGAGATAGTCTTTCCAGCTTCGGAAGAGATAGCGGGTAAATTTGCGTAATTGTCGGAATTTACAGTAGGTCGCACCTTCGGCCGATTGTAGCTGCTGCGTCTGGATGAGAAAGCCCTTCTCTTTGAAAGTTTTCTCCAGCGATTCGCGCTGCGTCGCCCGGCGGCTCTTCCGTCGACGCCGCTCGGAGGCCGCAGTGTTCGGGTGCAGTCGAATCGAGGGGCTGCCGGTGGAGGGTGACGGTGACGTCGGATCGCCCGCGAGCGATCCTGCCGGACCTGGCGGTTGCGGTGACGTTGGAAATTCCGGAATTTGCAACAAATCGTTGCTCAGTCCAAGCGACGGTGGTGGCAGATCGCACGAAATGCGCTCACCGGACGCATTAAGGAACGCACCGGTCGTGCTGGTGGCGTTGATGCTGCTCTGCTGAAGGCTTTCTCGTGGGAAGAACTCATAGCCACGCATCGATTTGTCACCCGTGCCAGAGTAGTACCGAAAGTTGCCGCCCGAATCGACGCTCAGTATTTTCTTCTCCTGCAGGCACGGTTTGGCTCCACCGGTGAATTTGAACTTGCAGATGCTCACCTCCGTGGCCGGATTGGAGCTGTTCTCTGCCGGGACCGGTGGTATGAAAATGGCCGATCGCTTACGTTTCTGCGCCGGAGGAGACCGTTGATTGCCGCTGCTTGGGCCGGATTGCTTGTCGTTTTTCATCAACTGCGAAATATGCTTCGGAACCAGCATCGGATGTTGTTGTTCAGCTTTCAACCCACTCGGAGATATCGGTGGAGACGAGGCGGTCGATGAAGGTGCTCCCACACGGCCACTTCGCCCAGGACGAACTTGCTCGTCGGAAGTTTTGCTTGAATCTTCTCCAGATGCCGCTGCTACTGGATAGTACATTGAGATGGGATGGGCAAAGAGACTACTGCTTGCCGGGTTCGTTGACCAGTACATACACCCCGGGGGAGTATCGGCTGTGGACGGAGTCTCTGTTGTGCTTCCCGACGAAGATTGTAACGTCGGGAGAGACAACTTCATATTTGCCGCCAGTGCCTGGTCGGTGCAGATATCCGATGCGGTAATAATTGGTGTTGGGCAGGACGAGGCAAACACCTCGTCCGGATCCTCTTCCGAACTCGAAAGACTAAACGATTCACCTCCGAGAACGCCATTGCTCACACTCCCACCCGAATCGCGCACACACAGATTCAACGGTTCCTCCTTTCGCCGACCTTTGACCGGGCTATCGTCCTTCGGTTCGGATGGTTCCGATTCTCCGCTCGGTTTGCTTTTCCTCTCATCGCACGACGTCAGGCGTCGTTCGAGTAGGCTTGCGACGGATTTGGAGCACCCCTTCGTGATCGCACCCGACTTTTCCGGCCCCAGCTCTCGGTTAGGAGTGCCGGGGAGGATCGTTCCGTAGTTCTTGTAGATCAAATGGCATATATCGGCTTTCTTCGGTTTGCGGCCGCGCCGTGGTTTGGAGTTATCCAACGTAATCTCGCCCATGTACGGCAGATCGGTGTAGTTGACCACACGTTTCGGTGGAGATCCGCTCTGATTGGTGACACCGCTGTCGGCCACACCCGGAGGAGTAGCTTGTGAAGGCGATTGCACCATTTGGGCCGGTTCGTCCTTGAGTGGAGCCAGCGAAACGCCCTCCTTCTGCAGCTCCAGGATCTTCTGCAGCCAGCTGCGCACAGATTCGTTCGCTCGCTCCTCTCGTTCCTGGGCAGCCTGACGCTCCATCATGGCCTTCCTTGTTTGCTGGGCCGTCTGCTGCTTATTCTGTCGGGCCGGACGACTCGATTGACTGTGCTGGGCTGATTCTTTGCGCTGCAGACTGTTCTGCGTTGCCTCATAGTGGTCGAGGTACTCCTGCGGCAGTGCCTGGTGATGGAAGCGCAGCTTGAGCGGTCCCTTTCGGCGCGCCCTAGGTGCCGCCCCACCGTTCGTACGTTTCTGCTGCTGTTGCTGCTGCGGCTGCTGCTGCTGCTGTGGCACCACTCGCTGCCCCCTTTGCTGCGGAGGCTGATGCCCGTTGAGGTGCTGCACGATGGTGGCGTTAGCCTTCGGTGGCGTCGGCAAGGGCGACAGTGTCGTTTCACGTAGCTCCGGTGACAGGACGACGCTCGGGTGACGGTGCTTCGGTGGTGGTGTTGTTGGCGACGGACACATGGACTGGCTGACCGTGGGCACACTAAGTTCATTATCGTGCGGATTGTCGTTGGTACCACCGGAGATCAGCGGATCATCAGAGCTGCGCCTACAAGTAACCAAACAAACCCTCACAATGAACATCTACAAGGAATAAACAACCTATTGATAAACTGTTAATGCGATGATACCTACAGAAATCTACTCCCGATGTTGGTTCCGGTGTGCCAAGGGTAGAGATCACGTTCCGAGTCTTCCAACTTGCTGCCATCCGCCGGCTCCAGAAGGTCCGGTATGTGGGTTAATTTTATTTCATCGATACCACTCACGAGTCCCACACTTCCACTTCCGGACGGATGGAGATGAATAGGCTGGCTTCCAGTGTGGTGATGCTGATCGTGTGACTGCTGTGAATGCGGATGCCCAAGAAGGTCCTTGTCGCCGCTTACAACACCCGAGCCTAGTAGTCCTAGATCATCCTTGGAGAAGTCTTGCATACCTCCTCCAACTATGTAGAAAGGAAAGGAAAGGACGGAGAAGCACTCAATTAACAACTTACACTCCTCCAAAAATAAATCTGAGCATTTTCTTCTTCACAATCGATTTGTTACAGCCCCAACCTCTCCCTCCCGCCTCCCGCCTTGCACCATCTGAAGTTCTTCCTGTCTGCCCATTTTGGAACTGCGAATGGCAAAACGCGCGAACCAACCAACCACCAAGAGTCGGACCAATTCTTACCACATACGAAAATAGGACCGCGGGAGCGCTCGCAATCGGGAAAACGTTTTCTCACGATGCACACACATTTTCCATGCGTTTGCCGCCCGTCTATGGAGCACGCCGGGCTGATTCATCGGGACAAAAATAACTGCACCGCCGAATGAATGCCTGCTGGCCTGCCGGCCGCTGGTGGGAGCACCAAATTCATATTTCCATATCGCGATAAATATCGCCAGCGCTCTCCCGACCGGAGGAACAGTACGGTGTATGGAACAGGGGAGCCGTTTGGAAGTTCTCGACCTAGTTGAACGAACACGTGTTGATTTTGAAGGAAAATCGTTCACACTCTCTTTGGAGTACGGTGTGTTTTCAACGGACACGTTAAATTTCCTATAACTTCATTTCTACAAACAAACCACTAAAACGCTTGCCAGTAAATCCAATATTATATGAACCGATAATTATCCAGATATCTGTTAATTTACAGAAGACCTCTTGATGAAATATAATTGTGAACAATTTACCATCACCAAACACTCAAGCATCTATCCAGTTTGTATATCGTTCGAACCAAGTTAAAATTTGTGAACTCTTCAATTCTTTATTTGGAATGGAAAGGAAATGTGTCTGCTATAGCTTTGTCTAAGGTATTCAGGCAAAATTTTATTTGACCCCTAAATTATTGACACACAAAAGTTCCATAACAAAGGATTAATAATGACAGAGAAAAATTGTCATGTTTATTATCGTGTCCTTTGACTATCATAAAATTTGACCCAATATAGAGATAAATAAGTTTAAAACTTTCGTTACAGTAAAAACTAAAATATTTGGTAGAGTGTGATCTAGCCTGAAGCAATGTTTATAGCTGCACATTTATGTTTTGCACTATTTCAAATCTCACACTGCACTTGCCGAAACATCGGTCCGCCGGTGGCCGTTTTTCGGACCAAGCTCACACAAATTCACCACCACTAACACACCGGCACGGAAGCAGCGGCGCATTGAACAGAGCATTGGCATCTCACGGCAGGTCCGCAAATCTTGGCAACCGTACGCACCACCGAATCGGCTCGGCCAAAACACACCCTCTTCTCCCCTCCCCTGGTGGTCAACTCCCACAGGTTCTTCCCTCGGGCCGCACAGGCACTGGTCTCGGCCTGGGGTCCGGAAATTCTATATTCAGCGATTTTTGTAACGCCCCAAAAAAATGTAGCAACTCGCGGAGTGCTTGCATATATCGCTCGGGCCGAGCATAACGAAGTCCGCGGGACACAATCGGCCAGTGCAGTGGGTTTGGGACGTGACAAGGCGTGTTTTTATGGACGTCCCACCGCCTGGCACTTCCACCACCAGGAACCAAAGCACGCCAGCTTGGAAAACTGAACACAACTCATTATTTTCGGCCACGGGCGGCAGAAGCAGCAGCTCCACATTCGGGTTTTTAATGGCTACCATTTTCCCATGTTCTCGGTGGTTTCAGCATTGGCAGCCTCGTCCCTCCCTGTATACCACACTTCACCCGTGATCGTGAGGCTGGTCAGTCGAGAAGTTTTCGAGTTCGCCTAAAGCGAAAGCTAAATATAGCGAATATGTGGACACGAAGGTAGGCGAAACAAGGGCATGGGTGTGGAAGGCATAGAACCACACCGTTTTTTACCCGAAAACAGCAATTCTGGGAGCATTTCCGAAACGATCATGTAGTGGCCGTGGTTCCGGTGCGGATCATAACACCTTTCTTATTTAATCCTTTTCCACTCTCTTTGTTTCACTCTATTTTTTCTATCTTTCTGATCGTTTTTCGTTTTCATTCACTTTTCCATTTCTTTTTTATTAGACCAAACACACACAAAGGACGTCGATCCTTGATCGTCTTTAAAGAGAAAACTTTTCCATCCAAATATGGCACTGCTTGGGGTTTTCTTTCGCCACGGATTCGGTCGCGTGGCCCGCGGCTCAAACTGACAGTTTCACGCACGACCGCACGAGCGCACAGACGAGCGTCGCACGATAAACGTCTCAAAACGGTCGCGTTCGGAGCATGACTAGATTGAGCTGAAAAATCACCGCCAGACCGCGGCCAGTCCGCCCGGCGATAGGCCGGAAAGGGATCAAAATAATAATAGTATAGAAGATTTGGTACGGCACACACAAGAACCACTTGCACACACACGCACACCTGTAAACCCGGGTGTGATTTGGTCGGGTGGCCGGTTTGGTCCTGTTTATGGGTCGATATGGTCCCAGCATGCGTACGAACACGAACGAATATTTGTTTTCAACACACATAAAAACTAGGGAAAAAAAACATTCACACCAAACACTGCGCAAATCGACCTGCGCACGCCGGTTTTCCCGACCCATTTTCCGACTTCTCGCCCGTTTTGCGCCATCGTTTCGCCGGTTCATTCATTCCACAAACCGAGTGCACCGCACGGCAAGGCCCTTTTCCACCGGGAGGTGCCCTTTTCCAACGGGGCGGGGGTATGAAATTTACACCGGGAAAAACAGACAAACCACCCACCCAAACGGGGACGGTTTTTCCCTTTCGACCTAGTTCTCCGCGTAACTCTCTCACATACACAAACTCTCTCTCTCTCTCCCTATTTCTTGCTACGTTCAACTACGCTACCGCCGTAAAAGGAAATTTTCCGACGGACGGATCGGGCCGTTGATCGGATTTTCCACCGAGTTTCCTTCACTCGCCACTTGAGCCGAGCGTTGGCAACAATGTTGATCGATCCTTTGACCCGACGACGGAGCAACGGGGGACGGAAAATGAGAGTACGACTAGCGAAGACACTTTATCGCTTCCGTGCGAAGGAAAACGGTTACATGAGTTTTCCTTTTAATTTCCCTCCCCTCCCCCCCAACGCACTGACGGTGGCGCCGAAACGGTTGCTTAAGACATGCATTAAGATTTCATCTCTGTTTTGGGTGTGTATAGTGTTTCGGGTTGCGAGTGGTGGATTTTATGTTCTCTCCTTCATGTCGTCTTTACACATCGGAACGCTCGGGTCTTTTCTGTTATGCTCCGTTCACAACGAAAATAAAATTACCTCCACCGGACCGCGAAGGCGATCGGGTCGGCGCCGTATGTGGGCTTTGCTATTTTTACTTATCTGTTTTCCCGATAGAATATGCCTCTTGCGGTTCATATCTGAACCGGCCTTAGGTGCAGATAAATTATGGGCATTCCTAGTAAATACTACCTATTGGTTTTCTTTGGCAACCTTTTAAGCCAGGGCTAATCAGAAATTATGGTCATACCTTCTACTGTCTCCTTTGATGCGCGCTCCTCAGTTTATTTTCATTCGATAAATTAATTAAATAAATTATTAAATAAGACCTTTAAGAAAAGTTTCATTTGCAGTTTAACCAAACTTACTCTAGCTTTTATGATACAATAAATTACTTGACTTTGCCTTCGACATTCGTATTGGTTAAAATTATACTTCTTACAACTCAGCCCTTATTTAGCTCAGCGTCCTTATTTTTACATAAGAACATGATCTTGTTTTTTTTTTAACTTTGTACAGTCAAACGATTTTGTAGACAGAGATTCAAAACAATCAGCAAATAGTTCTACAGAGCTCGTAAATTTCAAACCATACAAAAACATAACCATAAAAGGGTTATTCGATTGTGTGAAAAACCATCCACCAACCCGGGATTCACAGAGAATGTTAAAATAAATCCACTCGTTGAGAGTCAGCAACACTACAACGACATCCGATCTCCGATGCGCACCGGTTTGACCATTTATGGTATTCGTAGGGACGTAAACGAAGATTGTTTTCTCCCCGAGCGTTCGGTTTGCTTTTCCCATACTTCTTGCCCTCGCCCTCGCTGGCGTCTTCACGGAAGCAAATCGATCCGAATGAAGAGCAAGAACCCGCGGCGGCGCTTTCTCTCAACGGAGAACCCGTCCGTCGCCGACACGTCGTGGGGTGTCAATTCTCGCGTACTAAAATTAGTCCATTAGAGAGCATGTTGTGCGAGCACGGGTCGGTTGCCAAAACGGTTGATGGATGTGATTCATCTTGTAAACACAAGCTAGTCCTCCAACCTCCGCCAACGCAGTGTTGTTTCGTGCGTTTTCAGGCGGCAGATAGAGGCCGATGAACGAAGCGATCGCGCCCTGTTGAGCCGTTGGGTAGGGGGCGCTTCGTGGTTTTTGGGGGAGGTTTGGGGCGCGCGGAAGTGCTCGAAGCCTATCACCAAAGGCGAGTTTTCTGACGGATTGACATGTTTTACCATGTTGACAATACCACGGCTGGGAGCTTTTTAGTGTTACGGTAGAAATGAACATAGGACGGTTGTACTTAGCAAATGTTTTGATTTGAAACAAAAAAGTTATACTTTTTTTTGTTGAGAAAATTTGCAAATGCTCACTCAACTAACGAAACATTTCTTTTCCGGTAAATCCACGTTTTGGCTGATGAATAAAGATGAATTGAAAAAGTTATGGGTAAAAGTAACTGTTCTGAAAAGTATTTTGTTAGATTTCTTGAAAAGAACTCAAAGAATTTGTATATTCTGTCTTAGAGTAACTTGGCCAAGTATCATTTATTTAATAAAACAATCGTTTTGAATTTGATATAAATTCAGAAATTGGAACACATCAAACTTAGAAACTAATAAAAGTTATCCCCAAGATACAAAAAGAAGTGTTATACACAATGTGTTATGTACAAAAAGAAATACGGCAACTTTCAAACAAAACTAAAACAACTTCAAATAATTTTCAAAACTTCACAATAAAATCAAAATCAACCACACTTTTATGAAAAAAGATGTATAATTAATTTTGTCATTTTTTAGTACAACCCCTCAAAAAAAACAAAAAAAAATTAGCTTCGATTTATAAAGTGGCTGTTGACTTTGTTTTGTATCGCAATAAAATTAAAATATCACATCAAAAGAGGTTGGCGCCACTCGAAACAATCGACCCCATTGACCCCCTTCTGGGAGTCCAATTGCGCCAACGTTGTAGAAACCTGCGCAAGAATGAGATCAGAAATCTCAATCACACTCAGCCCACCTAATGCACGCCGTGGCGGTACGTGTGTCACCTCTTCCGGCCCCGATGGTGTTGGGTGTCGCTCTTTTTTTTTTCTTTCTTCCATTTGCTGCCATTTTAACTAGCGGTGGTTCGAGATAAACCCTTTTATGACACACTTTTACGACGCTCTCCCACGAGTCCTTGCGCCAACGGCGTGCCAACTATTGGCCCCCTTTGAAGCAACACACCTAAGCGCCACCGCTGAGGACTTGCTGCTCTTCGACAGGTACACAACGGCGGACGCTCGGTCCACGGATCTGCAGGAACGTCCCGGGTTGTGGGAGTTCGCGCCGCTCGAAATCCGGTGTTCCCGAGCAGTAAATGTCACAACAAGTCACAATTTTGGCCGGCCGTGTGAAACACTGACGCCGCCGTTTCCGGCTGTCGCTGTCAATATCGGTCGCACTATTGATGAGCGTTAATAGAGGAGAAAACAAAATATGGGGGAAAATATAGCTCCAACGCTAGGCAGAAAAAAGGAGGCCCGGTAATGAACCCAATCGAGCGGCGTTTCCTCCGCAGGACAAGCCATTCTTTGGCTCTCTTTATGTCCGACGGCCAATAAAACCACACCTTTTGTGGGGTGGGTTTTGGGCAGCGGACCCACGTGTGTCGGTAGGACATGTCCATCGAATCATCCGATCAACAATGATCCGCCTGATCGACAAAACAGCATCTGCTCGCTCCGCGCCGTGTCGTTGCGTCGCGGGATCCATTAAACATCAAACCTCCTCGTTGCTGCCCATAGATAAGCCCAAAGACGATGACGACGTCTGGCCATCAGGTCCGTCGATGGACGAAATAACCGAACCGAACCCCGTCCCGCCGAACAGAAATTTGAAAGTGCTTCAAACGCCTTGTCAGCCACGGTGGGGAAGGCAGGTGAGGCCAATTCAACATCCAAGCCACCCACACACGGCCCGGGACGCGCATAAAAACTGCTCACCTCTCTAATGTTTATTACGACGGTTGTGTGACTGCGCGGCCCGAAAAGGCATTAAATGGTTTCGGCTCTCTATGAATATTGAACGACACTCTTCGCGTGCGCCTTTCGAACAACCGCTCCACCGTAAAACCCGTAGGACGTTCCAAGTGCTGGCGAAGTGAAGTGACAAAAAATTAGGCGACGGCTCCCGCCTCCCCAGCAGCTCGAGCCCGGTCTCCCTCCCCGCCAAACCGGTGGCTTGCAGGTGACTTGGAGTAGTTGTTTATTTTTGTAAGGCGATTCGACCTCATGCTGGCCCACATCCACTTGTTGCGCCCCTGGCGTTGCCGATGACCGATTGTAGAGCACTTGCTGTTGGGGAAGAGTTTGTTTGCAAGTAACACCTACCGACGTACCAGGCGTCTGCTTTTCTGTTCAGTAATGGGTCATCCATTGGTTGCACGCGCATTAGCCCCTAACCCTCTTCCGGAGCGATGAAGATACAACCAGTTGAAAGCCGAGGGTAACAAACGGTTGGCTAAGCGGATAAGCGGTCGAGTCCTGCGCACCCCTTTAGAGACCCGGTTCGGCTTTTGGTTATTGATTTTCGACCGATTTGGGGTGACGGAGGACAGGGAGAAGGAGGGCGGAAAGGTGTTCAAAGTGAGTGCTTCTCCATTCTGATGTTCGTCAATTTTTCAGGCTTAAGCCGATGGTAAAGCCGTGCTCTGGGGCGCAATAATGGACGATTTGTGCGATCAAATGCGCGAGCGCGCACCGGAATCGATTCCGTGTGATTCGACAGCGCCAACTAAACTGTTTTTTGCCTTTTTTTCTCGAGCGGTTTGGAGAGGACGATTCATAAATATGGCTAAACATTTCCATAAGCTTATGGGGGAGAGCAGAGGAGAACTAGTCGCGAATAAGATGTCCGCTGAGGATGTGTAGACATGGAACAAGAAACATCAGAATTAGCATGTTTTTTTTATAATTTATCTACGTTTTTGGCTCATTGATGAATACGGGGTTTTTCGTTTGCTCGTTTTGTAAAATGTTTGCACCGACACCAACACCTCCCTCGCAGAGTTCGAAAAACGAAAGGAAGAGCGACGCCGCCGAACCGACGGCGAACCGATGCAAAATGCCGAATTTGTAAACGATTTTACGATTCAATATTGCCAATCAAACGTAACGTATTTTGGTAGGAAATCCTACACAAGTTATTAAATCGATGACGCATTGCGCAACGCCCCAAAGTGGCAGCGCTAGTTTATCTGTTTTCGAGGTTTCGGTTTTTTTTTTCATTGCAAAATCCATTGATAGTTTGGAAATAGTTTACAGAATAAATTTATTCCAACCCAGTATCCGTTTATGGTGGAGAAGAAATATTCGCCCGTGGCATAGTCGAAGCTTTTAACATATTGATGAAATCACTTTCTACGCTTCGTGTGGAGAAAAACGAGCAAGGAACGAAAGGTGGAAAAAGGTGTGTTTTAGGAAAAAGATTTTTAACATAATCACAAACTACTAGCATATAAAATATAAAAACTTCTTGTTCAGTGAATTGCTATTTAAAGTTTCGAAAATAAATTAACATTGTTAGGATCAACACTATGGAAAATCACATAAATCAAATAACTTAGCAGAAGAAAAGACTTAGGCACAAGCGAAAAGCAATCACAGAGGATACATTTTGATTTTGTATTGGAACATGAACATGTAGGTGTTGTAGGAGGTTGGAGTTTTGTTAAAAGCAGAGATTGAGAAACTTACCAACTCCAGTTAGCATGAATTATTTATCATTTTGTTGCATATGATAATGATTTGAGAATGGCAGAATTTTCTTAAGACATTTATGAGCAATATCAAAGTGAGCCTTCACGAAAAAGATCAGTCAACTCTCTTTTCCTTGTGCACAGTGGTTAGCACAATTTTCAACAGTAAGAAATCGTGAAACCACTCTCGGGAGTGCAGCCGGAATCTCCCTTATCCTACATATGGAGGGAAGTTACCACTTTGAACGATTGGAAAATAAGCAAACCTTATCCATGAAACAGTTGGTCGCGTCGAACAAATCATCAATGGATGAATTTGAGGCGCCTTCCACGTGATTGCTCAATAACGACTGATGCACCTCCTACAGAACGGTCATCTTCAAATTTTCACTTTTATGCGCGCGTAGCTCAAAGCTATGTTCTCTCATTCGTTTTTAAAATTTACATTTACTTTTGCTACACAAAAATTTGATCATCATCATCTGTGAAATCTACAACAAACATTAAATGTTGACAATACACAACTACAAAACATTTCACATTCTACTTCTACTTTTACTGTTCTACTTAACAACCTGCTTAACGTACATGACACACAAGCGCTTGGACTCGCGATCGTTTGCAGCCTCGACAATTTCTTCTCGCATGCTGTTATACCATTGTATCCCTTTAGTAAACAACGATTTTTTTAGCAAATATTATCGAAAAGTTTGACTTTCTAGGATCATGAGCCCCTCGAGTGTTGTACCGGTGAACGTCAGAATCCCAAACTACTTTTCCTGACCTCAAAAAAGTGTGCACTAAATATAATCCCGTCGTCCAGAATAACTCCACGATATTTATCCCGGGAGACTCGGACAATTGGCCCCGTGTTAATAGATATGGAAAGGTGGCCGACGCACTCCCTCCTCGACATTACCGTATAGTGTGTTTTACTAATGTTTAATGCGAGTTCCTTGTATTTCAACCAATCATCCAGAGCCACCAAGTCTGTATTTAAAAGAGATTCTGCCTGTTTCACGTCCTTTCGCGATATTAATATTACTGTGTCATCAGCAAACAGATTTATCTCGCAGTGACGTAAGATCTGTTTTATGTCATTAATGTACATGATGCACAAACACTAGCTTGTGAAACCCCAAGGATGTTTTCAGTAGGATCTGAGATAGATTTTTTTTAAATTGTCCTCTTCTACCTGATACCGACTGCTCCCAGGCGAGCAGGTCGTTCTGGTTCTGATATTGCACCAATTGGTCCTTGATAACAACCTGCAGGAAGTTCTTGACAGTGTGAATGAGACTTGTTGATGGGGCAAAATTCTTCCGCTTTGATAGCTGCAGTCAACTTGCAATATTCATCAAAATCAGTTACAAACTTGTTATCGTATTGATCAAGTTGTTTGTGATTCGATGGGTAAACACAATAAACACATTATGTGCAGCATTTTATCAAGCTTATGTAATATTACACACACATAATTATCAAAACAAGTGAAGGTAAACTAGGAACATTTCATAGCAAGACCCCATTTATCACACTATCATTTGTACTAACCTTGACGGCTGCCATGATTGTCATTTGAAATTAGAAATCCAAATCAAGTTTCAGCTCGCTGCTGAATTACGATTCCAGAGCAGGAATGCACCAGCACGATGACTCGATGGCGTGTATATCCGCCCTGTCACCACTAGTTTCGCAGATCACATAACATCCGAGGTCGGTGTTGCTCCGGTTTGAATCATATCAACAGCCGGTCCACAGCTGACTCACACCCTCACGTATTTCATCGGCTTCCGCTATGCGGAAACGTTTCGTTTTCTTCGCGTTTGCCTTCCTCAACGCACAGACACTTGGAACACTTGTCACCACCGTCGGATTCTGTATCATCCACTTAAATACGATCATTCACAAATAAAATTCTCCATCCAGTGGCGCACAAAGTTTTCATCATACCACCAACGTTAGCACTTTTCATTCACTTCGCGGCAAATACCCGGGATGGAAATATGCTGATGAAGCTTGTACATTAAGCAGTCGTTCCCGCCGTATGCGATGAAGGCGGTTCTTGAACGAAATTAAAAGTCGTTTAGCTCCATTAGATCACCATCGACTCATCGAGAGTTGCTGTGCCACCGCCGGACAATTGTCAGCCTATTGATGATAATTAATTTAAATTTAAATTTGTATTCTTTTCCGGATGAGCACCGTTGTTCATCTGTACGTAATCACTCGCTAACCAGTTCGATAGGTCAGGATCGGGTACAAGTCGTCGACCGCGGAATGAATCATCACTTGCACAGATAACGAATGGAACACGATGACAACGACACGGAGAGTAGTATCACGTAAGCGGCACAGCACTTATCAACGGCCGTCGTCCGGTAGTGACCTGCAGCAACCTGCGAGAGATTAGCTGGCCGTTCGTCGACAAGTCCAACACACGACCGTTCGCGAGCAGCGCTTCTAAACAAATGAAGATATTACCAGTTCCGCCCAGCGCTCGAAGTTGCCAAGGCTTCGTTCAGTGCTTGTTGCCGCGCAGCACGATCACTCTCGCGACCGCACGGAGATCGAACATCGAAGCCACTCGACACACGCTTCCAGAACACACAAAACGACCGCACGAAGCTGGTATACATACACACGGTTGGCGCTCGATGACAACCACTACTGGTACGACCGGTCCACAACGTCCCCGGGAACGCTGCTAGACGGTCCGGTCGAAAGGTTGCGTTGGCGGTAAAATTACCCTCAAGCGCGTTCCGCAAGGCAACCCTGCGTGCGGGGCTCCAACCGAACGAGTCCGAACTGAATCCACAAACTCGAGATCTCGAGTGTCGCGTATTATGTCCATTTTCATCGGTACTTTTTACCCATTATTTGTAGCCCTCTCCCCAACCTTCCGGCGGGTTGTGTGTGCGCACGCAGGAGGCCACCTCCTCAGGGAGTCTGGCAGACCGTTGGATACCGGGACTTCTGCGTGCCTCCTACAGGTACTACAGAACAGCCTCCGTGGTGGGTTAAGATAACTCTCGCACAAAGCCACAGTTACACCACTGCGAAACGCTATGGACATTAAAGGAGTCACGCTCAAATCAAACCAAACAAATCCTCCAGCGTTGGAATCAATATTTGTACTCGAGCTTCTTAGGTGAGCTTCGCAGAAGGAGGGTGTCGTGTTGTCACACGATTTTTGTACCTATTTTAGGAAGACCCTATTGTTTGCCTTTCAGCCAGGTCACGTTGTATAATGAGCATCGTTTAAAGTGGAGTAACCAACGGCAACGTCTATCATTGTCCGGAGAGCTTTCGTTTCAAAGAGCCAACGAAAAACACGAAAGCGCATCCGGTTGGCCTGGTAGGGCACAAAATGATCTCATATCGCTAAATAGTGAGATTTTTCAAGAGGTTGTAGCGTGCATTACACTGGAGTGTTGTCCACTTGTTTCGGTGAGCCAATCCTCTTTAATTGTTATTTCGAATGTTACAGCCCCCAAAAGCACGGCTGACTCACTGCCTGGTTTAACGATCCCAAAACGGACGCAGAATGGTATTTAATAAAAAAAGGAAAACAGACAAGCGTAGGATAAGTTCGTGGATGTAAGTCCACCGTGTCCCACTTCTAACCACCGGTCAAGTGATTTCTGCTGTATCGCTGACGAAGACGTATAGGGCGACTTTTATGGTGCATGTTTTACCTCCAAAAAGGAAGCGCGACTATCACAAATATTATCGGATTAATATCTCCAATCGATCATTCGCAGCAAATGGTTCAGTTTAACCGAATCCACGGCTGGGCGAAACAAACCAACCGGTGGGAAGAAGAATGAGGCGCGTTTAAAAGCGACTTAAGGATGGGACCCATCTAGTCGTCCGTAAGCCTTCTGCAAGCAAATACCACACTTGATGCGATTTTCGGCGACACACTTTTCCTAGCAGGTCTGCGCGGTTTTACCTTAACAAAAAAACAAGTCAACCAACCTGTTCGCTCGGGTCCAATTCCGCAGTGACAAAACCGTCCTGACCATGTGCGACTCCTCCGCAGAACGACCAACGACAACGACGCCTAACGCGGGGCCTCACTGTGGTGTTGGCGCACCGTATCCGTTACGATTTAGTTTACTAGATAATTAATTACTTGACGGTGACAATTGCCACGCACGGTGCCCGCGGTGCCATCAAATCCGACAGGTGAAACCAACGGCCACAGATCCCAGATGAGTCGAGAGCGCCCGCCTGCCGATCGCCACCTCAAACGATGGGATCCGTGGGTTTTTTTTTCTCCCGATTATGACGATGAATCTCACGGCGCGATTAGGTGGACCTCAATCCCACCGGTCGTCGCCTGCTGAGCGAAATGATCTGATTATACGCAGTATAAGGCTTAACGATGGCCATCGACGAGCGCCTGGAGATGGGAGAAATGTCGTGCCTGTCCAGCGTCGGGCTATACGGGAACCCCCCAGCAATAGCCCCGGAAATGTACCATAAATGGTAATCGGAACCACTCCGAGGGTTCATCGGCTGCGGACCCGGTCAATCGGAAGAGGTCAAATGCAGAACCACTTCACAACCAACACTCCTGGCTGGCCTTGGCTGAAGCCACTCGGCGTCGTAAACTGCGTCGCCGTTGACAAACGCACCGATTTCTTTTTGGACCCACCAGAGGGGTCGTCATTTAAGGTGATAATGGATGCGGTATAGTGCGCGGATACCGTACACAGCCGCGCTTTGTTGACCCGTGCCCGATTGTATGTTTTGTGTACTGCTTCGCCCGCCAACACTTCCGAAAGGTGCGTTTGTTTGCTCGTTCTGTAAAAATGGCCATGTACGATCCTTATGGTGCGTGGACTGTAAAGACGTACGCTGCATGGACGGGCAGATGAGTGTAATATTTTATAGCTCAATCACCAGCAATGGACGTGTATGTTAAGGTACGTCTTGTAAGGATGATGAGATTTTAAACCATAGTAATTTGATGTGGTATATGCCGAAGTTAACAAAACTTCGATATTGGAGAGCTTGGTTAGGATACCATGAAGAAGGTGAAGCTCTTGGATGTTCGATCGAAATAAAATACTACTAATTTAAATTCTGAACACGATTGACAACAAACGTTTTAAGATATCCCTAAATCAGCCTATAGTCCCCATCGTGTTCGACACTAATAGCGTTTAGTATGGAACAATCTGAGACCGATTGTCGAACGCACTGTTTGATGACAGTAAAACGCCTCGCATCATCCATAAACCGTGGCTCACGGTGGATTGGACTTGCAGCCCTTCAAGAGACTTTACCTCCCTATAGTGACGCCTCCGACAAGCTCTTCCTCCCCCTTTGCCACGTCCCGAATCAACCCGCTGATCCGAGCTCCCCATCATCGATATCTTAGCGCCCACTCGTAGACAGACTGGCTGCTTCAACGATGCCGTCCCGTACCTCACGCGAAACCACGTCCACGCTCCTTCCGCCCCGCCGAAGCAACCACCAGCCCACACCACCACGGTGATTGGAATGAATGAGTTGTATCCCCGCGCGCTGGTACCGTTTCGTTTCGCTCATTTTCGATATACCTGTACACGCGAGATGGGCTTTCAGTTTGCTCCTACTTCTCTCTTTTGATGGCATATATGGAAATAACGAGTCTATACAAACAAAACTACACAACTGGGCGGATGAAGAGAGCACACCACCTTCCCTCGGGTCTTGTGGATAGCATTTTACCTACCCTTCCCCGGGGGGGTGGTTTGGTGTCGTGATCTTTGATGGAGTCGGTGGAGGCTCAGGGCCTCGCTGCTGGCTATACGGTACGCGGCATACCTCCGTTGGTGGTGGTAAGGCAGGACGCATGGACACCAACTTGAAAAACCAGATAGACACCCACGTGTATTTATTATTGTTGCTATTTCGTTCCCTCAAGCGCCCCGGGCATAGGTAAGAAGAAGCTGTACTTCTTCTGCAAGATCTCCGCACCGGTCCGGCAGAATCCGTCCGGCAGTGTTACGCGGGGTTCGGTGCAGCTGCATGCATTGCGGTCATGAGTGCGGACCTACCACCGAACGCAATTAAACCGGTCCCCGTACCTTCCACTTCCACCGGAGGAAGTGTTGCGAATTTGTACCGAGGGTCTTTCGTAGCTGACCATTAGTTGCAGGACTTTTGTGTGCAAGAAACGGATGCTTGTGGGAGAAGCGACGGGAAATGGAATACATTATCCTGAAGCCGACGACTTACCCTGACTCTGATGACACTTAATGACATACTTGCCAATTCAAGAGCTGAACAATTTGATTGTATCCAACAACTGATCACTTTTAATCAATAATTTAATTCGATTTCTATATCCTACTTCCGTCACCACACACACACACGCTTTTAAACCTGATCAGTGAGCGTTTTGTAGATTAATTCTCACTATCAACTTCTACTAAAAATAACCGGTATCTCTTTGCGGTACGAGTTGTTAAGTGCAATAGCCTGTTTGAAAAGGGTGTGGAAGCTGGTTTTAAAATCGAAAACAGACAACGGTAGAAGTAAAGCAATGATTCATAACTGGATAAGCAAGAACTTTGCAGAATTCTACGACCACACTTTGTCTCTAACGGCCAAAGGCGCAAACTTACGAACCTGGTCATCGCCGCAACAAAGGTTGGTATTGAAATCCAATTTGGGCACATTTCATCCCCGAACCGAGCTCCCGCAACACCGAACGCGGTCCATAGTTGGACATCAGCATCCTCCGCCCCGCGGTCGGAAGGTACCTTTTGTTTCCTGACGGCGGACGATACGAGCCCACTGTCAACCGGAAGATTGGTTCCCTTTTTCGGGATTCTATAATTAATCAGACAAACGCGCGTAGACCCATTCGTTCGTTCTTGCATCTCCTAATTGTGAGCCTATCGGGAAGGAGTAAAAAAAAACAAAAAGTAACAATCCACCTCACCATCGCCAGTTTTGGGTGTCCCGTCAAACTCGATACCTTTGTGACCGTATCCCGACCGAATGTGTCCAGGACGGAGGGCGAGCTAGTTGGCGACGCTGCAAAAGTGTATAAAATGTAGGAATATAAATTATGAATTCTCGATGGTGAAATTTTATTCTACCCTACATGGGCAAACATGCGTAGGTGAAGGTAAAACGGGGCCCCACATGCGCCCGAAACGGTCGTTCGGTTTAAGCTGTTTTAGGTTTTTGTTCTGCGTTAGTTCGTTGGCCAGGTACGATCGTTTGGACGGTCCCTACTCTGGGGTATTCGAGGTATGCGTACTCCACGACATCTGGTTGGCTTAAGGACCGGCGGCTATCCGGGTGTACCATGAACACAACGCATTCCGCGGCACACGGCAGGCATGCTCCAGTTTAGAGCTGTCCTCGCATGCTGGACACCATGCCGCTACGTGACTTTGGAATGCTGAAATTATTCGCTGTTAGGAGTTGGAATTGATCGCTGGATATTGTTGTTGTTTTTTTTTTGTTTCGCCGATTGCTACAAATATGTAACAACACCCGCATATGTATCAACGACTAGGCTAACAGAACGAAATCACTTTACTGACTTTTATGTATGTTAAGTTGCTTTGTTTTAAAAATCGTTGTTTCGATAAAAAAGAAAACACAAACTTTACATGAAACGGTAAAAGAAAGCAATTGCTCATTCCGAAACTTCTCCTCATCCGGATAAGAAAAGTATCGTTAGCCCGTGACTAAGTCGTCCCTATATCTGCGCGACGATAGCCTTCAAGGGGAGTTTACTGTTTCACGTCCGCGTCGCCCATTTTTGGGATCATCCAAAGCTCCATTCATCGGTGCGCCTGATTTGGGTGTAATACCAAATTTATCCTTCTACGAGACCATATTTTAGGCCAACCAGTTGCTAGCTCAGTCCCGGTGAGATGACGCTTTCGCCCATCGGAGCGTCGGTACCCGAGTTCGGCTCTACACCCCTTCGTATGGGTAAATGGCCAACGAACAGCATGGCTACTGCTAACAATATTCACCAGTAATGAATACATACCGGTGAGTCTTAATCCGATAATAATGACCATCTTGGAATGGAAAAGTCCCTGGATCGGTATGGCAAAAGCTACGCGTTGGCCGCTCGCACAACCAAACACATACACATACCTACACGTACAGCATCCAGATTCACCTCAGTGGATCTTAATTGTGCAACCAAGAACAAACGAGCGAATGAAGCCATAAATGCACGGGTTCGGGGTGGTCCAAGCAATCCGAAGTGTTTACCGCTGTGATCGCTCCCAGGTTCCCGCGGGATTCTGCGCTGCCTTTCCGCTGCGATCGCACTCCTATATGAGACGCAGGATTAAGTTAATAAATCATTTTCCGAACTGCGGCAATCGATTTTTGCTTGCCCCCGAGAGCAACTCCAAAACTACAGCACGAAGCGCACGGATCGCCAGCTCGGCGCTGTTTTGACATCATCCTGCTGGCATTGGAGCTTGTTAAGAACAAACCAGTGTCCACCCGTGTCCACCTCTCACCGCCCCTCGAACCAAAGGGGACGTGCATCTGCAAATGTGGACAATTCCATTTACGCAGTTGCATATCATTACGCGAGCAGGAGGAGGGTTCTGTACTGGAACACTGGTTTTCACTGAACCCTACTCTAGTGAAATCCAATTGACAAGATGAAGGTTTATAAAATGTTAGACGCTGCTTAATGCACTACGTAGGAATTCACAAGATCTTCACGATTTGACTTTTGACGCAAAATGTCTATTCCACAGTCTTTTTTAAAGTCCAGATAAGGCTACAAATTACGCCAGTAAATGTCATATGTGCTAGATTGCCAATGCTGCTAGCCTACCGATAATCAGAGTTCCAGTATCTATATAGCCCGAACACTACTAGATACGTTTGATCAACCCCAGATTGGATAGATGCATCCATGCAAAGCAATACCGATCACTATACAAATCCACGGAAAAACCGGCTTGCGAGAATCGGACCAAAACCGAGCGATACAAGAGTTGAAAAACTGTACCGAACGGGCCGCGCCATAATCAGGACCGGTGTTAATTTATGCGTCGGGTCTAATCTAAATTAGCATTAAAATTAATTGAAATAAATTACAATCTACTTCTTCGCCCCGAGCGCTGGAAGGGTGACGTTAGCCGGAAAAAGCCGTCGTCCCGTTTTTCCTCCTCGTTTCTCTTTTTCTCTTACACGTTATTCTTTCTATTACCTTTTCCACTGCGGTGTGCTTCACTGGCGGGTGAGTATGCATCGAGATCATATGCATAAGTGACATAATCAGGTGGCGTGCAGCAGGTCCCCACAGCGACTCGTTTTGCTGCCCACTGCATTTCGTGTGCTTGTACCAACTAAACCATCGACTTTAATTGCAGTACACTCAATCTGGCTACTCATTTTTCGAATCCAAAGGCACGACTGTGCATGTATTTCTGGTGGCTTGTCCATTAATTTCCACTCCAAAACTGCATCAACGCGGTCAACGGGTAATTAACCTATCGCATGATTTTTTAAACAAATTAGATTAAGCAAGTTCATGTGGTGTTGTGTAACTAACCTTTCAGATTGTGTAACTTTATTGAACCATAGTTAAAAGGTAGTACAGTACATGAGTGTACACAAAGTTCATGTGGTGTTGTGTAACTTTATTAAACCATAATCAAAAGGCAATATTATCACATGAGTGTACACACATGTGTTTAAAACAAACAAAAAAACAGGTTCTGTAACTTAAGACAAAATTTTACAATCCTTAAAGACAAAACAAAATCGTCACCCCATTCATTCCAAATTTGTCAGTCGCAAAATTAATAATCAAAAGCAAATGACACATAAAAGAGTGCTTGTAAAAATTAAGGACAGTAAAAAAAGTCAATCCTTTTCGATTCACCATAACTAAGACCCACGGCAAGAGAAATGAGATTATTTTGTAGGTCAGGTACAGTACATGACAGAAAAATAGCATGTTTAAGTAGAACCCTTGTTTTGATTTGTTAGCAAATCAAGTTGATTTTATTCAAAACATACTCCATTTCTGCAGAAAGAAAATCTTAGCTATTTGCAAAGGTATAAAATGAATAAATGTAGCGAAATGTATGTTGCATCCGTTTTGGAGCGTTGTTTTATTTCCCATTTTAGTGTATGCCTTACTATAAACATTCGATTTTTAACGGCCAGACGACTCCCGATGCACCAAATGCATCTTGGCTTTTGGTTTTCTTTAATATCGTAACGTGAACGTTGCCTTCATCGTGCTCCAAAAAAACCTCCAACGATATACCAACCCGAACCGGCCCGGACTGTCCGCAAGGACGCGTACGCATCTCAAGACGTCCGTAAAGCCCCAAAGGGCAAAAAGGACGTAGGAAGCGTATTGGGGAGCACAGGGAGAGAGATTAACTACCATGTACGGAATTGGTAGTGGCCGATACAAGCTACCCAAACACAACGGCAGTCAAGTCAAGTCACAAGCGCCGGCAAACGTCCCACACGGATTCGCACGCAGCTCTCGTCGTCGGGATTGAAGAACACACTTTATACCACTTGTTTATTTATGGCACGAGCGGGTGAGCGTCGAGAAATTATCGCCGGTCGACCGATGCAGAATGGCGGGAAAGCAAAGGCAGAGCGCGTCACGACGGAACCGAAGCGAAAATTGTTTAACTGTGCCGAGTGGCCTGTCAGCCACCGGAGATGACTTCTCTGTCTCCCATTCATGGCGTGAGGTAGGTTTAGTTGTTTGATTTTGGTCTTCTGCGTGCCGCTATAAGGCTAGGGCCCGTGCATTTCGTTTGGAGGTAATTAGTATAAACCACCCTTCGCACACGTCCCGTCGTTCTTCTTTTAGGCTCAGTCCCACCACCCGGTCACCATTCTAACGACCAATAACGACTACAAGCCCGATGAAACCCCGGAGCATGACTACGCGCAATATTTATGATGGAGGCGCCCACTCGCGCACGGCCTCATGCTAAAGAGCCTAGTGCTTTGCCTCGGATGGTAAACTGTGGTGAAGGCGAGAATTAGCAAATCGCGAAACTGGTCGCCCGCATACCGGTGAGAACGGTGGCTCCCGCCAGTAGCGCTCCTTGCTTCCTTTGGTCGCTTGTAAATAAATCTTCATTAGCACCAGGCTGATCCTCGGCCCGTTTGTCAAATTAAAGCTGATGAAGTGAACAAATCATAATCTCAATAGCACCGGGCTCATAAACCGTGAAGTATTAAGATTTTACGTCTTTCTTCCGCGACAATTATTAGGATGAACGGGCACGCTAGGTCAACTTGGTACACATCTGCAGTCGTCAAGATTACCCACCATAAATCACCCAAGACGTTCTGCCTTTCAAAGCTGCTCTCCCACTTTTAAAGGGCACCAAATCACAGGCAATAATTTACAAAAAATATACAAGCACGCCTTAAGTAAATTGCCTAAGAAAAATCAAAAAAAGTGATCTACCATTCATTCGCTTACTCACTTCAGGTATAAACTCATCATCGCAGACAGATAAAATTCAAATTTGACAGTATTAACTCTCATAATAAAATGGCGTTTTATGGTTTTCGCTGATATCACGTTGGTGCGAATTACACTCCACTCTGCAAAGAAGCGGTTGGTCAAAGTTATACAAACGGTGTATATTAAATTTGTTTTTAAATCATAGTCTTTGGGTAAAATAAACTGAAAATGAATGAAGTAAAACTAAATAAAGAAAACGGTTAGAATACTGTTGTCCGTAATGCTTAGAACCATACCGAAGCTCTTAATCATGCCCAAAATTTACTCCCTAAACACGTTGAAAGCTGCAAACAAAGTAACGTGCCTCCGGTTGCCACAATGGGTAATTTACGATGAAGATTGTAGAGCAATGCAAATAAAGATCGCAAAACGGGGCTTGTTCCGCCCGCGCAAACTGACCATTGAACTTGAGCTGCGTATGAGCTTTGAATTGTCTGGTTAAGTATGGCGCGTTCGGAACAAGCTGTTACTCCGGCGTGTGGTTGGGTGGACAGTTTTGTCTAACAGTAACCATTTCAGAATCCGAAACCCAAATTGGCGTTTGTACGCCCCGTTTCTATCTGTCTTTCCTTTGCGCTTGGGATCAACGACAAGGAAGATTTTTTTGTTGTTCCATTTAGCTACTGCTTTGCCCCTAAAATAACGTTGTTATTTTGTTGTACACATAGTTCCGCGCAAAGCTCAAATTTCCTCTTGGTGTAACAGTGTAACCACCACACACCTTAGCAGCCAAGAAATATACACCCGGTTGACAGAAATTGACATTGTTGCTGGTACTATGTAGTTCCAGCAAGAGTCCCAGCAATCTGCCATGGAAAAACTTGCTGGTACTACATGACAGCTGCAAAAAATTTGAATTTTTGTCAACCGGGACATCAAACGAAAGAAATAACGTGCATTCTATGCCTTCAACATTCTTGATGCGGGTTGGTTCTTTAAAACGGTTTCTTCATTCATTTTAACTTCGAATGCTCGAAAAAGCACTCCTCAATCCCAACGGTGGATTAACACTTTTTGCTGATCATGTGCGTAAAACGAATTTCTATTCCATGAGTAACATGTTCAAATCGATTCACCTTCAGCGTGTAATGAACCGAACCATTGGCGTGATATGTATGAAAATATTTAACTTAACGTTCACTTGTTCAACCAAAGTTACCTACGTTAACGTTCAACCGGACTACCGGGGTCGATTTGAAATTTTCATTGAAGATACTTGGGGTTTTTTCCAAAATATGGTATAATTTTTAAATTTTAAAAATTTGAGGTTCCAAAAACATTCGCCCTACACATCTACAATCCAAACCTGGACGGTTAACTTGATCGGTTTAATTCGATCAAAGTCCGTGCTGATGCTGTTATCTTAAATTGTTACCAAAGTTTTTGAAGTTAATTGATGCCAGGCGATGCTGACTAGAACGAAGCTTCTAGGGATGGGGAAATCGAATATGCCTAGGACGGCACTCCTCGAATCTCCAAATCCGAATCCTAATCCATTAAACAGTCGCCAGACATTGCCCAGCCAGCAATATCTGTCAAAAACATAGGCGAGGGCGAGTAGAAGGAAAATCCCCGCCGCAAGCGGACTGTCGATGTTTGAATGTGTGCATGGGACGGCGATGAATTCAGTACAAGAGGAGCTTTCGATATGGGTATTACACGGGACGCCATATTTGCCCACCTTTGCGTTGTGAATTGTGATCGACTAAACATGTTTCTGAGTAATTTCAATTTTAAATATGTGATTTAGTGTTCTTTTCGTGATCAGTAGTGTTATATATGTGAAACAGATGAAATAATGATATAACAGCCGCGTTTGCTGTTTGTGTTTTGGAAGGCTGCTGCCGGTAGCTGTTCTTTGGCGCTGTGCTGTCCCGGATGACTCTCAACCGCTGCAGCCGATAGAGAATGCATCGTCCGTACCATCCCTAGTGGAACAAGGTCTCTCTCCGAAGAGAGTTTCTTCCGAACTCCGATGGAGTTTTTTCTTGAACCTAATTAGGTTAACGGGTTCGAATCCCAACCGAGACCGGACGCTCCCCTGTACGAGAGGACTGACTATCCACGTACAACAGGGAAACAAGTCTCGTAAGCCCTTAACGGGCAGGCATGACCAAGAGGTCGTTACGCCAAGAAGAAGAAGAAGAAGAAGAAGAAGAATTTGGTTAACACTTTGTTTACGGGAGACGAAAATCTGTTTTTGACTCAACGTTGTCGATGAAAAGACGGACATGTTCGTCCGATGCACGCATACCATTTCATAATAGAGGATTTGTTTATTTCGTTCGATTCATCGTTTCCGTTTCGATCGTTCGTTCGTTACCGATTTATTAAAAAAAACAACAGTTAGCGAAAACGATGAGTACAAGCATAGAGTAAAACGATACACGCGGCGGCTGATCTCGGTGATCGCAGCTAGTTTTGGGCAAAAAACGCCCGTAACAAAATGTTAAATCGCGCGAAAAATTCAATCCATGCCCAATCCGATCTATCCAGCGTTGGATTCAATCACATTGCATTACATCGACCCGTGTGACTAACTCGAATGTCACCTCGTGTCTGAATTGAGTCGCATCAATTGCTAATAGATTCCGATCAAGTCTGAATCAAATCAAGTCGGAATCGAATCAAATCGAGCATCAAACAAATAAATTTGATTCAAATGCCAAGCGAATCAAATCTGACACGAATCCTTTAACTGGGATCCAATTAGAGCTGTATAATTCTGATTCAGATTCATTTCAGACCTCCTTTTTTTGGTCGCATGATCCAAGCCAATGAAAGAACCGTGGAGATTCGAGACATATTCATGAAAAATTCATGAAGATTCATTAAGGGTTCAAGAGTCGAATCCCTAAAGATTCATGAATCCATTCGAATGAATCTTACACGCTTTCTAGACTGCACCGTCGCGTAACGCGACGTCGCCTGACAGGCGCTGAACTCCATGCAAAAAAAACATATCGCGATTCGCGCGACATCACGCAAGGTTTTTTTATATGGAGTTCAGCTCCTGTCAGGCGACGTCGCGCTGTAGTGTGGACCCCGAGTTAGGTGAATGATTCATATGAATGAATCTTTCAAAAGAGTCATTAGGCACAACACTAGATCCAATCCTTTAGAATCCGTCAAGGGATCAAATCTTTGAATCTTCCGAAGCCAGATTCTGCCAACACTAGTATGACCCATTCGATGGTCTACCAAATGTTGGATAAGCGGTGCAAACAGTGAAGAAGTAAATAAAGGAAAATGTTTCTCAGACACCTCACCCGTTTCTTAAAACCCTCATCATTAGCCATAGTCACAGGTAAAAACCACCTCCATGCGAAAAGCTCTGCTACATTTTAACTCATTGTTTTGGTCCTAGATCCTGTCAACAAGATCCCCTTCAATACATCATGGTGCAGTCCGGTCGCATTTCTAAATTTTAGTAGGAACAGCTCGAGTGCGGTTCCCGCTCCGCTAGTCGACAAGCAAACGATTGAATCCGTGAACAAGCAACTGGCCACGAGATCGGAGGGAAGATTGTTCGCCGTCGTGCAGCTTGCGGGCAAACAGTTCAAAATCACTGCCGGCGACATCATTGTGGTAGAAGGTTATTGGCCGCCGGAGAACGGTGACCGTCTACGTCTGGATAAGGTGCTGCTTGCTGGAAGCACAGACTTTTCCCTCATCGGTCGACCATTGCTTGCCCCAGGGCTAGTGGATGTACAAGCTACTATTATCGAGAAAAGCCTTTCCCACACCCGCACCCACTTCCGCAAGAAGCGGCGAAAGCAGTACGTTCGAATCAACTTCTACCGAACACAGCAAACGATGATTCGTATCAATTCCATCGACATTACGAGAAAATTAGGTGAAGCTGGTCCACAAGAATCTAGTGAAGAAAGGTTCTTTTAGTAGTGCAATCAATTCTTGGATATGTTCATAGTTACTGAAAATAAATAAAAAATATACGAATGAATTTTATTCACATCTAGATTCATAAGCACTTTCACTTTTGATCTATAAATAATTTTCTCGAGTTCACTCCTTTTGCTTTTTCGTATTTAAAGTATTATCTCAAATTATTTTAAAATTACCAGATTTAGTAAAGGTTATTAAAAGTATTTTCTTTCGTAAAAATTAATCTAATCTAAAAACTGCAAAATAACTTTCTTGGCAGCACTGGTTTACCACAGTTGACTTCGCATTTAGAATCAAATTAACGTCAAACTGAATAACACTTTGAACTTCACTTTCGAACGCTGTTCGGCGAAGAGGCGACGATTCTATTTTGTACTCCTTGTTGTAATAACCCATTTTGCTAGTGATTTTTATCCTGTACCGAACAATGTTGGATCCAACTCTACAACGGCATCTGAAGGGTCATCGCGGAAAGCTGACAGGATTGTCGTTCAACCCGGAAGGCTCCCGTTTCGTGACCAGTTCTGTCGACAACTCCGCAATCGTTTGGACCATTAACGAACAAGTTCGCTGCATGCGCTTCGAGGCGCATACGGATGTAATAAACGACGTCTGCTGGTCACCGGATGGTAGGATCATTGCATCCGTTTCAAAGGATCGAACCGTCAAGATATGGGTCCCGTCCTTGCTGGGCAACTGCGACGAGTTCCGGGGACATACGTCCAACATCAGGTCGGTGGATTTCGACCCGAGCGGAAAGAAGCTGCTTACGAGTTCGGATGATAAAACTATCAAACTATGGAAGGTGTCCCGCAAACATTTCCTATCCTCCTTCGTTGGCCACACAAATTGGGTGCGATGTGCCCGGTTTTCACCGGATGGGAAGCTTATCGCGTCCTGTGCCGATGATCGCACACTAAAGCTGTTCGATCCGGCCTCCGGGCAGTGCATTCATACATTCGAGGACCAGAAGGGGGCTGGGTGTAAAATTGCCTGGCATCCTAGCGGCACACTGGTGGCTATAGCTCTTGATAACAATCGGGTCAAAATTTTTGATATACATATAAGAAAGTTGATCCAGTATTACCGAATCTTCGATGGACCTGTCGTATCGCTGGATTTCCATCCGTCCGGAAACTACCTTATAACGGGAAGTGAGGATGGTGTCACAAAAATCATCGATCTCCTGGAAGGTCGTCAGATATTCACGCTCACCGGGCACAAGGGGCCGGTAACGACGGTAAAGTTTTCGAGGGATGGCCAACTGTTTGCAACGGGTAGCGAAGATCGTCATGTAAGTCGAAATGAGTACGTTAAACATTCGAATTAGTGTATCAAATGCTTTCTTCTGTGTCACCTTCATTCCCTAGGTCATGCTGTGGAAGGCTAATCTCGATAATGAGTTGGAGTCAAACTCACTCTATTCATCGACCAGCAGCTTGGAAAATCCAACGGGAGGCGAACGGAAGCTTAGCTACAACCATGATGTCAGCGAAACTCTCGCTGATGACGATGAATTGAGCTACAACTGCAACAAAGAAAATCTTCCAGATACCAGCATTTACGTCGATGCGACAAAAACCGAGAATTTCAAAATATCGGACGCCGTAGAGGTTAGCGAGTAAAAGCATTTTCATTCCTTGTTGCATATATCGTTTCATATTTAACTTTCATTTCATATATCTAACCATTGAATTGTACTAACATCTTCCAATGTCGTTGTTTCGAAAGGAAATCATAATAAAACTGAATAAACCTGCGCTGGGCACAACATCAAACGAAGAACACGCATTAAGTGTTAGTTTTACCGGGAAACCAAAACCGATACAACCAACGGGAAGAATTAAGAGCACTCAACTTTCAGTTGATGAGCGGACGAATTTTGAGAAACTGGTCCTTCAACGATTGGGAACGATCGACCGACGGATAGATAGCTTTCATAGACGTATATCCCTCCTGGAAGATATCATACTTGATCGAAACTAATGAAAATTGCACGTGAATTTATTCGTTTCTGGAAGGGATGGTTCGATACATAATTTATTTTAATACAATCACTTTATCAACCCGCTATTGAACTTAAAGGTATATGTTTGTCCTGGTTTGTGCATAACAGAAACTATACTGTTTCACCTCGTACGAGGCAAAAAAACGAACATTAAACATAATCCTACACAAACATAAAATGTTGTTGCTCACATATCTTCTATTAAACCTTTTCCGTTGCACGTCCCAGCCACATTCATATTTTGGGCCATCGTCGACAAATAATCTATATCCCTGGAGTCAAAAAGTATGTGCATCAGTTCCTAACCCCAACGTAGCTCGTTTCCTTGCCGGTTTTCTTGATCGTCTCCAGAAGTTCATCGGCCGATAATGCAGATGTTACGAACACTTTTTTGTTGTCCAAATCGATTTCGACCTTATCGACTTTTTCTGCAACAAAATTGATGGGGGTAAAGTATAGTCGGTTCGCGAGATTTTCTAGTTGCAACAAAGAAATACACATTTTGCGGCATGGGTATCCAAGGGCAACCGATGCCAACTGTTGGCTATTTGCTTACCTTTCAACTTTCCAAGCACACGTTCTACCGCTCCCGAACAGCCGGTGCAGGTCATTTCCACTTTGAATTCATGGACAGCCTACGAAGAACATCAGATGAATTATTAACACGTATAAATATTCGTAAATGTATGTAATCTATGATGTAGAAGATGAAGATTCTTTTCTTATCGCACATTGGCCTGGATCGTTCATCGCAATTGTGAAGCATTGTTCCGATGGTGATAGAGAAGTGGCACGTTTAATCTAATCATAGCAGAGTGCACAGCCACCGGTTAGCCACTTACCGTTGATGCCATTGTGTTGCGATAAAAGTAACAATTCCTTCGCCAAGAGTTAAAGCTGTTTCCAGGTGGCTTCCTTTAAAAATGTTTTGTAGTTGTGTGTAGATGGAAATAAGATTTTGCTACAGTTCCCGCGGACGGTCGAAAGGTCACAGAATGTAAAGGCCGAAAATAAGATTGACGCTGCAGTTAAAATGTTCTCGTAGCAGACGTGTCGCGTTTGATGGTGTGTTTTGGTTTGGCTTTGCAAACAATCTAGGAATCGAGGATGCCAGATCTGCTGTTTTGTTTGCTTTCCAACTCCGTTTATAAGCGCAGTTAGAATGCTTCAGATTTGATCATTCAGATTTCACAGGAAAGCAAGGGTAAATGTAATCATCAAAATGTAAAATTCGGATTAAAGTATTTTTTGTATTTTTCATTAGATATATACAAAACGGGGGATTAAAACTGATGAATTGATCCTTTAAGCAAGTAGATTTAAGCAGTCGCCGTCGTGTTTATCTTTCAGATGTGCGATGACATTTCGAAGCATCACCGCGTCGTCGGTTGTCACATTCAGTCGTGGATCTTGCAACAAACAAAGATATTCCGTAGTGTTTTTCAGTCCTGAAAAAATCGCCCCATCATCGGTCTCCCTTTCAAAATTACAAGACACTTTCGAACCAAACCAGTGCTACATTTGTGTCTAATAATTTGCGTCGGAAACAGTTAGACTTCCTTGCATTTACTTACACCCCACATTTAACAAAACAGTATCGATCATTTGACAACAATCATATTGTAAAGCGGTGATTATTTTCGTGGCATCCTTTCAAGCGCCAGTAGTGTTTTCGCTGATCTCAACCTCGACAGTCAATTCGTTCACTTGCTCCAGCTTATCCACTCCGGCACAATGCGCATCACAGTGATGGACGCCAACAGCTCGGACCTGTCCACTTTCGAGGTTGCCGACGATATGGAGCTGGAGAATCTGATAGCACTTTGCCGGATGGAGTTCAATATACCGGCCAACATGCGGCTGGTACTCTCAGCAAAACAGCAAATGTTGGTCGATCATAAGCAAACGCTCACGCACTACGACGTCAAGGATGGGGATGTGCTGCTGTTGCACAAGGAACCAATCGGACAACCCGCACCCCCCGTAGCAGCACCAGCTGCAACAGCCTCGGCCGCCCGTGCCCGTCCAATGATGCCTCCGACTGGAACTGGTAAGCGGCACATGGAAGACTAATTTTCGTCAGCAATATTCGTACCAAACGGATAACGAATGACCCTTTGTTGAAGAAAAGCAGATGGTGAGCTCGGCCGCCGATTTAATGAAATTTAAATTCTTCCATTCGCCTTCTAAATCGAACGGTATTTAAATATGTTTCACCAGTGTTCTAGCATGATTAATTTTCTATAATCGATGGACTACTCCCACGCTGATAGAACATTTAAAAAGCATCCTTAGTAATGGTTTCGGTCTCTGTTGCAAAACAAAAAAATAATAAAATTACGCGCGTCAACAACTCTTTCGCCTGCAGTACGATTGCGCGAGACTCGCCAGCTGTAGGGAAAGGTGGATGACAAATGGCAGAGGTCGGGAGCAACGCAGCACGACAAGTGCAATGAACTGCATCGGCATTCCTTACACACGGTGCATGGTCTTTTCGCGCGCCACTTTCGCCGTTTTTTCACGCGTAGGATGACCGCAAACAATTGCGCGCGATTTTCTTCCCACCGGTGCCACGAACCATTTCGAACCGAATCAACACACGCTCTTGCTTCTACTTTTGGCTTTAACACCCTCCGGGGGTTTTATATTTTGTTTACGGTTGTAATTCGATTTTCACATAGAGATCGCAGAAGGCCAGGATGTCGACCGAGCGACCAGGTGGCAAACATTTCTTTTTGGATCTGGTTACATATGGGGTTTTTCCCATTTGACAGAAATTGTGCGAAATGTTGTTCGAACAATGAACCAACTCTTCCCAAAGAGTGGGAAATCATATGGATGTTTGTTAAATAGTTGATGATATTTACTTACGATTTCATCCAAGAGAGCTACGAAAAACCTTAGAATATGATAATGACGGTTAACACTCTCGAGTTGATAATATGTTAATTCTACACTGTACGAGACTAATGATGGTTTTTCCTTTTTTTATTAGAACCGGCGGCATTGGCTAGCCTGGATTTTAGCTCCATTCAAGTACCTACCTCGATCTTGTCCTCTGCCGGTGCCGGTGTGCAGCCTCCGGGTGGCTCCGCTGGCAGCAGTGCTGCCCTTCCCAGCCACCTCAATCGTCCCTCGCCGTCCGTCGGTCTCGAGGATGATCCGGCCGTCGTACGTGATATGTTCCTCTCGAAACCGGACCAGCTGGCACTGCTGAAGCAGAATAACCCACGGCTGGCCGAGGCTCTCCTGTCCGGCAATCTCGAAACTTTCGCAACCGTCCTGCGCAAGCAGATTGCCGAGCGAATGGAGAAACAACAGCAACGGCTGCGGATACTGGCCAGCCCGCTCGACGCAGAGGCCCAGCGATTGATCGCCGAGGAGATCAAGCAAAACAACATCGAGGCGAACATGCAGGCTGCGATGGAATACAATCCGGAAACGTTTGGTACGGTCGTTATGCTTTACATCAACTGCAAGGTCAACGGGCATCCGGTGAAGGCGTTCATCGATTCTGGCGCCCAAGCTACGATCATGAGCACCGCCGCAGCCGAGCGCTGCAATATCATGCGTCTGATCGACACACGGTGGGCCGGCATTGCCAAAGGCGTCGGTGTTCAACGCATCATCGGGCGCGTCCACATGGTGCAGATACAGATCGAGAACGATTTCCTTACCTCGAGTTGCTCGGTGCTGGAGCAACCAATGGACATGCTGCTTGGGCTGGACATGCTCAAGCGCCACCAGTGCAATATCGATCTGAAGAACAACGTGCTACGCATTGGTACCACTGGCACGGAAACACCGTTCCTGGCTGAGGGCGATCTGCCTGAGTGCGCTCGACTGACCGGCAGCCCGGAGGAGGAGAAACGTGCACTGGCCGAGTCAGCCAAACTGGCGGAGGAGCTTGCAATTAAGGAAGCGCTTGCCAAAAGCCAGACCGACCAGGGTAAGATGGAAACGAAATTTGAACAGTGGCTCGATGTGATGTTTGTTTTGTGCTTTGTGAAATATACTTTTCTGTGTCCTATCCATAGCATCGACAAGCGGTAGCACCAGTGGCACCAGCAGTGGCAACAACAACACCACAACGACCTCAACATCAACTCCGGCCAGCAGCAGCAGCCCGCCAGCAGTGCAACAGCAGCCTCCACCAGCGACCACGGAGCAACCCCCACCGGAGCCAATGCAGCAGGACGAACCGATGTTGACACTCTTGCCAACCGATCGGTTCACCGAGATGGACGTCGTCGAGTTGGAATCGATGGGCTTCAAGCGCCAGATGGTGATCGACGAGTTGCGAGCTGCAAACGGTGATAAAACGAAGGCTACCTCGGGCCTGTTTTCGAGACTAGGATAAGCAAAGAGGAACAATGCGAAAACAGGGAACAGGGAATAGATAGAAGACACCAGACGAACGAGGCATTTTTGGATTCGGTTTAAGTTGGAACTGACTGATTTCGCTTTCCCTTTCCAGATCACAATGCTTTCCCCAATTACACCATAAGCACCCATGTTTACCCCGTATCCCTTTTCTATCGTGTCAAGTTTATTCCTCAATTATATTCCTTGGATAGAGAAATGTAGGGGCACACTACCTGCATTTAAGCACCTCTTTTTAATTATTACGATTTCACTTAAACTCGTTTCGATCAACATGAAACATATCGCAGGGCGTCGTGGTTTATTCTTATCTCAGTTCGTTTCAATTCTAAACCCCGGATAACATGCAAATGAGCGGTAGAAATGGTGCGCCAGATGACAGCAAAGTTAGATTCATGATTGAACAACTCATGATTCATTTTCAGTACTACTGCCATTAATGGAATTTCGAATTTTCGCTCCAGATTCCCCGCAGTCTTGATTATTGATGCATGCAACAGTCACTCTGTATATTTCTCAATTAAGCTCAAACTATTCTATAGTGCTTTGCCAGTAATATGCTGTAAGAGCTGGATACAGTTGTTTATATCGAGGGCTTTTGGAGGCCTGTAAAAACATTTTAAACTTTTCGTACACCCTACACATTACCGTTGGGTCAAACAGTAATCTCATGTGTCAGAATTTAACAAATATTCTTTGGACCATATTTTTTACCATTTTGTTTTTCAACTTTGCAAGCTATAATACTCCCCTTTTTATGTTGGCCAGCGTGGTTTTGAAACAATTGAAAAAATAAGTAAGACGAGTAAAACTATTGGAACACTACTATAATTGGGAGGGCGATCTGTGCATACAACATAATCGAGAGAGAACTTTATTTCAAATTTCAGCTTAGGGGTTTTTGTGCTTTTTGTGGGTTGAGGGTTTAACGAATTTTTCTAATAGACAAACAAATTAAGATGAATAAAATTTTAGGATATTACGATCGGATGTCGCAGAAATGAGATAACAGTTTTATTATTAAATTAACTAAAGTTTTGGTGTTAGCGTGAAAGAAACGGAACAGAAAGGGAAATGTAAGTAAAGGTGTTAAACATTCTTCGTTTAAATAATGCCACATTGATCAGCGGCACCAATCGTAGCTTGATAAAAGTATCGACGTGATTCCTCGAGCTGCACCATCGAGTTTTGGTTAAGAATTTGTAAGACAGTTTTCCTCAGCAGCCAACAGACCCGGTGGGTCAGTAACTTCGTACAACTCGCCATCAACTTCCCGGAACTCGATACGGGAAACATTTGAGGGTACCGGGAACACTTCATCCAGCAGCGTCGAATCACCGATGCTTTGTACGAACATGGAACGTAGAAATGTACCCTGCCGCAGTATATGGCGATCGACCGAAAGTAGCTGCTGTATTGCTGCGAGGTATTGAGAATCATTGTCATGATCCTGAGACGCAACAGCAACATCATTCATACGACGACGGCACTCGGCGGCAAGCCTGAGTTTGGTTATGCGGTTGAGTATGGCTTTTTTTTCGTCCGACCATTTTTCCAGAACCAGTATTTGTTGGAACAATTTGTACTCAATAGCTACCGTGTCTTGCAAGACATTTTCCTGATCCTTTGCACAGAAGAATAGACACCGAGAATTTTTTAAAATAATTCATAAGTTCAAATAATCATTTGATTAGAACGTAATTCCTTTCAGTTTCGAAGGCAGCCAATTACTCACCTTAACAATTGCCAGCCGGTAGTCTTCAACGTATTGATCAAACTTGCCATGAAATTGCTTGTCAAAGCTAACAAAATACAAATTTTGATTTTTTTCGTCAACCCCCACAACAGTGCCAACGAAGATGCCATACTGCGGCTTGTAGAGCAGAGCCCGTACCTTGCATCCGACGGTGATCGGTGGAGGAAGAACCCCACGTTTCTTATCCATAAGGTATTCGATGGTTGGATTTCTTTGCAGATACCGAAGAACCGCCTGGCGTTTCCGCTCCGTGTAGAAAAACGCGTCTGAACAGCGGCGAGATTTTTGCACTCGACCAAATTTGATTAGATTCCGTCGAACATGTTGCCATTCGATGCGGTTCAATTTACAGTTCAGTAGGCTCGGAGAATAACGAGCAATAAGCTCCAAAATATGGCAATCCTTGTCGTCGCCCCCGGTCAGTAGGGAACGATCAGTGTCGCTAGAGAATCGTTCGAGGACAGCGATACGGTGAAACCGATCCAACATTCGTGTTCGTTCGCCAGCACTAGGTGACGGTGTATCCATGGCTTGCTTGATGCTTCGTGATGCAGGGGCTCCGTCGAACAGTGTAGAACTTTGTCCTAAAATTGATGCAAATATCATTACATAG
The DNA here is from genome assembly GCF_943734705.1 of Anopheles coustani. Classification (NCBI taxonomy): domain Eukaryota; kingdom Metazoa; phylum Arthropoda; class Insecta; order Diptera; family Culicidae; genus Anopheles; species Anopheles coustani. The sequence goes on along the minus strand of NC_071288.1, from coordinate 82,149,741 downwards.
AAACAGTCTTCGTTCCGGTCCATGTTCGAGTGCGATGGGAAACGTTACCAAACCATTCCGGCGTGTTAGAAATTGGACTGTGCTTTCCAGCTGGTTCTGTGCACACATCCGCTGGTTTTTGCAGTACTCCATTACGAACAGGTGGTTTAGGCAATGTATTAGCCTTTCTGGGGGTTTTCGACCTAGTTTTCATTTCAGAATTATGATTTGATTACGGGAAAACCGTCCAACTTTAACAGCGGTACACAAATAATTCAGACTACTAGTGGGACACTCACGGAGTAACGGTAACGTTTTGAATAGTGTTGGCAGAATCGAGATTTGGAAGACTTGAAGATTCGATCTCTAGACGGATTCCAAAGATTCGAATCCTATCGACGGATTCTATTCTCAATATGAGCATTTTGGCTCACTTTTACATCGAAATTAAAATTATTTCTCGTACTCAAAAAATTCAAGTAATGTTTTAATAATTCCTAAAAACACTAACTTCCGATTTTTTACGCTGGATAAAATGATAGTTGAGGACCCAGCGTGGATCCAGGTCTTTCTGCTGGTTTACATTTGCGCCTGAAGCTATGCAAAGTGCGATTCATTCTTTCAAGCGCATGCATTTTTTCCGAATATTTGAACGCTAACGGTTCGCTTAAAAGCACGTAACGGTAACACATCATGCACTGGAGGTTGAATGCAGGTTATTATACTTTTCATAATAGTTAACCTATAAATTATTCCACATAGGATGAACAGCACGAAACAATGAGATTAGCTGAAGAAATGAATTGGAAACGTAGTCGCGCCTACAGCGAGCGGACTGCGCTAGATCTACCAAAAAAGGGAGTTTGTTATAAATTTGTGAAATAAGGGGGCTCGTGGACCCAGTATAACCATAATCTTTAATTTAACGAGGCATTCAATTCAAACGGTTCACACAATGGGGGTTTTTACCGCCCATGCAATTTCAATTCTATCGGTATATGTGGAAACGTAAATGGTCGTTTGAATCAAATGCCTCGCAAAAAAGATTCACATATCGAACACGTGCCTCATTGATTAATTTAATTCGAATAATTAGTATTTTTACCGTTCATTACGGGATCCCTAATCCTTCACAACCAACGCACAGTTTTTTCTTTCTTCAGTACTTCCTAATTAGAACAAAAAGTGCGTTGTGATATTTTGCTATCTTTTTCTCCATTTATTCACAATGATTTTTATATGATTTTCCAATGTATTTAGGTGTATGAATATCCTTAAACGCAAAGCGCGTTCGATTTAGCGTTCGATTAGTACCAAACCAACATAATAAATATGTTTCTACATGATCATTAACTTTCCCGCCGTTGATGTAATATCTAGTGTAATAAATGTTTTCACAACAGTTTCGTAGCATGGACGATTCTTATTCGATGCATAAACTGTCTACTGTTCAATGTCCGAATCTTCTTCTTCCGGATTCATAATCTGAATGTCCAACAGTGACCCGTGCCGAATGTCTGAACTAGCCGCGTATTGATCGTCCGGTTCGTCAGGATGTTCTAAAACCTCCGGCTCTCCGTCCCCGTTGAACATTACGTGCACAACTTCTTCGTCCCGGCTATGTTGACCAGCACTTTCTTCTTCCTCTTCCTCGTCCAATATCCCGACACAAGCGATCTCAATATCTTCTCCGTCTTCATTTTCATCTCCCACGCTCAGCTCATCGTATTCGCTTTCCTCTGGCTGTGACCGAGGCTTGGAGTTTCGTCTCTGGATGTTCTTCCGTCGCATGCGGTTGGATTCGTCCACTCCGTAGTCTGTAAGGAGGAAACAAAAATAAACCAAACAGACAATTACAACAAATCTATCTTTCCTATGCCAAAGAGAATTTCGTCACCTTCAGCGCGACACGGAACATTCGGATGTTTCGCCTTGATATGAGCCACCAGCTTGACCGCGCTCATGTACCTTGACTCGCAGTATTGGCACGCGTGCGGACTCTCAAGCAAATGATTTCGCCGGTGCGTACGGAGACATTTTTTGTATCGGAACGATTTCTTGCAGTAGGTGCACCAATATGGCCTGTTTGAACAGGGTGTCCGCTGGTGCTTCATCATAGCATTACGCGAGATGAAACGTGCCGAACAGTTAAGACACTCGTACGGTTTTTCTTGCGTGTGTATTCGCTTATGGATGATAAGGTAGCTTTTCTGGGTGAAACTGTTGCCGCACACGTCGCAACCGTAAGGTTTTACACCTACACAACAAATGCAACAAGAATGAATAAGCATTACTATCGCACTGCAGGACATGGCCGAGCAGAAAAACTTACCGCTATGTGTCCGTTCGTGACGCTCGAGATTTACTCTCTGGGCGAAGCATTTGTCGCAGCTAGGACATGCAAACGGACGCTCGTTTGTGTGCGTTCGCATGTGCATATCCAGTGTCTGCTGCTCGACGTACGCCTTAGAGCAGATGTGGCAGGTGAACAGATTGCGATTGGCATGGAGCCTCCGGTGGCGCGACAGCGATGTGCCGTATTTGAACGCCTTGCCACACTCCGAGCAAAGGTGGGGTTTCCCGGTTGAGTTCCGCAGCTCACCTGTATGTTTACGCATATGCTTCGACAGGTTGGATTTCTCCACAAACGTCATGTCACACTCTGGACAGGCGTGTGGTCGCTCAGACGTGTGAATTCGCATGTGGCGCTTCAGTTTTCGCTCCATCTCGAAAGATTTTGAGCACTGCGGACAGTGATATAGTTTCTCCACTTTGACCTTAACACCATTCGGTTCAGCGTCAATCTCGTCACTTGCAGCTGTATCGGGTTCGTCCAGTAATTCCTCCTTCACGCTAACTTTTTCCTCAAGCTTCGGGCTGAGCTGTTGCTCTTCCGTTTCCGAAAACTTTGATTCAATCACGTAATTACGAAGCGCACTGTCGGTTTGTTCGCACTGCACCTTGAAGAAGTGGGCCCGACGAACCTGCAACACACAGGGTACGCATAGTTGTGATGGTAGACCATCGTTTTTGCTTAACTGCAGCCCAGTAACAGCGCTCAACATGGCATGCAGGTTGTTGTCGAACAGCGGCTTCATCCTCGGTTTACTAGCCATGCAGCAACGGCATATTTCACCAAAGATTAAATCCTCTATTTCTGCAGACGCCATCCTGATGAGGGATGAGAAGAACACGCACCTATTCTCGCCCGACAATGGAGTAATGAGCGCAGTAGAGTAAGTGTGTAAATATAGATTAATGTTTTGTGTCCCACTGCCACCAATTTACACTATTCTTTTCTAGAAATATATGTCCACATACCAAAGGAATTTACTATCTTTTTCCAAACGAACCAGCAAATTGTTGTTCTGCGAAAAGTCTCGAGCGTTTCCTGAAGTCTTGTAGGAAATCTGTAAACAACAATCAGTATGAAACTGACAGCAGTGTTGCCTGAAAGACAAAACATTTAACTTGATTACCAAGGTTATTTATACAATCTGCAAGAACCTTGATCACATTTTGAACAAAATGCTTAACCGTCACCCGTTCAACCAAACCTACATACGTAGACGTTCAACCGGACTACCCGGGTAGTCCATACATTTTGTATGGGAGACTCCGATTTCCTGTACTTAAGACTTAATAACTTTTTATCTAAACGTCGGATCGATTTGAAATTTTCAGTGAAGTTACTTGAGAGTGTTTCCCAAGATATTGTATAACTTTTATAATTTTAAAAATTCATTAAGTATGTTAATTTCAGGTTCCAAAATATTTCACCCTTCACATCTATGACCCAAACCTGTGTAGCTTCAACATTTTAGATAGGAGTTTGCATTTTCTGTATTTCAGTACATGAATCTTTGATCATTGAATCTTCATTACTTGAAATTTCCAGAAATTTATTCATTTTTTTTCCAAACATGTTTTAGAAATGTTAAATGTTCAAGTAGGATTGTTTCATTTGAAAACACGAATTTGATAATTTAAACATTTATGCCTTACGTTTAGGGGTATAATCCCAAATGAAGCCCCCCCGTCGCCGCATCGTCGTCATTTTTTACACATGTGCGCCTGAAAGTATGCAATAGGTGGCACATCAATTCAGTTTGAATATTTGAACAGTTGAATTTCCGTTAGAAACTGTAATGACTTGAACTAATCGATAAAACTGAGCAAGATGGAGATCATAAACCAATGAGTTGGACTGAAGAAATGAGTTTGAAACGGCGGCGCGCCCGCAGCGAGCGCAGCGAGCGGACTGCGCTAGGTCTACCGAAAAAGGGAGTTTGTTATAAATTTGTGAAATAAGGGGGGCCCGTGGGCCCCCCTCATACCGCACCCCTAGGTTGATGGCGTAGCCGAATTTTGATACACTCATGTAAGTAATGCATGAGGGAGTTTATGTTGTACATCCTTTCTAGTATAATCATCATCTTTAATTTAACGAGAATTCAATTCAAACGGTTCACACAACGGCACGTTTCACCAATTGCATACCTTTACGGTGCATCTGCTCACAAATGGTGTAGCCACAACAGCGATTTCGGCTGGGGGGGCTTCATTTGGGATTTTACCCGTTTAGGTATTAAAATCTTAAACTAATATTAAATGCAAGTATGCTACACATCATTTTGTTCTGAAAATGTGCGCCACAAACACGTTTATTAACCCGCGTCTAGTCGACTATGTGTGTGATTCAAAGTACAACAAAAGCTAAGTAAAAGTGAGCGTTATGGAAAAACTCAATCCTTAGAAAAGATAAAACCGAACAGACTTATAGAAGAATTACCAAGAACAGCATTTCTGACGAAAAAAGAATTAAAAAACGGACAAAACTCTGTTCCCAGTTGAAGCATGAAGATAGCATGAAGCGGCTGAGAGTTTATTAATGTTTACAATATTTTATGCAATTTTCCAAAACATTTCAAGTAGTTAAGTATCTACGAGCAAATATATCAGTACTGAAATACAGAAAAAGCAAACTTCTATGTAAAATATATGAACTACACAGAAAAAAGGTTGTAGATGTGAATGGTGAAATTTTTTGGAACCTCAAATTAACATACTTTATGATTTTTTAAAATTATAAAAGCTACACAATATTTTGGGAAACACCATCAAGTATCTTCACTGAAAATTTCAAATCGATCCGACGTCTAGATAAAAAGTTATTAAGTCTTAAGTACAGGAAAACGGAATCTCCCATACAAAATGTATGGACTACCCGGGTAGTCCGGTTGAACGTTTGAGGGGTATCAACCGAAAAACGCAAATAAAAATTATTTAAATTCCTAGGAAATTTTTTTTTCTTCAGCATAACGATAGACAATGAGTTTTTCTAGGCATTCTAAAAATTTCATGTCGGTACGTCAATCCAATCAAAAGTGAGAACAAAACAAAACTCCAAAAACTACCCGGGTAGGCGGTTGAACGGGTGACGGTTAAATTATCGTTTCAACATTTTATGTTTTATTACAGCAGCTGCCACCCAACTCGGTTGATCCAATGACAGTTTATTCAGCTAGGTCTAACTTTGTGCTTACGGATCCTTCGCCATTCGTGTGCTATATGCATTTTTTTAAGCTATGCACATTGAAATGCCTCCAAAGCTGAAACCGTAGAAAGCAACACGCGGTTCATCGGTACCCACGGTACGGTTCCAAGCCTAGCAAACTTAGCTGAATGCGAGGCCTGACCGTTCACAATGCTGCGCTCGATGACCCAGATGGATATGTAGCGGCTGCGGACATCGGAGACAACGGACAGCGGCAAGTCCGCACAATACAGCCGCAAACTTACCGTGCGTTCGTCGCCGTCAAACTTATCGTACACGATGGCAAGAACGGCTTGCCGCGCAACCCACGCGGGTTGCTCAGTGAACGATATAAAAAGCGCATGCAACGAGCACGCGTTCTCTTCTTCTCTTCTGGCTTTTCTACGCGCGAACCTACGTGATCGATTCTTAAAACCGAAAACAAGTGTGATAGATACTTTTTGGCAATCATTTAAATAAAAAAGGTGGCTAACGGGTAGAACATATAGTGAACAATTTCTCGTGTTTCCGTTCCCACAGATAGCACGAATCCACATCAACTGCTAACGGTTCCCCACAACAATGTTCATATGCTTAGAAAAGTTTGGAGGAAGCTGTATAAATTTTCACGGTCAGTTGCAATCATTTTTCTTTAAATTCTACTCATCATATATGACATACAAACCAGACTTTTTATAAGTGAACTGGTACCAGTAGGCGACCGTGGAGACTATCGAATGTGACCAGATGTGACCAGTACCAGATCTCAGTACTGTGTTTTTCATTAAATCGCTGGGGAAACAGAAGTTCTTTCCATATCGTGTTGCGAGGAGAATTGTACCTTTAAAATATGGCGCAAATGAAAAGAGGAAATACGGTGAAACTTATAAACACTTTTAGCTACGAAATGTGACTGATATATTATCATTAAACTTCTTCATTTCCTTTCCAATATAAGAAACTTTACAGAAGAACGCCCTCACTGTTAGGGGTACGAATAAAGTCCCAAGAGAGGATAGCCACTTTTGACGATTGATGGGAAAGTGGGAAGGCGTTTGATGTTTTCCTGGCAAATTCCAAAAAGCAGTATGGGGGTTACGTGTTCGACGAAAACTTTCTGTCGTCCGTCGGGCGCAAAAGAAACAAAAATTCTTACAACAGATTCTCTGTGCCCCTCTATACTTTGCATCCTTCTATGCATACATATCTATATTGATAATAATGTTTATTCCTTTTTTCTATAAGTTAGCAAATCATATTTCATTAGCAGTGTACGTTTCTCGACTTGCTCGATTGTGGATAAGATGGTTATCTATCTAGAGGTGGTTTATCTGTTTCTATTGCTACAATTGTACACCCACCCAAACAACTAGGAGCTCAAGCGGAAGTGTAAATGTTTAACCGGTGTGTAGCTTTGTGCTTAATTAAAAAAATGCCTCAAATAACGCCGGCACCCAATCTATCCGTACCTGCTGCCATATACACTGTGCCAATCGGTAAGTGGGACGGTCATAAAAAGAACACTTGTCTGACTTTGCGATCAATTTTAGGGTACTTAGAATTGACAACAATGAATTTCGCTTATCACATCTTCTTTGTCTATCTTTCTACGAAGCATCTGCAAAAAACAGAGTAAAAATCGGTCACCAAGCGGCGCAATGATCGAAAAAGTGCAAAAAGTCAAAATTTTGTCAGCCAAACGTAAAGTTGGACACTTATGATTCCTAAGAATGTCTGCGGCTTAAGTGTTATGGAAGCTAGCTTAGGCACGTAAAATCATTTTCTGATGATCTATGATATACTAAATTATTGTTATATGTATAAAAAAGATGAGTTTTGATAAATTATTCACACTTTGTGGTTGAAATATGTTACACCACTGCAAGGAATGAAACATTATCTTTTTTATCATATAAATCGATTAAAAATGCCGAAAGTTATCGAGTTTTATCAATTTAACCAAAGTTACTGTTTTGCGATACACTAACAATCGATAAAAAAGCCCATATTGTCAAAAATATAACTTGAAATGGGTCATCTTACAATAAACTTAAAGGACGATGATGTGAGATTCATCAAAAAACCAACTGAATTGAAGACTTTTCCTCAATTATAGATGTCTAAGAATTTAATAAAATAATGAAAGCATTTAGAAGGTTCCAAACTATTTCCAGAACATACCCGCAGAACCCGCAAACAACGCCTTTACTTTTCAAAACCTTATATAGACGATGATTTTAGATTATGTTGAAAGGTACTCTTAGTATCTCGTTCAAATGCATTAATTTAATGTAGTAATTGTCGTCACAGTAAGTATGACTTACATATAAAGCAAACATATACACTTTTGGTTAGAAAGGCAGGCAGTTTTCGAACGTAAAACGGAGCTGACGAGTTTTAAAAAAATGGTTGTTTTAACTTCTATTACTTGGAGGTCATTTGTTAATGTTGTAGGTATTTATGTGATCAGAATGAACTGGAAAACTTGTTTTTAATTAAAGTACGATAAGTACACATCACAACGTTCATATGATGAAGAAAATTATGACAGATGTTGTTGATATAGTTTGACTATTCCAAGATTAAGCTACGAATAACACAAAAGTTACTACTCTAAATCAGCCTCAAAGTTCAGAAGAATCTTTCTGAGTCTTTAGTATGAAATCCAATAGCCAATTTGAGTAAAATTGTACAGTATACTATGTTACAAACACTGTATAGTATAAGTTGGTAACAAAACAGCAATAGGAAGAAATTTAAGCAGAAATGTCCATTAAAGTTAGAAAAAACTGTTGTCAAGCATCAACAAACAGTCATAGACTATAACAGAAATAACATTAAATACCAAAAACTTCTGGAAATAGTTCAACAAACCACGTATTAAACCTGAAAAGCAAGTGTCCAACTTTACGTTTGGCTGGCAAAATTATTACTTTTTGCACTTTTTCGATCATTGCGCCGCTTGGTGACCGATTTTTACTCTCTCTTTTTGCACATGCTTCGTAGAAAGATAGACAAAGAAGATGTGATAAGCGAAATTCATTATTATCAATTCTAAGTACCCTAAAATTGATCGCAAAGTCAGACAAGTGTTCTTTTTTTGACCGTCCCACTTACCGATTGGCACAGTGTATCTTAATTCCATCTGCTTCACATAAATAACACTACTGATCACGAAAAGAACACTAAATCACACATTTAACATTGAAATTACGCAGAAACAAGTTTAGTTGATCACAATTCACAACGCAGTAGGTGAGCAAATATGGCGTCTCGTGTAATGCCCATATCCGAAGGCTCCTCTTGCACTGAATTCATCGCCGTCCCATGCACACATTCAAACATTGACAGTCCGCTTGGGGCGGGGATTTTCCTTCTACTCATCCTCGCCTATGTTTTTGACAGATATTCCTGGTTGGGTTGCTTCTCATTAAATCATATGTCATTCTATGTTTCAAAAACACGTTGTAACTACGACACGGTTTCATCAACATGCGGTAAACATATTTTCTATAAAAAAAATTCATATTTTCATTGGAACACAGCTTAAAATTTTCTAATGGCGTTTTCATTCAATTAATAGCTTGTTCCGAGGAATAACGTTAGAATTAAACAAAATAGACAAATTTTAACGACTTTCCATGCAAAACCGGAATACGCTAGCAACTTTCTGTTGAAAGCTAAATAAAGAGTAGCATTTCTTTTAAATTCAGAACAAGTATGACAACTGTATGATTTAAGTTGAATCCGCCGTGGACAAAACAGTAAACCAACTACATTTGATTATATGTTTGACCAAATATTATTTAAAGCCAGTCGACGACAAGTGGGAAAAAATCCCTGGTACTTTATGTTTCTTTTGAAGCTTTTTCCAGTATATTTTGAATGTTTTAGGGCCCGTTAAGTCCCATAGAACGCCATATCGTGGCTGAAAACCAGCGAGCACAAAGTCGTTGTTTTTCCTGGCAAGACTTGCGGCGTCTGGAGAAGTGTATAGTGTGCAGTTCATTTCGTAATTAAGAAACTTTATCAGAAAACAATAAAAAATAGTATGATTCAGTGGTTTGGACGTACCCCGCCACAGTAAATCATGCGCAAATAGCATCGGAGGAATTAAACGGGTCAAAAATAATTTAAATACCCCACATTTCTAACCCTCCGCATGCATCTCAACTACAACCAATCGAAAACCCATGAACAGCACCCTAAGGTAGGACCTATTCCAACATTCTAAAGTCCAAACGGAGAAGCATTTGATCGTGAATGCCACACAACAGCTGAAAAAACTCCTACATGAATGATTTTGTCGGCTATGGCTAAAGTTTCAGCCAAGGACCGTAAGGCTTTCTTAGTGGGCGTCGAAATATTTTTTGAAAGTACAAAAAAGATGAAACTTTACAACAAAATTTACTTCATTCAATTAGCTAAGTTAACTTTTTTCTTTTCGCAAATGAAAATTTGTCTATTTTTTTTAATGCAAACGTTACATCAGTTCCGTGTTCTTTAATTATAGTACAATATGATCCCAACAGTAAACTGGTGAAGATAAAACATCATCAAACTAATAGTGAAAAGCTGTGTGAAAATTTGTTTAGTTTCTTGCATATAGGTCAAAAAGCCATGTCAAAATAGATGATGGCTTTTCACGAGTAGCAGCTATTTCAAGTTCAACTGTATTTGACCTGCTGATCAGTCATGGCAAGAATTTGCGAGATCTACATATTGATATTCAATAAATCTTAGGAGTAAATAAGGAGTTATGCAAACACCATGCTACACTTTTCTGATCTATGTTCATCACAAACGTTTGGAAGGATCCAACTGAAAACTTTGAGATAGGCGTAAATGAATTATTGATACCATTGCCGAAAACATTTGACGAAAACAAAATATTTTACTTGCGTAAAATGGCCAATGAACTTCATATCTGCAAATAGTTCATATACAAGGAACCTGAACAATAACTGGGCTGTGCGTTTTTGTTTTTTTCTCGATTTAATAGATTGGTCCTGCACAAGTTTCACAAAGTTCACAATATGAAGATTTTGAGCCTTAAAGTCCAAACACTTTCCAGATAGTTGAGATCATATTTCAAATCTTAAATGACAATAAGTTTTTTGCGACATTTTCCGTTCAAGTTTTACCAGATGAAAGTCATAGGCCCGCGCGGCGCACAAGCACGACTCATACATTCGTCGACCTCAATTCTTAGGGAATGTCAGATTGATAAATACTGGCTGAAAGGAAATGCTAAGCTGATAGCAGCTATACCAACGAATCCTTGTAAATCAGATTATAAATACTTTTGAGTTTGGGTAATGAGTTTCATTGTATAATATAAAGAATTTAAATATATTCATGTTGGCTTTGAGTAACATTAAAATTACAAAAACATTTATGGAATACAATCTCATCGATAATTTATGACAAAAATTGAAACATTCATGGATTGATTGTATTCATTTTTAATTTGCACACTAATAACACACACATGTAACCACTCTAAGGCATTTATGAAAAGGATTGAGAGTTAAAAAAAGAACATCAAAATTTATTTGATTTAAATTCATACCATATTAATACAACTTAAAATAAATAAAATATGTTAGTCAAGCTAGGTTAAAATACGTTTTAACCAACAAGGCCAATTTGAAAATCTATGTCACTGCCATCTAGTGGCGTGCGCAGTGAATGCGCGGCTAATTTAGAAATAACCGATTCAGCAAAGACACAGATTTGCATACAATGCGGCTATTTAATAATGTCGCTCACTTCCAGCTCGAATTCTGCTCGAAGTTGCTCAGCGCCGCACTCGTGAGAGGGGGGGGGGGGGGGGGGGGGGGGGGGGCATCATACGGTAAAAACAAAGTATGATTCATCGTTATCATCGTTCGATCGTCATCAAAGTTATCATCGTTCCGTTATCACCGTTTAGAATTTACGAGAGCACCTCCATTTACGGTACCATTCAATCACACGACCAAATTGCGCAAAGACGAATTCATGCTCCATACTTTTAAACTCGAGTACGGTTGGTATTTCTGTGACTGTGATCATTTTATTTGATGTCCTGACTTTTTAGCATGAGGAAACGGACGACTTCATTACTCAGCTTCTTTTCGGGGACGGGTTTCTGTTGACCTTGTGTGTCGACAGAGAACCCCTCGAGGGCACAGCAAACTGTTCCGTTGGCTTGGACCAAGACGAATAGGCCCTACACATCGTCTTCACATGCCTTCGTTTTTACCACACCTGTCATGTGATGTAGCGCTCCCGACCAAACCCTGGTCCAGCAGATTTGCACCAGTCGAAAGCCCGGGTAGGTCGTTTGCCTTCCTGTTCGAAGCATTATGAAATGAAGAGCGGCCATAACCACCACGAAGCCGACGACGGATCGGACGGAGGACAACACCGTCCAATACCGTCTGGTATCGTTGTGGCCACTGATGGGGATACAGGACGAGCAGGAAGAGATGAAAAGGGGGGATGGGAGGGAGGTGTCGAGATCCCGAGGCCGGGCGGGGCCTTGTGCCTTCAAAAAAGAAGAAGCAACACTATCCATGCTACCTTGGGGCGGCGTTTCCACGGAAGGTCTCAAGGGAGCCCAGGAGTTTCAAAGTTTGGCCAAATGGACCGGGGAATCAAGTTTCAACGACGGGGACCAGGAATACGGCAATCCTACTCAGCTGACACGGCCGCTTAAGCCAGTTGTTGAGTGCACTTCAAGGTTGTGTCCGAATTCCGGTTAGAGATCGAACTTTACACCCTTTGGGATCTGGTAATCAGCGTAAACAGCGCACGCAGCTTAGGAAGGGCTTGGCTTTTAATGTGTAACAAGTGGTGGATCGCTCCACAGCTTCATGCTATTTTTTTAAATTTTCATTGACCAGAAAACTGATCTTCTCCTCTTTCTTCAGGTGCTACCGTAAACATTTGCTACGCAATCAAAAATTGCGATTCATGGGAATTTAACGTAACACATTGTATTTGAGCATTACACACACATTTCATAATGTTCTTAAAAACATACACAATGACGTAGCGTTCCATTTAAAGCACGGCAAACGCCACAATTTTCTATGGCAATATTTTACAAATTTACACCCTGGACATATCACCTGTAAAGTTGTTGGGCTGAAAAGCGGGAATGATATGGGCAAGGAACGCAAATAGAACGTATGGGCCATCACTTTATAACGCATGTGAAATATGAAATCTTCGGCGGGAAATCAATGAAATATTCACTTACCTTCTTAATTTATGTTCGGCTGTACACCCTACATGGAAAGTATGAAATTGGCAATACGTAGCTGTAAATATTGAGTTGCTGTGCTGAAAAATAGGTAAGCAATTGAACGTATACCGCCACAACGATACAATATGTCTGCAATAATTTGGACAGCATATCACGTGTAAAGTTGTTGAAACACCGTATATTTAATCTAAAAATGATCGATGGCAAAACACAGAAACATACTGCGCAGACTTTTGAATAAAAATTGAAATGATAACATGCACGAGAACGCTGCGCACGCGGCTGTCATAGCCGGTTTGGCTGGTGAATATAGGCCAGAGGGGCGCGAAGGACGGGAGAGAGGGGGTGAGACGAGTGGATGGGGAAAGCTCCACAGTGGAAATTCAAATAGTCATGTAGTTCAAACCAGTCGAGCAGCACGCAGCCATTGGCTGAGTACTGAGAGAGAGCGAGCCGACCCGGGCTCTCTCGCCGCAGCCAACCGCCCCTCTCTCAAATCGCCTGCGACCACCATTTGAGGTTTAGCCAAATCAGCTTAACATAGCAGATGAAAACATTTATTTCAATGCCGATTGTACTTGTATCTACTTTATTATCTCCGGTTATTTGGAGTAAAAAACAAAATTTCTCTTCATTGGCAATCAATCATAATTGGTCGTGGGAACAAAATGGCAGTGGTACGAAGCGATAAGCCAATTACAGCGCTAGAAACATGACAAAAAGGAAGTGCGATAAGTATATTTTTAAAATTAAACTTTCAACGTTAAAAGTTCAACCGGTTGGTATTAGCGCCATCTATAGGTAGCCTTTTGTGTATCGACTAGATGATAAGTTGGCCGCTTGATGTGTCGAAGCGCTCACGCACGCGCCCCTTTTTTCCACGTGTGTGAGGGAGAAATGAAGAGCATCTCCATTGACATAGCCGCCGCACTGGCGGCTATAAATGTTTGTTTACTTTTGAACGGCGGCTAGATGCGCTACATGTTTATGCACAATTTCCATTTCTTTTTTAATTTTTTATGCATCAGTTGTTTTTATGCCGAATAAAGGTTATCAAAATTCATCAACGTTTAGTGTACGACCGGCAGGTCAGCACTTGTTACATCCTTTCTTTAAAAAGTCGGGAGTTCTGAGCTACAATGTTCTGGAATGTTCTGCTAAAGAAAACCAGAAGCTGCACCGCAAAATGAAATGAAATATAGAAGATTGTACGGTTGCGATTAACCAATCTCGATCCGATGTCGTCGCTTCACACTGAATTTACGTGTGGCAAAAAATATGCTGCTTTGGAATTTGTAACAACAACTGTTGTGGGAAATCGTATCTTGATGAATGAAAATTGTAAATTTTGCATTCAGCACTGCTTTCATGCCTTGTGACAAATGAAGATCAAATAAAAAAACATGTTTTATGTGTGCTCTGGATCTTAGTGCTAAAATATAGGGTTGGAACAGGATTTGTTGCACAAAACTCTCTATGTTTAAACTGTTCGTTTTGCTTTTTTTTTTTGTCTCAGTATTACTATTTAGATCGAAGCAAACTTAACCGCAATCTATCATTCTTGCAAGTAAGTGGGTGAAAAGAATCCAATGCGCAATGCTCATCCGAACACAGTATGGCATGGCATAAATGTTGTTTCAAGTTTGGATCACCTACATTTGAAACCCAACTGGAATAGCCTATCATAATTTTGAAGCTATCAAACATTATTTTAATCTTATTCTTCTAAGCTACCGACAATGTAGATACATAAACATAAATGTATAATATGTATGTTCGATTTTTAAACAAAATAAGTTTACTTGCAAAAGATCTTTACAATGTTTAACAACATTAAAAACTACTTATTATTATTATTATTATTATTATGTAATTATCAAATTGTTCGCCATCTGGCTATACAAAGTCCCAACTTAAAAACTAACAGAAGGATAAACACAGACTAGTGGGGTTACAACAGGAACGGGATAGGGGTAACGAAAAAAGATTAGGAAACGGTGGACAGGAGACGAGAACGGAAGCTGACCAAGGACGTGTGGTGGTCAAACAGGTGACCGACGGCGTTAAAGTCGGACAATGCACGTAGCCAAGGGTCATTCTGGGCAAACAGAATCCGGCGTGTAGGAATGTGAAAAGGAGGACGGATTCGCAACCTGCAGGACGGGACGTAGAGAGGAATGGCTGCGAGAAGGCCAGGAGAGTCAATATGGCCATGCAGGATGTTAGCGATCAGCAACGAGCGAGCGTGGCTGTGACGATCCTTGACGCTAACCAGCCCCAGCAAACGGCACCGGACCGGGTAAGGAGGCAAGGTAGCAGAGGGGTCATTCAGGAATCGCCTGACGGCAAGACGCGTGAATTTCCTGTGCACACTCTCCAACCTATCCTTCGCTGTGACGCCCGCGGGTGATCAGACAACGCAAGCGTAGTCGATGATGGGTCGAACCCAGCAGCAGTACAACGCCTTCAGGCATAGGGGGTCGCGAATTTCTGATGACATGCGGGCGATGAGTCCCAGCAGCCTGTTGGCCCGTTCGACGACTGAGTCCAGGTGCGACCTGAAAGTCAGCCTATCGTCCAGCCACACCCCCAGATCCTTGACTACGGTCACACGGGGGAGGGGCAGGCCACTGAGATGGTAGTTGTGCACCAATTTGTCGGGAGAGCGACCAAAAGAGATGACACAACACTTCGCCACGCATAGCACCAGACCGTTGGCGATGCACCAAGCTGAGAAGGAATCTGCAAAGGTTTGCAGAGACAGGGGATCATTGGACGAGGACACTGGAAGATAGAACTTGACATCGTCGGCGTACATCAAACAGCCCTCTGGTGGGAGGGCGCAGACACAATCCGAGATGAAAAGAGTGAAAAGGAGAGGACTCAAGACGCTCCCCTGGGGTACACCGGATAGGCCGATGAACGGATCGGAGAGGGACCTCCCGACCCTGACCCTGTACGTCCGATCCGATAGGAAGGACTGGAGCCAGCTCAGGAGTGCCCCCCCAAAACCCATCCGCTCGAGTTTGGCCAACAGCAACTGGTGGGGCAAGCAGTCAAATGCCGCCTTAAAGACGGTGTAGATGACATCGACCTGCCCCCCAGAAACCAGGCACGGGTACAGGTCTTGCAACAAAGACATGAGGTTAGTGACAGTGGAGCGTCTAGGCATGAAACCATGCTGGGCGGATGGGATGATAGGCAGAACACAAGGAAGGATGGCTGAGTGGATAATAGACTCGAGGACTTTAGAGACAGCACAAAGGAGGGAAATGCCTCGGTAGTTAGGGATGGCCGTACGACAAGTACTTCCTTTAAGAACTTTTTAAGCAAACCTAAACTAAGCATATTTAGTCTGCTTCCATGTTTTATGATTGATCCAAATCAAATCAAACATCAACGTGATGTTTTGTCGAATAAATGTCACAATAAGTCTGCACATCTTTTAATATTCAATTCGTATTTGTTAATACATTCAGTTATTATTGGAAAAGCGATTGGAAACGCACAGTATGGAAATATGTTTGTTCAGCTATCGACAATTTTTATTAGATATAACCAAATCTCGAGTCTGGCACGCTCCGGTATTACGAACGGATGACCAGCAATCTATAATATACCTTCTTTTGATCACAGTAACTCTCTTCATCCCCACTAAAGTAGGAGTCTGCATAGTACGGTCAAATCCGGACAACCAACTGATCTGGCAAGTAAGAAAATTTTCGGAGAAAAATTGAAATGAAACTATTGTATGAGGTGTTCAATCCCAGGCGACATATTCATAGATTGTTATTAGACTTTCTCGATCACATTTTACTCTTGATCGTTTTAAAAATTCCCAGCTGCGTGAAACTCGTAAACAATCCGGCGGAAAAAGAATATGTTTACTTTGCATCCACAATGAGTACCTTCAAATTATACAATTCATATTTTCCTAAGATCCGTTTTTTGTACGACTTTGTGTTTGTGTTAGAAACGCAATTTGGATGTATAGGTTAATCGTTGAATCTGAACGTAGACCAGACCCTATGAACCCTAAACGTGACTAAAATATTGTGATAGTTATCGCACGTAAAAAAGGGGTTAAAGTGCAAACCGTGGACAGGGGACAAAAAGGGGGTTTCCGTACCATATGGAGCAACAAAGCTGGTAACCTCCAGGAGTACAATCGATCACGCAAAGGCATAGTGGCACAACATAGTCAAATTTGATAATAAGACCCTTCCGGGTGATCTGTATTACACGATTTGTTCTTGACAAATTGTTTAAGTTACCAATACATTATATTTTTTTTATTCTGAGTCAGTCGGACAACTGTCTATTGAATCGGAAGCCTAATTCAGCAGCTATAATCGATCGCGTAATTTTGACCGAAAAACGGTAGAAAAAGAAATTGTTTGACAAGCATGTTGCGACTGTGGTATACTTTTATATCCGTTTGTGAAAACCGTTACAATCTTTAGATAAGGGAATGCTTGCAACGACATCTTCTTCCTGTAATTAGAAAACAAGATCATCGAGTACTGTTTTGGTCGAATTTGGCATCATAACATGAAGCGAATCATACAATAGCGTGTTACTAAGCCGAAGGACTGAAATTCAAACCCATAGAGCTGAATCCGCTAAACAATTCCAGGACCCGACTCATAGTAACTATTTGAGCCTTGAGTTATTTGTGAAAACATGTCAAAGCAGCACATTCCATGAATAAATATCAAAAGGTTGGAGAAAAGTATCCAAAAACCTCGGAATTAAATGGAAATAAAATCACCTCTAAATGTAGTAGAAGATATAGGAGGATCGAACAATTAAAAGGAAACTAGGTTTGCTCTCAAAACAGGGAGACACCTAGTTTAACTATATATTAATAATACCTGGTTTAATTTTTTTGAAATTGTACTGCTTATTGCATTTAGTTAAACAAAATTGTTAAACAAATGAACCAACCTCGAACAAATTTAGCCGATCGTGCTGACTATTTCAAACAACCAATTATTTTCTATTTGAAAACTATTATACTATCATAAATAAAATTCGTGAAAAAATTTGTACACTTCACTATGATTTGATACACTACAAGTGCTTATTTTGCAATTCACAAAAGTAATGAATAAATTAATTTCAATTAGCTGTAACTGTGAAACTATTTCAGCTACATACAATAATTGATATTGACCGATGAACATTCATAGAACGATAATATTATTCAATACCAAATGCGCTGGATAAACTTATGTATCATATTTATGATGTGTTAATGGCAAACAAATTGGATATGTACTGTCTGCTGGCTGATTATGATGATCAAATAAATCCGGCAAATTGTTCGGGCCTCCAAAACCCTTAATTCATTACAGCTTGAAAAAGAATTGAAACAAAATAACTAGCTTGACATTGACCAAACATTCACATATTTTGGTTGTAAAAAATATATTAGTTAAATAGTTAGGACATATTCATTCAACAAGGTAACTATATATCAAGCAATCGTTTCAAATTTTATAAGCGAATTGTAGGATTTATCAGTGTCACTCAACATGCTGTACATCAATAATCATGTAATCCCAAACAATTATGACACACAATCATCACTCGAAATTTCTTGCGCATGTATCCATCAGAGATTTGGAATTAATTATGCTGTATTTAAACAGTAACAAAAGAAAATGAAAGTAAAAAAGTAGCTACAAATAATAAATAAACATTGCCCCGCCCAACGAATAAGGCTTTTCCGTAAGTTTCTTAGTCACGCGCTTGCGCAAAGTGCCATCTGTTGGGCCAACCGATTGATACTGGCGGCTTAAAATATATAACCGATTCGTGTTGCGCGCAATATGACGGCTATTTTAGCCCCGAGAGCCTTTGCGTACAAGATCGAGCAGAATCGAGCAGAATTGACCAGTGCTCGACTTTCGTGAGAGGGGGGGGACATCATACTTTGTTTTTACCCTTTGTTTTTACCAAATATTTTATGTAGCTTTTCCGAAAATTGTAAAAAAAAAATTTGCATCTAGGACTGAACTAAACTGCACAAAAAGCAAACTACCATTTATAATATACCATGGCATGGTCTAAACTGGTAGGTGGTTGTAGATGTGAAGGGTGAATTTTTAAGGGTAAAAACAAAGTATGATGTCCCCCCCCCTCTCACGAAAGTCGAGCACTGGTCGATTCTGCTCGATTCTGCTCGATCTTGTATGCAAAGGCTCTCGGGGCTAAAAGAGCCGTCATATTGCGCCCAACACGAATCGGTTATATATTTTGAGCCGCCAGTATCAATCGGTTGACCCAACAGATGGCACTTTGCGCAAGCGCGTGACGAAGAAGCTTACGAAAAAGCCTTATTCGTTGGGCGGGGCAATGTTTATTTATTGTTTGAAGCTACTTTTTTACTTTCATTTTCTTTTGTTACTGTTTAAATACAGCATAATTAATTCCAAATCTCTGATGGATACACGCGCAAGAAATTTAGAGTGATTATTGTGTGTCATAATTCTTTGGGATTACATGATTATTTATGTACAGTATGTTAAGTGACACTGATGCCCCCCACAAATGCCTGTGACACTGATAAATTTGCTTATAAAATTTAAAACGATTGCTTGATATATAATTACTTTTTGTTGAATGGATATGTCCTAACTATTTTACTGATATATTTTACAATCAAAATATGTGAATGTTTGGTTCTCAAACTAGTTTTTTTTGTTTCAACTCTTTTCAATCTGTAATGAATTAAGGGTTATGGAGGCCCGAACAATTTGCTCATCATCAGCCAGCAGTCAGTAAATCTCCAATTTGTTTGCCATTAACACATTTATGATACATAAGTTTAGCCAGCGCATTTGGTATTGAATAATTGAGGGTATCACGATTGGGAGCGCGGAAACGACAAACTTCTCGACGCTGGCCCATACAAAAGGTAAACAACTCTTTGAAAAAAGCGAAAAAATGGCTGGCCGTCTCGACGATCCAAAACGACGCCACCTACGTGTCGAGACGATGCGCGGATACGAAACGATGCGAGTCGTTATCGTCGAGCAGTTTCAAGCACCTCCTGGTCGATGGATCTCTATAGACCGTATGTTTCCGCGGCATATGTGGCTTCTATAGATCTTGGTATTTACCAAGAACATGATAATTCAGGATGCACTTTTCATATCAACGTTGCAACGTTTTGACAAGTCACTTTGATTTATTTAGCCATTTAGCCATAGTATAAAACACACCAATAACTCAATCGTTGTGAAAATTGATTAAAAATCAAAGTGCTCGAAAATTGTTGAAAACTATATATTTATATACCTTGGAATACTTGTATAAATACCCAGGTTGCTATTCGAGCAAATATTTGAGGGTATTATGATCCAGTTCCGCGTTATTGCTCGAAAGTTTCCGCATATTTGCTCGAAAAGCAACCTGGGTATTTATACAAGTATTCCAAGGTATATAAATATATAGTTTTTAACAATTTTCGAGCACTTTGATTTTTAATCAATTTTCAAAACGATCGAGTTATTGGTGTGTTTTATACTATGGCTAAATGGCTAAATAAATCAAAGTGACTTGTCAAAACACAACGTTGATATGAAAAGTGCATCCTGAATTATCATGTTCTTGGTAAATACCAAGATCTATAGAACCCACATATGCTCCGGACACATACGGTCTATAGAGATCCATCGACCAGGAGGTGCTTGAAACTGCTCGACGATAACGACGCGCGTCGTTTCGTATCCGCGCATCGTCTCGACACGTAGGTGGCGTCGTTTTGGATCGTCGAGACGCCCAGCCATTTTTTCGCTTTTTTCAAAGTGTTGTTTACCTTTTGTATGGGCCAGTGTCGAGAAGTTTATCGTTTCCGCGCTCCCAATCATAATACCCTCAATTATCGTTCTATGAATGTTCATCGGTTGATATCAATTATTACATGTAGCTGAAATAGTTTCGCAGTTACAGCTAATTGAAATTAAGTTATTCATTACTTTTGTGAATTGCTTTATTGCAAAATAAGCACTTATAGTGTATCAAATCATTTGTTCAAATCATAATTTGTTCAGTTCAAAAGCTTGGATCATTTGTTTAACGATTTTGTTTAACTAAATTCAATAAGCAGTACAATTTAAAAAAATTCAAACCATGTATTATTGATATATAGTTAAGCAATTTGTTGCTCTCCTTGTTTTGAGAGTAACCCTAGTTTCCTTTTAATTGTTCGATCCTCCTGTATTTTCTACTACATGTCGAGATGATTTTATTTCCATTTAATTCCGAGTATTTTGGATACTTTTCTCCAGCCTTTTGATATTTCTTCATGGATTGTGCTGCTTTGACATTGTTTCACAAATAACTCAAGGCTCAAATAGTTACTATGTGTCGAGTCCTGGAATTGTTTAGCGGATTCAGCTCTTTAGGTTTGAATTTCAGTTCTTCGGCTTGGTAACACGCTATTGTATGATTCGCTTAATGTTATGATGGCAAGTTCGGCCAAAACAGTACTCGATTATCTTGTTTTTTAATTCTAGGAAGAAGATGTCGTTGCAAGCATTCCCTTATCTAAAGATTGTAACGGTTTTCACAAACGGATATTAAAGTATACCACACCCCCAAATTGCATGTCAAACCATTTCTTTTTCTACCGTTTTTCAGCCAAAATTACGCGATCGATTGTAGCTGCTGAATTAGGCTTCCGATTCAATAGACAGTTGTCAGACTGACTCAGAACCAAAAAAAAAAATTATTGGTAACTTAAACAATTTGTCATGTATACAAATCGTGTAGTTCAGATCACCCGGAAGGGTCTTATGATCAAATTTGACTATGTTGTGCCATTATGCCTTTGCGTGATCGATTGTACTCCTGGAGGTTACCAGCTTTGTTGCTCCATATGGTACGGAAACGCTCTTTTTGTCACCTGTCCACCTGTCCACGGTTTGTACTTTAACCTCTTTTTTACATGCGATAACTATCATAATGTTTTAGTCACGTCTAGGGTTCACAGGGTCTGGTCTACGTTCAGATTCAACGATAAAACTACACTTCCAAATTGCGTTTCTAACTGTTCCGACACTTACACCTTTCTAATCCCGGCACCGGCACTAAAGGCTGACTGATTTATTTTATATTTATCATGATATTACAGACGTTGCCGTATTGTTAAACTGACTGATATCCTTAAAAGTAAACTATCATATACAATAATCATCAGCTACAAATAATGAAAACCGAGTAAACACAAAGTCGTACAAAAAACGTATCTTAGGAAAATATGAATTGCATAATTTGAAGGTACTTATTGTGGATTCAAAGTAAACATATTCTTTTGCCGCCGGATTGTTTACGAGTTTCACGCAGCTGGGAATTTTTAAAACGATCAAGAGTAAAATGTGATCGAGAAAGTCGAATAACAATCTATGAATATGTCGCCTGGTATTGAACACCACATACAATAGTTTCAACGCCAACTCGATCGAATTGTTCTTTTACATGTTCTTTTTGAATTTTTTCCGAAAATTTTCTTACTTGCCAGATCAGTTGGTTGTCCGGATTTGACCGTACTATGCAGACTCCTACTTTAGTGGGGATGAAGAGAGTTACTGTGATCGAAAGAAGGTATATTACAGATTGCTGGTCATCCGTTCGTAATACCGGAGGGTGCCAGACTCGAGATTTGGTTAGACCTAATAAAAATTGTCGATAGCTGAGCAAACATATTTCCATACTGAGCGTTTCCAATCGCTTTTCCAACAATAAGTGAATGTATTAACGAATACGAATTGAATATTAAAAGATGTGCAGACTTGTTGTGACATTTATTCGACAAAACATCGCGTTGATGTAGTGTTTCAATTCTGATTTGATTTGGATCAATCATAAAACATTGAAGCAGACTAAATCTGCTTAGTTTAGGTTTGCTTAAAAAGTTCTTAAATGGAGTAGTTTTTAATGTTGTTAAACAGTGTGAAGATCTTTTGCAAGTAAATTTATTTGGTTTAAAAATCGAACATAAATATTATACATTTATGATTATGTATCTACATTGTCGGTATCGTAGAAGAATACGATGAAAAGCAGAATGTTTGATGGCTTCAAAATTATGATAGGCTATCCCAGTGGGGTTTCAAATGTAGGTGATCCAAACTTGAAACAACATTTATGCCATGCCATACTGTGTTTGGATGAGTACTGCGCATTGGATTCTTTTCACCCTCTTACTTGCAAGGATCATAGATTGCGGTTAAGTTTGCTTCAATCTAAATAGTAATACTGAGACAAAAAAAAATGCAAAATGAACAGTTTAAACATAAAGAGTTTTGTCCAACAAATCCTGTTCCAACCCCATATTGAAGCACTTAAGATCCAGAGCACACATAAAACATGTTTTTTTTTATATGATCTTAATTTGTCACAATACATGAAAGCAGTGCTGAATGCAAAATTTACAATTTTCATTCATCAAGGAACGATTTCCCACAACAGTTGTTGATACAAATACCAAAGCAGCATATTTTTTACCACACGTAAATTCAGTGTATAGCGACGACATCGGATCGAGATTGATGAATCGCAACCGTACAATCTTCTATATTTCATTTCATTTTTCGGTGCAGCTTCTGGTTTTCTTTAGCAGAACATTAGAACATTTTTGCTCAGAACTCCCGATTTTTAAAAGAAAGGAGGTAACAAATGCTGACCTGCCTGTCGTACACTAAACGTTGATATATTTTAGTTACCTTTATTCGGCATAAAAACAACTAATGCGTAAATAATTAAAAAAGAAATGGAATTTGTGCATAAACATGTAGCGCATCTAGCCGCCGTACAAAAGTAAACAATGATTTTTAGCCTCCAGTGCGGCGGCTATGTCAACGAAGATGCTCTTCATTTCTCCCTCACACCCGTGGAAAAAGGGGCGCATGCGTGAGCGCTTCGACACATCAAGCGGCCAACTTATCATCTAGCCGACACACAAAAGGCTACCTATAGATGGCGCTGATACCAACTGGTTGAACTTTTAACGTTGAAAGTTTAATTTTAAAATTAAGCTTATCGCACTTCCTTTTTGTCATGTTTCTAGCGCTGTAATTGGCTTATCGCTTGGTAGCACTGCCATTTTGTTCCCACGACCAATTATTGAGGGTATTATGATCCAGTTCCGCGTTATTGCTCGAAAGTTTCCGCATATTTGCTCGAATAGCAACCTGGGTATGTATACAAGTATTTCAAGGTATATAAATATATAGTTTTTAACAAGTTTCGAGCACTTTGATTTTTAATCAATTTTCAAAACGATCGAGTTATTGGTATGTTTTATACTATGGCTAAATGGCTAAATAAATCAAAGTGACTTGTCAAAACACAACGTTGATATGAAAACTGCATCCTGAATTATCATGTTCTTGGTAACTACCAAGATCTATAGAACCCACATATGCTTCGGACACATACGGTCTATAGAGATCCATCGACCAGGAGGTGCTTGAAACTGCTCGACGATAACGACGCGCGTCGTTTCGTATCCGCGCATCGTCTCGACACGCAGGTGGCGTCGTTTTGGATCGTCGAGACGCCCAGCCATTTTTTCGCTTTTTTCAAAGTGTTGTTTACCTTTTGTATGGGCCAGCGTCGAGAAGTTTATCGTTTCCGCGCTCCCAATCGTAATACCCTCATATGATTGATTGCCAATGAAGAGAAATTTTGTTTTTTACTCCAAATAACCGGAGATAATAAAGTAGATACAAGTACAATCGACATTGAAATAAATGTTTTCATCTGCTATGTTAAGCTGATTTGAATAAGGAGGCAGTATGAGTTTCAATTCGTCAATAATTTAGTTTTCATTTCACTCCACTGCCAAAGTTTGTCGCTTTTCTACTGCAATATGTCTTTTAATGCATATACAGGGTCCGCAGTCATACAATGGCAGGCCCCAACCGGTACAGGGATTCATGAACGTGCTAGGGGGATTGCCTGTACCAGTAGAGGGATATCCGCGGGCATATAATTGCAAACCGCGGTGGCTGAGGGGAATCAAGCTGGCGTATTGTTGCGATTGTCAACCGGTCGCAAAATAGTAGGTATCTGGCAACCGTGCATGATTCAAATGTGTCGCACAAATGACCGTTAGATGGCGTGCTAAACAACTAATCGAACACGTTGAAAGGAAATATCAAATTTAGTTTTTGATATAATATTTTTTCCGTGAATACTAAATACGAAACTTCATTTAAACGTAGTTTTTCGTCGTTTTTACTTGAAATCTAACGGTTACTCATGCGATACATTTGAGTGTGCGGTGCACAGCACCGCTCATGCACGGTTGCCAGATACCTACTATTTTGCGACCGGTTGACAACCGCAACAATACGCTCGCTTGATTCCCCTCAGTCACCGCAGTTTGCAATTATATGCCCGCGGATATCCCTCTACCGGTACAGGCAATCCCCCTAGCACGTTCATGAATCCCTGTACCGGTTGGGGCCTGCCATTGTATGACTGCGGACCCTGTATTGGAAAAAATGCATGCGGTAAAATCCCGTGGGACCGACAGCGTTCTTTCCCGCATGTCGGTGTCGGTTCGCTCGGACCGACAGAGCCGGTTTGGTAGGCCGGCGTTTCAACGAATCACGTGATACAATTCGTTTCCATTGACGTGAGATGAATTAAAATTGATAGCTCGGATTAATTCGATTGAAGTCCATACTGAGGCTGAAAGACTTTCTCCGCGCAGAATCGAGGAAGAATTCACTTGTATCATTTTATCATTCTCTATATTTTAAAGTAGTAATAAAATCAGTCGGGTCAACCTATGCCGACCGAAAATCTACCGATCGATCATCTCTTGGTCTCCTTACGATAGCAACGGTAGATATAAGTACCGTCATGTCTGGTGAGCGGATATGCTGCCACGCCCAACCTTGCCAACTAGCTACCCTTTACTAGGTATACACTTATGATTAACATTCTTCGATATTGCTACATATATCTCTATTTTAATCTCGTTTTTGAGCTAACTGTCTTTGTTCATACTTGATCTAAAACTGGTGATTACATTATTTGATCTAACAATTGAAAAAAAGAAATACATATTTTATTTTTTTTTAAAAGACCAATGAGGCGTCACCTTTTTCAATGAATGTCCAACTTCAAAACGATAATTTTCTCATTATCACTAGTATAAAAAAAACTGCCTCCATACGAAAAGCATGGAATAAAAGGCACTGCTTGAAGTTCAACAGGAACGGTTCAAATCGAAGAAGAAAAGCAACATACGCAATTCAAACTAAAACTGTGTTAGCACTGTGTTATTCTTTGTTTCTTCTGGTAACCCAAATTGTACATTCTTATCATGGTAAGTTTCTGCAGTTCAATTCTTGGATAGTTTTGCACACTTTTGTTATGCGCATACTTTTTTTTTGTGCGCAGAGTAACATGTATGTGATGATGTGATGAAAATCACACCCTTGTTGAATCGAACACATTGCACACACTATTTAATTGAAAAGGTGTTGCTGAATAAATAAAGATGTTGTATGATACCTACAAGCATCATATGCTACCACAAATGCACAGCACAATAAACTGTGTGAGGTACCACAGTACGGCACACAGAAACGGCACAAGAATGTTACTTGAACAAAGGGCACAAAAACATGCAACACATTTATCATGAAATTTATAAAATTTCAATGTAGAATAAACCAAACATTTGCAATACGGAATCAAAATTAAATAGAACTTTAAATTTTCTTAATGTTATTCCATTGAAAAGTTTTTATTCTCAGTTTTCAGCTTTATTCCATGACAAACCATCAGTAACTTTCCAACCGAATTATTTTCCACGAAATTAATGTTCTATTAACCAAATTGACAAATAATTTAATTTTTTGCTTTTTTATTAAATATTGTTTTAGTACATTGAATTTGACAATCGTGAAATGTTTGAAAAATAAAAAAGTAAAAGTAATGTCAAGAAAACTTATTATTTTTTAAAAAGTGCTGGACATTTCTTTTGCTAATTCATTTCCAACATCCTCAAACTGTTCTGAGAATTTTCCTCTTGTTTAACAAACAACACACAAACATATCTTTACAATGATCTTTTAATTTACGTTAAGGCGTGAATCATATATTTTCATCCAAAAACCACTGTACCTTTTAGTGATGTGCAAAGTGAGTCAGAATGAGTGAGTGAGCCAATTCATAGCAATGAATGAAACGATTCAATTCACCAAGACGATTTATTTTGGCTCATTAATGATTCGGCTCAGTGAGAAACGATTGGCTCAGTGAGAAAGGATTGGCTCAGTGAGAAAGGATTGGCTCAGTGAGAATGTTTCGACTCAGTGAAACGAATTGGCTCAGGGAGAGTGAATTGGCTCAGGAAGACTGAATTGGATCAGGAAGAGTGAATTGGCTCAGGAAGAGAGAATTGGCTCAGGAAGAGGGAATTGGCTCGGGAATAGGGAATTGGCTCAGGAAGAGGGAATTGGCTCGGTAAAAGTGATTTGGCTCCCTCCGAATGATTTGACTATTTCGCGAGCTGAAAAATTGCGCTTTTTTCGATGGCCAATCAATCATCACTACGTTTTAAAGTTTTCGGTAATCTATTGCATTTGATACTATTTAACACGTTAACACGTTAACCGCCATGTCAGTCCCTGGGGACTGACGATTAGGTTTCCGTTCACGCCACGTCGGTTCCTTGGGACTGACAAATCTATGAGTCGTGTCGGCCGATCGGTGTCGGTCCGCCAGCGTCGGTCTTAGGCAAAGTTGAAGGGTACGATTTTCCCCTTCGTGTCCTCCTTCTTGTCTCGTCCTTAGTTTTTGCAGGCTGTTTGCTCTGAGCGAGGCGCGGATATCGCGGCGCGTTTGGGTTATGTTCTTTTTTTTGTTTTTATTCTCTTTGTCGCACTTGTATGGATTGCATGCGCGTATGTGTGATTGTGCAGGGGTCTATTGGACCCGTTAGTTTTTGCAGGCAGTTTGCTCTGCGCGATATCGCGGCGGTTTTGGGTTATGTTTTCTTTGGTTTTATACTCTTCGTCGTACTCGTACGCATTGCGTGCGCGTATGTGTGATTGTGTAGGGGTTTATTGGAACGTTTGTACCAGCTTTGTTTCTACAAACGGTGCGGTTACTTTTTCGTCTCGTTTGCGTTTGAACCTTCTTCGTGTTATTGCTACTTTTTTATATATTTGTGCAGCAGAAGCATGTAGCGGAAAGCATGACAGTAAAGATAAGGATGTTTTATATTAATGCTTTGGTTCTAATTAACGTCGCTACACATCTGTACGGATTTTTACAAAAAATAATCAATAAGGTCCGAGGCATGAAAAATTACACTGAGCCCAAAGTTAATCCGGACGCTCAAAAATGAGCATGCGTCCGATTTCGTCTCCGTTTGCAGATGTTGGGAAATTCTTTACTTTATCGAATTTCAATTCGTCAGGAAAAATACCTTTATCTGTTATCTTATGCCCTAAATAAGTCACGACTGATTTGAAAAATTTGCATTTACTGGGGTTAAGTTTAAGATTATATTTTCTGAAACTACAAAATACTTTAACTAGGTTACTGATATGATGCTGTGCACTGCATTCAATAAAAATTATATCGTCTATATCTACAAATGCGAGTTCAGGTGTCAACCCGGCCATGGGTATTGCCATCATTCTTTGGAAGCTGTTGGGGGTAATGTTTAGTCCAAATGGCATTCTTGTGAATTGGTAATGGCCTGAAGGGGTTGAGAACGCTGTATATCTTCGCGAGTCCTTGTCGAGAGAGATCTGATGGAAGCCTGACATAAAGTCTAAAGTACTAAAGTACTTGGCTCTTCCTAATTGATCTAAAATTCTGTTAAGCCTTGATAATGGAAATTTGTCAGTCATGATTTTCTTGTTTAACTGTCGAAAATCTACAACTTATCTCCATTTTTTGTTTCCTTCTTCTGATTTCTTCGGTACCTTAAGAATTGGTGAGTTGTATGCTGAGACAGAATGTTCTACAATGTTGTCTTTCAGCATTTTGTCGGCTTGCTTGTTGATTTCATCTGTTGTGTGAATGGATTTGTTTGTAATTCGGAATGTACACACTTAAAAATTTTTGACGGCCTCGGTTAATTTTATTGCCGAGACCGCTCGGCTGGAGCATACTTTGCTGATATCTCGGCTTAAAATCCGCCTTTACCGAGAATCGGCATTGTAGTGAACCGAAAAATCAGCTAACCTTAGCAATTAACCGATTTTCGGCTGCAGTGTATGCCGAGCACCTCCGTTAAGAACCTTCTTACCGATTTCGGTTATCAAAGTAACCGAGATGTCGGCATTGTCACCTGTCATCTGTCATCCGCCTTCCGTCATACTTTATTTACGTCGTGGAAGTATGTTTATCAAGTACAAGCGTGAAACATTTTCTAAAACCGTGACCAACAAAAGTGATAAAATGGATAACATCCTGGACATCCTTAAGCAGGAGGATGTAAGATTATTCGACATTTGCTGTAAGTATGGTTTAATCATAGATATTTGTCTTTTTAGGTTGTGACTCCCAGTCTCAAACGCTTTTTTTGCCAGGAAAAAGTGTGTGTATACGTAGAAAAGCTGCAACGGCGTATAAATATTCATATCCGGCAAGGACACTTCCACCCGGATAGTATTTTTTATGATTGGACTGTTGGAAAATGTTGCTGCTGTTATAAACATTTTATGTCTTTGAAAAGACATATAATTCAACAACATCCATCCCCAACACCAGACAGTTTAACTCCAGGCGATAAAGATGAATATTTACTGAAAAATGAATATATGGCCTGCATTATTATTCTAAAGATACTAACAAAAAACGTTTTGAAAAATTCCGACGAACGAATTTGTTTTCGTTATGTGCAGTAAACTGCACAAATGATTGTTTTTAAAAATTACTGATATCTCGGTTATTCGTTACCGACAGACTCAGTTAAACACTCGAGCTGTCATTTTTTGTAACTAACCGAGGTGCTCGGTTAGAAAAGTTTAACCGAGCGCATTGCCGAGCGCTCAGCAGTGCGGATCTCGGCAACCAATAGCCGAGACTCGGCAAAAAATTTTAAGTGTGTAGGTATGTTATCCTTTAAATGAGTTTGTTGTGTTTAAAAGTTGTTGGTTTTGATTAGATCATCCTTAACACATAAGAAAAGCACAAAAAAAGAGCAGTTCTTCGGAGATTTTGCGATACTTTTTGAAGTTTTATACTATTTAATGATCTCTAAAACTGGTAGTTTGCTAATGTAAGTCTAATTTCATATGTTTTGAAAACTTTTTCCATGATAGTTATGATAGATTCGTTATGATAGATAAATGATGATTTTTCGTTCCATCAAAGTAGTGTGACGCATATTTCAACGAAAACTTCAATAATATAATTAATCGAATCATCCGGATGCTTCTAACGATGCGCAAGAGTTGTCTGCATCGATGATAACAAATATCATGAATCGAACCTAACTTAAATACCACTTTAGCTAACAAAATACGATGAAATCTAACTATCCGACTTTGCGTTTGGCCGTCAACATTCTGACCTTTTCCACTCTATTGTTTATTGCGCCGCTTTTAGAGGATTTTTTTTGCATTTTTTTGCACGTACTTCGTAGGAAGGTGCACCAAGAAGATGCAATGAACAAACATTATTGTTATCAATTCTAAGTACTCTAAAATCGACCACAAAGTCGGACGCATGCTCATTTTTGAGCGTCCGGATTAACTTTGGGCTCAGTGTAATTTTTCATGCCTCGGACCTTATTGATTATTTTTTGTAAAAATCCGTACAGATGTGTAGCGACGTTAATTAGAACCAAAGCATTAATATAAAACATCCTTATCTTTACTGTCATGCTTTCCGCTACATGCTTCTGCTGCACAAATATATAAAAAAGTAGCAATAACACGAAGAAGGTTCAAACGCAAACGAGACGAAAAAGTAACCGCACCGTTTGTAGAAACAAAGCTGGTACAAACGTTCCAATAAACCCCTACACAATCACACATACGCGCACGCAATGCGTACGAGTACGACGAAGAGTATAAAACCAAAGAAAACATAACCCAAAACCACCGTGATATCGCGCAAAGCAAACTGCCTGCAAAACTAACGGGTGCAATATCCCGTGCACAATCACACATACGCGCATGCAATCCATACAAGTGCGACAAAAAGAATAAAAACAAAAGAAAGAACATAACCCAAACGCGCCGCGATATCCGCGTCTCGCTCAGAGCAAACAGCCTGCAAAAACTAAGAACGAGACAAGAAGGAGGACACGAAGGGGAAAATCGTACCCTTCAGCTTTGCCTAAGACCGACACTGGTGGACCGACACCGATCGACCGACACGACTCATAGATTTGTCAGTCCCAAGGAACCGACGTGGCGTGAACGGAAACCTAATCGTCAGTCCCCAGGGACTGACATGGCGGTTAACGTGTTAACGTGTTAAATAGTATCAAATGCAATAGATTACCGAAAACTTTAAAACGTCGTGATGATTGATTGGCCATCGAAAAAAGCGCAATTTTTCAGCTCGCGAAATAGTCAAATCATTCGGAGGGAGCCAAATCACTTTTACCGAGCCAATTCCCTCTTCCTGAGCCAATTCCCTATTCCCGAG
The DNA here is from genome assembly GCF_943734705.1 of Anopheles coustani. Classification (NCBI taxonomy): domain Eukaryota; kingdom Metazoa; phylum Arthropoda; class Insecta; order Diptera; family Culicidae; genus Anopheles; species Anopheles coustani. Next base: position 82,118,323 of record NC_071288.1, on the reverse strand, counting down.
CCAATTCCCTCTTCCTGAGCCAATTCTCTCTTCCTGAGCCAATTCACTCTTCCTGATCCAATTCAGTCTTCCTGAGCCAATTCACTCTCCCTGAGCCAATTCGTTTCACTGAGTCGAAACATTCTCACTGAGCCAATCCTTTCTCACTGAGCCAATCGTTTCTCACTGAGCCGAATCATTCTCACTGTGTCAATTCTTACTGAGTGATTTAAAGAATTGAATCACTATGCCAACTCACTCACTCTGAATTGAATCACTTTACTGAGTCGTTATTCTCATCACTAGTACCTTTTATACATCAAAGCACAATTAAGATAATTTGAATCATTTACGCATTTTCATATTTTTCATTTAATTTTATCCAAAAGTAAATTCACAAAGTTATTACGGAAACAGCTGCTTAGTTTGCTTACCCTATGATCCGCCTTTGGGTGAGTCATAAAGCCTTGTTGGTTCGGAGAAATGTACGAGCAAACGTACAGAAGGGTGGAGGAGTGGAGAATGGATTTGGAGATGGCACAAAGGAGGGAGCTGTCTCTATAATCAATGGAGAATGAAAAGTATCCCTTCGTTTCGATTGTAACAACCCTGGCCGTTTTCCACATCTTCTTCGCAAAGACTGCGAGATAAGAGATGCGCCAGGTTAGCAACGAGAGAAGCCCCGCATCCACATATGAATAACGGAATATAAAGGAATCATACCAGGTCCAGAGGAACCATATTTCATACATACACACCTAAAATTGCATTCTTCTTCATTTTGAGTTTTGTAAAACAAATGATAAAAAATTACTAAAGTAGTTTACCCAATTTTAGAGTTTGGTCGACGACTAGATCACAAAATTTTTTACGACTAGTCGTAAAAGCGCGCAAAAATGTACTCGAGAGAAAATAGCTAGAAACGTTTGGCAGAGCGAACAAAAATTGTAGTCTTTTATTGGTTTATTTCCAAACTGCGTGATTTTAACCTTACGCGTACTATTTATAAATTCAGTCCGGTGTCGATGGACGACCTAAGAAACAATTGATCTTTACGATCCCAGTAACCAGCCAGGTAATCACTGAAGATCCCTTTTTTGGTGTTTACATTATTGATCATGTCGATCGGTATTTTCTGAACCGAGTTGGCAGGAAGTGTTAGGAACGAAAAGTGTTTCTAACAACATTAAAATATACCTGAATCCATAGCTCATTTTTCAATAACAATGATGGACACATAGTCCGAACCTTATTTGGCATAGCAGTAAGAAAGCACTTGCTAGCAGAAAATTCGCAAAACGTGCCGCACTTTTACATGCCGAACTATTTGTAAATACAAAGACTGGTACGGAATTATTTTCCTATTTAATCTATTCTGCTTTTGCATATTTTTCATTAGTTTCCCATTCACAACATCATCAACGTTTTATCAACACAAAGTAGGAGGCGCATGGATTAGTAAGACCGTTATGTTCAAACCAATTAGTTTTTTTTAAACTGAACCGATCTGACCGGTTGAAGCAGTTTTCTTGCGGAAGGTGAAAACTGGCCGCCGTGCTTTAACTTTCATAAAAGTTGCTTGTGTTGTACACAATTTTCTGTCTTGCTCTAGCGCACGGGCTAGTGCGGAAGGTTCGTTTGGTTACATACTTTGCGGAGTTAACTAAGACTGTTGCATACATCGCGGTGTTAATTTGGCCGCTTACCTTTCTCGAGCAGCGGCTGCGTTTTGCTAAGGCGGCTGCAAAATGACGTCACACATACCATATGTTTACGTTTACCACCGACAGGGATCATGTTATTATGATCAACGCTTAAGTAAGCATTCGAAAAATTTTCTTTTGATTTTAGAATTGCATTCCATCATGAGATTTCTAAATGTCGTCTTAAATTTGATTTTAAAAGCAAAATGATATTATGCTGAAGACAAACCAATATAATTCGATTAAACTCATTTCAATTCTTGCTTCTCATTAAATCATATGTCATTCTATGTTTCAAAAACACGTTTCTTAATTTTGTACGTACGACACGGTTTCATCAACATGCGGTAAACATATTTTCTATAAAAAAAATTCATATTTTCAATGGAACACAGCTTAAAATTTTCTAATGGCGTTTTCATTCAATTAATAGCTTGTTCCGAGGAATAACGTTAGAATTAAACAAAATAGACAAATTTTAACGACTTTCCATGCAAAACCGGAATACGCTAGCAACTTTCTGTTGAAAGCTAAATAAAGAGTAGCATTTCTTTTAAATTCAGAACAAGTATGACAACTGTATGATTTAAGTTGAATCCGCCGTGGACAAAACAGTAAACCAACTACATTTGATTATATGTTTGACCAAATATTATTTAAAGCCAGTCGACGTTCCTTTTGAAGCTTTTTCCAGTATATTTTGAATGTTTTGGGGCCCGTTAAGTCCCATAGAACGCCATATCGTGGCTGAAAACCAGCGAGCACAAAGTCGTTGTTTTTCCTGGCAAGACTTGTGGCGTCTGGAGAAGTGTATAGTGTGCAGTTCATTTCGTAATTAAGCAACTTTATCAGAAAACAATCATTAAGAGTATGATTCAGTGGTTTGGACATACCCGGCCACAGTAAATCATGCGCAAATAGCATCGGAGGAATTAAACGGATCAAAAAAAATTTAAAAACCCAACATTTCTAACCCTCCGCATGCATCTCAACTACAACCAATCGAAAACCCATGAACAGCACCCTAAGGTAGGACCTATTCCAACATTCTAAAGTCCAAACGGAGAAGCATTTGATCGTGAATGCCACACAACAGCTGAAAAAACTCCTACATGAATGATTTTGTCGGCTATGGCTAAAGTTTCAGCCAAGGACCGTAAGGCTTTCTTAGTGGGCGTCGAAATATTTTCTGAAAGTACTAAAAAGATGAAACTTTACAACAAAATTTACTTCATTCAATTAGCTTAGTTAACTTTTTTCTTTTCGTAAATGAAAATTTGTCTATTTTTTTTAATGTTCTTCAATTATAGTATAATATGATCCCAACAGTAAACTGGTGAAGATAAAACATCATCAAACTAAAAGTAAAAAGCTATGTGAAAATTTGTTCAGTTTCTTGCGTATAGGTCAAAAAGCCATGTCAAAATAGATGATGGCTTTTCACGGGTAGCAATTTTTTCAAGTTCAACTGTATTTGATCTGCTGATCAGTCATGGCAAGAATTTGCGAGATCTACATATTGATATTCAATAAATCTTAGGAGTAAATTAGGAGTAATGCAAACACCATGCCACACTTTTCTGATCTATGTTCATCAAAACGTTTTTAATGATCCAACTGAAAACTTTGAGATAGGCGTAAATGAATTATTGATACCATTGTCGAAAACATTTGACGAAAACACAATATTTTACTTGTGTAATATGGCCTATGAGCTTCATATCTGAAACATTCATGGATTGATTGTATTCATTTTTAATTTGCACACTAATAATACACACATGTAACCATTCTAAGGCATGAAAAGGATTGAGAGTTAAAAAAAGAACATCAAAATTTATTTGATTTAAACTTATACCATATTAACACAACTTAAAATAAATAAAATATGTTAGTCAAGCTAGGTTAAAATACGTTTTAACCAACAAGGTCAATTTGAAAATCTATGTCACTGCCATCTAGTGGCGTGCGCAGTGAATGCGCGGCTAATTTAGAAATAACCGATTCAGCAAAGACACAGATTTGCATACAATGCGGCTATTTAATAATGTCGCACACTTCCAGCTCGAATTCTGCTCGAAGTCGCTCAGCGCCGCACTCGTGAGAGGGGGGGGACATCATACTTTGTTTTTACCTTTTTAAGAAAACACAAATAAATATACGTAATGAATTTTTAAAATTAACACTCATACACTTATCATTTAGAAAATAGCCTCAAGTATCATCACTGAAAATTTCAAATCGCTCCGACATCTCGATAAAAAGATATGAGGTCTGAAGTACAGGAAAACGGAATCTCCCATACAAATTTATATGCTACACGGGTTGACCAGTTGAACGAGTAAGGGGTGTCGACCGGAAAATACAAATAACAATCATTTAAATTCCTTTAAAAAACAATTTGGTTTAGCAAAACGATAGAAAATTATTTTTTCTAGTCATTCTGAAAGTTTCATGCCGATACGACAATCCAATCAAAAGTTATTTGAAAATAAAACTCCAAAAACTACCCGGGTAGACGATTGAACGGATGCTCAAAGAGCAGCAAAAATTTTCCTCATACAATGCGGGAACGACCGTTCCCGCGTATAACAGTTTAACTTTGGCGTAGAACAGAAAACGAACATTTTTAAAAAAAATTGACGGTTAAACGTAAACAAACTACGACAACGACCCTTCCCGGGAACGACCGTTCCCCGGAATAGGGCCGAATGTTTTAACATGGGTGTACCAAGTCCAATTGGTTTTATAGAGGTTTCTCAGCAGGCAAAATAGTTTTAATAATTTTGACATCCTTAAAACCTTTTGAGGATAGCTATAAAACCGCTCATTAAGTCTAAAATCTTAGTAGACTTGAAGAGTCTGTAAATACGCTGTTAACTCCTTCTTAAAACCTTCTCTTAAAACCAACCAGTGATTTTTGGTCTAGAAAAGGTTTTAAGGGATGGTTTTGACAACGTTCTGTAGAGTGGGCCCTCTTACACTTAAATCGGGTTTATGAAGGTTTTATCACAGCCTTTAAGATATTTTACTCTTAAAATGAGACTTAATGATGAGCATGAACAACATCGTAAGAACAATGATAAAACTTAAAATGTTACTTGTGTGGGATGACAATCGAAATATTTGTACGTTTTTGTTTTTTTTCGATTTCATACATTGGTCCTGTACAAGTTTCACAATGTTCACAGTGTGCAGATTTTGAGCCTCCAGGTCCAAGCATTTTTCCAAGATGGTTGAGATCAGCATGATTATTCCGTCGGGAACAGTCAGTTTTCTTGACGCTGTCCTGTACAACAGGAAAACAACACTTTGAAAATAGGGAAAAAATGGCAAGCCTCGTCGTTTTGTTTTCGTGCAGAGTCTCGACGCATAAGTGGTGCCGTTTTGTGCCGTTTTGTACCGGCCAGCCACAGTACAATTTAGGAAGAAATTTGAATCCTTTATAGAACGAGATTGTTCAACAAACTATTTCTTAAAGTAAAGTACCGATAATAAAGCCCTTAAGCCACGATTTTAAGTTTACTATCAATGACGTGTATGCTTATACAAAATGAATATAATATTCTTTTAAATGCATATTATATGGAAGCTTCTTGTTTACCAGTTTCTAAAAGTATTCACATCAGTCAAGACCTAAGCCATAACTAACTTATCGAAAATAATGTGAACAGTATAATATCAACGTCCTCGACGGCGTGGGTTGGAATCCCAACCGAGACCGGACCCTCCCCTGTACGAGAGGACTGACTATCCACGTACAACAGGGAAACAAGTCTCGTAAGCCCTTAACGGGTTGGCATGACCAAGAGGTCGTTACGCCAAGAAGAAGATAATATCAACGTAAAATATTTTAATTTTCCGTTCAAGTAATACTTGATAGATGAAAGTCATACGCCCGCGCGGCGCAAAAGCACGACTCATACATTTGTCGATTCAATTCCTAGGGAATGGCGCGACTTGAATGGAAAATTTACTGTCCGTCTTTAATATGGCGGTTAATGTATTAAACTATGTGAAATTTTCGTAGTCAGATTGATACATGCTGGCTGAAAGGAAATGCTAAGCTGATAGCAGCTATACCAACGAATCCTTGTAAACCAGATTATAAATACTTTTGAGTTTGGGTAATGAGTTTTGTTGTACAATACAAAGAATTTAAATATATTCATGTTGGCTTTAACATTAAAATTACAAAAACATTTATGGAATACAATCTCGTCAATAATTTATGACGAAAATTGAAACATTCATTTTAATTTACCCATTAATAATACACATATGTTACCATTCTAAGGCATTAATGGAATGGACTGAGAGTTAAAAAAAGAACATAAAAATCTATTTTACTAAAACTTATACCATATTTACCCAACTTAAAACAAATAAAATATATTAGCCAAGCTATGTTAGAATACGTCATAACCAACACCGTCAATTTGAAAATCCTTGTCACTGCCATCTAGTTGCGTGCGCAGTGAATGCGCGGCTAATTTAGAAATAACCGATTCAGCAAAGACACAGATTTACATACAATGCGGCTATTTAATAATGTCGCTCACTTCCAGCTCGAATTCTGCTCGAAGTCGCTCAGCGCCGCACTCGTGAGAGGGGGGGACATCATACCCAACTACCCATTTGAATGCGATAAACTCGAGTTGAGCGGGATCTAGCCGGCTATCGGCAAATAATAGCCGGCAGCGACAACTCCCCGCGATAGCAGCGTCTTCGCGGGCTATTTCAGTGGTGAGCGCGCGAGCACCCCAGGGCCTTGAGTTACTTTTCCCCGCGGTGTATTTGTTTCTTTCACTCCGACGCTTGGCTGTGACGTCACAGCTGTGACGGGCTAGCCCGTGCGCCGAATAAATACGCTGAACGAAAATTATTTCCTTTTTTACAATTTATTTACCGATTTTTTGGTTGCTTACAGTTGAATTACGCGATCTTCGGCAAACAATGGTAAATCTGAAACGAAAAAAAGAAAACAATTGAATAAATAAATGTTTATCTGTAAAAATCGTCATTGAGTTGATATTATAAATTAACGCCAGCAGAGTTGTTATTGATTATTTACGATATCAACTAAACACAGTTGATACACGAAATCACCTGTAGTATCGGATATTAACGATTTGTTAATTGATCTTTTCATACGATAACACAATTTTAATATTATTCAACATAAATTTCACGGACTTAATTATTTATAATGAAAACTGTTTACCCATGAAATGAAAGCAAGGTGTTAGCAAATTGGTGCTTTAAAATTTATAAAGCTTAACTTAGGGGTATGATCCTTATTACTATGATAGTAAATATAAGAAATAGCTTACCATATGATCTGCCGCTATGATGCCGATCCATCCGCTATGATGATGTTGAGGATCACCAAGTGGTGCTGTTGAAAGTACCAGACATTAGGTCATTCCCAAAATTTCAAACGCGCACCGATGAAGAAATTATCTAGAAATTTTTCGAATATATAAGTTACCAAATAAAGTTTTAACCAATTCAATTTGTCTTATAGCATTTAACTTAAAGAAAAGAATAACATTTCAATAAATACAAATGCAATGCCTTTCCGATACTATCACGGCCCATTGATATTCCAACCATCTCAGATAAATTGTTTGTGGCAAGTCTAATTGGTTTATTAAGTTTATAATATTTGATAAAGTTAATATCAATTAAAATAAAACAATATGCATCTTATTTGGAAAAAAAAAACTTTAGGCTCTAAGTGGTTGGATCATATAATCAAAGGCGTATGTGATGGTTGCAAAGTTATTATGAATTAGAGTGGATTAAGACAGTCATCCGTTTCTTAATCGTAGTTTAAACAAGCGATAAAATTATAGCTTACCCATAGATCTCCTCGTCACGTTCGTTTACTATACTTATCGTATCGTTCGAATCGTATGTGGTTTTTCTACTAGGTCAAACATTCCAGGTACATCGTACATGAGTTGATGTAATACACGGTGGATGATCTAAATTTGAACGAAGAATAGCTTAGTTATGTTCCAAGATGCGAAGCACTATTTATTTAAGATAATATAAAAATATGAAATATAACTAACCTGATTGTTGCACGCAGCACATCAAGTAAAACTTATTCACACACGTTAAAAACATACGTTTTAAGTAAGTGCCACCCTGTTAGCTGCCCGAAGAAATAACGTGTGAACGATGCCCAAGAGACCTAAAATGATTGAAAAAATATATAAGATAAGGTTTAGATTGATTCATCATATGTTTACGGGTTGTAATTGGACACGTAACCCTACAAATATCATGACCAACGTGATCATACCTGTTGATAACCTGATACAAGAAGAACCTAAAATGAAATTGAAATCATAGCAGTGTATAAGTAACATTGACTTAACAAATCAAGATTATCGTTGATAAATAGCATAACATACCTCAACAAATATTTTCACAGCATCGCTTTTGTTGCGCCCAGTATTTCCGCTTTAATGCAGCATCACCTGTAATAATGAAAACGTTATTTGAACCGAGAACTTTTCAAACATATTCATGCATTGTAAGAACACGTGTTGCAATGTTCATCTCGTCACCACTGCAGCACAATTCTCCGATTTAAACCAACAAGTATACGCAGATGAAAGTTAACAGTTTTTTAACTGAATAACTTACCTTGATGATTCACGGCATAAATCCGTCGCATATCATAGAAAATAAACTTGATGAAGCTCGTATCAAATATCGGTTCGCTTAGCCAGGGAGTAGTAGTAAATAATCCCTTTCTTCGTTGCCCACTGGAAAAATCCGGATAGAACTTTTGTCGGAGTGGGGCGGCATGCTGGCGCTGCCTAAAAAAAAGAAAACAACAAATCATCTATAAAACATTTGTATATATATCTTTGCCGGTTCAACGGACAGATGAAGTTTGGTTCGTTTTTGCATGACTCTACTGAAATATCGTGCCAGGCAGATCCTCCACAACACGTTATTGAAAGAATATAGGCGAATGTTAAAAAGTAACAACTTAAATAAACCACACAGTTAACATCAACAAGTAATGGAAGCAACCTGTCAATGCAAGAAAGGTTCCGATAGATAGGATTGATAGGTTATCAATTTGATTAATCAATCAATAAATTGATTAAATTGATAACCTTGGTTGCGATGAAATATTTCACCTTAATCAAACAACTTTAAATAGCGATGGCCGTGGTCGGCATTTTTAAAATTGAAAACCTATCGCGCGTTAACGTCGTGTTTGTCAACATTGTTAAGAAAACTGCCCCGAATTAAGCTTTGTCGCGAATCAGTAAACTGAGGAATTAAACTCAGTTACGTTAGATAAACAACTTAAATGGAAAAGGTACGTGTTTTACCTCTTCTTTGTTTAAAATGAATAATCCAAAAATGAACATTTCTTTTAGAACACTGACTGCTCAAGCTACATTGAAAAGCTGACCCAAGCAGGCTTCAGTGTTGTTGCCGTCGATTTGCCGCAGGAAAAATGTACTTCTAGCCGCTTGCCTCCGGTGTCCAGTTTAGTGGAATTATCGGTAATTGACGAGGTAAAGTGCAGTGAGCCGATACTAGCTTTACCTGAACCTGAGACAACTACTTTAACGGAAAATTCTTGTAATACGACATGCAACTGCGGGCACCGAATTTCGGCCTTAGAAAAAGAAGTGCAATTGTTAAAAAGGAAGTTAGGCGTTGCGGAGAGTAAATTAGAGATGGCAGCGTCCATTATGTGTAGGAGAGAAACAGCAGAAAGTGACAATTTCGAAATTAGCCCGATGAATAGCGAAAACGAAATAATAGAAATGGATAGAAAGTTACACGACGACGCTACATATCGCGAAAGAGTTTTAAATTTTCTGAAAGGTCGAATCATTACTGACGACGTTCCTAACCGTTTACAGGAAACAATCGACCTTATGTTCTCCAAAAAATTGTTTGCGTCTTGTAGTTGGACTGGGGTTAGTAGAAGCGCCACCCCTAAAATTAAGTTTCGTAGTTTTAGCGATATTTTAATTCTTCTAAGAGAGGCTTCAGCGAGTAATGGACGGACGTTGAAGATGAAAATATTTTTTAAATTTATTCAAGATAGGTTACAAAGGGCTTCTAGGAGGGAAAAATTATGTACCGGTGTAAGATTTCCCTCCTGCAAACAGAAATTTAGTGAAGATGATTTTGAGCAGCTCTAAATAAATGAAAACCAAAACTGTAACGATTATTAAATTATAAATCTTTATATTTAATAATATCACTAACCTAGTTCTAAACATAATTGCGCAAATGATTAATTGTAAACAAAGTCATGAATTGTGTAAAGTTCCGTTAACATGTAACCTAGGCCGTTTAAACTATTTTTAATCTATCAAAGTGTGCAATAAAGGAGTGAACAATGCACTATTCTCTTGGTCAAGATTAATAAAAACTAACTTACATTTTATATGGTCCGGAGTATATAAAGATGTTTCTACAGTCAAGTCAGTGATGTATCCACAAGAGACTAATAGAACCGAGGAGAGATGTGGTTTGTCAAAATAAGCATATTTTTTTGTTAATTTTTGTCCAGCTATTTTTATCCCCGCTGGTGTTTTCATGGCAGTAGAATATTTAATTATTTCAAAATTTTTCGTTAAAAACCAGCCGTCTCTATTGCCATTTTTTAGAATAAAATCGTCAAAGTTTACTTCTATACTATTTCCAGATTTTGTCAAGTATGCGCTTCTTGGATCATTTGGTTGATTTCCTGTCCTAATATTAAAATTATCTAATTCCGAAAGTCTATTTGCTACTTGCTGCAAGCCTCTGTAGCCGTTACGGAGCATATTTTTTATATGCTGTAACTCGTTTTCGAAAGGGTATGCCGACAAGGTTCCTAGTGCACCAAATTTGGCCACTTCGTCATAGACGTGTACCAAATTATGCACGTTGCTTGTGACATACCCTTCCGAATACACTTCGTTGAATTGGGACACAAACTGGATCAACATTTGTCCAGCCTGTTCCCACTTCCTCCTATGCACATTAGACGATAATAATGTTATCGCACAATAAAACAGCAAGAAGTGCTCATAAACTACCTTACTTACATTATTTTTTAAAACTACAATACTTCCATAGTGTAAGAAGGAACTATACTCGGACCCTTTCCAATTCTGAATGTCGTTAAGGGTCCGGAATTTCCTATGAATCTCACTGGGAAGCACTATTTTTGTAAGCCTAGTAGATATTTCTTTCGCTTTATCCGACGACCATTTTGCCACGTTTAAAAATACACCCGCTCGCCACCCCTGCAATAATTTTCGCATCACTCCGAGATCGATTAGATGCAATCGATCGGAAACGATGACATCCTCGATCATATCGAAATTATCCAAATCTAGGAGTGGCGAGCGAGTACGGTGGTGGTCGGGATAAGTTTCGTTTCTAAAATCTAAGTCCGTTCTCTTCGAAGCAGTAGTGCTTTCGAAAACGACTGCACCTGTTTGTGCACTTTTGGTGCCCAGCGCAGTGCACTTGAGGCATCCTTGTCGCGCGTTGTGGCTGGCAGCTCCTGCAGTTAAAAAAAAATGTTACAAAAGTTAAAAAAAAATTCTTACTATATTTCAATACCATACCTTTGACCATTGCTCTGGCAGGAGCATCGGCGATGACGCACCGAATTGCTACGGTGACCGTTTGCCCTCTTATGGTAATTCCAGTGGCCAAAATACCATTCATTTCATCCACGAAACAACGAAGGAAGCCCTCCATGCTTTGCGGTTTTTGTTGGCCACTATATATGGCCACTATCATTGGAGCTTCTTTCGGCAATTCGTGGATAGAAATAAGAATAGGCCAGAATGCTTCGCGGCTGCTTCGATGTAACGGAATGCCATCGATCGAAATGTTCAATGATATATTGGAAGGCATTATCACAACGCTGAAAGAAAAAATAAAAACATTTAAAAACAAAGCACTTCTAAGACCATTGATCAAACTCTTACCTTGATCGCTTTTCCAGGCATTTGTGTATACCATTGTACCACATTCGGCCACCTGCAGTAGTTGTGATGGTTGCAGGTATCCTGTTGGTGTGCAACAGAGTACGCGCATCCTTGGGCAAAACTAAATGCGTTTTTTCGCGGATTAACTCCAGCAGGAGGTTCAGCCACACGTGAGGAAGGCTTGATAAAAGAGCCCAATATCTAAGACCTTCCTCGAAAGAAAGGTTTTTAAATATTGATTGTCTCTTTGCAATCAACTCTTCCTCATCCTCGCTGCTACAGTTGCTGCTGGGCTCCACATCACTGTCCATTTGTACATTCCCAGCGGCTTCCACTTCCATTGGTTCTTCGTCATGAACCACTAAAACATTCACTTGTGATTAATTATCACACTTATTTTTACACTTTCCATTCACTTACTTGGCAATTCGACTACAGCAACGGCGTTTTGATCGTCTTGCGATCTAGCTAGCCTAGCATCGGTCATCCGGGATAACCGTCCACTACCGCGCATACGACGAAAAACAAACCGGCTTCGTTGCATGGTTCTAAATATTTTTATAATTAACAAAACACCAAGCAAAAGTTTGTATGATAATACTTACAACGTTTTTAAAAGCGTAACAGAATTTATTTAAAAAAAAAGCGATGTAAAAAAGCGAAAGCGTCTGTTGCTTGGAAAGATCACACTGCAGAATGGCGGTATGAACCATAGCTTTTAGACTTTTAGATTTATTTCGTCAATCTCACACATATCAATTAAAAAATGCATTGAGATAGCAAAAAAAAAGTATGTCCACACCTTAATTATTAATTATGTCCATTACACTTGTGTGTATTTTGTAAACTATTCAACACATGTTTAAATGTAACACATTGGCCGACGCATAATTGACATGACACACCATAAATAAACCGAAAATAATAAATACCTTAATAAAGGTAAACAAATCACAACCGGTTCATTTTAAGATTAAGAAAAACGAACATCGAACAAGTTTAGAAAACCGTTAAAAATTGCGATTACTCACCTGATAAAGATATGGTTTTTCCTGTCCGCATGGCATCATTATTTTCATCTGGAGGAGCTTTTTCACCATCCACCTGGAGCCGCTGATATACTCCGGCTGATAACCTGTATGGAACAGAACAGTACATCATTATATAATAAACCACATTAGTGCTTACTGCTGTACTTAAGACCTACAAATTGCAGCCATTTAAACTTAAACACGCACTTTTTTTAATAAAACCACTTCACAACATAACTTACCTAATTGCTTACATTTCCCTGCCATGGATCCAGCGCCACGATATGGCTGCGCACTTCGATCAGCTCGTCCGGAACTTACCATCCAGCGGTAAATACTTCGAGCACTGGTTCGCAACGTACGTTGAATGGTTGATTGTTGGTTGATAGAGTAAAATGTTACCTTTTAGCAGCTGAAATATGAAAATAATACGTAATTATCGGCGAAAAACTTTAGCGAACTTACCATGCTGCTTTGTTTACATCAATGTGTCAAAATCACTCTGCGTGTAAGATGCGCTGTGCGAACGGGAAAAAACACCCACACGCACATCGTCGCGCTCGTTCGATCGCATAAAAAAGCGCTCCTTTGCTATCGCGGCATCTGCGGCGGGCTATGTTCGAAAGCGGGATCGAAAATTTTGGCTAAGTCCGCGAGCGACGCGTCTCCGCCACTATCGCGGCATCTGCGGACAGCAATCATCGAGAGTGGCATCGCAAAAATCGGCTAAGTCCGAGAGAGCTGGTTTTTTTTGTATGGAGTTTTCTCCGGCCTGCTCAATTTTCAAATGGAACTCAATTCCGGGCTGGTTGGGTACTTTGTTTTTACCCTTCATGCAATTTGTTTTTAAATTTCCTTGACCAGGAGACTGATCTTCTCCTCTTTCTTCAGGTGGAGATATCAGGGGCTATCGTAAACATTTGCTACTTAATCCAAAATTGCGATTCATGGGAATTTAAGGTAACACATTGTATTTGAGCATTACACACACGTTTCATAATGTTCTTTCAAAAATACGCCATGACATAGCGTTCCATTCAAAGCACGACAAACGCCACAATTTTCTATGACAATATTTTACAAATTTACACTTACCCTGGACATATCATGTGTAAAGTTGTTGTGCTGAAAAGCGGCCATCTCTATATAACGCATGTGAAATATAAATCTTCGGCGGCAAATCTATTAAATAGTCACCTACCTTCTTAATTTATGTTTTGCAGTGCACCCTACATGGGATATGAAATTGGCAATATGTAGCAGTAAATATTGAGTTTCTGTGCTGAAAAATAGGTAAGCAATAGAACGTATACGGCCACTACGATACAATATATCTGCAATAATGTGGATAGCATATCGTGTGTATAGTTGTAAAACACAGAAACATACTGCGCAGACTTTTCAATAAAAATTGAAATGATAACATGCACGAGAACGCTGCGCACGCGGCTGTCATAGCCGGTTTGGCTGGTGTATATGGGCCAGAGGGGCGGGAAAGAGAGGGGGTGAGACGAGTGGACGGGAGAAAGCTCCATAGTGGGAATTTAAATAGTCATGTAGTTCAAACCAGTCGATCAGAATTTGTTTATACTGCCGGACGTCGATTATCTATTGTCGTGGTCCAACTGTAGTAAAGGCACAGTGTTAGCTGTCATCGGAAACTTCCCACGCAGCGACCGGCACCGGTGCGGTACACCGAGCTGGCTAGTTCGAGTGTTCCAAGTTTTCGACACGGAAGTCCTCCGTTCGATCACGCTTCACTGTTCTTGTTCAATGCTAGTTTATTGACGATTTCTATTCCTTAAATACTAATTTAATGCTGTGTCTTCAGCCAAATTTCTAGCGCGTGGCTCCACGCGCCCGGTATTCGCGATCGAGTTCACCTGTGGTGGATATAAGGTTTCCATGACTCGTGGTCACCTTGTATCTACGAATACTGCGTGAAACCACTTACGGTTGCGGACTTATCGAAACGGAGGGTTTGTCATCGTGAACTACTTGACCACGACGACCACGTCCGATCAGTGTCCACCGAATTGTTCTTTTGTCTATTCGGCATCGATTTATTTATACTGTTTCTTAAGGCTAGTTTACAGGTAGTTGGTTAAGTGTTGGGTTTGAGGCTGACCTAGTTTACAAAATTTGTTTGTCGGTTCTATAAATGCTGTTTTTAATCATGGTTAGGTTATTAACGTCGATCGCGCAAACGGGTTTTGCGCGCATCGTTCCCTGCATGTTTCATAACATCCTGCCCGAAGTGGGTCATGCTTACTTTGGCTCAAATGCACGATGGAGCGAAGCCGGGATAAAAATCAAAAATTCATTTTTGGATTTCAGAAAAATGACATATGTTTTCTTAAACTACAAGATGAAACTAAGAAATGACCCAAAAACTAGAGCCCCTGTTCTTCCAGGTTCTGAGAAACAGCCCGTCATAGTCAAGATTTGTGAAAATATTGCGTGAAAAATTGAAAAAAATCCATCAACTTTGAAGGTCTGTAACTCCTATAATTATGGTCGGAATCGAATTTCAAGTACAGTTTTGGAAAGCTATATTATCATGCTTTAAAATTGTTGACAGTTTAAATAAATTGAAATTGAAAGTCACAAAATATTAAGCATTGTTTCGCAAAACTCCTGGAAATTTTTCCAATTTTCTGTGTGCTGCAAAGAGCAGTTCTTTGATAATTTTACGATACTTTTGGAAGTGTTATACTTTTTAATGATGTCTGAATCTGTTAGTTTGCTAATGTAAGTCTAATTTCATATGTTTTGAAATCTTTTTCCATCTTTATGATGGATAAATGATGACGTTTCGTTCCAACAAAGTGGTGTGACGCATATTTCAATAAAAACTTTAATAATATAATAAATCGAATCATCCGAGTGCTTCTAACGATGCCCAAGAGTCGTCTGCATCGATAATAACAAATATCAAGTGTCGAAACTAACTTACACACCACTTTAGCTAACAAAAATACGATGAAATATAGCTGTCCGACTTTGCGATTGGCCGTCAAAATTGAGACGTTTTCCACTCTATTGTTTATTGCGCCGCTTGGATACGATTTTTTTCACCGTTCTTTTTGCACGTATTTCGTAGGAAGGTGCACCAAGAAGATGCAATGAACAAAAATTATTGTTATCAATTCTAAGTACTTTAAAATCGACCACAAAGTCGGACGCAAGCTCATTTTTTGAGCGTCCGGATTAACTTTGGGCCCAGTGTATGCTGAAGTCTGACCGTATTTTCATTTCTCTGTTTTGCCTGGTTCTGTTTCGTCGAGACATGATTTAACGTGAATGCACTGCCTCGCTCGCCGTCGATAGTTTGCCGGCAGAACGGAAAGCAGTGCAAATTATGCGTAGCGCTTAACGTGTTAATGCATAACATTTGAAAACACTTCTGTGGTGGAACACAGAAATATACCAGCCGTCATAATTGTACAAGGTCTATAAAAGTGAGAGGTCGCGTATGTTTTGAACATTGCGTCAGGAATTGCTCTCAATAAAGCAAGCGGGTGGAAAATTAGATGTTTTTGAATAGTGTAACAAATACTGCTTTGCATCCGTGCAGTATCATCATTTAAAGCAGGTCAGTTTGTTGATTATGAGGTAGTTTGACAGGTTTTGCTATACCATGGTATGAGCAGACCTCTCACTTCACAGATCTTGTGCGGCCGTCAAAATTTGCGTCCCTCCAACAGACCGCGTCCGGATTTCAACGGTAGTCAAAAAAGATTCAGTCATATGGCGCGCCGTACCACCGTTGCACTATGGGGAACTTGTATGGAACAAGCGGACATTACTAGATTTAACGAGAAACGGTGGACATTTCGCGGTGTTTTGTTATTATAGGCACGTGTCTTACTCAAAGCCATCATTGTAACCATTCTACAAGGTTTTAGCTTGTATAAATAATTAATTATTCGATTTTTATCATATTTGAGCGCCCGAAGGTATGCAAAGTACAGTACACATATTTTTGAAACAAAGAAATCTGTAATTTTTTAAATGTATAATCACCTGTTATTTTCAAAACTCTTTATAAAAACAAATTATAAATGTGTATTACAAAACACAAAAATCACATTTATTAAATGAGTTCAATTTCCTTGGCCATTTAAGCTTATTTTAATATGATCTACTTGATTTACTACATGGTCAATTGACATATCTTCTGTTTCTTTGTCCACTATGGTAAAAAAGTCTGTGACGATGGCTGGGAAGCAAAGCTTTTACGTATTATGTTGTCTATAGCCTAAAGAAATCGAACTTAGAATTGGATCACTACTGTGTATAGCCCGCATAAACGTATCTTTTAAATAATTCTCCCTAGACGATTTTCTTGCATGTGCTGCCCTATCTGACCAGAAACATTTATGACGCGCTTCTGAATGAAAATAATGCTTCTTCTCCTAAACACCCAAGTGGAATAAGGGTCTGCAATATAATATCCCGGGCATGTGCCAACACTTTATGTACTGTGGCCGGTATTTTAAACCAACTATATAGTGACAAAAATTTACGATAAGTATCTTTGCAATACGAGTCAAATTTGTCAGTATTTATAACTTTCTGGCAGCTTATGGTTATCAATATATTCCTAAACCTTTCTACCACACTTTCTTTATCGACATTAGGAAAAATATTCGACGACAAACATTCCCTGAGGTGCTTGTTCCTGACGATCTTGCTCGAGGTTGGTCAACTCTGACACCGAATGCATCGTAGAGGTTTTGTCGAATTATTTTTTCTGCGCTTCATATTCTGCGGTGTACTCATGAGTAACCCTCCATTTCTTAAATGGGACTCTTTAGGAAATATTTAATAAACACTGAAGAAACCGCAACCAGCAATGTAGTGGGGATATGCCATGCAATAATTCGGAAGGTTGTGGGGTAAATCCTGTTTCAAGCAAAGTTAGATCACTCATCTGAACAGGAGTTGCACCACAAATAGGACAACACATGCCTAGTTGTTCCGTGATCACTGATAAAAAAATGATTACACACAGCTTGACAGCTATGATAACCGACTGATAAGCGTGTTTACATAGTAGAATAAAGAACTTGACTGTTTAGATCATTTTGTTTTCAAATCGTTTTCATTGTTTTTTCATAGAGACCAGGAACGATTAGCAGAGTGTTTTTTTTTTCGAAATTATGGTTGGGGTTGATCCGGGTCCATGCCGGCGGTGAAACTTTGCTAAATACTTTAAAAATAGTAAAACTATGTTTCTAAACACTAATTAGACCAGAACACATCGAAACATTTTTTTGCTGCATTACCAAAGTTGAAAAAGCGTATTTTTTCCATAATGCCACACAGTTTTACTTAGCAAAAGTGAGTAAGACATGGTAAATGTGCATATTAAATATTTTTTTATGAAAGCTTAACATATTACCTTTCCAACGATGTATAAAACATCATGGTCATAGTTTAAATACTTGTAAAACGATTGCCATCAAGCAAGCAATAAAAGTTCGCTAGCGCGGACCATTTTTTAACACTTTTTTGACTTTGACAGATTATTTCTCAAAATCTACTAGTCCTAAAAGGCTAATAATTTGGATTGGTCTTAGTTAACTTGTCTACTACAAGGAAATGTAACTGAATTTATCATACTCTCCATCGCCTAATGTCCGCCTTTTCCCCATAGTGCATTGTATGGCTGCGGGCCCTGTAACAATACCATAACTAAACAAATAATTTTGTGATTCATTTTATAAATTCATGACTGTGCAGTGCACAGGTTGCTCAAGTGGACGAGAAGCCGCTGGTCACACCGATTACGGCTTTAATGTGCTCCGTAGAGAGGTCTTCGCAGGAGTTTGTTAATTGTTCCCAACGAATTGAATCCGTTATGTGGACCAGCAAAATTACTCCTTTTTTGACTTCCAGCAAACAAGCCTTCAAATGCTCCAGCTTGTTACCGGGCCATGATTCGTGAACGTATAATACGTTATTCATCCTTTTGTATATACTGCGCTTGTGTGTTAAAAATATGTTGCATGCTACTGTTTGGTCTATACCTGAATTTGGTATGAAGGCTATCTGTTTGATCTCATTATGTTCCTCAACGATCCTGCACAAACAATCGTCGCCGCATGAAACTTGATTTGCGCTGTTCGAGATGATTCGGCTCGTACGCGCGTAAAGCTCTATGTAGTGAAGGATATTTTTTATTCTTTTAACATCCATTGGATAAAACTCGATTTGTGACTTCCAGTTGCTGATGATACTCACGAATTCTCGAGTAACATCTGGCGTTACCAAAATTCCTGGTAACAGCTCAATAAGAAGTACGGTGATTACATTTTCACTATCTGTTGAGCTAACTAGAACAATTTTTTGTAAGGCCTTCTTGTTGCCTTTGAACCCTGATTCGAAAGTGTATGTTTTCGCTTTTAAATATTGAATATACGATTGTAATATTTCGCTGAATGAATCATGTTTCGTAGTTTCAAATTCCGACGCTATGTCTTTATCAACTACAGAATTCGTAACTATGACTAAATTGCCAGTTTTTGGTATACTGTTTTCTGTATAACCCTTGATAGAAAAAGGGCTATTGCTAGAATATGACTCTGCTAGAAGGTCATTCCGCGTGATAATATAAGGCTGATTGCTTATCATCTGCTTGTGTTTAAACTGAAAACAGTCAGTAGAATCATCGGAAAATGTTATGGCATCATCAAATATTTTCGATATTATTTTTTTATTATAAGGGCCGGCTGGTATCTCTTTGATATCTGTTACTAAATTTGAATTGTTAGAAGTAGGCATTAAAAGCGATAAGATAGCAACTTGGTGAGTTTCAAAACGAGAGCCTTTCACTTTGTTCCCCGCTATTGGTAGTCGATTCAATTGACGATGTTCGTGTTGCGGTATTTGTTTCTTCGGTAATTCTTTTCGAAGATCCGCATTTTTTGGTACACTATTTTCAATAGGGAACGAATTATTATTACCTCTACATTCTTGATGGTTTTTATCATTAGAAGGACTTTGTTTGATGTCAGTACTGGGGAAATTGTTTGCATGGTTCTCCACTGATTGCAATGCTGGCGGCTCTTGATAGGACTGTTTACATGTTCTCCAGAGATTTTGTCGCTCACTGTTTGTAATTTTACACGAATTACTTTTCCTTGTTGTCACAGTTTGCCTTCTTTCCTTTTCAGATGAGCGCTTGATGTCACTGTTATTGAGGACGGTGTTCAGAGGTGTGTCCGAGTTTGGGGTTTCCCCAAAGTAGGGTTTTGGTTCTTCATTATTCATGATTGAATTTGAATCAAAAATATGTTTTGTTGCTAGTTTAACTTTATGTACGTCCTTCTGTCTACAAAGTTCCCTTACGTTTCCGGAATGTATTTTACCCCTCAACTCTAGAAGCGCAAAGGATTGCACGAAGAAACCGTCGGCCGTAGTCAAACAAATCGAGGGAATGCTGTGCTGTGAATTGTTGAACAATCAGCCATTGACTATACAGAAAGATACATTAGGAGAGTCCTCTGGAGCAATGCTTGATGAACATCTCTCTCCAGATGAAGTACCTCAAAATAAATTGCGATGATCGTACTTGGATTGCTTTGCAATCGGTGCGATGAATGTTGGCACACAAACTCGGTCAATACATGTGAACAAACGAAGCGTAGCACGGTGCGATCGTTTGAGTTTCATATACGCTCAGTTCATTTATCTTACGAAAATTTCTGGCTGGGGCTTAAGTTTCTAACTTACTTACAGCTCATCTTAAGCCTACGTCCGATGCAACTTCGTCTAGCGGGATTGGTAATGTAAAGATGTGTTGCCTCAGTACGCTGAAGACACGATTTAGCAGAACGAAGCGTAATTCCTTAGTAAATGTCAAGTGCAAGTGGCAAGTGCCACCCCTGAGAATCAGGACCAGAGAAGCAGCAAACAGCAAGTAGTGGGCATTAAACACAACCAGAGAAGGGAGGTTGAGCTTCCAATATCTGGTTACGAAAAGAGAACACAAGAGTAGATGAGGATGACGAATTATTGCGAGTTTAAGTTATGACTTACCGATTGCGCAATATGATTACGCTTTGCAATCTTTTCACTGAAGTAGCTTCGATGTAGTCGCAACTGTTTTTAGTTAAAGTTGAACAACGTGACGTTTTCTCTCAATCTGGTATATTTAAGATTGAATGATCTGCTTTTAGCATCGGATCATCGGAAATACATGGACTAAACACAACCCGAAACAAAACCAGCTAAATCTGACAAAATTTATAGGTCCGGCTTTGTGTTTGCGTGTTTCAAATTAGTTTGCAGGTTGTTATTTTCATAAGTTCTCGGTAGTTTTCGTGCCTAGGTGGTGGAGTACGATTATCATCGGCAGCACTGGTGATATTCTGGATGTTCGAAATAGTGCTACCTTCGTCAATCGGCAGACTCGGTGCTGGCCCTTTCAAGGTATATACTCCCAGCTAATGTTGACAACATGGATGAATGGTCTTTGTTGGTTGGTCATTGAGCCACTCATACAGCGGGTGCTTCACAGATCCTTTGCTTGTTGGGATGGCAGTCTAAGAGAGAAAAAAAGATTGAAATTCATGGTTTCCCAACAAATATTTGGGTAAAAACAAAGTATGATGTCCCCCCCTCTCACGAGTGCGGCGCTGAGCGACTTCGAGCAGAATTCGAGCTGGAAGTGAGCGACATTATTAAATAGCCGCATTGTATGTAAATCTGTGTCTTTGCTGAATCGGTTATTTCTAAATTAGCCGCGCATTCACTGCGCACGCCACTAGATGGCAGTGACTTAGATTTTCAAATTGACCTTGTTGGATAAAACGTATTTTAACCTAGCTTGACTAACATATTTTATTTATTTTAAGTTGTGTTAATATGGTATATGTTTAAATCAAATAAATTTTGATGTTCTTTTTTTAACTCTCAATCCTTTTCATAAATGCCTTAGAGTGGTTACATGTGTGTGTTATCAGTGTGCAAATTAAAAATGAATACAATCAACCCATGAATGTTTCAATTTTCGTCATAAATTATCGATGAGATTGTATTCCATAAATGGGTATAATCCCAAATGAAGCCCCCCCGTCGCCGCATTGTCGTCATTTTTTCCAAATGTGCGCCTGAAAGTATGCAATAGGTGGCACATCAATTCAGTTTGAATATTTGAACAGTTGAATTTCCGTTAGAAGCTGTAATGACTTGAACTAATCGGTTAAACTGAGCAAGATGGTGATCATAAACCAATGAGTTGGACTGAAGAAATGAGTTTGAAACGGCGGCGCGCCCGCAGCGAGCGCAGCGAGCGGACTGCGCTAGGTCTACCGAAAAAGGGAGTTTGTTATAAATTTGTGAAATAAGGGGGGCCCGTGGGCCCCCCTCATACCGCACCCCTAGGTTGATGGCGTAGCCGAATTTTGATACACTCATCTAAGTAATGCATGAGGGAGTTTATGTTGTACATCCTTTCCAGTATAATCATCATCTTTAATTTAACGAGAATTCAATTCAAACGGTACACACAACGGCACGTTTCACCAATTGCATACCTTTACGGTGCATCCGCTCACAAATGGTGTAGCCACAACAGCGATTTCGGCTGGGGGGGCTTCATTTGGGATTTTACCCATAAATGTTTTTGTATTATCAATATTTCTTAAAGCCAACATGAATATATTTAAATTCTTTATATTATACAATGAAACTCATTACCCAAACTCAAAAGTATTTATAATCTGATTACCCTTTTTTTATTACTTGATCTGATTACATCCTTACAAGGATTCGTTGGTATAGCTGCTATCAGCTTAGCATTTCCTTTCACCCAGTATTTATCAATCTGATAACGAAAAATTCACATAGTTTATACATTAACCGCCATGTTAAGGACTGACTAACAGTTAAGGACTGACAGTAAATTTTGCGTTCAACTCGCGCCATTCCCTAGGAATTGAGGTCGACGAATGTATGAGTCGTGCTTGTGCGCCGCGCGGGCCTATGACTTTCATCCGGTAAAACTTGAACGGAAAATGTCGCAAAAAACTTATTGTCATTTAAGATTTGAAATATGATCTCAACTATCTGGAAAGTGTTTGGACTTTGAGGCTCAAAATCTTCATATTGTGAAGTTTGTGAAACTTGTGCAGGACCAATCTATTAAATCGAAAAAAAAGAGTACAACTATTTCGATTGTCAGCCCAGTTATTCTTCAGGTTCCTTGTATATGAACTATTTGCAGATATGAAGCTCATTGGCCATTTTACACAAGTAAATAATTGTGTTTTCTTCAAATGTTTTCGGCAATGGTATCAATAATTCATTTACGCCTACCTCAAAGTTTTCAGTTGGATCATTCCAAACGTTTTGATGAACATAGATCAGAAAAGTGTGGCATGGTGTTTGCATAACTCCTTATTTACTCCTAAGATTTATTGAATATCAATATGTTGATGTCGCAAATTCTTGCCATGACTGATCAGCAGGTCAAATACAGTTGAACTTGAAATAGCTGCTACCCGTGAAAAGCCATCATCTATTTTGACATGGCTTTTTGACCTATACGCAACAAACTAAACAAATTTTCACATAGCTTTTCACTATTAGTTTGATGATGTTTTATCTTCACCAGTTTACTGTTGGGATCATATTATACTATAATTGAAGAACAAGGAACTGATGTAACGTTTGCATTAAATAAAAAATAGACAAATTTTCATTTGCGATAAGAAAAAGTTAACTAAGCTAATTGAATGAAGTAAATTTTATTGTAAAGTTTCATCTTTTTAGTACTTTCAAAAAATATTTCGACGCCCACTAACAAAGCCTTACGGTCCTTGGCTGAAACTTTAGCCATAGCCGACAAAATCATTCATGTAGGAGTTTTTTCAGCTGTTGTGTGGCATTCACGATCAAATGCTTCTCCGTTTGGACTTTAGAATGTTGGAATAGGTCCTACCTTAGGGTGCTGTTCATGGGTTTTCGATTGATTGTAGTTGAGGTGCATGCGGAGGGTTAGAAATGTGGGGTATTTAAATTATTTTTGAACCGTTTAATTCCTCCGATGCTATTTGCGCATGATTTACTGTGGCCGGGTATGTCCAAACCACTGAATCATACTCTTAATGATTGTTTTCTGATAAAGTTGCTTAGTTACGAAATGAACTGCACACTATACACTTCTCCAGACGCCACAAGTCTTGCCAGGAAAAACAACGGCTTTGTGCTCGCTGGTTTTCAGCCACGATATGGCGTTCTATGGGACTTAACGGGCCCCAAAACATTCAAAATATACTGGAAAAAGCTTCAAAAGAAACATAAAGTACCAGGGATTTTTTCCCACTTGTTGTCGACTGGCTTTAAATAATATTTGGTCAAACATATAATCAAATGTAGTTGGTTTACTGTTTTGTCCACGGCGGATTCAACTTAAATCATACAGTTGTCATACTTGTTCTGAATTTAAAAGAAATGCTACTCTTTATTTAGCTTTCAACAGAAAGTTGCTAGCGTATTCCGGTTTTGCATGGAAAGTCGTTAAAATTTGTCTATTTTGTTTAATTCTAACGTTATTCCTCGGAACAAGCTATTATTTGAATGAAAATGCCATTAGAAAATTTTAAGCTGTGTTCCAATGAAAATATGAATTTTTTTTATAGAAAATATGTTTACCGCATGTTGATGAAACCGTGTCGTACGTACAAAATTAAGAAACGTGTTTTTGAAACATAGAATGACATATGATTTAATGAGAAGCAAGAATTGAAATGAGTTTAATCGAATTATATTGGTTTGTCTTCAGCATAATATCATTTTGCTTTTAAAATCAAATTTAAGACGACATTTAGAAATCTCATGATGGAATGCAATTCTAAAATCAAAAGAAAATTTTTCGAATGCTTACTTAAGCGTTGATCATAATAACATGATCCCTGTCGGTGGTAAACGTAAACATATGGTATGTGTGACGTCATTTTGCAGCCGCCTTAGCAAAACGCAGCCGCTGCTCGAGAAAGGTAAGCGGCCAAATTAACACCGCGATGTATGCAACAGTCCTTAGTTAACTCCGCAAAGTATGCAACCAAACGAACCTTCCGCACTAGCCCGTGCGCTAGAGCAAGACAGAAAATTGTGTACAACACAAGCAACTTTTATGAAAGTTAAAGCACGGCGGCCAGTTTTCACCTTCCGCAAGAAAACTGCTTCAACCGGTCAGATCGGTTCAGTTTAAAAAAACTAATTGGTTTGAACATAACGGTCTTACTAATCCATGCGCCTCCTACTTTGTGTTGATAAAACGTTGATGATGTTGTGAATGGGAAACTAATGAAAAATATGCAAAAGCAGAATAGATTAAATAGGAAAATAATTCCGTACCAGTCTTTGTATTTACAAATAGTTCGGCATGTAAAAGTGCGGCACGTTTTGCGAATTTTCTGCTAGCAAGTGCTTTCTTACTGCTATGCCAAATAAGGTTCGGACTATGTGTCCATCATTGTTATTGAAAAATGAGCTATGGATTCAGGTATATTTTAATGTTGTTAGAAACACTTTTCGTTCCTAACACTTCCTGCCAATTCGGTTCAGAAAATACCGATCGACATTATCAATAATGTAAACACCAAAAAAGGGATCTTCAGCGATTATCTGGCTGGTTACTGGGATCGTAAAGATCAATTGTTTCTTAGGTCGTCCATCGACACCGGACTGAGTTTATAAATAGTGCGCGTATGGTTAAAATCACGCAGTTTGGAAATAAACCAATAAGACTAAAATTTTTGTTCGCGCTGCCAAACGTTTCTAGCTCTAGTCGTCGACCAAACTCTAAAATAGGGTAAACTACTTTAGTAATTTTTTATCATTTGTTTTACAAAACTCAAAATGAAGAAAAATGCAATTTTAGGTGTGTATGCATGAAATATGGTTCTTCTGGACCTGGTATGATTCCTTTATATTCCGTTATTCATATGTGGATGCGGGGCTTCTCTCGTTGCTAACCTGGCGCATCTCTTATCTCGCAGTCTTTGCGAGGGAGATGTGGAAATCGGCCAGGGTTGTTACAATCGAAACGAAACTTTTCATTCTCCATTGATTATAGAGACAGCTCCCTCCTTGTGCCATCTCCAAATCCATTCTCCACTCCTCCACCCTTCTGTACGTTTGCTCGTACATTTCTCCGAACCAACAAGGCATTATGACTCACCCAAAGGCGGATCATAGGGTAAGCAAACTAAGCAGCTGTTTCCGAATAAGTTTGTGAATTTACTTTTGGATAAAATTAAATGAAAAATATGAAAATGCGTGAATGATTCAAATTATCTTAATTGTGCTTTGATTGTATAAAAAGTACAGTGGTTTTTGTATGAAAATATATGATTCACGCCTTAACGTAAATTAAAAGATTATTGTAAAGATATGTTTGTGTGTTGTTTGTTAAACAAGAGGAAAATTCTCAGAACAGTTTGAGGATGTTGGAAAAGAATTAGCAAAAGAAATGTCCAGCACTTTTTAAAAAATAATAAGTTTTCTTGACATTATTTTTACTTTTTTATTTTTCAAACATTTCACGATTGTCAAATTCAATGTACTAAAACAATATTTAATAAAAAAGCAAAAAATTAAATTACTTGTCAATTTGGTTAATAGAACATTAATTTCGTGGAAAATAATTCGGTTGGAAAGTTATTGATGGTTTGTCATGGAATAAAGCTGAAAACTGAGAATAAAAACTTTTCAATGGAATAACATTAAGAAAATTTAAAGTTCTATTTAATTTTGATTCCGTATTGCAAATGTTTGGTTTATTCTATATTGAAATTTTGTAAATTTCATGGTAAATGTGTTGCATGTTTTTGTGCCCTTTGTTCAAGTAACATTCTTTGGTGTGCCGTACTGTGGTACCACACACAGTTTATTGTGCTGTGCATTTGTGGTAGCATATGATGCTTGTAGGTATCATACAACATCTTTATTTATTCAGCAACATCTTTTCAATTAAATAGTGTGTGCAATGTGTTCGATTCAACAAGGGTGTGATTTTCATCACATCATCACATACATGTTACTCTGCGAACAAAAAAAAGTACGCGCATCACAAAAGTGTGCAAAAGTATCCAAGAATTGAACTGCAGAAACTTACCATGATAAGAATGTACAATTTGGGTTACCAGAAGAAACAAAAGAATAACACAGTGTTAACACAGTTTTAGTTTGAATTGCGTATGTTACTTTTCTTCTTCGATTTGAACCGTTCCTGTTGAACTTCAAGCAGTGCCTTTTATTCCATGCTTTTCGTATGGAGGCAGTTTTTTTATACTAGTGATACTAAGAAAATTATCGTTTTGAAGTTAGACATTTATTGAAAAAGGTGACGCCTCATTGGTCTTTAAAAAAAAAATAAAATATGTATTTCTTTTTTTCAATTGTTAGATCAAATAATTTAATCACCAGTTTTAGATCAAGTATGAACAAAGACAGTTAGCTCAAAAACGAGATTAAAATAGAGATATATGTAGCAATATCGAAGAATGTTAATCATAAGTGTATACCTAGTAAAGGGTAGCTAGTGGGCAAGGTTGGGCGTGGCAGCATATCCGCTCACCAGACATGACGGTACTTATATCTACCGTTGCTATCGTAAGGAGATCAAGAGATGATCGATCGGTAGATTTTCGGTCGGCATAGGTTGACCCGACTGATTTTATTACTACTTTAAAATATAGAGAAAGATAAAATGATACAAGTGAATTCTTCCTCGATTCTGCGCGGAGAAAGTCTTTCAGCCTCAGTATGGACTTCAATCGAATTAATCCGAGCTATCAATTTTAATTCATCTCACGTCAATGGAAACGAATTGTATCACGTGATTCGTTGAAACGCCGGCCTACCAAACCGGCTCTGTCGGTCCGAGCGAACCGACACCGACATGCGGGAAAGAACGCTGTCGGTCCCACGGGATTTTACCGCATGCATTTTTTTCCAATATACGCATTAAAAGACATATTGCAGTAGAAAAGCGACAAACTTGGGCAGTGGAGTGAAATGAAAACTAAATTATTGACGAATTGAAACTCATACTGCCTCCTTATTCAAATCAGCTTAACATAGCAGATGAAAACATTTATTTCAATGTCGATGGTACTTGTATCTACTTTATTATCTCCGGTTATTTGGAGTAAAAAACAAAATTTCTCTTCATTGGCAACCAATCATAATTGGTCGTGGGAACAAAATGGCAGTGGTACCAAGCGATAAGCCAATTTCAGCGCTAGAAACATGACAAAAAGGAAGTGCGATATAAGCTTAATTTTAAAATTAAACTTTCAACGTTAAAAGTTCAACCGGTTGGTATCAGCGCCATCTATAGGTAGCCTTTTGTGTATCGGCTAGATGATAAGTTGGCCGCTTGATGTGTCGAAGCGCTCACGCACGCGCCCCTTTAAATTTTCCCGCCAACACGCGGTTGGGTCCAATCCACGTGTGTGAGGGAGAAATAAAGAGCGTCTCCGTTGACATAGCCGCCGCACTGGAGGCTAAAAATCATTGTTTACTTTTGAACGGCGGCTAGATGCGCTACATGTTTACGCACAATTTCCATTTCGTTTTTAATTATTTACGCATCAGTTGTTTTTATGCCGAATAAAGGTAATTAAAATTCATCAACGTTTAGTGTACGACAGGTAGGTCAGCACTTGTTACATCCTTTCTATTAAAAATCGGGAATTCTGAGCAAAAATGTTCTGGAATGTTCTGCTAAAGAAAACCAGAAGCTGCACTGCAAAATGAAATGAAATAAAAAAGATTGTACGGTTCCGACTAACCAATCTCGATCCGATGTCGTCGATTCACACTGAATTTACGTGTGGCAAAAAATATGCTGCTTTGGTATTTGTAACAACGACTGTTGTGGGAAATCGTTTCTTGATGAATGAAAATTGTAAATTTTGCATTCAGCACTGCGCTCATGTCTTGTGACAAATGAAGATCATATAAAAAAAACATGTTTTATGTGTGCTCTGGATCTTGGGTGCTCCAATATGGGGTTGGAACAGGATTTGTTGCACAAAACTCTCTAAGTTTAAACTGTTCGTTTTGCATTTTTTTTGTCTCAGTATTACTATTTAGATTGAAGCAAACTTAACCGCAATCTATGATCCCTGCACGTAAGTGGGTGAAAAGATTGAATTCTTTTCTCAGCGCAAAGCTCATCCGAACACAGTATGGCATGGCATAAATGTTGTTTCAAGTTTGGATCACCTACATTTGAAACCTATGATAGGCTATTCCAGTTAGGTTTTTTTGAATTTATCAAACATTCTGCTTTTAATCGTATTCTTCTAAGCTACCGACAATGTAGATACATAAACATAAATGTATAACATTTACGTTCGATTTTTAAACAAAATAAGTTTACTTGCAAAAGATCTTCACACTGTTTAACAACATTAAAAACTACTTCCTTTAAGAACTTTTCAAGCAAACCTAAACTAAGCATATTTAGTCTGGTTCCATGTTTTATGATTGATCCAAATCAAATCAGAATTGGAACACTTTATCAACGTGATGTTTTGTCGAATAAATGTCACAACAAGTCTGCACATCTCCTGAAAAGCGATTGGAAACGTCCAGTATGGATATATGTTTGCTCAGATATCGAAAATTTTTATTACATCTAACCAAATCTCGAGTCTGGAACTCTCCGGTATTACGAACGGATGACCAGAAACCTATAATATACTTTCCACTAAAGTAGGAGACAGCATAGTACGGATAAATCCGGACAACCAGCTGATCTGGCAAGTAAGAAAATTTTATGAGCAAAATTAAAAAAGAACTTATAAAAGTTCAACAATTCGATCGAGTTTGCGTTGAAACTATTGTATGAGGTGTTCAATACCAGGCGACATATTCATAGACTGTTATTAGACTTTCTCGATCACATTTTACTCTTGGTCGTTTTAAAAATTCCCAGCTACGTGAAACTCGTAAACAGTCCGGCGGCAAAAGAATATGTTTACTTTGCATCCACAATAAGTACATTCAAATTATACAATTCATATTTTCCTAAGATCCGTTTTTTGTACGACTTTGTGTTTACTCGGTTGTCATTATTTGTAGCTGATGATTATTGTATATGATAGTTTACGTTTAAGGATATGAATCAGTCAGCTTAACAATTGAATGGGGGGGGCACTTTCGTGAGAGGGGGGGGACATCATACTTTGTTTTTACCAAACATTTTTCGACTTTTTAACCGCCTTTGCAACCGACTTAGTCAGATCGGTCCACAGGTGGTGAAAATGACCGCCGCAATCATTGCAGACGATCGGGTCATCGCTAGTTGAAACGACCACGGAGCATTTTTTACACTCCATGGCCGTAAAACATAATCCGAGCAAAAACGCACACAAATAAACAAACACTGTATACGTACCGCCCGCTCCACACGCTGCTGTCTCACCCACACGAAACTCGTTTGGCCGGTTAGACCACGACAAGCACACCGTTGCGAAAACGGACGATATGGATACCGCTCCAGCTAACGCCATTGATAAGTGACGCCGCCAAGAACAAAATCAACCGCTATCACTGAACGATGCACCATGAACAAAACAAACTCTGCTAAACACTAAACAGACACTTCGGACACATTTGCACAGCTAAAACAAATGTTAAATCTGCCCTCAACTGAGCAAAAATATCCGAAAACGTAGAGCTCTGCAAAAACACGCACTGCACCGTCAACAGTCACTCACACACCTCACCTTTTCAATTTTCTTACATAGTGAAAGAGTTAATGAAAAGAAATGTATACGTTGAAGGTCAATATTCCGTTCCGGGAATGCTGTAGGCTTGCGGAAAGACAGCAGACCGTCTCATTTTTCGAGCGTCCGATTTTACTTGCAGCAGACAGTATACTACTACGCAATAGCCGTAATCCAGTGTCCTGTGCCTTCACAAGTTAACCTGTTGATGACCTCTAAGAGGTAAATGACTGGCCATATGTCCCGATAATAAATTTCACTTCACAGGGATGAAATGACCGAATAATTTAATAATAATTTCGACTTCACAGTGGTTCTACTATTCTCAACCAAAATGGTCGTAAGGCCAAGGTAGAATATATAAAAAGGTGAAGTCATCCAGAGTAAAATGATTGAGGGTAGATGGTACCTAACCCCAACTGGCAGATTTTGTCTTGTTATCATATTGTTACCATCTCTGTTGTAACTACAACCGGTAGAGTCACCGAAAGAAGAAGATTTGTAAATGCTTTTGGACGTGATCCACTGATCAGTCAAAATATTAATTTATTTTCTCCTTCTCACTATTGCGACTGGCGCATATTTCTTCGGCGCTGCTTTTTATATAAATCCTCACTAGCGCCCTCTTTTGGTAACGATCCTTTGCCCCCGGAGGCGTTTGACACGTCCCCACAAACACTCCCACGCAGGTGTCCCCATACGGCCCTGTCATTTCTGACATTGTCTCCCCAAATAGTCGATCAATTGATCGGCTTATTTTCCTTTGGCCGTCGTGAGGACCTCGTGTTTGTTTTGCTACCGTAGCGGGTGAGTGTTTTTGTTTATGGGAGCGAAATTTACTTTTACTTATAATTTTAGGGTTACAATATCTCGTGGAAATTGGAATGGGTCTCCCCGTAATGCCTTCGCTCTCTTTAACGCGCCGTCTCTTCACTGGGTCAGTCTGTATCTTCCTTCTTCGCACGATTGGCATCGACAAAGAAGCTAACCTCGCCTTCTTTGTTGCGACGTCCGAGCTGTCCGTACGTACAGCAATTCCTCTGCCGCCCGCAATCGTTCCGCCACCACGAGCCACAGGTAAACTCGCTAACGCCGCCAGAGCCGGATCGTTTTGGGCATCGGGGCTGGATGATTTTTTAAGTGTCCGTTGGCACGCGGTGTCAGCTCTGGGACCGCAGGCAACTGTAGTATCCAACGTTTTAACCGAATGACTCGTTTTCAGTAATTTGGAGGATTCCGGCATCGACGACGGTGCTGATGCTGCCAACACGGGCGTTGCTGGTGGGTCTGTGTGTAATGGAACAGTTCTCGCCGTTGGAGCTGTGGTGTCATCGAAGCTGTCTTCCCTAGCCGCCTTCACCTGCCGTTGAAGTTTCACGCGCTCTACGTTGTTGTACTTCCACGATGCTGAATCTGGAATGTTGTCACCGGAACAGATGTGGTAGCCACAGTAGATGCTGGCTTGGACGCGTCTCCCCGTGCGAGGACCGAACACTGTCCAGCCGAGACGTGTTTTTGTTGCAACTGGCTCGTTTTCCTTGCCCTCAACGCTGCAAAGCGGCTGTCCTACGAAACAGTTGTCAATTCCGATGAGGATCCTTGGCTTCACCTTCTCATATGACCTCAAGGGAAGCCCATGCAGATAAGGAAAGCGCTTGACCAATGTCGGCACCAGGAGGGTCTGTTCGGGCAGTGCCAAATTGCGCACAGTGTGTACCGTTTCAAGTACACATGACTGGCTTTGTTCCCCTAGGCCGGACAAACGTAGCGAGAGTCGAACTGACTCCCTTTCTACCCGCGTTGTCTCCCCGGTCCAACGAAGGCGAAGAGGATCCGGCGTACCTAAGATGCCCAATTCGTCCACCAGCCCCTGCTCCACAAAGGATGATGACGATCCATCGTCGAAAAAGGCGTATGTTTCGATCGACCCATTCGGCCCGTGCACCACTACCGGAGCGTAGCGAAACAGGACTTCCTCGCAATCCGCTGTGTGCGTGTTGCAGTTAACCTGCGTCCGGATGGGTGCGGGCTCGGTTGCCTCGTCATGCAGCAGTTCATGATGACTTGATCTGCATCCGTCCTTGCCGCAGAACCTACGAGAACGGCACTGACCCGGGTGCCGACCCAAACATCGTCTACACAGTTTGCCGTCTTTCACTATCAACCAGCGACTTTCAACCTCCAGTTGGCAAAACCTTTCACAATCCGCAAGTTTGTGATTTGTCCCGTTGCATGCGTCGCACCGTGTTTTTCCCTTTGGTGGCGCAGGATTGTGTGTCTTCGGTGCCGGTGTTTCTGAGGGAAGTGTAGTGATGTGTGTGTAATTTCGGCTTACCTGACCGCGCTGACTTTGTTCGGTTTGTGTTTTGTCGTAAAGCGGAACCGATAAGCTTGCCGCCCGTACAAGTCGATCCAACCAGTGCTCAAGGTCCATGAGCGTGACTACTGGCAGGTCCAGACGGTGATCGTTCCAGCGCAATCGTTCGGTCGGTGGCAGCTTTTCTACGATCTCATGGAGCAGTGTTGCGTTGCACTGGTACTCATATAAGCCGCACGCCTTTACGGTAGCACACATGTTCAGGACAGCTACTCCGAAATCCACCAGCGTCTCGGGTCGTGTTGCATCGGGCGAAGGCATCCCTCTTAATCTTTGGACAAGGGAGTTCGCAATGATCTCCGGTCGCCCAAACTGCGTACGAAGCATGTTTATCGCTCCGTCCAGGCACGATGGCAACAGCAAACGGTAACGGACTGCCTCCAACGCCTTGCCTTTCAGTGCCCTTTGTACGCGCAGAAGGTTTTCCTCTGGAGTGTACCCGCATAGTTGTGTTGACCTGATATAACTGGAAATGAAAATCGGCCACTCTTCCGGAGCGCCGGAGAAGGTTGGCAGCTCGCGAGTTAACCCTTGGCGAGCCGTTAACTGGCTTGCTGTCAGGATCGTTTGCTGCGCCCAAATGTCGTGCGTCGTGTGTGCATGTGGCTGAGTAGTGTTGTGCCCGGGATGCGCCGTGAAGGCCGGCATTTGTGGCGGCGCCGATGCCCAGTGTTGTGGGGCCGCCATTGTCGCGTAGGCAAATGCTGGGTCCAACGTTTGACCGGTCATAATACGGCTCGTTGACGGACCAGCCGCTTGGAAGGGTGCCGAAATTCCCTGGTTACCGTGGGTCATCAAGCCCCCGGGCATCCTTATCGTTGATGCATCCATCGGCCTTGACAGTGTTGGTGCGCCCGCCATCGTCCGTTCGGCTGCTGGTGCGTCCGCCATAGTGCTTTCTGCTGTTGGTGCGCCGGCCATCATACTAGACTTGGGCAATTCGATTCTTTTGCTGAACGTGAACGATCCAGTTCTTTCATTGAGATGAATCGAATGTGAATCGCGGTTCTTTGATTCATTTAGTTGTCAAAAATAAACATAAGACTTTTCGAAACTGAAATCAAGTAGTAGAATAAAAATTTAAGAAAAAAGATTTAATAAATTTAAAAGAAAAATCCTGAAGTATTTTTTATTTATTTTATTTTCGAATAATTTCATAACTCTTTTTTAAGCATTTTGTTGAATAAAAAGCATTTCTTTTAACTTTTTTGGTAATAGCCTTGACCGCTTTTCTGAATAAATCTGCCCCGCCTTTGAAAATAGTCTTAAATAAAACAAATCAATCGTTTGAGTGTACGATTGATAAATCGATATTGAGTTTAGATGGATAAATGGACGACGCACGTATTAGTGTTATGCACTGATACTTTTCGAATGCCCAGTGCTCCCCAACCTTTTTAAAGCCGAGGAACATTAGGTCATTATTAGCTCATCATTTGCAATGTACAATAAATATGTGTATGATTGAAAAATAAATCCGTCAAACACTCGCTTGGCATTTTGCTTAAATTAATAAAGATTGGTTCAATTACCAAACAATTTCTTTCGCGGGCCACTTCTACTTGTGCGACAGATTAAAAGTTGAAGACCACTGCTGTAGAATACTGAAAAGGTTTACCTGGTCTCTCATTCTCCCGACCTAACGTTCTCCGAGAAAATTTTTTGTTTCGCAAAATGAACGTCCTAGGTATCTAGGTCTTTCATTCTCACAGTTGAAATTCACAATACCGAATTGAACGACCTAGTGTACCAGGACGTTCTTTGATTTCGACGGGTAGGTCGTTCAACGTTCACAGATAGGTCGTTCCCGACCTACTGAAGAATCGTTGTACTCTGATTGCATGAACGTAGGTCGTTCATTCTTTTAGGTGAATTGAATGAACCGTACGGTTCTCGTTCTTTCAGCACACCTCTACATCATACGTGCGAACGTTGCTCCCGTCATCATCTGGTCGGGCATTGCCCTCGGCATCAGCTGTTCGTGCGTTGCGCTTACCGCGTATGGTGCATCCAAAGTGAACGCCGGTGCTGCCGGGACGTGAGCTGTGGACGTGCTACATGCAGTTTGTGGGGCCTGTGCTGATGATACCGGTGGACAACGGCTCGTGTGGTTTTCGCTGCACCTTTCGGGGTGACTAGAGCCGTCCCGTCTCCCCGCTGCCGCCACGAAGCACGCCCTCTCCATCTCGAGACGTTGCATCTCGAACATGATTGTTCTTAGTCGATCGCGCTCTGTTGATCTGCGATCGATTCCCTCACGCATGATCTGCGCTCCAGGATGAGTCTCCATCCGCTCGTTCGGATGCCAAGTTGTCGAGTTCACCGTAGAGCCCGCCATCCGCTCCTCTGGTTCACCCGAGGCCGCTTGCCGCTGCTCAGCAGATTCGCTGTGCTCCGTCGCTTCCCGCTGTCCGATGCACGCTTGCCGGAAAATACGGTCCTCACTCGACATTTTACTTTGCACCCGCGCGCGAATTTAGTTTAAACTTAGACAATTAAATTGCAAAAAATTAATATTTTGAAGTGTTGTAACTACAACCGGTAGAGTCACCGAAAGAAGAAGATTTGTAAATGCTTTTGGACGTGATCCACTGATCAGTCAAAATATTAATTTATTTTCTCCTTCTCACTATTGCGACTGGCGCATATTTCTTCGGCGCTGCTTTTTATATAAATCCTCACTAGCGCCCTCTTTTGGTAACGATCCTTTGCCCCCGGAGGCGTTTGACCCGTCCCCACAAACACTCCCACGCAGGTGTCCCCATACGGCCCTGTCATTTCTGACAATCTCGTTTGTTAATTTTCGATCTCCATAACGAGACAAAGTGTTGCACCAAAAAAGGGGTGGGGATGCAACATTCAATCGGTTAAATTGTGGTGGTGTTAGTGCCAAACAGAGGTTACGAATGTGTGCGTGCTATTTCACCATAATGGCAATTATTTATCAATGTTCAATGTTTGTTTATCAATAACCAAATAACAGCGATTCGTTAATTCATTTCCTTTGTTTGTTTCGTTCAACAGAAATAACACCGGAGGAAGAAGCCGCCCTTAGTGTTCCGGGAGAGCAGAGTGTAGAAGTAGAGTCCAAATTTAATGAAGAATATAAATTTCCGCGTCGACGGATTGCGCAGAACAATCTCCGCGACATGAAGCATGTATATGAAGCGACAAGTCCGCTCTCATATACAATTCGAATCGGTGATACCGTTTCCCATACGATTTCCATGCAGAGTCCCTGCAGGTATGGAATTTTTAACGGGCGCTCGGTACAAAATCGAATCGGTTACATCTTTTCCCAACCGGAAATTTTGAACGCCGGCGGTGCGAGTGCGACGGCAAATTTGACTGATGTATGCGTCACTTTCTGATCCACGGCGGAGGCCTGACCGGTTCGCGATCGGAACGGTTCTTGCTGGTTGGGGAGCTTACGCCAATTTGCTCGTGTCAAGGTACGATTTACTTTTCTTTCTACTTCTCCTGAGCATGCGCCAATTTGATCGTCCCGAGCTGTGCTTTTCCGTGATCATCCCGAGCGGCGCTTTTCCGTGCTCGACCCGAGCTACGATTTAACTTTCTCACTGTTTCTCCTGAGCTGCGCTTTTCCGTGCTCGTCCCGAGCTACGATTTACAGCCGCTAACCGGCCAGCCTTGTCGTACGCTACGCGAACTTTGTATTTTACCCGGGGTCCACACTACAGCGCGACGTCGCCTGACAGGCGCTGAACTCCATACAAATCCGATTTGCGCGAAATCGCGCTAGGTTTTTTTTTTTGTATGGAGTTCAGCGCCTGTCAGGCGATGTCGGCGATGTGAATGAGTGAGTGATTCGAATCTTAATATTGAATGAACGATTTAAATCCTAACAGATAGTTTTTGTGACTCCCTTTGATTTGAATCCTTAACTGGGATTCGAATCCCAAAAGAATGAACGAGTTGGTAAAAGAGTCGCTAGTCGCCATAGAGATTCGAATCCCAAGTTGTGATTCGAATCCCAAGTTGCGATTCTAATCCCAGTTTGGGATCACTACATGGGCGACTAGCGACTCTTTTACCAACTCGTTCATTCTTTTGGGTTTCGAATCCCATATAGCGATTCCCAAACTGGGATTCGAATCACAACTTGGGATTCGAAACACAACTTGGGATTCGAATCACAACTTGGGATTAGAATCTCTATGGCGACTAGTGACTCTTTTACCCACTCGTTCATTCTTTTGGGATTCGAATCCCAGTTAAGGTTTCAAATCATCTCGAAGGTTAATAAATCATTTTCTTCTTGGCGTAACGACCTCTTGGTCATGCCTGCCCGTTAAGGGCTTGCGGGACTTGCTTCCCTTTTGTACGTGGATAGTCAGTCCTCTCGTACAGGAGAGGGTCCGGTCTCGGTTGGGATTCGAACACACGCCGTCGAGGTGGTGAGCCCCGGCGCTCATGGACCGATTTTCTAACCGGCGCTACCAATAAATCATTTTACACGTTTTAAATCACAAAAGAGTTACTTAAAGATTCGAATCATCGTTATGATTATTCACTCTGATTCAAATCTCTAAAAAGAGTTGTTATTCTCATCACTAGTGTGGACCCCGAGTTACACCCGATCGTTAGCTGGCGAGCCAATACATTCGGCTTCTGTTCCGGTTGTGTTGTCTTGTTCGTTGCTGAACAAGGTGACAAAACCGAGCTAAGCAACCGGCGAAGGTTTATAGAGCATCGAAGTCAAGTTTTATAGATTTGGTGTCAAACAAATAAATAAATTAAATGAAAAAATAAATTTTCAAAACAAAAGTTTTTCCCTTAACGTACTAAAAAATAAAAAATAATGTATGTTAAATGACAGATGTATTTATGTATCAGTTTACGTCTTTATCGTTATTCGCATTACATCGAGATTACTCTCAGTTCGATCGCCATCTATGATGCTATGCGAATAACGACAAAAACGAAAAACTTATACATAAATACATATAGTTATGACAGTGACCCAGCCAGACTCCAAACACGACATCGCGTCAGCAGATTCCAGCGTGAGCGTGGGAAAGAATGCCACGTAATAGGAGCTAGCTAGCGTAAACTAAATAGGAGCTGGTTAGGCCAGTCAACCGAGTGGGTCGGGGAGAAGATTAGTTTTTAGTTTTAAGTTAGAACTCAACGAGTGAGGACGCACCTCCGTAGTTAATGAAGAATAAAAGATAGGTTTTATTTTATTAACACGGCGTCCAACTCATTATTGGCGCAGCCGTCCGGTGTGAATCGAGTAGTGTAACGTAAAAAGTGGAAAACTGTTAGATTAATAAACTTCCAGTAAAGAGTTCCCGCTACGGCATCCGGAGCAGTAAAGGAGTTTTTCGCAAACTCCGCCGAGGAATCGAGGATCCCCCACGTGTGCACTCACCTGGACTACCAGCATCGTCGATTTACGACCCCGCGACACGACAGCGAAACCAAATCGTAAGTAATTTTTATTTTCTCTCTAAAATTAAAGTGCTTACGTCCTTAAGAAACACTTCTTGGGTTTCTTAAGTAGAAAAATACTTACTACCAGGTAGGAGTATTTTTTTTATCTTGCCGTCGGGAGTACTACCAGATAGGGCCCACGGTACTCAAAAAAAAAAAAGTGTGCTGTGTATTTTTTTTTTTAATGAGTAGGAAACTTGCTGAAGCCCTATTCTCAAACCGTCTGATTAGCAGTGAAGACGACTCAAGTGAGAACAGCGTAGATTTTTCGGAACAAATGGCTCACGAAAACAATAATTTTATCCAACAAGTGTCAGAGCAGCTTAATAAGCTGACTCTTGCATTAAATGCGATGACTACCAAGCAGGCGCAGTATGACGCGACGCTCGCGAGCATTGCCGCTCACATCGGAAACCCGAGAACCCCCCCCACTATGGGGAAAAGGCGGACATTAGGCGATGGAGAGTATGATAAATTCAGTTACATTTCCTTGCAGTAGACAAGTTAACTAAGACCAATCCAAATTATTAGCCTTTTAGGACTAGTAGATTTCGAGAAATAATCTGTCAAAGTCAAAAAAGTGATAAAAAATGGTCCGCGCTAGCGAACTTTTATTGCTTGCTTGATGGCAATCGTTTTACAAGTATTTAAACTATGACCATGATGTTTTATACATCGTTGGAAAGGTAATATGTTCAGCTTTCATAAAAAAATATTTAATATGCACATTTACCATGTCTTACTCACTTTTGCTATGTAAAACTGTGTGGCATTATGGAAAAAATACGCTTTTTCAACTTTGGTAATGCAGCAAAAAAATGTTTCGATGTGTTCTGGTCTAATTAGTGTTTAGAAACATAGTTTTACTATTTTTAAAGTATTTAGCAAAGTTTCACCGCCGGCATGGACCCGGATCAACCCCAACCGTAATTTCGAAAAAAACACTCTGCTAATCGTTCCTGGTCTCTATGAAAAAACAATGAAAACGATTTGAAAACTAAATGATCTAAACAGTCAAGTTCTTTATTCTACTATGTAAACACGCTTATTAGTCGGTTATCATAGCTGTCAAGCTGTGTGTAATCATTTTTTTTTTATCAGTGATCACGGAACAACCAGGCATGTGTTGTCCTATTTGTGGTGCAACTCCTGTTCAGATCTTTCAGATCTAACTTTGCTTGAAACAGAATTTACCCCACAACCTTCCAAATTATTGCATGGCATATCCCCACTACATTGCTGGTTGCGGTTTCTTCAGTGTTTATTAAATATTTCCTAAAGAGTCCCATTTAAGAAATGGAGGGTTACTCATGAGTACACCGCAGAATATGAAGCGCAGAAAAAAATAATTCGACAAAACCTCTACGATGCATTCGGTGTGAGAGTTGACCAACCTCGAGCAGGATCGTCAGGAACAAGCACCTCAGGGAATGTTTGTCGTCGAATATTTTTCGACCCTGCACTTGCTAGTATTGTTCCTAATGTCGATAAAGATGTGGTAGAAAGGTTTAGGAATATATTGATAACCATAAGCTGCCAGAAAGTTATAAATACTGACAAATTTGACTCGTATTGCAAAGATACTTATCGTAAATTTTTGTCACTATATAGTTGCTTTAAAATACCAGCCACAGTACATAAAGTGTTGGCATATGCCCGGGATATTATATTGCAGACCCTTATTCCACTTGGGTGTTTAGGAGAAGAAGCATTATTTTCATTCAGAAGCGCGTCATAAATGTTTCTGGTCAGATAGGGCAGCATATGCAAGAAAATCGTGTAGGGAGAATAATATAGAAGATACGTTTATGCGGGCTATACACAGTAGTGATCCAATTCTAAGTTCGATTTCTTTAGGCTATAGACAACATAATACGACTTTTTTACCATAGTGTACAAAGAAAATGAAGATATGTTAATTGACCATGTAGATCATATTAAAATAAGCTTAAATGACCAAGGAAATTGAACTCATTTTATAAATGTAATTTTTATGTTTTGTAATACACATTTATAATTTGTTTTTATGAAGAGTTTTGATAATAACAGGTGATTATACATTTAAAAAATCACAGATTTCTTTGTTTCAAAACTATGTGTACTGTACATTGCATACCTTCGGGCGCTCAAATATGATAAAAATCGAATAATTAATTATTTACACAAGATAAAAGCTTGTAGAATGGTTACAATGATGGCTTTGAGTAAGACACGTGCCTACAATAACAAAACACCGCGAAATGTCCACCGTTTCTCGTTAAATCTAGTAATGTCCGCTTGTTCCATACAAGTTCCCCATAGTGAGGTGTAGCCACGATCGAAAACATGGCGGCCGGGGCCTCATTTACTCTTTTACCAGAAATAGTTCTGTAATCCATCAAACGTGTCTTCCGCAGTTAACTCTATAGCATTTAATGTGGCTTTTCTATGCCTTATCGTGTAATCTTTTATGCGATCTAGGATTCTTTCTAGCTTTTTAATTGCGTCCGCGGGTTTAATATTATTTGACATTGTTCATCTTGCGAACTACATATTTGCTCATTTGTAAGCTTAGTAGCAGAAATTCTCAATTGTAATGCTTATCATCCACAACTTATTTGTTTTTTTGGTATAATCCCAAATGAAGCCCCCCCGTCGCCGCATCGTCGTCATTTTTTCCACATGTGCGCCTGAAAGTATGCAATAGGTGGCACATCAATTCAGTTTGAATATTTGAACAGTTGAATTTCCGTTAGAAGCTGTAATGACTTGAACTAATCGGTTAAACTGAGCAAGATGGAGATCATAAACCAATGAGTTGGACTGAAGAACTGAGTTTGAAACGGCGGCGCGCCCGCAGCGAGCGCAGCGAGCGGACTGCGCTAGGTCTACCGAAAAAGGGAGTTTGTTATAAATTTGTGAAATAAGGGGGGCCCGTGGGCCCCCCTCATACCGCACCCCTAGGTTGATGGCGTAGCCGAATTTTGATACACTCATGTAAGTAACTAGTTTTTTGGAGGCCAGGTACCTGGCCCGTCGGTAACTCCTGGATCCCCTTCCGCCCCATGGAAGGTTTCATGTCGTCCGCGTTACTTTTTCTAGTTCTTTCTGTAGAAGGTCTTTTGTGTCAAATGGTGGTAAGCGGGTTAAAATACAAATTCGAATTGTGGAATCAAAAATTAGATGCAAATCTTTCTGGACCTCTTCCTGGTCTAGCTCGAAGCCCCGCAGCATCAGCTCGAAACCCGGAACACTGTGACGCATGCTATCCCCCACCTTCTGTGTTGCTCGGAAGGATGTATCTCCCTTATCCCGCCTTGTTCGTTCCAATTTACTGACCACGTTGCTACCAAAGTCGGCCAGCGCACGGTTGTTCCCGTTCCCCCTCTTATGCTGCCCCTCTCACGCCCCCTCCCCCGCACTCCTCATTCTCTCTCACTCACGCCTCCCCCTCTCTCCCTCTCTCTATCTCACTCGCTTCCCACCCCTTCTCTCTCTCTCTCTCTCTCTCTCTCTCTCTCTCTCTCTTTCTCTCTCTCTCTCTCTCTCTCTCTCTCTCTCTCTCTCTCTTTCTCTCTCTATATCTCTCTCTCTTCTTCTCTATTTCACTTTCATTCCTGCTTCCCCAGTCTATCTGACTTCCTCTCCCTCTTGCTCCTTCTTCTCTGTCATGTCTCTATTTCACTTTTTTTTTGGCTTTCAAGCCCAAGGTATATATATATAGAAGGTGACATTACGTCGCTGTGGCAGGTGTGCCATATTTGAGTATTGATATGTCATAAGCTCAAACCTTGTCCAATACTCACTCAAAACTCACAACAATACCAACAGCAGTGTTACGTCAAGTCATGAAATGTCATTTTACTCTGGACGACTTCACTTTCTAATATATACACCTTGTCACCAGCCCTCCTCAAAGGTGTCAAAACTGTTGCATCAAGATGTCAAAATTATGACAAAAAAATTAAATCACCTTGCAATTCCATTTTTTTATTGAAAACCCATGGTGATATTCCATTATCTCTATTTGATATGCTGTGTACACCTTGGGTTTGCACAAGATCAGTTTCACATGCCCATTATATTTACATGAAATAGTAAAACCGATTGCTATCGTGTTTCTGCTGATTGTTGTTCGCATAAACTTTGTTTTTACGGAACGCATCACATCTTTTTGAAAACAAAAAATGTGCTTTTACAAAGATACCTTACAACTCTATAAACACTTTGGGCCCACCAATGGATAACCAAATTACTGATTTTATCATAAAGTCTCCTTAAATTTT
Organism: Anopheles coustani; assembly: GCF_943734705.1. NCBI lineage: Eukaryota > Metazoa > Arthropoda > Insecta > Diptera > Culicidae > Anopheles > Anopheles coustani. Next base: position 82,075,772 of record NC_071288.1, on the reverse strand, counting down.
TGAATGCTCCTTGTACCTTGCGTGGACAAAGTTGTTTTCATAAAATAAACAGCGTTAGGATAGTCGGAGTATCTTTATTTTTCGAAACTAAAAGCATCATTGTATGTTCATCAAATCAAAATATGAAAACCACGCTTCTTCAGTTTATAGTTTGCTAAACTAAAAATCCTGACATTTTTAAAACACATTGATCACAAAAACTATTGATTTTATCATAAAGTTACCTTGAAACATTATATATACCTTGGGCCTTGCCTGAAATTGATATTTGCATCTAATAATCAAGGTTGGGACAGCTGACGTATCTATTATTTTTCGATGATAAAAGAATCACCATATGCTCGATGAACAAAAATAAAGCAAACAGTTTTTTTAAGCACTAAAGGTACAATAAAAGCATTTTTTAATCTATTTTGATAACAAAACATGTTGATTTAAAAATAAGGTTACCTTGAAACGATGTACATACCTTGGCCCTGTCAGTGTCTTGAAAAAATATCATTTTCATTAAACTGGCTTACATTACCCTACCTTTACAAAGGAAATCAAAGCAAGCTGTCAATGCAGTTCCAACTTGTTCATTCGTGCGTGTTTGTTCGTGTGTGTTTTGTTTACAAAAGTTTTTTCTAAAATACATTAAAACTTGTGCTTAAGTGAAGATGAAAACTTTATCGTTCAAGACACAGAGGTTTTGTGTTATGCTGTAGTGATTTTGCTCTTGATATTCTGCTGAAAACGATCCAGAGAGAGAGAGTGTTTCCATCGCATGTTTGGTTTTAGCTGTGGCGGGCGCGACGGTCGAAAAACGCATGGTCGAAAAAACGCGTCAAACGAAAAAAAACGCTAAGTAACGCTTAAAACTATTTTAAGTATAAGGATGCATGAGGGAGTTTATGTTGTACATCCTTTCCAGTATAATCATCATCTTTAATTTAACGAGAATTAAATTCAAACGGTTCACACAACGGCATTTGTTTCACCGATTGCATACCTTTAAGGTGCATCCACTCACAAATGGTGTAGCCACAACAGCGATTTCGGCCGGGGGGGCTTCATTTGGGATTTTACCGTTTTTTTTTCATTTTTTTTTTCATTCATCTGCCTCCTAGCGTTTCCCTTGTCGCGGGGCCTTCTACTTAAGTTATTTTGATTATATAAAAAAATATTTGTCAACTTATCTTTTTCATGCTGGCGCCTTGTGCTGCCGATTGGGGTTGTGGGTTGTCTTTTTCGATTCTATGATGTCATCATTTCCTGCTACCGTTGCTATTGTTGCGGCTTCCTCATATCGCTGCCTCGTTGTCGCTACTTCGTTGTCGCTGCACCATCGCGCTGAGCTGCTGACGCTGCATGTGAATTTCTTCCACGGTGCGAGTGCCGTTGCGGTTACCACTCGATTTCATCAGTCAGCATGTTCCCACGGTGCGAATGCGAAAGGTCATTGCCATTCGATTTGTAACTGAACCAACTTCAGCTGTGTAGCACACTTGAACTTGACACTGTGTGTATTAAACTCGACCTTCATCGCGTGCACTGATTGTTTACGCGCACATTTTTTCTGTTCAGTTTTGTTCGGTTCACTGTTTATTTACTTTGGGAGCGTCAGAATTCGTTCTGCGCTGCGCTTCGCTTGTGCCACCATTAGTTTGTAGATACACTTCACTACCCTCTCAAGTAGCAAAATTGCTACCAATATGATAAGCAAGGTTATCTTAAAATCTTGCACCATATGATGTTCCGTGTGGATCTCCTGGTTTTGAATAATAGTGAGATCTTTATCGCCACTCACCTTGGCCTCTGGCTTTGATCCCCATAGACCCATCTTGATTTCTTTCAAATGTTTATGTGTCTCGAGTCTTCAAGCTTTCGGATGTCTCAGTAAACTAGTAGAATTGCTTTTATGTTTTTATGCGGTTTCATTTATTCGCGCAACATTCGTTTTTCAGTCACTGTTTTCGTGTAAATTTTGATATCACTGCTGATTTCCACTTTCACTGTTTCAAATCTTTCGGGCCACTGTTTCTTTAGATGTTGATCATTTTTCCATTTAAGTTTTTCGGATGTTCACTAGAATTTTTTCAGATTTTCACTTTACCTTTTTCTTCCAGTGTCTTTTAGTTTTCTTTCGGATTTACTGTTTCCCACGTTTCTTTCAATTTCTGTTTCGATTTTTCTTTCGTTTTGTTGAATAACTAGAATGCGTTTTCTTTTCAACATGATTTCATATTATAATTCGGCCTCTATTATTCCGAAAACTGCCGATTAAAGTCACGGTCGCCATGTGGTTGACGTGGAAAACGATGGGAGAAGGCCGCCGAGAGTGAGGAGTGAGCTGCTACTGCTGGATCAGTGAGAAAAATAAATCTAGACTCGTCTGTTTATTTTGAATCGACAAACGTCCTCCGCGTCTGACTCTGACTGTAACTCTTCAGTGCTCTACTTCTCGACTGCACCGTCATTTGTCGTATCTCTTTATTTTATACTCATTATTACTACGTTGATACAATGGAGTTAGTTGACATCATTCCGTCTTCTGATTGGTTAGTTCTGTCGTTCCTTATTTACGTTCCGTTGGTGAAAGTTTAACTTCCTACTTTGTGTTCCTGCTCTCTGAATGTTTATTAAATGGCTTTCCTATCTTGTCTGAAGAATGTATCTTTCTTGTCGCATCGTTATGCACTCGATTTCGCTCGGCGGTACTTCCGCTTTCTGTTTATGTTATTGAAAGTTCTTCCGCTTGAAGCGTTCGCGGTAGTCACGCTGTTTGTTATTGTTTGAGCGTGGCTGTGCCTTTACGCGTCGCGATGCGCTTGCGAGTTGCGCTGTTTCGGTTTCGATGCATTGGACAAAATCTGCTTAGGCTGGTGTCAGTGCTTTATCGTACGATGTTTTGTCGGACGACAGGTCCGCCAATTTTTCTGTAGTTTTTCAAATTCTAAGTCGATTAAATGAATTTTATTATTTTTCTTAGATGAAAGCCACAACTCCGAGTTTATAAAGTCCAACTTTGTTGACAGATAAAATTGGATGCGTCCATCCGATAAAATCAAATGATTTTGATTTTGTCGTGCGAAGAAATCGTGCGACGCCTGCAGCTGTCAAATCCCATACATTTTCGTCTGTCAAAAGATCGTGCGGTAAAGCAATGACACCAGCCTTACGTTTCGTCTTCGAATATATAGGTCAGTTGGTTTGAGTATGGATGAATTGACATTGTGATACAAAGTATGTTTGGTTTGAATCGTTCCGATTCTTCTTGTGACATTGTCATCATTTTAAAGCTGTATAGCATAAGCATGCTACAAACTGTCACCAAGCCATACGTAACAGTCCAATGTAAGCCATTTCAATGAAGTATGAGATCCCCGTCTTTCAATGAAGGATTCCTATTGCTTTCATCCATGTTCAAAACGCGGTGTGAGTTAGAAAGTCTCCAGGCCATTTCGTATTTTAAATACCGTGCCTATTTTTGTTTGTAAAAATGTATGCTCAGTCATTTAAAGGAAAAATGTGGTCAACTTTGGAATCACGCGAGAAATATGATGATATGATGAATGTGATCTCATGTGATTTTCTGAATCCTCTCGTTAATGAAATGGTACTAATCAAGCCATAGGGACTGTATGGTTGCCCCACTGTTCCATAAAATCCAACTTAATTTAAAAAATATATTTGCTTCAAAATGCCTACCAAATATCTTCTTTCTTGCGTTCGTTCGTGTGAAGTTCCAGGCCAGGTTCCGTGACTGGATCTGCGCAATTGTGCTCTTTTCAACATTTCAATTTAAAACCCGTTAAATTTTGAAATACAATGTAATATGATTAGTGTCCGGTGAGTTTCCATACAAATATGAAGTTCTGCATTATTTTAAGTTCATTACTTTTTCAAGTAAGGACAGCACCCTGAAAGTATCATACTTATCAATGATTTCAAACACTACTTTTTTCGAGTGTTCGTTTTATGAATTTTTTTATCAAAGTATCCATTCGTTTTACTCAACCGAGCTGATTGCCATGGCGATCAAAGCACAGTTGTCAAAGCAAGTTGCGGATTGTTTAGGAAATTTTATACTCATGTTTCTTAGAGGCGCATGTGTGTGGTTTTTGTGTATTAGTTGTGCGGCTTAGTAATTTTTACATCAGAAACTGACCTGTAGTGCGTTTTTGTAACAGGTTTTTTGTGATTGTGTTGTGATTGTTTCGGTGATAGTGTTTTGTGTCGAAAACTGTGTCACATGTGCTTGTTTTTGCGTTGTTTATAGCGTTGTGCATAGTGCCCGAGACCGACGTAGTAATTTGTTATCCTTTTTATTTCCTAAAATTTTAAATCGTTTCGAAAACCCCCGTTTTCCTTTTCTCTAATCGAACAGGTTTCCTCAGGTTAATTGTGGTTGCTATAGTGATCCTTCGATTTCCCCTGAAGCGAGCCTGTTTCTAAGGCAATCAATGCAATGCAATGGGATGAGCGTTCTGTGTGGTCCCATGGTGGTGGTTTTGCATCACTTTTGGTGCGTCACTTCATCCAAGTAGTGGAGTCACCCTAAAGCATCACCACGAAAGCATCACTCTCATCAAAGCATCACACTCACCTCGAAAGGGTGATGCTTACGAGTGTGATGTTCACAGTAATTACTCCACTACTTGGATAAAGTAAGGCACCAAAAGTGATGCAAAACCTTACTTTTGTATGGGACCACACCAAACGCTCATCCCATTGCATTGCACTGATTGCCTTAGAAACAGGCTCGTTTGAGGGGAAAATCGAAGGATCGCTATAGCAACCATAATTAACCTGGGGAAACCTGCTCGATTAGAGAAAAGGAAAACGGGGGTTTTCGAAACGTTTTTAAATTTTGGGAAATGAAAAGGATAACAAAGTACGACGTCGGTCTCGGGCACAATGCGTTTTGTTGAGCAGGCATATCAAGGAAACACTGGATTGTACCGTTCAACATGATTCCAAAAAATGTTCACGACTCACTTCTCATCTCGATCGAATCACTTTTTCTGTGTATATTCGGATATCGGAAATGCACAAACAATTCTTCAAAAGGGTTTCAACAAAAACAGTTAAAACAACTTCAAAACAAGCACATATGACACAGTGGTACCTATCGCGAAAGCAGTTGATAAAATTTACCAACCCGTTTGATTATATCGACCGATAAATTTATCTACTCGAATTGGTATCGCGAATGTATTCAACTGAGCAGTCGGTAAAATTATAACAACCCATAAAAATACCTATCGAGTAGTTTCGCCGTCTGTCAAATTACCATGGAAACCTAGAGTTTGTTTACTTGTAACAACGTTACAATTAGTGCGGCTTCTATCGTATCGAGAAGCATTTTAGTTCGTGAAGCATCCAAAACATTAGAATGATAAATTCATTATTCTTTTTAAATGATGCGGAGAATGAAGAGGAGATAAATCTAGCAGCATACCGTAGGCGATTGAAGAAGCATTTTGATCCGCTTGAATTATCGGATAAAACGTAAGCGTATTGGCTCAACAATCGTTGCCACTGTTTTAACATGTTCCTTTTTCAGCTTCGTTAACAATTACCGAGTTCCGAAGAGGCTGTTTGAAGAAATCTTTGCCAAAGTGGAACTAGCATAAGCATAAGCGTGGGTTATCGGCGGAAGAAAAATTGTGGAACAAAGATTTTTTGCACAAGGGTCGTACCAACAAAGTGTTGGTATCGATTTTACTATGGCAATTGCCCAATCTACTTTTTCTGAAACGCTAGATCAAACTCTAGCCGCGTTGGAACGTGAACTAGCGTATTTCATAACCATGGATATGACTGCCGACGAAAAAGCAGACGCCAGAAGATTTTTTTGTAAAAAATTACCTGTCCTTGTGTAGTTAGGTGCACCGATGGAACTCACATCAGAATTGTCGCACTTTACGACAACCCAATTCAATATTTGAATAGAAAAGGGTTTTACAGTTTAAACGCTTTAATGGTAAATATTAAATTTAACACTTCTTTATAAAATGCTTGTTGATAATGATCTTCTAGATATGTGACCACAGGCAAATGATCCTATTTGTAGATAATACAATACAAGCCCAATATCTTTATACTTAGAAGAAAAATGAAACAGTGGTGACCGAACGATGAAGCTGTTGGGTTTGTCTATTTACATATGACATTCTTGTACCCAATATTTATGATTTTTTTTATTGTTGTTTAGGGGACTCTGCTTTTCCTTTAAAACCATGGATGATTAAGCAACGAATATTTCTATTTTTCTATTTCTTTCTTATACATTCACGTACTTTTTTCTATCAAGTTTTTGACCTGCCATAATTCTAAGGTTGTCTTAGAGTGGTACAGGGTCAATAAGATTCATTTTGTACCAAAACCAAATTTGTCACAGCTTCGCCCCAATGAAAAATACTGGGCAATCACAAAACTTTGTCTTAGGCGAAGTGGTGTAACAGTTAGAGATGTTCTTGGCAAGAAGGAAGTGAACGGAAATTGCGAAAACGGTGTCTCCTTCCACGATACGGGCGCTAATGCAGGAACCAAAAAACAAAATACGTGAATCTATAGAACAGGGAACACAATGCATAACTGTACAAAAGAAAAATACTCATTTTTTTATACCGTTGAAATTTTTTGGAACCTCAAATTAATATACTTAATGAATTTTTGAAATTATAAAATCGATCCGACATCTCTATAAAATTAAAATTGGTCCGAAGTACGAGAAATACGAAACGTTTGAGGGGTATCGACCGACAACGGCAAATAAAAATTACTTAAATTTGTTTAAAAACGTTTTTTTTAGCAAAACGATAGAAAATTACTATTTCTAGGCATTCTAAAAGTTTCACGCCGATACGACAATCCAATCAATTGTTTTTTGAATATAAAACTATAATAACTACCCGTGTAGGCGGTTAAATAAAAAAACAAATTTTAAAACAAAAAAAATTTTCACCAGAAAAATCAATTTTTTGATGGGCTAAAGTGGTTAAAAAATAATAAGAGAGCAAAAAATTAACACAGAATAACATTTTTACATTTTTTAAAATAAATCTTTCCACGGTCAACAGCTCTTTTCAGTATATCGGATGGGTTGAGGCAGTAGTTAAATATATCGGTCGATATAAAAAAAATGTTTCGTTCGCGATGCAAATTAGAGACTTTTTTAACAACTGCTCGATTTTTTCCCCACGATTTGTACGGTAGCCATGGCAATTGTACACGCGTTTTTACGGGTTGATAAATTTGATGCGTTGCGATACCATTCCGCCATTACTGTCATTATATCGGTCGATATGTTTATCGACCGGTTGTTAACTTGGTTCGCGATAGGTACCAGTTTTCGACACAAAACACTATCACCGAAACAATCACAAAAAAACCTCTTACAAAAACGCACTACAGGTCAGTTTCTGATGGAAAAATTACTAAGCCTGCTCATACACAAAACCACACACACGCGCCTCTAAGCAACACAATTGTAAAATGTCCTAAACAATCCACAACCAATTTTGCGGAACCTGAAGCGTTAACTTACAGAATCTACGGCTGTCTGCCTACAGAGCCTATCGTCTACGTTTCTCTGTACTTTGATCGCCATGGTAATCAGCACGTTTGAGTAAAACGAAAGGATACTTTGATAGCAAAATTCATAAAACGAACACTCGAAAAAAGGAGTGTTTGAAATGATTGATAAGTGTGATATTTTCAGTGTGATGTCTTTACTTGAACAAAGTGAAGCACTTAAAATGATGCAAAATCTCATCTTCAAAATCATTGTATTTTAAAATTTAACGGCTTTTTAATTGAAATGTACACAATTGCGCAGCTCCAAACACGAAAATTATTAATCGCATTCAAGTGAACATGCGTTCCAGGATTAACTGAAATGTATCTTTCAACTTGGTTTCATATAAATCAACACGCAAACAATAAAAGGAAAACATGAAAAACAAAGATAGAAAAAATCCTTCACAAAGTGAAGAAGAACACAGGTAGATACGCAAAACGCACGGTGTTACGAACAGATTGAAACAAAAAAAATCAAAACATATGCACAAAACACGAAACATAGTTGCACACAATTTACAAATAAAGAAAATCACAGCAACATTATAGTTACGGTATTTAAAATATGCAAAGGACCGCAGATTATCGCACTCATACTGCATGTAGAACACTAGCGAAATCAGAAGGAATGTAAATCCCTAATTGAAAGTAGAATATATTATAAGATGTGCCTGCAGGTCATCTCACACAGGCGAGTTAAGCCGGGTAAGATAAATGGAGAAGATTGTTCTTTTCCTAACCAAAACAATTCCTCATTGGCTATTCCCAACCTTTGTTTGTAATTCGATGTCCAAAACAACCCCGTTGGAAAATAGCCCAAATCAGTAACAATCTGTAACCGGGCAATATTTTGGATTCGTGATAACCATGAGGCATAGATGCTTCCCATTGAGTTAAAGTTCTTCAAACCGGGATGAGGTTGAGAGTTGGTGCAGCTTTTTATCCACTGAATCAACTGCATAGTCTACACTACAATTTAATGCAGATTACACATTAAACATGGACCCATATAATCAGCCCTGTAGTAAAGAAAATGAAAATCAAGATTGCGAGTTGAAATCGACAAATATGATTGAGGAAATATTTTAATTTGATCAGGTGAAGTCTTTGAAACTAAAAGTTCATCGTTTTGGCCCAATAATTTCGACAATAATCAGAACCTGGATTGTTTTATTATCATTGAGCCATGAGCATGTCAGAATCCAACCAGTGAGCCGATATCATATCAGAATAACCGGTATATGATATAGGCTCTCACAGTTTGGTAGAGAAACTTAATCTAACCGGGCTAATGCATTTAATGTGAAAGAATATTATCCTGCGCATTAAGTTTACTCGATTAAAAAAAAACATTCTCTACGAAACATCGACCAATCTAACCGGACTAAGAATTTTACTACCTCTGTAAAACGCATTTCTCATACACTACCCGCAATTTCCAATAGCTATTCTTTTTGGTTAGATATGTGGCGCACACCAGCACCATCTAGGTGTCAACGAGCCCATCGCGGGAACCAGTACGCCGAGGAACGGAACCACGGAGTTGAGTAAGTCCGGAACTCGCGGCCGTCTTTATAAGGCCGGTCGAGGAGGACATCTCTCTCTCTTCGTTCCCAGCCAGTAGTCACACACTCTCGCGTACCCAATGTCCCGTGGTTTAGAATTGTGAAAATTATTGTAAAAATATACGACATACGCGATCGAATAAAGAACTTAGCTCTTTTACCCCGAAACAGCTAAAAAGTGGTGACCCCGACGTGATCCGCGTAACATCGTCGAACATTTTCAATAAGTTTCGCCGCATTACACGATACCCCGCGTTCGCGAGACGCCATCTTGACACACGTGCTATCGGTCGCTTGCGCACCAAAACGCCATTTTACGCACGACTCCGACCGACAAACCTGTGCAAACGTGTTCCTCCTACCGTGTTACAGTGAACCACGAGCAGTGCACGTAGCGCGGGAAAAGCCAAAATGAACGACACGACCGCCGAACAAACCACGACCGCTAGCGCCCAACCAACAAAAACGGAGCCGCACATGGCGTCAGGCGCAAGCATTTCAGTGGAGGCGATTAACACCATGCGAATAAACCCACCGGACATGAACATCGAGGACCTGCAATCTTACTTCTGGGCACTGGAACATTGGTTTGCTGCGAGCGGTATTACTGAAACCATGGACGCGCGACGGTACCACATTGTGTTGGCCCAGCTTCCAGCGCGCTCACGTCCTGACCTACGGCCACTCCTCGATGCAGCACCCGCTGGGAACAAATATGAATTCGCCAAGCGCACCATCATCGCACACTACGAGGAGTCGCAAAGGAGCCGGCTACAGCGACTGCTATCCGACATGGTTCTTGGAGACCGCAAACCTTCCCAACTGCTTGCGGAGATGCGACGCACTGCGAACGGGGCCATGTCCGACTCCATGCTATTAGACCTGTGGATAGGACGGTTGCCTCCACACATCCAATGCGCCGTGATCGCCACTCCTGCAGCCGCAGCAGAAAAAGCGAGGGTTGCCGACGCAGTAATGGACTCCTACGCATTACACCATCGCACGGGCCCATACCAAAGCATCGCGGAAGTTACATCGAGCACAGTCGAACTCCTTTCGCGACAGGTAGCCGAGCTTACCAAACGCCTCGATGGAATGGCAGTTCAACAACGTCGTGCAGAACCCCGACACCGACAGCGCTCCCACTCGCGGTCCTCAAACCGATCGAAAACCAGCGGATTCTGCTACTACCACCAGCGTTTCGGCCACGCCGCAAAAAAGTGCCAGGACCCGTGCATGTTCGAGTCACAACAGCAGCAGGAGCGCAATAACAACGCGAGCACCTCTTCATGAGGAAATACCGGAGACGACCGGATGCAAGTCCAAACAATAACACCGGCAAGTCATCGCCTTATTGTCGTGGACCGAAAAACACAACAACAGTTTTTAATAGACACCGGCGCCGACGTCTCCGTCATCCCAAAATCCAGGAATACGAAACACACTAAGCCATCACCAATGCACCTGTTTGCCGCCAACCGAACGCCCATTAAAGTATACGGCGAATCACTGTACACCCTAGACCTCGGCCTACGACGCGCGTATCTGTGGAACTTCATAATCGCAGACGTTGGAACAGCGATTATTGGTGCCGATTTCCTCCAACACTTCCATCTGTTGGTCGACCTACGCCGGAGATGTTTGGTGGACGCGACAACAAATCTTACCACTCCTGGAATTCCCGACCAAGATCAACGGGAACCAACGCTTAAGGTCTGCGACGCAACATCGCCAATAACCCGGCTGCTCAACGAGTTCCCACAACTAACAACGCTCACCGGCCCCGGAACATCTCTCCCGTCTGAAGTGACGCACCGGATAGAGACGAGCGGGCAACCAATCTTCGCCCGACCGCGGAGATTGACACCAGAGAAATACGCAGCAGCCCGGGCCGAATTTGAATCGCTGCTACAGCTAGGGGTGTGTCGACCGTCCAACAGCAGCTGGTCCAGCCCACTTCACATGAAGAGGAAAGCGGACGGCACTTGGCGCCCTTGTGGAGACTACAGGGCACTGAACGCGAAAACCGTCCCAGACCGGTATCCACTGCCATACCTAACGGACTTCACAATGCAGCTACGGGGAAAAACTATATTCTCAAAGGTCGACCTCCACAAGGCGTATCATCAGATACCAATCCATCCGGATGACATCGCCAAGACTGCCATCACCACCCCATTCGGACTGTTCGAGTTCGTGACCATGCCGTTCGGACTCCGCAACGCTGCCCAAACCTTTCAACGGCTGATCCACGACGCGCTACGGGGACTGGACTTCGTGTTCCCGTACATCGATGACATCATCGTCTTCTCAACATCACCCGAAGAACACGAGGAACACCTTCGCCAGTTATTCAGACGTCTCACGGAGCACAAATTGACCATCAACGTGGCTAAGTGCGACTTCTCCAAACCGGAAATTTCCTTCCTGGGCCACCGCGTCACAACCGATGGGATCCAGCCACTCCCGGAAAAAGTCGAGGCCATCCAAACGTACCCGAGACCAAACACCGTTATGGACCTCAAGAAATTCCTGGCGATGATCAACTTCTACAGGCGGTTCATCCCGCACGCCATAGAGGAACAAGGCCCCCTACTCGAGCTCACCCCGGGAAACAAAAGGCGAGACAAAACGGTCATCGCATGGACCCCAGAATCCATCAAGGCTTTCGACGCGTGCAAACTACAACTAGCACGCGCCGCTTTGTTGGCACATCCGGACAGCGATGCCGAACTCTCCCTATGGTGCGACGCGTCCGATTTCGCCGCAGGAGCAGTACTCCATCAAGTAATCGATGGACAGTTGCAGCCTCTCGGATTCTTTTCCAAAAAATTCGATAAAGCACAACGCCGATACTCCACCTACGACCGCGAACTGGCCGCTGTATACCTTGCCGTGCGACACTTCCGACACCATCTGGAGGGGCGAAACTTCCACATCTACACTGACCATAAGCCGTTAGTGTACGCTTTTCATCAGTCGCTGGAAAAAGCATCGCCACGGCAAGCGCGACATCTTGATTACATCGCCCAGTTCACCACCGACATCCGTCACGTAGGAGGCGAAAACAACATAACGGCCGACCTACTCTCCCGCATCGAGTCCATCCAGTCCGCTTCCACCATCGACTACGACAAACTAGCAGAAGATCAGTCCCGCGATTCTGAACTCGCTGACATCATCAACGGTAAAATCAGGACGGACCTGACTCTTCAAAAAGTAGTTATCCCTGGCAGTACCAAGGCTCTCTACTGTGATTGCCCAACCGGTGTAATCCGACCGTACGTGACAACGCCTTTCCGACAACAACTTCTGCATGCTGTCCACGACATGTGCCACCCCGGCACAAGAACCACTATCAAGCTAATGACAGACCGCTTCGTCTGGCTGAACATCCGCCGAGACACCAGGGACTTCGTACGAAACTGCTTGCCCTGCCAAACAGCAAAAGTTCATCGGCACACACACAGTCCACTCGTACGCTACCCGTCCCCGGAAACCAGGTTCGCGCATATCAACGTCGACATCGTTGGCCCACTCCCAGTAAGCAACGGGTCTCGCTACTGCCTCACCGTTATCGACCGCTTCACCCGTTGGCCCGAAGCCATACCGTTGGCGGACATAACGGCGTCAACTGTCGCCTCAGCCTTACTCAGCGGATGGATAGCCCACTTCGGAGTGCCGGCATTCATCACCACGGACCAGGGACGACAGTTCGAGTCGACACTTTTTGCTGAACTCACCCAGATGCTCGGCATCAAACACCTCCGCACAACGGCTTACCACCCGCAAGCCAACGGGCTAATCGAACGGCGGCATCGGACGCTAAAGGCAGCCATCTGCGCCAAGGACACCACCTACTGGACTGATCATCTACCCATCATCCTGCTGGGACTACGAACGGCATACAAAGAGGACATAAAGGCCTCACCAGCAGAGCTCGTTTACGGCACCACACTCCGTATACCAGCAGAGTTCTTCCACGGCGACCCACAGACGACTCCGAGAGACACCACGGAGTTCACCGCAGAGCTGAAGAAGGCGATGGCAAACATCCGGCCACCACCAACGGCATGGCACACCAACAAAGCCACCTTCGTCCATACAGACTTACGGACATGCACCCACGTCTTCGTCCGCAACGACACCGTACGGCCAGCTCTAACCCCGCCATATCAGGGACCTTTCGCAGTCACAGGGCGTAGCGAAAAAACGTTCGAAGTACAGATCAACGGGAAATCGGTAAAAATTTCCATTGATCGCCTGAAGCCATGTTACATGCCGAACCAACCTGCGTCTACGCCACAGCCAACACCGACACCACAGCCTACGCTGACACCACCCGCACCACCTGCACCCCAGACAAACATCTCGACCGGTGTTACCCGGTCACAACGTCGAGTAGTCATCCCACTTCGTTACCGGTAACACCAGTCTGGTGGGGGAATACTGTGGCGCACACCAGCACCATCTAGGTGTCAACGAGCCCATCGCGGGAACCAGTACGCCGAGGAACGGAACCACGGAGTTGAGTAAGTCCGGAACTCGCGGCCGTCTTTATAAGGCCGGTCGAGGAGGACATCTCTCTCTCTTCGTTCCCAGCCAGTAGTCACACACTCTCGCGTACCCAATGTCCCGTGGTTTAGAATTGTGAAAATTATTGTAAAAATATACGACATACGCGATCGAATAAAGAACTTAGCTCTTTTACCCCGAAACAGCTAAAGATATAAATAATCAGATAATAATTATAACCTGGTGATTAATATCATATCATACGACAACCATTGAGCGAATATCATATCAGAATAACCGGGATTAGGGTTAGCCATACACAGTTAGATACAGCTTAAATCTTCTGACCTGGCTGATGCTTAGAGTAAAGCTTTTTTTTTGGATCTACCGAAACTTCACTAGATTTGAATGCAAATTCTTTCATCAGCATGGGCCCGTGTAACCGGGCCGTTTTACCTAGTTTAATATATAATAGAACAATCTTTAGCTGTTTCGGGGTAAAAGAGCTAGTTTCTTTATTCGATCGCGTATGTCTTATATTTTTACAATAATTTTCACAATTCTGAAACACGGGACGATGGGTACGCGAGCGTGTGTCACTACTGGCTGGGACCGAAGAACGAAGGGCGAAGAGAGAGATGTCCTCCTCGACCGGCCTTATAAAGACGGCCGCGAGTTCCGGACTTTCTCGACTCCGTGGTTCCGTTCCTTGGCGTACTAGTTCCCGCGATGGGCTTGTTGACACCTAGATGGTGCTGGTGTGCGCCACACATATCTTCAACATCGTTATAGACGAGAACGAGAAGGAAGAATACGAGTTTAATATGAAACAACAGCGTGACACCATGGCAAATCGTGATAAGCAAATAGAAAACCTAAAATCGGACCTGACCGGATTGGAAGATAAGTTGAAGAAGGAGCGTGATGTATTGAAAAGCTCGGGAAAGGATCGGCTGGCGGAGAAAACAAAGCTGATCGAGTGTGTGGCGAAAATCCAGTCTTTGGAAGAAAAGTTGAAGGACAGTCAGCAGAAGCAGTGTCAGCTGAATGATCGCGTACGAGTGCTGTCGTCAGCACACAATGGGCGACTGGAGCGAGAATTGCACGAAGCTTTTGATAAGTTGGCGAAAGCTAGCAAGCAAGCGATGATCGTGAACAAAAATTGGTCGGTGTTACCAAAAATTTCAATTTGCTGCAAGGAGCCTGCAACATAACGGAAGCTCAGCTAAGTGAGATGGCGATTTTCCTCGAGAAAGAATCGAAACCCAACAAGAAGTGCGCTGAGCAGATGGAAATTCTTCGAAAGCGCCGTACTGAGAAGGATAACGACGTATTAAAGACAAACGTTGGAGGACGGGGTGTAACAGTTACACCAAGGAGCTTGGAGAATGCTGAAGATGATGAGGATGCGGAGGAAGAAGACGAAGATGATGAGGGCTATGATAGTGATAAGGAGTCGAACGAATATGGCTCCGAGGAGGATATTTTTCGGAAATTGCGAGTAGCCACAAGAACACGAGTGAAAAGGATGCACCGGCAGAACAAAAGGCGCCGTAGCCTCCACCGTAACGCAATCGACGTTGCGTCGATTCCAGGCAAAAGAGAAAGCACAGAAGAAAGCATGGAAACCGATTAGAAGAAAAAAGTAAATGGTGAAGTAAACAAAACAAAGATGCCAAATGTAAGTCTTCCGGGTCGCAAGAAATAAGTCAGAAAAGGCCGTGCGGGTAGGTTAATGTTATCAATATAGTATAGGAATATAGTATAGGAAAAGTAAAGTTCTTCCGGGGCGGAAGAAATGTCAGGAAAGGCCGTGTGAGTTGGGCGAAAAGTAATCGAGCAGACATGGAGATAGAAAATAGTAGAATATAAAAAGGAGCGACGAGCAGTAGCAGAGGGAGTTTTATCCAGTGTATGGAAGGAAAAGATTCATAGTAAAGAATACAGAAGTTACTTTAAACTTTACATTTATTGTCTATGCTCAATCATCATGTTATGAAGCGCGCTACAAACATTTATTATCTGTAAACTTTTTTCAGGAGTATAATGAAGCTGCCTTGCGCCAGCAATACATTGAAACCGGCTTTTTAAAACACCGAAGGCTCTTTCTATAATAAACCTTCCTTTGCTATGACGGCTATTGTATTCGGCATGCGACGTGTATGGTTGGGCATTTCTTATTGGTTTTATTATCCACGGTTTGCCGGGGTAAGCAGAGTCACCTACAAAGAAGAAGTTTTTATGCGTTACTTATGTTTGCTTCGACAGAGCACGATCTTTCTTACCTAGAAGTTTAAAATCTTGTTCTTCATTACGATACTTAGCAGCAAAGAAGTTATCGGCAGGGCTTCGGTTCCAAACATGAGAATCATGGCTTGCTCCACCATACTTCGCATTGACAAATCGAATTTTTTGTCGGTTATCGCATATCTAAACAAAAAAGGAAAAGTAAGCAACAATTACCTAATATGTGTTTTTCATGCAACAATTAAAATACACTCACCATTAAAGCGTTAATGCTAAAATAACCTTTCCGATTGTAATACAGATGTTGATTTGTTCTTGGTTTCATAATTCTGATGTGTGTTCCATCTACGCACATCACAACTCCTGGGATTCCACTTTTCGAGAAGAAAAATGCATTGGCATCTTCTTTTTCTCGAATGGTCATATTTAGTCTGATCCATTTTGCACACAACTTTCTCTCTATGGCATCTAATGTTTGGCTTAATACAACGGAGAATGTGCTCTGCGCCATTGGAACGAAAAAGTCTTTACCCACGCCATGCTGATATGTACCTTCAGCCAAAAATCTTAAAGTTGCAGCCAGTTTTTGAATGGCGGTTATCCCATTTCGATAAGTTGGAGAAATTTCGTCTCCGATCTCGTCGAGTATCTCGCGGAACACATACCGACTTACTCGGAAGTTTCTCACAAACCTAAAATATCAACAGTAATTATAACATCGAACGATAAACAAATAAGATACCATTTTATACGTGGGGGGACCCAAAAGTAACGGGAATTTGGTTGTAGGGAGACGAGGGGGAAAAGGGGATCGGGTTCAATATTTTATTTTAATCCTGGATAAACAAATGCTGAACAAGATTGTTGATTTCTGAAACATTTTCGTCCGCTTTTGAAGCTGTGAGGAGCTCAGAACGAGATTGACCTCAGTTTCACTTGGTCATTTCACAAAATCGCCGAAAACACTAAAACCGTTACACTGAAAAAATTCTCAAAGACTAGAGGTTGCACTTACAGAAACTAAACTTTGCATACTGATCAAGAACATGTTAAGCTTTTAAAATAAAATATTGAACCCGATCCCCTTTTCCCCCTCGTCTCCCTACAACCCGATTCCCGTTACTTTTGGGTCCCCCCACGTACCTTTCATCTTGCAGTTCCAACACATTTCTATTCACTCTTAAATTTTCACGAAATTGTCGTTCTGCTTGGTTTTCTTCCCTGATTGTTTCTTCCACACCTAAAGTATGACCATAACTAAATTGAACCAAAGAAAGCGCGCTACTGTGGCGCCTCTAGTGGCGTCAGCCGGAAACTAATATTTTTAGTAGTATAAGTAAACAATAACAGTGAAGTTGTGAAAGTTTCAGACCTGTACTATTTTTTGTCGCGAAATGCCAAATAATGGAAATTGATCGACCGAAAATAGCTCCGCACAAATCACTGGAAAACCAAGGCAATTGAGCAAACTGAATAAGCCGGGAACCCATAAAAAAAAACAATAAAAATGACAAGTATTTTTCTTTTGTACAATTATGCATAACGATTGTTATAAAAATAGGTTTTTAGTATTCTAGTGTTCACTGTTCTTATAAATTCACGTATTTTGTGTTTTGGTTCCTGCATTAGCGCTCGTATCGTGGAAAGGGACACCGTTTTCGCAACGTCCGTTCACTTCTTCTTGCCAAGAACATCTCTAACTGTTCCAACACTTCGTTTAAAATGAAGTTTTGTGATTGCCCAGAGTTTTTCGATGGGGTGAAACTCTGGGAAATTTGGTTTTGGTACCAAGTGGATCTTATTGTTCCAGTACCACTCCAAGACCACCTTGGAATAATGGCAGGTCGAAAAAGCAGCAAAATACTTCATGTGAATTTATAGGAACAGGGAACATGTAAATAGTAAAAACCTATTTTTAAAACTAACCTTATGTATAACTGTGCAAAAGAAAAATACTTTTAATTTTTCTTTGCTTTTATTATGGATTCCAGGCCTTGTCAATCTGTCCACCGGCGCTCCAGTGATTTGTGCAGAGCTATTTTCGGTCGATCAATTTCCATTATTTGGCATTTCGCGAAAAAAAATAGTACAGGTCTGAAACTTTCACAACTTCATTGTTATTGTTTACTTATACTACTAAAAATATTAGTTTCCGGCTGACGCCACTAGAGGCGCCACAGTAGCGCGCTTTCTTTGGTTCAATTTAGTTATGGTCATACTTTAATAGCATGAGAGGAACCATTCTGACTGAATCCTTTTTAAACACAACATCAATGCCAATCGATCGTTTTGAAGTTTGATTGCAGATCAAAGTGCTCGAAAACTGTTAAAAACTATTGAGGGTATTATGATTGGGAGCGCGGAAACGATAAACTTCTCGACGCTGGCCCATACAAAAGGTAAACAATACTTTGAAAAAAGCGACAAAATGGCTGGGCGTCTCGACGATCCAAAACGACGCCACCTGCGCGTCGAGACGATGCGCGGATACGAAACGACGCGCGTCGTTATCGTCGAGCAGTTTCAAGCACCTCCTGGTCGATGGATCTCTATAGACCGTATGTGTCCGAAGCATATGTGGGTTCTATGGATCTTGGTATTTACCAAGAACATGATAATTCAGGATGCACTTTTCATATCAACGTTGTGTTTAGACAAGTCACTTTGATTTATTTAGCCATTTAGCCATAGTATAAAACACACCAATAACTCGATCGTTTTGAAAATTGATTAAAAATCAAAGTGCTCGAAACTTGTTAAAAACTATATATTTATATACCTTGAAATACTTGTATAAATACCCAGGTTGCTATTCGAGTAAATATGCGGAAACTTTCGAGCAATAACGCGGAACTGGATCATAATACCCTAATATGTATATACCTTGGAATACCTGTATAAATACCCAGGTTGCTATTCGAGCACATATGCGGAAACTTTCGAGCAAAAACGCGGAACTCGATCATAATACCCTCAACAGATTTGCATACAATGCGGCTATTTAATAATTGAGGGTATTATGATCCAGTTCCGCGTTATTGCTCGAAAGTTTCCGCATATTTGCTCGAATAGCAACCTGGGTATTTATACAAGTATTTCAAGGTATATAAATATATAAGTTATGAGTTACTCGTTCTGTAAAGGGTTGGATCCGACGCCTCCTGAAGGCTACTATAGGCTCTCCTCCCCAACTCCTACTCAATACGTCCGCGACGTACAGAACGGTAACTTGTCGCCTAAATATCCAAGCTTGGGTACACGGGGAAACCCACCCCCTTGGGCGGATGGGCGGCAAGGCTGAATTGAGAGGGGGAATGGACTACTACTTGCTAGTAGTTCACCCCCGAGCGTCTGTTCTCTATGTTAGGAGCGGCTCGAACCAGCGTCTGTTCCCCATGTTAGGGGCGGCTGTACACCCTGTCCTGGCATCCTACGGGACGTAAAACAGCTAGGATGCGTTGTTCCACCGACGAGATAGGAGGCGGGGGGAGAGGCCTTGCAAGCCACCCCCTGTATAAACGCAACGAAAAGTCACTACGAAGAAAAACCGATTTGGACCAATCATGCCCGACCCTCGCAACGGAAAAAGGACTATGATTGGAAACTCGGTACATGGAACTGCAGGTCTCTTACATCACCCGGGAGTACCAGAATACTCACAGAGAAAGTGAGAGCCCGCGGCTTCGAGATACCCAACCAGCCTGGATTTGGGTTCCATTTGAAAATTGAGCATCGCGGAGAAAACTCCATACAAAAAAAACCAGCTCTCTCGGACTTAGCCGATTTTTGCGATGCCACTCTCGACGATTGCCGTCCGCAGATGCCGCGATAGTGGCGGAGACCCGTCGCTCGCGGACTTAGCCAAATTTTTCGGTCCCGGTCTCGAACATAGCCCGCCGCAGATGCCGCGATAGCAAAGGAGCGTCCTTTTTGTGCGATCGAACGAGCGCGACGATGTGCGTGTGGATGTTTTTTCCCGTTCGTACGGCGCATCTCACACGCAGAGTGATTTTGACACATCGAAGTAAACAACGCAGCACGGTAAGTTCGCTAAAGTTTTTCGCTGATAATTACATGTTATTTTTACATTTCAGCTGCTACAGGGCAATATTTCTTATCTTCAATCAACCCTCAATCGATCAACGTACGATTCAGAGCAGTTTGCAACGTATTTTAACCGGAATGTGCAATCACATCATGGTGACGAATCCTTACCTGCCGAGATGTAAACAATCTGGTAAGCAATAAATTGAAAGTGTTCCATGCAAATGGTTTTATCATTTATGGTATTGTATTTTGTTCTTGCAGCATTACAAACGCAAACTGCATCTTTACTGAGGGTTTGTTGTGGTTTCATCAGTTACACTGCATTCAGTCAGGACAGATATACTTCAGTGTGCCATTTGATTCAAATCGCCAAAAGGTGTCGTAGCATTGAATAACGTACCAAACCAACTTCTTGAAACATGCAGGTGAGTTGTGATGTGTTTGTTCTTCTAACGTTGCTAATGTTTGATTATTATTGTGTTCTTACAAGTAAACTAATATCGTTGCGCATCTTTAAAGTTTGTGCGAGCATGTTTTGCTTCCTCCTTTATCGAAGAAGTAATAAAGAAGGTGAAGTATGAAACAAACATTAATAATAATGGTTCAGTTTGAAATTGATGTAATGTGAATCTATTGCTCCTGCTGCATCACATAACTAAATATTAGTTGAAAGAGCCAAGAATAATGTTTTCGAAACGAACAACTTCTCTGTGGATGCGTGCTTCCGGGGTGCTAGCGGTTCAGTATTGTCGAATATCAGGTAAGATTATTCAAGCAATAATAAACGATCCGAAACCGCCCTACAGCTTATAAACCATAGTCCTATGCTTATTTTTCATTTCAGCAGCATCTGCATCTGTTTTGTTTGTCCTGTATTTTTTCATAACGAAGGCGTCTGCGAAGTCGAACCATAACCTTCATAAACGTTTACGAACGGTGTTACGTTTTACGGCTCACAGAGGAAACGCGCACATGATTGGTTTTCATGAGAAGTTACAGTCGGAAACAAATAGGTATATAAAGTAAGTAATTAAAGTATTTTATTCTTAATAGTTAGTTAATAAGCATTGATTTAATGTTATCATGTTTTGTTCTAGCTGCACGTTAAATGGTAAAGTGTTGTTAGCCTGTTAGCGTTGCTGTTAGCATTGCTGCTGTAATTGCAACACTTTTAGTGGCAGTCATATTGGGACTTACACGAAATACGCTTGGAATATCTACATGCAGTGTCTTCGAAATGGGAATGGGAAATGGGAAATGAAGATTACCGGCAGTGATCAGATATGATGCTAAACTTGACGATATGGCATAGTTTGTTCATATCTACATTTAAATAATGTTCTCGTTTTTTGTAGCACAAAGGTTAAACACGCTGTAAGTGAGGATTTGCACTCTTCAATGCATTCAATTGCATGCAATGCATTCAAGCTTTACGAACATACTTCTCGATAGGCCAAAGCCACCAGGTGTTTTTTCCTTTTTATTTTACTCCCTTCGTAGGCTTCAGCTTCATGAAGAGCATCCTCGGCGATATTGCAGTACATCGGAATATTTCCGGGAATTAATTAAGTAAGTTACCTGCTAAAAGACGTATTGAAATAATAACATGCAAATGCTGTATGATACGGGAAAGTGTATTTCAGGTCTTATTTATTTTCTAAAATCATCGAAACATTTGAGATTATCTGCCATACATCAATCGTCGTCCGCATGAATGCAATGCACTATCTGATGTTTGCTGCCTTCAAGAACATCGCCATTATCATAACTGATAGCAGAAAGGTCAACTGGTAAGCTGATATTCTATTATTTAAAATATTTTCGATTCTCATTATACGAAACATGATCTAAAGGGTTTGCTTCCTTTTAATACAACAGTTTTTATTACAAAAAATCGAGTCCACGTAATAAGTAAATATAAGATAGGAAAAGTCAACATAAAGTTATCATACCAAAAAGATGGACTAACATATCGTAAACTGTAGATATCGACGACACTGAGTGTTGCAAAGGCAACCGCTTCGTCCCTGTGGTGTAAGTGGTGGTAAATAAAACTTATGATTTTTAGTAAACTGCCGTACTGGCGGCGTTTTAAAACTTTCACTGTTTATTTCCAGTCTATTTTACAGGGAAAAGAGCTTCCTGCGCGAGCGCGCTCCTTTTATACCGGCCGACGCACGTCGGCCCCCCACCACCTGACTTTGCCCGAAGTTGGCCACTAGCCCGAAGATTATCGGGATTTGGCAGCTCGTGGGACGGAGCGTTACACACGTTACGCGTTTGTAACATTGCCCCCCGAGTAATTATGCCGACTTGGCCATATTTACTTCTCCTCCGTCCCACTTGCTGCACCTGTACATGCTCGGCTCCGTCCGCGATACTCTCTTTCCCATCTCCTTTCCTTTTAGGTCGCAGTGCCGTAGAGCCGTCATCGAAGACGGTCGAAGGTTTCCTTATGCTGGGGCCCTCTAATGTCACGGTCAGGAGGTTTATTAGTAATCGTGTCACACGGTTACATACCAACTGGCATGCCGAGGCAATGAGATAACAGCTCTGAATTGTGTGATGCAGAATTAGCGAGATCCCCTCTGCCGATAGCCCATACACTAGCCAAATGCATAGAGTCAGCAACCACTGGAACCATGGCCCGCTGGGGATCCATCTATGCAGGTTGTATGCTTGATCGACAGTGCTGAGGAAGAGTTGGAAAATTAGGCTCATTATGTAGGTGCATGCGATGCGGTTCTTTTGAAAGTATGACTGTACGTTACCATCAACAGATGGGATACCGATCTGAAAGCGGTTACTTGTCACCTTTACTTTCTTTTTCAACATTCCCAGCTGCTGCGAGAGTTGTGCTCTTCTGGTGCTAAATGTGACGTGCTGCCCGGCATTATCAACATCGCTGCAGAAACGATTGTCGTGATGTGCGGCTGTTAAATTTTCGGTCGAAGTATCCGAGCGTAGACCTGGGCCATAAATAATCCATCCCAGCCTAGTTCTCGTTGCAATCGGTTGGTTGGCTTTTCCCTCTAAAGTCAACAACGATTGACCCAATATGCAGTTGTCCACTCCGATCAGCACCCGGGGTTTAACGGCAGCGTAGGATTCGGCCTTCGCTCCCTTGATGTGTTTGTATCGCTTGGACATTGATACCGTGTCCAGCGACTGCTCTGGTAGCGCGAGTTTCTCCAGCGTGTGTACCTTCGATAGTTTATGGCGCTTGCTACCGTCAAAGGCGCCGGAAAGTGTAAGGGCCAACCGGACTGATCCGGCCTCCTCGCGTTCCTGGTTACCGGTCCAGCTAATACGCAGCGGCTGCGGAACTCCACTTAACCCTAGCTCTTCGACCAGGTCGTGTTCAATGAAGGTCGATGAGGATCCGTCGTCCAACAATGCATACGTCTTTATCGCCTTTCCTTTGCCGTGAAGGACGATCGGAACGTATCGTAGTAGAACTTCGTCCGCTGCGTTCAGATGGACATTGCACTCTGCCATCGTCACCGCCGTTGTCAAAGCAGGCCGATTACCGCCTTTCTCGTTGTGCAGCAGAGTGTGGTGTTTCTGCGTGCAACCGTTTTGTCCGCATACGCTGGTCATACGGCACGTGTTTCGATGCCA
Organism: Anopheles coustani; assembly: GCF_943734705.1. Classification (NCBI taxonomy): domain Eukaryota; kingdom Metazoa; phylum Arthropoda; class Insecta; order Diptera; family Culicidae; genus Anopheles; species Anopheles coustani. Next base: position 82,052,211 of record NC_071288.1, on the reverse strand, counting down.
CTTCAGGCACTGGGAGCACGCCTTCCGCTGGCTTACGATGGCCCACCGCGCCTTCACATTAAGTGATAAGAACGTCGCGCACTCTGTAAGGACACTACACCGGCCGTCACATGCTACGCACACTTTGCCGCTGCTACGTGTTGTATCGTCCTGCACCTCCGTTGCATGCACGTTCACAAACGCGTTTGTCCGTCGCGTCGGGTGTTGTCCTGGGCGGGATCGTTCGGATCGCAGCGTGTTTGGAGCCGATGGTGTGTACGTAACAGGCAAGGCTCCTATGCCGTCCGCAAGCTCCCCGATCCAGTGACCGAAATCTCGGAGTGTCGTGTTGTGCGAGTTTCGAGTGTGCCATGCCCATTGATAAAATGCGGAAGGCGGCAACTTCCCGACAAGCTCCTGCAGCAGTGCAATGTTACACATGTAGTCGAGCAGACCGCTTGCCTCGATGGTAGCACACATGTTCCTCACTACCACGCCGAAGTTTGCCAGAAGATCGGGGCGGTTTTCCCTTGGCGTGGGCATGTTGCGTATTTTGGTGATCATCGATTCGATGATCACCGCCGGCCGTCCGAATTGAGACCGCAGGGTCGCCATCGCGAGTTTCAGGCCGGCCGGAAACAGGATTAAGTGTTGCACAGCCTCGCGAGCCCTGCCTTTGAGCGCCTTTTGCAGGCGCAAAAGATTTTCCTCATCGGAATAGCCGCAGATGGCCGTCGAGCTATCGTAGCTTGCGATAAATATCGGCCATTCTTCGGCGGCACCGGAAAACCTAGGTAATTCCCTGCTGGCTACTTGGCGCGCGGCGAGTTGGCTTTGCTCCAGCGCGGTCGTGGTGAAATTCGCCTTCTGTGTTGCGGAAGTGTCACTAGGTGTGTTGTGTGTGCGGTGCTCACCTCCAAGCACACCGTATCCCCTAAACAACCGTTCTCGTTCCGTCGCGAACTTATCCTCCAGCTCATGTTTTTTATGCAGAAATTCTAAGTCCCGCCTAAAAGCGTCCTGCAGTGTAGGTGGACTCGAGTATGACGGCAGGGGAGTGGTGTGGGTGAACGGTACGCGCTCTCTCGTTTGCTGTGCGATCCAGCTGATCGATGCATCAGCGTCGTGTGGCAGTGGAGTGGTGTGTGTGAACGGTACGCGTTCTCTCGTCTGCTGTGCGATGCTGCTGATCGATGCATCAGCGTCATAAAGCCCGGTCATCGCCCCGAGTTGCGCCGTCCGTTTCGGCCAGTCCTCCGCTTTTTCGATCTCGGTTTGTGGACCTTGACCGTCTTCGCTGCGTTTAGGATGCAGCATCCTTTTTTGAAGCTCGAGCTCACGCTTTGCTAGCTCAATGCTTTTGCGCTCGAGTTCGAGCTCCCTCCTCTCCAGCGCGATGATTTGCCGTTCCAAGTAGATTGGCGCAGGCGCGATTCCAGCTGGTTCGACGGTGGTCGAGTCGTCTTCGGTGGACAGGTTTGCCTCCGTCGAATTTACCCGCTGAGCATCATGCGTCCTAAACGCCCCATTATCGTCGTCTGCACCGGTTGCACTCGAGGCGTCGTTGTGATCTTCGATCAGTCCTGCTAATGCTTCGGTTGTTGACATCTTTGACGAAACGGAGTGGTATCGGCTCGTGCTGCTTGATTCGGTGAAACTTGCTGAAAGTTTTAAAAAATGTTGCAAAGGCAACCGCTTCGTCCCTGTGGTGTAAGTGGTGGTAAATAAAACTTATGATTTTTAGTAAACTGCCGTACTGGCGGCGTTTTAAAACTTTCACTGTTTATTTCCAGTCTATTTTACAGGGAAAAGAGCTTCCTGCGCGAGCGCGCTCCTTTTATACCGGCCGACGCACGTCGGCCCCCCACCACCTGACTTTGCCCGAAGTTGGCCACTAGCCCGAAGATTATCGGGATTTGGCAGCTCGTGGGACGGAGCGTTACACACGTTACGCGTTTGTAACACTGAGTTTATATAAGAAATTTTGTATAACCACTGTTATCAATCGATATCGTCAATATTCAATAACAACAATGCCTTTTTCATGTTCAGCAAAATATCAATGCGTTCAGCAAAATATCAATTAGATTTCGATTTTTTAAGGTAAATAATTATTTGTTCCACTTTTTTTATTTTCCATTCCAGACTGTGATAAAAAGCATAGAACGGGCAAATCGTGGGTAATCAACAAAAGAAAGTGGTAAATAAAAAGAAAAATAAACTGAAATTATTTTCGTTCAACGTATTTATTCGGCGCACGGGCTGTGACGTCACAGCCAAGCGTCGGAGTGAAAGAAACAAATACACCGCGGGGAAAAGTAACTCAAGGCCTTGGGGTGCTCGCGCGCTCACCACTGAAATAGCCCGCGAAGACGCTGCTATCGCGGGGAGTTGTCGCTGCCGGCTATTATTTGCAGATAGCCGGCTATAACCCGCTCAACTCGAGTTTATAGCATTCAAATGGGTAGTTGGGTAGTAGCACTTCAAGAGGTTCGCTGGAAGGGAGTTTCGGAGCGCCGCTACCGCAGCGATTGCATGATCTACCAGAGTGGTGGAGATAAGCACGAGCTCGGTACGGCGTTCCTTGTTATGGGTGCTATGAGGAAGCGTGTGATCGGATGGTGGCCGATCAACGACAGGATGTGCAGGTTGAGGATACGTGGACGCTTCTTCAACCTGAGCATTATAAATGTGCACAGCCCGCACCTTGGGAGCAGCGATGACGACAAAGACGCCTTTTATACGCAGCTGGAAAGGGAGTACGACCGCTGCCCACAACATGATGTGAAGATCGTCATCGGAGATCTAAATGCTCAGGTCGGGCGAGAGGAGGCCTATAAACCTACGATTGGAAGCTTTAGTGTCCGCCAGCTAACCAACGACAACGGCCTCCGGCTCATCAACTTCGCATCCTCGAGGCACATGAACATCCGTAGCACCTTCTTCCAGCACAAACCTCGTTTCAGCTACACCTGGAGATCACCACAGCAGACATATTCCCAAATAGACCACGTTCTCATAGACGGAAGGCACTTCTCGGACATCATCGACGTACGTACGTACAGGGGCGCAAACGTCGACTCGGACCACTTCCTGGTTATGGTGAAGCTACGGCAGAAGCTCTGCGCTGTCAACACACTGCGTCACCGGCCTACCCCACGCCTAAACACGAATCGGCTGCGAACACCTGCTGTTGCCGAGGGCTACGCGACAGCGCTTGGGGAAGCGCTACCGGACAACATCGCGACCGCCACAATGTCCCTCGATGACCACTGGCGTATGGTGGAGCGAGTCATCAGCAGCACAGCCGAGCAGACACTGGGCCATAAGCCACGTAACCAGAGGAAAGAGTGGTTCGATGACGAGTGCAGGCGGGCACTATCCGAGAAGAACGCAGCGCGCGCCCGAATGCTGCAGCGCGAAACCCGTCAGAACGTGGAACACTACAAACGACTGAGGACACAGCAAACCCGGCTCTTCGAGAGCAAGAAGCGCCGCTTCGAGGAGTCGGATGAACAACTGATGCAGCAGCTAACTCAGTCGGGGGAAACTCGCCAGTTCTACAGGATGTTGAAGAAGACACGAGGCGGCTACACGCCAAACGTCGCAATGTGTCGTGACGAGGAGGGCAACATTCTTACGGACGAGCGAGAGGTGATCGAAAGGTGGAAGTGCTACTTCAACGGACACCTGAACGGAGCGGAATTAGGGGAGTCCAGCAGCGGCGCAGGCAGAATTGAGCAGCACATTAGCCAGGAGGTAGATGACGATGTGCTCCCACCATCCTTGGATGAAGTCACTAGTGCCATCAAGCAGCTGAAACAGAACAAAGCAGCTGGCAGCGATGGGCTAGTGGCAGAACTATTCAAGATGGGTTCGGTAGAGCTTGCCGTCAGTATGCACCAGCTAATTGTGAAAATCTGGGAGCAGGAAAGGATACCGGAGGACTGGAAGCTGGGTGTCATCCACCCAGTGTACAAGAAAGGTGACAGAATGGACTGTGCCAACTTTCGAGCCATCACAGTTCTCAATGCTGCCTACAAAATCCTATCCCAGATACTCTTCTGCAGACTCGCGCCCCTTGCTACAGATTTCGTCGGAAGCTACCAAGCTGGGTTTGTTGGAGGCAAATCCACCACCGACCAGATCTTCACTCTACGGCAGATCCTCCAGAAGTGCCGGGAGCACCAGATCCCGACGCACCACCTCTTCATCGACTTCAAGGCGGCCTACGATACCATAGACAGGAAGGAGCTATGGAAGACCATGCGGCAGTACAGCCTCCCCGAAAAGCTGGTTCGACTGCTGGAGGCCACAATGGAGGGGGTGCAGTGTAAGGTGAGGATTTCGAACATGCTGTCGGATCCGTTCGAATCTCATCGGGGTCTGAGGCAAGGTGATGGACTCTCCTGCCTTCTATTCAACATCGCTCTGGAAGGTGTCATGAGGAGCGCGGGCTTCGACATCCGTGGCACGATTTTCACCCGCTCTCTCCAATTCCTCGGCTTCGCGGATGACATCGACATCATCGGGCGGAACACTAGGACGGTGTGCGAGGCGTACACCCGACTGAAAAGCGAGGCCGCAAGGATTGGATTGATGATCAATGCGACGAAAACAAAGTACCTGCTCGTCGGAGGCTCTGACAGTGACAGAGCCAGGCTGGGGAGCAGTGTATCAGTGGACGGCGACGAACTTGAGGTAGTAGAGGAGTTTTGCTACCTTGGCACTGTCGTAACTCCGGACAACAACGTAAGCTGCGAAATCCGGAGGCGCATTGTTCAGGGGAATCGTGCCTACTATGGGCTCCACAAACTCCTGAGGTCCAGATGGCTTCTCCCACGCACTAAGTGTGCCATATACCGCACGCTGATTAGACCGGTCGTCCTTTATGGGCACGAATCTTGGACTCTCGCAGTCTTCGAGCGTTGCGTGCTCCGGTCTATCTTTGGCGGTGTGTGTGAGCAGGGCGTGTGGAGGAGAAGGATGAACCACGAGCTAGCTGAGCTGTATGGCGAGCCGGACATCCTGACGATGGCGAAGGCCGGCAGGATTCGTTGGTTGGGGCATGTCATGAGGATGCCGGACTCATGCCCCACCAAGAAGGTGCTCACCAGCGACCCGCCCGGCACGCGACGACGAGGAGCTCAGCGAGCTCGGTGGATGGACCAAGTGGAGCAGAACCTGCGAGACATCGGATGCGACCGGGGTTGGAGGGCTGCAGCCATGGACCGAGTGACCTGGAAAGCGATTGGTGACCAGGCCATGTCAGCACGACGTGCTCAACTGCGAGCGGGCCAGTGAAGAAGAAGAAGAAGAGTTACTCGTTACGATTGAGTTAAAAAAAATACAATTTTATTTACTACCGGATTGATTGGAGGTCGGAAACGAACTGATTACAACTTTGCCTTAAAACTATGTCGTGGCGCGGTCGCGCACGAAGGTCCGCCGCGTCAGCGTCTGGTCGGTGGTGTCCGGTTGTCGCAGCAGGCTGAGGCGCGTGGTCCGCTTCGTCAGCGATTCCCACGGTGGACAGCGGTCGCTGGCTGGCGTGGTCACGTTGCCCTGCCACGTGTTCTGCATCGTCTGCCATGTAACTCCTCCCCCCTAGGATTTGTCGGTCGTCCTCGACTGGCTTCTGTAGAGCGCAAATCTGGGAAGGTGCGCTTGTCTTGTTGCTGAGCCTTCGGGGTCCGTTTTTCCGCTTCCTTCGAGTATTGCTGGACCGTGAGGGTTTGTCCATTTTTTCTTTGGAGCCTCGAGATCCATTGGGCCGGTTGTTTCTGGTTGCTCATCGCTTCCTGTCGCGTTGTTTTGTGGGGAGATTCCTGAGGGTTGTGGAATCTGCTGATGATGCTTTTTGTGAAAAAAATGATTAACGGAAAGCTATCCTATGATGATGATAACAATGAAGATGGTAATTCCAGCAAAGAGATTCCCTTGTGTTTCTCGTACATAGGTCTGGATTTTGCTGATATGTCGTAAGTTTTTCTTCTTTAGCTCTTCGAGATCTTCATCTTTTACTAACGGCTCTAGCTTTTGAAATGTTTTTGCGTACAGTGGTGTTAGATATTCAGTTTTGAATCTCTTCTGCGGTGTGTTGGAAAATGTTTGGTTCTGTACGGTTATCGTGCAATTTGTGATTTCTGCTATTGTTGGGCCGTTTATGGTTATCATCTCTCCGCATGAGTCTTTTATCAGGACGCTAACGTTAGTGTCGATCATTACGATGCCCATGTCGATCTCTTTTATGGTCGTTGCATTTTTACTCTTGGTGGTGTGGCATTTTGGTGACTTGTGGGTAAGTATGTTAAAAATGCATTCGTCGTTTACCGGGGTGGAGTTTTCGCAAATGTCGCAATTGGCAGGCTGTGCGTAGATTTTGTCGTGGTTTTTCGCGATCAGCTGGAACTGGGTGTCGACTGTGGTGCCGTTGCTGCTGATTGTTTCTAATCTGATCAAGTCATACGGGTCTTCTTCTAGCTTCGGAATTTTAACTAGGAGAATGATTCTCTTGCTGCCAAAAGAAATGCTGCTACTTGTGTGCTTCAATATTTCGTCTACGAAATTGATTTCTAAGCCCTGATTTTTAAGCTGGTTGAAGATGTAGTTCTTTTCCTCTGTTGACAAAATGTTCTTGTTTATCAAATTCAGTTTGGCGAAAGCTATTTGTTCCTCTATATCTTCAACGATCTTTATGATATTGTCGCAGTTGAGAATTAAGTTTACTATATCTAAATCTGCTAGGTTTTTGTTTAATTGATTCGTTAGTTGTGCGTTTATCTTTTTCAGGTTTGCCAAAATATTGCTTGTTCTGTTTTGTAAGATAGTATTGATTTTGATTTGCCTATCTTGGTTCTCGATTATTTGATTAGATTTGTTTTCCAGCGTACTTAGGCTTTTTTCGATAGCTTCTAGGTCCTGACTGTCTGGGTTACCAGCGATGTATTTTATAGCCGATCCTAGGATATTGATGAGTGCTCTTTTTGATCTCTTGAATTGGAGGCTCTTCAGTTTTTCGTTAGCTATTCGGATTTTTTGGTTCAGAGTGTCTTTGAGGTGGCTTGTGTTTTCATATGTTTCCGAAATGTTTTGAAGAGTTTCTAAATTATGTTCAATGGACTCCAAATCTATTTCATGAATTATTCTTTCATAACCGACTCTGATTCTTACTGATTTCAGTTTAAACGCTATGATTCCATTGTTGCTAAAGATTTGCCTGTAGTTGTTAGCAAGTGTTAGCCTAGTAATGGTTAGTAATCTGTAATTAGAAAAAATGTGTTAAGGTGTTAGTGGGTAAATTGTTAGTAGCTTATTTATGTTAGTTTTTTACACGATTTTTGTGTATCTTAATATTATTGTTATCCTCAAAGGTTAGTTTGTTATCTTTCTTTACTGTGAATATTCGGAAAGGGTTTTTGTCTTTTGTTAGCCTTTGTGTTATTTTTGCGTATTTCTCGTCGCCAGTGTTAAATTGTTTTGGTGCTTCATTATTTTTGTTACGCTCTTCGTATTTGTTTTTTCTCTTGTTAAGCTCCAGTCGCACTGCGGATTGAAGTTGATTACTTTTTTCCTGAATTTCTTCGGCGTTAGTGGAATTAGTGTTGTTAAAAATGATGTCCCTTGGCTTTGCCTTAGTTGCATCGTGTATTGCGAAAATATCATTTTTTCTGTCACTTTTTTTCGCTTCGTGTAGACGTTCCTATTCGTGAGCCGATGTAGATGTAAGCGCATTCAATGTTGATTTGATTGTTTTATTGTAAAAAAACAGCACAGAGGTATTGTGTACAACGAAATCTTATCAACAACCACTGTACATCATCACAAACAACTATTTTCCGTCCACCGGCACTCTATACCAGGTGCGCAAATCTATTTTTCACTCGCCGACTGAAAAACAGATTTTCGCTTACTTTGACAGTTGACTGGCCAATTGACAGCATTTTACCGCTTCAGCTTACATCTGCATCGGCTCACGAATGTTAACGTCTACACGAAGCGAAAAAAAGTGACAGAAAAAATGATATTTTCGCATGTATTTTCAGAGTTTTGCGCCTCGTATAAACTAAGCATTAGACTACAGGTAGTGCAAAAAAATAGCATAGGAGGTAACAGCCTCTCTCGGCAGGTACCTATTTGATTATTTGGCACGGTTGCCAGATTTCTACTATTTTGCGACCGGTTGACAACCGCAACAATACGATTGCTTGATTCCCCTCAGTCACCGCGGTTAGCAATTATGTGCCCGCAGATATCCCTCTACCCTCTCCTCAGGCAATCCCCCTAGCACGTTCATGAATCCCTGTACCGGTTGGGTCCTGCCATTGTTTGGCTGCAGACCCTGTATTCCAATTACCAGATACCTACTATTTTGCGACCGGACCCTGTAACAATACCATAACTAAACAAATAATTTTGTGATTCATTTTAAAAATTCATGACTGTGCAGTGCACAGGTTGCTCAAGTGGACGAGAAGCCGCTGGTCACACCGATTACGGCTTTAATGTGCTCCGTAGAGAGGCCTTTGCAGGAGTTTTTTAATTGTTCCCAACGAATTGAATCCGTTATAGGTACCAACAAAATAGCTCCTTTTTTAACTTGCTCAAAACAATCGTTAAAATTCTCCGGCTTGTTACCGGGCCATGATTCGTGAACGTATAATACGTTATTCATCCCTTTGTATATGCTGCGATTGTGTTTTAAAAATATGTTGCATGCTACTGTTTGGTCTATACCTGAATTTGGTATGAAGGCTATCTCTTTGATCTCATTTTGTTTCTCAACGATCCTGCACAAACAATCGTCGCCGCATGAAACTTGATTTGCGTTGTTCGAGATGTTTCGGCTCGTACGCGCGTAAAGCTCTATGTAGTGAAGGATATTTGTTATTCTTTTAACATCCATTGGATAAAAATCGATTTGTGACATCCAGTCGCTGATGATACTCACGAATTCTCGAGTAACATCTGGCGTTACCAAAATTTCTTGTCCAAACAGCTTAGTAAGAAGTACGGTGACTACACTTTCACTATCTGTTGAGCTAACTAGAACAATTTTTTGTAAAGCCTTCTTGTTGCCTTTGAACCCTGATTCGAAAGTGTATGTTTTCGCTTTTAAATATTGAATATACAATTGTAATATTCCGCTGAATGAATCATGTTTCGTAGTTTCAAATTCCGACGCTATGTCTTTATCAACTACAGCATTCGTAACTATGACTAAATTGCCAGTTGCTGGTATGCTGTTTTCTGTATAACCCTTGATAGAAAAAGGGTTATTGCTAGAATATGACTCTGCTAGAAGGTCATTCCGCGTGATAATATAAGGCTGATTGCTTATCATCTGCTTGTGTTTAAACTGAAAACAGTCAGTAAAAACATCGGAAAATGTTATGGCATCATCAAATATTTTCGATATTATTTTTTTATTATATGGGCCGGCTGGTATCTCTTTGATATCTGTTACTAAATTTGAATTGTTAGAAGTAAGCAATAAAAGCGATAAGATAGCAACATGGTGAGTTTCAAAACGACAGCCTTTCATTTTGTTGCCCGCTATTGGTAGTCGCTTCAATTGACGATGTTCGTGTTGCGGTATTTGTTTCTTCGGTAATTCTTTTCGAAGATCTGTGTTTTGTGGAACACTATTTTCAATAGGGAACGAATTATTATTACCTGCTCTACATTCTTGATGGTTTTTATCATTAGAAGGACTTTGTTTGATGTCAGTACTGGGGAAATTGTTTGCATGGTTCTCCACTGATTGCAATGCTGGCGGCTCTTGAGAGGACTGTTTACATGTTCTCCAGAGATTTTGTCGCACACTGTTTGTAATTTTATTCGAATTACTTTTCCTTGTTGTCACAGTTTGCCTTCTTTCCTTTTCAGATGAGCGCTTGATGTCACTGTTATTGAGGACGGTGTTCAGAGGTGTGTCCGAGTTTGGGGTTTCCCCAAAGTAGGGTTTTGGTTCTTCATTATTCATGATTGAATTTGAATCAAAAATATATTTTGTTGCTAGTTTAACTTTATGTACGTCCTTCTGTCTACAAAGTTCCCTTACGTTTCCGGAATGTATTTTACCCCTCAACTCTAGAAGCGCAAAGGATTGCACGAAGATACCGTCGGCCGTAGTCAAACAAATCGAGGGAATGCTGTGCTGTGAATTGTTGAACAATCAGCCATTGACTATACAGAAAGATACATTAGGAGAGTCCTCTGGAGCAATGCTTGATGAACATCTCTCTCCAGATGAAGTACCTCAAAATAAATTGCGATGATCGTACTTGGATTGCTTTGCAATCGGTGCGATGAATGTTGGCACACAAACTCGGTCAATACATGTGAACAAACGAAGCGTAGCACGGTGTGATCGTTTGAGTTTCATATACGCTCAGTTCATTTATCTTACGAAAATTTCTGGCTGGGGCTTAAGTTTCTAACTTACTTACAGCTCATCTTAAGCCTACGTCCGATGCAACTTCGTCTAGCGGGATTGGTAATGTAAAGATGTGTTGCCTCAGTACGCTGAAGACACGATTTAGCAGAACGAAGCGTAATTCCTTAGTAAATGTCAAGTGCAAGTGGCAAGTGCCACCCCTGAGAATCAGGACCAGAGAAGCAGCAAACAGCAAGTAGTGGGCATTAAACACAACCAGAGAAGGGAGGTTGAGCTTCCAATATCTGGTTACGAAAAGAGAACACAAGAGTAGATGAGGATGACGAATTATTGCGAGTTTAAGTTATGACTTACCGATTGCGCAATATGATTACGCTTTGCAATCTTTTCACTGAAGTAGCTTCGATGTAGTCGCAACTGTTTTTAGTTAAAGTTGAACAACGTGACGTTTTCTCTCAATCTGGTATATTTAAGATTGAATGATCTGCTTTTAGCATCGGATCATCGGAAATACATGGACTAAACACAACCCGAAACAAAACCAGCTAAATCTGACAAAATTTATAGGTCCGGCTTTGTGTTTGCGTGTTTCAAATTAGTTTGCAGGTTGTTATTTTCATAAGTTCTCGGTAGTTTTCGTGCCTAGGTGGTGGAGTACGATCATCATCGGCAGCACTGGTGATATTCTGGATGTTCGAAATAGTGCTACCTTCGTCAATCGGCAGACTCGGTGCTGGCCCTTTCAAGGTATATACTCCCAGCTAATGTTGACAACATGGATGAATGGTCTTTGTTGGTTGGTCATTGAGCCACTCATTCAGCGGGTGCTTCACAGATCCTTTGCTTGTTGGGATGGCAGTCTAAGAGAGAAAAAAAAGATTGAAATTCATGGTTTCCCAACAAATATTTGAGAGAGTTTTCGCTCAATTTAGTATGCCCAATCAACCAAATAAGTGGCAAAATACATGATTTACCAAAAAAATTATCAAAATCAGCAGCCAGGACGAAAGGAAGCGGATCGGGATTAAATTTGGCAACCAACCACCACACAACATAACTGTAATGATAGGATCTGACCCGATCGATACGCTTTGGGCGGTAAAAACAAAGTATGATGTCCCCCCCCTCTCACGAGTGCGGCGCTGAGCAACTTCGAGCAGAATTCGAGCTGGAAGTGAGCGACATTATTAAATAGCCGCATTGTATGCAAATCTGTGTCTTTGCTGAATCGGTTATTTCTAAATTAGCCGCGCATTCACTGCGCACGCCACTAGATGGCAGTGACATAGATTTTCAAATTGACCTTGATGGTTAAAACGTATTTTAAACTAGCTTATTTATTTTATTTATAGCATATTTTATTTATTTTAAGTTGTGTTAACTAGTTTTTTGGAGGCCAGGTACCTGGCCCGTCGGTAACTCCTGGATCCCCTTCCGCCCCATGGAAGGTTTCATGTCGTCCGCGTTACTTTTTCTAGTTCTTTCTGTAGAAGGTCTTTTGTGTCAAATGGTGGTAAGCGGGTTAAAATACAAATTCGAATTGTGGAATCAAAAATTAGATGCAAATCTTTCTGGACCTCTTCCTGGTCTAGCTCGAAGCCCCGCAGCATCAGCTCGAAACCCGGAACACTGTGACGCATGCTATCCCCCACCTTCTGTGTTGCTCGGAAGGATGTATCTCCCTTATCCCGCCTTGTTCGTTCCAATTTACTGACCACGTTGCTACCAAAGTCGGCCAGCGCACGGTTGTTCCCGTTCCCCCTCTTATGCTGCCCCTCTCACGCCCCCTCCCCCGCACTCCTCATTCTCTCTCACTCACGCCTCCCCCTCTCTCCCTCTCTCTATCTCACTCGCTTCCCACCCCTTCTCTCTCTCTCTCTCTCTCTCTCTCTCTCTCTCTTTCTCTCTCTCTCTCTCTCTCTCTCTCTCTCTCTCTCTCTCTCTCTTTCTCTCTCTATATCTCTCTCTCTTCTTCTCTATTTCACTTTCATTCCTGCTTCCCCAGTCTATCTGACTTCCTCTCCCTCTTGCTCCTTCTTCTCTGTCATGTCTCTATTTCACTTTTTTTTTGGCTTTCAAGCCCAAGGTATATATATATAGAAGGTGACATTACGTCGCTGTGGCAGGTGTGCCATATTTGAGTATTGATATGTCATAAGCTCAAACCTTGTCCAATACTCACTCAAAACTCACAACAATACCAACAGCAGTGTTACGTCAAGTCATGAAATGTCATTTTACTCTGGACGACTTCACTTTCTAATATATACACCTTGTCACCAGCCCTCCTCAAAGGTGTCAAAACTGTTGCATCAAGATGTCAAAATTATGACAAAAAAATTAAATCACCTTGCAATTCCATTTTTTTATTGAAAACCCATGGTGATATTCCATTATCTCTATTTGATATGCTGTGTACACCTTGGGTTTGCACAAGATCAGTTTCACATGCCCATTATATTTACATGAAATAGTAAAACCGATTGCTATCGTGTTTCTGCTGATTGTTGTTCGCATAAACTTTGTTTTTACGGAACGCATCACATCTTTTTGAAAACAAAAAATGTGCTTTTACAAAGATACCTTACAACTCTATAAACACTTTGGGCCCACCAATGGATAACCAAATTACTGATTTTATCATAAAGTCTCCTTAAATTTTTGAATGCTCCTTGTACCTTGCGTGGACAAAGTTGTTTTCATAAAATAAACAGCGTTAGGATAGTCGGAGTATCTTTATTTTTCGAAACTAAAAGCATCATTGTATGTTCATCAAATCAAAATATGAAAACCACGCTTCTTCAGTTTATAGTTTGCTAAACTAAAAATCCTGACATTTTTAAAACACATTGATCACAAAAACTATTGATTTTATCATAAAGTTACCTTGAAACATTATATATACCTTGGGCCTTGCCTGAAATTGATATTTGCATCTAATAATCAAGGTTGGGACAGCTGACGTATCTATTATTTTTCGATGATAAAAGAATCACCATATGCTCGATGAACAAAAATAAAGCAAACAGTTTTTTTAAGCACTAAAGGTACAATAAAAGCATTTTTTAATCTATTTTGATAACAAAACATGTTGATTTAAAAATAAGGTTACCTTGAAACGATGTACATACCTTGGCCCTGTCAGTGTCTTGAAAAAATATCATTTTCATTAAACTGGCTTACATTACCCTACCTTTACAAAGGAAATCAAAGCAAGCTGTCAATGCAGTTCCAACTTGTTCATTCGTGCGTGTTTGTTCGTGTGTGTTTTGTTTACAAAAGTTTTTTCTAAAATACATTAAAACTTGTGCTTAAGTGAAGATGAAAACTTTATCGTTCAAGACACAGAGGTTTTGTGTTATGCTGTAGTGATTTTGCTCTTGATATTCTGCTGAAAACGATCCAGAGAGAGAGAGTGTTTCCATCGCATGTTTGGTTTTAGCTGTGGCGGGCGCGACGGTCGAAAAACGCATGGTCGAAAAAACGCGTCAAACGAAAAAAAACGCTAAGTAACGCTTAAAACTATTTTAAGTATAAGGATATGGTATAAGTTTAAATCAAATAAATTTTGATGTTCTTTTTTTAACTCTCAATCCTTTTCATAAATGCCTTAGAATGGTTACATGTGTGTATTATTAGTGTGCAAATTAAAAATGAATGCAATCAATCCGAATCGATGAGATTGTATTCCATAAATGTTTTTGTATTATCAATATTTCTTAAAGCCAACATGTATATATTTAAATTCTTTATTTTATACAATGAAACTCATTACCCAAACTCAAAAGTATTTATAATCTGATTTACAAGGATTCGTTGGTATAGCTGCTATCAGCTTAGCATTTCCTTTCAGCCAGTATTTTTCAATCTGACAACGAAAAATTCACATAGTTTATACATTAACCACCATGTTAAGGACTGACTAACAGTTAAGGACTGACAGTAAATTTTGCGTTCAACTCGCGCCATTCCCTAAGAATTGAGGTCGACGAATGTATGAGTCGTGCTTGTGCGCCGCACGGGCCTATGACTTTCATCTGCTAAAACTTGAACGGAAAATGTCGCAAAAAACTTATTGTCATTTAAGATTTGAAATATGATCTCAACTATCTGGAAAGTGTTTGGACTTTGAGGCTCAAAATCTTCATATTGTGAACTTTGTGAACCTTGTGCAGGACCAATCTATTAAATCGAAAAAACACAAAAACGTACAAATCGATAATTCGATTGTAAGCCCAGTTATTGTTCAGGTTCCTTGCATATGAACTATTTGCGGATATGAAGCTCATTGACCATATTACACAAGTAAAATATTGTGTTTTCGTCAAATGTTTTCGGCAATGGTATCAATAATTCATTTACGCCTATCTCAAAGTTTTCAGTTGGATCATTCCAAACGTTTTGATGAACATAGATCAGAAAAGTGTGGCATGGTGTTTGCATAACTCCTAATTTACTCCTAAGATTTTTTAATATCAATATGTAGATCTCGCAAATCCTTGCCATGACTGATCAGCAGGTCAAATACAGTTGAACTTGAAATAGCAGCTACCCGTGAAAAGCCATCATCTATTTAGACATGGCTTTTTGACCTATACGCAAGAAACTAAAGAAATTTTCACATAGCTTTTCACTATTAGTTTGATGATGTTTTATCTTCACCAGTTTACTGTTGGGATCATATTATACTATAATTGAAGAACACGGAACTGATGTAACGTTTGCATTAAAAAAAATAGACAAATTTTCAATTGCGAAAAGAAAAAATTTAACTAAGCTAATTGAATGAAGTAAATTTTGTTGTAAAGTTTCATCTTTTTAGTACTTTCAAAAAATATTTCGACGCCCACTAAGAAAGCCTTACGGTCCTTGGCTGAAACTTTAGCCATAACCGACAAAATCATTCATGTAGGAGTTTTTTCAGCTGTTGTGTGGCATTCACGATCTGCTTCTCCGTTTGGATGCTTCTCCGTTTGGACTTTAGAATGTTGGAATAGGTCCTACCTTAGGGTGCTGTTCATGGGTTTTCGATTGGTTGTAGTTGAGATGCATGCGGAGGGTTAGAAATGTGGGGTATTTAAATTATTTTTGACCCGTTTAATTCCTCCGATGCTATTTGCGCATGATTTACTGTGGCCGGGTATGTCTAAACCACTGAATCATACTCTTTATGATTGTTTTCTAATAAAGTTGCTTAATTACGAAATGAACTGCACACTATACACTTCTCCAGACGCCACAAGTCCTGCCAGGAAAAACAACGACTTCGTGCTCGCTGGTTTTCAGCCACGATATGGCGTTTTATGGGACTTAACGGGCCCCAAAACATTCAAAATATACTGGAAAAAGCTTCAAAAGGAACATAAAGTACCAGGGATTTTTTCCCACTTGTCGTCGACTGGCTTTAAATAATATTTGGTCAAACATATAATCAAATGTAGTTGGTTTACTGTTTTGTCCACGGCGGATTCAACTTAAATCATACAGTTGTCATACTTGTTCTGAATTTAAAAGAAATGCTACTCTTTATTTAGCTTTCAACAGAAAGTTGCTAGCGTATTCCGGTTTTGCATGGAAAATCGTTAAAATTTGTCTATTTTGTTTAATTCTAACGTTATTCCTCGGAACAAGCTATAAATTGAATGAAAACGCCATTAGAAAATTTTAAGCTGTGTTTTGCAATGAAAATATGAATTTTTTTATAGAAAATATGTTTACCGCATGTTGCTGAAACCGTGTCGTACGTACAAAATTAAGAAACGTGTTTTTGAAACATAGAATGACATGATTTAATGAGAAGCAAGAATTGAAATGAGTTTAATCGAATTATATTGGTTTGTCTTCAGCATAATATCATTTTGCTTTTAAAATCAAATTTAAGACGATATTTAGAAATCTCATGATGGAATGCAATTCTAAAAAAAAAAAAGAAATTTTTTCGAATGCTTACTTAAGCGTTGATCATAATAACATGATCCCTGTCGGTGGTAGCTAAACGTAAACATATGGTATGTGTGACGTCATTTTGCAGCCGCCTTAGCAAAACGCAGCCGCTGCTCGAGAAAGGTAAGCGGCCAAATTAACACCGCGATGTATGCAACAGTCCTTAGTTAACTCCGCAAAGTATGTAACCAAACGAACCTTCCGTACTAGCTCGTGAGCTAGAGCAAGACAGAAAATTGTGTACAACACAAGCAACTTTTATGAAAGTTAAAGCACGGCGGCCAGTTTTCACCTTCCGCAAGAAAACTGCTTCGACCGGTCAGATCGGTTCAGTTTAAAAAAACTAATTGGTTTGAACATAACGGTCTTACTAATCCATGCGCCTCCTACTTTGTGTTGATAAAACGTTGATGATGTTGTGAATGGGAGACTAATGAAAAATATGCAAAAGCAGAATAGATTAAATAAGAAAATAATTCCGTACCAGTCTTTGTATTTACAAATAGTTCGGCATGTAAAAGTGCGGCACGTTTTGCGAAATTTCTGCTAGCAAGTGCTTTCTAACTGCTATGCCAAATAAGGTTCGGACTATGTGTCTATCATTGTTATTGAAAAATGAGCTATGGATTCAGGTATATTTTAATGTTGTTAGAAACACTTTTCGTTCCTAACACTTCCTGCCAATTCGGTTCAGAAAATACCGATCGACATGATCAATAATGTAAACACCAAGAAAGGGATCTTCAGTGATTACCTGGCTGGTTACTGGGATCGTAAAGATCAATTGTTTCTTAGGTCGTCCATCGACACCGGACTGAATTTATAAATAGTGCGCGTAAGGTTAAAATCACGCAGTTTGGAAATAAACCAATAAAAGACTACAATTTTTGTTCGCTCTGCCAAACGTTTCTAGCTATTTTCTCTTGAGTACATTTTTGCGCGCTTTTACGACTAGTCGTAAAAATTTTTATGATCTAGTCGTCGACCAAACTCTAAAATGGGGTAAACTACTTTAGTAATTTTTTATCATTTGTTTTACAAAACTCAAAATGAAGAAGAATGCAATTTTAGGTGTGTATGTATGAAATATGGTTCCTCTGGACCTGGTATGATTCCTTTATATTCCGTTATTCATATGTGGATGCGGGGCTTCTCTCGTTGCTAACCTGGCGCATCTCTTATCTCGCAGTCTTTGCGAAGAAGATGTGGAAATCGGCCTGGGTTGTTACAATCGAAACGAAGGGATACTTTTCATTCTCCATTGATTATAGAGACAGCTCCCTCCTTTGTGCCATCTCCAAATCCATTCTCCACTCCTCCACCCTTCTGTACGTTTGCTCGTACATTTCTCCGAACCAACAAGGCTTTATGACTCACTCAAAGGCGGATCATAGGGTAAGCAAACTAAGCAGCTGTTTCCGAATAAGTTTGGGAATTTACTTTTGGATAAAATTAAATGAAAAATATGAAAATGCGTGAATGATTCAAATTATCTTAATTGTGCTTTGATGTATAAAAGGTACAGTGGTTTTTGGATGAAAATATATGATTGACGCCTTAACGTAAATTAAAAGATCATTGTAAAGATATGTTTGTGTGTTGTTTGTTAAACAAGAGGAAAATTCTGAGAACAGTTTGAGGATGTTGGAAATGAATTAGCAAAAAAAATGTCCAGCACTTTTTAAAAAATAATAAGTTTTCTTGACATTACTTTTACTTTTTTTTTCAAACATTTCACGATTGTCAAATTCAATGTACTAAAACAATATTTAATAAAAAAGCAAAAAATCAAATTACTTGTCAATTTGGTTAATAGAACATTAATTTCGTGGAAAATAATTCGGTTGGAAAGTTATTGATGGCTTGTCATGGAATAAAGTTGAAAACTGAGAATAAAAACTTTTCAATGGAATAACATTAAGAAAATTTAAAGTTCTATTTAATTTTGATTCCGTATTGCAAATGTTTGGTTAATTCTACATTGAAATTTTATAAATTTCATGGTAAATGTGTTGCATGTTTGTGTGCCCTTTGTTCAAGTAACATTCTTTGGTGTGCCGTACTGTGGTACCACACACAGTTTATTGAGCTGTGCATTTGTGGTAGCATATGATACTTGTAGGTATCATACAACATTTTTATTTATTCAGCAACACCTTTTCAATTAAATAGTGTGTGCAATGTGTTCGATTCAACAAGGGTGTGATTTTCATCACATCATCACATCCATATTAAACTGCGCGCAAAACAAATGTACGCGCATCACAAAAGTGTGCAAAAGTATCCAAGAATTGAACTGCAGAAACTCACCATGATAAGAATGTACAGTTTGGGTTACCAGAAAAAGCAAAATATAACACAGTGTTAACACAGTTTTAGTTTGAATTCCTTTGAATTCCGTTTGTGTTCCTTTCGAACTTCAATCAGTGCCTTTTATTCCATGCTTTTCGTATGGTGGCAGTTTTTTTGTACTAATGATAATGAGAAAATTATCGTTTTGAAGTTAGAAATTCATTGAAAAAGGTGACGCCTCATTGGTATTTTAATTTGAGCAAAGAAATCAAACATGTATTCCTTTTTTTATTGTTAGATCAAATAATGTAATCACCAGTTTTAGATCAAGTATGAACAAAGACAGTTAGCTCAAAAACGAGATTAAAATAGAGATACATGTAGCAACATCAAAGAATGTTAGTCATACATAAATGTATACCTAGTAAACGGAAGCTAGTGGGCGAGGTCGGGCGAGGCAGCATCTCCGCTCACCAGACATGACGGTACTTATATCTACCGTTGCTATCGTAAGGAGACCAAGAGATGATCGATCGGTAGATTTTCAGTCGGCATAGGTTGACCCGACTGATTTTATTACTACTTTAAAATATAGAGAAAGATAAAATGATACAAGTGAATTCTTCCT